>NC_134055.1:11290665-12521665 GCF_965140245.1 Athene noctua
GCAGCAAGAAAACCAGAAGAGAACTTAATAAATAAATCTCTGCTACTCTTGATAAAGTTTGAGTCATAACTGGACCTCTGGTAAAATACTAATATAACTGTAAAAGCCTAACAAGAAGCCTGAACTCAAAACCATATTTTTTTCCCCTGGGTTCTTCTCCTGACATGCTACAATCGGGATATGCAATTAAATAACTTGCCAGCTCTGAGAACATTTACTGCTGCAGTGGGCATTACTAAGAGATTCAGAAGCTTGAGAAGTAGGGTGGACATCTTGTGGACAATTCAACAATTATTTTTAAAGCTTTGCTAATGCAACTGAGAGACCAAGCTGCCTTCTTGGCATCTGCTGTTGAGTGTACTGTACATTAGATATACCAGAAATGGGGCCAGGGGGAGTTTCAAATTCAACAGCCAGCAGCCCGGGTATCAATTAAAGTTGGGTTATTTTCATATGTCACCATTATGACCCTTTAAACAGTGCAGCTATAGTGGAATCAGGATGTCTCTCTGACCCTATACTATGCAAATGCACTGAGGCCAGAAGGACTAGAAAACCTACTGAATTTTAATGTGAGAAGTGTGTGATGCCCCTACCTCATTGACATTCTGTGTGGATTTTTTTCACTAATCCTCACACTCAGTAGGCATAACTTTCTTGATCTTGGTTCTTCAGCGGGGTGTGCAGGTCAAAAAGGCAGCTGAGGTGGGCCAGAAAGAAGTCAGGCGCTACAGCATGGAGCGACATGTTTAGTTACAATTAGAAACGGGCCTGAGCCGTGAAGTTCAGGTAAGAATCCAAACTTGCCTGAAGTTGGAGCGATGGGTGAGATGTAAGTTTGGTCAGTCCCATGGAGATACTGACCAGTCAGTTCATCTGCAGCCAGAATTTCCCACAGTCCTTTCCTGGGTTTACATTTTGAGGGATATTTTTGAGTTTATCTGTAGTCAGGAAAAACTTGGTCAAGTTTCAGTGGTGAGGTAAACTGTATTGTTCCTCTGCTTAAACCTCTCTCCATAGCTGGCATGGAGAAGCAGCTCTAACATGAACAATTACAGAAGAGAGACATAAGAAGAATAACAGATTATTTTCCTGCAGTGATTTTTTTCAGGTATATTGTGTTCCCCTTGAAATAGATAGTGTTGATAACCTCCTGGCTCCTGAAGTTACGGAGACTGACTGACAAAGATCAGCCGTCCCCAAATGCTCCCTGGCCAGTGCACATCCAGTAATACACAGAAGGTGACAGGCTGCATCTTCCCTGTCAACCTCTACTTCAGTGGCTTCTGGTAGCCATGAAGGAGCTTCCTGTAGCTACAAGGCAGCAATTGGAAGCCATGGCTATGGAGGAAGCAATAAGCCTGTCATGTTCCTTACGTATTTGTTGCTCCCATTGAAGATCTGTCCCATTGCAGAGCTGCCCGGTTGCACTACACCATCTACCACCCCGTGTACGGGTACAGCCTTTCTGTTTTCATGTTTGTCTGTGTCCTCGATGTTTGCTGGAGGGTGATGGATGGACTTGGGAGGACTCACGTGGAAGGTCGCAGCCACACTATGTGCCCTGAGCTTCCACTTGAGTGAGGAGGAGGTGTAACGTAGAAACGTGCTTGCTTCCCACTGCTGTCAAGAAGATAGAGCTGCCAGCGAGATAAGAAAGATCACTGCATTCTGCATACACATATGTTCATATTTAGGGGGATAATGCTAAATATGGTGATTCTGGTATGAATTCAGCTTGCTAGGATGTACACAGTACTGGTTTTATGCTGTGTGATATACACAACAGTGATTTCATTCTGTGGTGTATTGAAGGGCAGTGTTCTGGGAGCATTGCAGAGTAAGGAAAGTGGGGTGCAACTTCCAGAGATGGTTTTCATTACTTGGCAGTTTGGTTTGGGTTTGGTTTTTTTTATAGTTGGCTCTGGCTTGTTTTGCTTTTTTTGCTCTTTTATTCCCACCGGCTTTATAAAATCTTAAATGTTTATGAATTAGGGCCACATAGTATTTAAATTTCCAAACAGAGAGCCATTCTTCTCTATAACAACCTTCTGACTTTCTAAGGCTGTCAGACGTGTTACTCTTTTTTTTTTTAAAGGGAGTATTGTATATAGAACCTCAATTATTCCCTCATAAAGTGATTTTAAAATGACTCCCCAGTGAGTTTTAGGAAAGTGTGTCTAGACTTTTTTCTTTTTCTGCTTTATCCCGGTCTCCCTTTCCAGCCTGCCCCTATCATTTTGTAGGTTATGGATAGTTGAGGATTTGTTGTACTGCAATCTAATGCTGAGTGTGTGCTCTGACCTTTGTGGGGGGGAGTCTGTTGGCAGTACCATTACAAATAAAGTACTAACAGATTTCAGAAGTTTATAGATTCCAAACTGGATGCTGAAGCCTGCAGTCATTTATAAACTTACCTCCACAGATTTTCAAATTTGACACCAAGGTGGTGGCGTAGCCCTGCTCAAATGCCAGCTGATTGCTTTTCTGAGTCCCCTTTCATAGGCCAGGCGACCTCCCTTTTGGTGCCTCTGCAATTTGACTTGTGTAGCAATTGCAGCTGCAAAAGGTAAAGCCCTGGAAGGTCCAGGCAGACATGTGCTGTCACGTGCATCATGCCAGTGCACAGGTATTTATTATTTCAGGTGGAAATGGCCAACTAGAAAGACTTCACAAACCTTGACCATATTAGCCAGCTGCTCTTGAATGGAGACAAGCGCTAAGACTCCAGCATGATGAAGGAGCCAAGAGATTCAGTTGGTTTGGGGGTCATTTTTACAAACCCAGCTGGGGCAGGTGGTGGCTGAAGTCAGGAGTTGTGTCAGGACTGTGCAGCGTGGCACAGCATCCTCCTGCTCGCCCTTGGCAAGCCGACCGCTCTGTGCAGCACAGGTTTGCTGCAGTGTGAAGGTGATATTGGAGACAGGATAAGTTGAGTAACTGAGATGTCTGAAACCTCTAGCCTCTCTCAGCACGGCAGATTTGGTTGAGTGAAGAGCACACATTCAACCCGTACAGCTTCAAATTCCCGGGCTGGCTGGCGTCGTGCGGACGGGCCCCGCTTCGCCCGCCGCTGCGGCGCTGCAGAGGGGCCACTCCTCGGAGAGGGGCTCATCGTGGGAGGGAGGATTTGCGTGGCGGGATGCTAAGACGGCCAGAGCTGTGGTTGGCTTTACTGCAGGAAGTGGATTAGGCAAATCCCCGAAACAGTGCAGAAATCCATTTTCCAGGTGCTGAGGCTGAAGGAAACATATAATTAATAGTATCCCGATTTTCACTTAGTTAAGTCTTAGAGCAAGGTGTCCTGGAGTTTATATTTTTAGCAGCCACTTTAAGAGATGGTGGGGGAGGATAAGTGTGCAGGGGGGGAGAGATTAATTTAAAATTGATAACCGCATGGCAGCACCACAGTTTTAACAAGCTCAAGGCCTGCCTCGCGAAGCCTGCTGTACTCAGGGGACTAGAGTTCAATTCTCCGTGCTGCCAGTTGAAATCAGAAATCACAACTGCAGTGATTAGCAGTGAATTTCCTGATCTTGGTGCCGCAGGCAAAGGAAGGAGGGGACTGGATTTTTTACTATCTCCACCGTGGTTAACCCCTAGCAGGGGAGACAAGGTAGGGAAGGAGAATCTAGGGGAGTTTACACCATTTAAACTTGTACATGCTGTTTAAAAGAAAATCAATGGCCATTAACAGCCAGGCCTGAATGTGGAGAAGTGCCCAGCGGCGTCTTAATTAATCTCATTGCTAATAGAGGAGCATCACTTCCAAATGCTTGCACTACCCCTCTCATTCCAACGATGTAGGTCAGATCTGCAGAGGCAGTATACAGATGGCAAAATACAGCCTGCTCTCAGGGACCGGGTTGTCAATCCAGAGTAGTCCCAAACACTGGTTTTGCACCAGTGTAACTGGGATCAAACTGACTCTATTCACATCAGCATCAAATACCACCCTGCCTTCGTTTCCCTGTGCGTGTTCATCAATGACATGATGGAGAAGAAACAAGTAAAATACTGTTCAGTATTGTTACCTTCTGAATTTTATTCAGTTGCTTTTCTATTTTATACTGCTCCACCTGATTAACAGAGAGCAGAAGCACTCATCGTGCGATCAGTGTGTCTGCACAAAGCTATCAAACTGGTCCCTTGCTCCCTTTCTCAGTGTTGTTGCTGCTGAAGGTTGCTTGTTTGGGTCCCTTGTAATGTAAGATGAGGGAATTTTGAGTAACACGTGAAGACAATATCGAACTGAAATTTCTAAAACTATTGCAACATGTGACAGTCTCAGACAAGGGGGGCTTGCTTGACAATTCTCTTTGGCCTGAAAAATATAATCATTTTGGTAGCTAAAGCAGGAAGAGGTGTTGCTTCATGGATTAATAGATAATTGGTCCAGAAATGACCTTCTGATCCAGACCTTTGCCTGATGGAGAGGGCTGGAAGTGATTTTGCTTGCTTGTTTGTTCCTTCCTGACCCTTCTTTGGGTCATAAAATAGTATTTTTTCACCTGATCATTGCTGAGCTGCCGAAGCATGTGACGTGCAGAGGCATTGTACTGAATTAAAGCATATACTTGTCGTATACATGGCATGCCCAGCCATGTGTCAGAGGCTCTACACCTCTAACAATCTCATCTTTTCTTTAATAAAAAAAAAACCAAAAATGTTTGTGTCATGGGGGACTGGGAGGTGCCCCCCTCTCTGGGCAACTACTGAAAGTCCTCCACTTGCAGGGTTGCCCAGTAGCTCTGGAAGCCACCAGTGGCATGTGGGCTCCCTTCTGCCTCCACACTGGGAGCGGGGCTGGGCTGCGCCGCAGAGCCTCTTGCCGTGAGAGCCTTGTCCTTGGCCATCAGCGAGCTGTTCAAGTTGGGTCTGGCACTTGGTGAAGTTTCTTTCAGGAGAATTGAAATTAAATTTCACAGCAAGATCTGATGAAAGTCATGCTCCTGCTGATCTTGGGTCCAGGCTCTGTCCTCTAGCACTACTTGTTTTTTCATGTGATTTTTTTTTTATTTTGCGATGAAAGGTTTGTATAAATTCAGTTTCTCGGATCAATAGAAGAAAATTGGGCTGAATTATCCACTCACCTGGAAGTTTATGAGCTGAAAGTCAGTAGAGATAAACTACAGTCAGTCAAGTATATGGCAGCAGAATTAGTCCCTTTGCTTGTTTTAAGGGAGGATTGTTCGTTTGGAAATTTTTACCATGAAGATCACTTACACATAAATATATACAGGTTATACTGCTTTAACTATAGAAACAAATATGGCTGCAGTAAAAATCAATATTGAGATGCTGATATCTCAGAGACTTCCATGGATGAACACCAACCTTTACTGCTTTACGCTATTCATTTTCAAGCCAGTACAGTGGCAGAGGAATAAAAGCTGAGTCTGGGCAAGGTGGCAAATTGCAGCGTGCTCCCTGTAAGACCCACTTGCTCACAGCAAACTGTCCATGTGTTTTTCATAGTACGTGGTGAGTGCCTTGAAATGTACTTAATACAAATGAGCATTTTTCGTTGCAATTTTTCTAATTTTTTCTTGGTCTTTGCTGGCTACTGAATAAATCCTGATGTGCTTTTTGAATTTCAAAGCACACTCTTAAGAACTGGATGTTTGCAAAATATATCAAGACAAAAACCAAACAAACCCACCCAAAACAGTCATTAATCCCCAATAACTCTTGCCTCAAGCACATAAAAATCTCCTGACGGCAATCTTTTTTAAACCTGGTCAGATGACATATTCACAGCGCATCAGGCACAGCACAAGTCTCCTGACTTCAGTGTGACTTGAGGCCACTGAGTTGTCCCTTGGAAAGTCCAAAGCAACTTCTTTGAAGGTAAGAAGAACCAAAATTTAAACCAATGTAATTTGAGCACAGGATTTGGCCCATGGACTCCAGTTCTGGCTCCCCTGGCACTTGTAAGCTTTTTATTACTAATTAAAGTTGGTAAGTAGTCCCCCTCAGGGTGTTTTGGCTCATAAATGAAGGCCAACAAAATATCTAATTTTGCTAAATAGAGTAATTTTTTATATGCCAATAGAGGGCTTTTGGTTAGATTTTGTTTTCTCTCTCCCCAGTGTTATTTAGAAGCGAAAGCTCCAATGTTTCCTATCAACCTCAAGAAGCAAAAGCAGCTCTTGTTCTTGTTTCCCTGCCTCATCCTGTTCCCTAAGGTCATACCTCCTCCTGTCTCCCCAGCAAGGGCCCATGCTAGCAGGGGTCTGACCCTTGTTCTTAGTGTTGGCTTCTAGTGCTGAGACCCCCCTTGGGAGTCTTTGCTGGAAAAGGTGCTATTCAGCACATACAGGAACATCAAAATCCAGTTAGTAAAATTTTCAACCCTAAAATATTAAAAGTCATTATCATTTGTGTAATTGTACCTATCCTGTTTCTTTTTAGAACGTTATTTTCTCCTTAGGCAGTAAAAACACAGGTTTCTTTCCCTTCTTAAAACCAAACCTGTTACAGTATGATGAATGAAATAGCAGAAATAAAAGTGTTTTAATAGCATGAATGGTTACAGACCCTTCATTGGCAAGGATTATTATTATGTTAATCATTCAGTAGAGTTGGAATTTGTAGAAGCCGTTTTGACCATCCAGCAACGTGAAATATTTGGGGGTGAATTTCATCTCTGTCAAGACCAAAAGCCATTTAAAAAGCAGGCTGGAGTCTTTTGATTTACATTTCTGATATTAAACAGAGAGCCGCTCTCTGCATTTTTTGCTACAGGGCATCGCTTCATTGCTAAGAAATAGGGCTATGGCAAGAATCCAATTTCTTAATGAACCAGCCTATCTGGAGCAAAACAGCTTTTCACACCATAATAAACAATGAACACCTTTTAGATAACAAATTCAATGGCAAAAATATTGCATTGTACATGTCATAGCCCCATAATTTAATGGAGGCACTTGCTGCATTAGTGGTTTACATTAATTTTTAAAATTAATTTTGTTTGGCCTGCGGGGGAAATATTTTCTTTTTTGTTTCTGATATCCTGCAGCTCATTAACACTTTTTTACTGCTGCTCTACAATACTGTCTGTAATCGTCCAATTTGTAGCTAGAGGCTCATTTTTTAACTAGAGAGAGAGAGAAAAAAAAAATTGAGCTTTTACTGAAGTCATAAATGAAGCTTCAACCACACTGAAAAATCAGCATCTCTAACAACAGCTAGAGTACTGTGGCTTCCTGAGAATGTATTAATTAAACCCCGGATGGATTGTTAGCCTGCAGTTTCTGGGTAGTTTTGTAGCCTGGGACAGGGAAGTTTTCATCCCATTTCTGCCTTGAAAACATGGGCCAGGGCAGCATGGTTCTTCCCTCTGCCATGCAAAGAGTTCGTACTTCTGGACACTTAGGGGCTCTTCTATACTGTCATTTTCCTGGGAAATGTCTGATGTGGGTTTCAATTTAAAAAGTGATTGTGTATATTCAGAGTTACTGAAGAGCACAAATGCATTTTTCACCTTGGAGCATTGGAACACTGCCCTGCTCAGAAAAATGAGACAACGAAAATCAAAGTTAAACAACTTCAGCATCAGCCCAATTCTCTGCACCGTTCACAGTTGTTAATTTAACAGTGGACTGATTCTATCTTCCTGAATAAAGTGCCGTGTGGGCAGCTGCTGCAGGATCCCAGCCTCTAATGCACACTCCAGTAGGTCTCCCTGGCTGCAGCAGGACTCGAAGCAAAACAGCTCCACGGATGATACGAAGCAGCAAAACCCACGTTGAGCAGGACTTTTCCATAGGGCCCCATCTCACCATGCCGGGCATCCTCAGCTGCTGCAGCTCAAGAGGTTTTAGCTGCTCCTCGGGTCTTTACAGAAATGGTCCTTGAACGCGCTCGTACGTGAGAAAAGGGATAGTCTGCAACCTAATGTTTTGCTAATACTAGTGGTGAAGACTTAAGGTCTTTTTCAGTAAGTGGCATATGTTGCAGCAGAGACTCCTGTGTGCATGTCCTGGCAAGAGATTGGCTTTGTCAATACGGATGCTCACGAGGAATCAACCTGCAGGACAGAAGAGAGGATTAATCATTACAGGTTGCACAAGGTGGCAGGATTATTTCTCTGTCTCGCTACCTGTCTATCCCCCATCATCGCACTATCTGAGTGCCTGTCAGGACTTGTTTTTCAGATTTTCAATATAATTTCACAGCTTTTTCAACACGACTGCCCAAATGTCAATTGTGCAGTACAATGTAGAATTACTAGGCAATGAAAAATGTTGGTGTTGAACAGCATCTGTATTGCTTGACCTCCGCTGTGCTTTCACTTAATGAAAACAATAGCTGTGAATTTAATGTAGTTAAGCTGAACTTTATATTTAAAGTGCCGTATTGCTGTGAATATAAAGGTGTATTTCATTGAAATCGATTAGATTGTATTCCGGTGGCATTAAGACTGGGTTCTCATAGCATGCAGGAGGAATGTAACGAGTAACTGGGATCTTGCTATGCTCTGTTACAGGACAGTATTTGTAGATAGGAAATTATATGTAATTGCAGTGGGTGAGATCATCAGTTTATATAAATCAGCATGACTTTGCTGATGTCAGTGGAATTATGCCAATTTACACCAGCTGAATGAGACAAACACATGCACAGATGTCCTGAGTCTGCCCATTTTACTGTGGTGGGAGTCCTGACTGACTGCAGCTGTGGTAGGTTGGGTCCTCTGTGACAAACCACCTTCAGCTGAGCAGTTTATTGTGGCTGAAGATGGGGGGGGAGTAGATTTACACCACTGCTAAATGTACCTTAGTGTGCAGCTTCCCTTCATTGGTGAAAGTGCACAGCAGAAATCTGCAGCGGAGGTGTCCTCAGCCTGGGCCTCCTCTGGTGGGTGAAAGGCCGATGCGTTGGGCTGGTCAGGGAAGACCATGATGAAAATGAAGACTTGCCTGCACTGGAAATCCCTGCATTGAATCTGTAATTCTGTTAAATCGAGTGTGCTGCATGTAGAGCTGCTCCAGTTGTATTTCTATCGTCATTTCAAGTTGAGGGAAAGGAATTATAGCTGGGATTGTTTCTTGGACCTTATGTTTTTAGCAGAGAGGAGGCAGCAGGGAAGCTGCTGAACACGGACGAGCCGATGCAAGTCATTAGAACAATGGTGGACAGCAGCGGGGCTGCGGTATTGAATAAACCATAGGGGCTATTGTTGTCTTTCAGAAAGACTATCTAATTTTTTTTTTTCATGGAACTTGTAGCCATTTTTAAGCTTTCATTTTTCATAATGTCACAGATAATCTTTTATCTATTATCCAGTAGTGCTATTCTGACAGACATTTGCATCAAATGGAACGTGCAGGCTGGAACTCTCTCTAGTGGGGAAACCAGCTTGATCTGAAAGGTTATTCACTCTCACTGCGTCTCGGGGCTTTGTTCTTGATTCACACACATTTCCCCCCATCTAAATGCAGGCATTTCTAGAGCTTTTTCTTTAGAAAAACCTTCAATTCTGAGATCTGAGCTTATTCAAGCTTCTTCCTACATATCAGTCAAAAACTTGTATTCACTGCAAATGATGAATCTGCTTTGAAACATTTGTCGAAGACTCTGTATGCCTCCAGAATCTTTTCAGAACCTTTCCTACAGAGACACCGTCAGCTTTCTTATTTTTTTTAAGGAGAGGGAAGAGTGATGAAGGAAGGAATGTAAGTGGCCATGAGCCTTTTTGCAGTTGCATCTCTATCCACCAAAAAAATCCAATCCACCAAAAAAATCCAACCCACCAAAAACCCCGATGGGAATAATGACCTTTAAAGATGTGGGTAGAATATGAGCTGAGTGTCTAAAAGTTAGCAAAGCAGAAAAACTGCATGTAACTGGAAATATGAAAATGTGGTTCAGTATTACCTTGGTTTCATAATTCTTCACTTATGAGGTTATTAAATGACAATATAAAAAGGTGACTAAACCTCTATTTCACATGGAGAATTCCACTGGTGGAAGAAGTAGCCTTATTCTCCATCTAATAAACCCGAATAGATCTCCTTTATAGTGTCTTTTTGTGTTCTTGGGTTATTTGAAAGTCCTTCTCACAAGGCTGACTAAGCAGGTGGATTCGCTGCCCATCACATACTTTCTGTTCCCCCTTGCATCTAATCAGCACTTTCAACAGTGCGTCGCTCCCAAAAATACCACGTTTGCAGAGTCAGCACTGGGTGTGAGCCTGGAATGGCTGGTGACACGAGACCTGGAAGGTGAGCTTGGCAGTTGCAGCTTTGCTAGTAGCTTTTGATGCCTTAGGGTATGACCAAGGTCCTGCTGCAGTGGGTTAGTGGTTTTACCCTTTGATTCCAAAGGGATGTAACGTGGCACCCACGTGCTTTTCCAGAGAAAATTATCCCAGCCCGTATTTGACAGTTACGCAGTGTTTGCTTCTTTCAGGCAAGCCCATAGGGTGTCTGACTGCTCAGGGCTTCCCAGGACAAGGCTCGGAGGTGTACAGCAAACGCTGGGTTTGGAGTGCCTGACCATCATGAGAAATTTCTCCTTTTTATATTAAAATGCCTATCCCAAGCTGGGAAGAAGTGTACATCCGTTCCTGCTATTAAAATTGAAACATCACAAGTTTGCCACATAAATATGCATCCCTCGTTAGTGTAGGGTTTTTTATTACACAGACACCTCGTTAATGTACTTGTTGTCATTTTAAAGTCCTGGATGAATAGGAATTTCCTTTAGTGGAGGCTGGATATAAAATTTCTTGAATACCAAAGCAATAATGTTGAGTTTATTGTGAACCTTTTTAAGGGGCAAGGAGAAACAGGAAGGGGCAAGGGATTAATTATTTTCCCTCTCTCATCCCCAAGCTTTTCCTTCTTTCTAAATGTCTTCTGCAAGGAGCAAATTTTGAATTGCAACATTGAAATTGCATAGGAATCCCTGTTATTAACCCTGCAGCCATGGGAAGCAGAATAGGAAAACATTTAGGATCCAGGAGCGTTGGAAATGTGTGTTTCTGAGTTTTTCTAGGTGCTGTATTGTTTATGAGAATAAAAATTAGCTGTTTCAGGTGTGGGAAACACCAGAGAAGAGCTGGCCTGACCACAGATGAAATAGAATTTGGTTACCAGAGGTTTACACTGCTAATACGTGCGTCATTTGGGGATCATTAAAGGGAAGTTTCACATTAGTTTTTGTGGGTTTGGGGATGGGCTGTAAGTAACGGTAAGGAGTCACATTTGCTCTTGCCATGGTTTAAATCTGAATTAACTCTGTCACAGCAGCAAAGTTTCCAGGACTAGCATAGTCTGTGTGCAGGGAAAAGTCACCAGCCAGACACCCTGGGTCTTCCACGGCCAGGCCAGGTCACAACTTCCCCTCTGCTTTCTTCTGCTGGATGTCGAGTTTCTCACATTTGCATTTTCTAACTTTTTCTTATAACTCTGAGAGGAACTTACTTTGTAGAAATTTTCCTTCTTTGAGGGAAAACTGTGTGTCTCACATAGTCATGTGAATGTGGGGGCTGAGACCTTGAGGAAAATGCTGGCTCTATGGAGACTTGCCGTGGGATTACAGGAGCCAGCTGTGCGCTCAGCCTAATTTACCCTGATATCAGCAACTGTGTCTTTTGGCCCAGCAGTTGTTCAGTGGGGTGGGGTGGCTGTGTGTGTGTGTGCATGCCTGCATCAGCCACCTCAGTGCAGAGATCCCTGGGGAGTGATGGGCATCGGGTGCTTGGAGCTGGGGCAGCTCTTCCTGGAACTGGGTGAGCAGTGGCCTGGGACACCTTCCCACCTGCAGGCTGGGATCGTGCCCTGCTCCTGAGGGCCAGCAGCCGTGAGCTGTGAGAGAAGGAGAAGCAGATTTCCAGCATCTACCCATACTTTGGTGAGATGATTTGCATTAGCAGTCAGGATTGCTGCTGAGGCGAGTACAGGATCTGTCCCACAGCAGACCCAGGCAGATGTCCTTCCAGAGTAGCTCTCTGGCCACTGCTGTCTCATCACACTTCAAACTTGGTAGGTACAAAAGCATCATTTCATGGCAATATCTGTATTTTAAGCATATTTTCTAACAGCATTTCAGTAATTATTAACTGAGAAAGTGGTTGGCAATTAGGAGCTCAGTAATCATAGAATGGTTTGTGTTGGAAGGGACCTTAAAGTTCATCCAGTCCCACCCCCTGCCCTGGGCAGGGACACCTTCCACTAGCCCAGGTTGCCCAAAGCCCCGTCCAACCTGGCCTTGAACCCTTCCAGGGAGGGGGCAGCCACAGCTTCTCTGCACAACCCCTTCCAATGTCTCACCACCCTCACAGGGAAGAATTTCTTCCTTCTATCTAATCTAAATCTGCCCCCTTTCAGTTTAAAACTGTGACCCCTCATCCTATCCCTACACCCCTGCCCAAGAGTCCCTCCCCCCTTTCCCGCAGCCCCTTTCAGCCCTGGGAGGCCGCTCTAAGGTCTCCCCGGAGCCTTCTCTTCTCCAGCTGAACCCCCAACTCTCTCAGCCTGACTGATAGACAGTCTGTTGTCCTGACCGAATGGCATTACCACTGGTAATAGAAACATTGGAGGTGCATTAAATTCTTCAGTTTAATTAAGAGTTTGTGTAATTATAGCGCACATTTGCTGTGTTTTGTCTGGAAAGGGCAAGACAACTGAAGTAAGATCCAGCGCACTGGATCCACAAGAAAGTGGATCTTTGTGTGGAGTTATTTTAAGTGATGTGGAGTCACAGCTGAAAGGAGAATAATGGTGGAATGCGCTGAGGAATTGAAAGCGCAGCCTATGTACATGGTTTGGAGACAAAAAAGTGAGCCTCAAAGGGGTTTGGTTTTTAATGGCATGATCTAAAAAAGGGGTGATTAAAAAAATTCATTTCTAAAGAGACCTAGTTTTCCCTTTCTTTTTATAATCCATAGCTAATGTAACTTTTTTGCGTGTATATGAACTTTACAAATGCATGTGAGGTGGATGCTATCTCCTCTCTCACTTGTTTATGGACACAGACACTTGTTTGCCCAGGGTGACAAATGTTTTGCTCCTGCAGTATGGTGGTGGGGACGAATCATCCCTGGAGCAGTGGGGCTGCACGTGGTGCCCACCGAGATGGGTGATCTCTGGGGAGAGTAGTTGGGAGTCTGAGAAATGTTGGGGAGTGGGTCACAAACCAAAAATCAATTGAAAAGTTTAGGATTTTTGCCTGCAATGTCCCAAAAATGTTGGAGCTGTGGGTGCTTGGAAACAGTCTGAACTCCGTCAGAAACTGGTTCTCTTATGAAACTCATCTGTAGTATATAAGATGCGTGTGTTTAATTCTGTCTGTGGTGTGTGTAAGCTTCTATATATTTTAACTAACAGTGCCAAGAATATTAGCCAAGGGTAACTGCAATATTAGTAACCTCAAATTATAATGACTTACTTTTATACCTCTTTTTAATAGTATGTTACCATTCATATTGAAAGTTTTACAGTTTGTACCACTTACTGATAAATACTTCATAAGCTCCTGTGGCTCTCTGCTGCTGTTTTGCTTCATGCCATAGATGCCTTCATTTCCGTGCATGTGTACTACATATTATAAAGTGAAAATGGGAACCTTATGGGACATAGATTCTTTCTAAAATATAAATCATTATTGCTAATGATGATGCAAAAGTGTATACCTAATAACATGTTGTGGAGTCTGTTCTGTCCTAATAAGTGGAAAGTCTTGGCCTCTTGGGTTCAGCATCTCGGAACAAAGTTTTAAATAACCAGCTGATGACGCAGTGTCTTGGAGTAAAAAGTAAATCTGTGCTTTTAGTTTCTGCTCTAGTCTGTTGAGTTTGGTTCTTTCAGAACTGGAGCAGTGAAATTCAGTAAAGCATGTGACACCTACGTAACGGACTCTGAGAAATAAGTGCGGGTTAACCCAATTTTCCTAAGGCATAGCAACAACAGAGCCCAGGACACCATGTACGAAAGACAACAAAATGAAAAGGTTTTCTGGTCTTGAGCATACGGGATTGAGAACCTATATAGAAAGAGGACTGGACAGCGCCAAAAAACCTGCAAGTGACAGATTTAAGGATTCCTCATCCTTGCATATAGAAATTGTAGTGCAGAAACTGCTGACTGATAAATAATACTATCCCTCTTTCTTGAAGGAAATGTGTGGTTTAAACCCCTTTTTTGACTAAGTGGTCTCAGAGGTGAAACAAATCTAGAAGATTCTCATGATTAAACTGACCTTTTTTCATTCTATCTGGACTTTGTAAATGCACTCGATTGCATTATATTGTTGACATCTGAAAGCTATTACTGAATGACAAGTGTACAGTGTTGAGGTTTAGAAGTTAACAGCTGAGTTACCACTCTGTAAACTCTCTTGGTCACTGGGAAGCATAATCCAGACAAATACCAAGAAGACATTTTCATGACAGCAAAAGTGAGGTTCACAATGCCCTTAGGATTTGTTGCTTTGTGTTCCTACTGGATAGGTAATACACACTTGTGGACCTGGAGATGATGTTCCTCAGCATTTTTAATATTTTATTAAAGATCTCTTTATTATGGAAAAATCACATATGCCCTGGGTGTGTAAGGGAGCCCCAAGGATCAATTGCAAAACACATGAAGCATGGAAAATCCACAGGGCAGCAGGGTCGGAAACAAAGCTTAAAGGAGAAAGAAAAAAGCAGGTACATTTTAAATAGATTCCCTTCAGCTGTCTCTTTGGAATAGATGTTGAAGCTCGGTGCTGTGCTAGGGATTATCGTGGAAGGTTTTGTTCTTGGTCTGCAGTTGCCCTCGCCTCCCTTGTGGCTGGGTGTCTCAGGACACACTGAGCACACGTGTGGTTTTCTCAGCAGTGGGGGTTCACTTGCTGCAAGATGTTTCATTGATGTCATCTGCTCATGTCCACCTGAATTCAGGAGGTTAGCAACAGGTCAAGTATTGGGTGATACTTCACCACGTCCGTTAGGTATTTAAAGATAATTTGTTACCTGCCTCTTCATTTCAGTGTTCAGCAGTTGAAAGCAGGCACTGCAACAGAAGTTTTGCTGGAGCAGGAGAATGCCTGATAAGCATAAAGCTGAAGGAAAGGGCTAGGGGTAGCATATTTTTCATATATTAACATTGCTTTGCAGTTTGTGCAATATAGCTAGCATGGGTGCGTACGTTCTTTGATTCATCCTTTAATTAAATTAAACTATAGGAACTTTGAAAATGTTTTGTTATATTTTTTAAATGTACGAAATTGATATAAATT
Organism: Athene noctua; assembly: GCF_965140245.1. Classification (NCBI taxonomy): domain Eukaryota; kingdom Metazoa; phylum Chordata; class Aves; order Strigiformes; family Strigidae; genus Athene; species Athene noctua. Next base: position 11,305,897 of record NC_134055.1, read on the forward strand.
ACTGCTAGCATCTTATCCACCCGCTGTTCTAAAACTTCATCTGTGTGGTTAACATCGGGAGCTGAATGACCAGAGCAACTACAGTTATGATAACCATCCATCTGAATTCTCTTATCCCGAGAAGAGAGGTGGATCTTGCAGAAAGTCCAGAAGGTCTAGTAAACCCATGTAATTTAAGAGCAAAACGTGACCCTGGTAAAGACCAGTGCTGGCTGAGCTACACTTCTCATTATTATGTCTTCTCTAAAGAATTAACAAACGTAACTAGCACTCAAGTTCCAGCTGCTTTTGCAAAGGCAGCCACAGGTCAAAATCACACTGGTGCTGTTTTTGCACTGGGATCTTCCTGCTTTACTCCATCTTTTGCCCAGGCGATACTCCTTGGGTAATAGGACCTTTAGGCACTTCATTAATCCCTTCTCAGCAAGTGGTGGCAGTACTTGTTTGTCCTTCTGGGGAGGCTGGGAAGATCTGCACAATGGCATTAAGCAACTCTCAGCACATACATTGCAGTTGCCAGTGCTCACAGGATGGATCTGTCACATTAGCCTGAGTGTTAGCAGTGTGTAAGGTTTAACTTATGTCTCTTGATGAGAGAATTAAGAGCATGTCTTGGCTCTGAGTTAAGGGCTCCTGTGTGTTGATAGGACTTGAGTTATTTAAGTTAACTTTGCAGTGAAGACAACCCCCAAGGGACTGTCAGCTCAAGAACACCCACTAACCACAACTTGTCATGTTACTACACAGAGAGAGAAATGAGTTTTTAAGTAATTAGTGCCCAAAGCATTCACTGCTTTGTAGGTCAAAACCCAAACCTTAATTCTACCAGAAAACTAATCAGAAGCCAACACAGATTTCAGAGTACAGCTGTAATAAGCTTTCCTTGTGACACACCACTTAATAAGTAGGCAACGGCGTTTTCCTCTAGCTCAAATTTCCAGCTGACCCACTGAGAGCACATCATTGTGGCCGTAATCGCAAGGTGACAGAGGTAAGGATATCCACAGTGGGTCCAGGATCCAAAATGAAAGATTGTGTGTTTATCATGGGCTGGAAATGACAAAACTCATTCTGGCCTCTAAGCTGTATAACCTGGGTAACTGCGAATCGACTGGAAAATCAGAGGTAAATAGGAAGAACGTGTTGCTCATGCAGCAGAAAAGCTTGCTGTCCGAATTTCTGTTCTTCCCCGATTATATGCCTGGATAGTCTCTTGGGAAAGATACCTGGGCACAAAACACAGACAGGGTCTGTAGTGCCCTTTGCCTTACAGCGGGTGTGTGCAGGCAGCAGGAATCCACTTCTTAGCCAGAATCTTGAGTGTGAGTGCAAAGATAATAGTGGAGTTTCCTCCTTCAGGCACTTCAGAGGATCCTGTGTATCTGCTTTGAAAGTGGTTGTATGCATTTGTACACAAGTTGAACATTCCTACACCATTGCTTTAAAGTTTTAGGCTTAATTATGCCATTTTAATTGTACACTCTAGTGCATGGTTAAAGCACGGGGCGGGGGGGGGGGAAGGAATCATGTATTCATGGAGCCTGTTCAGCCTACCATACACTGCTGTGTGTACTGGTGAAGATAAGGAGCAATGTTAAAATAACAACAAAATCACAACTTTAATATTGTTCATGATAATGCAAGTTTTCAGATGCTTATGCCTGTCTCGGTGAAAAATAAACTTCTGCTACCCTTGTAACGTAGATTATTTTGTCATAATGCAAGAGGAAATGCATTGCTTGAATTGTGTTTCTCACCTCTTACCAGAATTTCCTGGGGTCTGAAACTTCCCTTTCACATGTTGATGGAATTGATTCCTGAATTTCTTGTGAGCACTGAGAAGATGCAGAAAAATTATACAAAGCTCTTTCTAAGGCAGTATTTGTCAGCTGAGCTGAGGAGAGAAAATCTTCAAGGGTGGTGGCAAGAGGGATGGGTGAGGCAAAATCCTCCAAGGAATTGCATTGTGTGGTACCTTACTTACCAGGGAATCCAGAGGTGGGAGGAACTTTTAATGCATCCTGTGAATAAACCAGATTATTTTTTTTAATGCCGTTTCTGGCATACCAGGCAAATAGACATAACTACCAACTAAGTAAATACATGTATAGGAATATGATCCAAACTACTTTTCGCTTTTACGTGAAGATCTCCAAGCATTTTTGAGCCCCTCTGTTCTGTAAGATCAGAAGACCAATTCCAGTCCTTTTAGTGTCAGCTGAAATGCCATGGCTGCCGAGTGAGCTAAAGCTGGAATAAGCAACTGATGTGGAGACATCTTCTTTCAGCATTATATTGCTACCCTCTCCACACCAAGATGTCCTTCACTTGCTGCAGGATGAGTTCAGAATTGATTCTTAGGTAAAAGACTATCCCTTTTTTCACTTTTTTTCTCTTTAGACCATTTAACTTTATTTATAAAGCCCAGGAACAGGACTGGGCAACTTGGTCAGTTCTGGTCTTGGTCTGCTGGTGGCAGGGAGCAAGTCTCTGCCTCCATCTCACCACCTGTCATCTAGGAAAGATCATGATGGTGTTGCCATTTCTAAAATAGTTTCAACATTAGAAATGAGAAACAGTAGCAAAACTCTTCTGACTTTTGTCTCTGTGCATGTAAAGTGACTATTCATGTGTCTGTGTGTGCAGCATCTTCATTTTGAAGCCATCCTTTGTGTATAATTAAGGATGTTTGAAGAGAAAGCTCTCATATATCTGCAAAAGAGATAAAACCTTCAACTTTTAATTGGTTTATTCTGTTACAAATCAAGCAGAAATTTTGAAAGTGGACTTGCGGCTTGTGTTCTGTAGGTTGTGTTTATAGACTGAGTGTCCTGGCATTCATTACAGGAATCTCTTTCTCCTGTTCCTTTCCTGCTCTTCCCTCCCCCAGTCCCTTGTGCTGACCCCTAATCCCAACAAAATGAAGATCTGGTTGTCATATGGATTGCAAAGCTTTCCTCTTGCATCGCAAACAGTATAGATCAAAACCACCTCATTTAAAAACAGATGTTTTCTGGTAGTGATTAATATAGTTTCCCCCCCCCCCCTTCCCTTTTTTCAAATAACCTTTTATTTCATAATCATCTGCTTTAGCATTAGCTTAACAGACTGAATTTAGGCCCTAAGCAGACTGGTTGAACTGGTTCATTTGAAACATGAAGCTGATCTGAATTTTCAAGCCAAGTTCAAAATGAAACCATTTACATTTTCATGCATATCCTCACTAGTTTTTGGCTGAAAGGAAAAATCCTGTGTGGCTAACCATGTTCTCGAATACCTTTCTCAAGCAAGTGCTTCAGTGGAAACCATGGAGTGCTGAGCACTCGTGGCCTCTCATGTCACTGGTGCCTTCTGAATTTTAGAGCTTCACTCTGGGTACTCTTTTTGAAACTCTCAGTACCAGGTCTTTTATTTGACAGTTCTTTCAAAGAGTTATTTTTCTCCCACTTTATTTAGCCAAAATGTTCCCCTTTTTCACTCTTCCACTCTTAAGCTGCGCACAGTTCAGCTTTCTCCTTCTGTGTTGGAATTGGCTGCATTTTACTGAGGCTTCAAATAGAGAGGATTTGAGCCTATAAATCCTTACTCTGTGTGAGTCCTTATTTTCACTAATAGCCCTGCTGAAGTCATCAAGACTGTTTACATGAATAGGATCAGGAGTAATTCTAGTTGGGTCTAATTAGTTACACCAATTTAAGTGAAAGCAGAATCAATCCATTGTTTTGCAGAGTATGTTAGGATGAAATATGCTAACACAGAGTATAAAGCCACATTATTGTATATAGCTGCATGGTTAAAGGACATTGTTGTCTGGCATTTTTCACAAAGAACGATCATTAGTACAAGTTGGAAAAATATAGGGTTTAGGGCTGCATTTTCCCTGCAATTTAATATTACTTGGTATTGGTTAGAAATAAATTGTTACAGACTCCCTTTGAATTCCTTTAGGGTAAATATTTATCACATGTAACATTTCCTCAATATTCTGAATTTTCAATACAATTAGCTTCACTGTAGGTTATTTACTCCAAGTTAAAATTCAAGGAAAAGCCTCCAAGTGTATTTTGAGCTGAGCTATTCATCAGAAGTCCAACGCTATTTTGTTCAAAGTGAACCAAAAGCTGTGGGAGATTTTCTAACTGGGGAACTGCGCTTGCGAGATGCATAAAACTAATGGTGTACACAAAGTATCTTGTTTTTCTTCCTTTCTGTGGGGGGTGTTTCAAATACTCATTACTTTGTCCAAAATGTGATCTTGGCAGTGAGATGTTAACGGGAGGAAAGCACAGTTCTACGAATTCCCAACAGAAGTCTCACAAAAGTATGGAGCCATTTAAAGTCTGTCGACCTAAAAGACCATGCTGTCAGCTCTCTACTTGGTGAACATGTGTGGGTGCGAGCGGGGATGGCCAGGAGGTGTTGGGGAACACCCGCAGCCGGTGGGAGGTGGGTGGTGCTGATCTGTACTGGGCTGAGCTCTGCATGTGCCATGTGTACCGCCGTGCTGTTGAGACCATTAGGCTCATTTCACTTGGGAAGTAACCCTGAACCGTAGATACACAGCTCACTTTGCACTAGTTGGATATTTCGGAAATTTGTTCCAAGTTATAGTCTGTTATAGTTCAACAGCCTTAACATGCTCTTGTGCTCTTTTGTAGGGTGCAGTTTTTTAACTTCTTAGTGAAGCCACTTTACTATAGAGACCCGATCATGTTTGGTAAAGCCTATTTAATCACAAGCTTTATGTGTTCCAAAATCAGAAGAATTGCAGTCAGTGAAATTTGCTTGAAACTGGGGTCGCGTTGTCTCCTCCGAAGGTGGTGAAGGGTGTATTAGTCTGGATGTGGTTTCACATTACACCAACTTTACCACCAATAGATTATAAGAGGTTCTTGCCTTTACCGTGTGTAGTTCAGTGACGTTTCTGTGGGTTATACTCTGTACTAGCTCAGTAAAATGAGCCATGATAAGCTGGAGGGTGAAAAAAACAGAAGGGTAATTCAACTGAACCGATGGAAATCCGCAGGGAAAGGGGTAGGATCCTTGGGTAACTGTAGGAGACCTTGTGACAAGGATGGTCACCTCACAGTGACATTTTCAAAGGCCATAGTCTAATCACTGAGATTTAGAACTAAATTTAGCATGTTCCTGGAGTTAAGTTGAAGATGGTTTATATACTTCAGAGTCCAATCCCACCTTTGAATTACAGTAGTTTCAGTTGGGTTTGCTTGCATAAACATTAAAGCCAACATATACAGCATCTGCTGCTATGGTTCATGATCCATCCCAAGTTCATTTAAGTTGAGCAGTGCGGCAAAGAGCTTAATTTCTACTTCATCCATAATGTGATTTCTGCTAGGAGTAAAAGCTGGAGAGGATGAAGTCTCTCATTGCTTGCTTTTAGGATGGACAGGCCAAAATATTAAAATGCCCCCAAAAATTCAGGATATTTTAAAGCTTTCTGAAAGCTCTTTTTGTCCTTTTTTTTAAAAAATGTTTCATTATAGTAAACTTCAAAGAGTACATTTGATCTGCTGGTATGTTTTTGACTGTATCCACCAGGAGTTCACTTAAGCCAAGCAGTGAAACAATAATGTATGTTGTACAGCTGAAATGAAAATTAACCTAATGTACAGTATTTGCTACATTGCACAGCTGAAATGAACTCCTGGTGGACAGTGGAAAAACATGCTGGCAGATCAAATACACCTTTTGAAGTTTATTATAATAAAATGAAATAAAGCCTCCAAGGGAAGCACTTACAAAAAAGAAAGGCTTAGGAGGGCTACAGCTGTTGTATACTGTTCTCTTTTTTATTTTTCTTTTTTTCTTTATTTTTTTATTTGCTTTTACTAAGGCCCCGATCCAGAGCTTACTGAAGTCATTGTGAGTCTTCCTGTTAGCTCTGTTGGACCCTGGTATCAGACTGCTGGGACCAGACTGGTCGCCTTCTGCTGAGAGCCACGTGCTTCACCAGGAGCCTCATTGACTTCATTAGGGCATTTTGTCACGTGTGGCCTGAATCATTCACCAGAACCTGTTGTATAACTGAAGAGCCAGTTTTCTTGGAAGGATTCTTCATATAGGGAATCATAGTATCATAATTTTCAGTCAGTCAGCATTTTGCTCCCACTAAACAAATCCTTCACCTCCATTCTTTACTCCTGATAAATACAATCATAGTAGTCCTGGTTTTAATCAGGAGATTAAAAGTGTCCAGTGACTTTATCTGGCGTTGTAAGCCCTCTTTGCTGTGGAAGATTAAGCTCTGCAGAGGTTAGTGTGTTTCCATAAGCAAAACGAATTTTTTATTGACATCAGTAGATTAAATAAAATTGCCTATTTGAAGACCTCTTCCTTCTTTTTTTTTTCCCTGAAAGGTGATTAGCATGTCCTGAGAAGTGTCAGTCAAAACTACAGGAGCATAAAGTACTCAGCATTGCTCCTCTGGCCTCTCTAGGCAGTTTCAAAGGATCAGACTGAATACAGTGAGCACTTGTGAGTGAGATTGATGTCATTTCCTCCATCCAGCATTATGCCAGTTAGGAGAACAGTGTAAGTCCAAAATCAAAGTAACATCGTCTTCTCTTTAACCCTTATTTAAGGTGAATAATAAAGCAAGTTCTGTGTATTTATATGCATCCCCCATGATTCTAGTAGATCTGATGTTGCATCTATTAGTTTGCTTTGACAGAAAGAGGTTGTTTTGACACGTGGCCCAGCAGGAGAGCATTATGCATCCCATAAAAGCTGCTCTGGACAGCAGAGGTCTCTAGTCCCAGCGCACACAAGCAGTCCGCAGATAGCCTGTAGGTCACCCGCAGTAGCCAATGTTACCAGACTGAGAACATTATGTTGGGATCTTCAAAGGAGCCAAAGGCAGGTAGGTAACCACTTCAGCCGGAATTTCCATTGAGGCTTCCTACGCAGGTCTTACTGCATGAGCTTCTGGAAATCTCAGCCTTTGCGACGTACCGAGCGTTGCTGCTGGGCCTCTTAGGACCTCATTCTTGTTTGCTTTGGTGCTTTCTAATAGAAGCACCCAGCAGGCTTGGCTGCAATCACAGTCCGTTTGTGCAGAACACTGGGAGTATATATAATATACATCATGTAGGCTCTATGCATAATTAGTAATATGTTGGTATACGTATAGTTCCCATGTCCAGTGCAACTGAAGTTCTTCATACACAGAGTGAAGTTTGGGAAGATGAGGAGTTTCTGTAGACCTGTTTGCAGATTGCTGCTTCGGGCATGGGACCTCAACCCGTGGCTGGGTCAGAAACTGAACCCAGATCTTCTGTCTTAGTCCGGTGTCTAATCAGGGCACTGTCTTGTGCAGGATCAGGTCTTTTGTTTTAGTATTACAGAACTGCAGCTTGATCCTATAAACTCTGTGGGGAGGTGTGGGGGGGTAATCTGTATTTATGGGATTAGTCTCATTGAAAGTACTCCTGTGTAAATAAAGTGTACTTGTAAGAGTAAAGCTTTAGCAGCATTTCAGATGCGTATGTAGAAGGGATGCAATGCTGTAGTAGACAGCACCTGCCGGATTTTGCCCAATATTTTTTCTCTGTCAGCCCCCAGTGTTAATGGGTGGCAAACCCGGACTTACGTGGATCCTAAATTGTATTTGTTTGACAGATCAGGCATTGTCTGTGTGTTCCCCTCCCCTTCTCCTGGAGCAGTGGGCATTCCCTGCAGAAAGTGAAAACTGAATGAACTGATTGCTTAACCTCTCCTGACTCTACCCTGGTGGTAGATCATTAATGGTGTAGAAAACGAGGGCCAGCGCTGGCAGCACAGGGTGGGGTGCGTGTGCATCTTTAAGAGATTTATGTGGAGGTCTGAGATGAGGAGACAGCACTGTGGTACATCATCATGCAGGAGACATCAGAGACGTTCTTCTTCGCTTGGATGCATTATCATAAAAAGTGATTTAGACTAGAGCTGATTGATGCAAATGGTCCTCTGTTCTTTCCTATCATTAGCGGCCTCTTTCAGTGGCCAGAGGCAGTGATTAAAGCTGTCATTTGGAGCTGCTCATTAAAGACAAGCACCCTAGTAGCAGGAGGAAAAAGGTTGAAGAAGCATGATTCCCCCCCCCTCTCCCCTTTCCTTAAAAAAAAAAAAAAAATACATTATCCTTTTTCCAGTTCTGGCTCTACAGAAAAGTCTTTATTTGATGTGAGTGAAAATGCAGGTGGTTTAAAAAATAATATCAGAACTACATTATTGTCACTTAATATTTTGAGGACAGTGTAGTGCAATGCTAAGGTCATTATAAAGGTATCACTGGGTGTATTTGTTATGAAATAACCTGATGAAATACTGAACAACATTATTCACTCAAGCCAGGGATTGCCACATGAAAACTCTATGGGGCTGTAGTGACTGTTCTTTTTGGGGCTGGCTGAGAAGGACGAGAAGAGGCACATGTGGAGATGCTGGACAGTGATTAGATTTGACATGCTTTAGCATAACAGATTTGCCTCTTCAGACTTTAAATTCTTCAGGGCAAGGACTTTGTTTCACTATAGATATGTACAGAATGTCACACAACAGAGCCATAATCCTGAGTGGGACTTCTGGACATTATCATCCTACAAATTAGAAATTGGGGCAAATTGTTGACATGTCTTGGGGTTGTATTTTTGTATAACCACGGACTATGCAAGTCATCTGTAAAGTTGTCCGTGGAGTAGTCATAAAGCTGAGGATCCAGTGATTATTTGGGGAATCCTGAGGGTCTTTGGTTCACGCCTCCGTGCTCCAAGATCGTGAGCAAGTTGCCATTCCTCAAGGACAATTCCTCCGTGTCCTCATGAGGAGCGAGGCTGGCGGAATGCTCCGTCCTTCCACTGTTGCTGGGGATTTAATGATTCGATTTGGTGAGGTGTCGGGGTGGAGAGGTGGAGGAGTGCACGAGAAGGGGACAAAAGGACACAGATTAGAAATAGCAAAGCCTTGTTAGAAGCCAACTAGCCTCTTGCTCTTTGGGAAAGGCGGTGGCAGCCCGCGGGCAGGTTAATTGTGTGCTGTACACGTCCTCTTCCCCGCATGCCGGCTGCTGTCAGAATTAACACATTTTTAAAGAGGTCACAGCCGGAGAAGCTCGATAAGTGCTTTTAGGCCAGCCTAATAGAAGATGCTGAGGAATGACTGAGGGGAAGTTATGATGATAGTGAAGGAGTAATTTAGCATATTAGGGGAAATATGTCAAACCAAACTGATTGCTATAAATACAGCCTTCTTATTTCGGAATCTGGCTGTGCCCCAAGGATTTTCCTGTGAAATTATGGAAGTGCAGCTTACTTATTACTCGCTGACTTTCACACCATTGTGCCTTCTTTTTCGGTCATGTGCTTAACGCTATCTAATTGGTACCTTTCTGAACATGCTCATTTTTCTTTTAGTGATCCCATGTGAGACAGAAGAGACAATGTTGTGACTCTGAGGGGGTGGCGACTTCCTTAAAGCTGATGTTACTCTTCAGGAGAACTGTTCTGCTTAGAAATTTTCTGGCTGGGGCAGGTTGCAGGGTGTCGCAGTGGGGGGTGTAAAGGGACAAAGGGTTTTGGTGCTCAGCCCTAAATGCTTGTAGAAGGAGAAGGGGGCACTTGCTGGGCTGCGCATAGGGGACGGCTTTGGGCAGAGCAGGTGGTAGAGGCAAGAAGCAGAGCTTGCTGAAGGTAGCTGGTAACAGCCAGTTTGGGATTTGCCTGTGATTTTAATAGCTAGCTTTTCCAAACTGGGCCAAATTGCTTCCAACAGAGCCTACTTCTGCTTGTCTACTCAAGTGTGATCCTACTCTCATAGCAGTCATTACATTTTATACATTAGATACATTATATTTTAATGTATATCCTCCTAATACTCAAATAATCCTTAGTGTTCTGACAATGGTAATAAATTCCTTGATATTAAAATGCCAGAATAAGTGAGCATTTCGTGTGTCCTGTCATTCAAGTTTTGGCCGTAATTGATCTGAAGAACAATCAAGGCTTAAGGATAAGTACTTTGATTTTGGAAAATGCTCTGGTGCTTATCTCCTAGAATTCACTTTGGGCAGCAAAGACACATAATATGAGGGAGGAGAAATGCAGCTGCGTCAAAAGAATTAAACATTACTATAGTTTTACTTTCTCCTCCATATGCATCAAACCTAAGTTGCCAACAATTAGAAAGTAGGAAATACTGTTGGAAATGTTTCTTTCTTCTTTGTTTCAGTTTTCCTTTATGCCAACTTACAGATTCTCTGCATTCGTCTTTCTTTCCTTCTTTTCTTTTTTGTTACTATCGATCATCTCAGTGCAGCTACAGCTCTGCTCTGGAAGTGGGACACAGCCTTCCATGAGGAAGGCCACGTGTGTGATTTGTGGCGTAACCAATGCTTGCCACCAGCGGGGTGTCGAGCGTGGTACGGGTGTGACATGCACAGCCAGAGCACCTGATGTCATGGGCAACACAGGTGTTTTATTCGGGTATCCCCAGCAGTACAAACCTCCATGGGCTGAGGGGTCTCACTGGCAGTGTCTCCTATCATTTTTGCAATAATAAGCTTAAACTAAATGACTGTTAAAGGATTTTACCAGACTGTGGGTATCTCTAGGCTTGCTTTATTAGAAACTCAGAGTTGGGCCATCACCTCAGTGAGTGGCAACAGCTGACAAAAAGCATCTTATATTTATATGGTTCTTCATAACATGCAATATTCCTTTTACATTACTTTCTCAGTAGAACTAAGGAGTGACATTAAAGAACGTGTTAAGATGAACGCTTTCATTATCCGCTCTTGCATGTGTTTTGGAGCAATGCAGGTTGCTTAATCTCTTCACTTTTGACGTTGCATTATATGTTTGACTGTTGCATTCAGAGTGGGCTGCACAGGAGACCCTTCAGTAAAACTACTTCTGCGATGATGATGGTATGGATTATTTTAGATTCTGTACAATACCATATGGATACGTGATGCTTTACAGCATGGTTGGTCTCCACCTTGCAAAGCTTACAGTTCTGTGCTCTTGTCAGTATTGCTGTCAGCCCCCCTGCCCAGCAACCAGAGGACTGGAGCTGTGCAACAGCTTATTGGCTTTGAAGTTAGTCCCAAAGAAAACAGCAGTTTGGCCCCACGCTGGCCTGGATTTAGCTTGGGAGCTTGGAAGACACCAGTTCAAGCACAAAGGGCAGAGAGCATGGTTGAACAAGTGTGAAGCTAATTTAAAATTTCATTTTGTTTCATGTGTTTTTACCAGAGAGCGTCTTAACAACTCTCAGGTCAAGAGAGCATTTTGAAACTATTGATTAATATTGTTCATAAAACAGTTGCTAAATGAGGCTCAGGTTAGGAGAACAATGTATAGATGTACGCGTGCATCATAAAATGTTGGTATATTCTTATTGCTTATGTATGTGTAGCCTGTGTATTCTGTCTTCCTGTCTCAATATAGTTGTGTATAGAAACACCTGAAAATGCCTTCAAAGAAACACAATGATGTAAAAACTTCTGGATCCTAAACCATAAAGTTATCCTCTGTTGCTGTCAAAAAATTAACTGTACATTTCACATTTTCTTCCTGATGGAGAAGTTGCAATAATTTGGGGGTAAATTAAAAATACAATCCAATCATTTTCTTGTAAAACCTGGTACTGACATTAGCCTTTAGTTATGACATTGCAATTATCTCCATAGCAACCCGGTGTGATATGACAGCCGCGATGACTGTAGGTTCATGTGCTCTTGAGCTGGAGCCAAGGGAGCTGATTTCTTGCCTGAGACATTCCTGATTTTCTCCTTTCTCACGGTAGTTTTGTGTTGGTGTAACGTGGCTGCACTCGAGTCCAATACACCTATTCAAAGAGCAAAGAGTAAGATTCTGTGCATTTATGAGAGTCTTTCAAGCATATTAAGGAGCAATATCTTATATGATCTCTTCCATTAATAAATACTTTTGAGAAAGCTCATACATGAATACAGTACTTTCAGGCCATTACGCACAGGAATACATTGTCAGTATAGATTGCACCTTTGTTAACTGTAAAGCCTGTTCTTTAGTCAAACACATTTTGTGTTTCCCTGAAGCCTAGCAGGGTACCAGCCTGAGCAAAGCTAAGAGAAAAAGAGGCTTATTGCAGATTGAAATGGCTGAAAAGTCTAAAAGGCTACAAGCCAAAATCTGTTTAGATTGGACTGTGTTTATATGTCTTAATTCCTTGTTCCACCCTTAGATTCCCCAGAGATAGTCTCTGACTCTTTCTTAGGATTACCTGTCTCCTGTGTTTTCCATTTTAGTCATCTGTTGAGTTTATGATATATAACTGCCCCTTCAAACTGAGGTTGCACTGCAAGGTTTGGAGAACTTTGGAGACCATGGTAGTGCGAGTGAGCTGAACCCATAATCTATTCTAACATCTCCACTTTTGAGGAAATGGGGAGGCCGGCTGGCACACTGAGGCTAAGCAAATTCACTTCAGCACTGCATTTCCAGCTCTTACAGTCACCAAAACTGGCAAGAGTCAAACCTGTAGCACACTCAATGTGGAAATGACTTCTCAATACTAGCTCAAGGCATTCCATCTTAGAAATGCATTGCCAAGCATGCCTATAATTTGTTAGGCAAACTTTTAAATTATTCTTATTCCCTTGGTACAGTCAGGGATTGAATGGTAATGGAGCCATCCACTGCCAACATCCATGCTTTTGTAGCTAACTGTGGACACTGCTTTATGTATTCAATTAGGCCACCAGGTTGGAAATGATATTATCACACAGTTCTGTAAAAGTGATGGTTATATATCTCTCTCTCTCTCTCTCCAATATGTCACTGCTACCACCTTTTAAGAGAAGAACTTGTTTTCTGCAGGCATCTAGACTAAGATGTATTTCACCACCCTGATGTGTAGCGAGTTGGGTGATTAAATTTCTGTGTGGTGAGATAAGACAGCCTTCTGAAGGATTTATGTCCGTGTCGCTCTGTAGGCTATGTATTTGCTTTTTTGTTATCTTAGTGAACCGTGCTGGAGGTGTTTGAGGGCTTGTGGGGGGCTTTTCTTTTTGTTGTTTTCTGGCTTTTGCCCCTAGTATCCCTGTAATCAGATTTTTTTGAATCGACTGGCCCCCAAGGGTAAGCTGAAAAGAGATACGGGACCATGTTATGCTTGGTGTATGATTCAGTGATGGGAAGGAGGGTTGTGATGCAGAGCCTGGGAGCAAACAGGAGCGCGTAGGCAGCTCTGCCTGTGGGGTACTAGAAGGAAGGAGTGAGACTGCAGAGAAATTGGCTACCATGGTCTTCCTTGGTAAGGAGGTAGGTAAGTTGGTAAGCTGTTCCTACAGTAGCTCACCCTTCCTCCTGCCTTCATCCTGCCTCTTCCTCATGCCTGTGGTGTCCTGGGATGCCTCCATCACATGGACACCCCACAGCTCTGGTCTCTCCTTCTCAGGAGAGGGACCTGGGACAGGAGGCAGAGCTCAGATAAAGGGAGCTGGTACAGAGGAGCCTCCAGACAGCTCTGGGCCTTTCCTTGCTTCTTGCAAAGCAGGAACAGTCAACTTGGGTTCTCCTGGTGCGCAACAAAGGTGCCTGTGACATGAAGGAGAGACTGCTCTAGCCCCCTGGTTGTGTAAATCTGCTGAGATGTCACACAGTCAGCTCCTGATGTGCAGAGTATGGGAAAATGAGGAGCAATGAGACCACAACCAAACAACAGGGGCAGATCCTGAGAAACCGTAAAGATTTTGGAAGATACTGGCTCAACACACCTAGGGGAGCTAGAATTTAGCCACTGCAGCATTCCATGGGGTTTTATCCGCAAGGAGCTCAAAGCTGGACTTCAGCGTTGCACTTCAAAATATTTTACTTCTATTAAATCTCTCTGAATAGCTGTTTTGCTGCCAGTTTTCTTCTAGGCTCTGTTATCCGGTCTTTATGCATTATTTCTTCCCTTTTTTGTGAGAATGAAAAAGTGACACCTTACCCTCCCGCAAAGCAAAATTGATCTTTCTCAGTACTGACAGTTGGTGTTTGCAAAATATCTCCATTTAAAAGGTTTGACTTTCCACCTGAGACCTCCAGTAAATCTATCCACTGCAACAACTGGAGCTAAGAAAACTCTGAAAGGAACTAAAATTCCCATGTAAACATGATTGAAGCATCCCTTTACCCAGCAGCCTTACCACTGTTTTTTCTAAGAGTGGGAGTTTGATTGGTTTTGTTTCCTCCCACTCCAGCTTATTTGGAGGGATCTGTGGCTTTCAAGATGCCAGCGATGAAAGGACTGACCCTACCAACATCACTAAAGTTTGGGCTTCAGTGGGACCATTCAAAGTCCCGTTATGTGCAGTTATGTAGGCTTGATTCAAAATGTGCTGAGGTGTCACTGGAAATCCTCTCATGCTTTCTATGGGGCCTTAAATTTTTGCAGATCAGCTTTTCCAGCGTCTGCCACGCTGCAGAATGGCTCCTTAACCGTGGGGTTCGCAAGCAGCATCTCCCCTGCTCTTCGTGCACTCTAACTGGATAGAGAGCTATTTAGGTTGGCTTAAGGTTTTAGTTTCTATATTAATTCTCTCCTGACCCTCGTTAGCTGAAAGGAAAAAACAATTCTGAAAGGGTTTGATTTCCTAATATTGTATCTTCTGTATCTGCAATGCCTGTTGTGGCCTATTAAGAATTAAACTGAGATCACTAAACTCATTTCATTTATGCCTTGGGCCTCATTCAAACCCTGGTTTCCCAGCAAAGTAAGGCCAATGGATTAACGTTTCACCTAGCTCAATGGAGTGGTTTTCATCTCTTTTAATGCCTTTGGCATTAAGGAAGAAAAAGAAAGAAAGGGGAGGAGGGGGGAAAAAAAAAGAGGACGATGCTTTGACTGAACCAGAGCATTTTGTTAGTGCTCCGGCAGTGCCTTTACTGGGATTATTTTGTAGTGTGCTGGGCTTTATCCCACTTCCAGTGGAAGGGGAGGAGTGGCAGAGATGCTTATTGCATCTTTATATTGTTAAGCAGTTTGTGTGACTGCAAAATATTTTTTTTTTTTTTTGGAAGGGATTTGGGTCTCTCTCTTTAAAAGGCAGACTGGTCTTCCCTGGCCACGACCAGCAGCATTAGCTGCTGTCAGACAAATTACAGTATGGGTGAAGCTGTGATATCGACATGTGCGACTTGATCTTTTTTAATGGGGGCACCACAGGGGTTTCTGACTGCCCCACTGAGCTTAATGTTCTGTAAGGAAAAACAGACACAGAACTGAAGGACATTTCTAATGGGCTGCCTGCTTAACCCTTTGGTAGCTGCTTGCCCGGCTCCACGGCGTCTTTCTTCTTTAGGGCAAGTGTTTAAGGAAGCCCCTGGGCGCTGACTTTCGCTTATCTTCAGCGTACGCTGTTGTGATACCTGGGAAAGCACCATTCTGTAGGGACACGGCTGTCCTTCCTCCCCCTCCTCTTCTCCTTAGTTCATAATTAAACCAAATGGTTGCAAACTCTCTGGCGAAAGGAGCTCTGTAATTATAACAACAAAATAGCTTGTAAATTGGAGTTGTCTACTTCTTTATATTAACAACAGCTTTATGTACAAGTGTGGCTATTTATTTTGACCTTTCATAATAATTAGCTTCCTAGGGATAACAAATTCGACATCTATGAATTCAGCAATGCAGAACAGCAAAGGTGAAGACCCTTCTGGAGAGTGGGGAATTCTGCAGATTTATTTGGGTTTTATTGTTTCGTGCAAGTGATCGTGTCCTTTTTTACTTTGTTAACAAGCTCCAAAAATCTAAGCATGCAAACTGCAGGACCCAAGATTTCAGTAGGTGCATCTTCTCCCTGTATACCTTCTTACCAGCTCAGAGTACAGCTCAGAAAGGTATGTAAAGCTCTGGAGGTGGGGCAGGACCAACAACCGCTTTGCAGAGATAGAATGCCAACCTTGCAACGGCCACCAATTGGAAGATCAGCTTATTAAAACCTCAGGCTGAACGTCAGGTATACTCAGGCACCTTGGTTACCCAGTTCAGTTATTTTGCTCCCAGTCATTGTTACTTTACTCCCTCAACTTTTACCATGCCTCAGTTTTCACTAAGCCAGTGGTCGGTCAGCACAGGGTGCAGGAGGTGCATTGGATGCCCATGAAGCCTTTCACTGGATAGATTATTGCAGTATCCATTTATTATTAATTGTCATTAGCACTAAAAAGCCATGAAAGCTCTTAGCATTTTGTTTACTTCATGCAGCTCATACTGAGGGCTCCTCTCTAGCCCTTGAGATAGAGAAGTAGCTGTGAATAGAACTTAAAAAGTAATAAAACCTATGTTTACTGCTGTATGCCACTTTCAGAGGCAACTGCTTATCTCCTGCGCTGTGTCAGTGGCAAGGATGGGGCTGGAAGGAGCAATGAGGTTTCTTTCATGACAGGCATGATTTCTAGTTGTTTTGGTTACACCCTGTACCAAAAGCTTAGATGAGAATATTTTAGCTCCTTGGCAAACCCTCATGACAGACAGGTAAGGACCAGGAAATTCCATGTCCTTTTTGTTGTTGTTGGTTTGGGGTTTTTTTTCCGTAGTTATCGTCCCACACTCAGAATTCATCCACCATCAAAGGTCACTTAACTATCTTACCAACAAAGCATAGAGGGGTTTTGCCGTTGTGCTGTTGCGTCGGCTGCAAGAGAGCAGATGTACCTGCTTTGCCTGCAACCTGCTCTTGAAATGATCTGAACTCACAGAGTGAATTTGTACCCTGGGAGGGACACTGCCACGCGGGTACTGCCACACTCACCTCACAAGTTTGGTTGTTGTTTTTTTTTTTCTCACCATCAGTTTAGACCTTTAAGTTCCTGGTGTGGAGTGACAGTTTCATTAGCCCGCTGCATGTTGTGTTTAGGTGCATACAGTGGACTAAGCTTGTAAGGGGCTTGCTTAAGAGAAGCTTTAGATAGGATCATCACTTGGGCCTCACTCTGGGTTTCACTGAGAGTAGGGAACTATACAAGAGGACAGAGGTAGCTTTTCACTGCATGCTTTTGAAAATCCACTGCAGATGTATGCAGCATGTCTGAGAGGTAAATCAAGGCACAGGAGTGAATTTTGCATCGATTCTGTACAAATTGAAGTCATATATTTGAGGCTGAGGCTGCCAAGTGTCTGATAGTTTGCTAAAGATTATTTTTCGTATGCTGTCTTTGGTCCTTGCCTTTGCACCTTGGTTTTAGGGTGTGTTTGGGGATATATAAGCATGCCAAAGCTGTAGTTGCAGGATGTGTAATACTAGAGTGGTTCATTCCTGGAATATCCCAACAATATTCATTTGAACTGAGTCAGGTGTATTTATGTGGTTACATTTCTGTCCATTTAGCCAAAGCATGTGATAGAAGTTTATGATGGCTTTTGTGCTCTCTGCTGGCTTTATATTAGCTGTGAGATGACAGATGATACCTCCTCCAGGGTAAAGTTTGACTGGGACAAACTCGCCCATCAACTTTTTTTAATTTGCATTGGCAGTGTGAGTTGATGCACAAGCAGCCCTTTGAGTTAGAAGGCTGCAGGGCTTTTCATCAGGTAAATGCCACCCTAAAACTGGGTTTATTGTGCAATCAAACCACCATCTTAGTGCCTGTCAGTGCAGAGGGCTGTTGTTCCCTCCCTTCTTGCACCTATGCAAATACTGTGTATCTGTTTGTGTTGGAGCAAAGCCACCCTATGCACACTACCCCTTGTTTTGCAAGGAATAAAAGTGTGTGATGTTGCCAGCTGATTACTGACAGAGACAGGGAATACATGGGTATTTAAATTTTATAAACACCCTATCAGGGAGGGTTTGATAGTGCTGCAAGGACAAATGGGGTAAAAATCTTTTAAAGGAAAGTAGCATCTGAATACTGATCAACTGAAGGAAAATGTCCCCGTGGTAAAGTCTGATAAAAATTATGAAAAATTGTCCCAAGAAAGTAGGAGGTGCTCCATCCATTGCAGGCGCAGCACATTTACTTTGTCACAGAGCAGGGTTACATGGCTGACCTGGGGCTTTTTCCAGTTCTGCACTGTGTAATTCTCACAGTGAGGTCAGAAGTGTGACTTCAACAACAGGTACCAAAGAAAATAATATATATGTATATGTATATTTTTGAGGTGTGTGAGTACTTTTTTAGCAACCCAGGACAGCGAGACGTGCACAGGCTTTCTGTGCTCGGGGTGAAAAAGCCCATTTTGTTGTGCTTGCACTTGCCTACGCCACTGCTGTTGGCCTTTGCGCTATATCAGCAAGTACCCGGGGAGCAGCAGTGGTGGTTTTTGGGGTTAGCATCTGTTACTTTGAGATCCTGAAACATTAGCCGCTGGCAATTAATATAATTACGTCATTAGTGTCACACCCCTGATGTTACTGTGTGTCAGAGTCAGACAATTGCAGTGTTGTGATTTCTTAGTTATGTAAAAGGCGATTAAGGCAATTAAGTGGGTGATTAAAGCTGCTCAGTCAGAGGTTCTGACTGATGCTATTACCAAGACGCAGCAATGGTGTATAGTAACAGTGATGTACAGTACCCCCTCAGCAGGGTTTGCTCGCAGCCAAGTGTCTGGGGTGTTTCTCGGGTTAGCTGGCCCGCACCCCCACGTCTCCCCCCTAACTCCCTCAGCCACTGTGATTTACTAAAAGGTGTTGTTTAGAAATGAGCACATACAGCATCAACTACATGGTTAAATAAAAAGCTTCAATGTTCCCTTTGAAATGAGCATTATTGGCTTTATTTAATTAAATATGGATTTACACTATAAATATTGGAGCTCATAGAGCCCATATTTCAATTAATGGATCATTTATATGTCATGCTCGCTTTGTAATTACTGGAATGTGAAAATACAATGAATTGAAATGATTTCCCCTCCTCTTCAAATAAATCTGAGCAAGAATCAGATAGAAACTGTTTTCCTACCCAGAAGTGCATGGGCACGTGCCTGCACCCGGGACAACCACACATGTACAAGGCAGAAGAGGGTTTTTTGGCAGGTCATCACAGGAAGAGCATTCAGGTTTTGTGAGGCATCTGTCTTAATACCATTGGTGATTCTGTAGGACTAAAATCTGCGTAAATTCAAGTGTTTTCCCACCAGGGTGAGGCTGGCTGTTAAGTTGACAAATACAGTGTGCCATTTGGTGAGAATGATGTAGACTTGTTTTGTTTCTGGTTAGAACACCAAACATGCTTGTTCAGAAGCTGTACTTCGCAGTGCTGTCACAAACTGTTGGATGGTGAGTTGGTGGGGCATAGCCTGGTTTTGGTTTTTAGTGCCCAGAGAGCAAAAAGCATAGAAATGCCATTGTCTCTTGTCTTCCGAACACTGCCCACACACATTTATATAGTCCCCTCCTTCTATTTGCAGGGATGTGGTATCCATTTTTCAGGGTATTTTATGTTAAAAAGAAATATAAATAAATATGTCAGGCTTTGCATCAAACAAACCCAGTGGTAATTCAGACTGGCACGGATCTGATGTCAGGAAATGGGGCCTTATTATTTTCTGCTCGGCAGAAGAACGAGCCCTGGCCTTGGCCATCTCCTCCTCCCTGGCCCCCAGCCACGTGTCCCTGTCTCACCGTCGCTAATGGCAGCCGGTGGAGCGGGCGTTGGAGTCTCCCTGGCCACCATTTCCTGACCAGCAAAAGGTGGCTCAAAGGGCCCGGCCGTGCGCTGACATGGCATACATAATTCCATCAGAAAATATCCAAGGGTGGAAATCATTGTTCTCCGAACTAGCTGAGCTGGAGCCAGAGCAGAAATACTAAAGTCAGTTGTGCCTTTGAGCTGCCTATAACAGCGCCCTTTGGAGACCCATTTCATACAAAATTTGAAGCCTGTGTTTATTGCCCATTAAAGCAACCTTTATTTTATGGCAAATGTTGCAGTAATTGCCTTTTACGAAGAGCACTTTGTAACACACATGCACTGTTGAAAGAAAACCACTCTGGTATTGTCTATCGGGACTTAATGGCGCAATTAATTTTACTCCATCTGTTCCTGAGACTTTAAAGGAAAATGGATTTTTTTTTTGAGCGCACTTTAATGAAGAAGATAAAGCGGCCCGGCTGGTGTCCCACAGGCTCAGCGCAGTAAGTTCAGATTATTGCTCAGTCTGTCAGAATGGGCTGCTTCCCTCGGCAGCAGCCACAGCGAGCAGCCCGCGCTGGCCCCTCGCCGCGCCATTCCTGATGACAAACTGCCAGCCGGCTCCCACAAAAGCGCGATTAAAATGTCAGCACAGGATGACGAAGGGGCCAAGAGGGTCCACGGAGACAAACTGTGTTCGGTATGAGTTAATACTTCACTGCAGTGTGGGGCTGGGCTGCTGCTGTTTCAGGGAAGCGTGAGGCAGAGACTTACAATGGACTGGTGTGAAAATACAGATACACCTCATGCCGTAGCCTCAGCTGGAGTGCGCTGGCACAGCGCCGCTGGCGTCCGCTTATTTATACCGGCTGAGGGTCTTCCAGTAGAGCCAAGCTGCTATTTTTTTACGTCCACCACCCCATATTGCACCGAAAAAGAGAGAGATGCAAGATTTGTTTCTGTTCCTGGGGACCACGTCGCATGCGGAGGCACTGGAGAAGGGCGGGGGATGCTGTCGGGGCAGGGGCAGGAGCCCGCCGTGCTGCTGCAGGCACTGTGTGAGGTGTTTTACAGAGAGACACTGCAAAGGGTCTAAAGATGGGGATTTTGAGGAGAACCTGTGGCCCAGAGGCCCCAGAGCTCTGTGTCATGGCGCTGGGGCTGCCATGAGGGCAGAAAACCCTCTTCAGGCAGCTGCGGTGCTGCCAAGGTGAGGCAGGTACCCCAAAGAGTTTATGTTCTGGTGCATTCTGAAAGCACTGTGGTTGACTGAAGCTCCTCTTGCTGCCAGCCCTGAGCATGCTGGTGCTTCCCCTGAGCCTGCCAGTGGCTGCACGAGGGTTTTTGGAGACGCGTTTGTGCAGATGGGGCTGGGGGCCTGGGGTCCGGCTTAGGGCAGCCCTCAAAGAGCAAGCTGACTTGTGCACGAGTTGTGTGAGGACGCTAACCCTGTGCCACGGCGGCATGAATATCCCCGTTTGTTCCCCTCGCTGTGTTTCAGCACACGTCTGTGCACGGGGAAGGAGCGATCCGGCTGCCTGTTAATTGGTGCGTCGGCGTGCTGGCATGGCCTCAGCCCTCGCCCATGTTTGCTAACTTGCGAGGGGGTAGGACCCACTTTGTCACTGCAGTTTAATTCCCTGAGAGCCCTCCTGAGTAGTTTCTGGGGGTGTGAGAACGACAAAAGCCTGTAATGAAAAGGAGAGGAGATTTTCAGCACCGGCATCCTGCTGGGAGTGATCTGCACTCCTCCTGGGCAGCAGGTGGGAGCTTCGCCATTGTCCCTAATGGTTATTAGCCAGCGATGAGCAGGACAAATGTGGGGTCACCTCTCCTGCTGGCAGGGCAGCAGTTGCAGGATTTAAAGCCCCTAGGAGAGGAAGAAATGACATGGTTAGTACCTACAGCTCAGGATGTGACCTGCTCGGTTTTAAATGATCTGTTATACTTTGGGGGAGGGAGAGCTGGGGACTGCTAGAGCAAGTTGAATTCAAAATATATTGCATACTTGAATTAAATGCAATCAGAGACATTCACTGATATCATAATGGCTCTTGAATAATCAGCACAAGACATAGCACTGGGCTATTGACTATTTAAAGCAAGATCCAGCAAGACAGAGATTGCAGCGGGCTGCATTTGGTGAGGGGCGTTTTTTGTTTGTGATGCCATGTGCTGATTCTCAATGAAGATTTAAAGCAAAGGATGTAAAACAGGAAGCCTTCACATTTCCAATTAAATTTACTTGCTTCTTACTGTTCATATTCAATTAAAAAAAAGACACGTCTTCCTGCGTTTCTGTGCTCCTTAGATATTTGCCTCATTCCACCTCTCCGACGTGCTCGTCTCCTGCATCTCAGCCCCTCCCTGCTCCTCTTGGCCTCCTCTTTCTCTCTCCTCTCGGAGCGCTCCGCAGCTGGGGGTTGATCCTTCTCTTGTGCCCATTTAACTGGAACAGCTCTCCCTTCTCTCCCGTGAGCCACTTCCTCACCTCAGGTTGCCCCTTAAAAACTACTGATTTGCTTTTCTCTGCTGCCAGTGCTAAATGCTACACCTTCCCCCACTACTTGAAATTTTCAATTTTTTTTTTGCCTTGTCATTACCAGCCTGCATGAATTTGTACCTTATTGCTATTGAATTTCAGGGGTTTTTCAGGCTTCACTTTGTCTCCCTGCATAGTTTGCCCTGTCTGGGAGTCACTGACCCAGACGTGTGCAGTAAAGTGTACCAGCTGTGTTAATAGCTGCACAACCCCGCTTGCCCGGGGATCTCTGAGCACTTTGCAAACAGGAGTTGAGGCCCAGGGTCTCCCGGAGGGTGAGTGCGTTGGGTTCCAGCTGGATGAGCTGAGCACGGGCTGTGCAAATGTCTTGGTCAGATGGGGTCGGCAGCAGGAATTGAGATGTGCAGGGCTCCCAGCTGCCTGATGCCACAGCCAGTGAGCAGGGCTCCTCTTTCTACTGCTGCAAAGCATTTTGTGGTACTTTCTTCAAAGGATTTGTATGAAACTAAATTGTATTGTATCGGATTAGGGCTCAATAAGTTTACTATTTGCAGTATAGCATACATCTGCTCCCATAGTAATCTCCCCTTGGATGGGATGCACATTTATTCTGTGAGCTGCTTCAACAGGAAAATAAATGTGCCCATATCAGTGTGTTATTGAGGGAGTAAAGGGATGCAGCTGGTCCCAAGCTCATTCAGCAAACCTGCGCTGTGACTTACAACTCTGTTCTGCGCACACTGTGCCATTGGCTCTTCACAGCGCTGCCTATTAATGTAAGGGTTTATAAGTAGGTTCAGTCAGGGCAAGATTCCTGTCTAACACTTGGTGCTTTCCAAACCCTGCGGTAAATCCCCTTCTGAATGGAGCACTGTGCTGGCTTTTCAAGGCTGGGGAGAAGGGAGGATTGAAAGGTTTGCCTTTGCATTCTGCACAGCTCGCCTGACGCAGACATATAAACCACAGGAGGTTTGCACTTGTGTTTTCCCAGCTCATTTCCCATAGCCTGAGAAGTGATCCCTGAGTGTCAGGTGGCATGAAGGCCACTTTCCATGTAGAGTAAAGCAAAAGAAACCAGTCTGCTCCTCTGTGTGGCCACTTCTCATTTACTCTTTTAAGTGTTGCTTACACAGAAATGGAAATGACTGTCCCACAGTTACCCGTTTGGACTCAGATGGCATCTCTCTGACACTGAGCCTCGTTTCAGGAACTTTCCCTGTTAGAGCTGAGGAACCTTTCAGAGCTGCTGGGATGGCAAGGTTGTTGTTTCCCTCAATGAAGTTTTGATCTGTTTCCAAAATGTATCTTTCCCTGTTCACTGGGGAAAATTAAATGCCAAGACAGTTCTTCTTGGCAGCCCCCAGCTTCAAAGAGACTTATTCTGCCTAGTAGATATGGCCAAGAGGGAGTGAGAGGCTGTAAGGTGGCTTCCAGCGAGTAGAAAAGTTCAGTGTTGACAGCCCTGAGGGGATGGGAAGACTTGCTTAATATAATGAGGTTTTTGCAGTACGAAAAGTTGGGCTCTCCATTTTGTTTTGAGGTGGTTGAGCCACAAATCATGGGCAAGCTTTTCCTTGGAATCACAAGGAGCAGAATTACCCTTTTTTTCTATATTTAAATGATAACTATGAGTCCAGTCTGGCCTCGGGAGTCTGGGGAACTCAGAGACTTAAGAAAAAGTGCCAATATCCTAGAAGTTACCAGGATAGCCATACACCAAGTTATAGTTATCTGAGGCATACTCACAACTGGAATGGAGATTAAAGATGCACTCACTCTGCAAAGGTTTGGCTAACTGGAAGACAAAAGCCTGAGAACTCAGGATTTAGGGCATTCATGTTTATTTATTGTTTTCCGGATGTAATCTGTGCTACGCAGGGCACCCTAACAATGCTTGTTTCTTCGCTCCTGTATGCAGTAGTGTCAATCAGATGTAAATTCATTAAAGACATTGGCCATACACTGTGGGGGACTGGACATGAGTAGAAATGAACCCGAACCATGGGGACATTATGAAAGCATTCAGTTAGATTTCAGTTGAGGCATAATTTTTTTTTTTCAAGTTTAAAAGATTAAAAAAATATTCAGACACCCACACTGTGAAGTGCTCAGGTGGCTGCAACACCTGTATGCTCCTGAAGAGTCCCAGTAGTCACAGCGTGAATATTGCAGTGAAAAGCAGGCTGCAAAATCAACATCCAGCATTTCAAGAGGTCTACAAGAAAGGACACCCCATACGCTAAAGAAAATACAGAAAATACTAAGAAACATCTTTTTTTCATGGCAATATACTTAAAATACCACTGTGACCCAAGGGAAATGTATAATAGCATTTTAAGACAGTTCTTTGAGAGCAAACATTGAATTTGCCCTTGTGTATTAGATCAGCAAGGAAACAAATGCTGTTTCTGTGAAATGGGGGTGGCAGAAGATGGTGTGGAGCTGTCAGTAGCCCTGTGGTGTGTGCAAAGGGGATATGAATTCTCCCCGGCTCCTTGCAGCAACCAGATGGTGCCCTGAAGCCTAAAATTTGTTTGCCCTTCCTTTGATTTCCTAAACTCCTTTGCTGGTGTTGGTGATCCTAAAATTACCACTCCTCAGTTTTACTGCTTGTTCTATAGGTGAGCCAAACCCCACACCCAAGCACCCATCTGCTTTCTCCAGAATACAAATCCTCATCTGAATTTGCATTTTTTCCAGCAGCCTGATCTTTAAACTGACTCTAGCAGGAGCTCCCTGCTGTAAACGCTATTAAAACTTTGCAGTGCTCTGAATCCAGGGCCAAATTTTCCAGCACCATCTCCTCAGGGTGCAGTTGCAGGAAGACTGGAGGTGCCTCAGCAGCCGGGTGCTACTGCAGGTCCCCAGTGCCCCGGTGGGTCCCTGTGCAGCTCCGGCCCCCCCCGGCTCCCCTGACCATGGCAGGCACGGGCTGGGCTCTTGACCCCAACTCAGAGCAGTTTAAGGCATCATCAGGTCTTGCAGGAGTTGCCTGCGCTTGGCTGACTTCGCCCTACATGATGCAAAGTGCTGTTGAACGCTTATGCACGCATCCTTCACTCCTTCCTCTTCTTTATTTCTCCTGTCTACGGCAGAGCGGAGTAATGCTGGGCTTTTGCCCGGTGATTTTTCATCCGTGGATTTCAGGGCTCTGCACAGACTGATCGCCGTCTCCCTTGGAGGACAGCGGTGACACCTACACCCACGTGGAAAGTCAGTGAGAGCGCCTGCACTTGAACACTCGATCCTCAGTCCTGAGCCTTGTGACAGGCTGAGCATCGCTGTGACTGGTGATGGTCTCGGCTGCCGCCTCCCGCTCCCGTGTTCCCTTCTGTCACTCCACCGCGCTATATAAATAACCTGATGGGAAGCAGGCAGACCACCTGCAAGCTGCAGCATGCTGAGCCCTTCTGCTGAGGGGGTAATAAGGCAGAGCAGACATATGAACTTTTAAAAGGCTGCCTGGCAGAAAAAGCCAATGGAGGAAAGGCAAAAAATCCCCTCCAATAAATTCCACAATTCATACTGTCTTAAAAACTTCTAGTGATTTAGGCTTTTGTTAAAAATTCCACCTCTTGATCTTCAAAACTCTAGCTAATGATGGAAAAGAAAAATCCAAAACCACAGACCTCTACAGGGTTTTATATATTTTATAATAAAATAACTTTCCCATGACTTCCATCATCATAATATTTTTTGAAAAACAGCAAGACTGACTTTTGTTGCTGGAGTGGAGTTTTTCTGTTTTAATAGGCTACAGCTGAAGCAGGTTCAAAAGGCCAGGGTTTTGAAGCAGGGGCAGAAGGGGTTAACTTCTTCACACCCCTGCGGAGTGCCTGGACCAGCAACAACTTTGGCTTGTCAAGTTGGGAGAATTTCTGCAAATGAACTTTGCAAAGAATTATGCAGGGCTTGGCATTACAGTATTACACACTCGCCTGTTCTCAATCACTCACTGGAACTTATTTTGTAGTTAACCTCCATAAAGGACTGTACAACTGAGCAAAGGCCTGTCACACACACATTATTTAGAAGCCCTTATTATTATTTTATTGCCAGTCCTTGACAGCTGAGGAAAAGCCAAGCGCTTTAATCTTTCTTTCCCTTTAGTTTACAGTGTAAGAGCTGCATGTAAGATGGATTTGATTAATATGTAACAGAGATGCAATTCTCTGTAAAATGTGCTGTACTTTAGAACCCTGGAAAACAAACTGCATCACAATGGCTTAAATCTCAGTCCATTGTATTATATAGACATCATAAATAATAGAGAGCAGGCAGATATTGCTGCAGGCTTCATCTACATAACACATCTGAGCTCTCTATAATGTGTTCAACTTGTCACTTTTAGTACAGAAGAGAGGCAATAAAGCTAACAGCTGACTAAACCACATCAGCCTTGCTTCCACTTCCAGGGTGGTGAATGCTCATTAAGCAATCTTAGCTGTGACTTTTAAAATCCATAACTCTTACAAATGTAAAAAAGTTGCCACAAAAGATTAAGCGCAAAATACATGTCAAAGCATTAATTTTCTGTGCGTAGATTCCAGCCACCGCAAACCTCAAATATTTCTCTCTCTTTTGTTTTATATATGCTTTTGGTTAAAACAGATCTTCATAAAAAATACTTGTTTCCATCTGGGGCAGAAAATACCTATGTGATTGTAGTAAGTGAAGGAAAACTGTATTTCATGCAGCTAGAGCAGGCTGCACTTCTGCAACTCAGTAGGATTTTCACCTGGAATAAATGTGGCATGTCAGCTGAGATATTGTGGATGAAATTAGTCCCTGGGCAGAGATTAAGTGCAGTATGACCAAGACCGAGGTGGTCCCTCCCAGGGGTTAAGATAGGGGTAGACCCTGTGTTAGAGGCAGAGCCAGAAGGAAGCTGAGAAATATTGGCTTGGCATGAGCTGAAGGTTGGGCACAAAGACCAGGCCAAGAGCTAGGGAGCCAACCATTTTATCTGACACGTCGGTCTAGGACCAAAGGCAGGATCAGGAGTGTGAGGTACAAAGGATAAATGAACATCCAGGTGCCAGCAGAGCTGCAGTTACTGGCTGATGGGATTTCGTGCGGCACCCATGGGACAAGCTCCGTCACAGCGCTCAGGGTGCAGGTGGTGCCCCCAGTGACTTGCTCTGTGCCCCAGAGTCTTTCCACCTCCCTTCTGATACCAGCTGGCACAATGGGCTCCGTGGCTCCTGTGAGCGCACACATTATCCTTAAAATATTCCGGAGCTGTGCTGGGTGTCTGGGACACTGGTGGCACTGTCCCAGTGCTTCTGTTCACAGATCAGCCAGGCTTCTGGAGGCAAGCTGCCTCCTTGTTCTCCAGCTACCTTCATATCACCCTGAACTCCAGCCAAACGAAAGGGAAAAGCAAGTAGAAGTAGGTGTTTACAGTAAGGAGGAGATAAATGTCATATGAGGAAAGTCATAGGTGAAGAAATAAAGAAAAAAACACATAGGGTATTGTCACAAGGGTATGGGCTGGAGGGTCTCTGCTGGTGTCCAGTGGCCAAAAGGTGCTGTCCCAGGAGCCAGCACAGGAGAAGGATTTTTCCAGTACCAGGGGGTAACCAGGAAAGCCCTCAGACAAGCCAGGGGCTCCCAAAGGCTTTGTCACAATCTGGTTGTGAGAAAACCCCAACTCAGGCTCAGAGGGCAGCCTTGCCCTTAACCCCAGCTCAGTTAGGGTTTATCAGGCAGTTAATCTCCAGGAAAGCTAAAGCTTAATGTGAGAAGTAAGTAATATATATGCTTTGCTTTGGTTTTTTGCACAAAGGAATTTCATCTTGTGACAAAAAAATTTGCTTCTAATTATGGGGGAAACATTTCAAAGGCAAAAAATGCAACTCAGAAGGCCTAATTCCCCCTTGCACTAGGGTGGGTGCCAAGCTGTCCTAGTCAAAGTCTTTGTTTTTGTAGTGCTGAGACAAAGCCCAGATTTAGAAGGGGAGAGATCTGAAAGGAGACCCCCTTTACCTCCAACTTCCCATCAGATATGAAAAATGTTTTTTTTTCAGTAAAATTAGTGGTGTCACATACAATCTGGGACAGAGGCCTCTGTGGGATTAAACTGAAAGGGCTGTGTGAGACGTTGCTGAAAGGCTGTGGGGTGGAAATAACATGGGGAGTTCCTTCCAGTGTAGCTGAGAAGCCGCTCCAGCCTTTCGGCAGCCACCTTCCTGTGGCATCGCTGCGGCCCGTTGCTAATCACGTATGATACAGGGGATTGCACAGGCGCCAGCATCCTTTCAAAAACAGGGTACAGAATTGAACAGGCAGCTTTATGTCTCATTAACACCCCGTTTTCTGGAAATCATGCCATTTCAATGTCTTATCTTTTACATCTTAAAGCAAAACATTAATACCTGAGGCTGATTATTCTTGAATTCTTCAAGTGTGCTGTAGTCCCCTCCTCCCCCCTAATGGCACCTGGGACTCTCAGAGGGTGTGATGCTGTCACACAAAAAGTCTTTAAGAATCTTTCACTCCAGGCTGACATCCCCACAGGATACATTTTAGCAGTTTCAGAAGCTTTTCTTTCCCATGGGAGTTATTAAATGTCTGTCTTGCGTATGGACCAGTATTCGCAGCATTCATTTCAGATTTAAATCGGTTTTAAAGTTCTGTGTTAGGTGGTAAAGAAAATGCAATATTATTTACAGGCTGCGGTCATGGGAGTAACATTGAGACTGATGTGACAGCTAGGAGCCCTTGAAGAAACAGAGGTGAGGAAAGGGAAAGGACTGTCCCAGCAGTGTCATTCTGCTACCGAGGAAAATGATAAAAACACCACCCTATTTATGTTTGGGCAGAGTGCTGGAGAAGACAGTGTAAGGGACTGGTCTGTACTGGCCATACAGCCAGGGAAGGAGTAGGACTATACAGTCCGGTAGGTCGAGTCTGTCTTTCATGCCTAAGATTTAAAAAAAACTTCTCTTTTTTTGGTAGATAAATCTGATTCTTTTATTGTGACATAAATATAACCTTATTTTTCTTCTTTCTTTCCACTCTATACGTACATATCATGCTACGGAGGGTGTTCAAGGAGGGTTGATTTATTATCTTGAAAGAAACTGGAGTAGAAAAAAAATTGGAGGAGGAGGGAGGTGGACAAAAAACTAGAAGATACAGAAACAATGTACTCTTCAGTAAAAGAAGGTATTCATTCAAATTCTCCAGATTCTTCAGGATATGTCTGTATTTCAGTGTCTTGCCATATGTTGGAATGACAGCGAAGTTTACCCTTAATATTTTTCAAGGCACTTCAATGTTAAAATGATAGATAGACTTCACACATGCTCTCAACACACTGCGTTAGTGTGAACGCGGAGGATATAGAGGCTGAGCAAGTCTGTTAGTCCTTTTTTTTTTTATCTCGTTGCTCTGTACTTGTATTCTTATCTTTGCCATCCGTTGTATCCCAGTGTGCATTAGTGAACACTGATGCTATGAAATGAAGATGTTCGGGTTGGTTTGTGTGTTTGTTTTCTGTTTCTCCACTGTTTGCCACAGGGATTAGATTTGGACTCATCCCACGGTGGTACGGAGAGCAGTGCCTTCAAAAACGCAGACCACTCTGCTTAACTCTCCTTTGGAGGCCATCCAGAAAGAGCATGTTACAATGGATGCACCAAGGGAAGAACAAAGCCTGTTAGCTTTCCCATCCACAGGGTAATTGATGTGTTAGGGTTGCTACAAGATTAGCCTGACTGTAACATTTAAATAGCCTGTCTACAGATTGGTTGCATTTGAAAGAACTTTGAAAGGGAAGCACGCCAAGAGAATTTTTTTGTCAGGTCAGGCTAGCAGCTCTGCAGGAAGATCAGAATCAGCCTTCCACGTTGCACGCCTGATACCTGGCTTACCCTCCCCTTTATTACTATTGATCTGAAAGAGAAAATGTTTTAGGAATTCTGGACAGCTAATCAGTATCATGTGATTCCCATCTACGCGCGGCGGCGAAGGACAGCGTGTGGGAGCGTGTCTGTGCTCTGCCTGCTGGGGGATAAATAGAAGCCTTCAGTCTCCCGGGCTGTCAATCCAGCAGCTTTGGCTGAGTGCTGCCTTCCAGCCTAACACACAGCACTACTGTTCGGAGGCAGAGCGAAACAAGCTTCTGAGCATCCGTTGTACGAGGGTGCTGTCTCTCGGCTTCCTGGAGGCTCCTGGCAGAGCCTTTTTTGCACTGGGCAGTGCAACAAACAGCCTGCAAATAAATAAAGCGACTTGCAAACAGCAGTGATGGAGAAAAAAATGGTGCGATAACATTTGCGAGTGAATAATGTCGCTGGGTCGAATGGGATCTGACAGGAATCTTAGCTCAGCAGCAGCTACTGAACTCTTTACGGCACAGCCAGATGGCCTGGTGCAACAACAGCCTTTCAGAATTAATAACTGCTTCTCTGGAGGGAGAGGTTCGTTCAGGAACCGTTTCGCATTTCGGCAGGAGTATTTTTTTTTTTCCTAGCGCTTTCTGGCCGCTTTGCTCTGGGTGAGATGTCAGCCGTGCTCAGAGGGGGTTTAAAAAAAGGGAAAAATTCTCTGTCTCCCTCTCCACTTTCTTCTCTTCCCCCACTCTCCCTCTGTGCTGCCTTCCCTCTGCCTTTGGCTTCGAACATTGCAGCTTTTAATCTAGAAATTATGGTAACTTGTATGTGCATTTTGAGAGTATATCATTGCTGCAGTTAATTAACAGTTATTAGCGTTAGCGTACTGTGCTGTATTATATGTCACAAATCATCGAGTCTCCCTGTGCAGTTACAGCAATTAAGAACTCCATCACACCTTCTGTATAGTCATTTGGTTCTCTTCCAGGTCTTTTCAAAACTGGAAATTGCTAATCAAATCATTTCTGCTCTGTGCCTCGGTATCGTTTATTCCATTCCTAATGATGTGCGACTTTTTTTTCTTTGGCCGTTAACAGAGGCATCCGTGCGTCTAACCCATTTCACACCACCGTCATGCTTTAGAGAGGCGATAATGAACTTGCAGGAGGAAGTGTAGGCTTTGGTGGTTCTCCCCCCGCTACTTCGTCTTCTTCCTTCTTCTTCTTCTTCTTTTTTTTTTTTTTTTTTTAAACCAATGTCTTTCCTGCTGTTGGGTGATTGAATTTTGAAACTGTAAAATGCATTGACAGACTTACAAACGCAACTTGCCAGAGCTATAGCTATTGCAGTTTAGCTTCAATTCAGAGCTCAGTGAGATTCCTGCCTGATCAATTTGTCATCCCTCTAAATGGAAACTAATTACTTCCCAGGGAAAGATTGCAGGCAAATATCACCCTTTGCATCAGCAGCCTTCTGCAGTGAGGTGGAAGCAAAGTCCAAAGGGTTTTAAGTAACAGAGGTTAGCGTAAACCACTTCATTTCTTACCCCTTTCCTTAGTCCTGTCAGGGAGAGTTTATTTTATTCATGCTCTCAATAAAATTGCCTTCACATTTGCTTGAGTCGTACGTCAAGGGCATATTTCGCTTTTCAGGGCAGCTGCATGTCAACATCATGATCCCAACAAGGATGTTTGATGTCATCCAAATACCAAGTCCTTTCTCTTATCCAGCGATTGATGATTCTGTACATGCCGAACCCCAAGACATTCTCCTGTGTTTCTGTGGCTGTTGCAGCTTTCCTTGGGGCATTCCAGCAGCATCCGTGCCATGGCTGAGCATGCTGTGCTGACCACAGTGTCAGGTAGACTTGGGAAAACTTCCCCATAGAGTCCTGGTTCTGGACATAAATAATTTTAGGCATTGTATATTGGAGAGGTGCTGTCCTGCAAACTGTTAGGAAACCTGTAAGTGAAGGTGGTCATTACCTTGCCCGCCCTTGGGAATCAGCTGGCAACTCAGCAATCCTGCCTTTGCTTGACAAATAACCATAACCAAAGAACCCAGACATCTGCTTCTTGATCAAGCTTGTCCATTGACTCCTCTCTGCCTTGACATGTTCTTCTGTAAAATATATACAGCTTAACTTGACCCTCATCACAAGATTTTCTGAGGATTATATACTGTTAACAAAATACATCAGGAAGGTGTGAGTGCAAAGCAATAGCTATTATCTGCTGCAGGCAGGAAGAGCTCAGTTCAGAAACAAAAGCATCTCCCATAGCTAATTCCTCACTTCGGGATGTAGGTGCCTCTCCACTCATCCCCCCTTGTGTTGGCCACCTCTGTAAGCAGCATTGGCCACCACAGCCTCAGCCTTCTTGTTCTTCTGCTTTTGGTTCTCCAAATATTTTCATAACTTTATCAGAGAACACAACTGAAGTTAAGACTGAACTTTCTGATTTCATTCTCTTTGTTTTACTTCAGCTGTAGCTATGGAGCCGTAAATGTTGTAAAAGTAGAGTTTTGTGGGAAAAATGCATTATAGAATAAAGTTGAACTGAGCCTGGTGAGGGGAACATTTTTTCCAAGAAAAAATCTGTGGAAAGCTTTAAATACAAAGCTGACGTCCTTGGCTTAAGAAATCTCAGAGCCATCAGTGGCAGAAAGGAGAGCATGTTCAGAAGAGTGTCCCAGCATGCTTGTTCTTATGCCATTCCCTAGAAACCCAACTCTAGCTTTTCTTGCAGACTTTTGGCCTGTTCTTGTGCCGTGAGGAATATACCCAAATCTCCTTGTGATCAAGAGTCACAGGACACACCACATACCTGGGGAGGGCCAGGAGTGGGTCACAAGCAGGAGATGGCAGCAGCTCCCCAGGAGCTTCGTGTTCTGGGGTGGTGGGGGGATGAGCGCGCGGTTGAGGCTTAAGGCAATGAGGAGTCCCTGCTAAGTGACTTCCCATGGCTGTTTTACTCACACAAAACCCCTGATGCTCACGTGCCATAGCCCTGCGAGCTGCTTGGAACATAAACACAGCTCAGGCAGTGGCCCTGGATGCTCTCAGAGCCCGTCCTCCTCTGCTGGTGCTTTTTTTACTGTGCAAATACAATAGAGTCATGGTCCATGGCAAAGGTCTTAGATGCAGATTACTGTGGATCATTCCATTTTCAAGATATTAATTTGCCACTCTGCAGAAAGGTGTTAGCTCATTCTGTGCATTGCTGAAATTAGGGTGGAATTTGAGTCAGACTTGTCTGACAGTTTTCTCCTCAGGTTAATTCTTCGATACATGAGATGTGAGAGGTCTGGGACTTGCATCCAGAAAGTGTTTTGTGTCATATAAGCAGCTGGAAGTGCAGGGAAGAAAAAGAGGCTTTGCTAAATGACAAACTTCAAATAGACTGAGGTTACAAGTGCCAGGGACCCTCTGCTGCTTGGGGAACTGGTTAGCTGACAGTGAACACACTCATTTGTTGTCATTTTTATTTCAGAAATGTAGTGACATGAAGGGCCAGAGGCTTGTCTGGTTTTCACCTTTTTTTCTAATGAACCATCACAGTTGGGAAGGAGACTTGGTTTTTTGGCTTTCTCCCCTGCCTCCAGAAAACTCACGGTATATCCCCAGTGTACAACTTGGGGTCTGTGTTGATATCAGCGTTGATACCAAGTATCAGTCTGTGTTTCCCCAGAAAGCAATGCCAAGCTGATTTGCAGTAACTTTTGCAGTGATGTGCTGTGACTAACATAAGAACCTGCTGCCACTGCTTTTGGTAAAATGTTGGATGTTTGAATTGTTTATGGGCTTTTGAAAAATTCATGCTTAATCATAAGTTGTCAGTAGCTCTTTGCTTGACTGCTTTACCTGATTCTTACTGCTCTTCAGGCTATGCTTTGGGTGGGTTTTCCTTCCCAAACTAGAGGGTAGTCACACCAGCAGGAAGCCTGCAGGGGACAGGAGATGCTGATTCCAAAAGGCCCTGTCCCACATGCTCATACATGTCCTAAGCTGGGAATTCCTACCTGAAGTCATGCATTTTCGTGGTCTCTCTCTTGACATTTTGCTGTGAGGAAACATGTCAGTTGAAAGGCCAGAAAAGGTTTCACCTCTCCCTGTGTGTGCACCATGCCTGGAGCCTGCTCCAGACAAGAGACAAAAACCAGGTCAAGTTTTCCAAAATCTTCTCCGGGTTGGTCGAGCCATTTTCAAAAATGTACGTCTCCTTCCCAGAAGGACATTACTAGCCCAGCACAACCCATCCTGAGAATTTTTGAGGGTCAAATTTGTAACTGATCATAAATCAAATCCTTGGAAGCCTTTGGGCGAGCATCTGCTTTTCCTCTGAGACATCTACATCCAGTAGCTGTGGAGACCTGGATGCTCTTCTGCAGCTGGACAGTCCCTTGTAAGTGTTTTTAAAATTAGCTATGAAGGTGCTGAGAAAATCATCAATGGAAACTTCTTAAGGCTTGATTTAGGACTAATGTAAGGTGCAAATTGACAAGAAGTTGTTAAGACAGGGCTACCTTTACAGACGCTTGTGTTTCAGTTTGAGTGGCTTTGGTCTAGCTCAGGTCAAGTGGGAGCAGACTTCTGCTGAATCAAAATCAGCTGCTCTTTAGAAAAATAAGCGTGTCCCCGCAGCTTTTTCTGACACTTTAAATACAGCATTTTAACAGTAAGTTAAGCAATGCCATACATTCAAGCTAAACAGGCTTAAATGGCAATAAGATTGCCTTCACTGTGTCATGAGCTGGACAGTCATTAAAGGCCTGGCTTTGCTTTCTGTTTCACAAGCCTAAGCCACCTATAGCATTTCAGTTGCTAAAACTGGATGCAGCTTCAAAGAGCATACTGTTAATGAGCTGAACAGCTGTATGGTGCATTTCTTGTTGCTCAGATGTTTCTGCAGATACATGGAACACCCGCTCTGACCTGACTAACGTGCAGGCTTACTCTGAAACCCCAGATGATGTAGCACAGCTGGATTGTTGGGGCCTGTGCATGGCTGTACCTTTGACTCGCCTGCCTTTGCAGATACGTGCAATAAGCTTTATTGCAATGATATGTGGGGTTGAATTTTTTTTCCCTCTTTCATGCAGCCTTTTACAAAAACAAATTTTTGTATCTTTATTCCTAAATCTACTAGGGTTGGGTTTTGTCACACAGTTTGACCTATGCCTTAACTTCCCCACAGACTGGAGAGGTTTCTATTTTGGATTTTCTACACAGCCCAGTACAAAAGGTAATTACAGAAAGGTGAGATGTGACCAAGGTTTGGTGGCCATCTGATAAGAGCACTGCTATTTATTGGGCATTTATGTGCGGCGCAGTTGTGCACATAGTCTTCAGGTATCATTATTAAACACACAAAAAGTATTGGTCCGTGTCCAAAAATGATTGCAAGGTTAACTGAGCAAATGAGACAGCTGAAGGAAGGGAAGGATTAACAGTTTTCTCCATTTACACATAAGAGGATTCTGTCTTAGGTGGATTTAATAACACAGCAGAAATCCATAGAAGATTGTTCCATAGCTGTAAACTGGTGTTTTAACCTCAAAAGATCATTCTTCCTGTCTGTGTGCAATTCAGTGAAGTAATGTCCAGTGTGGATATTGCTCATAGCTCATGGGAGCATCTGTTCTGACAAAGGGGAGGGAGTCTATGCTGTAGAAGGCTTTGCAATGCTCCGCTTCAAAGTTGTTCTCCTACCACGGCGCTGATCTGCAGGCTGAGTTTTGTAATTCAGCAGCCTTCCTTCAATGAAGGTCTCAAGATTTTTTTTTCTTTTCCAAAAGATGAAGAAAACATCTGGTAATTTGAGAATCGGTCTTTGTGAAAGAGAGAGAGGAGCGGCTCACCCGCTCACTGCGGTATCACTGTTATCTGTTTAGATACCATTAACTTCTCCTTTGAAGGTAGTAGATGAGGTTGCCAACAACAATTAAAAAACAATTTTTTTGAAAGTGTTGGGTTTCCCGGGCCCTTCTCAAATCAGGAAATGAGATTAAAATCAGTTGCTGAAAAGCTACTGTGTTTATTTGAATACAGCAGAGCATGGCAGCTCAGGCCACCTCATTAAAGGAGGGTATTATAAGCAGCCTGGTATTGTGTTTCCAGTTTGATAAAACGCATTGTCTGACAGCAAGCTCAGTTCAGCTCCAACTATATACTCTGGCACATATTTTCTGCCTCAGTGGTTCCTCTCAGTAGGATAGCCAGCCTCTGCCTCTCTGTTTGACGGTTTTGCTAATAATTACTTGAAAAATCATCCACTTCTATTTAAAAATTGCTACATGAAGTACTAGTCCGTCTTTGCATCATGACAGCAAGAGGCCAATGAAGTAACGGGTGTTCAGCCACACGAAGCTAACTTCATAAAGCATTGCCCAGGGTGCACTGCAGGATGACTTGAAATAATTAGCCTCTGGAGGTTGGAAACCTATGCTGTAAATCCCAGAGCTCGGAGTGAGGATAGTTTTTTATCACTGTCCTTGACAGAAAAATTGTAACATCATGGCTTACTCCGTCTTTGACATAATAAACTTATAGTGGTGCTTTTCAGAATCCTGTACTTATACCTCCATTTGCCTTTCCCCTCTTGCAACCTTTCCTCATGGATTAGTCGCTGTGCTGTAGGAAGTTTCCTTTGGGCCTTAAACCATCACACAGACATGTAATAGCATTCAGGCGTCTGACTTGCAGTGAGAATCAGGCCCTCTCTGAACGAGACGAATTTCCACTGATGCAATCGCTGCGACCTCACAGAGCGGCGAGATCCGTGTGTAAGTGAACGGCACGGAGAAGCTCATCCATGCTGGCGCCATTTATCGGTGAAGGACGCCTGCACTGGGACTTGCACTTCTGTACGTACACAGGGGTTTCATCAGCACAGACCTCTCGGATGTTGTTAGCACCTTGGTGTTTAATGCTTAATTTCAGAGTGAAATGTGTCTGCACAGATACTTGGGTAAATTGTCGTGTATATCAGGAGTGTCTTGTAAATGATAATGAACAGATTCCTTGTATGTACTACACAATAAGCCACTTGAAGTTGTCACCAGTTGTTTATAGATGTTATTAATATTAATAATTTGCCACTCATTTCCATGTGAAACCACATTAGGCTTGTCTACACTGCATCCAGTTACCTGCAGAAACTGGGAAGCCGTGGCAGTGTGCCCGAGTTAACACGTCCTGCTGAGAAAATGCTGCCTTTGTTCGTGTCTTAGCAGCACGGAGTGGAGCTGTATGGACGTAGCAGGCAGTTGCTGTTTGCTTGTGTACCCATACATAGCACAATGAACTGCAGTGATTAGTCAAGCCCCTGCTCCAGGGACTATTTTAAATGTTAGACAGAGTTGAAGATCTGCTCAACAAGGGGCAGTTGTTTGGTGGTGAAGGTGCTCTTCAGCTGTGGGCGAGGAGGTTCAGAGCCCTGGGGATCTTTCCTTTGCAGAAGACTTTGAAGGCACCAGGTCCATCTTGTTAGGGAACTGGGAGAAAAAAATGAATCACAACACTTTGCCTGGCTTTAGAAATCTGAACTTTAATTTCCTCTAATTTAGGCTAAGTTGAAATCTTGGTGTTCTGCACACACGGAAAGCAGGAGTTTAAGTCAAAAGGTGAGATTTTTCTAAAGCTTTTAGCACTGACCTGCATCTTCTCCCAAGGAATTTAATGGCAATATGCCTGCTAATGTCTGTAGAAGATGCAGGCCAATGCCAAACACGTTTTAAAAGCTATGTGAAATGTTCCTTTCACTCCTCTGCTCGCAGCGAGGGTGGATCTCCCATGAAGATGTGACCCCGCAGGACCGGGAAGCACGGTGCCGAGCTCTGGCTCCCTGTGTCCTGCCGGGGTGTCTGTGTGGCACAGAAAGATCTTCTGGTGTTACCTCAAGCCTGAAATGGTGGTTCCCAGACCTGTTTTTTAAGGACTTGGCTGTGCTGAAGTCACATCCTCAACGATTACTGCATTTGAATCCAATTTTGTGTGGTTTAATATACAACATGCTCTGTGGAGGCTGGGTGCAATTATCAGTATTTATTCCCAGAAGCCTGGGGAGCTTTTTGTCAAAAAACAAAGCAACGAAAGTTCCACAGTATGCAAAATACAGACCTTTGTATTGCAAGTGAAATATTTAGATAGGAATCATTACTGAGTCCTTTTACAGCAACCTTGCCAGAGAGAGAGAGAGTGTTGGGAAAGAAAACACAAAGGAGGTAATAATATCTGATTAGCCAAGCAGCTGGAGAACTGATGGGGAATTGTGAAGCCTATCAAGACATCGTGACTTTCTGTGTGAGTGACATTCTGCAGCAGGAAGCGGCTACCAACTGAGGAAGTGCTCTTGAATATTACCCTTAGGACTTGTCTTTTATTGGTAACCTTGCAGTATCCTTTGCTGGAGTTGTGTGTTTTAAGAATTCAGTGACTTGTCTACAAGGCTTAATTGACAACTCTCGTCACAGTACCAGCTGGGTCAGGTTGATCCCGAGTGCAATGCCAGGGAAGTCAGTGGCCGTGCATGGTGGATGGATATTTTGCAGCTGTCTTCTGTCATTCTGTGCCTTTTGGAGACTAAGACTGTTGCAATGACCTGAATAATGTCTGCCATGTATGCATTCTGTGAATTAATATAGTAGTATTTTTTAGAAGCGGTGCCCAGTTTAACATTATACCCATGATACTGAGCTGTCTTCTCATTTACACCAGTGCCATGCCATCATTTGAGGTGAAATCACTTATAATTTGAAGCACTATACCAGAGAGAAGACTCCATTCCATTATTTTACAGTATTTTTTTGAGATATAATAAAAAGTGATAAGAAGCATTAGGTGCTCTGTTTTTGTCATTAGAGGAGTCTGGAAGGAGACTTGGCCGTACCTTGTTGAGTGTGGCTGTTGCTCTATATTTCTCCTGTATATAAATATCATCCTCCAGGATTCTGATGTTTGCAGGCACTTTTTTTCCCCTTCTTAAGGTTTAATTTGGATGTGAGGGTTTGTTCTGCCTTCCTTAGAGCATCACCATACCGGCTGTGGGGATACTGAGCAGCGGTTTGTTCCTTCCTAAAGTCAGTGGTGGTATTTCCCTTAACTGGAACAGGGGCAAAACAACACCACTTTGCCAACACTGTGGGCCAGCAAAGATGTTATCCATGTGAATCTGCACATTAACTTTCTCAGTGCTGTGCTCCTTCTTCAAGAACAGTTCCTCATTTAACTAATAAAGCCGTATTTTTCTGATTTAAGCACAGAGGAATCCATCTGAATTTTGTAATAAACCAGCTCTTCCAATACAGAAAAATAAGAGAATTTTTCTTACTGTGTGCCTTAGGACCTGGAAACATGAACTTGATGTACCGACAGTGAGATTACATTCTAGCACTTCTTTACTTATTTTCATTTCTAAAATCTGTGAAAACATCATAGATTTATCCTCCAAAATTTTGCACTTGCAGGTAGGATCTAGTTTAGAGCACAATATACAATATGTGAGCCATAAGAAATAGGACTCCAGCTTCCCGGAGCTGCAGAAATTGGCTATACCAACTTAATCTGAGTCTACCTCCCACAGAGAGGATGTAAGAAGGAAATGAAAAGTATATGTAAAGTTTTGTGTATTTATTACTTTTTTAAAATAGTTTTCATGGGTAAAATCTGTCTTTAATGACGCATTCAAACTGTGGTGCTGAGAAGTATTGCATAGCTAATGCATTGTTTTGTTTTTGTTTATTCTGCAGAAATGATGGAATTTCATTTTTTAGTAAAATTACCAGTGCTGCTTTATTATTCACAGGTCTTAAAACGCATGACAGGCAGAACTGCTAAGTCCTCAAGGATTTTAATACCAGCTTCTTTGCGAATCTAAACTGGTTTTCCAGCCCACTACTTGGTGGGCCACAGGGGTTTTTACTGTAGTGTAATACACATTTAAAGCTTCTTATGGATGGCTACGTCTGCAAATAAGCTCAGAAAGTAGACGAGGAAGTGCATTGTGTTATCTGGAGTTGAGCAGGGAGGAGATTATCATAGGAGAGACCTGAATAAGAGGTGTGACAGTTTAACAGACTGAGGTGCTGACTCTCAGTATATAATAGACACAGGCAATTTCTAAAGGATCACGGAGTTAAGAATCCAGCCTTCACTCATCATTACGAGTAAAGAAACTTCTGGCTCTCTTGCTTGCTTTTTATGAATAGTGAAGGTGGAAAATACCAAGTAGTAAAGGACTGCGTATATTTAATTCACGTGTAACATTAGGGTTTATTTTGTTTGCACTTTCATTTTTCCTGTGAATGCTTTCAGGAAATAAATGTAATGCATTAGCCTGGATTCAGCTGGGCAATGAATGTCTTAGTATATGTAATGTGCAACTCTTAAGACAGGGACTGTCTTTTTATTTTAGACAGCCAGAATCCAAGTTCATAACTAAGGCTCTTAAGCTGTGCAATAACATAAAAAAGCAATACCGGAATTTCTCAATTTTTTTTTTTTTTTTTTAAGGAAATTTATGGACTTACAGTCTATGTGCAAGGCTTGCCATAAGGGAAATTTGGTTTTCCATCAAGCTCTCTAATTGATCTCCTTGCCACTCTCGTACACCACGTAGCTTTCCTGAGCTCATGTGACTTCCAGATTTGCTCTAAAATAAAGGAGACCAAAATGTGTCATCATGATTTAAGTTCCTTTATTATATTCACTAAAACAAGTTGATGGATGAAAAGTCTTCCAGAAATGCAGGCAGGCCTGGTGTTACAGCTGAGCAGGCCTGCACAGCTCTGCGTGCAGTACGTGCCCTTACAAAGCCAGCCGTATTTCTTGCGTACAGTATTTATGCTTTATTCAAAACTAGGGCAGTAAAAATGATTTAGTGAAATTCACAGCTTTTGGAAGATATTACCATCCTAGAGTATGTGCTCGAAACTTGCTAAAAATATTTATACATGCATACATTTAA
This sequence comes from Athene noctua, assembly GCF_965140245.1. Classification (NCBI taxonomy): domain Eukaryota; kingdom Metazoa; phylum Chordata; class Aves; order Strigiformes; family Strigidae; genus Athene; species Athene noctua. The sequence continues at coordinate 11,346,806 of NC_134055.1, forward strand.
ATAAGGATGGATTTGCAACGTAGTGCAACTTGACTAGCATGTGCCATTAATGAGCAGGTCCTCCCGTCCTCCATGGCTCGTGAAGGCCACAAAGGCATAATAGGAGGTGAGGCAATAGCCAGCTTGTCTGGAAATCCTGAATCTACACTGGCATTATGTGAAATAAAATGCCAGACACTTCCACTGGTGCCCTCTTCGATCGGAAACCACGGCAGTGGGTCATCTCGGCGCAGGTGGTTCGGTGCCTTCTGCTCCAGCCCTGCGGTGGGGATCAGCCGAATGAGCAGACACACATTTGTGTGTGTGTGTGTGTGATGGGAATTGATGTGACACTGAAAAGCTCTTGTAAAATAGCAGTCGTGCTGTCCAGTGTTAGACCTGCCTCAAGACTGAGTTACCTTATTACCCTATAATGTGGCCAGCTAAACATTAGGCAGCATGGCTCAAGTACTTTATATACCTTTAAATTCACACTTTTAAAAATTTGTTTGTTTTTAAAGGCTCACCATTGTCTAGTGTGCTGTAGAGATGAATGGCAGAGAAACTTAAACTCAGGGATTTGGACATTTAAGGCAGTTGGAAAGGGGATGGGGAGAGAGCAGGCCTTGCCAGCCACATGATATGCCAGGAGAATACAATAGGGACATTGTATTCTCTGAAATCTGGCTGAGGGAGGGGAATCTGACTTCGTGGACAAATCCCACAGTGGGAACGTTCTATTTAACTCCACAGCTGACTTTGGTCGCCATGAGTTTGTGGCAAGCTGCAAGGCCTTGTTAACGCTGCTGATGAGTCCAGGAATAGATGGCGTTGGGCTGCTATAACCTTGCCACGGACATAGGGTTCACTTCACGGTGTCCTGGACATCTGGGATGGGGAACCTGGTACCACCAAAGCATTTGTAATTGTCTGACACCAGCAGTGTAGAAGATATGGGGTGAATGATTACTAATTAGAAAGATTTAATTTCATTTGGTCTTCAGTAGGACATCAGGAGGAGTACAGCTCCATGTCATTAGTTACACATTTTAAGAGTCTGATTGTGCATTGCCTTATCTGTCTGATAGCCAAGTTGCTGTTGTTTTTTGAGAGGTGCTGAGCTGTCTCCACTGCCCATGAATTCAGGAGCACAGTGTGGTGCTCGGATGCTGCCACGCGCCAGGCTGCTCATACTCTCCGGGGAGGCCCAGCCAGCAATTTAGAGCTGCTCTATCTGTAGCCTGGTCAAAAGCAAGATGTATTTGAAAGCCCAGGAGTAAAGCTAGAGCTGTGGTACTGTTGCCCTAGGCAGGTGCACAAAGAATCAGAAGTTTCTCGCTGAGTGTTTATTCCTCCAAGCTCAATTTTAGAGATGCAAGTAATCTGAATCCCTTCTTTCATCTGCTTGTCCAAACAGGACCTATTAAGGAGCTGTCGGGTGTTTTACAAAATTCCAGCGTAACTCCAAATCCACTACAGACATGCTGCATCCTCTCTGAAGAGTTTTATCTGGTGTTTTAATGTCGCTTTTCACCCAAGTGTGATGTATTTGACATGTATAAAATACATATTAAAGTTTATAATTATATATGCATACACACACAGATTCATACAGACACAGACCAAACCCAACCACATCTCTGCTGTAGCCTGCTGGAAGTTGTTGAACTTCTATAGAAAATCAGTCACAGCTCTGCAATTTCATGCTTTATCTTTTTTGTTACATGTATGAGGGAAATTATAAACCTTGTAATTTCTCTCTTACTATATAAAAAGCTTTAGATAACATCAAGATATAGAAGTAATACAAAATAAGATGCCTTGATACATTAATGAACAAGATCTAACATAAACACTGTACACCTCAATGGCATGAAGAGGAAAAGAGAAAAAATCAATCTTGAATGGTAGGATGAAAAAACCTCTGTGGAGGGGGAAAATAGAGAAAAAAGCTTATGAGGAAGAGGGCTTGGAAAGGTAAGGCAAAGCAAAACATGCTGTAAATACATAAAACTTCATTCCCATCTTATTTTAAAATACACAAAAATTGGTAGGTGGTTTGTGGCAGTGGGGTTCCTGCCTTCAGACACCTGCAGAACTGTGTGCCAGGGCGGGGATCTGACCCCAGCCAGAGAGTCCGTGTGTGCCTGTCCCCACTGCCACCATCGCTGGGCTCCAGAGTGTCCTGTCCCACCAGGCAAAACCCAGCCCTTCTAGCACCCTTCCAGTCCTCCTACTGGAGATCTAAGCTTAATACAGGAATATTTAAATGAGCTGGAATGTGGCCTATAGCACTGTAGAGAGCTCTGCTAGGCCTGGACAGCCGTGTCCTCCTCCTGAAGCCATGAATACGATGATGCTCCACAGGACGGGTGCATGTGGCAGGGTGGGATGCGCCGCCTCTGTCTGTGGATTCTGCTTTATTCCCTCTCTCAAAAGGTAATGACAGTATTTGAAGACCAAGCTTTTAAAACTGGCTTCTAATTCAGTTTCATCTGCATAAATTAAATCACCAGATCAAAGCCACTGAGCAAATGAGGACATATATTTGGATCTTTAAAGTATGGTAATGTTATAGGTACCTGTCATTTCTATTCCATATAGAAAAAACTTAGTGTTAGACTGGGGCCAGGGTGTTCAATGTCTCGGTGAGATGGGATAAATCTAGGCCTAAGCCTGCCTCTGAGCACCAAACTTTAAGTAGTTGACTTAAAGAAATGATGTAATGACAAGACAAAATAAAGAACAACACTCTGTGGTTTTCTGGTCCTCCCCATTCCCAAAGCCAGGACGCTTAGTTGGATGCCATTAGTGAGGCAGCAGGCCAGATAAAGTTACAGAATTCCCAGACGTCTTTTCCAACCTTTGCTCTGCAGTATTTGTACTTCTGCAAATGGGTCTATTTATCTCCCAAGGCACGTTCAAGGCATCCTTCCTCAGCCAGGCACTGCAGGTGAGGGGTGCAAGTGGGTGCGGCGCCGGCAGCTCCCCGACAGCCTGAGGGCTCGCTCGGTACCGGGTCGTGCCCTCGCCGCGGGCAGCAGCCTCGGGACGTGAGTGGTGGCGGTGGCCATGCCTGTGCTCCGCTGGGGAGATGGGCTTTCCTCAGTGCGAATGGGGGGGTCTCAACACACACAATAAAAACAGAGGAGCAGAAAGTCATAGGGGAACAGGTTTGGGGTAAATGTGGGGTGAAGGCAGCTGGAGGCTCGGCTGGCGTGGTGCTGTGCTTCCCATCTCACCTGTGGTCTTTTCATTTGGCTTTCCATTCTGCAAGCAGTTATACATGTGCTTAATGCAAAATGTTTTGCTGGGTTTGTGTGGCAAGACTTTTTCTGTGCTTAAATTAAACATATGTTTTTCTAGCACAAGGCCTGTAGATTGATTTCAGCTGCAGTTTTTTAAAAAATAATGTTCAAAAGTAACGTGTCTACCTGTGGCAGTTGAATTTGTCACCTCAAACTCCACCTTCAATTGGCAAAGTTTTCTTTTACAGCCACAATTTCAGAAGCCATATTATTTAATCATAAAGCAATTTACTCGGTTTGTATTTCTGGCTCTTTCTGACTGTTGTTCCCTGTGACTGGCTAATCACTGAAAAGCAAATAGATGCTTCCTCCCATAAAACCAAATTACTGGAGTGGGCAGTGCAACTGCATGTTATTGCACGTGGGGTGCTAGAAGGTGGAAGAAGGAAAAACGCTTTCAAATACCAGCAAATACCCATCCTAAAAATCTTATGGATGGTGGAGATGTGGGGGAAGAGAGAAAGGAAAGAGTGATTTTAATTGATTAGCTTTTGCCCTCTGGGTCTAACCTGGGAGTAAAGCTGAGGATACATTATCAGGATGTACAAAAATCCCGAAGTCCCCAGTTTGACTCATCTGCAGAATTGCATTGGTGCGCTGAAAACTGTACATGCAGTGAAGCTTATTCTGTGAAGGCTCGACTGCCAAAAATAAACCTCATTGGGATTCCTGAGATGGCTGCTGTCAAGGAAAGTCAAATTTGGAGCTTTAAGCATGCGAACAGTGTCATTTTAAAAAGTCTGTTCACCAAGGAGATAAATAGGGATTAGCCTCACAAGCTGCTTTAACTCCCCTACATCCTAGCATGTGCCGGGGAGGGAAGGTACGAGGCGCCGGTGCCAGGAGGTTGTATCGGGGTTTGTCCTGTTAGCCAAATCCTGGCCAGCGCTGCTGCGGGAGCGAGCAGGGATGCTGTCCCCTGGCAAAGAAGCCCTCATAGTGTGCCCGGGGTGGTTGCAGTTGTCATGTTCACTGTGAAGTTGTACCTTCCTCAGTATGGGCTTCCTGAGCCATTTTTCTGAGTCTGAGGGTGCACAAGTTTACTGAAGGGCAGACTGGGGAAAAAAAGAAAAACGTTGTGTCAGGCTGGGTTAAAGCATCCTCAGCCCCGTGGTTTTTGTGCCATAGCCATGTTACTAACTGGAGCAGGCTGAGAGCTAGGAACTGCCTCATACTCATCCTCATACACCAGCTGAAAGGGCAAAACCAAACCAACCAACCTAGAAAATTACGACGTATCTTTTCCAGAACAGTGTTATTTGAGTTTCTTTTCAGTACTGCCAGTTGGAAAACTCTCTCTCTTCATAGGTACTTTTGTCATACTGAACATGCAGATACCTCTCTATGGTTATTCCTTTCACCATATTTTTGTCAAAGTTTTCTCGATGCATGTGAACCATGAATTTTTGGTATAGTTTTTGGATGAAATGTTTGAGCCTGAAAGAGCTCTGAAAATGCTTCAAGAAAGATACTAAATCAACAGCAGTCTTTTGGCACTGCAAACAATTGCCAGGTACATCCTGAAAGCAGTTCCTTCCTCTTGTATGGTTCCAACAATATCATTAAAAAAAAATCTTGTCCTTTGTACTTCCTCCCCCCTCCATACATGCACATATCTTGTAGTAAATTCATTTTTCAGTCCTGACTTTGTGCAAACACAATGTTATGCTGCAAGCATTAAAAGGCAATTTAGTACTCAAAGGATTAAAAGCTCATGTTAAATTGAAGACTACACTTGGCATAAACATTAAAAATTGACAGAACACCCTACACATTAACTGCACCAGGGCTCCATAATTAGCATTTAAAAGTAAAACATCATTTCCTTACTGTTTCCTACTTACTCATTTATAATGCATTTATTACAATATGGATGTGAATATGAGGCTTTCCACTATTGTCAGTTAGTAAATAAAAAAAACCCCACCCTACTTCTGTTAGAAACATGGGCCTATATACAGGGAATTGGGGATGAATAGTTTGTTAATCCAAATCTCAAATGCATGATGAATCAGCAGTGACTAACTAACCTCATTCTAGGTCTAATTGTCTTATTTGAGCATCCACAGAGAAAGCTCGGGGCTCGACAGTCTTGGGTTTCATTGTCTAGCATCGGCAAAGGGAACACAGGATAAACTCTACTTGTTGGGATTTTGATGTATTGTGTTGGGTCTAGTGTTGTGCAATGTGAGAAAATAGATATATGGTTCATCCTGTAATGTGGAAAATTTGTTGCAGATTAGAATTTGAATGCAAAAGAAAAAGAATGAGAAAGCCAATCTCATTAGGGAAGCAGAAAAGAGAGACTATCAAATGTTAAAGGGATAGTACTTTATTGACTTGTTTTATTTTTGGATGAGATAGTGGTTTGTTCATGCATACTAATGCAGACCTTTTTTGTCATTAAAAATGGAAGGTAAAATGGCCAAGTGCTAGCTCTGCTGGGTTCCAGTATATTTCTGTGTTTGATTTAAATCATGCCCTATGTCTGCACTGCCATGGCATTGCCTAGATTACATCTGGCTTGAGGCTTTCTTCCTCTTCCACATCCCCTGAAACCACTTTTCTATACTTCCAACAAATCTATTAGGCTTCAGCCAAACCTTTTCTTTCAACAGATCCATAGCTGGATGCCCTGGGAGAATTTTAATTAGGCTGCTTAGATCATCCTGGGTGTCATTTGATCAAGATTACAATTTGCCAAAAAAATGTCTCCACGTCCAGACCTGGGTCAGCAAGCAAAGGTTCTTTTTCTCCAGCACAAAAGGAGATATTCACTCTGCTGGTCAAGGCAACAACCTTCAGTTGTGTCTGGCTTTCCACTGGTGCCATGGATCGAATCAAACTCTGGCCCACTTGCAGAGGTGGGTTTGCAGATGTGTTCGAAGCGATGGGGAGGGAGGGAGCCACACCACTCCTCTGAAAACCCACCACTGGTTGTCCCTATCTAGAAATGCAGCAACATGCAAATGATCTTGAAAAAGCTTCACCATTACCTCCACACGGCTTGCTGACATGGTAAACTTCTTTTTGTTCCTACTCTGAAACCTCACATCATATCCCGCATCCTCCAGGGTCACTGCTGTGTGGAAGACAAGACCACGTTTTGTTCAGCCTCTGTGAAATGCAATTAGAAGCCCCTCCGCAGCCAGCAGGAGCTTAAGTTAAAAGGAGAGAGGGGGGGAAAAAAGAGACCTCCCCGCTTTCCAGCAGTGTGTTGACTTTGAAGTCCTGGGCCATCTTTTGTCCCCCCTCAGAGGGCCTTTAATCAGGACCTTTGCCTTGTCATTCACGGGGGGGGGGAAAAACCTGACACAGTTGGTGGGGTTGTCCCTGTGTGCGCCAGGAAGAAAAGTCTTTGTCAGAAATTTCCACTGACCCAAGCACTTTGTTTCTTTGTCTCTCCCAGACGACTGTTTGAACTAAAAAGAAGACGAAAACTCTCGTATGTGCTAACAGTATTTTAATAGGGAGCCCGGGTGACTTCTTGCGAGCTTTCCTGCCAGGTCCAAGGCAGACATGAGGCTTTTGGTCTGAAGGACTCTTAAAATAAACCCAGCTCAGGCAGCTTTTTATAGCCTTCTCCTCTGCGTACATCCTGGGTGATATAAAGAGGCTCAAGCCGTAATATTGCAAGACGCTGCTAAGCAGAAAGACTTAATTATCATTTTATCTGTAATATTCTATAGACAGAAGCTCGACTCGTTAATGATTAACATCTTGGGTTTTGTTGTTTGTGTAGTAGCGGTTTATAAATCCGCTAAAACTCCTTAAATAAATAGCCATAAACCCCAAGCATAATACACGTTATATAGATTTTAGAAAACATGGAAGCACCAACGTAGGAAGCCTGAATCTGGCCTTAGTGCTGGGAACTGCATCCCAGCCCCAGCCCTGCCAGTGATGGACTGCGCAGCCCCAGGGCAGCCGCTTGCCTCCTTGTTGCCAGAATGGAGATGACACAGGGCTAAGCGGGAATGATTTATGCTCTGTTTTCTGTAGGATTTTACAGATGAACAAAATGCTCCACCGAAATGCTGAGAATTATATTAAAATTCAGGTTGCCAGTGTTTTACTCATGAAAAATCTACTTGAGCTACTTTTTAAAGAAATTTTTATGTATCTGTTACAATCTCACTTTGCTGTTGAAATATGTACGGCTAGACTCATAACTATGACTTTTATTCCTCAGGTAGAGACATAAAATAGTACTCAGTGCTTTTTAAATGATGTAAGATATTTCTAAAATAACTCCTCCATCCCAGTTAAACAAACATTATCTCCTCACCCATTTTTCCATTCACATTTTGATATGCTGCAGCTTCTTCCTTACATTAAACCAGCTCCCCTTTAGAAAAAGTGAATTATTAAAAAATGGGGAGAAAAAAAGAGAAAATATTTTATAGGAACAAATAGATTAATAACTAACTGTGATAAGATCTGGCAGCCTTTCTTAGAGGTGTGTGTGGAGTAGAACATGTAGCTCTGTTATCAAAACAGGTTAAAGTTTTATCATAACTCTCATGTATTATATTGGATTTTCAAAGCACACCTTCTCCAGTAATGCCTGGAATAATCCAGACTGGATATAGATCAACTGATCAACTGAATCTCAGGAACAATAGCTCAGCTTTGGTATCAATTTTACTCTTTCAGATACCTCTCCAGAACCTTCCTATCATTAATCTTTATTTGGATTATTTTGTATTTGTCCCTTTCTTCTTGTAAATTCAAACATTTATTTTGAAGTAAATGCCAAGCCTTCATCCTTGCAGATCATTCATGTGTTCCATCCCATTTATGAAACATTGCATTACAACAGAAAATAAACCTGCCTGCTCCTGCTAACACAATAGCAATACACACAGCAGTACATGCAACATGACTGACACATTAATTAATAATAGAGGGACTTTCCGTAATTTATCTTGAAACTCCACAGTCCTGGCTCTCACTAGGTTAGCTGTGCTTTTCTAACTTTTTTTGCTCTCTCAGTAACTGTGGTTTGACCTTGCAAAGGCTCTGTCCCTAATCCAGCAAAATTTATAAAATGGTGCTTAAGTCTGAATGCCAGAACAGCCCTGGTAGCTTCAAAAGGACTTCTTTTTGCTTAAAGTTAAGCGGATATTTAAGTGCTTTGCTAGCTTAAGGTCAAAGTGTTCAGCACCTTGTTGGACTATGTCTTATCTACCTCCTCATTAAAGACACATCAGAACATTTGGCATGTCTTTATCAAGCAGAGAGGTGCAGCCAATTGACTTTATGTGACAGCTAAAAGTGAAGGAGATCAAGGGAGCTCGAGAGACAAAGAAGTTAGGTTTTTGTTAGAATCTTAAATGAAAGAAAAATAGCATTTTGAGAGCTAGTAAAAATAGTTTCTTGTGTTAGAAGGATTTTATTTTCAGAGGACTTTAGATCTGGACTTTTTGAGAGATTTGGATGTGTGGACAGAGGCTGGACTAGAGCAGAATCTATCTGCTTATTTTGTTGTCGACCTTTGTTTTGCGAATACCGTGACCTTCCGCGGCGCTTTGAGCATAGACTTCTGCAATCCCAGGTAAAGATGCACAGAAGAATTGGGACCCTTAAAGAAAGTATTAGCAAGGCTCTCATATAACTTTGACAAGTGTGTTGAAGCAGCAAGGTGGCTGGTGGGCTTAATACGGAGTGAAACCAGGCAGCAAACTTACAAGAGGTCAACTATATGACATGAATCAATCTCCAGTGTTTCCAAAATGATGAACAGGGAGAAAATTTCTCTTTTGGCTGCAACATGAGCTTGATCAGTTCTCATGATATAGATTAAAAGGTCATTTGCATTTATATTTCTGTGAAGGATCGTACAAAAACCTATTTGTTTTAAACAAAACAAATTGTTGTGTCTCTGCTTTTTTCTCCCTCGTGCTGTAAGGTCAGCGCGAATGCATGATGGGCCCTTTCGTTCCACAGAAGGCTGTGAGGTCCTGGATGAGGTTCAGCTCTCACCAGAGGATCAAAGCGTAGATGAAACTGTTGCAGCTGGGCAGCATTCAGTTTTTGGCGCTACCTGCATTTGTCTCATTTGATGTTCCTCCCCTGAGGAGTGGGAAATAGCCATATCCTTTGTCTCCTGTTCATTGTCCTGCCTGTTGGGTTGCAAAGTCTCTCCTCCCACATGGTTGTGCTGTACCTCATGCCATGACGCCCCTATCAGAAGTTTTTTCTGGAGCCCAAACAGTCAAGTGGGTCAGCGCAGGGGAGATTTGCCAACACCAGTGGCCTTTGGCCCACTAAGATGATGGCCAAGATGCATTTCTGGAGGTCCCAAAGGGTGGAAAAAAGGTAAGTGTTGTCCCTTGTGTGATGGTGACCCCTGCTACAGAGACAGAGCTGGAGTCTCCCAAGGACAGCTGCATTTTGGGCAGATTTTAGGCAGTTTTCTCTTTTTTGATGCCCACATCAGCAACATTTAATCATCAGTGCTTATTGTGAGATGAGAAGTCTCTCCTTCTCCAAGCCAGAGGTCTTCATGGTGAACTGCCTGGTTTCCCCCCACTGTTTATTCCCCATAGGAGGAGACTTTTTCTGTCTGTGCCTTTTTTTCTACATCCTGAAGCTTAGATGCAACTAGAAAATCCTTTTTTAATAAAAAAGCTGGCATAAATGTAAACTATGCAAGTGTCAGGTTTACATTTATCCTTATAAGGCACATCAGCAGTAGTTGTGCGTTTCTGCTAGGCTTATTTATTAAAGTGTTCTGCACGGCAAAGGAAATATCTCCAGTGTTATTTTCAGGCTCAGTGAACTCCAGAATGTATTTGTGAGTTTTCCAGTTATGATGACATCAGCGTGGAAATGCGAGGAAGGGGACTCAGCGACAGCCGGCAGTTTTCCTGCCACTGCTAATTTACTGTCTTTCTGAGAACCAGATCCTAAACACTTGAAGTATTAACATCATTTCAGCTCTTAAGTAAAACTAAAGAAGTCTTTTCATCTTCCCATTGAGTGGCGGGCTCCTTAAGTAGATCACAAGCTTTATGCTGCTCTGTCTGAGTGAGGAGGAAAACTTTAATTGTTCCCATCTTCTAGTACAGGTATTGATTAATAAAACGTATTAGCAAAGATCTTGGCCTACTTTTTGCACCATCAAACAAGTACTTAATGACTGTATTACTATGAAAATGGCATCACTTTAAAGCATTGGATTTGAGCCCCTTTGTACTTTGCTTTCGTTTGATTTTCTTTTTTTTTCTTATCCCATTATGAACAATAAAGTTTCTGCTGTACTTTAATATTATACAGTGGAAGGGAGAGGAGGTGGTGAGTAGCTCCTAGCTGAGGGCACCGAACTCGGCCAAGCTGGGAGCTGCGGTCCTGGGACGTCCCCAGGCAGAAGGATGTGCTGCCAGATGGGGAGGCTCTCTGCAAGTTCAAACTGGTCAGCAAGCAAATGTTAGATGGTAAATCTGTGTAATTTACTCTAATTTAGCATTTGCTGGGTAGGAATATATAATATGACTCACACACTAAGAGGGAGAAGGCGTGTTTATGAGGAACATAACTAATAGGTGTGTGTAAGATAAAGAATGCTGCCTCCCACCTCATTTAATCGTCTTTCCTCCTTTGGGTCCCATTTGTAGAATCTCACTTATTTTACACCCCTTTGCAGCTACCTACCAGCCTACTCCCTCCCACTCCACATGCCTCTGTATATCGTACATCATGCATAAAGTGCCCGTAGTTTGCACACTCACTGAGTGGCAAATCTGAGTGAGTTGCACCGATTTACCACTTATTGTCAGGGCCCCATAACTCTCTCGGCTTTTAAATACATCTTCTTATATTATAGCTGGGAGTTCTTAGAAATCCTACCTTTTCATAGCCTCAAAAAGCAACTTGACTCAGTCTTGATAAGCCTCTCCAGTTTGCACCTTGCCAGGCCACGATGTCGTACTCAACACTTTCGTTTTACAGCACTTTGAGCATTAGTGCAAAATTATTAAGACCTGACAACAATTTGATGCTTTCAGTCTTGATGCTTTTATCAAACCTGTCTTTGTCTGTACCTGCTAACGTGTTCCAGCCCAGCTGCCTACTGAAGTCAAGTGGAGCTTATGGTGACTGGAACGACAAAGCATTTCTTCCTGAAAAAAAAGTGTGATTGCAGAACACTTCATAATCTGTAGATGTGGAATTAAGGCTCAACATTTTATCATACTGGTACTGGAAAGTCCCATGTCTATAACTAAACTATGCACCATGGTGACAATAATGCAATGATTTTATATCTAGTGCTGAAAATTGAGGTGCAGAGAAGTGAAATGAGAGTCCAACTGCCTTCCACACGAGGAAAAACCTGAAAACATCCCCAGAGCTGACTGCTAGTCCGTAGCTGCTGGACCACACTCACACCTTAAATAAAATGCATCTCAGTCCACCTTTGCAGACATGTAGGTCTGCGGCTCTGCTGCACAGGAGTGGCTTGGGTGCCACATTGGGGTGGGAGGAGTGGAGAAACACGGTTGCGTTGCTTAAAATAGCCAGAAAAGGACCCTTAGTCCTTTCTTGCCTTGTTCCCTTCACATTCACAAATGTTCATCTCTGTGTCTCCTTTTTTTTCCATCCTTCCTAGGGGCGATGACTGACAGATTAATATATGTCTAGCTACGTGTCTTAGAAATCAAAAGGAAGGTGCTGTCAGAATCGCTTGTCAGAAAATGAGATTAGGCACACTTGTCATTTGCTGAGGATTGCAGTCTTTCAGAGATAAGGTTGCATTTAATGAGTGTAAAAAGCCTCCTTGTGAAAAAGGGGGTGGTGCAGGAGGGAGAGAATGATTATTTTTCTGGTGTCAGCTGAGTGCTTTATCATATAACTTGATACTGTGGCACCCTGGCAGGCACTGATAATGGCTGCTGGGGCTATTGCACCTCTTCAGTTGCTCTGCAGCTTCAAAAGTGATGACTTGTTACCTGCTTTTAAACTCTTCTTGGATGTCGAAACCCACTATCCTAAGGGAAAGAAGCAAAAGCATGTACAGTGTGTTTTAAAGAAAGACCTGTGAAAACACACAGCTTAAAGGGAATGTGCTAAATGTATAGCCACTTTCCCCTGCAAACTATAAAGAATACTCAGCGGGTTTCAGTGAAATATGGAACTTGTCTGACAAGTGAAGGATAACTAATGAGAAACAGAGCTGTATCCCACTGAAACCAATTGTGTTTTGTTATGGAAAATATTTATCAAGCTTTTTTTTCATTTGTTGGTTCTCCTAACAGCGCCATAATAACTCCTCTTATGTATGTTATTTGGTTTCTCTCATGTACATCTCAGTTATTTAAATCTGCAGTGGGGTGGGTTTTTTTTGGTTATCAATTGGATATTATCATATCGTACATGAATATTTTAGGTGAATGTTTCATTCATCAAAGTAATGGTCATTCTTTTGCCAAGTTAATGTCTTCGCATGGTTTAGAAGCTGGCTAAACGTACAGATTTATTGTTCGTAATGTACTGTCTAAATATGAGAAGACAGTCAAAAATAGAATTTATCTGTTCAGCAAAAGAGACCCTACATTAGCTACATGTTTTTGCAATAGTATTTCTTTACTTGGCATACCTCTTTTAAAATTATCCTTGGAAGAAGAGATTTCTGTCATATATTCTCCTCATCAAATGAGATGTGATTTTCATTATTTTGCTTGAATGTTAGAAAATGAAAGAAATTACTTGATTGGTTTATGGTGCTGATTCAGCATTTTCTGGTCTAAAAATGACCTGAAAGACAGAATGGGATTACAGCACGCAATAATGAATGCTTTATTCAGTGATAAGAAAGTCTCCTCTTCTGACTGAGAGGAGGAGAATGAAAAATATTTCTCTCTTATTAGTTGATTCAGTACCCAGATATTGACAGACAAATTAATTTGAAATACTTCTTCAGTTGCAGAACCTGCTAGCAGGCAGAAATTAGGGGAGGATAATGGCCACAGCTTAAAAGTGGTGCATTTATGAAGTGTACTCACAGGAGTGCTAGTGGATGGGGAAGAATTTATATTTTATCTTCTTACTCAGTTATAGGATCTTACAAATGTTCCCGGTTAGACTGCAGTGTAGGCAGCAGCTCAACAGCCCAGCGAGGTCTCTAGGAGCTAAATCCAGGTAACCTGTGTTCCATCATATGTTTAGTAACTCAGAATTCAAACCACAGGAAGATACACAGAAGAGATAAAACGCGTGTATTTTCTGATTGAAAAGCTATAGCCAGGCGACGGTTTGGGGATTCTTGCTTTTCGTGGTTGGCAGGGGGAAGGAAAGGTGGCTGTGGTGTTCACCTCAAAGATTTTACACTATTTGGAGAAGCTTGGGGGAGAAATGGCTTCACATTTGTAGGACAGTGGAGACTTCTCTTTGGTGCAGCAAATGGGTTCAGAAAATTCTCCAACCTCCTCCAGGTGTGCAGAACCAGGCTAAATTCTGTCCTCAGAAACAGTGGAGACCACTTAGTATTTTATAGGACCAGGCCCATAAGGACAGGGAAGAGAGAGCAGCCCTATTGTTCCCTGAGCCCCACTTTTTATCTTTGTTTCCATTTGAAACCAAAATCATAAAACTGCCTGCAGAGCGGTTGCCTTGCTGTTCCTCTAAATGAGAATTCCAGCTTTTATGCTAATTCAGTTTCAGGTTTCTTTGAACCTGCAGTTTATGGGCCTCTGCTTAAAACTGCAATCTGTTCTGCATAAAAGAAGGGATTACAAAGTGGTTTAGTTTTGCAAATGCTGCAGAAAAATAAAAATAATAAAAAAGTTGCACTGTCATTAATATGCTCTCACAAAAGTTTTCTGCTTTGTCAAATGAAAAGCTTTACTTACACTGAGAACTTACCCAGTGATGTTATACAGTCCGGTAGTTCAGTTTCCTTCTAAAAGGGGCATTTACTTTTTGTATCACCTTTCCCCTGCCTCAGTGTAAGCAGAAAGCACACGAGCGCTCTGTCTCTGCTGGAAGGGCCGTGGACAAAGCATCGCTTTCATCTGCTGCCAGGAGCTCTCGGCCTGTGCCAGGCGCTCGCCCGCGGGGCCGAGGCTGCACACACGCAGCAGCGCAGGGTCCGGCCTCCTGGCAAAACCCGCCCTTGCCACAATTTGTTTGTTATCTGTTGCTACCTATTTACAGCATAAACCAGCGGTGATTTTGTCGTTGTTTAGGTCACTCTCGAGAACAGGTCCTTTTCTTGAACCTCTTTAAAGTATTAGAGTTTAAGTATTTTCTGGTTGGGACATTATGCCGTGGTTTGCTGTTCAAAGTCATAAAACTCCGCTGATAGCTCCATAAATTTTTTTCTTGGGGAAAAGAACTTGCATGTCCTATCCAGTAATGGACAAAATTATGTGTGTTTTCAAAGCATTATGGAGGTCTTTATAAGGCATCGTAATCACGCTCCAAACTCAGACACCATCTTGTCTTCTGGAAAGATTAGCAATTTAATGGAAACATAAATGTTTCCAGTCTTTCACAGAATACCAAAGAATTGGAATATCCACTTTTCATGTTGCCAGGAAAAAGCTTCAGAACCTTCCAGGTGAGGTGAGGTTTGCCATAAATAATTTAATCCAATATAATCTGCTGTAATTTCAATATTCATTTGCTCCTTGTGCCAGAGATGGGTAATTCTTCTCTGGAATTACTCTACGACTTGGAAACAAACGTCTGCTGCTCTGCCTGCCGTCTAGGCAGCTTTAGGTCATTTTTATAAAATAGTTGGATCTCAAAACCTCTTTCGGAGAGTGCAAGATCTTGAAATCACTTTTGATCCAAGTTCAATGCACTTCATTTGGCTGTTGTTGTGGCAGAAACAAATGTCGACGCTGACAGAGACCACAGACAGATGAAAAAAATTCTGGCAAAGTCCCACACAGATAAGAGACAGAAGGTTTCAAAAACCTATCCAGGCATAACCTAAAACACGGGAAAGTATTGCTGTCACGAGCAGGGGAAGCTTGATCCAAAGGCCACTGAAATCATTAGGAGGTGGTGGTGGGTTGTTTTTTTTTTTCCCTTTGATTTAATTTGGCTGTGGGTGAATTCCTAAACTCCGAACTTCTCATTCAGAATTATAAAACGCGTTTTGTGCATGTATAATGTTCTAGAAGGAAAACAGAGGTCCTTTACTTATCTCTAAGGCACGAATAATGAACATGAGACCCACAGCCCTGCCAGTAAACCTTAACAGCCCTAGGGAGATGAGTGGGTAAATGCATTTCTGATTTTGTGTATGCCGAGATTTCAGGTGTGGCATGTGGTTAACGTTTGAAAAATCCAGTACAGACAAGCCTGTAGCTTAATCCAGGCTAAATTTATCAAATTAAAGTCTTGTGAGGAGTCTAGGCTTTAATTAGACCCATTCTTACCATGTCGAGATGTGGAAAGTCTTGACCAAAGTGCTCATAGAATACATGAGCTGCCACACCTTAATATTGTGCATTTAATTCCTCATGCAGGTACAGTCTCCCCATCCATTCAGTCCCCGACTCCTCTGGTTGTTGTGTAGAGGACACTCTGCTGGTTTAATGCCTTTATTAATTTATTTTTGGTGGAGACTGAAGACTGCACTCAAGCCATCCATTTCCTTCACTGAGCTCATGAATTAGCCAAGGGACTGTGATGGCTTTTGGCCACTGCCCACTGTTTATTCTAGAAACCAGACGTGGAGCCACTCCTGTTGGGTTTCTAGAGTAAGAGATGGAAACTACCTCTCTGATGGCACAAAATTATCTTTGTTATATATGTCTCTTAGGAGATGCAAAAATCTGTGGAATTT
The DNA here is from genome assembly GCF_965140245.1 of Athene noctua. Lineage (NCBI taxonomy): Eukaryota > Metazoa > Chordata > Aves > Strigiformes > Strigidae > Athene > Athene noctua. The sequence goes on from NC_134055.1 coordinate 11,362,892, forward strand.
CAACAGCTACAGTCCATGCTCAGATATGTTGTACATATCTAGGGGTAACCCTGCGAAGGTGGGCAGCTTTGAAGAACTCTTATTGCCATTGCTAACAGGATCTGAAGTTGGCCATGATTTTTTAATTTTCTGATTAAGATGATTTGTCACGGTTTTACCAAAGTGTTCCCACTCTTGATGAGATGTGCAGTGAAAGCACTGCAGCGTTTGCAGCCACGGTCTGAATTTGGAGCTGTTGTGAATGTGTTTAGCTCCTGCTTATCGTTGTTGTCTCTGTTGTGCACCTTCTCACATAGTTGTCCCAGTGGAAACCATCGCAGTCAGTGCAACTGCACCTGTAATAAGAATTTTGGAAAAGCCACCGTGTAATGTTGACAAGGAAAACTATTCTGAAATGGATCATACGGTGCTGGAATAAGGAACAAATGAGAAATATTTGCATAAAATCCAGTCGTTCTACACCGGTGATTGGTAGGAAAGTTTTCCTAGGAGTTTTTCCTTGCGTATAGCACTGGTGTGGAGAGTTCAGCCCTCGCCTTCCCTCCACACTGCGGGGTTTGCTGTGGGCAGGCTCCGGGAGCCGCGGCCCCATTCTGTGCCTGGCTGGAGCCTCGGGGCCAGCTTGGAGCCACGCGCCCACCCCAGGGCCGGGAGGAGGACAGTCCCTCTTCACCTCCCACCATCTGTGCCCCGTCCCCGAGGTGAGCTCGGAGCCAGGCCAGGATGTGAGCAGGTCTTTCCAAGCTCCCCTTGGATTTTGGGTGTGTAACACTGCTCCTGGCTCGGGTGAGGCCAACCACGCCATTGCTCCACTCTCGATTTCTGGCTGATGTAGGTAGTTCTTGTCTTTTCCTTAGGAGAGTCACCTCCTCCAAGCTGAGCTCTGCCACAGGGCTTGAGGTGGGTAAAGCTTCTCAACCCGATTCCTGAGGATTTAGCTCAAATCCACATGGAGCCCAATGGAGTTTAATTCCATTAGTTCTCCTAGCCCAGTATTGGTTTGAAACCAATTTCAAGATTTGAAATCTTGAAAGTGCTGCTCGGGCAAGGCCTCGCAAGCCCATAAGCCCTATCTTAGCACCCATCCAGTTCCTGGGAAACATCTCTGTGTACGGTGATACCGTGCCAATGAGCATAACTGCCTCTTGTCCTCAGAGCAGCTTGGTTTGTAGGAGACATCATTTGGCTCCGACTGCTGTGCTTCAGTGAATAATCATTTATATAATAATGTATCTGTGCATTTATTTTCCGCGGTGGCTATTACTAATGGTGTGCGGCGCTTAAGGAAAACCTACAGTGACTAAGAAATCCATCACCCGCCGACAATAACACTTGGTGCTGGGAGTGTCGAGCACTCTGCAGGCTGGGGAGCCCCGGCCCCACCTGCCCCCCCCGAGAGCTCCGTGTCTCAGGGTAGGGGCGCTTACAGGCACTTTGGGAACAGCCGGAGCTCACCATGCCGGCCACCCTGTCTGAAGTTGGGGACATATTTTTTTTCCAGTGAAAAGCAAAATTAATTTCCATTTAAAAAAAAAAAAAATCGCTAAACCCAATATGATATTTTCGATCGCCTTTCCTCCCGCGGAGCTGTAGCGGCTGATGCCCGTGTGTGTGTGCCACCATCTCCGGGGCAGGGGGGACTGTCCGGCTCCGCGGCCGCGAAGGGGAGTGTGTTCCCCCCCGCCCCCGAATCCGCGGAGCGGCTGCCCCCCCGCCTCCTGCGCCCCTCCGCCACTTTGGCCGAGCCGCGGCGCGGGGAAAACGCCTCCCGCGGATGCTCCCCCCCCCTCCCTCCCCCCCTCCCCCCCCGCGGCGGGGACACCGGCGGAGCCCGGCTCGGCGGAGCGGGGCGGGGCGGGCGCGGAGAGGGAGGAGCTGGCGGCGGCGGCGGGTGGAAGCGCCTCTCGCAGCGCCGCGCAGTGCGGAGCGGAGCGGAGCGGCCGGGCGGCGGCGAGGGGTCCGGCCGGCAGCCCGCAGCCCGGGCCGGGCGGAGCAGCGCGGAGCGGAGCGGAGCGGCCGCCCCCCCGGGGATTACAGGCTTGCGAGGTTGTTTCGGCGGGGCCGGAGGAGCTGGGGCCGGGCCGCTGCCTCTCCCCGATGGAATTCACCTGAGCGCGGCCGCGGCGAGCCCTGGACGGCGGGAGGGACAGTGCCCCGGCGGGAGCCCGCTTTGTCTCGGGAGAGGACGGGCATGACTTTTTAAAACCAAAAAAAAAAAAAAAAAAATCATCTCCCCCCCCCCCAAAAAAAAAAAAAAAACAAAAAACAACCAAAAGCAGAAGGAAAAAAAAAAAAAATCCGCCCGAAGGAAGGGCCGCGCTGCCGCTGGACCCCGCGGAGGGAGGCGCGTTGGCAGGAGGGGCCGCACCGCCCCGGGACCCGGAGTTGCCGCCGCCGCACATGGTTTCCTTTGTCCTGCTGCTCGCGTAGCTCCGCGGCCGCCGCGCTCCCCGCGCCCGCTCGCACACACGCACACCCCCCGCTCCTGCTCTCTCCTCCCAGGGAACCATCTTGCGGGGAGAGGGGAGGGGGGGCTCGCCCGCCCGGCAAGGATGTCTGTCTGTCGGGCGGCCTGCGCGCCCGGCCCCCGGAGTTGTCCCCCGAAGGATTAGTTGGGGTTTGGCTGCGGGACTTTGAGAGCCGCGCTGGATCGGAGTTTCCCGGCGCCGCCGCGCACACGCACGCACCTCCCGCTCCGCCATGAGCCGCGGGCCGGCAGCCGCGCGTAACCCCCCGCCAGCAGGTAACGGGGCAGCGGGGCGGGGGTTGCGGGGTCCGGCGGGGGGCAGGGGGTGGGGGTGAGCCGGCCCCGCGCGGTGCAGTCGGGGCGCTCAGCCCGGGCACCCCGGGGCGGGATGCTCCGCGGGGTCCCGCGCTGGCTCCGCGGGGCGCGGGCAGGTGCGCGGCGGCCGGGGCCGGTGGCGGCGCAAGTGCTGCGGCGGGGGCTGTGCCAGGAGTGAGTCGAGCCGCGCTGTCTGGACGGGAAATATTTTAGTCATACATCCACTTGAGCGACAGTACGTTCCTTGATGAGGGAAAAATACTCCTTAGGACATTTTTTTTTGCCTTTTTTTTTTTTTTTTTTTTGTTAGCCCAGGGATTGCTGACTTGTCTCATTTCGTGTTGAAAAGGATTAAGCTGCGCTTGGTAACAAGGAGATCTATAGTGGAAAGCGGCCAAAGTGCAAGGAGGGGCTTCTCGCCCTGTCGGTGCGGGGGCTCGGGGAGGGTGGCCCCCCAAACCCGGAGGGCTGTTGGGGCATGAGCACCCCGGGTAGGCTCTGCGCGCTGGAGCCCTGCGCTCTCCCAAAACGTAACGTTGCCAACAGTGTCTTTCCACCAGCTGCTCCGGCAGGACCTGGCAATGATCAGGATAAAGGGGAACGAAGAGAGTTTCACTTCTCTCGTGTAAAAGGGATAGCCAGGCTCCTCTTCCTTGCTTAAACAGCAAGGGCTGAGCACATTGCCTTAGAGCACCCGGCATGGAAATAAAGGCGCTCTGTTGTCTGCACAGATTCCTGTCAATACAGAGGAGATTTTAGGTCAGCGCTGCAAAGGCACTGGATTGTATCCTCCGCGTTAAGTGTTGAGTTGTTGGTTTGTTTGGTTTTTTTAAATTAATTTGGCTTTTTGTTCCTTCAGTGTTGTTGCATGATGTGACTACCTCACTACGAAAAAATAATAGTTGCACGGGAATGGGTACAGTATCTCGTGTGCTGGCAGAGGCTGTATTCACTACTGTATCCCTAGTACATTACCCTAATTGCTCTTTTATATTTAAAGCCGCATTTTAAAGTAATGAAACAGACAGTCAAAGTTCCATCTCACCGTTCAAGACAGTGAAATGGGTTTGGGTTATTTTTATGGTAACCCAGGCAATGAGGTTTTTTTTCAAGTTGCTCTTCCATTCAGTAGTGTGTGGTCAGTAATGCAAAATGAGATTCGCTCTCGGACAAGCTTCGTCTTTGTACAATTATTCCTTTTTTAGACGCATATTGTACTGATAATCATCTCCCAGTTTGCTCACGAGTGATTCTCAGGCAGGATGTATTGTGCACCACGTTACGTCCAAGAAGTGCCACTTCCAGCTTTCACAGCAGTCTTTCTGACTGGTTTCTACAATAGCATAGAAAAAGATGTGCCTGAAAAAAAACATAGCTTAAAAACAATCTGTTAGTTTACGCTTGGCATTACAACAAACTTCTTAAAGAAAGAAAAAAAAAAAATTGTTTCCTCGCGCTAGTGTTTGGAAAAATCAAGCAAATAAGCATCTTACAGCTTCCCTATGCTGTTTTGTTTTGAAACAGTAAAATAAAGTAAGAGCTGAAGCTCTAAGAAGTTTGTTTGCTTTTTAATACTGGATTTTCTTTCTAATAAGAAAGAATGGATCGGAGAGTTTTGACTTCTGAGAGAAGGTGCATTTAAAAAGACAACAACAGATTAAAAATTCACTGGAAAAGGTTCTTTTTAATCAGAGAGCAGGCTGATTGGCAAGGTTAGGAAAGCATTGAGCATCTCTTAATTTGTTGGACTAATATTGGACTGCTCTTTATAGCACATGGCCTTCTTGATCTTTTCAATTTGTGCATTATTCACATATTTTCATTAATTTAGAGAAAGTCGTCACTGAATAATAAATCTATCATTGGGTAATAAATCCAGTGTTTACAAGGTATTTAACCGAGAAGAAATACACCAGCTCAGGTTTTAAATAAGCCAGCAGCACTCTAGTAAAATCTGTCTAGAAGTCTGAAAAAGAATGAAGTTATTTTTAATAATTAATCATAGAAATCTGGTATGTTGTTAACTTGAGGGCAAACAAATTATTTCAGTGTGTTACTACACTGTGATATGCAGTCTGAAGCATATCTACTTATTTATCGGTAATGTCACACCTAAGTTTTCAGTGCAGTCAAGATATTTAATATATGTTGCTTCTCTGATGGTTGTTATCTGGTTTTGAATTGAGAAAATCCTTCCCTTTAGCAAAAAAAAAAAGCAACCTGCTTTCCAAATAGACAGTATTTTTAATTATTCTTTCTGAATCCAGTGAAAAAACAGTTTCTAGGAGAAGACTAAAATCTTTCTCAAGTGTTGCATTTTATCCCTGTTTGCAGTATTTTCATTACTGAGCACATTTCTTTCGATGTATTTTCAAACAGCAGACTATCTCTCAGCGGGGTTGGATCCAAGACAGAGTCCAAAATTGAACAGCTCTCTGCATTTTGTGAATGTGTAGGTGGTAGAAGTTTGAGCTTTAGATGTATGTATGTGTGTATTATGTATGTGTGTGTGCGCAAACACAGCAGCACACAGACGCATAAACTTAATGCTTTCTGCTTTGGGGCTCAGGGTGTTTGTAAAATTAACATTTGCGGGGTTACCTTCCCCTGTCTGGTTTCTTGCCATTACTGTTTCTGAAAGGGGGAGCTCAGCGTATTTGTGTGAAACTTAAGTTAAGGGTTTTTAATAATAGGTGGAAAGATTAACTGGCATGCTTGCCTACAAACAGCAGTAGTAGATGAGGTACTCACACGGTATTGGGAGGAAAATCCTCCCACAGATAAAGATGGCTTGATGAAAAATAAAATGGATTATTAGTTTATACAGAATGTGGTGTCAAGAATCAGTTATTCTGATGAAGGCAAATCTTATGTGGAAATACATACTAAATACTAACATACTCTTTATTTTTCAAAGAGTTTGTCACAGCCATTTATGAAATTACTAACCTAAGTTATCAGCACTGCTTTAAAGATGGTAAAAATCAAATGGTTGACACAGCAGGGGTCTCCAGAAATACTTTAAAAATTAATTAAGAAATCCGCAATTCTGTGAATTCCCAAAACCATGCTGTCTGAGTCAAAATCATGACTCTTCTCCATTGCAAAATCAATGTCAGAATGTATTGGATAATTACAGTACAAAAATATAGTTTCTGTGCGGCTAATACGTTGAATAATAATAATAAAAAAATCATTTCTTTCTTTATTAAATAGAATCTTTCCAAATAAATATCTGCACTGCAGGGTGGTGAAGCACAGCCAAACAGCACCACCCTATGGACAGTTTTCTTGGGAGGCTGCAGCTTCCATGAGCTGTCTTGGTTTTGTCACCTGATTTGTTTCTCTAAAATATACATACATATGTGTGTGTATAAATATACTGCCATGCCTTTTGAAATCTATCACTTGTAGAAAATGTAACTTTTTTTTTTTTTTATTGGTCTTTCAGGCATCTGATGCCAGCTCTGAAAAACTGTTCAACGCTGTTACAAATAAAGGTAAGACTGCAATTCACATCACAAACATATTTTTTTTTCACCACACATTTCTTTTCATGGCAATTTCAATGGGAGATGAAATGTAACTTGTCTTGCAGAAATGTCGCAATCAGCTTGTTAGTGCTTTTTATGTTTCTCTTGGTTTCAGACATGTTCTGTATGCTTGGTAATTGCTTTGCTTAATATAAAATATAGGCTTTAAATAATGCATTGCCTGCCAGGTCAGAATTAATTTAAATAACAATATTAGGGAATAGTTTATTTTACAAATGGCTTTAATTTAAGCTCATTTAAATAACTGTAAGAGTTTTCAAAATGTTTTAACTTGATTGTTACTCATCAGCTACATGATAGACGTGGAATTATGAATAGCCAATTTGCACTGCTGACAGTAATAACCAGCCAACGTTTAGTATTCACAGGATAATAGTCATAAACCATGGCTTACTGTGCTGTGTGCTTTCTGTAGAGTTAATAAATGATATAGAGGGCCACATTTAAATATTCAGTATCCCATTAATTTCTTCCAAACAGCAATCCAGAGAGAGAGTGGCTAATGATATAACAGTACATTAAAGGAAAACTTACCCTAAATCAGTGCCAGTGAGCTTCTGTGCAGCATGTCCTGAAGCAGCATTATTAGAAAGACTGTAGGCTGTAGGGGTTTTCTATTTTTAATTCTTATTTTGGTTTGGTTTGTGTTTTTGCAAGGAGGGTCAAGGGAGCAGCTCCAGGCATGAATATAATTCAAAGCCTTCAAAACGCATCTGTTTTTCACCCCACTGTCCTACTTCTTGATGGCAGTTCCTGATAACTGCTTAGTAAAAGGGTGTGCTTCTGTCTGTAAACTCATGGTGTTTTAACTTACTGTTGTTTAGAGCGTTTGAGTCACTTTGCATTAGAAGAGACAGTTTTGATTAGCTTGAAATTTAGGTCCTTTTTGTTGACTAGGTGTGGATTTGCTCAGTATTTGCCCTGTGTGCTTTTCACCGGGTTTGGGTTTGTTATTTAAGTGGGTCATTCTGGTGGTTTTCTGTGTCTTTTACTTCCACGAAGCTGTAGAGGTTTAACTGGGGACACTATGTGACCCCATTACGTTTGGGATTCCCATGCTGATGGGCCATTGCTTCTGAAATCTTTTGCTGCATATTGAATTATACTTGTATGTAATTGCGTTATGGATCCATATTCCTGTTTTTCGTATGTTAGCATCCTTTGGAAATACAGTCTGGATTATTTCTACTGTCTAACTAGGTTATCTCACTTGGCAAGCTAATATATCCTTCCTGATGAATTGCGTTTACAGGGTCCCCCTCAGCCCCTCCATAGAACAGGCGGCACAGATAAGTAGAAAGGACGAGTTGTGTGTTTGGAGTAACCCAAGGCCCCCAAACTACATGTGACTGCATCTTTATTTTGCTAATTCGCTGTAAAAAGCTTTGGCATTTGAGCAGCCCTTTCTTGGGACTGGGCCAGGGGGATGGAGAAGCCCAGGCAGTGAATCCACATTCCTGATGGAGGCCTGTAACCAGGGCGAGGGGCTCTCCTCCCCCGGGAGGTGATTGATGAAGAGTAGGCCCCTTTTCCTCTTCCTTTCGTTTTTTTTCTTTTTTTTTTTTTTCTTTTTTTTTTTTTTCTTTTTTTTTTTTTCTTTTTTTTTTTTTCTTTTTTTTTTTTTTTGTTGAATCAAACACATTTCCCACATTCTTATTTTTGTTTACTTACGGAGCTTGATTCGTGGCATCTATTTGGTTGTGAATACCCATGCTTGACAGGGAGCTTTTTCTTCCGAGCTACTTTTCTTTGGTGATTTAGTTCCCTTGGAAGGATTAGGGTTTCTTTGTGTAGCCTAAAATCAACATGGGCTTTTCGAAGCTTTGCTTGGGAAACCGTACACAAATAAGCTTTTTAGTTGATGGTAGATTATTCCTTTGCCCCTTATTTCCATCAAAATGGCGTCTTTCTTTTCTCCTCCTGAGTTTCCCCTTAAAGCCATATGCTAATTCCTGTTGGTAACATGAATGACAAGGGAAGAATCAATGCAAATCCAGGTGCGGCCAAACTAGGCTGACTGGTATTTTGGGGTTTTTTTGTTTTGGTTTTGTTGGTTGTTTTTTTTTCCACTGGGAGAAAGAGATTAAGGGGAAAGAGGGCGGAAAAAGCATAGGAGACAGTTTTGTTAAAGGGATTAGCATTCAAACTGCTAAATATCAGGAAAAGAGCTTCAAAAAAGATCCCCTGTTTGGAGATAATGTCAATAATTGCTTGCAGCCAGGTGCAGGGGCTCTCGCTGCGGCTGGCAGTGGTTGGGAGGCTGTTGCCTTCTCTAAGTGTCTGCCCTGGGGACGTCTGACGACTGCCCGGGCGCTGTCAGTTTGATATATTCCAAGTTCAAGTTCTCTTTCTGCAATTCATTCTGTTTGCTTCCAAGCCAGTTCTTCCCCACTGTGTTGTCCGTGGCTGCTTTTGCCAAAAGCAATAAAAGTCACTTGTAAGAAAGGTCAGATTTGCATTGGGTAAATCATGATGAAACCTTCAAAGCTTCTGGCTGATGGACTAGGCTGGGAGGGCTCGGCCGACTGACAAGTGTACATCCCTCCGTGTCCACAGCCGTTCCTCTCCACTGGCCCACCGCTACCCGTGTCTCACACATACTTTTTTTTTATCCTTGCCACTTTTATTTTGCAGAATTATTTATAGCTGAGGTAGCTATAAATTGCAGAAGCAATATATTTACAAAGAAGGTAGAAATCCTGAGGTATTTTAAGTCTTGTGTATGCATTTTGTCCCCTTTCTGTCATTTAGTTGTGGACTTCGAGGCCAAAAATGAGATCAAACTCAAGGTGTGATGGATTAGTATGGTTGTGTAATGTGGAACAGTTCCTTCCTCAGAAATACCAATAATTAAGAAATCTAGAGCAAAGTGAAATCGCCCCCAAAGGTCCCTTGAAGAGCTGGTAAAACCCCTTGAGGAGAAGCCTCTTAACTTTCTTTTAGGAGTTAGCTGCCCTTAGAGTTGAATGGGAAGATGCATCCCTAAATGTAGAAGGGTGATGTGAGTTTTGGGGGGTGGCATGTGGATGTTGGGGCCCCTCAGGGCTGGGTTATGTGTCATAGCTAAGCAATGCTGCATTGGAGGGGGCTGTGGGGTTCCCACATCAGCGCTGCGCCGTCACTGCTCCCAGAGGTCCCCAGCCCTGCGCCACGTCTGCAGCAGGGTGGGAATCTGGGAGGGATGTGCCTTGGTCCTCAGGCCAGGAATCGCTGTAGCTGCAGCTGAAATGAGTTGTCCCCGGTCATGAATCAGAGCCCTGTGCTCCACCGCTTGGGCAGGAACACTTTACCCTGTAATGCTTAAAATTATCTAGGGAAATGATTCCTGTGGAAATCCTGGTGGCTGTGTTGGGAGATAAGCACCCAGGGGTCTGGGACCTTAGTCATGCTTGAAAAAGGAGCTGTTAACATCTGAATGAATGAGATGGACGAGGGATGGAAGAGGAGTGCATCTCCCGCCTGCAGCGCCAGGTCTGTCATCTCCCTTCCAGTTTGGCATTGCTGCTTAGTCTTTATGTCTTTGAACAAACATAACTTTTTGTTACCCTCTGAGAGCATCAACCTTAGCACCATTAATCCTGACCAAAGTACAGGTTTTGTTAATGAATTTTTGTAACATGACTTTCCAGCATAATTAAATTCCATTATCTCTTAATAATTTAAATAGACACATCTGAAGGTGTAGGGCAGCCAGTTCCTACTACTACTGTGTATTTTCATTTATGTTAACTCCCTCCTACGTACCCTTGGAAAACAGCTTTTCCTGGAGGGAGAAATGAGTCCCAGAGTGATGAGGTTTTCATTTGTGCTGTATATTGAAGTTTGCCTTTGATCAGGAACACAATTGGGCTGTTACAGCTTTTTATGTTCAAATTGTTTACAGGATGTTCATGTAAACTTTATGAATCCTTCTGCTTTGTGGCACCACCAGCTGTCAGGGAAATATTTATACTCTCAGCTGGAAGTAGATCAAGGTGTCTGGGTTACTAGTCTTCACTCATGGCTGAAATACCGGTCAGATCAAGTCCTGGCTTTTTAGGCAGTTCTACAGCAGTATCCCTTCCCTAGAAAAACAGGCATATTGTTGTTTCTCCCTTGGTTTGTCTGTGGTGAATCACTTCTTGAGGATCCTCTACGACATCTATTTCTGTAAACAAGTAAGGAGCTAGAGTTGGCAAATACTTGTCTGCTGATCCCATTCACAGGAGATCCTTGGCTGTAGAGAAGTGCTCTCGCTCTCTCCAAGTAAACCATCCCCGCAGCATCTCATGTTGAATGGAAGTCGAGCGGCTACTATATAGATGGCACATGTGCAATATTAACGTGGCCATTACACCTCAGAACTGGCTGCTGCTGCCACTCTCCTTCCCAGGGGTCTGTAGGAATCTACCTAACATCCTCACTCACTGGGTATATGCTCTCAGTGTTACTTTTGATTTTTGAGAGGGCTGCTGTCTGCATATGTTGGTCCTCCATGATACTTCTTTTCTCTTTACTGAAATGCTTCTTCCTAGCTTGCTGTTAGGGCTCCGGAGCAATCCCAGCGCTGCAGGAAACCCACCCCTCATCCAGCAAACCTCAGGGACTGCTGAATCATATGAGCAGTTTTGCAGATTTCTTTTTTTGTGGTTGTTATGATGGCTCGCCCTCCCAAAGTGATACCCTGATGATGGTTTCTCCTTGCCTTTCTGGCAGAGACTTCCCTGGTGGCTTTGGATTACTTGTTTTGCCTGTGTTTTGTGGGTTTAAAGAACTTCTCAGTATTTTCCATGTGAAAGCTCAGTGTCTCATTAGTGAGAGACCGAGCACTGGAAAAAGCCTCCTAGTTTGAGGACCCCAGGTTTCTTGTAGCTGTGAGTTAGATTAGAAGAACCAGTACATCACTTCCCTCTAACTTCCAAGTCAGGCAGACTGAAAAGTCAATATATATCTTGAGATGGTCCTTTGTTCTGATACACGAAAAAGCAAGGCAGTTATTTCTGTGCCATGAAGTCTTTATCTGAGCAAAGAATTTGTTCCATAACTTCCCCTTATGGCTGCATCTCCTGAGTACAAACCACTTCATCCATATGCTTTCTATGCCCCCTCCCTCTTTACATGTTGATGGTTTTTTGGCTGGGACTTGGCAGTCAGGTGGGGTTGACAGCGCTGGGAGATACCATCGCTGTTCTGTAGCTGCAGAAAAAGATTGCTGGATAACGTGGTGTACCCACTGTGCTCAGAGGGACAGTGAAAGTCAAAGGTAGCCTCTTCCAAAACCTTTCATATTCTTAAATCCTAAAACTTAGTCTTACACAGCGAGAGTCTTCCAAGTCTTCACTAATAAATTTTTTACTTAGTAATTCCAAACAAAACTGTAAATCAGCCAGCATGGTACAAGCACCTGTAGGCATTGGCTTTTCTTGACCAAAATAGTGGGGACAGCTGAAAGTGTTGTTCTAGACACCCTTGCCCATTTAGGCTGGTATCAATTACCCTTTGGTGTTAGTTGGTGATCACGTTCCCTTAAGAGTTCATTTAAGGCTGTTGCTTTTAGCAAAGTCAAACTATTCCTGTCTCAGTGGGCAAAATGGCAATATTTACTAACACATAAGCATATCTATTCTGAAGAGAGTATTTGTTTTACAGATTAACCTATATTTGATTTTCTCAAAAAAGACTTATCAGCATCAGACTGTAAAATAACAAATCGCAATAATCCTTTCAAAGTAAGGTGGAAAAATTTTTGGGATAGGAGTGTTTTGATGACAAACATCCTGATTGACATACCTGCAGTTAGCGGAGTCCAAGCTGGAGTCTGTCGTGAGGTTTCATAGATGGAGCATCCTGCAGACCTCCCATATCTGGCCTGCTGTTAGTCTCTCCCATGTAATAAAATGTTGTTTTCTCTGAAAATGTATGTTTATTTAACTAGGTCTCTTTTTGCTTCACAATCTGGATTCCATTCAGTCAGTTACCACTCCAATTAACTAACAATTATTTAACATTAACAGTAATTACAGACGCCAGTTAAGCGCCTACAGATGTCAACTGTTAGCTTTGTACCTAATCACTCAATGAAATGGAGAAAGTTCAACAAACATCAATTAGCCAAGCAATTAGTATGAGGTAGGAAAGAGCATGTTATCGTGTGTGAGCTGATTCAATTTATTTTATTTTGTCAGTAAAACACACACACAGACAAGCAGCAATAAGTTGCTGAGATTAGATAAAGCTGTATTGTTTTGCTGCTTATACAAGATTTTTTCCCTTCTCTCCCTTACGTAACTTAAATGTGCTTTGCCAAGCATTTGTTATCTCATCAAATACATTTCATTTCAATTGGAAAAGTACAGAAATGTCATTTTCAGCAGAGTCAAAGACCATTTACATCAGGTTTACACCAGCAGGCATGAGCTTCACCCCAGCAGAACTGTCACCTTAGCAAAGCTACTTCCGCAAGTTTAACCTTCAAGTTAAACCAAGGACTGTGTAAACACTAACGCGCTTACACAATGGATATCTGGTTTTAGATAGCACCGAACAACATGAATCAGTTCCTTCATCTGATTTATCCACGTATTTAATGTTGATAGTGGGTTGACTTGGGCTCCACTTGGGCTTTGCTGCGTTGACTTGGGCTCCACTTGGGCTTGCTTAGGTTGTAAGAGGACAAAAGGGTCTCCTCAAAGGGTTCCTCAACACAGCCTGAGCTGTCCCAGCTCAAGGGTGGGAACAACCTGCACAGGGTGTTTCCATTGCATGCGGCTGTCTGAAGAGTGCTGCGTATCCCCAGTTTTCGTGGGGATTAACGGTGCCTCCAGTAGCACCATGGTACCGTACATTGTGTGCGTGTGTGGCTCAAAAAAAAAAAAAGAATCAGACAGAAGCCGTTGATTTCTAGCCACCATCCAAGGTGTATTGCAGACCTCTCTTTTAAGATCTTTTGAAGGCTGTAGCCCTGTGTAGAAAGTGCTCGGTATGCAGCGCATGGTGTACGTGGGGTGCCCGGGCTTCCCAAGTACCCAGCTGTGTCACTAACCCACCAGTTCACCTCCATAGTCCCTCTTTCTATAGGATCTAATGTCTTCTCACTTGGCACAATTTAACACCCCTTGCTCAGGCTGTGTTACATCCAGCTACTGTTACTTTGGAGTGCATTTTTTTTTTTTTTTTAAATTATCTCACATCCTACGGTCTTGACACTCTTGATGTCAGTAGGAGTTTCATGGGGACATCTATATGAATTGTGGGGTTTTTTTCTTTTTTTTTATAAAGTCTTCATAACTGCTTAAAAACCAAAGCAAAGTGGCCTTTTTCTTCCAGTCCCTCAAACAAGAATGCCTTTTGCCTTCATCACCACACTAACATAGTTTAAATGTTTCTCCACATAAAATGATCCCACAAAGTAAGATATTATTTTATCATGCAGACTGCCCACAAAAGTCATTTGAATTAGTCATTGTTTCCCAAAGTACGGGAATAGGAGTGGAGAACCACAGGCAGATCTCGCCATTGCTTCCAAAGTCTCAGCTTTTTTTTTTTTTTCTAGAAAAACACAGTCTGAACATGTGAAAAAACCTTCAGTGTGTGACTTGTGCAATAATATTTGTCTGAGTAGGCAGAAAAACTGAAATCGAGCTTTCAAGTGAGAGCTACCACGTTCATTCTGGTGGCAAAGAAGACCTTGTGAAGGATGATACTTTAAACCGGTGAATTTTTAACTTTCTTGTGGCTCAGCACAGATTATCCAAAAGCAAAGGCAGGGCCTTGCCACGAAGCCACGCCAGCATTTCTCAAGATACAGAGAGGGTTGCAAGAGGGCAGTTACAGTCTCAAGGAACAGAATAAACAGACCCTAATTTGTCCTCGTTTAGGCTTCAGATCAGTAACATGCTTCATCGCTTGACTGACTTTAAACACTTGTTAACACCAAGCATTTACTTAAGTGCTTTGCTGGATGAGGGCCACAAGAGTAAATCCTGTGACACCCTTGAGACTTTTAGCCACCCAGGCATCACTTTTATTTCCTTTTTTTTCTGTCCTTAGTGCACCTCTGTGACTGAGGGGGCTCGAGCACCTTTAGCCAGTCCCTGTCCCCAGCAGGTCCTGCTCTCTTCCCCCACCTTGCTGCTGCCCTGGCTTTGGTTGGACTCTGTGAGCTGATTTCTCATCAGAAATCCAAATGCAGCAAGGAAAGGGGAATGATTTTGCAGCTGAGTTGTCTTGAGTGGAAGGTCCGGTGCAGGAGAGGGAGCAGAGATGCACAAGGCAGAGAATGGACAAAGCCAGAGGGGCTGCCCCTGCCTTTGGCACTGGCAGGAGCAGCCCAGCCACAGCACAGCTTCCCCCTGTGATCGCAACTTGTCCTGTGTGCAGTTATTTAGTGTAACATAAACTATATTCGGAGCTAGATGTGACTAGTACAGCTGCCAGGAGCATGCTGAGAAATGCTTCAAGTAGCGAGTGAGTGTGTGTCTGGAAGGGGTGTTGGGTAGCATTCAGCAAGCTGTTTAAAAAAAGCCAGTGTAAACGTATACTTAGTGGCAAACAGAAGAGCAGATAAACCGATTTAAGGTCTTTTAGAGCAGTTAATGGTCTTGACTCACATATGCTAGATATGCTAGGAGGGGAAGGCAGGAACTGGTGGTGGGGTTCCTTCTATATTGTTCTAAAAAAACTTTTTGGTTTTTTTTTTTTTTGAGCTGAAGACCTGGACTCACAAAAGGAGGTTCAAAGTGGGGCCAGGGTAGAATTTAGAATTTCCAAGTCCAAGAATGTAAGACTCAAACCCCACCCGACTGCTAGAGTCTGTGTTTACTGCAACAGGATTTCCCCTGGCAGCTGAAGTCCTGGCCTAAGGCATGCTCACAGCTTGCCCTGACCTCACCAGGGCCACCTGGCTTATTCCTATCTTCAGCTTACAGCCAGAGTTGCTCCCCAAACCCCGTGTTGCCCCCTTGCCTAGAGCTATCTAAAATTGATGCAAAGTCTTTGGAGAATGGGCCAAGCCACCTTCTTCCTCAGCCCTCTATGGGAACCTGATCACTGGGTTGATATTTGTGCTCTGTGACTTCTTCATGGGTTTTCACAAAATGTTGTGGGGTCACGAGGCAAGAGGGATCTGGAGGACTTGGGCTGCTGGGTCAGCGCTCAGCCTGGGGCGAGAGAGGGGGGCAGGAACCTGCAGCTTCGCTGCTGCACATGTCTTATGGGATGATGAGGGGAGTGGGGGGAAGGACGAGGTGTAGTGCTGCTGAGCTCCCACAGTAATTTGCTATCATTTCCAAATATTTCAAGTTAGCGGGCACTTTTGAAAATTGGAGGCAGAGGAATTTGAGCAGCTTGTAATAGAAAACAGCTGCTGCAGAGCAAGCTGTGTCCTAAGAAAGAACTACTTCATGAACATAGGTCTGCTGAGTAATAAAGCCACAAATTAATACTTAGTTCATTTACTAGGTTGTTAGTCCCATAAGCACTTAAACTTCATTTGTTAAAAGAAACAGTATTATAAAAATCAAAAGCAGATGAACAAAAGCCCTGGTTTTACTTTTGCTTGCTGGTTTTTATTGTTGGTTGGTTGTACAACTGCAGCCTCAGCAGCTTTCAGCAGGTGGGATTGTTGCTTGGGTACAACAGACTCTGCTGCAACCATTTTGTTCTGTCCTGTGATAGTAACGGTGATTCTTTTCCCTCTCCTCCTTGCTTGTGTTGCTGAGATAAATGATTATTAAATTCTGGCCATTTTTCAGTGCTGAGCAGGACCTGCTGTCTCTGTGGAGGGGTGAGAAGCTGTGCCGGGAGTACAGCACCTGCTATAAATCTTAACCTCAAGTGTAGATCTCCTTCAGAACTGGAAATAGCAGCTCTCCTTGGGGTAGCAGAAAGAGAGCATTGTCGCTGAGGGAACTGGTCCCCAAGGTGGTCCTCAGATTTGTTGGTTATGGGGGGCAATGAGACACTTCAGGCATTGGTAGATGGAAAGTCTGATAAGGATGCTGAGATTTTGACACTTCTGAGAGAGAACTGCTTGAATTTTTCCTCTTGCATGTGACTGTATCTAGATATGAGGTACCTAAGCTGTTACTTAGATACTCCTGACACGCTTCCTGAGGTCTGAACAGGTCTTACTTAGCTGACTGGGAGAGCATGGGTTCTCACCTCACCTCTTCATCAGGAAAGACAGAGGAATGATCTTGGTCTTTGTTTTGGTCTTAATTCCTTGCCAGAATTCCTTACTTCCTTGTGTTTCTAACTCCCAGTCAAGTGGGTGTTGATTTGAAGGTGAGGATTGTGGCTGTATGAATAAACAGCCTCCAGTGTCTTTGGGATCTGGGAAGGAGTTACCATATGGATGGAAAAGTGGAAGTGGTCCTCATTTAGGAAAGAGCAGCATGAAAGGGTAGTGCTGCCCAGGTTCTCTGAACACATACCTCCAGCAGGGATGAGAACGTGCTTGGGAGCAGTGCTACCAACCATGACGCACCATGTATGTCCTCTTCCACCACACCAAAAGAAATCCCATGATTACATCAGACATGTTTAAAGCAGACCATTCTAGGCAGAGTTGTTTTGAAGACTGTGGTTCTTGAGTAACCAGCTCATTATAATCCAGTTCTTATTTGAACAGTCACGTCTGATTGCAGACGGGGTGAACAACCCTTAGAGTACACAAGCCTGTAAGCAGCTGGACTGATTAACTTGTGCTGGTACCGGTCATGAAACTGTGCCTGTGGTGCTGCTTGTGGGGATGCTCTGTATACCTCAAGAGAGATGTCATAAGTCATGTGAGGCCAGACCCACTGCCATGAACAAACAGGTCTCTGTTGACTATGTTTGGTTCAGGCTCCAAGGGAAATCATAATCTTTTGGTACAGAAGCTCGTACTTGAGCATTTGTAAGGTTAAAACAAAACCAAATGGCTCTATGTATTGAATTAGAAAGCTCTTTTTTGTTTTCTGTGTTGCAAAGGTCACTTTTCTTGTCTTGCAGCTTTTCTCCATGCTATGAGCAGTTTTCCTTCCTAAAAATTTGCTGTTGTACCTGCTCTTGTGTTTTCCCAATGGTTTCTCTAGATACGTCATGCCTAAATTAGAAACCTATGAATTTCTACTTGGAGGGAGAAGAAATGAGAGTACTTGTCTCTGATGAATGTGGTGAAGTTGCTAGTGCTTATCTTATAGAGTGTTTTCTGGTATGTGCACCTGCATAAATATTTAACAAAAATAAGTATCTTCTTCCAGTGACCCTCTTTAAAGGATCAGAGGCAAATGCTGTCAGGTCATCAGGTGCTGTATGTGTTTCCTGTGATGCAGGCGGGATGCCACGTAAAGTTTGTGTAGATAAAACCCAATTGGATCAGTCAGGCAAGCCCAAGCCACTTCCTTTCAGTGCGTGTAGTGATGACCAGCATGATGATTTCTGAAGGTTGCTTCTGCAGAACCCAGTCCTGCGAGACATTAGGTGTGTTTGTGGGCATCGTGGGTGTGAGTCCAACTTACTGGAACAGTCTCATGTGGACAGCAGGTGAGCCACAGAGCAGGAGAGGAGACTTGTGCCCCCCTTCTATTTCTCTTCAGGTTGCTCTAATGCCTTAGGCATTGTGTGAGCCTTCCTATTCTGGTGATGGGTCTCGATTGAAGTATTTTTCCATCTGCTTCCATATCTTCTCCCTGTATCTATGTGCTGACTCTTATTCTTAAATTGTAGGTGTTTCGACGATGTTTTGTCCTGTTTGCACAGCCCCTCACACTGTGCAAGCCAGGCCCACAGCCAGGGCTTGTGGGAATCACTGTAATACAATTAAATGTTGATAATAATCATCTGGCAAGCTGTTACACTTGTCTGGAAAGGGCTGGGTAATATGTGCGTGTAGGACAAGTCTGTACATCTTTTGAATTAATAAAAAAATAAGTTTGTCGACAAGCCAGCCTGTAGTAAATTAACACCTTGCTTAAATAGTCAGCTGATAACTTGAAGTGGAGGGTGGCACTTTAATAGTTAAGGTGGTTTGCTCTGTCTTCACATGCTCTGTCCAGTATTTCATCTTATTCAAATAACCTAATTGCTATCCAGCCTTTCAACAGCACATCATCTTAGCACCTTGCTGCCAAGACAGTTATTCACCTAAAGGCCTCATTATGTTTTTCCAGTCTTTCAGGGGCCAAAAATAACTTGACAATATCTGCTCGATACTCAAGTCTCTAAATGACAAACAAATAATTGGGTGAAGCAAACTCTAAGCACAGTGCAGCTGACACAGACCACTGTGTGCAGAGCCCTTAATGATAACAGACACCACTCCGCTTGGTTCGTGTCAGAGCAAATCTTTAAGCAGCAGATAGTGCTGAGACATGAGGGTGACAGCTTGGGAAATAGCGTGCTGGTTATTGCAGCCAGCAAGGAGGGTCTCTTCAGCAGTCTGTGACAAGTCACTGTCATTTTCCTGAAGGTAAATGGCTGACATCTTAGAACAAAGGCTTAACAATAGCATTAAAAAATAAAAATTAAAAAAATCACACACGTCCTGTCATCTGAGAGAGCTTATAGGTGGGCCGGGAAGCAGTCCATCTTCCCCTTTTCATCTGATATTATAATTAAAGTTGATTGCCATGAGTGGCTGTGCATACTTAAAAATTAGATTAGCCAGTAAATTGTCTCTAATGATGGTTTTTATTGCTCTGGTAGGTTACACAAAAGCAATGAATGCGCCTTTCTTTGGAGTGTGTTAATACCTCCTGAGAAGGCAGGGATGGCCTGCAGCAGGGGTCCCCAAAGTACTATTCCCCCCAGTAAGACAGACACCTCTGTGGTCGTGGTCCTTCAGCCCGCTGGGTCTGGCAGCATCAGCAGGTGCACCCGGGCAGGGACCTGCCCAGCAGCCTGGACACAGTCCCGTGTCCTCGTGTCAGGTGCCACAGGGCGCTGCCCTTCCTCTGCTCATCGTCTTGGCAAAGCCCAAATTTCCAGAGGCTGCCACAGCACAGGGCTCCTGTGCGTCCACTGCGGTGCCGCTGCATGCGGGAAAGCACGCTGGAGGCCTTTAGCACATTCCTGGGTGTTAGACTGTATTACTAATCCTGTGTGACTTAGTGTAGGTAATAAAATAGAGTGGATGCATTAAGAAGTGTGTGACAGATGCCGTAACTTGAAATTTCTTGGAATTGCTCCTTTCCTTAACACTAAGTTACCTTTTCTGTGCATGCAGGCGAGTAGCAAATCAGGATTTTCAGGCGCATCAGTACAGGTGCACATACACAGGTCACACTAACAGCCGAGCACGGGTATTGGGATTTTCCTCCAAAATGCTTGTGCTTGCTTTTTAGGCATAGGTAATGTCATTTGGATGAGCTGTGGGGGATGTGGTGTAGGGGAGAACTTTGTAGAGTCGGGCTGAGGGTTGGACTCGATGATCCCGAGGGGCTTTTCCAACCTGAATTATTCCGTGATTCTATGTTACTAAGTAGATCGTGGGGCAGAGGAAGGAGCAGCATTACAATGTTATTGAAAGTGGTTCAAAAAGATGCTAAGGGGGGGAATGTTACTTGTCTTGGCAAAGAATCTGTAGCATTTTTCTGCAATGTTTTATGATTCTGCTGCTGCTAGCAGTTAAAACTAGGAGTGGCCAAAAAATTTCCGGCAGTTAAGGAAACTTCAAAGTTCAAAAAAGATCACCCTATTTTATAGGTAAAAGTTTGCTTTCACAATTAACATGTCTGTGTTGTTTATTTTGGTAAATATATACGGATAAAATAATTTGCAAAAGCAAACAAATACTGAAGGCTACAAATATGATTCCATCTTTGAGATGATTCTTCAGGAAATGATGAACAGACTTCAGCAGTTTTCATTTAGAAATTTAGTTTCTGTTTGCCTTCCTTGGCTAACTGGAGAACCCAAGCACTGATTAAAATCCATACTTTATCCCTGGGTGTTCATTTTCTCTCTGCAACTTAAACTTTGTCCTTTGTAGATAGGATTAATATATTCTGTTAGGCTATGTTTTTAATATATAAAAAGCACGCAGTTAACTTGCTCTGACAGGCAGAAGGTAAATTATTTCCCTAGATCTCAGACAGTTTAGACTCTTTTTAAAAAAGAAAAAAATTGCTTATACTCTACCTTTTCCCCTGAGGAGTAAATGTGAGGTGTAGGCATCACATACTTTTTGACATGGTATATTCGAGTTTTCTATTCATCACAGCAACATGTAGTAGCCCAGAAGCAGATGTCCCAAAGGCAATTTGGTGGTGCAACATGCCGAACCTCGCCTTGTCAACAGGAACATTCCTGTGATTTTATTCAATAACAAGCATTGTATGAAATGGGAGCTTCACAGAGTAATAATTCATGTTGTATTTAGAAGATTAAAACCAAACAGCAGCAGGATCTGAGCTGCTTATGTTTAAGTATAAAACTAAAGAAGGAACATAAGAGAGTGTCTCAGGAAATACAGTATATTGTACATAAATATGAACTAGAGCAGATGAGATTTGGGACAGAAAGTCTGTGGAACTGAATTCGTTTGAGACATCCTGCAGCCTTTTAATGCAAAAGATGCTGATAAGAAAAACTGGGACCAAGTAGCAATCCAGGTGCTTGGAAGTAATCGAAGAGCAATGCAGATAAATAATCACTGTCAAATTACGGGAAAATTCTTCAATCCTTGACTAAGTATTCCTTGAACTAGGCAGTTTGGGGCTTATTTTGGCCCCCAGGCTACCAAGGGAACACTGTTTAATGCAGCTTGAACTAACACAAGCCCTTCTGAGAACACTGGGTTTGTTGCAGTGGATTATTTGACTCCACTTAAACACGTTCTTAAGCAATAGAGCCACGTGCACGTGGGCTTGTGTGTCCGTGCCACCTCTCACCAATTTAATGCTCTTAAATTCCTTTTTTAATTAACATCGTACAGTGATTGCTGCTGCTGCTAGTCCCTTTGAGCAAATGAAAGGAGAGCAGATGGTCTGGGTGTGACCCAGGCAGAAAAATTGATTGTTTGGGACAAATGAGTGCTTTCAGCTTTGCAAAACGAGACTGAAATTAATTTATGTAGCTTTGTGGAGGTGAAGGTGTGCTCAAAGTTAAATCCTATGGTAAAATTTCAGGTCCTGTTTTCTTATATATGGAAAATATTGTAGATTCGGCCGTCCCTTGGACAGCAGCAGTTGGTTTTGAGTACAAAAGATTTACGGATATGCGCTCTTAAAACCAGAATTATACAGACTCCGTTTTTTCCTTAAGCATTTGCAGGAATGCAGTTTCAAGTACATATAGCTATGTATGTTTTTAGTAATACTCGGTCGTTTGACATGGTGTCTTGCCAAAAATGAAATCATTAATGAACTCCACAGGGTATTTATGCAGATCCAAAGCTGCTCATTACGTCTATTTTTAAGTACGTTGCTGTGTTGATGGCGGGGGGAATTTGTTGAAACCTGTAGCGTAAAACTTGTAATTTTGTTTGCTAACACTTGCAAAAGATTACAAATGTGATCCAAGGCCCTTTGAAGTCAAGGGGAGTAATGGGATCATTAGCGTAGGAATTAGTACATGTTTTTCTAATATAATGCTCTTACACGACGCTCTGGGAAAAGCTCTCCCTCCCTCCCTTCCCATCTCCTCCCGTGGTGGGAACGCACACGACAGTGATGATACGTGGGGGTTTCTTTCTGAAGCGTGGCTTTTCCAGGGGCTGAAAACTTGGCCTCTTGAGTGTCCACAAAGTCTGAATGTTCACAGAGCCTGTCACTGTGTAATTTTAAAACAATTATTCTTAGAGCCAGTTTTCTCGATAACTGCTTTTGTGCACAAAAGGTGCATTTTGAAAAATGCCCATGTCAGCACACTGGGTGTTCCCCAGAAAAGATGTTTTCAGAGGCCTCTCATGTCAGTATTTTTGTCTGGGAGCCTCTCTGCTCCCAGGTGAGGTGCACGGCGGGGTTACGACTCACAAACTTATCTTCTTACAGCAATTGAAACAGAGGGGCATCAAAGGCATATGCAAATGCAGTTTTTCGTACAACAAGGTGGAAAGAGCCTCTTGTTGCAGCGGGATACAGATCTGAAAAAATAACGTTACACATGTCTGCAGAAGCAAAAGAGAGTTTCAGTTTGCTGCTGGTGTTCGGTTCTCTGCAAGTATTTAATGGGTTTTGCTGAGACATGCTCCCGATTGTAAAATGGTTCTGGAGCTGACAGACTTTGCTCAAGGCAAATTCTTTTCATTAAAATAGGATTTAACTAATTAGACCCGACTGTCGACTGACAGGTTAATTGATAAGGGAAGTGGGCCCAGTAACCTGGAGGTGAGATTATATTGTGACTTTAAATCTTTATAGTCTCTGATAAAACTTAGTCTTCCACTGGAATGTCAGAAAAATCACACTGGCTTTTTTACAAGGCATAGTGCCTGAAAAGATTTGCAAAAAAAGCTGCAGTTTCCTGAAATTCATTTTTCAAAGTAAAGGTCTGATCCGGCAAATTTATTCTAAGATAAGGCTCAGTGAAGCTGATTCATTGGAAGCTTTGCACGTTTATACGCTTGAGCTCACATATAGTTCGGTTGGGGCTGACAGGTAGTTGACATGTAACTTCTTCATTTCTTTAATTAGCTAAAAGAAAATTTAATGCATCTTCGTTTTAACTGTTGAAATAAGTAATTGCTTTGTCCACTATTTTCTAAGAATTTGCTTTTTAAAATGGAAATGAGCTTGGGAATGTGTTTAGTCATAGTTGGTGGAAAGGAAACGGTGACACAGGGAGCCCAGCTGAGGCTGCGCTGGGAACTGCAAATGGATCTGGGCTCAGATGAAATGCCTTTTCCAAATACATCCAGTGATCATGAATGGCAAAGAGGAAGACTTCTGATACTTACTCCTTCAGCCATGTGGAAGCCGTATTTTATAGAGTAGGAAAATAATAATGAAACAACAATTAATTATGACAGGGTCTGAAAAAATCAAACTGGAAAACTGCCTTGACCTCCACCCAAGTCCACTAAGGCTGTGGGAAGAGGCTGTGGCGGGTGAAGGACACTCATCCATATTTAATGCTTTCTGTTTTGTCCAGGTTATTCCTTAGTTCTGTACATTAACCTCCTTTATTTTCACATGTCCAGATAATGTCTAAGAACGAGAGAGGCTGGCTGGCAGTGTGAACATTATTTTTTTGGGTGAGGCAAGAGAGGTTGGATCAATGTCAGATCTTGTGAAGGAATTAAGGGAAGGTACTGGGCAGGAAGGTCTCTATCACCTGTGCCGCAGTAAAAATCTGAGTATAGTTTAAACCTAGTTTTTGGCAGTCTTTCTAAGAAAAATCACTAGTATAAAGAAACATGTTTTCTGGTAAGCTGAGAGCAGCATATCGCTCATCAGATTCAAAGGAAGAAATTTCCACTGTTATAAATGAGGTGATTTACACTTGCTAATAATAACTGTAACTAGAAGTTGGGGGGGTGAGCCCTAAGGGTTTATAATAAGGGTTGTTTTCATTGGCATACTTACACCTGACTGTAAGAGCTGAGATATTTCTGTTACAGTCCTTTCCTCTTGGATAGAATTAGATGCATGGATTGCATATATCAGTATAATCAACCCTGCTAAGATGTCAAAACATAGAAAGTCAATCCTATCATAAAGTCTAAACCCGTCTTGTTTTCCTTTTCCTTTTTCCCCGCCTTGTGCTCCATCTAAAATAAATAACCGAAAATAACTGAATGAATATAATCCATTTCTCCAAAGGAAGAAAAATAATTGCCTCCAGACTTCTAACTTACCTGCCAAATTGCATCCTGATGTGAATTGCAATGGACAAATTATAATCTTTTGAGACAAGGAAAGAAATGATGGAGTCTGTAAGTGACCCTTCCCTGGTAGGCACCGTCAAAATGAAACTAAACTTGGCAAGTGATTTGCACTCACATCAGGAAAGAGTTGGTCCCCAGGTCATTCTTGAAAGGCATTAACTTATGAGTGAGAGGAAAATAGCTTGCGATGAACGCTGATGGCCTGGGGTTGAACAGAAGGCAGTCTCAAGTGTTATCAGCCTTATGCAGACCACAAGCTCTATATTCCACTGCTTAAGAAAAAACCCAAACCAAGCAACTAGAACAAAGCAATGACAATAAGAAGCACAGAGGAAGGGGGAAATATAACCAGGGAGTCTCATGTTTGCAGGGTTGGTCTTGCAAAGGCTTTTTACAAATGATGGAGCAGGTAGGGATGGCCACATCAGCAAGACTTGAGCATCTATCTTCAAGAAGTTTAGTATTTCCAGTTGTGCCCCAGCACAGGGATGTTCCTTTTTTCAACCCTGCTCAGGCTGCAGTTTTTGGAAGCTGTTTCAGGCTGCTTTTGGTTATTTAAGAGTGCCATGATGTAGTTATGTAGTAACAGCCGGTGTGTGGGCTATGTCTTGGTTTACTTTGTAATCCAGTACTTTGCGTAAATGTAAAGCAATTTCAGGACATGCTTTTGCCGTGTTACATAGGTATCAAATAGCTGTATCTGTTTTGAAATTGCAGCAAGTATGCAGGCAGTTACTTTGGCAAAGACAGATTTCCATAATGTGTTTCAGACTTGGTTTGGATTTTATCCTGCTCTTAGTATTGGAGTGACTTCTCTGGGGCTCAGGGCACTGCAGTGCACAGGGCTGGGGACAGCGGGACGTGTTAACTTCAGGAGGTCCTTTACAAGGGGGCAAGAACAGTAATGCTGAATGATACTGAGTGTAACGGTTTATTTTGAACTCTGGAAAATACCAACAAAGAAACAAAACATTTTCAGGTAGGAAAGTGTTTTGTGAAAATTGTTTCCACAGACCCTACTCAAACCCCTACTTTGTCTGCACTCAGGTAACCTGAACCATTGTCTAAAAAGCCTTATGGTATAAAATCTAAGAATAGATACGAGAAGAAACTTCAGTGCACACTGTAGCATCAGCTGTGTGGAAAAAAAAACAAAACAACAAACCTCGAAATGTTGTGATTCCCCTGTAGGAAGGATCCTGGTGTTAAGCCGCAAAGGAACATAAGCCTCAAAATGTCTCAATGAACGTAATAATTTCTGCAACACCTGCAGTGCATGGTGGGGTTGATTCCTTCGAGACAAATGTAAAAACTAAAATGAAATACTGTCTGTCTTATTTTAAACCACATAAACTCTTACTTCACCTATTTAGATGTATATGGATATGCACACTTAGACATGTTACAGTTTTCTGACCCTTTCAGTACTGTGATTAAGTGATTTTTTGTAAAATGTTTCCCAAAGTGACTTTCTAACCTCTTGCAGAGAAGGCAAACAATCTTATAGCCTTTACTGAAACTCAGAAACTCTCTGGTATTTTACCAGGTTACTTAATACTGTTACTACCTTTGCATGTTGAGGTTCATTTAGGTGCGTCCTCAGAATGTACATTCAGAAGCCATCAAAAGACTTTGGCTCGGTTTGGATGGTGTAGGTAGGTTGACAGATCTCCCACTATTTGAAGCTGGAAGTCAGAAGCCAAGCTAAGAGCTTTTTACCCAACCTGAGTTATGTAAAAACTGATCTTGAACTTTCTGTTGTAGTTGTTTGTGAGAATGGTGCTACCCTTGGAGATGATGCTGGATAGGGGAATTAAGGCTGGAAAAATAAAGAAGGGAGTGAATCCTTCCAGCCTGGGTTATGAGTAGCAGGAGCCAGTACAAAAGGAGACATAAGTTTGTGTCCCACTGTAAAATGGATGTGCTGATCCGGTGAAAAACAACACTCCTCATATCCGTGGCAGATTCTAGAACAGTTGTGATTGGTTTTTTTAACCTCAGGAATTTTAAATGTAATTTGGTAAACTTGCTCTAGAAGATGATAGCGGTACTGTAAGCATTTTCTGAGGGAAATGCGAGCTGTAGAGGTTTTTTAATAGGATGTAAAACAATTATTTGTTTGTGTGCTTTCCCCCCTCAGGAATCTTTTCCTTTATGTTTTCTAAATAATACAAGACATCCTTGGCAGCAGAATCCCCACAGTTGTTAATGTCAGATTGTTATCAGATTTGGCAGTGATTGTTTTCTAATAATATGTATGTTTTTCCCCTGCTGCCCATGTAACAGTGACAGTTTGCTGAAACTCAATGCAAGGTTAAAAAAAAAGGTCAGCACTTGCCATTTACATTCCTGAAAACAAATGATCTGGTTAGCACAGATCTTTTTTTTTTTTTTTTTTATTGTTTATCCACCTTTTAGTTATCTAAGAAAAGGTTTTCCAAGAAGCAGATGAGAGGTGGGGTTGGAATTCCTCCTGCTTTTCAGCTTCTGTTTAGATCTTATTCATGTTTGGGCTTGAACAACCACCTTTCTACACTCCCAACAGAAGAGCTGATGGAACTCGTTACAGTTTTGGTCTTATTTGTAAGATTTGTCGAGGTGTTTTAATTTAATAAGCTTCTCAACAGCCTAGTTAAGTGATTAGTATCCTCTCTGAGAAGAAAGTGGGAAACGGGCCCACAGAAGGAAGATGCCTGGTGCAGGGTCTCAGAAGCCCGGTTGTGCCAGGATTCATTGTGCCAGTTCAGATGTCCTTCCTGCGCCGGCCCATGGCTTGTCCGTAGCCTCGGACGGAGAGTGCAGACCGAGGAGAGCCAAATCCTCCTCCTCCTCCAAGAAGGCTTCGGCAAGGCTCTGAACAGGGTCCACATTTCTGATTTTTCTCATTTGCCACTACTACAGTGAGTTTGTGTGTCCACCACTCTGACCCACATCAGTGCAATAGGAAAAGCCTCTCTGGCTGGCAGCTCCGGTTGCTCAGATGCTGAGCTGTCCAAGGAGCCATGGAGAAATGATTCTCTCTGGCATCTTCAGCCATGTGGCAGTGAAAATACAACAGCAGTCAGGATCCCAAACCAAGCCATCAACTTCTCTCTGCACCAGCCTGTTGCCTAAACAAAGCTCTCTGATTACCGAATATTATCCATCTCCCAGAGGAGCCCCAGCTACTCCCCCAGTTGTCATTTTCCTCCAGAAGTGAACATGAAAGACCGCCGGAGTCAGATCCTGGGGCAGGATTAACAACCTGTGATGTGTCACAGCAGAGAAGAAAGGGCAGCATTTAAAGCTCCTCTCATCTGTTATGGCAACAGAGCACAACAGAAGAAGTAGCTGATTACCAAACACAACGAAGCCTCTTTCAGAAAGGGATTAAGTAGCTGAATGCACTTTTTTAGACTGAAAGTGATATGGTGTTAAATATAACCTTTTTAGACTACGTCTTCCTGGGGATTATTTTGGAAAAGCACTGTGACCCTGGATCAGTGAGCATCCCTTGATGCTGAAAGTATTAACTAGGAATGAGAACATTAAGCGAACACAAGTCTACTGTGAGTTATTTTTTGCCTTATCAGTCTTCATCTCAAGATTACTCGCAAGATCCCCTCATCTTGTCTGTGTGATATTCTTAGCTGGAAGATTAGCTCCTGTTAAATTTCTGGAGTGATTTTAGTCTTATTAATGAGAACATTAGGAAATGTTACGTTGTTTTAATTTAGTTGACTATATTGGAATTTAAAATCTAAAGACAGTATATTCTGTTTTAAAAAAAGAGAAAATATTCATTTAGTAAAAGTATGTATTTTTTTGAGAGAACATGGAATGTTTAGCAACGAGGAGGCTATTCATGATAGCCCAATGCCAGCTCCCACACTTAATGATATCTGACTGCAAGCTGGTGTGGGAAAGGGCTGACATCAGGTTACAGAAGAAACCCTTGAAGATTTAAGTATTAAATATTAATAATTAAGTATTATGCTGTAGTCAGATTGACGTGCTTGCATATACCTTCATGTAGCTGCCTAGGACTGGGCATGGGCTTGGTGAAATGTTGGTGCTGATTCGTGCCGTTACGAACTGCGGTGCCTGTACGGTAGCAGAGCTGAGGCTTTTCTGGGTGGGAAGAGAAGGAGGAGACCTCTTCACGTTGCACAGTTGTGTACTGACTTGGCCCCAGTCCACCTCAGCTTCTGTAGCCTATCCAATGTGAACCTAAAATTGGGATGGGGGAAGAACAGCGTCAGAAGTGATACCTATTTCAAGCGATGTATTCTAACTCGGGAAACGTGGCTAACTCAGCTGTATCTGCCCTACTTGAATGAATTTACCAAGTAACAGGAAGAGAACAACAGCATCCTGGTGGAGCAGGAGGAGATGTTTCCTCTCTCCTGCGATACCTGACTCTGTGAGTGACACTTAAACCTGCAGGGAGCAATGGAGTGCCTGACACTGCATCTCTTTCTGCCAGGGGAGAATGCAGGTAGGGTTTCTGATGTCCATTAGGATTGTAATACACATTTGGAGTAGTCCTGAGCCACAAAGCAAGACCTGTCATGCCACGGGATGTACAGACACAGCTGGGCAGATGTTTCCATTGCAGCCTTTTTGCGAAGACACTGGACTAGGAAAAAGTTGGAGTAACCACAAAACATTTGAAGTAGAGGCATACAAGTATCTCCACTTTCAGAGTTTGATGACAAAACACCTGCTTTTAGATAGGGCTAGATAAAACGGCTCCGATAACGAGGTTTTTGATCAGCCAAGATGTGATCACACTATGGAAAAGAGACATGTTGAAATGAAAGCTTTACCTGGGATGCTGATTTGTTCTCTATCTCAAGAAACATACTGTGGTTATTACTGGGGAACGGTGGGCATTTTCACTGAAATCTGGCTTGGTTAAAGCATGCTGTTACTTGTGCCAAATGACACCAACATGATGCTAATATTTCAGAGTAGTACTTTTGAGTCAGTATTTAATCTGCACTCACACTTTACACTGGTGGATCCTTTGGAGATGTAGAACCCGTTGTGTGGATAGTCTTAACATTTTGAACAATAGAAGACTAACATATGAAGTGGAACCTCTTCTCACACTGCAGTGTAACGTAAGTCGATGTTTCAAAAGTCATTTTTCAAAGGTGGCTTGCCAGGAGCTTAGCTAAGCAGAAAGGTGGGCATTTGTTGTCCTTAAGTATTTGCTGGTGTCTTTTAAAGCTGACATCCACTAGCTATAGCAGCTGGTTCCAGATCAGGAGTGGATACGGTGCCTACCTCGCTTCCCTCTGTAGTTTGAAGCAGGTGGTACTCTGAAAGGGAAAACCTGCAGTGAATACCCACAATATGGTTGCACTTAACCGGTGTCTGAAGAACATTTGCAGCATCTATTCGCCGTAGTGTAGGTACATTATTTCTTTCTTTTGTGAGTTTATGGTTACTTAAACATCTTAAAGTTCATTCAAAATATTATTTCATAGGATTATGAAAAGTGACTTTTTACAGTGAAAACCTGTAAAATGCAGGGGATAGTGTTACCTGCTGAGTGCGTAGCCCTGTTATGAAGCATCTCGGCTGCTCTACTGTTAAATCTCCTGCACCATTAGCAGAGCTCAACAACAGACTCTTGTCTGCTATTAGAGAGGCCTTTACCACTATTAAGAAAAACTGAATTACCATAGAGTGGTAATGAGATGCAGCATTACTGCCTTTCATGATTTTATCAGGAGTTTCATGATTTTTTAATTATTTTTTTTAATCTTAGATCCCGAAGTAACATCATTATGTGAAAGGCACTCCCTTTCATGAGGCTGAAGAATGAAATGCAAATAGAGAAGACCCTGAATATACATGCCACGGTTTTTAAAGCAGTTTTGTAGGAGAGAGACGTTGACTGGTGGTGGTTTTGTATCCCGCTCTTGTATAAGCAGTGAAGCATCTCACATAGGCATAGCTTTATACCTTGTGCATGTTTGCTGTTAGTTACGGGGAGTCCCTGTGTCCTGTGTAGCATCCTTTGTGCTACACACCTGGGATTGTGTGTTTGTTGCTGCTGTGGCTGCAGCTGTTTTGCAGAGGCTGTTTCTTCTCCCAAAGCCTGGTCGCTCCTACAGCCCAGCACGTCCTGGGCTGCCTCACCGGTGTCACCCAGGGTACTGTGTGGAATAGCAGTTGGACTTTGGCCGCTGCTTCCAGTAGCACAGCTGCTCCCTGGTAGCTTTTTCTAGCTTGTCCTGAGCACAGCCAGCTGTAAAGGTGAAGGTGTGCTCGTGCCAAGGTAACTGCATCTGCGCTGCGGGTCTGCCAGCACGGCTCCAGCTTCTGACCCAGCCTCTGGCAGAGGCTGTAGCAGGGATCACGGCTCCGGCTGTCCCCTGTCCCCTCTGCCGGAGGCTGCGCCCTCCTGCCTGGGGTGACATACATGGCTGGTGATCAAAATTAATACATCAGGTTTGAACCGAAGCAAATGAGGACCTGGCGTATGTGCCTTTCTGCTGTCACACCTTCTGACAAGTACCTCTGTCAGAAAGGGATGGAGTGTGCAGCTTGGGGTAGTACAAGGTAGTTATCATGGCTACAAGATGCTCGATATCCATCATCATTAAAACATTTCCGAGCAACTTCGCATGCTGTAGGTACGCCGGTGTGCATTTGTAGTATTTCCTTGATCTGTCTTTCAGTGCTTAGTCATGAAGAGAGAAGGAGTTGAATCTTTCACCCTCAGCACTGGCAGGGACGCAGGATTGCAGTACATGTTAGAGTAGGTCAGCAGTCCTTCGCTGGCTCTTAGCCTGGAAAGAGAGATCCATACAGTACAACAAGGGGATCAAAGTTTGTTCATTCTTCTTCTTTGTCCTCTGTGGTTGAATATGAATCATCTGTTACAGACAGCTGTTTTGACAAGACACAGTGTTGAGATAAAGTAATCAAATCCTGTCAGGGATTGCATCAAGTTGTTAGTATATCCATTGAATAAACCAAGTGAAAGATTTTAATACTACTGCTGTGCAGAAAACCCTGCATTTTTCCCATTCAGACCAGCAGTAAAACTGCCAGAAAAAACTTCACTGCAGCTGCAACCATTAATACTAAACTTGTGCTACATATTTGTATTAAATCTGGAGCACTGGGAGTGGAGTAACCACACAAATCATTCCCTTGAAGGTTTCGGTTTGCATTGGCACTGTGTTGGTAAGTGCTGAGATAAAAGGCCTGCCTACAGCCCCCTGTATTAACCAAGCCATCCATGTGAACTGCATCCACTTATTTAAGTAAATCTAACAGCTACTTGGCTTTGAACAAGAGCGCTTTTTTTTCTTTGTGGTTTCTTTAGATAATTTAAAGCTCAAATGCAACTGCTCCAATCTAATGTCTTCTGGGCAAAGGTGGTTATAAAATTGTGGTGAAAAACACTGGCTTGTAACTATTGGAAAAACTTGTCTTTGCAGTACTGTATGCATCGGATATGTGACAGCAGCAAAACATATCCTAGAGAATGCGGCTGTGTCTTCATTAAAAGGCTGTTGAGCAGCGACATGGCAAACTCAAGTGTGAAAGCACAATCATTTGGGTTATTTAAGATGAGTAAAAACAACGCTGAGCACCAGAGTGAGAGTCAGCCAGCCGAGTAGACAGAGCAACAGCAGATGAGGTTATGCATTACCAACTACAAGATCGGGGCTACTGGAAGAATGAACTATTCATAAACAGCCCTGGCCTCTAAATTAACTGGAATGATTCAGTGAAATGACCTGTGGGCAGCTCAATAGATATTTTTGTTCAGTGCACTAAAACAATTCAAAAATATGTAAATAATTAAAGGCTGAATAAAATCTTAGAGACTGGAACAGAAAACGTTGTTGTTTAAAGCAGTTGCTCAAGGCAGCCTCGGAAGGACACGCTGTTTTCATTGTGCTCTATCCCCCAAAAGACAGAGCTGAAGTGAGGGTTTGGAGATGGCCACTGGAGGTGCTTAGACGTGAGGCAAGGCCACGGAATGAGAAGAGGTTGGAGGGACTGGAACTGGGTATGGGACATCAGAATCATTAAGGTTAAAGGTAGAAGCAATAGCTGAAGTCACCCGCCTCCTTCCTGCGTGGTACAAGCCCGGGGTACGTGCGGCACAAGCCCTTTGGGGCTGGTCAGGTTCTCGCCACATGACGCATAATTGAGCTGGGGAGCCCACTGGTGCAGAAAGCTGGGGAAGGGTGGCTGTGGACCTGAGGGCAGGGGAGGCTGGCTAGAAAACCACGAGGAAAAGGAGGGAGGTAGATATTTTAGTGCTTACTTTTTTCTGCACTGAGACATAGCCAGAAAGGCGGGAGAGCATCGCTGCTGTGCCAGCGCTGGGGGCGTCCTGCGGGGTGGGAGATCCCGTCCCAAGCGCCTGCTCTGAGAAGGGGCTTGAGGCAGTCCTGGGCTTCACTTGCCCTTCCCTTCCCTTCACCCACAGGCTGTTGTTGAGACCTGTGTCCTGATGTGCCCTGGTGAGACCTGCAGTGCAAAACCCCGCTACAAGAGTGTGTGGAAGTAAAATTAGACCTTTGTGAATGGCTGATTTTTATCTTCCCACCAGTAGCTCTGTGACCCAGTCTTGATTTTGTTGTGATCTGTCTCTGTGGAACAACATAATCACCCTATTTCTAAGTGCTTAATATTTTTTCCTCTTTCTTTTTTTTTTTTTTTGTACAACAAAGATAGACTTTTGCTCGGTACTTTGCAGAATCATTTAATGTTGTTTGGTTTTAATCTGTTGTGTGATTAAAACAGATTAATGTTTTAGTAACATAAAAACCCTTGGGGGGTTTTGTGCTCTTTGTAAATATTCTCTAGGATCTCTTCTGTCTTCTAAACTGTGTGTAGGGAGAGTATTTAATGGGACCTGGGGAGA
The DNA here is from genome assembly GCF_965140245.1 of Athene noctua. Taxonomy (NCBI): domain Eukaryota; kingdom Metazoa; phylum Chordata; class Aves; order Strigiformes; family Strigidae; genus Athene; species Athene noctua. The sequence continues at coordinate 11,395,900 of NC_134055.1, forward strand.
AAAGAGCCGCATTTTAAACTTAATATAAGAATTTAATTTTTAATAGGTTTCATTTGGGGGTAGAGTATTCATATTGGAGTGGAAATTAAAGTGTCTAAATGCTTTGTGTGTAAGCTCTTGGAAAGTCTATAAAGTGATGTATGGGTAAAAACCTTTCTTTCCTTTTTTATCTGATCTTAAAAATGTGAAATTATAGAAGTAATTGATTTATATCATTCAGTGATATTTAACCTGGTTTTGCAAGCTTACTTTTGAGCTTTCTTTAGCTGATCTAGAGAGGTTTACTCTGCAGAGAGTGGAGTGAGCTCCCCTCTGCCAGCGGGTCTCTGGAGCATGGTGCAGAGTGTGGGAAGTTACTACAGGAATTAAATCACAGTATGTTGCCGGCCATATGGACCAGTGAGGGGTAGTTAACCGAGCTGCATGTGCGGCAGGGGATTTTAATCACGTTCAAGTAAAATGCCTGTGGTCACTTGAAGTTGGTGGATGAGAAGGGTGAAAAAAAGCATTTAGTTGCTGCTTGAATGTACCCTGGTCTTTACCAGGGAATAAAGGCTCTGTGGTTTTCTTTCAGCATTAGGGAGATTTTTTGCTTTATGGTATTGTCTAATAACAGGCTTCAACCATATCAGCCCAAAGAGGAGGTGGGAAGCTCAGCTGCAGGTAGCTCCTGTTGTGCTTCGGGCGCTGCTAGTCCAGAGACTTCTGTGTCACAGCGTGCGAGGGAGACTTCACCTCTCAGCCCATCAAAATGGAGATCGCTTGTGTATTTCATTGCCGTTTCCATCCGTGGAGGGTTGTCGTGGTTTGAAGTGGTGCTCCAGCTCTGCTTGTGCAACATCCCCTCTGCAGCACTGGCTCCCGATGGCCACCAGCCACGCTGGGCTGCCGGCAAAGGGAGCTTGACATGGCAAGTGTAGACAGGCTGGCTGGCTGAATTAGTCAGCGGTTAGGCTTCTGTGTCTAAATCACAAGTTTATTTGATTTCTTTGCAGCTAATCACTTGCACAAGTTTCTAACTAGTCAGTGCCTCAGTTTGATGTACATAAAGCAGGGGATGCCGAGATGCCCATGGCAAGAACCCCCTTTGCAGCTAATGACCCCCTCTAGCAGCCGCAGTGATAAACAGCAGCGAGCCCTGCTGCATATACATTTCCAGGTCTGTGAGATTAGTTTAATACCTCAGCTTTATCTTGGCGTTGTAGACTGCTTTCTGTCTTCATGTGGAGGCATCAGAATGTCCTCGGGCTCTTTTGTAAGATTAAGAGCTTCCCTTGGCATCCTGACAAGGAGGAAATTTAAGGAACAAGAGTATTTAACTTAAAACTAATCTGGTCTTTGTGAAAGCAGGATGATTAGACCATTAAGTTCTCTATGCCTGGCAGGTTTATGCCACCGATGGCACTGATGAACGAAACACTGTGGAGAGGTGAGCTGGAGATTGATGGCGTGTTGGAGCTGGAAGGAGGGAACAAAAGCGTTTGCAAAGCAGGTCTGCGGGCCTTTGCCAGGCAGTGAGCGATTTTGAGTCCACACACCTGGGCTGCAACATGACTCTAGGTCTGTGCTGCGTGACTCTGCATTTCATTACAAAAGAACAGACCACGTGGACGAAGTCCTGTGTCGAAAAGGAAGGGGCAAGTCTCTGCCCCTGCCTCGTGCTGGGCTCATTGGAGTTGCATGTGAGCCCCCAGCCCTGAGCAGTGCCAGTGTATTCCTCCGTCACACCATCTCCTCCTGTACGTACTTCCTGGGCCACAGTTTTGTGTCTCCTAAAACCTTCTGAATATCTCTAAGCTTGCTTTGTGTCTAGAATTCAGTTTTTAAGCCTTACTTGAAGAAGAGTAACTTAGAGAAAATGCTTTATGTATTCATTGTGGCACTGCCTCATTCCTCCTGAGGACAAGTTGTTAAACATTTTCAACAGTTTCCAGTAAAACTGGTGGCTGTTGGTAAATGTTCAACTGTCTTTTTTTTTTTTTTTTTTTTTTTTTTTCTTCCCCCCCTACTAGTCAGAAACAAACTATAAGTAAGCTTGAAGTGAATGCTGGAGAGCTTCCAACACAAATGGCAGACTTAGCACCTCTTGGGAGCAGGAGGGGTTTGGATCCCTCCAGAAGTGGAGTGTGAGAAGCGAGTGTGGGTCTCTACCTGCAGCCAGAATAATTTGCATGTGCTGCTCTCTCCCTCCTTCCCCCTGAATAAATTTGGCAGCCCTGCTTTGATAATAATCAAAAGAAATCCTCTTTACCTGCACCAGAACAAGGCAAATGACTGCATTGGTGTACGTACATTCCTCTGCAAAGGTATGTGCATGCATGCACACGTATGTATGATAAATATGTATCTTATAATGGCTTGACCTGTTGAATGGAGCTCTTAATAGTTTCTTTCTAAATGTTGATGGGCCCACTTGATTTTCTGTGGATTTTCTATGTTGCACTGGAGATGGTTATAGTTTCAGCCTTCTGCGTATTATATAAGGATTATATATGATTATAAAGTATTTGTGGTTGTCAGGGCCTAATGGGAAACTAAACAAATGAGCTCAGGACATGATTATAAAGTGCTCATGGCTGTCAGCCTCACTGAAAAGTGAAAAAACCCAGCTAGGTATTTTTCATACATCCGAACGCAGAACAAGGAGTAGCGTAAGGAAATAAATTATTATATAGTACGGTTACTTACTCATTTACTTAGTCAAATGCATCTGTTGAATCAAAGTGAAGAGTGCTGGCATTCTGCCAGGCTTGAATTTGACCTTTTTTTAATCCTTATCATTATTCTCATGAAATGAATACAGAGGGGCCTTAAGCAGGAGCTGATTCTTGGTTTACATCAGCCCCTGCCCTGAAAAGCTCATCGTCTAAATACTTGGGAAGGGAAACGGGGACAAGCACTGACCTAACTGCGTCTTGAAGGAGTTGAAGCAGAACTTTAATCTTCTAGTCTACTGCACTGTCCCTGAATCATGGTGATTCTCCATAGTTCAGATCATTTTCTTTATATATTTAGAGATATTACAAGATCAGTTTGCCCAATACATCCTCGAGGGTTATTGCTAAAAGCTTCTTATAGCCTTGTAAGAAGTATGTGCCTTGGCATATCTATTACCTATTAAACCTGGCAAAATAATAGAGTTTTCCTATGTCGTAACAAATCACGGCTGTGCTAAAATAGCTGCAAACATTCTCTAAGATTTAATGAGCTCTTGCTGTTTTGCAGTGGTCCAAACAACTTGTTATTGTGACTGTTATGTAGTGCAGAATTATATTATCAGAACTGTCTCATAAAAGGACAAGATGAGGTGTTGGGGAAGCTGATCCCACTCTGCAAGATGTGTTTCTGGGCCGTGTAGCGCAGAAATACACCCTTTATTCATGGTAATACAGTTTACGGGTGTGTAATCTTTTGTAATTCTGATATGATCAAACAGAGGTAGTAGCAGAAGGTGGGGTTTTTTTCTTCCTGAAGTCCCTTTAAACTGAAGCAGAGTCAGAGAGGACAAAACAGAGAGGAAGAAACATTTCCTATTTCTCTTACGCTTTGCATAAAGCATCCCTGGATCTCAAAGTGAAGCAAGATAGAGAATTTGGGGAGTTAAAGTCCACTTTGCCTTTCATGAGCTTCTCTTGAACAAGCTTCCACATGCCATCATAAGAAATGTCAGTGTAAAATATCTGAACTAGAGCAAATTGAACAATTTGGCGATTCTGATGCTTTCATCTGAAGTCTCATGCCTGCAAGGATGAGAAAAAGTCAATAACATGAATTGGAAGGTATTGATTATTTCACTGGGCTGCTGTTGAAACATCATATGCGCTCAATTTGGTCTCCCAACAGCCAGTAAACATTTGTTTTTAGTTTCACCTCCCTTTGTGAAAAGAAGTGAAAATGCTATAAACCTGAATGTGTGAGGGTTTTTGTCCTAATTTTAAAGTATTTTCTTAAACTTAAATAAATGTTATTTGTAAAGGTTCCCGTCATTCCAAGATGGATATTTCATGCCACAGATGGGCCTATTCTTAATTTACTTTGTAAGGCACTGAACCTTCTGTTCGACACTGCCATCTGCAGCCCCATGGATTTTAGGACATTTGGATAAGGCCTGTCTCCATCAGCCAGCTTGCGGGGCTGGGACTCTGCTCCTTGGAAATGAAACCAGTTATGGCAATGTCCTTTTTTTTTCCCCTGCTGCCTCTGCCAGGACTTATTTTACCACCTTGCTAAATTACAGCAAGAGATTTAAATGAAAGCCTCAACTAGGAGGAAGCTTGGGGTCAAAGTCTGTGATGGGGAAGATTTCAAGGCTATAGTGCTGCATCAAGGTCAGCTGTGTTGACTTCTGAATCCAAAAGAGCATCCAAATTGCAAGGGTGAAGCTGCCTTCATTTGGTACCGCTAAGCATCTACACTGTTCTACCTGAGACAGATAGCAAAAGAGAGAAAAAAAGAAAAGGGATTATCGTGGGTGTTTGTAGAACTGATTTGACAGTAAGATTATCCACAAGGGTAAAAATATTTACATCTCAGTTCGTTAAAAATCTGTCCAGTATGTCTATTTGTTTAGCTAGCATTAATTACCTAAATCAGCTCCTTCTGGTAAAAGACTAGTCAGTGTTTGGTTAATTTCCAAGATACAAACATTTTTCTTTAAATTACTAGGATTCAGACAGAAACACACTCATGCTAGTTTGCTAATGCAAATACATTGTGCTGTGAGCAGAAGTTGGGGGGTTGGCATGGTCCCGCTGCGCACGGCAGGGTGAAGTGATGGGACCCAAAAAACGCCGCAGCTGTGAGTTGAGCACTGCAAGAGGGTCAGGCTGCCAGTGGGAGTGGTGGGAGGAGAACAGAAACCAAACCCTGGACTCTGCAAAACCCCCAAGCCCATCCTTGCAGTCTGACCCTGCTCCGTGGTTACGTGAGCTTAAGTGTGTGCTGGAAGTGAAGCACACGCTGTAATGCTGCCCGAAGAGGGATGTTTTCCCTGATCAAAGGCTTTTGGGAGGAGGAACAGAGAGAGGAAAATAAAATACAAGTGAGTTGTTCAGCTGAGGAGATAAAAATGAAAGTTGAGCAATAAAACCTCCTTTGTCAGTGTTCACCTGTGCTAGATGGAGGACGTTCGGACACGGCGTTGCAGGCCAGCTCTGCAGAGCGCCGACCCAAAGGAGCCTCTGTTGAACAGGGGGTTTGTGCCTTGCATCTCCAAGCAGGTTATTAGATAAGGTGGAAATTCCTAGCTTGCAGTTTTGCAGAGTTGAGGCTGCCAGCTGTCTGAAGGTGAGTGGCTGGTTCCTTGCTGGAAAGGTTTGGCTGTTGCTGGCACTTTGCAGAGCTGTTGAAATCCCAGGCACGATGTGCAGCCCCGGCCTGGGGGAGGGTTGTTACCGCTGCCCTGGTTGTAGGACGCTGGGGATGGCCCAGATCAAGGAGAGCCTGGCTGCATGAGGCTGTAACACCAGCGAGCAGGGAAGCTGCTGAACACCTTTGATCACATGCCATGGAGCTCCCCGAGCAGGTACGCCCTGAGCGCGCGGCACCTGGGCACGCCGGCGCTGCTGTGCCAGCTGGTGCCTCTGAGCCCAGGTGTCTCCGTCATGTTAATCCACAAATCACATAATCAGCTGCTGGTTAATCAAGAATTGACTCCGCATCCAGTTAAATATGTGCATAACTTGAGGGAGGCCAAGAGCTTTAAAACCGAGGCTGTTGCTAGTTTGGGGATCTGCAGCGGGTGCTGCCACATGGGCTTAAAGGATGGGGCAGAGTTTTGCAAGCGTTTCTTCCAGCAGCAATGTCATTTGAAGCAAGCTTTGCCAGTTCAGGCTAAGGGTGGGATTACAAAAAAGGAAATGAAGAGAGAAGAGATTACTTTGAATTCAGATTACTTCCCCAGACCGGTTTATAAAATGGCCCCACGTGCCAGGGCAGGGTAGCGCAGGGTGAGAAGGCACGGCCCAGGAGCTGCGTACCTGCTGGGGACAGCGCTGCGAGCACGAGCCTTCCTCGTGGTCTGCCAGGAGCGCAGGTGTGACGTGCTCTGTGCTTGTGGCATCCTGAGTTTGCGCTGTGGTGAGCAGCAGAAGGGGAAGGACGTTTATGGGAGCAAAGCATGGCCTCCATTCCCACAGTTGCCTCAAGCACTTTTTTCCCCCCTGTCCCTATCCAGAGCACCACTTGCTCAACATTTGTTTTAAATTCTGGTGTAAAAAAAGTTTGATAAAGTTAGCTTAAAATATTCTGGTGAGCCTGTAATGTGGGAATAGGGAGATGGCTTCTCATTTCCCTGCCTAACGCATTTGAAAGTAACAAAAGGAAATTGTAAGTTGAGTTGTAGAGCTCCCTGATGCAAAATAATGTTAAGGTAAAGAGCTTAGGGAGGGTTCAGAGGATTATTAGACGTTTATAGAAATAATAAAAATGTTATCACAGTTCTACCAGGTGGGATATCAGTTTGCTGGGGAGCAACCCTCGAGGTTCATTATATTAACCGGCCTCTTGCTGAGAGGGCTTGGAAGAGCTTTCCTTGTGTGCAGGTTATGACTAAGTGCTGCGTTCACATCATCCTTCTGCATCTGCAACTGGTGTGAGTCAGAAAGCAAATACCGTATTAAATGGACCATTGATGTTATGCATCACATGTGACCTCTGTACCGTCCCTGGAATAGCTGTCTCTTCTGTTTTCTGATTTAATGTGTGATGTATTTTGCTGAATTGACACTCACATGGGTGCCTTCTGGAGAGAGGAGATAAATGTGAAACTGTGTTTGTTTATTTAGAGGAAACACTTGTGATTAATGGTACAAACTGTTTATACATAGAAAGAGTCTTTGCTCTCACTGCTGGGAAACCAGCTGCTGACAACGTGGGGCTGCCCTGGGTAAGCACTGCGATTCCTTCCCTCTGTTCAGGGTGTCGTGGGGAACTGGAACCCGTGTAGAAATCAGCTCATCATGCAGCCGGCAGCACGGCTGTGAGCCACACATACTGTATATCCCAAATGACAGCTGAGCAAACTTATGAAATAACAATTGAGGATGATTATATTGGTTCTGAGGATTAGCCCAGCAGGTAGCCATGTTGGCACAGGGCAGGGTTTGGGCCGAAGGATAAGTACACATTCTTTTTATTATTGCAGCTAATAGGAATCTGCCAGACTTTGAAGCATAGAAAAGGCTCACTGGCCACCTGTGAGCTAATCACATGGATTTGCCTCATTCTGTATTTCAGCTCACTTGGAGCCTGTAATCTAATTTCCAAACAGAGATGAGAAGAGGGAACAATTCATTTTCTACTTTACATGGCTGTGCTGGTAAACTTTTAATCCTTTTAGAATTACAGCTCCTTGCAACATGGAGGCAGTACCACAAAGTCCTGTGTGTAATGCTTGAGTCTTTGAATACACCAGTTGCAGGGTAATAATTAGCCTCAGCAAGGGACAATGTGAATGAAAATAAAAGTTAGGAGCATAGGACATTTTTCAAATGGTATTTTGAAGCATGCACAGGCTAATGATTTCAGTTTGTATAGAAAACCCCTGCGTTTTGGACTGCAAAAGTACCCTGCAGCAGTCAGGGTTGTCTTCAGCTTCAGACTTTACACCCTGATGTTGGTGTCTTTTCTGCGGGTAGGACACTACTGTGTCAGTCTTGTATCCTACCAGCTAATTAACCATATCATAGTTAAAGTGGAAGTATCACAGAATCACAGACTGGTTTGGGTTGGAAGGGACCTTAAAGATCATCTAGTTCCACCCCTCTGCCCTGGGCAGGGACACCTTCCACTAGCCCAGGTTGCCCAAAGCCCCGTCCAACCTGGCCTTGAACCCTTCCAGGGAGGGGGCAGCCACAGCTTCTCTGCACAACCCCTTCCAATGTCTCACCACCCTCACAGGGAAGAATTTCTTCCTTCTATCTAATCTAAATCTGCCCCCTTTCAGTTTAAAACTGTGACCCCTCATCCTATCCCTACACCCCTGACCAAGAGTCCCTCCCCCCTTTCCCGCAGCCCCTTTCAGCCCTGGGAGGCCGCTCTAAGGTCTCCCCGGAGCCTTCTCTTCTCCAGCTGAACCCCCCAGCTCTCTCAGCCTGTCCTCACAGAGGGGTGCTCCAGCCCCCCGAGCATCTTCGTGGCCTCCTCTGGCCCTGCTCAAGCAGGTCCATGTCCTTCTGATGTTGGTTATCCCCCGAGCTGTACACAGGAGAACAGAGTAGAGGGGTGAATCCCATCCCTCAATCTGCTGGCATAAATCTCGTTGACGTTATCATGACTTTTTCTTAACTCCATATTCTTTTCTATTTTAATTTCTATAAAGTCTTTTAAGTTCTTTACCACTGTCCCACACAGGAAGAATTTGGTATGCAGAGTTATGTTTATGTACAAAGAAAAGCTTCTAGTAACTATGTTGTCAAAGCAGTGAAACACAAAATGGAGTGGTAGCTCTTCAGTTATGTTACAGCTATATATTTAAACCTATTCTGTAATTTGGCCCCTTTTTTTTCCCCTCTTTTAAAATAAAACATTCATGAGATGTGTTTTAGCCCAATACAAGAAATGCAATTTTAAAAGAGATGGGCATTACTGGACACGCATAACCAACACGTTTAATGAGACCCTTTGTTAACCTGGAACACTGAAATTTCATTTCTGCGTTTATTGATATGGCCCAGGCCAGAAGAATTCTTCCTAAGCATTACTGCATTAGAGCAGACAGTTGGATAATATCCATCTTTATCTCTGCAGCGTTGGAAACACAAGCAAAATAGTGTCAGGCATGAGAACACCATAAAGCGTTCAGTGGAGTTGTGATGTGTAAGCTCATTAAAGTTTTCCTGTAGGCACTAATGAGCTGAAATAGTTGTAATTAAAAGACAGTATTGTCATGGTCATGCTGAACTCATCTTAGTGTTAGCAAGAGGGGCACTGGAGTTTTTAAGCTCTCAGCTTATATTGACATCATGCCTTTAAAAACAGAATAGAAAATTCTTGGCTCTAAAGAACAAATTCACAAAGGAACCAGTGGTATGTGTTTGGTGAGTTATGGGTATGACACCTCTCGGGGGGAATAAATGGTTTATTTTTCTGTATAAACATATCACAGATCTTTTTTGTCCTTCATATATTAAACTGAGCTGTCATGCTAAATTCGATCAGTGTTCATAAGGTGATACATTTCAAGCTGCTTTTGAAAGCCGGTTTTGTTCAAGCTCATTCAAGTAATCCTGTCACATAGGAGCGGGACGAGCAGATGTCACGAGCATTTGAGGGAGTAGCTACGTGGCCAAGGCAAATCAATAGTAAGCAAAGGGGGGCAATGGATAAACCCGATGTATTTTTCTTCCCTCGGCCTGTGATGGGGTTAACCTTGTGTTAAGGTTATCCAGTCCCTATTGATAATTGGAGAATATTATCAAGCCTTACTGTGTGTTATTTTTTTAATTGACTAGTGTCTTGTACTGCCACCTCATTTACTCTTGGCAGGTTTAAAATGCTCTCACCGTGCTTCTGCTCTGGCTCCTGGGTGGGTCGCAGTGTAATAGCCAAAAGAGGAGAGGGGAAGGCACTTCTCTGAAGCCAAACCAAAGTGGTGTTGAACTGGACAGACCTTTGCAAGCGCTGACTTGTATCCTCATCTCTTTATGAGAGATGGAGGGCTTCACTGTTGAATCTTGGCCTGAGTTTCCAGGTTTTTGGTCTCCACTCTCAGTGGTTTCATTCTGCCCCCTTAATGCCTGTGCTGCAGCTGAGCTTGTCGGGTTGCATGGCCCGGGGACAGGTTTGGGGATGAGGACTGTCAGCCTGTCCTGTTCTCCCAGCACCAGCGAAGGAGATGCTCACACCACCAGCTTGCCTTGTATGAGCAGAGGGACTAAACGTGTGATTTAAGAGCGCTCAGAGGGTCGTGCTAGGAGGTTCAGTCTAGGACGTTTTTGAGAGGGGGACGTTGTCTCGCTGACCTGGTTTAATTCCTTTGAGCTGACAATGTAGCAAACATTCAAGTTGCCATGATTTATCCAGGCTTTCAAAAGGCCTTGGAGAAGATGCTGAAGAAAAAGCTACTGTGGAAACTCAGTTGTTACAAACCAAGAAGCAAAGGACTGTTGCCAGCAAAATGTACCTAAAGAAAGGAGAGCAAAGAGTTGGGTTATTTTCGTCATGATCTGCTTGCAACATGGCACTGGATTAAGAGCAGCTGAAGTCTCGAGTCCTTTGCCTGACTTGGTCAGTGTGAAAGACAGGAGGGCAAACAGGAGCAGTTACACGTGATCTAAGGGTACCTGTGATAGTTGGAGCTGGAGAGAGCCGTTAGCAACCATAGAGAAACTTCATCAGGCTGGGAGAATAGGGACTGAGAGTCAGTTTAGATAAGCTCAGAGCAGTGCACATGAAATGAAAACATGCAGGTACCTGTAGACCTCACAGGGCTATGAAGTAGCTGGGACAAGTCAAGACAAGAAGCTGGGTGTTACTAGAGATGGTTTAAGCAGACCATCGCTCGTGTCTGCAGCTGCAAGTTGGGAGCAGCCACCTATGATGTGAGTGAGGAATTGAGTGGTGAATAATAAGATGAGAATGAAAATGCTTTGGTATGAGTGCTCCGGCTACTGAGGGCTGTGCACTATGGGCCAGCCGCTTCCTAAAGAACGTGTTGCAGAAGCCAGAGAGGTGTGACAGGATAGCAGAAAAAACAAGTAATCAGGCTTATGGGAAAAGTCTTATAGGAAGAAAGACTGGGAAGATAGCAGCTGAAAAAAATTATAAAGGAGATAGAAGGGGAAGCAACTTTACAAAGTTAAGGAATAGGTAATATCAATGGTTTGTAGACAAGTCTTTCTCAGAGACTCGCAAGAATCAAGTGGAATTAAAAGGTGAGAAATTAAAACCTCCTGGAAGGAATGTTTTCATATGACATGCTAAGAAATTTACTGCTATGAGCAAGAACTTGTGAATACTCGTAAGGGACTTGAGATTTATGTACGTAACAAGCCCGTGGTTTTCATCACAATTCTAGAAAATCTTGGAAGAAAATCTCAGGTTTTGGGGTATAATCCAGTCTGACTGGGTATCAGCACAAGATCTCATGGGTTGGACAGGTTGTTTTACATACACTGGCTGCAAGGGTTTTACACTTGTTTCGGAAAAATCTTGTGCTGGCTGCAGTCAGTGGTAGAAAGCACAGACCTGGGTTAATGAAGCATTGTCTCTGTTTCTGTGAAGCTAGGTGTGCTTTACAAATAGTGTTATTGCAAGACCCGGATTTCCTTAATTAAAATAGAAAATTGAAACAGGAAGCTAAAGCTCTTTGTGCTCAAACCAATTATTATTAAAGAATATCCCCCAGTGACTTTGCCAGCGTTAGTTCCCGTGTGGGAAGATTGTCAGCCCATTCGAGAGAAGTCCACTTCAGTAAGCACTCTGGCGCTGGTAGCTGCTATTGAATACTTGAGAGTTGGATGGTTAATGATGTAATTTATTGCTTCTGAACTGAAAAGGCTAGGAAACCAAGAGATTCTCCTGATTGGAAATAAACCTTTGGCTGTGCATGTGTGTGTATGTGCGTGTGTTGAAGCAGGACTGAGTTATCATGGTGTTGCTTTCTGCCAGGGTCTGTTAGGATGTTACTTGGTTGCATGCATCTATTTCCCATTGAGTAAAATGTGATCATCTCAGAGAGTGAGGGGTGTTTGGATGTTCTGTGCTTCACTTTCCTCTAGAAAGCTATATCCTATTCCTTTTAATTAAGTAAAGAGGCGCTTTAAAAAAAAAAAAAATCAAACATCAAGTGCTTTCAGTAATATACTCACAGTGTACAGGATATAGGAGTTACATTTATGGCGTATGTTCTGTTTAACAGCTGGATGAAATAAATTATTTCATGTGAAATATTGGAGGACTCTGCATTCTCAAATCAAGGCCAGAAGCAGCTCAATGACTGAAGAATTGTCAACATCTTGTGCAATTCCACTAAGTGCTTCTTTTCATTGATCTGCAACTTTATTGTTGACAATTAAATCCATTTCAACGCAGAAGATAAACATTTTTAACAGGAGGTAGCAAAATCTTTTGTCCTGAATGATTTTCTTCTCTGTTTTATAATTAAATACAAAATGTGTCACAAGTCTTGCTATTCAGTTGTACTAAATACCTGCTTACTGTGGAATAATTGGTATCAGCAGATGACAGAGCTGCTAGTAACCATGCTTTCAAACGCATGTTTTTAATTTGCATAATCAAATACTTTGTTAGTGTCCTTGGAAATTAGGATGAAAGATGGCTGTGTGCTAAAAATGAAAAATTGTTTTTAGCAAATTATGTGTATCCAGTACAACAGATGAATCGCTCTGGGGCCTTTATGATACGTGTTGGCTGGTGTACCCAACAACCTCCTCCATCCTTTGCAGTAATAGTTTCTGTCATCTGCCTTTATTTATCCAAATGTTTCATTGACCAATGTCTAATCAATATGAAATGTACAATCAGGTCTTAAATCTGATTAATTATTTCAAGCCTTGTAAAATGCTTGTTGAAGTATATACCTCCCAGGGCCAGTGGTCAGTGGGGTATGTGTTTTCTGCATTCCATTGACTTCAGAGAAGTTATGATGGTTTGTATTGGTTGTGACAGTTTGCACCAACTGCCCACTTATCCATGTTAAAACAGAGGAAAATAGTTTTTATATTTTTTGAAAGATGTAATTTTTTATCTTGCATTAAGAAGTTTGCAGAAAATTTTAGTTAGGCAGAGGTAATATTGTCAAGAAAAGAGTTTAACTTATCAAACTAGTAAAATAATATTAATGCTATTTTTACATTAAATAATGCTATAGAATATTTCCTTGGTAGGCTGAATGCTCAGTCCCAAAGATAATGCTGCAAAACACTGAAAACTCCTATAATTTCCCTACTTGTGCAATAGGGACTTTGAGGTTAGTCCAGAACCCTCTCAAGAGAATGGACAATTCAGTGCTGATTCTGAATTGCTCTCTTAAGATGCCTGAATATTCCCAGGCCAGATGCAGAGAGGCTAAATCCTAACGTGGACAGAAGGAGGAGTGACAGGATATGATATAGTTTAGTTTCTGAATGAAACTCAGTTGTTCCAGACCTGGACATGGAAAAGTTGGGTGATTTTGTGTTTAGAAAAGTGGTTTGGCCACTGCAAGGTGACAGCATCCTGCAGGACATTGTCTAAGGAGATTTCGTTCCCCAAGTACCATCAGGGCAGGTCGGAGATGCCCAGTTCACACGTCCTTGGCTGCCACTCGGGACTGGCCAGGTTGGTGTGTCCCAGCTCTCGGCATGAAATGCCCCGTGCTGGTGCTTAGCATCTCCTGTGGTCATTGGTGCAACCAAACATGTTGAACCTATCTGCAAACAACCCTTAACCAGGCCAAATCAGAGCGTTTATTATTGGTGAATCTCTGGGAATTTCAAATTTGGCTAATTTCAACAGGGCCTTTTTGTCAGCAGAATAGTTGGGCTTCGTCTTGTGCCTGAGATGTTCTCAACTGGCCACCTCTGGCCATCCTCTAGCTCTTTTGGATCACCCTAATGGTACAAAGGAGCCAGAACACAGAGTTCAGGTCAAATTTTACTGGTTTGCACGTTAGGAGGAGAGGCAATGGCATTTCAGCTGAACGCTGCATATCATCTGTGTTCATTATAAAAATTCCTGTCTTTTAATGGACGTGTTTGCATGCACTGTGTATTTCTCTGTTAACGATGTGTATACATATGATAGATATGGCTATAAATATAAATGCATATGTATTAGACATAACATACATGTATATAAACACATGGGAGTGCATGTGTATATGTGTATGTTCATAGAATGTGTATAAAATGTAATGTAAACTCGCAGCTGCAGAGTCTCTAGTTCACATGCAGTCATTTGGTTTACTTACAGGTCTTCCCAGTGTGGCCTTGTCTGCTCCTCTGGTGTTATTGAGCCAACCAAGTAATAATCACATAGACAAAGCAAAACTGCTAACTGCACTTGTGTTACTTGGAGAGGGGACTGAGAGCCCTGCATCTAGAGAGATCCCCAGATTGTGTGTGTTAAGTGAAAAATAGATGGATTTGAGATTTAAGACACATCAAAGGGCAAAGACAGGAAAGGAAGATAATGGAAGTTGCATGTCCTGTCTGTGTGGGACGAGCTTAGCCAATGTTTCTCCTCAGTCCTCAGAGAGCATCGAATTATGGCTTTATTCCTTTTTCAGTAAAAAGACTGACTGCTGCTGGATGCAATATCAACCCAGTGGAAAAAGGGAAGCCTGTGTCAGCACAGAAGTTACATCACAGTTACTGCTCTTCTGAATACCGATGCAGTAATTTCACTTTATCCAAAGTAGAGTATGGAGACTGTCATCAAATAACATTAGCTTGCTTGCTTCTTTAGTTGTTGGATGGAGATGAATTCCTATGATGCATAAACAAACTCAGAAAGTTCTGTAGTTGGGTTGCCTGTGTCATGGTGATGTGAAGGATTTTTTTTTTCCCCTTAGTTTTTACCCTGAGTTAGTCAACATTCAGAAATAATGTGATACACAAAGATGTACTGGTAGAAAAAGAGTAATCTTGTATGTATGACCTTGAAGTACTGTTGATGAAGACTTCAGCCCTTCTTACGAAACATATAATTGGTAGCGTTCATCACTGGTGTGGGATTTCAACTCCCTAAATAGATACCGTGGGATGAAGAATTCCTTCTGATTTATATATCATAATTAGCAGCCATGAAGGGATGTGTGTACCAGGCGGGCTGGGGTTAGAAAAACTCCTGGACATCTGATGCCGTTTTGGGGTGTTAGTGTAGGTGTAATGGTGTAAGACAGAGAGAGAGGGAGAAACTGTGCACGCATTCAGTGTTTTACATTTGGAATAACATTATCTCACTAAATACAGCATCTTCTAAGCTGTGAACTAACAGGAATGGTACTTAAGGGGCTGTGTAATGAAGATGTAAGCAGCAGTGAAAAATACCCAGGAGACACTAGGATTCATAGCCCTTTCCTCCAGGGGAGGAGGAGCGACTGTGTGAGGAACAAACGCCCCAGCAGAGAGCTGTGCTGAATAAATGTTACACACACGAGAGACACTAAAAATATCAAATGAAAAGATTTAATGAATGCACTGACTGCAAGGTGTTCCCCATAGATTTGGAAGTATCACCTCTGCAGGATTTTTAGACCACCTACTGTATTCATCTTGTAGGGAATTTCTGATGGCAAGGCTAAGCCCTCAAAGCCCTAATTATTATGCTTTTCTGTAAAAAAAAAAAAAAAAAAAAGTCTCGTAACTTTTACACCTGTAAGGACTAGGAACATAGATCCACCTATTGCTGAACAAACTGTTGCTCATTTCTTTCCTCCTTGGGGACCTGCCTTAACACATGTGGTGATCACACTCTGTATAACTTTTAATAATGTTTGATCAAACAGGATTGATCCAAAGAATTAATGCAAACTGAGTTTCCTTTATTTAGAACCTGCAACTTAATTGTAATGAGATAGACCTTGGGCATACAGCAGAGTAATTATTTTTATTCCTCTGGAGTCCCACTCTTACCCCCATAGTCTTCCAATCCAAATTCGTGGAGGAGCCTCTCTGCCTGTTACAGATTGCGTACTCCAGAAGTGATTAAAGTATGTCCTCCTAAAATAAGTCTGTTTATTTTTTTCCCCCTCTTTCTCTCTCTTTCTTCTCTCCTCTTTACCTCCCTTTTGCACTGAAAGGTTTTTTCCCCATCTTCTGTCTACAAACTATTAAAACAGTATGAGCTTCACTTTACCAGGCTGCTCACCGTTGCACAGGGCCCATAAAACACTTAGCAATAGGAGGCCTGACATGATCTCTTCATGAAATTAAACCCAAATGATGATATGTTTTTGCCACATTTCTGCCAGGTGCTCTCTGGCAGCTCTGGTGATGGCAAACACATGTGTGCCTGGGCTATGGACTGGCAGAGAACACTCCCCGTCATCTTTATCCACACTCCTTTACTGCAGGGTTTGAATGATGTAGCTGTCAACAGTTTTCTCTAAATGTATATTATTTTATTATGCATTTATTCATTTTACCCCTTAAAATTGGCAGAAGAAAGAGTAAAGTTTTCCTGTCTTATGATTATTTAGAACACTGGATACTTTTTAATTAGAAGCTTGTCCCCAGCCCCTTCAAATCTTGCGTGTTCCCTTTATGCTTCATTTCTGTAATTGTCAAAGGTGTAAGTCCAGCTGTTCAGAGTCGCTGTGTGATATTGCCCTAAATGGTGCTCCTAATCCCCCTGCCTGCCTGGCTGCAGGCACCGCTCTTGGGTCAGCAGTGTTCCCCCACAGTCGTTCAAAGGGATGCCATGCGTCAGATACTCATTGGCAGAAGGTTTGGGGTGTAATTCAAATGGGAAATGGCTGTAGAGCCCCAGTGAGCAAAACTCCACTGTAGCAAATGTTAAAATTATAATGAAATTCATTATTACTAAAGAGCTGGAAAACAAAACCAAGTCATTTCGTGACCAGCCAAACCAAAAAAAGCCTGGGTTCCTACTAAGATGTGCTTTAAGGTTTAGCTCTCAAGTAATAAGGCACAGAGCTCACGCTGCATTTGCTTCCTCACTGGGTCAGTAAGGGAGTGATGGTAGAGTAACAGTAGTAGAAAAGAGTGGTGCTAAACAGGGTCTCTCTTCTCTACCAGGTGGTTTATTTTGAGGAGAGTTATTGGAGAAAGAAGACGAGACGCAGATGCATACACCACATGCAGAGTGTGTTGTCTTTAAAGAAAACATACTCGGGACTAATCACATTGTCTTCTTGACTTCTTTGGTCATTCTTCTGGAAAGTAGTGCCCAAAATTAATGTCACTGAAAGAAAAATCAAAGCAAAAATATGTTTCCCTTAATCTTTTTGTTCTGTTCGTTTGGCAGCCCAGGCAATAGAGATGTTATAGTAAACGTATAATAGTAATTAGGGATAAAGGGATGCTCCTAGAAAACAAGCAGTTCTTCCAGCAGAGAACCCAGTGGAGCCTGGCTTCCTGCGGAGCTCCCCCCTCGCACTACACCAATTTGTGCTTATGTGATTCAGTAGATAATTTCAGTGGGTTTTATGTGATCATTTAGGGGCTGATTTTGCCAAATACTCATACGGATGATAGTACCCACGCTCAGAAATGTATCAGCGCTGTTTTATGGCCCCAAATCTTGGAGTCAAGGGATTATTGTGCCAAACCAATTTTCTTTAAAATTGATGAAACGCTAGCCTGGTTGCATGGGAAAGTTAGGAAACAAATCCTTAGGAGACAAGACCCAGGAAGCAAGTATGGAGGACCCGCTGTATCGATATATATGGTGCTGCAGAGACAGAACAAAGCAAAGCACAACACCTCCTGGTATTGTTCCTAAGGTAGAGGTGGGGATTTGGGGGGAGATTTGATCGATGGTTGGACTGGATGATCTTCAAGGTCTTTTCCAACCTTGACAATTATGTGAATCTTTGACTCAAGATTTTTAGAGCACTTGAACCATTACGCTCAGGTCAACTTTTGCGTGCTTGCTTTTTTATGCGTTAATGAAGACAACTAGAAACTTTCTCTGTATGATAAAATAGGAGAAGTATTAGGAGAAGGACTCGAGGGTTAGGGATGCTGCTGCAAATTACTTTGGATTTGAGTCGGTTTCATGGTCCTTGACGGAAACAAAACATAACTGCCCAGAGTGTGACTCTGGCACAGCGATTAGTTTGGTTTTGGCGCACACTTAACTGTTTTATTTCTTTCTTTTGTTGTTGCAGATAAAGAGTTAGGAGTCAGTACACTAGCTGAAAATGACGACCCTGGTGCTAGGGGCCCAGCTGTCCCGAAAATATCAGGATTAGAAAGGAGTCAAGAGAAGAGCCAGGACAGCAGTAAAGACCCAATACTTGAGCCTGTGGTGCCTAAAGACCCTTGTCCTCAGGTGACCCAGCCTTTGGCCCAGCCCCAGCTGGAGCCGCAGCCTGAGGCTCCCAGCCCCAGCCCTGCGCTCGCCCTGCGGCCGGAGGCTCCTGCCCAGCTGCCCCCGCCACAACCCGCGCAGCCGCCACCAGCCCCCGAAGAAGCCGCCCGCCCGCCCGCGCCGCAGCCGCCCGTCCAGCACCCGCCGCGGCCGCAGTCCCCGGTGCAACCGGCCCACCCGAACCTCCCTCCGGTGCAGCCCCATCCGGCCTCTCAGAGCCTCTCGCAGCCACTCTCTGCCTATAACAGCAGCAGTTTAAGCCTCAACAGCTTAAGGTAGGCGAACAGAGCCGCGCGCGCTGAAGGCCCGTGTCTTCGCAGACCTGGTGCTGATGCTTTACTGTGCCTGGAGGGAGCAGAGATGAATTAGCTAAGGAGAGAAGTGACAGTACATCCCATCCCATCACTGGGAAATAAAGGGGAATTGGTGCATTTAACCTTAATTCCTTCCCTGAAATAAGTCAGGGTCACGCGATTTCTGATCTAGCATTCCCAGAAATGTGAGGTATTCTCCAGTGCTTCGTTAATTTGCTTTTACTTCTCCTGCCTGTCGTTGCCTACTTGGGTTTTTAGAGGGGATTTTGTGCAATATAGACCAGGAACGAAGAATTCCAATTCTTGCAGGTTGAGCAGCTCTCTGAAGGCTAACCTCTTTTACCCTCCCATCCCTGTAAACATCTTCTGCTTTCTCCAACTGCTGACATCCCCTAGAGCAAAAAGTATGGTGCAGCTGCTGCTGGCCCTGCTGACAGCCTAGCACCAACGGTCTGGCACCATTGACTTCAAAGCTTCATTTTTTCCTGCACTGCTGACACCTTGCAGTCCTCAGTGGTTTTCTCTTCACCCGGTCACAGTGAGATAAGCCTCACCTTTTATAGAGGGGTAACAAAGACAAACAGAGAGATTAAACAGCATGTTCACAGGAACCTGCGATGTCTCTGTGAATCAGGGACCTCGGGTTTCCCCTGCTCCAAGCTAATGCTGTCAGCACTAGGTCATCTTTTCCCAAATCTGAGCCCCCATCAGGCAGATGGTGTCCTTCAAGACCTGGTGAACCAGCATTATGGTGGCTTCATGGTTTGACTAAAGACTAGGAGGTGTTTAAGACTTTGATTTATTTTTAACCAAGTTGGTATTGCTTATCTTCGAAAGTCACTGAAATAGAAGCATGTCATTACTTGAAATAATGACAAGTGGAATTAAGCAATGCATGAATATATTTTAAATACTCATTAGTAGGAAATGAAACCTGAAAAATTGCAACCAACATAATCACAAATATTTATTTTGCTGACACGTCTTATCTTTTTATATCGTGGGAGTGGAGAGACATTAAGTGCACAATGAGAATATATACATTGTTGCCTTCTCAACTTCATTTCACATTTTCTGCAGTCTTTCATCTTATTAAATCATAGCAAAAAAAAATTAAATTTTTATTAATACAGTGATGACTGATTTTGAGCTTCATTTGCCTGAAAACATGAATCAGAAGCAGTCGTGTAGAAAGGAGCTGATAATTAAGTAATGAATGCACAGGGCTGATTACTCCTTTGTGTGTCATTCCTGTGTTGTTGGAGGACAGAATATCAACCTCTTACAGAGAGGGAGAATATGTCTCTGGTTTTGGTGTGGAGACACATGGGAAGTAAAAGATAGTAGAAAAGATACAGGAGATGGCTGGAGAAAGGAGTTTTCTTATTGCTAGAAAAGTAACTTGCATTTGTAATATGTAACTTACTGAGTAATGTGTTTAATGTGAGCCCTGCGTGGCTCGGGGGGGTTGTGTATGTGTACGTTTGGAGCTTTTCTCTTTTCCATGCAACGCTTAATGGCTTTTCTTTTCATTAACAGCAGCAGCAGAAGCAGCACTCCTGCCAAGACTCAGGCCCCTCCTCCGCACATATCTCACCATCCCTCAGCCTCACCGTTCCCCCTCTCTTTACCCAGCCACAGCCCGCTGCATACCTTCACGCCCACCCTCCAGCCCCCCGCACACCCACATCACCCCAATATGTTTGCCCCTCCTACGGCTTTGCCTCCTCCACCTCCATTGACGTCAGGGACACTGCAGGTTCCAGGACACCCAGCTGGTAGTACTTACTCAGGTAAGAGACAGACGGATCATGGCCCGAGCGTGTCCAGTGCAGCGCAGGAAGCTGATTCCCCAGTTTTAGTCAGAATGATTCTTTTTGGTCCATTTGATGAGGGCTGTTGGTCGGGCAGAGCCTGTACTGATGGCGGAATGATTCGGAGTAATGTCAAAGCCAGAAAACACCTAGACATACCCAGTGACTTTTCTTCTGCCCTGGGGATAAATATTTTTGGAAGCGTGTGCTTTTTCCATGTGCGTTTTTTTCACCCCATAGTAAAAACACAATAGGGTTCATAATGTGCCCTCACAGAACGTGTGCCCCCCTTAGCGAATGTCGTTGCTGCAGGTGTGGTCTGTGCTCAGCATTGCTTCCCTGGCGAGAGGGAAGGTCTCCAGTGGCTGTGCACACAGCGGTCCTGAGCTCGTGTACGTGCAGGATGTGGGGTGTGGGGGTGGGTGAGATGTAGAGATCAGTGGAGAAAATTGTGCTCTTTTAGATTTTGACTCTGGGCGGATGTAAAGTGTTTGTTCCTCCCAGGTCACTAAGAGGGAACTGGGGGAAGAAAATGAAGGATTATCAGCGTTTGAGTAACGGCGTTTTGTGTCCATGCAGCAGGCTACTCGTGTTAGCAGCAGCCGCTCAATGTTTACTCTGTCCAGCTTACCTGTCCCTCCCCACCTATTTAGGACAATGTCCATGTCCGTACAAGTTTCCCCTCAGATTAATGCTCAGAGAAATGCTGTAGTTAAGAGAGGCCAGATGAAAGAGGGGAGATGGAGACTTTCTTCTGTCTCTGAGGCCTTTGGGGAAGATCTGAGGGAGCTTTCTTAGCCTGTACAGTGTCATGATTTGCCACCAGGAAGTTTTACATATAGCATTGCTACTGCAGCCAGCAAAAATTAAGTGGCAATAGGTCTGGAAAAGTCCCTGAGCTCACAGAGGGTTGTTTTGCTGTTTGTATTTCAGAACAAGATCTTCTCCGTCAGGAACTAAACACGCGATTTTTGGCCTCACAGAGTGCAGATCGCGGGGCCTCCCTGGGTCCGCCGCCGTACCTGAGGACCGAGTTCCACCAGCACCAGCACCAGCACCAGCACACACACCAACACACACACCAGCACACCTTCACGCCTTTCCCTCACGCCATCCCACCCACTGCCATCATGCCAACGCCAGCACCGCCCATGGTGCGTACCCCAGGCAGAAATGTGAGGATAAGTAGAGCACAACTCTATTCTTTATTACAAAAATTTAAGAATTTTGCCAGGTTGCGGGAAGGAGTACTCTGGTGCCCAGGTGTGGTTGGGTAGGAGAGGAAGGACTGTCCCTTCCTCATGATTGTCCCATGTGCAGTAGGTGCAGGTGGCAGCGCAGGGGCTGAGGGAAGAGGCTGCTGCCTGAAGGGGCACTCATAAGTGGGATTTCCCAGTGCTTGGAGCAGTGCACTCTGGTGCCTTCTCCTTTTTGCTGTCTCATAAAGACCTTGTTTTATCTTGAAGAAAGAAAAATCCCGAACAGTTTCTTTGGAAACTAATTTTCTGCTTATTTTTTTTCCTCTCTGTTGGTTGGCAAATAACGGAGAAGTAGTCTTCTATTTTACCAACAGAACTAAAGCAAGGAAATATAAAGTAACTAGTTTGTGCTTTGATCCCTTTGCAGTTTGACAAATACCCTACAAAAGTTGACCCCTTCTACCGTCACAGTGTGAGTTTTACTACTCTGTTTAAAACTGACTTAACTGCTTTTCTGTGGTGGGTTGGGATCACCACTCAGTCGATGGCACAATGTCGAATCTCTCCCTAATCATCACTCCAGGATTTACCATTATCGTTCTTGGTTGCTTTGGCTTTTGAAGGCTTGCATTCATGGTGCTTGTTTCTGATAAAGATGCAGTATCAGCTTTTCCAATCAAAAGATCTCTTGCTCAACACTATTCGAAGACAGGTTTGATGTGAAAAAGATGAGACAGAAGAGCTGACTGTTAGATGAAGCAGGAGAGAGCAGTAATTTCATCACTGTTTCAGTTGTGCCACAAACCCTTAGACTGATATTTTTCCTAAGAAAGTTGAAATGAAATGACAAACTATCATACAAATCCTTCAGGTATAGGTAATCTAATAGTTTTTCTAATATATCGTATTTTGTTTTATAAAATCTGAAAACTTGTCTTATTCTTCAGATTTCAAAGGCACATCTGATCCATCGGGCTTGTTATGGTAGAAAGCTCTGTTTGATGACAGCAACATGAATCCAGCTATGCAATAGATATGTTTCTCTAAGAGCTACCAAAAATGTTATTTATTGAGATGAACTGATATTTAATATTCCAGTTAAATCGTAAAGTTTCTGCTCTTAAGGGTTTGAATCTACTGATTCATTTGCTGCTGAAATCTGGGTTGCATTTACTTCATCATATTGGCAGAAGCAGGTGTCTGGTTGAATATGACAAGAATTTCTAAATCCAGTAGTGATATTTTGATGAGAGAAGGAGTACTGCATCAGCACTCAGAAATTTGCAAAGCACTTGGCTTTATGTGTTGGTTTTGCTTAGAAGTGGAACTGGGCAAAAAAAACTGGTTAAGATGATAGTGTGATGTTTTCTGCTTGTACCAATTAAACACAGTTCCTGCTAACAACTCATGCCGGTGGTACATGTGAATAGTTGCATTAATTCCTGACACCTCGTTTGAGTAATGTTAACTGTATGAGTGTGTTTGCAGGATCAGAGCTCTAGGAGTATTAGGCAAACATTTAAGCCTGCGATAATCACTTTTACTCAAAAGGGTAGTGCTGCTCATTTGCATCATTGTTTGCAAAATTGCACTCCCATTTGCTGAGCTTTACGTGGTCAAAAGATACATTATCATCAATGTGGCATGTTGATTCAAACAGGAACACGGAACTGGGAAATAGGGAAATGAATTTTAGACAAATAAAGCACAGAAGTCGGCATGTAATATAGGAGACATTGCAAAAGTCTCTGACTGTACATGCTTCTCAAATTCAGTGACATAATCTCTTATAAATCTGGCAGTTACCTGAGTTGTAAAGGTCGTGGTTGGTATTACTCCCTTTAAAGTAAGGAGAGGCTTCGCGTTGCTCTGCGTTAGCCAGGGAGCCGTGCTGTTGAACTTGGCAGAGCTCCACCAGCACACGTCTGGTCCATTATGCCTCCCCTGCCCTCCCTTCAGGAACGGTTTGTCCTTTTGAAGTGATTGCAAAATAATCACTATTTCGTCTGTTGGATGTTTAGCAAACTAATATGAGACGATCAACATGATGGCTACAAATTAAGATCGGATTAACAGTCTTTCTTAAATTACAGCACAGCCATACTAGCCAGGGTATTTCAGTAATCTCTTCCACTATGACTATAGGATACAGGTAACGGAGGAACTGCTTGCAGCAGTTTCCTGAGCGGCTTCAGTATCAAAAAGCATACTTTTGCTGCCATAAGTGCATACCCAGTAGGGCTTTTCCTATCGTAGAAATACTGTGAAACGATGGCACTTCCACAGACCTTTTCCTAGTGACAGAGTTTCCGCTATAGATCCACACCAAGAATTCAGATATCTTGAAAAAAAGTTGGCAGTGTTTTTGAAGCTCGTAAGTGAACTTTGCAGGAGAACAAGGTCTGTTTGAGAGTTACAGTCAATCTGCTTTAGAATAGGGAACACAGCTCACATAGACGTGCACGTAGAGATTTAAAACACTTTTCTTTGTTGGCATCTTTGATTTTACAATCATTTCCTTTGGGGGGGGCCTGACTGTAGCACAGTGAGGCATTACTTTTACCTACAGTTCACACTGGGTCTAGTTCAGTGTTAAATGGCACCTGGCCCCAGGAAAGCTGTGGGTACTGCATTGTTCCCTGAAGAAAGCTGGAAGGGGAAAATGTTGCTCAAATGAGAGGGAGAAAAAGGAAACACTGACTATGAAAGATGTATTTTGAAAGCTGGAGGAATTTAACTGATACAAAGAAATCCTGGAGAAACAATATTCTTTATTTTATTAATGACTCTGACCTTGAGGAAAGGTTACATATAATTAACTTACCACTTGTTATAAAACTCTTAAGGAAAGCATTCCTTATTATTAGTCATAGCCAATAGAATATTAAGTATTACGTCTCTTTCCATCATTTGGAATTAGTCCATTACACACAGAATTAAATGCAGAAGACATTGGAGGATTTAAAACACATTTTACTCATTAAAATTTATTGTAAATGAGGATATGTCTCTTAATGATTTCTCAAATGCCTACAGTTCAGTTATAAACTAATCTAAAAATGCTTTCTGCATCACTGGATGGAGCAGGTCCAAATTAAATAGAATTAAAAACAACAATAGCAACGTGTTTTGAAAGGAGACTTGATACCATGCTTTTAAACCGAGAAAATCTTTTGATACCTCTAAAATACTGAAATATTTTCTCAGCTTTCAGTAAATATAATAGGAATAAATGACCTTGCAAGATAAGCTAGTGGAAGGAGAAATGATTAAGAAAAGCTCATGCATGTGCCTGGCATAAACAAATTCATCAAAACCTTGCGATACTGATTTACTCTGGGATGTGATTTTCTCAGTGTTTGCCCACTCCGCATGTCCAGTCTTTTACTTTGCCCAGTCCTGCTTCTGTTCAATTGGCCATTAACTCATTTATTTTGGTCTTAAAAGTAGCATACAGTAGATCGATTTTTGATAGCCGTGTTCAGAGGTGAATTTGTATCAGTCAGATATCCCCTTTAGGTTTTTGGGTCGCAATACCAGCGGAGTTAGCAGCCATCCCCCGTTAGATCCTGAGGTTTCAGAGTGAGAACATACTTGGAGTGTCATGGTTTGAACCCCCGACTCCTACCAGAAAACAATTTTGTGTGTAATCTCAGCATTTTCCATGGAATTGGGCAAGTTAACTGTGTTACAGCATGAGTAAAAGATTCACAGCCGGACCACAGAGACAAGATAAGATTTGGACGTTATGGTTTACTTGCTTGTTTCCCCTGTGTTTGTCTGCATTAGTACAGAACTGCGCAGAACTGCGCTTTTTTTTTTCTACTAAATTATCTTATAACAGATACATCGGGATCAGAGAGGTCAGTGGAGATGTGCACTTTTTTATGCTTAGTAGCCTGTCTTTATGAAAACAGTACCCTAAATTTTTTTTTTTGGGGGGGGGGGGGGGAGGGGGGTAAATTCTATCTCAACATTTGATTTAAATAATAATTTTTAACAAATCAGATTAACTTTCTCCTAATATTAGATGTGGCAGGATATCCTCTCAGACAGGCTAATGAAGTAAGAATTGTGCGTATTTTCCTCATTTCCTACAGATACTATTAAAATCCCAATGTACTAATGGACTTTTAATGATACAATATCCTAGTACTTGTAAGGGGTTTTTTTCCACTTAAACAGTAGTTTTCTGAGTCTTATTTGGCTCAGTATTCTTTCTTTTCTCTTGAAATGGTTTGCAAACTGAAACCATTTCAAAATTTCTAGCCATTTTAAAACTTAATAGTGGGGGGGGAAAATAACAAATCTTTCTTACGCTATGATGGCCTAATCCAGGGGACAGGTTGCTGCTTTATGATTTTGGAACTGCTTTTAAGCTCTAAACATCATGACATTTGTGAACATTTCATTGACTGCTGTAACTAACATTGTTGCAATGAGATCACTTCTTCAATGCTTCTCAGTTTTCTCCATGTACCATTTCTCTAATATTATGCAGGAATGCTTTCTCTGTTTTGTTCAACTTCCTGTCTCCATTCTGACGTGCCCTTGTATTTATGTTCTTCTGTCTTTTTGTTACAGCTGTTTCACTCCTATCCTCCAGCTGTATCAGGTATTCCTCCTATGATTCCTCCAACTGGCCCCTTTGGCTCACTACAAGGAGCATTTCAACCCAAGGTAAGAAATACATACACTAGTTCAGATTCTGGAGCAACTGAGAACTGAATTGCAGCCCAATTCCATGGAGGACAATTGGCTTTTTCCAAATTTACTACAAAGAGAAGTTATTTCTCACTAGGTTCAGATATGTCTACATACATTTAAAAAAAAAATAATGGCATGGTTAACTTTAGAAGCAATATAATTAGTTCTCAGTACGCATTAATGTAAGGTCATGTAATAATCAAGGTTTTAAGAAATCATGATCATTATTGTTTACTCATTTCCATAATTATCTCACAGCTCCACCACAATGCAATACACTGATTTAGTTCCCTCATTTGCAATAGGTAGGGTAGATAAATGTGATGAGTTGGGGTTTTTTTTTTCTTTTGTTTTCATGAAGTCACTCTTGATTTGTAAGTGGGAGCAAATCACAGTCTGTAATCCATGGTCTTTGCAACTAAAGACTGAAATCAGGACTGAAATTTCTGCAGAGAAGACACCTTCTTTCTTAAATTGGCCCATCCACTGTAATGACTGAATATGTAAATTGCAGTTCATTAGTGGAATTCTTTGTATATATGGTAATCAGACTGTTAACAACTCTGTTACTTAATTGTTAGTTATACTGTAGCTGATTTCTTTTTTTCTTCATTTTAACATAGGAAGAATCTCTGTCTAAATGTAAATTTTGTGGGTTTTTTTTCCCCACAAAGCTGCGTTTTGTAATATTAGCTGAATATTTACATTCAGATCGTGGGAAAAGCTTTAATGTTTTTCGACTGGATGTTGCTTTTCCCTGATACCCGTATGGTAACAGTTCATTGTGGATGGCATTCAGATCCTTGTCCAGTGACTGAAGCGATTGCTGATGCTGTGTGTGCCGACAGTCAGGTAGCAGTTTTAGCCAGTTCCAGTGCATTATTGATAAGCAGCAGAGCACATCAAGCTTGGTCCTCCACGTACCGCTTTAGATGCCGTATCATAAGTATGTTGCTAATCAGGTTTTTGATAGTGGAAAGATTTTTGATTGTAAACAGTCGCTCATGTTTAGATGAAAGTAATGGAAAGTTGGTAGACAATGGAAGTTTGAAAATTGAGATGACAGTACATATATTACTAAGTGGATTATAATGGTTATCCTCTCCTCTTTAAAATGTTTCTTTTCATTGCGTGAGCAATGTTAATGATAAGTATTATTTTTCACTTTCTGTTCCTTTTCTGCATTGTGTTACTCATTAACGCTGTCTTTCCTTATGGTATTTCTAGACTTCCAATCCTATTGATGTTGCAGCCAGACCTGGAACTGTCCCACATACCCTTCTACAGAAAGATCCACGGGTCTGTAGAAAATGTTACATTTTCTTTCACTTAAAGCTATTCCTCCAGAAAACCTTGAACGCTAGAGCTACCCTGTTCAGTATGTTCAAATTAACATCCTCAAACTAAAGCTTAGTCTGAACTGTTTAAGTCAATGAGAACTAGAGAAGTTTTATGAGAACAATTTAAATCCTGATCCTTACTTGTGTTTATCATTAGCAAAAGCACACAGATACTATGCAGCGGAAGAGCTCTTTCCTTGCTGTCAGCAGGCATCCCCACAAGCCAGGGGTAAAGGCATAAAAGTCCCATTCAGGGTAGCAATGTACAAACCTCTTCAAGATTTATGTTTATACTCTGTAATTGTTTTTAATGTGGGTAAGGACAGTTATTCCCTTGGTTACTGTATCATTGATTGCACCAGTGAAATACGGATGCACTTCACTGATTGCTTGGCGCCTCTGGATTTTTGAGTTCTGGCATATGTGAACAGCATTTATTGTCTCAGCACTTTGTCTCTCAGCTTTTTTCTGTTCTTTGCAAATGCCCGTGGGTTGTTTGCGTGTTTGAATTAATATACATTGTTTGCAATGAGGAACATGATGCAGCTGTATTTGTAGCAGAACTCTCTGACAAAAGCAATGGGGAGCTCTCCTTAAAAATCCCTGTTGTGGTATGGCTAAACTTTTAAGTACAGCAGAGCTATTTTCTTAGGGTTTTGCCACGTTCCAGTAGTTTGGTTTGCTCTGAATTGATGCTGTAGTTGAGCTTTATATCAATAGGAACCATGTTTTTTCATTCCTGTTTATTTTATCTAATTAAAAAGATAACTAGAGCCTCCCATCTTCAAGTCATTTAGCTTTATGCTCCCTTTCAACTTGTAGTGTAGTTTCGATTATTTCAAGATGATGTATTATGCCATCACTGTGTCTGCAAAGTACCTCTTACACCTATAAATCTCCTTTAGTATTGCATTTCAAAAAGGAAGTTCCAAAACAAATGAGAAATGCCCAATAAATTGAATTTATTTTCCAGCATTAATTGATGAAATATGAGCAAAAAAGGAGAATAAGAAAATAATTACCCAAAAAAATCAGGCCACACAAAAAATAATAATGAGAAAATTGCGGGTTTTATACAGCCCCTGTTTAGCGACATTTGTTGCAGAGTGAAAAATATTTAAGGCAAAGCCCATTTGTGACAGAGGACGCATCAGACAAGCAGTCAGTCGGTAATGGCTGTTGGAGTGTACAAGGCGAGGACCTAATGCCATAGCTGTTGAGCGGACAGAGGCACCGATTTGCAGGGGCACGTCTGAAACACCATTCCATCCTGTTCCAACCCAATTAGCGGGCTCAAGCCTGTGAAAAATGGACCCTGTCCACTATCCAGTCTTCTTGCTAGCCGAGCAGCTTTGAAAGATAACAACAGAAGTTTGCCCAAAGGATAGATCTGTGTTTTTCTTCAGAGTAGTTAACCATCCATTTTTGTAGCATTAAATCAACAAATTAATGATGATGCCAGAGGACAGAGTGCTCTGTGAGGCTTGTTTAGTTGCTTGTCAACACTTAGGTACAACATCCACGGGGGGAGGGAAACCAACTCAAATACGGAGGCTAAGGACTAATTATTATCCAAAAGGGCTTCATTTGAAAGTAAAATTATAACATTTTAATTTCATCTCTTAATGAAGCAATACAAATCTGTTAATTAGAGCAATTGTTTGAGTGACAGGCATGTAACCAAGCTGTCATTTCTTCTTCACAGTTGACAGATCCGTTCAGGCCTATGTTGAGGGTAAGAAATCTTCTTGTGATACAGTTTGTCAAGCTCATCTCAGTTCCCACCGGGTTAAAGCAGCAGCCTAATTATAAAGCAATGCCATGTTTCATCTTGGGTATTTTACACCGTGTTTGCTGACCAGCATGGTCAGTCTTTTCTTTGTGTACATCTCGTGGTCACTGGAGGAAAATACACAGTTTCAACTCTGGAAGTTTTTTGTTCTTCTCATGCAACCCCCTGGCATGGATAGTAGAGGTTAAATATCAATTATCCTATTGCAGTGGCTTACAAGGTTTCCTGAGCAAACTCCTGGAGACCTACCCTGGTAGTGATCCCCCATCATTTCACTGCGGACTGAAGGATTTTACTTTTTATTATTTACTGTACATTTGGTTATTTAGTATGGTACTTCCTGCCCATGTATCTTACTGTCAAATACAGACAGACAATCCACTTGAAACACTAAATAATTTTAGAAATTTATTTTAGATTTAAGGATGAAAAGTCTTTCAGTGATCCAAAAGAGTATTTTTGTTAATTTTTCAACATGTTCAAGAAGGTCTAGATTTTGATTGAACCAACCAAGTGAACTTATTGAATCACTAGCACAGCCAGCTGCTGTGGATAAGCAAAAGACTTGAGTATAGGGGAGTATGTGTGTGTGAGATGGGTTTTATTTTTTTGTGTGTTTTTAATTGTTGGTTGATAGACACCTAGAAATAGAAGGCCAGACCATATGCCATAGTTTATAAAACATTTAAGGTACCGGTAGCCTGAGGAGCTTCTTGAATTCCTGTGATTATTTTTAAATCTGCAGGAATCATTAGTTGTGTAGTTAACTACAGACCCCTAAATAACAAAATTGGAGAAAATACATCCTGAATGAGTCTTTTTCAGACAAGATTTCCAGACATCCCAGAAACAAGTACAAAATCAATAAGAAAACCCAAACAGCATTCTGGTTCTTTCCTCCCTCTATTCTTCCCCATGACTTAAAAGCATGGTGACAGGAAGGACACAAAGAGCCTTCCCAAACACAGTGAATCGACTGACCTTCAATTTTTTCAGTATATTTATGAGCCAAAGTTTTGGAGGTACAGACAGTTATACAGCAATTATATGAAGGAATCAGATTCATTTTGAAAACCAGAGTGATCTTTTAAAGTGTTTTCATTTTCATCCTTTGGTGGAAAGGTTGGTCTTAGAATAGCTCCACATTCAGAAGTGAGCTCAGCGTACAGTTGTGAAGCAATCCAGCTGTGCCGAGCAGCTGCTAACTGGAAGGCAGTTTCATTGATTGCAGCAACACAAGCTGCATTCTCAGCCAGTGGCAAGATTAAAAGAATGCATAAAACCAAAAGCTGAGCATGAGTTTATTTGGGGAGGAGAGTGACAAAGAGCATTCCTGAACAGCCAGACAAACTTCTTAGCAAGGGACAAATTCTTTGCTTTCAGTTGTCTTGGTGTGGGGAATCCCCAAACCAAACCAGACTGGGCTAAGGGTTGGTAGGAGTTGCTAGGAGTAGAATAAAGAATCACATGTTTTTGAAAGTTACTGATTCATGTTGTATCCTTTCATTTTTTCCAGAAACCTGGAAAGTGGTGCGCTATGCATGTTCACATCGCCTGGCAGATATACCATCACCAACAGAAAGTCAAGGTCAGTCTTTTGGGCACTGCTGAATTTCAAATGTATTGCACAGTGCAAACCTGTGAGAGGAAGAGTTTGCCTCTTGCTGTTAGCAGTGCTACGCCATGGCTAACCTAAAGGTAGAATCTCAAAGGAATGTCTGTGATGCCTCAGAGTAAGGACACCAGATCTTGGGCAATAACAAGTTTCACAGAATCACAGAGTCATCTAGGTTGGAAAAGACCTTGAAGATCACCAAATCCAACCATAGTTTGTAGCTAGGAAGAGCTAAATGGGCGTGCCTGTGAGCTACGGCATTGCTTTACATATCAAAATTAACATTCACGGACAGAATTGGACACAGGAAGATTTCTCTTGTCCCTAAGATGCTTTATCCAGTGTGGCTGCACAGGCTCCCATCAGTCTTTTTTCACAACCCGTCTCATAGCTGGAGGTTGGCACCTGTACGTGTCTGGGCTGGTCAGGCAGCCACGGCCTCTCAGATGAAGTAATGTTATCCAGACACCGTCTCACTGCACCGAAGGTGAAGGGTGGAAATCTTGTGTTCATTATGCAAGCTTTGAGACTGCAAGGGTAAGAGCCATGGCCAGTTTAGGCTCTCCTGAAACAGATGTCAGAGAAAAACAAGTAATTATTCATTTAGTAGTTAGAGTATTTCCATTCTTTCTTTAACTGTATTTTCATTGCACATCGACTCTGTGAGGAGGATTTCTTTCCCTTTATAATATTTTCACTGTACTTGTCAGTGAAAAATTCTGTGTTGCTCCTGAAGATTTTCAGTGAGCCAGGGAAGGTTGGTATTCTTTACTGTTCATACTTAACTTCAGGAATCAATAGCTGTGTTAAAAAAATAAAATTAACAAGGAGTGCATAGCACTTTGCAGTCTGTGTATGCAATTGAATTGTATAAGGTAGCCCTATAAGAATATGAAGATGTTGAACAGCTACTAAAACCTGCAGCTAATAGAGTTTAAAAATAACCCTTTTAAACAAGGTTGACAGGTTAATTTGCTGCAGTAGACATATCTCTCTTCTCTGCTTCCTTATGTTTCCCCTGCTAGTGATCTTCATTCATCTTCCCATTATCAAAAAAGACAAGATTATAGACCTAGAGAGTTATATGTCTTTTTTTTTTATTTTATTGAAAAGGTATTTTCTTGAAATGAAATTATTATTCCCATGCTATCTATGTCCTTTCTATCTTCCTTGATTTGATATTCAGAGAGAGGTCATACTGGTGTACTTATAACTCATAATAAATGCCATTTTCATGTAGTCATTTCTTTTACCT
Organism: Athene noctua; assembly: GCF_965140245.1. Lineage (NCBI taxonomy): Eukaryota > Metazoa > Chordata > Aves > Strigiformes > Strigidae > Athene > Athene noctua. The sequence goes on from NC_134055.1 coordinate 11,427,936, forward strand.
AATACTTTTCTATCTTGCATGTTAAAAATCAGGAAAGGATGTTCCTTGACTTTTTGAGACTGGGCATGTTGATAATTTCAGAATAATTGGGAAATGTATTTCACGATCTCAGTTGAGTCAAAAAATTAGTTATGGTCTACAGTCAGTAAGGCGAGTTGGTTTATGTCCCCGTGGGCTGTCAGACTCCCACATGGGAATGAAGTCCTCACCTCCGCATGCGATCACACAGTGTGAAATCTCTGGCTGAAGGCTCATACAGAATGATTTCTCCTTCTAGCTTGAGGTTGAGAAGGTGCCTTTTCTCCTGCACAAGGTAGAGACACTGTCTGGCCATAGAGCAGGGAATAAAACATATTTACTCAGAGATTTCAAGTTCGCATGCAGTGCCACCAGACTGCTTGCAAAGCGTGGAAGAATCGGTAACTATCTGGCCCATGGTAATTGCTTGCAGAGGGCAACAGCAGACACTGAAGAAGCAGGCAAGATAGGAAACTTTAAAACACAACCTTCCTGACCCCAGGAAAAATTGCATGCAGCTGTGGATGCTGTTTTCCTGCCTATACCTCTGCACCAAGACAAAGTTCAGACCTGTATAACCTGTCTGCACACCCAGGGAATTCCTCAGAGGAAGCCGGGATTGCATACCAGCACTGGGCACACAGCAATTTTACACTCCTCCTTACACTGACCAGTGCGTTACTGGTCTGCATTCAAGAGAGAATTCCTGCTCTGTAATTGGCCCTCTCCCTTTTAGAAAAGGCCTTATGGACCAGTCTAACAAGCCATTAAATTAGTGCAGAAACTTATGCTGTGGGCCCTGAGTTAAGGTGTTACACATTTGCTGGGCTTCAAACACGTTTATAAGGATTATCATCAAGAGAGATGCTCTCCTGAACAGCAACTGGGGATAAAATAAATCTGATCAGGTATTTTTGGTACTACTTTAAGGTAAATCAAAACATTCAAAAAATCTTCCAACACGTGCATGATGTTCCTGTTCCTCTACAGACAGGGGATTTTTTCATTATTTAGAACATCACTGTTCATATGGCTGCAATTAAAGTTTCAGCCAGCTTTTGCTATTCTGAGTAATGCCTGTCAGAGCTTTATACCTTGGCTGTTCAAAAGAAGAATAAAAAGAGTTCACAGCATAAAAATCTGGCACACAGACTTCAGCTGAGGCATTTCTGAACTTTTTTTAATTATTAAAGCAGTATTGTGTTACTTCCTTAGAAGCCATGACCTTAACTTGGCCATCTTTTCCATTTCAGTATTCTTACATGCCATTATCTCTAAGCATTGAAAAAGCCTTTTTTTGGCTTTTTTTTTTGTGTTCTTATAGCTACATAGACATGTTAGTAGAACTTGAAAAACAGCTACTAGGCATGCACATTAACTTGGTCATAACTTTTTAATATGCATATTTATATCATTGTAATAGTCTGTACTCTGAGCTGGCACAGTATTAAATACTGATTTATAAAGCGTAACATGTTCCAGAATTACTGTTAAGATCTACTGGTTCAGTGTTACACGTTTGTAAATCCTTTCAGCTGACCTGCACAATTAATCAGCAATCTGTGTTTAGGGAGTTCTGGCAGTGCAGGTAATTGGGAATTTGGTTTTCCTCCTCATTCTATAAAACTGTTGTAGGAGGGACCACTAAAATGAATACATGGCACAAAGAAGAGCCCACCCTTCATCCGCTTATCATTTACAATACAGCTACCTCAGCAAATTTGCCTTTAAAAAGCCTGCTGATTCTAATACCATATAAATAAAGACAGCGACATACAGTGTTTTGAATTTGGAGTGCAAGCATTCAAAATGGGACTTTGGTTCTTTAGACTCAAATGTGCTTCATCTGTAATTTGATTCATTTTAGCCCCTAGCTGGCTCGGTTGCAGTCTGAGAGGCACTGAAAGATATACTGCATGGAGTGTTTCTTGATTGCAGCTTCACATTTAAAGCGAATGGTTCTGGTGTCCATTGACTTGTCTCTGCCATAACTGTCTGGCAAGGGATTCCCGCAGTGGGAAGAGGGTCAGCTGGCAGCTCTGCCTCTTACAGCTGATGCTTTCACCCAGCTTTTAACATGCCTGCCCACCTGGGATCAGATCCAGGCTAACTCTTCCCTTCAGCTTTGTTTTTATTATTTTAAGACAGACCTATTCCTACAGCTAAGCAAGCATCTGGGGCCTCCTCAAAGATTTTTATGTTTGTTCTTTAAGTCAGGTCTGTGCTGAAAAGCTTAGCTTCAGAAGGGTGGATGTGAGCACATGGGAAAAAACTTGCCGTTTGTGGGCAATATGCATTGGGAGCCTGAGGTTTTTCTGTCATGGAACCCCCTCCCAGGAAAACAGTGGTGCACCTATGCTCAGAGTCCCAAAAACTAATAGTCCTGTTAAAATGTCAGTTATTATGAATACATTGCTCTATCCACATCATTTTGAAAGTGCCTTTTACTGCTATCTTTTAGGACAGTCTCTTCCAAATCCTGTTTTTATATTTCAGAAACAGATGCAGTCTGATCCACACAAGCTGGACTTTGGCCTGAAACCTGAATTTCTGAGCAGGCCACCAGGCCCCAGCCTTTTTGGAGCCATCCACCACCCCCATGACCTGGCCCGGCCCTCGACTCTCTTCTCCACAGCCAGTGAGTACTGAGAAGTGAAATCTCCTCCTTGTGGCACGCTCATTAAAATGCTAATCCTTGCCATGTTAAAAGGAAATTTCCCATATGCTTTGGCTTATGAACTCCCTCTAAGACATGCCACAGGCTATTAGTCCATTTGATAAATATTTTTAAATTATTCTATATGCTTTTAAAAAAGCCCAACCTGCTGAAATGCCATACAGGTAGTAAAAGGAGGAACATTTCTTCACACAGTGATATACAATGCATCATGGAGATGACAGGTTGGAAATAATTTGTATTTTACATGCTCCTTTTTTTTTTTTTTTTCCCATGCTGTAGCATTCCCCAGTGTCCCTTATACTTGTATCTGGGAATTTCTGTTTAGAAAAGCAGCGTTTTTGCATAGGATCCTGACCTGAGAGCCCCTACCCAGTATACAGCAATCTCTGCTCATGTGAGCTGGTATTTAAGAAATTATAGTCAAGCCCAGAGCACAGCGAGTCCCTTTCTGAGCTTTTGCTAGTAATTCACCTCTTTTGCTTTGTTTTGGCAGGTGGGGGTCATCCAGCCGGCACCCCTTTCGGCCCACCACCTCACCACAGCAACTTTCTCAACCCAGCTGCTCACTTAGGTACGTTCTCTCTGCGCGAACTAACGGTGAATACAACTCAGAGGTAACACACGCTGATCATTGAGACTATTAAAGGTTTCCCACGTGGAGACTGAGTATCCTGCCTATTTAACCTTTACAAATTACTCTTTTTAGTCATTTAATTGTAGCCATTACTCAAGGATCAGTTCTAAGTACACATGATGGTATCATTGACAGCATGTTTTGAAATACTTCTGAACACAATCTGGACATTAGAGGAGTGGAGTGACAGGACTAGTTAGGTTTTGCTGTAGTCATGTTTATATCCAGTCAAAAAAAATGCCTTAATATTAAGGCTTCGGTTCATAGGGGTGTTTCTTTTCCAACTCCTACTTAGATGTCTCCTTTTCATTTAAGGGAGTGGGAAATACATCCTTAAAATCTTGTGATTTGGCCTCAAATGTGTTAGTGAAAATTAGTGAATACACCTTTAAAAATGGAACCGCCCAAGTTACCAAATGTCGTTATTTCCTTTCTAACTTACTGATGTTGTAATAAGGTGATCTGCTGCCTACAGGAGCATCTGAGATCAACACTCTAAATTGGCATTTTATTTTGCATAGGGAAGGATTTGGGAGGGTCACCAAATTGATACAGCAGTCCCACAGTGTAGGTTTGTCATTCTGCACTGAGCTGCCTGTAGAAGATGCTGGTCTTGGTTTTCCTTTTCTCTGTGCTGCTATTTATCATAAGTAGTTTCATGAAAATTGTTAAGACTTCTCCAAAATAAAAGTGAGAAGAGAATTTGCTTCATATGACTTACCTATACCCTGTATGCATTAACTACTTATTCCAATATTTTTCAGTCCATACTATTTTTTTGTATAGTATTAGCAATAAATATCAAGGGAATTACAAAGCATTCAGGACAGCATGACATATCAGTATAGTAGTCATTTTATTTATATCCTGGCTATGGTTTAGGAGACATGGCTTGAAACTACTGGGAGGACATTTGCCAGAGTTAATAATAGTCTTGCTAGCCAGAGACATTTCCTGAGAAATGGATTTGAATTGGGAGGGATTAAAGGACATAAAAATGGAGATGTTTGCAGGTTTTGAATGAAGTAGCTACTTATGCTGAAGTGCAGGCCTCAATACAATGTATATTTTAACATCTTGTTTTTCTTTGAGGAGGAAGTTTTTCTAGTAAGATGATCCCATGCATACTGTCACTGAAAAAACCTACAGTTTTTTATGTCTCACTCCCTCACAATCACCGCTGTGTTGTGGGAGGATGATGTTCAACTCCTGATGGGCACAGACTGAGCTTCCGTGCAGACATAATGCGGTTGGATAACACGCCAATGCTTTATCATAATTACCAACATGCCAGTGAGCTTCAGCTGTTTCTGTTGGTTTGCAGAGCCTTTCAATCGATCGGCTTCCTTCAGCGGTCTCACTGCAGTGGGTAGTAATGCCTTCGGGGGACTCGGGAACCCGACAGTTAGTGAGTAACCTCTTTGTTTATGAATTCTTGTTTGCTGTGTAATTCAGGATTTTGAGTGATGGTGACTGTTTGCTGTCTTTTTTACCCATTGCGTAGACCACATAGCACTAAGAGATGGGAATTTGAAAAGTGACCTTTTTCTTCTAAAAATCAGCATTTTTTAGTCATCGGTAAATTATTTTCTATTAGTTACTTAGTAGTTCGGGTTCAACATAGTGCTAAATGTCACCATTACATTGTTCAGTTAAAAAAACAAAACAAAAAAAACCCGAAACTGTAGAACCTGTGAGTCTAAGGAGTTTGTGAATTTTCTCATGGTTTTCTTGCATGCTCAAAAATAGCTAATGTGTGCAGCACCCCTAGCTGTGGATGGGAACATTTTTGTTTTTCCTTTCTCACCAGTAATCCAGGACATGTGCCTGATAAAAATCAGTAACCTACATTTATTTGTCCAGGATCATCAACATTTCTCTAGATTTGGCCAGTCACAAAAGATCATCCTTTTAAAAATCACTCTTCATACTTCAAATCTGGCATGATTTTGGTCGCACACTATTTTACTTTGGTTCAGGATCAAATGCAACAAGTTCCATTATTTATAGTCCATATAACAGTCATTTCCTGATGTCTCCAAAATATTTGGAATAAGGATCATTGTCACTTCTATCTTACTACGCCATCCCTTGTCAATTTTATCCACAGCATTTCCCTTTCCAATTAAAACAGCTGTCAGATGCCTGCCCATTTTTAGGAATGAGACCCTCTAATGAATCTCTGTTAATTTCCTTTCCTTTTCCAGCTCCCAATAATATGTATTCATTTTAACTCTGAGTGCTGTAAAAGTTTTTTTGGTAAGTACCTTCACTAGAGCATACCTTTTTCTTAAACCTTTTTGTTTTCCACTTCACCATTTCAGCACCCAACTCAATGTTCGGCCACAAGGATGGCCCCAGTATGCAGAGCTTTAGCAACCCTCACGAGCCCTGGAACCGACTGCACCGAACTCCTCCTTCGTTCCCGACCCCTCCGCCCTGGCTGAAGCCAGGAGAGCTGGAGCGCAGTTCATCTGCTGCAGCTCATGACAGAGATAGAGATGTAGATAAACGAGACTCATCTGTTAGTAAAGATGACAAAGAAAGGTACGAAAGAACACTTCCAAGAATTGTCTAGTTCAAAGCTTGGGGCTCTGTTCCGCTTTTAACCCTTCCCAGCCTGGCACATTGTTAAACCAGAGCTTCAGTAGAGGGACACCTGGAGAGCTGACATCATTGCTGCCTGTGACACGAGGCACTACAGAAGATGCAGGTTTCTAACTTGGGTGTTTCCTACTGCATCTGTTTCTCTTCTCACTTGCACCACACTTCATCAGGAGCTTTGCTGAAGCAGAGTTCAGGCAGTGTCAAGTGAGAATAGAATCAGACCCACACACTCTGTTACCTTGTGGGTCACACTGCCATAGGTCTTTTGAAGACTTAGTGTGGAGATAGGTGCCTGACAGGATGAAAAAAAAGGATTATAAAGTCCATCAGACGCATATCTGCACCTTTGAATACCTAAATAACTTTGTAAATCAGACCTTGTCTGCAAAACAAATAACGCAACCTCCCTTTTCAAAAAGGGACCGACCAGAGGGACCACTGATAAAGTTGTAAAATTCTAACAGTGTAAAATGCACAAGGTATGTCATGTCCCAATACCACAGTACGTTTCAGTGCATGCAGTTCATTAAATGAACCTTAATTTCCCCAAAAAAAAGCCACACACACATGCACTGCTGTTACACACCCTCAAGCACAGTTTTTATTCGGTGTTTTACATGGACTTGCACGCTAACATGTCCAGGCTGGGAAGGGTTAATGGAAAGTAAAACCTGGTCATATTTTTTTTGTCAGGACTGTTCCCATTATACAGTTAACTCAGTAACAATTCCTCTTAACATTTAAGTACCAAATTATAAGAATTTGCCATTCAGCAAGTGTCATGCCTTCCTTGAAAAATGTTAGAGAGGCTGATTTCAGCTTTTTCAGTTGTGGCTTAATGGCTTTCCTGTTAAGTTTGCACATTACTTTACTACATAATGGCTATTTGTTTCTAACTTTTTAGCATAAAAGAATATTTAGGAGATGTGCTTTTCTGACTTCTCTGTCACTAACCCAAATATACGCATTAGTAGCCTTTTCTAAAAGAAGTTATGCTAACGCATTAGATATTCTAAAAATACATTTAAGAGCTTTTCTATGTTGTTGTAAAATGTGAAGAGTAAGTCAAACTACAGATCTTTTCACCTACATTTTCCATTTGGAATATTTTCTGTTTGGTAGCATAGCTTCATTATTTTCATGTCTGGTGTTAATGCTTAAAAATAAATTGCTGTTACAAATTGGGGATTCTGTCCTGCAAAATGCTTAAGCATGTGAGTAACTTTACTGGCTTGAATGGCAAAGCATTTTAGTTACTAATGATACGGGTAGTCCTTAGAATTATGTGATTATTTCAGTTGCTGTTTTGTTGTTTTCTTATGAAGTGTTCCTGCTGAAGAAAATCCCTTTCCGAAATACATTCCTTGCAAGCTGCTTTGGCATTGCCTGAACTCCATATCATAGCTCAGAACATATTTATTTTCAATATTTTGAGAGCTTAAAAGTAAGCGTCATTCATACTTCATACTTCTGCACAATTACGGCTACCGGTTTAGTACAATAACGTTTTCACCAACCTAGTGTTGCATCCATCTGTGTGGTTTTGAAGAGTTCTGCTTTGCAGCATGCTCACACTGTTGCCTGTATGAGAAGATGCTGAGAATCTCTTCCTGGAGACGTGCTCCCTGTGTAGATAATGTCTGGAGTAGTTTGTGAGCCTCTTATACCTATTCGTTCATCTTCAGTGGCACCCAGCGGGGTGAGGATGTAGCCCTGCTTTGTAGTTGAGGTCCCAGTCTCTGTTCCCTATTCTAAGCTAATTTGCCCAAACAGGAAGAACTGGGAATCACACCTGGAGGGATGATCTCATCTCAAAAGCATCCTGTCATCAAGGGTCTAACTTTATCAGCCCCCAAATGGGCCGTCTAGCCAAAAACATTCATCCAGATTTCTTCTGTTATCAGTGGAAAGGTACCTCAGAAGTACCTCTTAGCGTGGCTCTTCCCCATCTAAGATCAGTGTTAGAGTGGGATGCCGTGAATCACTGGTCGCTCTTGGATAAACTGTATGGCCGGTGTAGTGCAGCGCCCTCCCAGCTAGACTGAGATAAGGTAAATCCCTCAAGATAGCTTAGATAATGTGAAACTACAATCTGTGAACCCTGCCTAAGTGCAGAGCTGGCTGGGGAGTTACACTGCAGTGTCCTGATACAGTCCCCACTTCCTCCTGGAATGTCAGTTGCAGTTGTGGAGGTTTTTTTGGTTCAAGGACTCTCTTATTCCAGTCCAGCATTAAGGAGAAATCAGTAAAAATAGCTATTGTGAACAATAGGATTTGTTCCTTCTCAGTGGTATTTTGTTTAAAAGATGTCACTGAGTAATTGCATTCTAATGATGATGTTTAAGTGTATGTTATCCTAAAGCATTAAAAAACCCACCCAAGAATCTATTGATCTTTTTTATCGACATAAATGAGGCAAACTACTTAGCATAAGATACTCAGTATCTTTCACTGTAGTATACAGCCTCAAAACATAACTTACTTAGTCATAAGTTCATTTGAGAACATGATGTTAAGTTTCTTCTTCATGGAGACAGAGGCTTAGAGCTGTTCCCATATTATTAACCTAAGGAGCCCTTGACAAATCTGAGGATAAAAAATTGTTCCCTCTCTGACCACTGAACTACATGTAGTTCACTTAAGTGAGCTATATAATCAATAGCCTCTTGAGATAATACCATTGCTGTAATTGAATAGGATGAAATTGGCAAAGGAATATGTTATTTTGGTTGCACATATTTTTAGTTACAGAAAATTCCCGTTATTTTCTCTAAATTTTATGCATAATTTAAAATACATCAATTACATAGAACATTGATTAAATATCAGCAACAGGACTCAATGAGCTCTCCTAGTGAATAAAAAACAGTTTTAAGAGTGCCCTCTGAGCTAGTCTCATGAGCAAACTAAATAAGAGACTGTGTATTGCAGAGTCCCCAAGCCAGTGCTTTCCCAGCAATATAAAAGAATTGAGTCTTGATTGTTGAGAAGCCATTATGGGCTTTGACTTGGTCTCACTGTGTCCAAATCTGGAAGCTGTTAAATATCTCAACTTTTGGTGGAAAGCAAGAGGAGAGAAATTGTTGCCAGGACACAATTTCCAGACTGTTTAGGGCACAGTCAATCAAAGTAGAACCTGATACCAAGGAGATAATTGGTAGTCAGTGCAGACTAGGCAGTTCTGGTATCAAATGCTCCATCTTACACATGTTTTCTAACAGTCATATTCTGGACTCTTGGAGGTCTCTCAGACACAGCCCATAAAACAACAGTTTCAACCGTTCAGTCTAGACACAGCAAAAGATACATCTGGTGAGATTATAATAATGAGAGTTTCCTTTTCAAAGATATTTTTGCTGCAGTTTCACCACCCAAAAGTACCAAGAGGTAGAAATCATACACAGTTCAGCTCAGCAAAAAAGTAGGTAGCAGAAACTGCAGAGGTGAAGGAGCAAGTGTCCACTTCAGAGTCGCTGTCCCAGTTGTCCTTCACCCAGCCAGTATTGCTCATCTAGTACAGAATGGGTTTGAATCTGCTGTCCTCATCCGAGCATGTTCAGGTTACACATTGCTAGGCAGAGACTGCAGCACCCAAAGAGAAACCATGTAAACTGGAGCTGGTTGGGACTTCAGAGAGCCTCACTGCTCATCCCTCACTATGGCCTTTAACAGCACAGTGTCCATCAGTGTTCCCTGCATGGAACAGAATTTCCCTGCTCAGCAAACAGGACGTGTCCAACACTGAGTATGTGGAGCTGTCTTTATGGAGAGACTCCAACTCAGAGATCAACTGAAATTAGTGAGAGGTTAAAATCATTGGAACGGAGGAATTAGATTTACCTTAGGAATTTGATTCATTCTAAATAGCAAAGCTTTTTCATTTAGTGTTGCCCATAACAACTTCTTGTCAACACTGCTTCCAGAAAATAACTGGTACAGAATCCTGTCACATATTTAGGTTTTTGTCCACTGCCAGACAATAAATCTTTAATCTTTTGTGCAACATAAATAGGTTTGAAAGATGGAACGAATACACCGTATTCTGAGACTTTGACAGGGAGATGTATTCACCCTGTCCCTTTCTGCTTTCTCTACCCTAAAAATGGGAAAGAGTTGGTAATCCGAAGAGCAACTGACTCCAGAAAGATGATGTTTTCAGAGCTAGCCTGAATGATGCACGTATAGGGCAGACTGATCTCTGCTGAGGAAGCCAATATATAATTTATACATGATGGCTGTCTCTATTAAAACACACCGAGTGTCACTGCACACTTAGAGAAGTGCCTACCTGTTCAGAGAGGTGGATTGTAACCTTCAGTACTGGTGTCTTGAGAGGTTTTTATTTTCAGTTTTAAGAGTAAATTGAATTGTGAGAAGCAAATTGAAAAGCTAGAAGATTGAAGAGAATAGAGATAAGAAATTAGGAACGTACATAGGTCTAGAAATATTTTTAAAAGTCAGTTGAACAAAATGTCGTCTATGTTCCCAAATGTATTTTAATAGAAGCAGCAGGTAAAATGCTATTAACCATGTAATTTGGATTTCATTGCCTCGCTTTTTTGAATGAAATTAGTATGGTTTTATTTTTCTCTCCCTTCTTTGCAATTAGGCCATTGTCTTAGAAATACATGTACTAGAGCTATATTCCCTTGGGAGCCTTCAATGGACTTCAGTGTTTGAAATCTCAATCAGATCATTCACAAAGCAGCTTCAGGGACCTTCTTCTCGGCTGAGACCATAGAATAGGCCTAGTTTAGAGATGGAATGTTCTTCTGGTGTTTTGGGTGTGCAAAAGAAACAGTGCATTAAATGGTGCATGTTACTAGCTTTCTGCAAAGCAGTGACTATAAAGTCAGACAGCCTAGATGCTTTGTTTTATTTGCAGAGTTTCTCATGCCTTCATTTTTACACTTCTCTTTCTTCTAGGGAGAGCATTGAGAAAAGACACTCCAGCCATCCTTCGCCAGCACCTATCCATCCAGTAAACTCCCTCGGACATAATCGCAGCTCAAGTGAGCAGATCAGGAGCCATCTGAATCCCGAGGTTCGAGAAAAAGAGAAACCCAAAGAACGAGAGAGGGATCACTCCGAATCTCGGAAGGAAATTAATGTTGAAGAGCACAAGGTGAAGGACAACTACATTTCGGAGAAAGAAGGCCTGAGCCATGAAAGCCGAGTGGTGGAAGAGTCTAAGCAAATGCCCAGGGTTCCTTCACCCTATGCTAGGCCCCCCGTTGTGGAGAGCACCAGGCCTAATAGTACTTCAAACCGTGAGGCCGAGAGGAAGAACGAGCCGGCGTATGATAATCCGAAGAAAAGCAATGAAGTCAAAGTGAAGGAGGAGCGAAAGGAAGACCATGATGTTCAACCTGAGGGACCTCAGACTCATAGGTCATCTGATCAGCCACCACCTATATCTACATCTAACGTCCATCCAAGTCCTTTAGTGTCTATGCCCATGACTGTAGGTGTAACTGGTATACATCACATGAACAGCATCAGTGGTCTGGATAGGACTCGCATGATGACCCCTTTTATGGGAATTAGCCCAATTCCTGGTGGAGAACGTTTCCCTTATCCTTCTTTCCACTGGGATCCAATGAGAGATCCCTTAAGAGATCCATACAGAGAGCTAGACATTCATCGGAGAGACCCCCTGGGCAGAGACTTTTTGCTAAGAAATGACCCCCTTCATCGTCTTTCTACACCAAGATTATATGAAGCAGACAGGTCATTCAGGGATCGGGAACCTCACGACTACAATCACCACCACCATCACCACCACCCTCTCTCTGTTGACCCTCGACGTGAGCATGAGAGGGGCAACCACTTGGATGATCGGGAGCGGTTGCACATGCTCAGAGAGGACTATGAACATGCACGCCTGCACTCAGTTCACCCTGCCGCCTTGGATGGGCACCTGCCTCACCCAAGCCTAATCACGCCAGGACTTCCTAGCATGCACTACCCCAGAGTCAGTCCCCCGACGGGACACCAAAATGGCATCCTCAATAAAACTCCCCCCACAGCAGCTCTCAGTGCCCCTCCACCTCTTATTTCTACACTGGGACCTCGGCCTGGGTCTCCCAGAAGGACTACTCCTCTGTCAACAGAGATGAGAGAGAGGCCTCCTTCTCACACCCTCAAGGACATCGAAGCTCGATAAGCAGAGTGAGACTAAATAAAAACCAGAGAAAGAGGGACAGAACATTGTAAATGAACATAATATAAAGACCTTCTTACTAGTCATTGATACAGACTGGGGATGTGACCCGCTGTACAATATGTATAGACCTGAGTGCAAAGATTTTGAAATGTTTTTTTTGTATATTATATGTTGAAATTTTCCAGATCTTTTAGCCAAGTCCATATGTTCCTCGTGTCTCCTACTCTGTTTTATTTCTAGTTTTAAAATTTCAAAATTTGAACTGAAGAATAAGACGTTAATCTCAACGATTTGACTAGATACAAAGCACCACCAATGTCAACCATACAAAACTCTTTCAGACCAGAAGTGAAGACAATTGTAGATATTTATGTAAAAAGATTGCTTCATGGGTTAATGGTTCATATATGCAAAAAGGGTAAGATGAAAGCTTTACTTTGTACAAATGTAAATAGATAAAATTAAGTAACATAATACATTAATACTTCTTAAACTGTGCTATTTGCAAACTTAATATTGATCAACACAGTCTGCTTATGCTGTGTTACATATATTGTTATAGACAGCTAAACCCCTTCAACTATGCAATGAATTTTAAGGCTTTTCACAAAAGCCTTTATAACTCAAAGGAGCCTTTTCAACACACAACATAATTAAAGTCATATTTTCCCTGAAAAAGCTCATCTATAATAGAAACCTATTTCTCTTGCTTGTTTTGAAGAAACAGCCCGTTAGAAATGTAGTTTTCTGTCTGAACCCCTGCATCAAGATGCTGATGTTACTGTAGCTCATGTATTCCTTAGAATGCGTCAGGGTTAGCAGTCTGTAATCACTGATACTGTAGTCATGACAGATCGGTTTTCAGTCACATTAATCTGGGTTAAACAGAGTAATAATCAAATACTGGATATTTTCCAGAACTTTTGTCACTTAACATGTCAGATTTATTTTTGGAAGAACATCTGCTTATAGCCATTCATGTCTGTTTTTATTGCCAGTGTGTCATTTTTGTCTGTACACACTTCTTTTTTTGTTAAGTGATTTTTAGCTACATTGAAACAAATCCTACGAGAAAGCTAATACTTTTCTAAATGATGGATATGTTTTCACTGTGGATGAGTAGTTTAATTAATGAACTCCGATGCAGATTTCATAATGCGATTTATTGTATATCAGTTGGTAATAAAGTCTGTGAATAGTTAACAGGTCAGCCTTGTTGTTCCCTAATCATAGAAGACATGAAATAACATGAAGAACATGGTCCTTTTTAAAAATATGCATCAATCTTCTGAAATCTGTCTTTTCATAACACACTTTTTTATAACGCGTTAAGTTTCTTGTCTAAATATTTGGAGAGAATATGACTTTATCAGAGAGAATTCAATATCTTGTCTACTGGACTGTAAAATATATGTATGAAATAAAATTAGTTCCATTGGTCTTCTAGTGTATTAAAGTGCTATCTGAAGTTGTTATCCTGTTTTGGCAAAAAAAAAAAAAAAAAAAAAAGAAAAAAGTTAACTACAGACAGTTGTTTCTAATGATCAGAGATCTATTTTAGTAGTCAACTGAAGGTTTAGTTGTGAGCTTCAGATTTTGTGAACTCCAGATGTTGTGCAGTGGTTTTTTTTTTTTTTTAAGAACAAAAGGAAAAGTACAAAAAAAACCCAACCCTGAGGAATATGTACACTGGAACCGTAGTGGTAGCTTTCAGTATTGTAAAGAGATTGTTATATACGAACCTTTTTGCTGTTTATCCTGTATGTAATAAAGTCCTTTCTAGATCCTATGTGAAAAGAAAAGTGAAGCGGCTCTCAATCTTCAGCATGTTTCCTCATCAGCGAAGACTTGTGTAATGTAAATTGTGCCATGTTATTAAAAAATGTGAACTAAACTGCTAGGTGCTTCTTTGTGTGGAGTACCCCATCATTGCTATGGGGAAGAAATGCTTTTTCCCAAGAGTGGGGTTTTGTTCAGAAGAAATAGCTATCAAAAATGTAAAGGAAATGGCAAACTTTTATAAGCCATCTTACTAAAATGATTATAGTAATCAGGAAAAAAAGGACAAAAAGGACACCAGATTCTTAGTTTGCCTAAATTCTTTAAAATATAGTAACACCCTACTTACCTTAGATTTTAGTTAACTGACCAGTTGGTCTTTCAGGATAGTCCCATACTTAAGTACGTGGCTGTATGCAAGCCCTTCTGTGAATTTGTGCAGTTCCATACAGCCAATGGTATTTTACCACTTTTCATCAGTTAAAGATACGGCTCTCAGTTTCTATGAACAATTTGTCCATAAATACGTTCAATTTCCTGCAAATTGATTAGTACAAATCTTCATAGTACAGCTTTTGTGGTGGTCTCTTTTGAAAAAAAGACAAAAAATTAGGTCCTCGTGATAACATAATTTCCAGGAGGGTGTTTTTTAGTTCAGGGTTTGTTTTTTTTTTGGGGGGGGGGGGGGGAGGGAGTTTATAAGCTTGTTGCAAACACTTCAAAACCTTTATTCAAGTTACTTTGGCAGAGGTAACTTGTGACACCAAAAATTGCTTTCTTGAGCAAGATAGGAGATCTTTCTTCTCCCTCAGTAATTGCCAGTTTTGCTATAAGCAATTAAAGGTATGCAGCCATATATCCAAGTTTCGTTGTTTCTTCAGCCCTGTAGCACTTCTGTCTGTATTCTACTATTTCTCCCATGTAAATCTGATGAAATTTCCCTTATTTTCAACCATGTAACTTAGAGAATAACCCTATGTCTTTTTTTAAAAATCCCAATTTTGTGCAAGCTGTGCAGGATGTACAATAGTAGCATAATGTGCAAAAAGAACTTTTTTCTGTGAGGAGCCCATATCTTGGTCTTCTGGATGCACATGATTAAAAACTTCCAAGTTTCTGAAGGAATCCAGTTATGGCTGTAGAAGCCTGAAAACTATTGGAGCAAGCTTGCACAGGTAGAGTGTGAGGGGCCCCGTGAGAGAGGGACTAATGAGAGCATCATCTTCCAGGCTCATCTCAGAGCACTGTAACAGGAGTCCTAACAGCTTTGTCAGTGTCTTCAGGGGGAAGAAATGTGGTATCTGATTGTACAGACTATGATCCTTGTCCTCCCAGGTGCTGAGCATCCTCCTGCTGATGGTCCTTAATTCCCAGTCAAGCCAATGAACCCTCACTCCCAGAGTCCCAGAAAGTATTGAGGCATTTCACTCCCTTTGAATTCAATACAAGTGGCTATACACCTTTGAAAATCTGGGTGACAGGTTTTTTTCTGTAGGAGTGGTGATGCTCATAGGAATATGCCTGAAACGTATAGTAAGAGATGAAATAAGATTTTTAATGCTTTTAAACTTTCAGATGCATTCACTGCTTTTCAGAAGTTTGCTATAGGGATGTTAGCCTTCAGGTATAGACAATTTAATCTTTTTAGCAGGGTTTTCTAATCAAAACTTTTGTCTTAAATCTATTTTTTAATCACTAGTATTTAAGAAATGAAGTTAATTTAAAGACCGTGCCAAATACCTCCTGTAATAAGGGTATTATTCTGTAGTGTGTGAGAGATCTGGATCATAGAAAACCTATGCTTACAACATCCAGGACCTTTGAATTATGCTTTAAAACTTCCACCTTCCTGTGCTCCAACTAGTTTTCTACTTAGCAGCTTCCTATCACCAGCTGAGATGCCAACTAAAGCAGTGTATAAGAAGAGATTCTCTGAAATCAGCCATAACATTTGTTCCCTGATACAATGCCCCTTCTTTTTTAACTTTCTATACTGTCTTTGTTTTTCCTTACTACTTACCTAGCTCTACCTGGTTTTCTGCTCGTCATACTTTACTGATACTCTCTCGCCTTTTTGCCAGTCATATTTCATGGCTTATAATAGCTAAATCTATTATAGGCAGCAATAAACACTGCAGACAAATTTTTCCATAGACACTGTATACTTTTGTTCCTTTGCCTGTATGAGCTCGTGAAAATTTGTAGTGGTTGCTGGACTGGAAGTAGGCAAATGGAGGTGGGGGAGGGTTTTTCTGAAAGTGTTTTCAGTTGCTGTGGCTGTGCCTTGTTAAGTAAGTATTTAGCATGATTCTTGATAATTTGAACTAACTACTGCTTCACACGTGCAGGTGACCTGCTGAAAGCCACCTGGGGCACGGGAACAAGGTAACAGACCATGGGTTATATTCCATTTACAGAGTTGCTACTTGGCTTGCTGCTTTTGTTTCTGGCAAGAAAGGTGAGCTGTGGTTCAGTGACGAAAGACAAATTATACAGGGTTCTGTTACTCCCACAGTTAAGTCTCAAACTTCCTTCTTTGGACTCCAACTGCCATCTTGGGAGGCATAGCTCATCCATAGCTTCAGAAGGCGATTTGGAGCAGGAGCCCAAGATAAATGGTCTGAATTGCCTTTTGAAAGTGACTCTTCCTTAACTCCAGATGGAGACTAGCCTCTAACTTAGCTGGTTCAGAGAAATACCTGAGAATGAGTGGTGGGGACTACCTCCTCCCTTGTTGATTTTACAGTCTCATCAGATCTTCCTTCCTTCCTTCCTTTGCACTGTAAAGTATCAATCTTAGCCATTCCTTATGGGAAGCTCTTTGGGACACTGTCTTACTACATTATTGCACTGTGTTTGCTGCCCTGGCTGGGGTAAGTGAGCATTTCTCAGTGCTGCTATGATAATCTATATATATTTGGTAGTACTAGAGACCAAAGTGAAAACTGAAGGCCTCGGTGAGTTAGCCATGGTAAGCACTATAAAAGATTCCAGATTTTTGCTAGCCACAAAGAAACAAAGCTGCAGGTGAGAGCAGACTGTTCTCCCTGTGTCCTGTCTCCATCTGGAGGGGCTTAGACTGCTTGTGGCCATGGGCAGGGTGGAAGTTCCCAGCTGGCAATGCCTCCGAGTGCTTATTGTGGAGTTGGCAGACAGTTTCCAGCATGACCCCTTTCTGCCAGCTGTGTGGTTGGGGGTAACAAACTTTTTTTTTTTTTTTTTTCCCCACAGGTATCTTGCAACTAAAAAAACTTTAGCACAAAGACATTTCCTGGTCATAAAGAATATCCCCCTCATTTGTGCACTGTTTGTCTGCATATAGAAACACATGTATTTATATACATCAAAATGCACACACAATGTCAGGTGCAATGTCACAGGGATGACGCTCTATTCAGCAAGGAGCAGAGTATGAAATCATGATGGCATCCTACAGTCTCACATCCTTTTTGCTGCTTTCTGCTGAGGCCTTTCCTGTGGATTGCATTTGATGTTCCCTCTGCTGGCCTGGTAATACAGACTTCACTATACCATTATCTCCATTTTATAAATGGGAAAAGTGCAGCTGGGAACACTGCCACCAGTGTAATACCAGCCACCTACTGCCTGAGTCATCCCAGGAGTCACCCAGGGGAACTAGGTTACTGCCTTACTCACCATGAGAACAAAAAAACCCTGAATCAGGTAAATTGCAGAGTCAGTGGTGATAATAAATGAGGAATTTCTGGGTTGCTGTTTTGTCTATAGGAAGTACTTTTAACCCTAACCCATGGTAACAACTTTCTGAAGTCTAGATTTGCTAAAATTATTTCCATTAAATAATACGTTTACTTATTTAGTGATAATTCAAGTACCTCAAGTACTGACCCAAGTTGATAAGGCCTGTGGTCTTTCTGGTTATTGAAAGCAGATTTGCTGTATTTTGCCACCTAGTGTGGCTTGTTTAATCGTCACTGTTGCTCGTTATTGAAACTCACTCAGAGCATACTATTTTTCTTGGTTGGATTTATATGTTTCTCTACTGAAAAACTTGCATTTAGCCCTAGGAACCTAGCCATCCACCCCCAGTACAATCATCTTTGTTTCAAGACAATAAAATAATTATTCAAGAACTTAATTAAATAAAGACTTTACCTATATACAATATTACTGTATATTGATGAAATGCATCTTCTGCTTTGTATCTTCAAAGTCCTTAACTAGTTTCTGTTGAATCAGTGATGAGGGGTTTTTTGATGCAGCAGAGATTGCATTAGCATCAAAAGCTTGGAAATGATGTGGGGTTTTTTTTTCCTTTTAAAGACATGTAGAATACAAGTATGAACTTCCTGGGATTTTCAGTTGTTCCTATTTTTGAAGGGTATCAGTGTACTTAAGGCAAACATGGAGCACATTTGATTAAATAAAAAACCCAGCTGTAAAACAACCACGAGCTACTTGCCCTCCAAAAGGAAAGTTTTGTCTCAGTTAATACTCAAATGTCCAAGTAGAGCTGGATTTATTTTAGCCTGCTAGAAAAGGCTGTCGTTCTTCAGAGATACCACAAGAGGGTAGTTAAAGAGAGACTGAAATATGTGTAGGCTGATGGGATGGCTATGCTGTTTCATGCAAGGTGAATGTAGCTGTAAATTATTTTTATGAGAGTCTGATCTGTGAGGAGCTCTCCTGTTGCCCTGCATAAACGACAGAAATCTCAACGGTGCTGTGGCAGGCAGTGATCAGGTTGACTAAGGAGTGACCTTGCTTTATCACATTTCATAGAGGGACTAGAAGTGGTCCATGCTCAGAGCATTCAGCTAGATAAAGGCAATCATATTTTGGAGAGTTAGGCTTAAATTGCATGGTGCTACAGTCTAGCAACAAAGCACATTGCTTATGTTAAGGGAATAAAAGATGCTTCTGTAGTGCAAATAGTATGTATGATATGAGTTTAGTGTATGTCAGCTCCTCAAAGCCTCAGCGTTTAGTGAGGCCATTGGTCTGTTTTTTCCATTACCTGGCTTTTGAAAGGATTAGCCAAGGACAAAGTAAGAGAATTGCTTCATTTGGAGATGGGGGAAAAAAGAAAATCCAAATTTTCTGAGGACACAAATTAAACTGGTTTATTTAAAATCATCAGAGCTGTCTCCTTCATACCAGCAGAAAACTTGGCCCTGGTTTTTCCTTTTCTTCCCTAGTTACTCCTGCCACATCAGCAGAGAGCTAACATTTCTCTGATGCTGTACAAGCTCTCCTGACTCTCACGAGGGGCTGTCTGCCCCGAGGAGCGTTTCCTTGCACAGGGCCTGAGCAAAGCATGGCCCCAGCTGAGTCTAAGCCAGCTGAGGGCCAGAGTGGGCCTGGTGGAGCCTTCATCTCCCGTCCCACAAGAAGACCAGGCCCCGCACCCCTCCACCCCCCAGACAAGCCACAGCAAGCAGCTGGAAATTGGTCTGTCCCCACGGACATGGCCTGGCCGGTGTCCAAGCAGGACCCAGTCCCCTCAGAAAGGGTGGCAGCCCTGCATGCACCCGGCTCCCAGGCCCCTGTGGCGTGACCCCTGTGGCGTGAGCCCCCAGGTCTGCTGGCTCTGACTGAGAACAGCACTCCACTTTGGCTGGGGTGGCCCTACCTCCTCACAGCTGAGAGCTGGGTGCCCAGCTCTGCTCACCTGGGAGTCACAAAAGTTGTTTTCACAAGGCCAAACAGCGAGGTGGGGTGGAGCACGGTGTTGAGGAGATGATGGCTTGTGCCCAAGTCTGTCATCCACCTTGCAGCATTATCGCTGCAGTTTGCTGTCAGTGGAGTCATGCTATGATCGTCATTATAGTTTTAAATTACTGTATTATTGTGGCTTACAGAGCATCTGGAGCTTTGCAGCAGTAAATACATCACCAAATACTACAGCACTATAGTAATCTGTTGCTTTGAAAAATCTATTTAGGCAAATACAGTCGGGGTGAGCAGGTGTGTCTGTGCCTCCTGGCCCAGCTCCTGATGGCACCACACCATGATACACCGGCCTGGGGCAGAAACGCATCCAGCTGGAGACGTGCTTGCAGAAACTGATTGATCGTCTTTAGTACAACTTCATGCCTCTTGAAGTTGGCATCTTTTTATGAGACGATGAGAGATTCTTGTCAGATGCTGGCGAGAGACCTTGCGCTGGCGCCGAGGCGGCCCGGCCCGTGAGGCATTGTTGTTCTGGGAACGCCGTGGCTCTGCTCTGACCAGTCCATCCTGACTGGAAGGACCCCTCAGGAGTCCTTATATTTATTTATTTAAAATTTATTTTTACTTTTTCTCCTCAGCTTGAGCCCTTCCTTTCGTGCAGCACGGCCAGGGATCGAGCTGCAGAGGGCACTGTGGGAGAGAGAAACCCGCGGCGCCGCCGGCGCGGCCCGACACTAGAGGGAGACGCCGTCCCGGGCTGGCCGAACGCGGCTGCCGCCGGGGGAGGGACGGCTCCGGGCTCTTTGTTTGGGTTTTTCTGACCCTCCGACGGACCCCGCCTGCCGGGAGCTCTTGGGCCGGGCCGCGGAGAGGCGGCGGCCGGTGCCCCTCACCCAGGCGGCCGTGCCTCTCGCTCTCCACAAATCGCAACAGCCCCCGCTTCTGATTTTAGACCTGCGAGGTGTTAGGGTAAGAGGAGTCTAGGCTGGGAGTTATTCTGATAAAGGCATCTTGAGAAACATCTTGAGGAACGCAGCAAGTTGAAGTAAAGGCTGGGAAAAATTGCACTAGCTGTAAGTTGATATGTTGCCTGCGGAGATGGAAAAATGAAGTAGGAAAAGGAGTAGGTATGCTAGACCGGGCTTTGGCAATGGATTTATGTACTTGTCATCAGGAGGCAGTAAACGCCTCTCTGTGCCAGCCCCTCTGAACGTTGTCCCTGGTGTTGGGGCCCTGGCTCCTGTCCGAAGGGCAGAAGGGGACAGTGGCCTCTGCTTCAGGGACCTGCCAGGCCTGACCCAGCTGGGTGGGAGGCTCCTGGCCGGGCAGAAAGGCTGGGGAGGGTCACTGGCGGGGTGGTCAGCAACTCCGTGTAAAACTGGTTAAAAGTAACAATTCAAGAAAGAAAGAAAAAAAATGCCTGTTTAGGAAGGGGAAAGAAACCCCCAACAACTAACTCCTCTCCCTTTTTTCAGATTTTTGTCACCCATATTCAACTTGTTGCCTGGTCCCTCACAGCCTGCTTAATTTCCCGAGTTTATCTCAAGAAGGCAGGATGCTGGGGAACAAGAGCAACACTTTGGTGGTTATTTTTCTTCACCAAAGTTGCGTTTCACTACACAAGTTTGAGTGGGAATAGGGTTTTTTTCACATGCCATCCTGGCAAGTCCTCGCCGACTGAGGCAGCCTGTCGGGCTGGCCAGGCAGTAGGACAGTGGAGACCAGCCAGCTTGTCTCCAGCAGCCAGTCACTCCATTTCTGTGCCAGGATGAGCTGTATCCTCCGCCGTGGGTGTAGGAAGCAGGACTTCCAGAAGGATTTTTGAACTGGAAATTGTGTGCGTCCCAGCATCATATATATTTAGTGTGATAGCAGGATTCACGATTTCTGGTAACACGGGGATACAGACAGACCATAATGTAGAATTAGAAGTAAGATTTTCTCACTCTAGTTGTGTGGAGGTAAATCAAGTGTGTATTGTTCTGTAGCATGTTTCTTCAGATGATTGCATGTTTTTCAATTGTATTTCAAAGCAAAGGACTTCAGGTTTGATTTGTGTACTAGCCTGCTGGGAAGTCTTAAGAAAGTCCTACTGAGAATCTGTGCCTTCTTTCTCTGTGATATGACTCTTCTCCCCGCCCTTTCCGCCTGTAAAGAGCTTTTAGATCTATTATTAGAAATTCTATGAGAGGTTTCATAGGGGTGGTTTTGGTTTGGTTTTTTTCCCCAAGTTATATTTTCTAATCCCCAATAGCAAAGCAGTAAATCTGTTCTTGGCAGATTATTTAGTTTTATCTTTAGGTTGACTTGAATTTGGAGGGAATACAGTCAAAGTGGGCATCAGATTTTAAGAATTATTCTGTAATGACTGCAATAGCTTTTTATTGCTGTTAATTCTAAATCTCATGAACTTGTTCCCTGTCTCTGCAGGTCTGACTTAGTAAACTTTGCTCTGAATGGCACCATGACTGCTTCATGAAACATTGAAAAGCCTGTTTCTAGTAAATCTAGCATAGAGTAGTTGGATCTCTAATTGACTGTTTACAAGAGTTTCCATGAAATTCTGGCATCTAGACTACTGTGGGATCAAACTGGACCTTGTTTTTGTGCATGCACCTTTGACTTTAGTGCTGCCCAAATGTGCAGGACTGAATTTGCCTGTCACTGAAAAGCAAAATCATTAATGTCCTTGACTTTGACTTCTGAAATACCTTGCATATGAATGCCTGAAGCATTCTGGTGTGTGAGCTAAGCACTTTGCTAAACCTGGGAGTACAAGTGAAAAATAGGAAGACAACTCTGCAACACTACACTTGGTGGGTCGTGCTTTTGATTTTCATTTTAAACACATGCCATCAGTGAAATTGCAGTGAAGAACTATCATATTGAATGCTTAACTCATCAAGACAGGAAAAGGAGCCTTGCAAATACATGTATTGGGGAGGACAAAAGACAAAATGTGATGGTTAAGTGTATAATTGTAGGATTTTCCTGTTGGGATTCTAGAGGACTTTCTGCAAGAGAATGGCCATGTGAGCAATCCTGCGTGAGAACAAGACTGATAAGAGCCTCAGCCGAGCAAGAATGCGATAAGGATGTGACCCTGAATGAGGGGGGAGAAACTCGATGAGACAAACAACCCCTGGAAGGGGCTGGGATGGAAGAGGAAGTTCCTCAAGGCAGGAAGTCTGGCAAGGCTGATGCGGCACTTTTTATCCAGTCATAAGAAGGTTTAAAGCGCGGGCTAAGTTAACTGTCCAGTCTTGAGGACTTGTACTGCATGTTACTCACGTGTGCGGGAGAACATTATAAAAGGGCTTTCTTAGTTGTAATAAACGGGCATTGCTTCATCACATTGGTCGTGTGCGTGCTCAGCTCTCCCGCATTTTCCTTTACCTAGAATACTGGATTTGAGCTTTGGCACTTATAAAAGAAGTTTGTTTTGCTGTTTTGTTTTTGGCATGTGGCTGTCTTCAGGAAGTTCTGATGGATTCTTTGGATGGCTTACATACTGGCAAATAGGGAGTTAGTAGCCTGTAAAAATATCTGATGAGTATAAAAGCAGTGCTTTAACATTAACCAGGGAGAGGATGTTTTATGAGGATATTTATGCTTTTGAGGAAGGGGCAGAGGATTGTCCAATGGGAAGATGAACAGGGGATCTAAAAGGAAATTAATGAGAATGATTTGTGCAGAATAGAATACTTGGTTCCAAACTAAATTTTTATGTGCATTTCTGAACCTTCAAGTGGTGCGAAGACAGAAGCTGATGATACTTGTGATGATGCCTGTTGAAAGTAAACTCACTGCTGAGCATCAGAGAAATCCCAGGAGTTCCTAAATTTGCCACAGGTATGAAAAAATTTATTAGAGATGTTACTGGAAAAGTTATGGCAAAATTGCCTATTTTGACTCACTCATTAAAGCTGTTGCATTTTTATTCCAAATGTGGAATACAAGGGGAACAGGCTATCTGACAATGGCTCCAGTTTGGGGTTGGGGAGCTCTGTATTGTCTTTTCAGTTCAGTAAGAGTCTGTCAGGCTTATATAGTTCACCCAATATCACAGTGAGCCTGATTTTCTAGACTTCTCCATGTATATTATACACTGTATTGTATCTCCATCCTGTGGATCTATGCAAACAATGAACAAAAGTCACTCTTCTGGGTGGGGAATGAAACTGTCCTGATAACTTTAAAAGACAAAACATGAAACGTCATTTTGAAATGTTCTACCCAAAATGAAGTAATGGTTTGTAAAGCCCCAGCACAGACACAGTCTGCGATTGTTTGGCAACAGAGCAGAGAGCTGGGAGCACACCAGCTTCAGGAAGCAGAGTTCAGCTCCCTGTGAATCCCAATTCTGCTGTGCATATTCCAGAGCAAGCCAAGTTTCTCAGGGCTGCTAAGTCAGGAACTCGGTCTTTGTAGTAACCAGACTTTCAGGTTCCCAAAATACTGACACATATCAGTCCAGATAGTTTCTAGTTTCATATCAGTCCAGTAGTTTCTGATGAAGATATTTTCCTTTAAAATCTGACCAAAGGCTCACTTCTCATATTTTCCCTGAGGGGTGCACAGACCACAAATTTGAAAGTGCTGCCAACTTCAGTAGACACAAGTTTCCTATGGCTGATCCTGTAGCAGTTGAACCAAAGGCCCTTTCAGGTAATTTATGTGTCTGCTCTGTCAGTGATGTGAAATTCCTGCAGCCTATTATGAGAGTATATGGGGAAACTTGAATTGTAGAACTTAGAGTTGTTTAGGTTGGAAAAGACCTTTAAGATCATCGAGTCCAACCCTTAACCTAACATTGCCAAGTCCACCAGTAAACCATGTCCTGAAAAGCCATATCTACACATTTTTTAAATATCTCCAGGGATGGTGACTCAACCACTCCCCGGCACAACCTATTCCAGTGCTAAATAGCCTTTTCAGTGAAGAAATTTTTCCTAATATCCAGTCTAAATTTCCCTGGTGCAACTTGAGGCCATTACCTCTTGTCCTATCACTTGTGATGTGGGAAAAGAGACTGACACCCACCTCTCTGCACCCTCCTGTCAGGGAGCTGTAGAGGGCCAGGAGGTCTCCCCTCAGCCTCCTCTTCTCCGGACTAAACCCCCCCAGTTCCCTCAGCCGCTCCTCGCAGGACCTGTGCTCCAGACCCTGCCCCAGCTCTGTTGCCCTTCTTTAGATACACTCCAGCCCCTGTTGTTGAAAGCTAATACATTTCCAGGAAGTATTTTTATTTTCACTTTGGTTCATTGCCTTTTCCAGTGTTTTCCTGGAAAATTTTCAGCATCTATAATTCTGCCTTATGGCAAAAACCTCAGGGCACAAACCTGGCACACTGAATGTGTGCATATGGTACTGAGCCCTTTCTGCAGCTCAGCTGTTGTGCCTAAAGGCCACCAAAGTGCGCCATATACTCAGCGAGCCTTGTATGCTTGCCTAAGGCATGTCTTCCACCATGTCATATCTTGCTGAAAGGGCTTTGATACTTTGCGTAGGATCTCACACAGCTGCAGAAGTGACGTGAAGGGGAATTGCTGCCTACCACACCAGGAGGGTGCTTCACCTCAGAGCAACTGCTGCATGTTGTGCCATGATGCCTTCAGCTGTTCCCTATGGGACTATTTGCTTGTTTAGATTTGTTCAGTCTTGGATCTGACAGGAAAAGATGGCTTGCTACCCAGGTATGAAACAACCAAGACTCTGCAAAGACCAGGATGTAGCTTTGCCTTAACAGGATGGGCTTTGGTGCCAGAGTTTTTTCAGTGGTTTCAGTGTTGTCCAGCTTTTTCAGGCAGTAAAGGAGCACTTTAAGGTGGAATTCGATGAATGCTCAAACTAATAGCTTTGCCTGGGTTGCAGGTGAGCTTGTCCCATGGGTGGAAGGTGATAATATGGGAGAAAGTATAGAGCTGTTTGCTCATAGGCTACAGCTAAAGCTTGGAGGAAGAGGAAGGCTGGGAGGTTTGCTCTGTTCCTTCTCTTACTTCAGGCATCCTAAACCAGGTCAGGATGTAGGTGAATAAACTTAGCATATCATTGAACCATAGAGAAGAGTTTAAGTTTTGGAACTGCATATTGAAGACAGGACTCTGTCTGTTTTGGAGAATGTTTTTATTCTGAGGAGTTTTGGTCAGGCTTGAGTTTTGCTGATACCTTGTAGCATACGTAGGACTGATTGTCTACTGATCAAAATGGCCCATGTTTGTTTAGTATCTCTGCATCTCACAGGCTTAAATGTTTTTTGGTTGTTTGGGGGTTTTGTTTGTTTTGTGTTTTTTTTGTCATGGAGTTTTATAAATGGGGAATCCAAAGAAAAAATGAAGTTCAAGACTGCATGGAGCTGGTGAAGGAGGAGAGGATGAAACCTCAGCTGTGGGTTCCCAAGTTCATCCTTTTCACCAGCTTGGTAGGCATCTCTAGCAGTGGTGTTATTCTAGAGACCAAGCAGCCAGACACATCGTGAGTTAGGAAGGAGGGAGGCAGAATAACATGTAAAGAACTGGTCACTTCAAACTGTAAGTGACTTTTGTTTTCAAGGAATTCATTCTAACACTACTAGTGCTCAGGCTGTTCTTTACATGAACAAAAGACTTATCTCTTCTGGGTTGCAATGTAGCATTTCTTGCCTGCCCTAAATTCACTTAATTTTAACTTAATCGCTCCATAGTTTAATGTTTCTGTGAGACTGCCATGTTGCTGTCTCAGCAGTAATAGTGTGAAGTTGAAAGAAGTTAATCGTGCTGTGTAGCTCAATGCCTTATGGTTTATTATTAAGAATAAAGACAAGCACTCCACTATTTTATCTGTAATGTGCAGTTAACTTAATTCCTAATCCTCTAAAGAGATGGTGTTCTTCCTAACAGTTTGGCTTCTGCCTTGCTTTCAAGCTCCACACAAAACTTAAAAGCTGAAATGCTCAGTGCTGAGAAAATTTTAATAAATGCATGCATAAGTCAGTCTTCATTAGCTTCTCCTTAAACATTCAGGGAGAGAAGTTTTCCTTTTACTGGAGTGTGTAGTTGAAATTAATGCTTAGCAGGCTGCTTTCCTGTTCCTGTTGTGTGTATAATGGCCATTGACTCATGGTGCAGTGCAAACAGATACCCACGGACTGATACAATGTTAGCTTAGCTCTCTGCTTTAAATGTTGATAGTTGTCTAAAATACCTATTCCTACTTGGCTGCTTGTTCTTTTCTTAGCCTGGCTGCCGCCTCCTCCCCGTTATTTTCACAGTTCCTTGCTAGATCTGAGTATTCAGGGAGGATGTGTGGGCTGTGGTACAAGTTAATAAGCTTCTGCAAGCGGCTAGATCATTACAATGATCGTTTTCTTCCTTTTCAGTGTATTACAGTGCAATGGTATTTAGCAAACAGCTTAACGAGCTTCATCTGCAGAATTTTGGCATTGTTGTGTTTTCACTTGTGCAAAAACTTGCACTTTTGTCCTCGTTCACTCTCTGTCTGGGATAGAAGCTCCAGAAGTACTGAGACATCTGTGCTCCGGTTAAATTTTCAATCTGCACGTAGTCACCAAACCCCCATTCATTGCCTCTCTCTTTTGGGTATGTTTAATTTTAGCATCTTGCAATCTTCCTGTTTCACTGGTATCCCCCATGTTTATCTTGCAATTTTACCTCACTTGGCTAGTTGGATTAACACACTTACTATATTTATTGTGCAGTATTGATTTGATAATACCAATCTTCCACTCTTAACCATAATCTCATATTTTCTCTGGCCTCCAAACATTCTTGCTAAATGCCCCTTCTCCCCCACCTTTGAACTTAAGACTTTGTATAAAATCACAACAATGATTAAAAGCCCTGAAACTAATAATGCTCTGCCCTGCAGGCGCAGTGTGCCTTTCTGTCTTCATAAATGCTGAAGGCTAAGGCGAAGGTGTTGGATAATGCTCCCACATCTCTTAATAGCTGCTCGATGCTGACATAAATGACCTCCCAAAATTTGAAGCTTGTGTTTTTGCAAGTGGTTAGTCACTTGGGTGCTTAGCTTTGGTACCTTTGGGGAAGGTTAAATACCTCAAATATTTGCTTGCCTGTGCTTACTCTTCAGTGCTCTAACTCCTGGCAAGAGCTCCACATCAAAATTCCCTGGTGACCTGTGAAAATCTCTGCCTAAGTGCCTAAAGCATATAAATCTTAAGCTTTCCTAGAGTCAAGAAATTTTTGCAGTGAGGCAAAGTCTGATTTGCTGAAATTATCAGCAGATTTCCAGGAATTGTGCAAAACAGAACCTGTGTTTATCCTCTCTATAAAGAGAGCTTTTTGTTGTTTGACAGTCAGATGTGCAAGTTCAAGTATGTATGGACTCTGCAAAGTTTTAAGCTTCATGTGCACCTTTATTTTGATTCCTGAAAAAAGCATGTTCACTACACTGACTGCATTCTTTAAAAGCCTGGAATTGTGCACTGGGCTGGACAGCAGTCTTCCCCAGCCTCTCCTCAAATGAGCTGAGGCTTCCTCCTACCTCACCTGCCTTTGTTTGTCTTTGTGTGGCTCTGAAGGTGTGTGAGGCTCCATCCATCCTGCCCCAGATGAAGCCTTGTGCGCTGTGGAGGGGACGGGGCGTCTGGGGCTGATCCTTTGCAAGGAAATACTTGTACTTGAGATTCTGGCAGTTCTGTCTCCTCCAAAACAGTACTGCAATAATGACTGACTTTGGCACAGAGGAAATGGGAAGGAAAATGATCGGCCTGCCCCTTTCTGCTGTTGATCCAGCACTTTGGGAATAGGACTTGCCCCCACTCAAACTAGCTATACAGTCCAGAGCAGAGGCTGATGTGCTCACACACGGTGAGTACAGCCTCCAGGAGTAGGCAGTTTCATTTTCTGTCTCACTCTGCAGTTGTCACATAGTTTTAAAGAATATTTTCATTATACCATGGCAGTTGTAACACACTTCCTCAGTTTGACAGCTTCTATGGCAGCTTACTACTCTCATCACACAGATGAATTACTCTTTCACATTCAATATCAACATTTCACTTTTCTGAGATCCAAAGCCGTAGTGTAAGCAAGGAGAGGACAACCATCACAGAGTAACAGGCTGTAAACACAAGGTGTGTGGCGTGGATGCTGTGACAGAGATGCAAAGGAAGATGTGATTGTGAGGGGATTTTTTTTGTGCTATTTGACATTACTTTGACTTAAATTTTAGTTTATTCCTTAAAGAAATCCTCCTGAGGCTAAAACTGCTACCCAGGACAGCAAATATCTTGTGGTATTTTGCTCTTTTGCTTGTGTTTGGTGGGGAATCAAGGCCTCCAAACTTCTCTGCAGACTGTGTCAAGGAGGTTATTTTTGTTTTAAAAAAAATAAAATAAAGCTGGGGTCTTTCAAAGAATGGGCCATGTCTTACCTCTTGTGGAAAAAGTAGACGGACGCGAAGTAACCTCTTGTACATTGGGGTTTTTAACCCTGGTTGTCTAAAGCTTATCTTGGGCCAACCTCTCTGCTGTTGTAAACTGTGACATATTCAATGACAGTGCCAGTAGGGTGGCAAGGTCTGGGTTAGGGTGCTGGCTTCAGGTTGTCCTAGGCTTGCTTGCTACTCTTTGCTCCCTTGTGGCCTTTTGTCTCTGTGCAGCTAATGCCAGAAATTCCTTCAACTTGAAAGCTTAGTGTTTTATTTCCTTTACTGTGCATCTAGTAGATGGCTGTCTGACCAGTGGTCTGAGGTGCTGCCCTAAGGCTGTTTCATGGCAGCTTTGAGAAAGGAAACCCCTGCGATGCTTTTCTGTGCTAGAAAAGTGTTCCTTGTGTAAAAGTAACTCCTCCTATCTGCAACACCACTTCCAGCTTCTCTCCAACCCTCATGTAGGCTGTAAATAACTATTAAGAGACACTTTGTTATTTTGCGTCCTCTAAAGCATTTTCCAGATTCACTTCCTACCACCTCACTCCCCCCAGGGTCTCACTTCCCTGGGAGCCCTGGGTAAAACTTGACACAGGCACAGCGTCAGCAGGAGCAGAGAGGAAGGAGGGCATGGCATGGAGCTGGGAGCACTTGCAGTAGCAGCTGGCTGAGCCCTGTCCCCTCGCCTTCCTCCAGGCGATGCAATCAGGGGTCATATGTGCATTTGGGGGTAGTTTCAACCCCCTATAGGCAGGACTATGGAGCTGGGATCTGGGTGGCCTGAGTTTGCAGGTGGGATTTTGGCAGTGATTGCCGAGGATTTTCATGCAGCCTGGAGATCAAGGGTTGGCAATCAGGCCTTTCAGATCTAGAGGGCTGGAGCTGGGCCTTAGGGGACAGGAGCTGCCAAGCAGAGAGTGCAGGGAAACCCTGTTGCAACTGAAGGAGCAAGATTTGGGGAGCCATGCATGGTTTGGGGCAGGGGTTGAGCTGAGAGGTGTAAGAGGTGGCTTTTTTGAAGCCTTAGTGCAAGTATTTAAAAGATACCATGTTTGGAGCTTGTGGATGGGGCTTAGGACAGGCCTGAGAAAGGCAAGGTGGAAGTGCCCTCTGTTACCACAAAAAAAGGCTCATCCCTAATGCTTGGAAAAATCTGGTTTTTATCTGAAGTGGGTGTAAATGCTGCATTTCTGATTTGATTGTGTTTGCTCTCTGACTTCAGCCTTGTTGCCATATGGGGCAGCATGCCTCATGGGGCCAGAGAGCAGTGGCGTTAGTTGGGAATAATGGGTTTTGAGTGTGTAGGGTAGCTGCTTCTTTAATAAAACTGCTTTCTTTTGGACTGGAAATAAAGCAAGTATTAACTGCTGCTTCAACTGCTTAAGCATGTCTAATCTTCATTTTGCAACATCTCATTTCATGTTCCTTATAGTCTTGCTTGGTGCCAGTATCACTGGCATCCTCTGGTGCTGGATTGTTGAAATCGTTAGCAGTGGAGTTACCTTAATACTGAAAAGCAAAGTGTCAAACTACTGCAGTGCAAGACAAATGGTAAATAGCTTTTGCTAGAACAGCCTTTTAAAATGGAAACTAAGGGACTCTGGGCCTTCACTTTTGGATACAGGGGGACATATGGTGTTAGCACTCGTTGTAGTTAGGTATTTGTGTGGTGTCACTAGTGTGACAGCAGATGAAACCACTTCGTCTTAGGAAATCTCGTGTTTTCTGTGGTGTGCTCTACAAGGATCCAAGTCTGAGGAAATGGGTTAGTCAAAACAACAAACCCTGGTCTTTTGATGTAAGTTTTCTGAGGACCTCTAGCTGCCACATCAGAGTTAGATTACAAAGGAGGAGGATATGCTATTACTGCCACTCTGCCATGAAAGCACCTGTGTGACCCTTGTTTCCCACTGACCATGACTGTAACCTGTAGAGCTCTGCTTGAAAACAATCCTATTGCAAGCAGCTTTTGATGCCCAGAGCCAATTCCCAAATTGTGCATTGCACTGTTTCCTATTCAGAGATCGTACATGAGTTGTCTTTCTGCATTTGATCCACTGACCCTCTCTTTTTGGGGTTTTTTTTGCTAGTTTTTCTGTTGCTTTTCAAGTATGCGCTTCAGTGACTGGGTGGAAATAGCCAGGCTGCTGAGAATGAGTGGGGATGGAGAAATACAGCAGGAAAATTGCTAGTTGTTCAGCCTTAACCATTCCTTGACAAAAACCCAACCTTTTTCACTTCCTTCCCTTGTGACAATTTATCTCTGACTGAAGTTGTACTTATATTTATTAATAAAGAAATACATTTACTCCTCAGAGCGAAGGATTGCTTATTACTCTAAATTGCTAATTCCTCACACTTTTTTTAACAAACTGCAGTAGCGGATAGTATGCAGTTATTGGGAGGCCCAGCCCAGGTCCGTGGCTAGCTCGGAAACTGTGAACAAGTATTTTTTTCAATGTGGGATTCTGTCTCTAAACAGCAGTGCAAGCCTCATGAAATGGGAGTATAAGCTAATTTAGGGCAAGATTTAGGAGGAGGGGCTGAGGTCCCTTGGCTTGGTCAGCTTGGAGAAGAGAAGGCTGAGGGGGGACCTCATCACAGTCTACAACTTCCGCAAGCGGGGCAGCAAAGGGGGAGGTGTTGATCTCTCTCTGGTGACCAGCAATAGGACACGAGGAAATGGAGTGAAGCTGCGTCAGGGGAAGTTCAGATTGGATATTAGGAAAAAGCTCTTCACTGAGAGTGGGTCCCTGGAACAGGCTTCCCAGGGAAGTGATGACAGCATCAAGCCTGTCAAAGTTCAAGGAGTGTCTGGAGGACACTCTTCATCATATGGTTTAGTTGTAAGTAGTCCTGTGAGGAACAGGGAGTTGGACTCGATGATCCTGATGGCTTCCTTCCAACCTGAGATATTCTGTGATTCTATAACATACTATTCTTTTGTTTTATGGAGTGAATACTTTGCAAGGCAAGCAAGCACATCAAACCAGCTCAGCTACATGCACTCAATGAACATACTTTTGGGTGGAAATATCAGTCAGGTGTTTGAGATGTGTGCAAACAGGCTTATTATAGCCTGGCAGTGTTCATGTCACCAGACAGAAAAAAAAGTCTCTGCTAAACAGTGTTGCTTTGTAGTGGGTAACTTTGTTTTAAAAAACTGAGTTTGCAAATCAGGTTTTGATTCTCATAGTAACTTGTCTAGAATTTAAATCATGCTTGGCAAGTAGCTGAGGGGTGGATGTCCTCTGGTGTAATCTGGCACTGTCCATGACAGCTGACTATTACTTAATCTCGGAGTAGCAGAAATGCAGAGAGCGCCTTTTGTGGTGTTTAATCAGGGGATTGGTGTTAAGAACCAGAATGCGATAAAAATGGGGAAAGTTTATATAAATGCAAGTGTCTAGTTGTGCAAAAATAACTAACAGGTGGCTAGTACTAACAAGGCAAATAGGAGTAAATTATGATTTGGATGCAGAGCTGTTGCCTTGTTGAAGATATCCAGCAATTTAATAAGCTCCCAGAACATAACAAATTCCTAAGGGCCCAGTACTGCAATGCACTCTGTAAATGGACTTAATTGAATTGTAATGAGGGTAGTTATGGACAACTGTTTCACTTATATGCAGCTTACTGCAGGATTAGGTTCAAACTCATGAGTGCAACATATGTTAGAGCATTACTTTAAAAATAAAATTTTCAAGTTGTCAGAAGGCCATCTGAACACCTTAATTATGCTTTTAACTTCATGTAAGACTTGAAAAGTACCTTCTTGCAAACGGGCAGCTGATGAGGAGCTGTCTGAATCCAACATGCAGTGAGGACAGTTGAAATGTTTCTGGAGAACCTCATAAATTGATCATATTGTGATCTGGAACATAATTGCTCCTGTTAAGAAACTAAATATGACCTGAGAAGGAGTTTCCATGAGGAGAGGTTTGAGGTGGGCTTCTGGTCTTCAAAACCTATGAAGTTAATTGAATATTGAAAGTGGTGGCGCACTCTATGCTCCTATTATAAGTGATTCTATTATTAAAAAGTAGTATGTTCTTATATCCTTAAATATTAATAGCCGGATTTTTGAGTGTAAGAGAGATCATTCTGAACAAGATTTTATTTTTTTTTTATTCCTGGCAATGTTTACACACTGACAGTTTAAAAGAACAGCAAATACCTTCAAACGTTTATTTAGAAATAAAATTGACTATAGGGATGACTAATACTGCTGAGGATTGGGATCCAATTATGTGACATATCAAAGGAGACTGACAAGCACAATTCTCTGAATGGGATCTTGGAGGGAAGATGTGGTGCTGCAGTGATAACTTGGGCTGTACAATACAATATTCATCCTAAGATGCTTCCTCTGGAGGTGAGAGAAGCATGTTTTAGTAAAATGCATGACTTATTTCATCATACTTTGGGTGCAAAGTAGGCAAAGTTTGAGGCTTCTATATTAAGAGTGAGTTGAAGTAATTTAAACTGCATCCTGCACATCAAATTCTTTTCTCCACACTGTAGGCACAGTACTAGTCCAATTCTATTTAACTTGCCCTCAGGCTTATGTATAAATCTCTGCTGAAATATAATACTATAATTACTGTCTAACTATTTTTAAATAGGTAAAAATGACCTATCAATACATAATAAACAGAGATAACGGAATATTTTATTCATGTTTTTTGAAAGCTTCAATTATTTCTATTTGGGTATCAATTAGCGTTTGCTTTTAAACAGAATTCAGAGTAGTAGCATTCAATTCACTTACTCTAAATTAGATGGCAGTATGTTTCACTTAATATAAATTGTGTGTGATTACTTACAATCAGTTTAAATCAATAAGTTTGTGATGGATTTTTACCCTGTGCTGTGGTTTCTCAGTAATAAATCCCTTGTTTAGTCCAGAAGGCATCGCTTCTTTTGGCAGCTTTCCATGCATTTCAGTAATGAGTATTGGATAGGCACAGTTTCAGCAAATCAGCATTTAAGAAAAAAGAAAGTCCCTATAGAGGATAAACGCATTTAAAAAATCAATTTAACTCAGCTAGTCCCAATTCAAATGAATTGAATACTCAGCTTTGAGAATCTTAGAGTCTGTTCCTTGTAGCAGAAACTTGTACATATCCTGGCCTAATAATTTAAAGGCAAGGAATCAGAATGTGGTCTGTAACTCAAGGGTTGGAAGCTTTGTTATAAAATCTATGGAGAATAAGTGCAGAATATTGTTTGATCGACCGAACTGAGTCACAAGCTGGCTTGACTTGTTCCTAAGGTTGTGCCACCTGTCTGCAGAAACCATTGTCTTTACCCCAGAAGACCCCTATGGACTAGAGGAGGAGTTGCTCTGGAGAGATCACATAGTGGCCACAGTGTATAATAGAAGATACCCTAGCTGCAAAACTGTTCGTAGCTGGGTTTTAACAGGAGTAGGAAAAAGAGCCCCAGGAGGTGGTGGCAAGGCAGCAGGTATTTATGGATGGTGATCACCTTGAAGCATGGCTTGCTGGTGAGACAAGTAGGAAAGTGCTTTGTGAGTTCCTTGAAGATGAAGGAAAATGTGGGCTCTAGGGATGATGGAGCACAGTGAAATCCAACCTAGCTATAGCACTGCACTGGTATGAATGGCAGCCTCCAGTCCCTCTTGTTGCAACTCCTGGTGGAAAATCTGTTGGTCTAAAGCATCTACTCAGTCACGTGGGGATGACTATAGTAATTAATTGAACCAGAGCGGAGAAATCAATTTTCATCTTCCTGAATGAAAAGCTGCTTCTAGGCCAGGAAGCTGTTCCCCAGCTCTCCTGTGAGCTCTATTCTCCAAGTCATTTATGCTACACTGTGAGTGTACGTATGCTCAGTCTTTCTCCCATTTCACGCTCGAGCTCCTAGTTATAAAAAGGCACACACTAGTGCAGTGTTGCTTCCCAAGCCTGAGCAGACTTCGTGAAGAAATTCTTAGAAGAAATAAAGCATGGAAATGAATTAGTGAAACCCTGAGCTTCAAAGGCCACCAAAAAGTCAGGTAGTGCCATGTATCACGAGGTCTGGCAGTGGGGAGGCAGCGAGGGAGCAGTGTAGTGAAGAGTCTGTAAGAAGAGAGCAATACAGTGTAAAACAAGCATTTGTTTTGGTGCAAGCACAGTAGGTTAGGGAGAACTTGCATAAAATCACTGAACTTTCATGCAAGCACAAAGGTTAAAGATATGTACTATCACTTGCTGGATGGTCTATTTTTATATATATATAAATTGGTCTATTTTCTCATTCTTTTCTGGAGTGCTTGGGTTGTTAAGGAAGCAGGTGGCAATTGTGGAGCTCCTGCAGCCAGAAAGATGGTAAGTGGACACTTAACAGCGTGAGTTGCCTTTTGTTTTTAAAGGATCTGCAGATCTGCTGGTCTTGGCAAGAAATAGCAGCTCTATGTGGCTATTTCTCTTCAGCAGAAGGAAGTGTACTGGGTTAGGTGTTCTGGTCCTTCATCTGCTTTCCCTGCAATGGCACAGAGGTGCTTAGTGTTTGTTAATAAACTAACCCGCAGCCTCCACATATGTGCTCCATGTGTGCTTGTGTCCCAGGCCTTTCCTCCGCTTCTTTTTCAGAAATACATTATTAGTCTGTGAATGTGAAGGTTTAATTTGTATCTGGGCTGAGTGCTCTAATTTGTAAAGTACTTGCCACTGGATTCAGGCTTTGCATCACAACTAACACCAAAATAACTATGCAAGGTGTGTACTCAAGTGTATAATTTTATGGTTTTATTTCATTTGATTTAGAAGATCATAGAATGGTTAGGGTTAGAGGAACCTTCAAGACCATCTAGTTCCATGCCCCCACAACATGATGCAGACATCGCCATCCAGTGGCACATCAGACTTGCAGCATGTGTAGCAGGGGAGTCATTTACTTCCACTGGAATGGAAACTAGTTTTGGGAAATACGCGCCTGTGAGCACAGCTAAAAGTATAATTATCGCACATGGGGAGGCCATGTGCTATAACTGAACTGCTGCTGATAGGCAATGAAAAATGACTGTCCTTTGAAGACTGTGCCCATCCTTTTATCTTTATTGTGGTATCTGTTTTAAGATCAGTTTGTGGTAATCACAATAGTTGGTATTTCTCATCCTTGGAGACTTTCAGGTCTTATCCCTTCAATGCAATAACCACTTGGACTTCTTGACCTGTGCTTTAGGCCACTCTCAAGATGTTCCAGGGAGATAGTTTAGGGAAGAAATATGTTCATTACACTCACTAATACTCCCTTTTTCTCTACATATGGATACCAAAGCAAGAGCTACAGATAAGGGGCCCTGTGATCTTAAATGAAGCTTCTTGTGTTACAGTGCTGAAGTACACAAACCTGTTGCAATGGTGCCTAAGGGTCTGCAGTTACCTTCAGCATATTTACCACATCCAAAGTAGGGCAGATGAAAATGGCCTCTTGTGACAAATACTCATCTGGCATATAGGCATGCACCTACCTCTGCTTTTTTTTTTATTGCTCAAGACCATTTGCCAGTGCATTGCAGTTCAACATGCTATTTTTCTTGCCCTGCCTTTTAGGCAAATGCTTGTGAAGAGTTCTGTATAACTGTTCCAAAATCCCTACCCGCAGCCACCTACACTGCTGCTGAAGCCTCTGGCTGAGCCATCCTGCTGTCTTCAGTAAGAAAGTGTGCTACAGGCAGTGGCTGAATCCAGAGACGTAGTAAGGCTGTGAAGAGGCTTTTTTCTCTTTTCTTTTTGGTGGGTGGGGAAAGACATTCTAGAAGCAGTTACTAAACTTTCCACTCAGGAATGGGTACTGGTGGTGCAGGATGCTCTGAACGGTGGAGCATGGGTCTTCAAGGACAAGGGGTAATGGTTTTATACTTGAAGAGGGTAGTTTTAGATTAGGTATAAGGAAATAAATTCTTTACTGTGAGAGTGGTGAGACATTGGAACAGGTTACCTGGAGAAGCTGTGGCTGCCCCCTCCCTGGAAGGGTTCAAGGCCAGGTTGGACGGGGCTTTGGGCAACCCGGGCTAGTGGAAGGTGTCCCTGCCCAGGGCAGGGGTGTGGGAACTGGATGATGTTTAAGGTCCCTTCCAATACAAACCTTTCTATGATTCCCTTCCATCTCCCATTGCAGACCGGGGTAGAACAGTATAATTGGTGCGTTGTGAAGCACTCGCAGTCACACAAAGCTGATCCTTTGCACTATCAAGCTGTGTGAACAGTTTTTACCTTTTCCCCCAGCCCTTGCATGTGGCTTGAAACACGTGGGTGATTCTGGTGCAGGTATACTTGAACACCTTGCAATTTGCCATTTGGAAATCTGGTTTCTCTGTGCCTTTTGCAGCAGTTCTAAAAGGCAGTTTCTTTCAGGCAGTCATCAATATGCTGCTATGCCACCTCCCAAATGCTTTTCATCTTTGGGTAGCTGCATTGCTACTTTTGGCTTGCCAAACATCTTTGCCACTGTTACAGCTGATCCATATTCCTATAGATGATTTTGCATTTCAATGTTGTGAAATTTCAGAGGGGACTTCAACTTGCCTTAGCCTTACCTTCTGCTCATGAGTCATTTCTGGGAAGATACTGACTGAAGCAGACTGAACCCTGAAAGGTAATAAGGCTGTAGTCAGAGGAGATAAAAAAAGTTCTCTGCAAAACTTCTTCCCCTTGTTATCCTTTCTCTGAGGAAAAATGTGCAAGTTGGCAGATGCTGAATCTGAGCAGCAGCAGAATTTACTTCCCCTCAACTCCCTGAGAGAATGGGAAGTGGCAGGCCAAACTCCAGTTTGCTCCCCTGAGTTGCTGGCAGAGTGGTGTGCAACCTGGTGTCACAGGCATGGGAATCCACCCAAATCCTGCATGTCTGATCACTGGACATGTAGTATTCTTCTCACTGAAGTTTCTATGCAGGCAAACTGCCCGAAGAAAGGAGTTAGAACAAATGGAAGTACTGGTCCACCTGAACGTAGGATGCATCTGCTCGCTGCTTTTTTTTTTTTTGCTTTACAAAGAATGGAGAGGGAAAGTGAGATGGTGGGCCACTCCTCTCACAAATAAAGTCCTTACAGAGTTTGGAAACCCAGGCAATTACAGTTGCATTCAATTAGTGCTAAGCTACTGAAGATTCAGAGAATCAGTTGCAAGTGCATGCGGATTTCACTCTCTCCAGTCCTAAACTGTTTCTCCTCTCTCGAGGAAGACACGGAAATAGCCTCTTCTGAAAATACCTGCAATGTGCTAAAGTAAACAAGTTTCTTTTATGATTCTATTTTACATCTTTCTGTATGTACTGTAGTGTGAGACTGTTTTCTGCAGAGAACTTGTGGTTCCTTTGGCAAGAGAGGACTTGACAAATGTGCAGTCCTCCTAAACAAAACAACTGTTTTTAGAAACTAAAGTCTTCTGATCTGTGGGATACATTCCACCCACCCCCCCACTGCATTCTTAAATTGCAAGTCTAATGGATGAATCAGAAACTTGGCTTTGAGCAGTCCATATTAATTTAAAAAAAAAAAAAAAGGATTATGATGAGTCTTTTTCCCTTTCCCCCCTTTCCTTTGACTCTGTCAAGGTGATGGTACTAAATTTCTAATTTCAGTGAAGATTTGGCCGGTGGCTTACCCTGTGTATGTCTAATGACCAGTGAACTTGTGTTGAATGTGGAAGCTTTGCGAAGCTTAGGTGGGAGTTTGTAGGTTATCTACGAGACAAAGCCCCTTTTCATAGTGGCAGTGTGCTCAAATAAAATGTTTTGGGTTTGGGTTTTTTTTTGCCACAGCTATGCTTCTTGACATTTAGCAGCTTGCATCCTATCTCTACCCTCTGACTTACAAAAAGGATTGTCTGCCTGGTTTCTGCTGCAGTATGTCTTCATTTCAATTGCAAACTGTGGCTATTAGTATTCCACAAATAACCATTTAGGCACTTGGGTTTCTCAGTGAAAGGAGAACTTAAAACGTGATACTCAGGATAGATGTCTCCAGGAAGCTTGCGGGTTTTGCCCAGAGGCTGTCAGATTTTGTAAGTGACCTGGGCTTATTTTATAATTACCCCCCAATATTCTTCCCACGCACCTCCTCTCTTTGTAACAAAGGCAGACTTTGAACTTGCATTTTATTCTCTACTTTTTTTCCCAGTTGGGCACAGGGAGGATTCTTCTTGCTTAGCTACCAAAAAGCAGTGAGAATGGAATGCTTTCTCCTGAAGGAGCTGAGGTAGCTTGTACCTGTGGGGACTTGGGGAGCTGCACGTCAAACTGGGGGTGGCAGAGGGTGCTGGGAGGCTCCTCCTGGGCTGAGGCCTCGGGGAGCCGTCCTCTGGCTCTGTCACCTTGTTTTCCCTCCATCCCGTCTTCTGACTCCAGTTCATCCGTGTCACATAAGCATGAATAAAGCTGAATTGCCGAGCCCCGGGGACTGCAGCAGGGTCGGCACGGAGCAGAGAACTCCACTGAGAAGAGGAGCAGTTGGTGCTTGCCATGGCTGAATGCGTCTGAAGAGCATAAAGGAATTTGGGATGCACAGAATGTAATGTCTTTCATCTTGCCAGTGTATTACCCTACAGAATCCTTTCTGGGTGCTTTGAAATTTTTCAGGATTAAATGGGGCTCTCCAGTGACCTATTCACTTGTCCTCTCATGCCTGTGAAGGAGGGCATCTTGCATCTCTGCACTGTTAGCATGACCATGTTTCTAATGCAGAGAAGTTGTTTGTTTTGTTTTTTCTCTTTTGTTTCTATTTTTTCTGAGAGTTGAATTGGGCTGGTTCTAGCCTAACTTTATAAAAAACCCCTTCTGTCTGTCGTGAAGGACTGAAGGCATAATCACTACTTTCTTATTTAAATTCCAAAATTGCCTTTCAAATCTTACCTTTTCATTTCTTTTGTAAAAGTCTTTTCTGGCCTTTTGAGGGATGAGCAAACACAGTTTCAGTACTGCAGTTTCAGTAAAAGGCTATAAATCGCTCCCAGTGCTCTTAACACAGAATTTATATAATCCCAAATCGTGGCATTGGAAGAGAAACTTCTAACCACCTAACTACATTTAACTTCTGTGAAGTTGGGTCCATATCCAGGGAGTGCCATGAGGGGATGTAGTTTTGCTTGTTCACTCTTCATGGTTTGCTTTATGTGCTTGAGTAAAAGAAAGCAAGGTATCTGCCTCTGTTCATCCCTGGGATGATCTTGTGTAAGAGGGCTGCTGCCGCCTTCATGGAGAGCCACAGTGCCCAGCTGGGAGACACTGGGGTGCGTGGCGAGCACCCCACAAGCAGCAGTGGGTGACAGCGAGAGGAATGGGGAGCAGACCCCCAGCCCAGCCTCAGAGTAGGGAGCACTGACTCTTGGGGAGGCTGAGAAGGCAATAAGGAAAGAGGAGTCCCTTGGTTTATCCCTGCCTCCCTCTTCACATGTTCACCCAGGAACAGTGATGCTTGTTTCAGACCCTTTTATTTGAATCTGTCACAACTGGTACATGTATGGTTTTGCTATTGCAGAATTCAACCTGCTTTGGTTTGTTTTTCCCTAAGCTTGCTCTGGAGATTCAGTGTTCTTTTGGTATTTTACTGTGTTCGCTTTAAAGGAGAGATGTAGGCAGATGCATCTCCCAGCTCTAGTTGACGCAGGGTACTGTCATATAAATCAGAGCATCAGAATGTGTTTACTATGGAGGAAGGTCTGCTTTTTGATTATACTGCCTTATTACCAAATATATTGCTTTCAGGCAAGTATGGGGAACCTTTTCCTTGCTAAAGGCTGTATAGATCTTTCAAATAACTTTGACAAGCTATACATTAAAACACACAGTTGTGTTTTTTACTCCTTATGTTACTATTGAATAATTTTGCTGTGGGCTTTATGCAATAAGTAGTTAGCTGTAGTCAGCTGGAGGGTTGCAGATTCACCAGATAGGCTTCACAGACTAATAAGCTTTCTCTTAATAGTGTCTATAAAACTGATGCTGTTAGAGTTGTAATGTAATTTCTCAACTTGAAGTCAGATACTATCAGACGTGCCTGCCATGTTTTCCCAGCTGTGTTAGCCACTGCAAAGCAGCCATACCTGTTGGAAATGTTCATAACTGAGGGTATCTTTTGTAGGAAAATATCCTGAGCAACAGCCCAACCTGCATCGTAAGGGGAAGAGATAGGTTGCAATTGCATGCACCCGTCAGGATTTAGAAGCTGGGAAAAGCAGAAATTCTCTTGTGAATAGAAACAAAGTTTTGGCAGATGTCCTATGGGCCACAAGAATTCTTTTGAAAGAATTAGATCTATTTTTTTTTAAGAGAGTCTTGAGTGAAATTCAAGGACTTCAAACATGGCAAATCTTTGCTGTTAATGGCTGAGTTAATGAGACACTGAAATGATTTGGTTTTGGAGGTAGCAGCATCTTCATCACTGGTAGCTGCTAAGGTCACATTGGGTAAGCACTTTGTGAGCATGGTGTCACAGCTGACCCGCTCCGAGCCAGGGCAACAGGTGAGGGAAACACTCTCTTCCTGCCCCCCTGCCTAGTGTTCTAGGACTTGCAACTTCGGCAAGTAACAATGGCTTAATGTATCTTCTTCATGGTACATGCTGGCCCTGAACCTCAGCTTTTTACCCTTGCCCAAAGAGGATTTTGAGAAGTAGCAGTACAGTGCTTGCGCGCTGTGGCGCTTCAGCATCCCAGGCTGTGTGAAGGTCAGCAGTGCTGTTTGCTTTTGGGGAGCAGGGCTTGGGAAACGTGTGTCGGGATCTAAGATTCTGAAGGGACTTCTCTAATACTTTAAGTTTTTGTGAGTTTGCAACTTGTTCACAATGTGAGTAGGTTATGGGTGAGGTCTGTAAGTAAGTGTTGTGTTGAAGCTTATCTCCCTCAAGCTTTTGAGGGACACATCTCCCTCAGATTACTGGCAATTTATATGAAGGAGGGAGGGAGTAGAAGAAACACTATTGAAAGCATATAATAGGTTTCTCAAGCAATTAAGTAGGAGATAGCTTTTTGGCTCTAGAGAGAGTAAACAACTAGAAAATTATGGTCATTTGACAGCAGGAAATCTATTTTTTGTCATTACTGTATATTGGAGAGATCAGTAAATGAGACTGTTTAAACCTCGATCAGTCACCAGCTTGCACAGGATCACTTTCTTTCCTCTTTCTCTTCAATTTCACTGCTGAGATTGACAGATTCAAGTATGAAAGGCTTTAAAGAGGTGATCATTCCCATCTCAAGAATTTGTCTGGCTTTTTAGTTGTCAATTCTCATTTCAGAACACATTGCATTAAATGACATGAAATTACCAAGCACTTTAATTACTTGGGTTTTTTTTTTAAACAAACTGTTCTTATCCATTGCTATTGCTTACAGACTCTATGACACAGAAAAGTGTAGTAGTTTACTGGTACAATACCACATTTGCTAATTGTATTATGCCTCAGAACATGAAGAGAAGTTACCCAGCTACAGTTGTGTGAACTTTGGGAAGCACAACACAACTTTTAGTGCCAGAATTACAGCTTGCTGTAGAACTCTTCCTATGACAGTATCTCCACATCTGAAGAGTACTGAAGAGCCAGCTGTGTCTCTTGAGCTTCTTTTGCAGAAGAGAAGAAACCAATCATTGATTTGAAAATTAAGATGAATGGGTTGTATTATATTTTTAGGTGCTGCTCTTAATACTGTCAATGTTGACTTGCTGCTGATGTAAAGTTTTGTTACCTGGGAAGGAGAAGTGAAGGAAGGCATAGTAAAATGGAGCGAGGGATACACTTACAAATCTTTTAATAACAAAGAATGTGATGAGGAAGGAATTGTTGTTTCTAATTGGAACGGATGGTGGGATCTTCCCATACAAATTACCATTTCTAATTGACTTGTAGGAGAGTGCTCGATGTGGTTTTTCTGCAGTGGTGTTGCTAGGAAATGTTGCTAGGCAACTATTCAATGACTGAACCGACCTTTAAGATAAATATATGTATTTTTTTCCCCATTTTGATTCTGGAGAGCAAGCCTCTATTTTGTCTCTTGTGTGGGCCTTTCTCTGGGCAGTAGGAGCTATTTGGGCATGGGGGTTGCTAATAATAGTCTGCTTAAGATTTTGGCAAAGCTGTTTTGTAGGCACAACCCTTGTGTGTGTAACGTTGTCAGGAGCTCGGTTTCTTTCTTGCAGTGTGAAGAGCAAAAGTTGGTGAATAATGTCTTAAATAATTTATCTGATTAATTTTGTGATCTTTATTGAATAAATCATTGAAGAAACATTCTGCACTATTCACCCAGCTACACAGGGGCAGGCAGGGCAAAAGGAGAGCGCAGGATGACTGGTGATGCAGTATGACAAATAGGGTTATAAAGACTCTAATGTTGATTAGGCCTCCTCATAAGAAGCCTGGTGGCGCAGCACAAAGCAGCTGCTGGAACTTATTGGGAGTGTTTTCCTTTTACAGCTATCTCTGAAGCAAATCCCTTTGTTTATTGTCATGTTCAAGTGAGTCATGCTGATAATTTTTGGAATGCTTTTGCCTGTCCAAAATGAGTTATCACATGGTTTGTTTTTTGTTTTGTTTTGTTTTTTTCTTCAGAGGAACAGTTTGAGTAATCTGTAAGGCTCATAGTTTGAAAGTACCTCTGGTTAAAGACAACTTGCAGAAAGCTGTAGAGATGTTCTAGGTTTTTCCTTAGCTAAGGCTGAAGTCTCACAATGCAAAGGCTTGCTGAGTGAGCACTGAGTGTCAGCCATATAGGAGCCCTATACTTTGTCTACAGTGTTACTGGAGAGCTGATAGAGAGGGGCAGCTTCTGCTCCATGAAAGTGTTCAGGCAGAGGTTCACATCCTTCAGGGATGGAGTGTGTGGTCCCTCTCCAGCACAAAGCAGTGAAAAGGAAGAGAAGGAGGATCCTGAAAGCTGAGGCAAAGCAAGTTACTTTATTGCTGGGAGCTGCATGGTGCTGTTCCCTCTTGCAAACCCTTGAGTCTCACAGTGGTGGGCTGAAAGCAGAGCATAGAAGTCAAGGCAAGGGAAAGTGTGAACCACCTGCAAGCACCTCGGAGGCAGGAAAAGAGAGAACAGCCTCTGGCTGCAAGGGAGGCAAGTTTTGCTCTGCTAGTGCACAGCAGCCACAACCCGCCACACGTTGCATCATTCTGCTCTCTTCTTCCCCCTTCCCGAGTCTAAAAAGAGCTGTGACTAATCTCTAAACTTCCCAGTAACTTCGCAACTGTTCTTGGACCCACGAGTAACCAGTCTTGGAGGATGCTGTGTTTGCTTTTTAAACTATTCTTGACACCCTGATTCAGGTCTGTTGAACTTCAGATCTCTTCTTCCCCATAATTCCCTCCCCTCTCCCATGTGTACTCTGTGCAGCGAAGAGATCTGCTTTCTTGCAGTGTGTTGCAGACACCCAGCTGATGCAATGCTTGTTTGGAAATAAACCCAGAGAGTCACCATTGTCCAAATTAAAATAACCCCTATTTGTTCCAACCTTTAAGTTAGCTGATAGGGATTTCCCAGTGCCTGCCTCTACTGAGCTGGTTGCCAAGGGGGCTGTCCCTGGATTCTGCTTTTCCAGAATGTGGGCATTCAGCCAGTCTGTTTCAATGTATGAAAGAAAGATGGACGCTTTCTGATAGTGATTTATCCATCCTTTGTACAACATCTAGTATAGTGGGGGTGATTTACTTTCTTCTCTGGTTGCAGCTAGGTCAGACTACCTGTGTCTGGGCACAAAAGTGGAGGTGAGAATGAGACTGCCAGGGAGGAGGAGGAGAGTCTTACAGTGAGTAATGCTGCAATAATTTCTGAGAGGAGATGGCTTTTGCAGCACTTGGGCCACAGTAGGACCTGTTCTTACTACATGTAGCAAGGAGTCTGGATAATTAGC
This sequence comes from Athene noctua, assembly GCF_965140245.1. Lineage (NCBI taxonomy): Eukaryota > Metazoa > Chordata > Aves > Strigiformes > Strigidae > Athene > Athene noctua. The sequence goes on from NC_134055.1 coordinate 11,472,717, forward strand.
ACAAAATTGAATTTTTTGTTAATCAGCTGAAGGCACTGAACTGACTAGCACATAATTTCATTCCTTCCTATTCCTTAAATAATGAGAGCTTCCATCCAAACTTGAAGGGGAGCACCTGCTCCTGTGTGGTCATGGGAAAGAGTCAATGCTGTGACTGGTTTTTGTAAAGGAACAGAAATCTGATTCAGTGAAGCAACCCAAGGCTTTACTGGCGATGAGGTGGAGGTTGGCTTATTAGCATTCGTTTTTGTCCTTGCTTTTAGCTCTGCCAAGGAACAACAGTTGTTTTAAATTAGGCCAGAATGGAACTATTAGAGGACTGTGACAGGGTATTGTGTGTATATTCTATTGCCAAATTTTAAACTATAATTGGATTTAGCAAACTTCTGATTACCAAAAAAAAAAAAAAAGTCTTCTAGTTGAATGTACAAATGGACTTCTCTTATTCCTTGTTTGGAGAAAGCATCGTGAGTGCACACAATATCTTACAGGGGCTGAAGATTTAAGTTGTTTGTGGAAAGTTTAGATTCTACAAATACTTAACTCTCAGTACATGTGTAGTCATAATGAAATTAGGGGAAATTATAGACTAGAATAGTTTAGGCTGGAAAAGACCCTTATGGATCATAGACTCCAACCCTTAACCTAACTATTGAGTCCAGCACCAAACCATGTCCCTACACCAGCCTCTTCCAGTGCTCAATAATGCTTCCAGTGAAGAAATTTTTCCTAATATCCAGTCTAAACCTCTCCTGATGCAACTTGAGGACATTTCTTCTTGTCCTGTCACTTCTTTCTTGGGAGAAGAGACTGGCCCCACCTTGTTACAACCTCCTTTCAGGTAGTTGTAGAGAGCAATAAGGTCTTCCCTGAGTCTTCTTTTCTCCAGGCTAAACAACCCTAGTTCCCTCAGCTGCTCCTCATAAGACCTCCAGACCCTTCACCAGCTTCATCGTTGTTCTCTGGACACACTCCAGCACCTCAGTGTCTGTCTTGTAGTGGGAGGGGGCAAATCTGAACACAGTATTCAAGGTGCGTCCTCACCACTGCTGAGCACAGGGGGATGATCACTTCCCTAGTCCTGCTCGCCATGCTATTTCTGAAACAAGCCAATTTACTCTCTTAAAACTTAACTTTTGGATGAGAGAGGCTTTCATTGTCTTTCAATGGTAGAATGCCAATCAGTTGTTAAACATTGTAACAAGCATTTATAATTGTTTTCAAAGCTATAGAAACATCGTTGATTTGACGTTTTATTTTAGATACCCCTAAAACACATAGAGATTGTTAGCAAAAAAAAAAATTAATATGTATTCAGCTTTACATCTTTAAGCAGACTCACTACAACATACCTCAATCCTTCCTGTAGGCTACTGTCCTCTAAAATAGTGTGCTGTTGTTCAGAAATTATTTTTAATTGAAAAACAGCAAAAATGGGTAAGTTACTAGGTAGGGAAAGGATTCAGAATTCTAGAGCTTGCCACAGACTACTATAGCTTTTAGAATATATTGATTTTGCAGCATTAAACAGTATATGTGATGCTGGGGCCTAGACTGAGAACGTGTAGAATGAATAATTTACCACCTAGAGAGAGTGATCCTGTCTACAGGAGTAAAAAGAAAAACAGCCCTGTGAACCGAGACTCTGCTCTCAAAGCTGAGAGCTTTCTTGGAAGTGGGAGCATCTGACATTGAAAGACCTCTGGAGGGTGAGGCTCCTATGTGAGAAATTCTAGACAGCAGGCAAGAAGAAATGTGTCTCTCATCTCATGGTTTCCCTTCCCTGCGTGAAGATGAGAAGCTCTACAGATGCATCTTTGACCTGGGCAAAGCTTCAGGTCATCCTGCTTGGAGAAGAGAGACTGGGGTTAAAGTTCAAACTTGCTGCATCGTGTGGTCCTGTTGGCTTGGCTGCAGCGTGGAGGATGGTCGGGAGAGGTGGATGACTTGCACATCAAAGTGCACAGTGTTGGAAAGGCTGCCTCTTGTTTAACTCCTTCAGGCTTTGGGTGCAGGTTTGTTGCTACAAGCATGGAGATGACTGTTACAGAGCCTTCTCTTGTTTCCTGTTGTTTGGGTTAAAGGAATAGAGGGTTAGATAGCACAACTAGTCAGACCTAGGGATCGTTTCACAAAATCATGAGTCATGAGAACAGTGGGTGTTTCCAATGCTGTGGAAACATTAAAACTTCGTACCACACGGAACTTCGGCAACAGAGATGATTTTCCACAGAGATTCTCACATCATCTGCAAGGCCGTTTTCTGAGGTTTCTGACTGTTCTGACTTGCTCACTTAATTGGCATTAAGTTATTTAAAAGGCAGCAATTCCTCTTCCCTCACCCAAAACCACCTTGTGTCATTCTTTCCTGTTTCTTGAAGGGAGGACAAAAAGAACAGAATCAAGGCAAATGATAACAGGTAACAGTTATCACACATTTCAAGCAAACCAGCAAGTTTTCACTTAGGGCAAGTGAAGGAGGAAAGTGGAAGCTGATAAACATGAAATGTAAATGTTTTTCTACAAATAAACTATGGGAAAATCTGGGGTAGAGAAACGTCATTCCTTCCTCATCTTTAGTCTCCCTTTGCTTGGATTTATTTGAAAACTTGTGGTTCAGGAAGCGTCATGTCTTAGTGGTCAGATCACCATGTTGGTGCCTGCAAGTCGAGGCCTGTAGCAATTAGTGACAAGAGAAGCATTCCATTATACCTTATGTGGTCATGTTGTACCCAGGTGTGTATATCTGGAAGTCTCAAAGGGGGGAATATTAAGAAATTCTTTTACCAAACAATGTTTAACTTTGTATTTAACAAGGCCTGAGTGATTAAAATATACAGAAAAGTTATCCTAACCTTGAGAATAGCTACTTCCTGGCAGAAATGCTCAAACAAAGTGGGTAAGAAAGAACAACTTGGTCAGACAACAGAGTTGGGAAACATCCAAGGAGAAGAAATTGTCCTCAAAAGACTCGTGACCATAAAAGGGAAAAAGGAGTAGGGGCTAACTTCCCAAACAACCATTGATGACCACCCAAGACCCCCCACATACATAGTGTAGTTTTGCAGCACCAGCATCATGTAAATGTAGCAGATAGGCCGGAAGGTGGAGACTTCTTGGAAAATGTATGAATATTCATGTCTTTAAGGTACATAAAGGATGAACTTTTGTTTTAGTGTCTACATGTTAGGTGGAATGATTCCCTGTGCATCCAGCGCTGCAATAAAGAATGCCTGCCTTCTAAAACTTCAAACTAAGTCTGAGAGGGTTCTTTTGAGACTGAATTTATGGTAACAAACAAAACCAAGGAATCTGCAGAAGAGGCTCATACCCTGCTCTGTGGTTGTTTCTGAGCACATGGTTTCACTTCACTGGGCCTTTAGTTTCCCTCTCTCTGTAAAAGGGGGCAACCTCACATGTCTGTTCAGATACGGACCTTAAGGAATTTTATAGAAAGAGACTTCCAAAACCCAGCAGTCTGTGTTTGAATCCCTGGATAGGAACCCAATACAATTTTTGACATTTTTCGAACCACAATTATACACAAATGTTCAAATCTCTTCTGAAAAGCAGACACAGTTGGGTAAATTAAAGTATGTGCTGCAAAATTCTCTGGGATATGTAGAAGTGCTAATAGATAGTAGTTGTATGGAATGGTCCAGTTTTTGGTTTTCCAGAATTAGCACTGCCAGCCTTTAGGTTGACTTGTGTTTTGTTCTAAGATACAAATTCTTTGCCATAACGTCAAAGCACAGATTCTTTATTGTAATTATTGGTGTAAAACTTGTGTTCACTCCTCTCCTAACTTTACGTGAAGGAAACCTCTAGTAAATTTAAGTTCTGGGCTAGAATATTATCAAGAACTGGAGAGGTCTTTGTCAATTAACTTGTACAAATTGTAGAGGGTAGTAGTGTAGATGAAGACTGTACTATTTTCTTGCAGGGCTGTAAGCAGGTAAACTAGCAGGCAGATGAAAATGTTAACCTGCTCGAACATTCACCATTGCCTCCACTTGCACTCTTCAGAGGCTTGTAAGGTCCCTACAAAACATGGGGTTTTTACCGTTTGAAAAAGCTGATGCTCATTCTATTGTTGCTTGCCCAAAGAAAATGACCTTGCCATAAAAGAGGCTAAATGTTTCCAACCACTCCCACAAATGAAGAAATTATTGTTCTGTAATGGCTGTAAATTTGTAAATAGAGCCCAAAAAATAGCCATTACTTGTTGGATAAAAGTTTAGGGTGGTAGTTTACTTTCCTTACCTCCTTATAAGAGTGGTAAGGATGCAGTGTAATATGAAGGCAGATTTATGGGAACTGAATTCGGAGAGTCATGTGCATGCCTGGGTACAAAGACCCTTGGGCTGTACCTGTTCAGCAAAAAAAGTAGTCCTGACTCTGTGGTGAGTGGTACAGCAAGAAGGTAGTATTTAGAGGATTATTCTGAAAGGATAGTTTTATCAAGTACTATCTTGTCAGGGATGTCAGATTTTGCAATTTCCACTTCAGGAATCCTTGCTTTCTGGATTTCTTCACTTCCATTTTGCTCCCAACCCAATTCTTCTGTTTTCTAGGTTTGTTTCTCTATTTGCAGATAAGTAGTTTCACTTCAGGTTTTGGTAGTAAACACCACCAATGGAAAACTGGCATTTTCTAGCAGAAAAAATTCAAAAGTTTGTATCTGCATCAATTTCTCCCTTTCAAAAATGTTACATGGGAAAGGAAGTAAATGATCCTTTTTGCAACTGCATTATTCCTGATCAATGGCACTTACAGCAGCAGCAGGTGTCTTCCCTTTCCTTGTTCCCATACCCTGAATGTCTGTGCTGGGTTTCCACCTTGATACTCAGTAGTAAGATCTTGCGTAGAGCCTTTTGAAAATGCTGAGGAGAGGAAGCCATGCTGGGGGGGACCTATGTAAGACAACCCACAGAGTTACTGCTGTGTTACCAGTAGTGGCTCTGCTAGCTAGGAACATGTAGGACTGCACCAAGGGGGGTGTGGTTCTTCTCCTTTTGCTTGGATTTCGAATACCCAAACCCTGAACCCCCTACGGGACACAGTGGGACTAGCAAGTGTTTACAAGACAACACAGCCTTTGCCTTTTCACTTAGTCTTGGACCTGATGCAATCTGCATTCCAGTGAGAAGGTGTGTTGGGAACTTAAAACAAGTCTGTGCTAAGTTTAATAGGACTCATGAGTTTAATTTCTCTTGACAAACTGAATTCATCATGATAGTAAAAGAGAGGAGTTACTAGGCAATTATATTATTTTTGTTTCTAGACAGGATATTTAATGAACAATTGGTATGAACATATTGCCCGATACCATGTTTTAATACTAGATGATAAAATTATTTCCTGCCAAAAACTTTCTAAATATAGGAAACTAGACAATATCTTTAAGCCTAAAAATGTTATTTAAATATTCATGAAAGAATATTGGAAAAATGCTAACTCCCTTTTCCTTTTTCAGTGAGAAGTCTTGTTAGTTGGAAGACCAAGTATTCATTTCTCTGTTAAAAATCAAAGAGGACTTTCCACACTGGATTAGAGAGACTTCTGATTTTAGAAGTCCATGCCGAAGCATATCAAATATATTGGTTAAAACTGAGAAACTGACTGCAAGCCTCCAGCTCCAACATCTGTTAAAGAATGAATAGAACAAAGAAAACATAATGGCTGTGAACAGTATGAGGGAGATAGTATTTTTCATTTCTGGATAGGATTTTTTTTTTACTACAGTAACATTTGAACACTTCCCAGTAGTAAATAAAATAATGGGGGTAACATCTGTATTCTTTTATCTACTTTTAGATTGTAGAGAATTCATCTCATTTGCACAAGTGGTTATCTTTGTTCCTACAGCCACACACACGGTTGTTGCCTATCACGTTGCTGTGGTATGTGCTCAAGTCTCCTCAAAATGGCCTTTATCTGCCTGTTTGCTTTTGATACAGTTGCTCACAGCAGTGCTGTGCAAAGTGTAGAACAAACACGTGGAGACCGTGGAGCTCAGAAGGCAAGTAGGGCCGGGGAGGCTACCTGAATGTAAGTTTGCCTGCACCAGCATCTGCCTCTTACCTGAGCAGCATCTCCTTAAATGAACCTCTGAGTAATGTAAGAGGGCTCCCACATGCCTCATGTTAGAGCTTCTCATAAACATAGATCCTCACACGCAGGTAAGTAGAAAGAAGAGGACATAGTATGCTAAGAAGCACCATATTCTGTAATGAGATACCTACAGTTACGTTAGGCTGTAACGGGGGGGAAACATTTGAAAAGTTGAAGGAAAATGACTGCTGTTACCAGCAGTTGTTTCCTTCTAACTTCAGGGATAGAGGAAGTGTAATGACCCCCTAATGTCTTCAGTAATCTACTGAAATATGTCAGTAGTATACAGAGATGCAGCAGAACCAATTTACTGCTGTTTGTGTGCTATTGAAGTGTAGGAAGTTCACAGAGCTTTTCTTTTTTTTTTTGCTTTCTCTGTAGTCCCCAGGGAGAAACTTCAGTGACCTGTATCCACAGTGTGTGTAATAACTTATAATAATACATCATATTCATGTTCTTGAGTCTGTACGGAGAAATATTTTAGGAAGCATAGCTAGAGGAGTAAAACATTTTTTCTTTGGCCTCTGGAGAGGATGCTTCCTAAGTTAAAAATGAGACATTCTTTGGATGTATTTGGATAACGTTTGTTACATAGACTCTGTGACTTGCTTATGAATGAGCATGAAAATTAATCTTCTTCTTAAGAGGATATATAGATTAGGGGAAATGTGAGAGATTATTATATCCCATTTGAGAACACATCAAGTAAATAGAGCTTAATATTATTCATAATGATACATTTCTATCTGACATTAGCATAATATACCTGTATAGAAATTTTAAAATCTATTACTTCATTAGTGAAGAGCATTCACATATTTACTGTAATGCTTCAAACTGTCGCTTTTGGCTATGGGTAAAAGTACAGATTAGACAGTCGTATTTTTGACTGAAGCAGCTGAATATATAGCTAATAAAGGCTGTTGTATTAACATGTCTCTCCTTGAGAAAAATCTTGGGGCGAAGCTCCCGTTTAAAGTCTGCAGGCACACAAATGAGCCGTGGATGGAAAAAGTAGGATGCATCTCTGTTCGTTTGCTAATGAGGGAAGGGTGGCTCCTTGGCTTCATGGAGCAGCAGCAGCTTTCTCTTATGTTAACTGAGGATATGATCCTTAGGATAAATGGACACATTTATGCCTCTATTTATGAAAAAATAACAGGGATAGCCATCTCTATTTAACCTCTGGTTTTGTGTGCTCTATTATTTGTCACTACTTCTGGTATTGTCAAAACATCTACAGAAAACATGAATTAAGAATTGCTCAAAATGCATTTGGTAAATGTTAAGACTGCCTTGGGTTTCCCCCCCTCTTTCTCAATACCTAACTGAAATATTAATTAACATCTCCAGTTCTGACTTCATTTCATAATTAAGGGTTTGCATAGCTGGGAATCTGCAGTTGTTGGGAAAGCAGCCTTTAGAATCCCTTGGGGTTTGCTTTCCTTTTTAAAAATCATAAACAATGTTGGTGATGACCCACATAGCCTCTGCTTTTTTTTTTTTTTTAACCTAAATTGTTGCAAAGTCTACTAATTATACTGTACTCAAAAATAAATTAGAAAGCCATCAGTAAAAATTATATTAAAAGCAACATTATTTCCCATAACATTAATAAGCACATTTTGGGTGTGATTTATTTTTGCAACAGCTACTGTAAAGTCTCCTGGAAGATGTATTTCTGTGTAGTTAATGTAATATACATGTATGCAATTTTCTATTTTAGTGCCTATTGATTGCTTCATTTTTCATCTGTATTACACTGTTCTTATAATTTCCTCTGGGCTTTCAGAAATGGCAGACATCAAGGGAAAATTGTAGTGGCATGTCCTGTGGGAAATGCAAAAAAAAGCAAATAGATCAGAGTCTTAACAGAAAGGACTGAGTTCAAGTGCACTTGTGAGAGTTTAAACTGCCTTCCAACCCTTTAGCAACCTGAAAGTATTTTATTGAAATAACTTTGCTTTTATGTGTTTTACCAGCAAATGAATTCTAATTGTAAGTGGAGTCCTTGTGCATGTAAGAGAAGTGTGTCCATTCTGATCTGTTTGGCAATCTGCAAGTTCAGGAGGTGAAGATGAACATTTTTCTCTATCGGCTGTAGCTTTTGGAAATTTAGGTTCAAGTTACCGGTAGCTCAGGGAAGTTACATCATAAAGGATTAGTTTACAAAATTCAGATTTGCTACTTCAAACATCCAGGGTATCAAAATGTAGGAGAAGGTAGATTAACTTGTATCCAGTACATGTGAACTTAGAAGCGACTTTTTCAGTTCAGAACAAGAAAGAATGTTTACCACTGCAGTCTAGATCCTTGTGGTTGATTGGTGGTTCTCTGCTTTCACCCCTCAGAGCCACCCCGGTGGTGTGTGCAGAGGGACAGGTTCTGTTTCAGGTCAGGTGGTGCAATGTTAATTACAGGCGTGAATTTATCTTCACAGCTCTGAGTAAGATAATTATCTTCTTATTAATATATCCTGAGTGCCACAGTATGTAGCTGTTTATAGTATAGTTTGAGATAATGTAGGTAATTTCTGTTACGCCGGAGTGGTAGCTGTAACTTTTGCTGTTTTAATGGTAACTTGTGCTTTTACAACTTGACAAGTCAGGTGCTGGATTTGGCTGCAACTGAAGAATGCAGGAACTAAATTAGAACAAAGGAGCTGACATCTAATTCTTTAAGACCAGTTTAATTTTGCTGAGATCAAAAGTGTTGATCAGAGTCATGGGTGGGAGAACTCCCAACCAACTTGTGCACAGCTCTAGTTAAATCTCCATCCTAAGCCAGGTCACTAAGTCCACTCTGCACTTAGTGGGGAGAGAAATGTTATACTGGATGATTCACCCAAACTACTTCAGGAAGTATCAAAATTTGGATGAATGAGAGTAGGAGAGAGAAATCCAATCTGTACAGGTCCAGCTCTGTACTTCTGTAAACTTTTTCAGTTTTGTCATAGAAAATAGTAGCAATGAAATTGATAAACTGGTCCACTTCTGATGAGTGTAAGACTTTCAGAGGTGCTCATGAAGGATTTATCAGATACCAAATTAACTTTTATGGAGGGCTTTGCATACCTAACTTCTTTAGAAAATCCTAGTAGCTGTAACTATTCTGTAATTAAGATCTTTTTTACTACATCGTGTAAGTCTTTTGCCTTTTTCATTTCATGCATTTCTTTTCTTAGTGTACGTAGAAAACCATAATAAAGAGGTGTTTCCTTGTGAACAGTAATTTGGAGGTGATATTTATGCCCTTCCAGAAAGGTCAGTTTAAAAACTGCTTTACAAGATTAAATATGGGGTCAAAACCAGATATTAAACAAATGGTATAAAAGATAGAAGTTCAGTTCTTTTCTTTGAATTAATTTAAAACTCTTGATTGAATACTGTCCTCTGCTCATGATTTGGCACTGTTAGTGCTTTCTGCCTTTGCTATTACCTCTTCCACTAACACTTCAAATTCAGGTAGGTCTTCCAAGGCCACTAGCTCCCACTGTCTTGGGGCAAAAAAATAATTCTAGCACTGAAACCTTCCAGCTGAAAAGAAAAAATGTATACCTTTTTTATTGTGGCCTTATCTTTTGTGAAAGCTCCTTTTCTACCTTGATCATCCACTGGCCCTGCAGACTCTCTAGCAGGGAGACATTTTTGATAAAGGATTTTACAACTTCCGCAAGATGTTCCTCAAAGTATTTTGGCCTGTTTTGTACTACCTCAACAGTCAACCTGCCAGAGTAGTACATGGTGCTTTCTATTTCACCTTCTTGAAGCCTCAGTGTAGTGTCTTTATGTAACCTCTCTGCCATCTGCAAGGATCTTCCTTTTTCTGACTGCACTTCTGAGGTGTATGGAGGTTTTCTGAACTTAGTTCAAGTTGTTCCTGGTTGCAAAAAGAGTCTCTCACTTTTGCGTTAATCCAAGATGGACCCTGAACTTAGACACACAGGGATCCATGAACCAAAGCTGATCTGCGTGAACAGGCGTGAAGAGCTGGATCCTCGCTGCTGGCCAGGGCAAAGTCAAGAGTTGCTTTTCCTGTGGTTCTCTAATTAACTACTTAGTGAAATAGTCATTAGTGGTATTGAAAAATCAGTCTTGGCATTATGCCTGGGTATGACATTTACTTGATGCACATGGGGGTATCTGATTCTCCCATTACAGCTGCATTTTTTGGCACTAAGTTTCTCTAGTCTGTCTGAGCACATCAAAGTCATGGCCACTGCCAGCAACTGTCAGTTGATAATATAAGTCTGTTCTTGTAGATGCTACTGTTAGCCATAAACGCAAGAGTTCATTTGTGTTAAGAACAGGCAGCTGGGACAAGTGTCTGTCCAGCTCCTTGTACAATACAATATCTGCATGATGAGGTGGTGTGTGTGCATAAAGTAACTCCTTTGGATTTCTAACTTCCTACACTTGAAAACCTCTTTTCTTCATGGAGGTGTATGCACGTTAAGAGCAAGTTCATATAAAACAGTAGGTGACCTCAGGAAGAGAGATCTTTCCAGCTAAGACCGGGGAGGATGGAGCACTAGAGAGCCCATATTGTATGTACCAGCCTTGAAATCCCGATCAAAACTCCTGAGAAATGCTCACTCCTTGAGCTAGCTGTGCCATGCATGGGATGCAGATGGCAACTGACCCTTTTAGTATCACTGACTCTTCAAATATTCTCCGCTCCTGCTGCAGGAATGTGCCAATTCTAACTGCACAAACCTTACTTTTGTTCCCTAATGTGTCATCATTCCCCTACCTTTGGTGGGCCTTAAGGAGCTTTGTGATTTCATTTACTTAATTATTTTTAAGGAAATTTCCTAGAGTAGCACACACATGTCCTATTCACTGTTTTTGTTGAGTGTGATACAACTGAAGAGGGGATTTCTGCTGGGGAGAACATAAACTTAGAAGACCTGAGGATGAGAATACCTAATTACCATTCTGCTTATTGCTAGACATAAATACCTACCCTTTCAAGCACTTCCTTGAAGGTGGCTTCAGCTAAGCACTGTAAGCTTGGCTATTTTTCTGAAGCATCTGAAGATATCAAAGCCTGTCTGACATCTTTGTAGGCTATTGCTATGTGGCAGTCTCTGAAATGCTGGGGCTTCAACCCCAAGCCCCAAATTAAGGCTGACATGTGGGTGATTCCCACAGCCCTTCACAAAGGGGGTCGAGTTTGCCTTAGGCTTCCCCCCAGGGTGGTGCCGGCCTGGCAGACAGAGCCATTGGGTAAAGGAGCCCCAGGGGTCCCACACTGAGTAACCAAGGGTCAGGTGTCCCACTGAGGGATAAAAGCTGGGACCCCTTGCAGGAGGGGCAGTGTCTGTGTGTGAGGTGGAGGCCCTGTGCAGAGTTCCCTGTTGGGGAAGGACCTCCCGCCTCCCTGGGACTGGGCTCCACTCAGGTCTGGCTTTGTAAACGTGGGCTGTGTAGAGATTCAGTGTGTGGCTTCCTTGGTCTTAAGTGTTTGGCTTGTTGACTCGGTTGTCTCCCGTCCCTTCTCTGGGAGACTGCATGTCACCATTTATTCCACCCATTGTTGGTCGTGTGGTGTTGTTGTTGGGGTCAGTGGGATTGATGTCAATTCTGTATAATCTGACTGACTTGTTTGTACCCCCAGTGCTCACCCATGTACTGACCCTTTTGTATCAAATACAATTTGGTTACTGGTTCATCTTTATGCTGGCTGTGTCCTTTATGCTAGGCCTGATAATTGGGAAAACAGTCTCTTTACTGGGAAAATACAACATTTGCTACAAATTTAATATGTAGGACAAAGTTGCTTAAATAAATTTGCTGAGATAAGGCTGGAGTGTTTTAGTGATGGGTTTGAAAGGAGAACTAAAGAGGAGGGTAAGACACAGAAAATTAAGCAGGCAAACTGTCTTCACCAAGCTGATGCTGCTCTTGGGAGTATTGAGACTTTTTCTAGCATAAGGGACATTTTATTAAGGGCACAGACTCAGGCAAAAAGCAGAGCAATTCAAAGATCATTCAATTCTTCTGTGATAATAATTTCTTTTATCTCCCTGTGAACCTAAAAGCACTTATAAATGAATTGGTATACATTTTCCCCATTTGCCTGTGGTCAGCTAATAGCTGAATTAGAAATTGAACTTGGGTGCTGGGTCCTCACTCTGGTGAAACACTGGTATTGGGATCTTTGCCAGGTTCAGGAGTGGCAACTCCGAACTGATGAAAGGGGGTATGGCACTGTACTTTGCTGTAAGCCTCAGTCTTTCTGGGTTCACTCACAGTGTTCCTGATGTTCTGCCACCTCATTCCTGGCTCTGTGCAGTGGCAGGGAACGCGAGGGATGACATCAGGACTGAGGTTTGTGTTGGAGCTTTTGAGCCAATTTGCTCATTTTCTTTGAGGAGGTGAGGAAGGCAGGTTTTGTACAACAAAGCTTTCTTGCAGCTGTACTGATTACCTTGGGAAAGCAAGCAAGCCTCGCAAATTATTATCTCTATTGTTATTGCTTTGCAATGGTGCTGAGTGAAAAAAAAATCTAGATTATTTTTTTTAGTCTCCTGAATCTTTTGTTATCAGATGATTTCCTGTGATAGGTCCTAAATTTATTCAGGAGATCCATAAGGAAACCCTCCTAGCTACAGTTGTACTCTTGTGTGTCTGAAGCGTAGGCTGGTTGTTTTTGAAGAAATAAAATATGACAGTCAGAAGCGAGTTAAAAACCAAGTGATTTCAATACATGAGATAATGTTGCAATGACTACAGGCTGATTAGCTGATCTCATCTCCTGGATCAAATTACTTGCATGTAAGTAAACCATTTCTGAATCCCCCAAACAAGTTGTGATATTATCAGTGGATTTAGGCAATTCACAATGCTCATAATAAGCATGAAGTAGTAGGTATTCAGTCTTTACCCAAGAAGCAGATAAAACCTTACCCTAGGTATGTGCAGTAACACAAATGTATGTCATATCTGGTTTCCTTTTATATCTTCTTATTTCAGTTGACAACAAGTGTCAGATGTACCAGAGATGCTTATTCTGGAAAAGAGTGTCAGTGGAATCAATTTTTTCTCTACTTTCATATTTCCTGCCCTTCTAATACTCAGACCTGCTGATCATATTTCTTCTGGCCATACTTGTCTATGTACTCTTTTTCTATTTCTGTTTCTCTGCCGTTGTGCAGCTCACTGTATGTAAATGCACACATACCTACCTTTACTTGGTTCTTCCAGGAGGAAAAGAAACAACAATAATAAATGAAGTCTAGGTGGAAGCAGTGTTGCAGAGTGCATCGTATCTGTGAATGTAAGTTACTTTGTGGTAGATCTGTATTTATTTTAGAAGTGTCTTAGTTACTGCTAGCTTTCTTTCACCTCTTCCACACTTTAAAAAAAAAAAAAAAATGTGGTAAATAGAAAGGTAGCGCTTTAAGCTTTAAAAAAGCACTGGTCAAGAAGCCACTTTTCCATACTGAAAACACTGTAAAATAATAAAAATTTTTTTCATCAGGAATAACAATTGAGATCAAAATACTCAATACTTTTGACAAGAAAAAGTTGTAATTTGAAATGTTCACTTGAAATTTCTCCTTTTCTTCTACATTCAGTGTGAGAATTGTTGATTAGTTTAATGTTGGTGTAACATAATCTCTGCTCCTGGAATTTCTTCCACCTGGTGTGGTTTCAGTTAAATCTCCCATGTGAGTGAGTGGGCACACAGAGGTGTCTCCCAAATAACTCCCTCGGGTCTGACTTTATAGTAGCATTGTGAAAGGGTGCACAAATCATTGCTGAGGTAGGGAAATTGCAATAGTGGAGATGTTGGTTGGTGGTTTGACCAGCATTTTAACCTCCCTACTCTGTCTTCATGGTGTCAGTCTGAGATGTTGTTCAGAAAGCATTTGCAATGAGTTGTTTTCTGGAAGGTCAAATTGAAAATGATAGCCAAACCATGAACATGGAAATGGGTGGGACAGGGAGACGTGGGGTAGTTTCAGTGGAAAGGAGTCTTTCAGTTTGATTTTATGCTTGGCAGATATTGTAAGGAAATTATAAGGAGGTTAAGATCCATTTCCCTGTGTAGAAGGACACCAATCAGGAATAAAAAGCAGATCTTGGTATAATTTGGTGGAAGGACACTTATCTCTGGAAAGTCTGTAGTGCAGATGGGCTGGATGTGGCATGAAGGTATGAGACATGGTGAGCAGATGCACTGAAAGGGCAAGGCTGAGGACCCAACTGATAGTAGGACCATCAGTTCAGCAATTTTGCTTGGGCAAGTTGAGCAGCTACAAAAGCAGTGAGGGCAGGGGGTTCTCCAGGCTTGCCTATGGGACTGAAGTGCTTTTAGCACCACCGCCCAAACTGCGCAGCCCCACAGCAAACCTCAGCCATACAACCACCCATCTGAGCGCTTCCACCGATGTTTGTGTGTCCTCGTGGCCTTTGAAATGAATCAACAGTAAAATGGAGAATTTTATTTTTTTCTTTCTGAACCTCTCCCCCTTTTTACCATACTGGAACTAGTACTAAACAATTGAAATAATAACAAATACAGAGATTTACTGATATTGAGGCCCGAGCTATTTGCTTCTGAATGGAGGGGAGAAGATGGATTTTTGGGGAGAGCTTTCTGTTGTGCTGCTTTATAGTGAAGCAAAACTTCATGTTTACGTAAGGAATAGGAACTAGAGAAGTTTTGACACTGGTTTTTTGTCTGAAAACTAATTTTTCATATTAATTAAACCTCTGCAGAGCAAACCTTATATATGACACTTGGTGTTACAGATGGCATGGGCTGGCTTCTAAGATCTCTGATTTGAATCATTACCCCTCTGTAATATACCATGGGCCAACCACGCATATTCTTGACAAGGATAAACCCAGCTGGCTCATATTAGCAGAAACTAACATTTATTTCAGTCAGCTATTGAGTGATAGTCCTTTCAATGTTGCTCTTGTTGCCAGGTCTGCTTTCCAAATCCCCTAAGGGCATTGCTGAATGTTGTCAGCAGCAGTGATTTTTCACACTCCTGCTCTTTGCGACCATCTCAAACTTATCCTCGCTTTCCAAGTGTAAAACTATTTTCTTCATCATCTAGCAAGAACGTTTTGAACAAATTCGTATGGTAAAATAAATCTGGGAAGTTCTTCCTGTCTGTTCTGGAGAAAGCTGCATTCCAGACGTCGTGGGATGGGTCTGTGAAAGGAAAAGTATTTTGGTGCATGTGATGAGCTTTTTTTTAAAACAGCTTAAGAAAGAACATGAACAAGTATGCAGAACTTCAGCTCATGAGACCTAGAAGTTGAAATGGCTCCAGGATCTGTGGGTCAAGAAGAAAACTCGGTGAACTTACGCATGTAATAGATACTTCCCTAGTGCTACACTGCACTTCTCACCTGTCCTAGAATGTGAGCTGTGTAAAGTGCAGAGAACCAAACATGTGCAGCAACAATAAGGAGGACAACAAATGGGTGGGAGGTAGGGAGGAGTAAACTGGTTTAGACAGTGAAATGGCAAACAATTGGCAGTGCTCTGAGGGTGCTGCAGTGCAGCCTGAGGGTACCTCAGACCGTGTCTAACTGAGAGCTTGTAAGCAGTGCTGTTATCTCTTCTAGTCTTGTTCTTGGCATAATTGATCTTATTGAAGAGCAAGAGGTGTCTACCAAAAATACTACAACCTCAAGGAAAACTGTTTTTACACTAGCACCAAGAAATACCTCTTTTAAAAAGGAATTTATTTCTTGAAGCAAGGCACTTTATTTTACTGTTACCTACACATTTAAGAAATGTACATGTATGAATTTTGATTTGCCTATAAACTTGTTGAATATAGGCTTTGTGTTAGTTGGAATATAAAAGCATTCAGCTGACCTGCCTTAGCATACAATAAAATTACCATAGTTTCAGTTTACTGTTATTTTTGCCTTCTAGTATTGTCTGGATTTTTGCCTTCCTTACTGATACTTAGTGTCTCATTAATCCTTCTTGTTTGACCCTTGTAATCTGTGAGCACATTTGGATTTTATTGTGCATGCAGAATTCCTGGTTACTGCATTTGAAACACATTCTGGACCAAGCCATTGGAAATGTAAACAAGGTACTGAAAGATGAATTTGGGGGGCGGGGGGGGAAATGTGAGGAGTCTCTTAGCCCAGGGACATAAATCCACTCCTAAGCAGAGAGGAACAGTATTTCATGGGTTATTATTGCAAATTCCAGACTCCCATCTGCAGAAAAGCTTCAGGGGACAGAACAGGCAGGATGATTTACTCTTTATCCTTCATTCCTGTTGACCCATCCTTGCTCTTTTTTTTTTTTTTTTTTTTTTTGAAGACTGAAGTCTCCAGGAGCTCCTGTGTGTATAGCTTATGTCATTTTACAGATGAAGAAAACCCCCATACGTGCAAGTGTTCATTACACAAAGGAGAGCATCAGTGGCTTTGAACAGAAACTGTAGGGTGGCAACCTGGTTGGGTTGTTCAGCTCATCAGACAACCGCCCCCGTTAGCGCTCTATCCAGAGATAGTTTGCAAATAATGTGCAAAAACTCCTGTGCTTGGTGGGAGGGGTGTGTGTCTAAGTGTCAGAACTGGATGCGTTGCCTAGATGGATGCTACTTAATCCACTTGGCTGTGCTTCTCTATAAAGTATTTACATAAGTGTACCCAAAATAAATTACATTCTGATTACTTCATCACTGTGAAGTTACTGTAATTGAGAAAATGGTCAGAGAAGAGTAGCTAAGAAATTAACAGGAGCCTGAAGGATTTGATTAATAAGGAATATTGCTGGAAGGTGCTGAGGGTGATGGAGGGAGGGATGAAACATAATACACTATAAATATTTGAAGAACAAAAATATGAAGAGGGATTACTCAAGACAGAAGCAAGGTGAAACTAGAGAGGTATGAAATAAATGCCAAGAATAAGTGAGCAGCCTGATGGTGAGACGTTTCAGGCTGCGTACACAGCACCTCCAGGGACACCTGACCAATAGCAGGTCTTTAAACTAAACTGGACAAGGAATAACAACGTATAGCAGGCAGTCCTTCATGGTGAGGTAGGAGGAGATGCTGAGTGACTTAGACATTCATGGCAAGATTAAGTACTGATAACATGGCTGGCTATCTGATACTTTAAAGTTGAGACATCACGTAGATGTGCAAATGCGAACAAGCTTGTTGAGCAGTTTAGTGCGTAGACCTTATGGAAGGAAAAAGTTGGAAGCTGTCAGTCCTGAGATTCCTGGGGAAAAAAAAGAATATTTCTGTCAGTACAGCTTCTAATTTATTCTTGAAGAAATGTACTTTTGTGATAGAAAATGGGTTTTAATTGCATATTAGATAGCTATGATTGTGTTTTAAACCTATCCCAGTTGCTCCACAGTGCAGCATGTCAGAGGTGTCAGAGCAGTCCCAAAACCATGTTGTGGGATGAACCCCATGCTCATGTGTGTCTCAGTTCTGCTGCAGGGTAGGACTAACAATCACTTGCTGTCTGCTCGGCACACTGAATAGAAAGCATTTTTTTGAAAGCAACTCAACTTTAAAGTGCAAACCAGTAGGATTGCAGAGTAAGTGTGCAATGAAGTTATATGGCAGTGTATAACTTCTCTTAAGTGTTTTTCACCCCTGGCTGAGCAATGAGGTGTCCCATCAGCCAGGCTCCTGCTGCCTTGAAGAGCCACACCTCAGAGGCTCTTCCCTCCTTCAGCTGCCTCCTATCAGTTAATTTGATGCTATCAGGCAACATAAAATTAAGTGGATAAACTCAGGTCTATGTGATATGTCTTTATATTATAATGTTTCTCAGTTGTCCAAAATCCTCTGCAGGGACACATCCCAGTAGATCTATATAACTATCTTTGGTATTTAGTATAAATTCAATACTGTCAGCAAGAAAGATTACTTACAATGCTTGCATTGTATTTTACTTTTAGTAAAGCCATTACTGGAGTCATGTCTTTTATTTATATTAATATGTTGTTAACTGTAACCTAATAAATATGCAAAATGCATAAAGTCAATTACCTACAGATTTAAGGAGTGTACACAAAGGAAATTTTCTGATTTACCTTCACATTTGTTGAATACAGACCTTGCATTAGTTCGAACATGAAAGCATTCCATTGATTCTGTTTAATTCTGTTAATTAATTTCTGTTATCATTTTCCTTGCCTCTTTACTTCAGTTTTAAAATCCTTGGATCCCAGTTAGAAAATTCCCGTAAGTCGTAACAATTTCAAATTATAAGGTTTATTAAAAAATATGATTTGGGCTCTAAGAGCTTATTAGTTAAAACCTATGTTCCAAGATAATCTTCAACCTCACAGAAGGATTTCATTTTTAAAAAAGATTTTTCTTTCTGTTTTTCATTAATTTGTAACTTGAGAAGTGTGGAAAGCCTCTTATTTAATAGAGAGAACTGTTCGAAACATGCCCAAGTCTACAGGGTTTTTTTAATGACAAGGGAAAAGCATATCAATTTATTTTTTTGCTGTTTTTTGTCCGAAATACTGAGAGCTCTGTATATAAATGCTAATCAAATTAGATCTGGTAGGAATACAATTTTTTCCTGCAGTGTATAGTTGTGAACCAAATTTCCATAATGCTTTTTTGTTGTTGTTAAAAGCTGTTGCTGAACTGCAGAGAACCTCAGGATTGCAAATAGCTGTAACTGCAAAACATTTGGGAAATTCGTTTGTTGGGTGGTTTTGGTTTTGTTTGGGGTTTTTTTGTTTGTTTTTGAGTTTTGTACTGGCCACAGACACTATGCATGTTCTGTAATTTTACTGACACAATAAGTATAAATGAGTTGGTAAATTATCTGGAGACCCATCCTGTGAGCAAGTCATGTGTGAAGAGTTGCTAATGCTGCTGTGCTGGTCTTGTTTGTTAAGATTTCTGTGTAATGGAAGTAGGATGGGTTGTGTTGCTGGCTGGCTAATTAGCCCCTTACCTGTCACACAGAACAAATGAGCAGAGCTTGGTCAGTTTAGTCTCCTGGGGCTTTTATTCCTGCTAACCCCTGGGTACCTGCAGTCAGAGAGGCCCCTGCGTTTCCTCATGTGACAGTGCTCGCTTTTAGGAGCCTTGCTGTCCTACTTGTGGTGTAAACTTTGTCACATTTCTGTCAGATTCTTTACGGAATCATTTCACGTTATATCTTTCCCGATGAAGCCCCTGCGTCCAAGTGGAAGAAGCTCTGCCTTTGTCGGGTGAGCAGACCTGTGTACAGCAGGACGTGTTACTCTCTCAGCAGCCCGCTCTTCAGAGCTGTGTGGTCTTGTTTGTGGGCATGTCATAGAGTGAGGATCAGGCCAGTGTGACTTGTAGCTGTCAGGAGCCTTTTAAGAAAATCCTTTAAAACTCAGATCTCTAATGCATTGAAAACTCTGCCCCAGTCTCAGGGCACCTGAGCGATATTTAAATTCAGGGATGTGAGTACATGGTTACACAGGCTTCACTGGGACTTCTATGTGTCGAATTTATTAAATACTTAAGTGAGGAGTTAGGGGCTTGGAAACTGGGGATCTTGTGCCAGACAGTATAGTGTTGAGCCCCCAAGACAACTGACAATCCTAAAACCCATAAGGGTTTATTTTTACAATTAAAAAGGCCAAAGCCCATGAATAATGTATGTGGTCAAATCAATTGTGCACATTCAAAACATCAGTTAATCACAGAAAGAGAATTATGCTTTAATGTTCACTGTTGGGAAATTAGGGAGAAAAGGCTACTTCATTCCTTCAAAGTAACAAGCAGCAACAGCAGCTGTAGTTGGCTGAGGCAGAGGCTTGGGCTATGAGATCACTCTGGAAAACAGAATTAGTAATGGATCGAAGTTGTAAAGTTATGATCTGACCTATGGCTGTATTACCCAGCATTTTCAGGGGAAGTGCATTCAGATATGCTCCTAAATGCTCATCATCTGATGAGACAGGCAGACAATAAAGAGTAATTCTTTAGGGAAAGAATGAATAAAAACCAGCATGTATGCCACCACTTGATTCATAGTACTTGGCCAGGAAAATAAGGGTTTCTAAAAGGCATTGAGTGTGTGTGTATTAGTGGGCTTAGGTGGGATATACCATGTCTGGGATGATCAAAGGTTTTTTTATGTCCACTGGGATTCTGTACTGGTTGAACTCCTTAGCTGTTGCAATAGAAACAGATTTCAGTGGGGTTGTTTTTTGGTGGTTTTTTTGTATTTTGTTTTTGAAACCAAGTGGATTATTTGGGTTTCCTTCATGGCAGCTAGTTGTATATGCTAACTGGGAACAATTCTCTAGGTAGATCTTTAAGCTTAACTGAGGAACCCCACAGCTGTGGATGTTGTCTCCCATTACAGCTGGAGGCAGTGAAGTCTTTAGGGATTAAAAGACAAATCCCACCAGGGATTGCTGCATTTTACAAAAAACAGGCTATGAGTGACTTTCCCAGTATCTGACTGAAAGTCCCTTGGCACAGCAAAGTTGTCATGGATACTCCAGCTCCAGGACACTATAAAGCCCATCATTCATTAGATTTATAAAATCTTCAACACTTAAAAATCTGCTTCCAGTACCATTACAAACCTACATCAAAGCAGATGGTACAGTGCTACAAGAGTAACCTCTTTACCTTCTTGGGCATGGTGAGGGCTCTGTTGCTCAAAAAACAACAGTGGCGATAAGCCATCACCTGAGCACTATTAGGACACTCTTTGATCTAAATAAAGGTAAAATTTGTCATGGTTTGGCTAGAGATCCCTTACTGCTGCTATAGATGTGTGACTGCCTCTTTCAGTCTGAAGTGTTCTGTGTTCCCTTAATTGAGGTGAGCAATTTTGGATATATTACCCTGGTTGAGGAGCAGCGATCTGCAGCCCCAGAGCTTTTTTGTGTATTTTGGAAGTTGGGAATAATTCAAGGATAAAAGCTTGACTTGATTATTTGGGTTTTTTGTAAAGATGTGGGGAGAAATTTTTCTTCATGTTAAAGTTGCAGACTGGAGAGCATAAGGAAAAGTTGAAAATAAGACCCATTATTAACCTGGCTTGGCTTTGGAGTGGGTCTATATTTAATAGTCTGGCAGACTCTACCCTATTTCCCTGCTTAATTGCCTATTAGTGCAATAGATGTCTGTGTCTCTCTAGAATTAATTTTTGCTAGGTGCTGACGGATCACAAGGAGAAGCCAGGTGAAGAGAAGATGGGTCCTGAAAGACAACTTCTTCCATGATTCCTTAAATTTTCTTTCTAGCAGCTGACAGCAATAATACCTGTGTTACTGCTCTATAGAGAAGATGTAGGTAAACTAGATTTTTTCAGAAAACTTAGCTTTTGGTCCTGTTCTAGTAAAAATATTGAAGTTGCCTTAAATGAGTAAGCTGTCAAATGCAGCAGTGTTCACATGATTCTCCTGTATAATGTCAAAAAGAATGAATTGTAACTTCTGAGAAAGCATAGAGTTGATATTTCATTGGCTTGAGGGAAGCAGCCAATTAAGGTCTGATTTTAAAAAAGCGTATGCTAATAATAATGCCTTCTGGCTGTAGTTAATAAGGGCTAATAAATTTGTAATTAAATGTGGTGTTCACTTCCTGAGCACTGTCTGCCACTCTGTAGTGAAGAAATACAGCCTTGCTTGTCATTGACTGCTTTGAAGGCATCTCCAGTTGCCATAACTCTTTAATGTGGGCATCTGGAGTCAGAGCAGGCCTGTGGGCAACAGCGGAGGTACGTCATGCTCAGCAGGTTCAGACCCTCTCTCAGGGCAGCTGTGGCACACCGTGGGCTTTGTTACATGAACAAACATGAGCATGTGAGGGTTAAAACTGTGGGAGAGCTGCGGACAAATTCAGAAGAGCTGTGTGCAGGGGAGGACTGCATTCCTGGGCTGGAGAGGATGGCCATGTTTTTTTCTAAGAAGGAAAACAGAGGGGATGAGTCGGTACATTTTCCTGATGAAAGTGCACGGCATGCTGGTATCTCCTGCCTCATCCTGGCCCCGAGCTAAGCACTGGAGGTACAGGAGGCTGCAACTCCTCTTTTCTGTCTGTTCTCAGTGCTGGGAAGTGAATCTAGTGACAGCATGTCACTAAAGAAAAGATTAAGAACAAATACAGCCTCCTCCTGAGCTGTGCTTCAAGGTCATGTCCAGGGCCTACTGGAGATGATAAGAAATTTTCTTGCAGACTTCACTGCATTAGGCCCTTATTCTGTGTATGCAATGTATTTTTGCAGGAGCACTCCGTTATCTTTGGCTTTGTCCTGTTTTCCAGCTGTGGTGTTTGTGATGTTGTATTCTACACTTCAGTCAAATCCTGTACTACTTTGTTTCACCTCTTACACACAATATTCTTCTGGTCTCTCTCTCAAGTGAAGGCGAACAACAATAGGATTAGACAGAGGGTAAACCCTCCCTTCATGCTGTCCAAAAAAAAAATGTCTTAGCGGTTTTGAACTTTAAGTGCAGGAATAAATACAGGAAGTTAGCATTTCTTTCGATCAATGACGGAATTGAACTTAGATGAATCATTGATTTTTATTTTTTTTTTTGTGGCAGAGATGTACTAAATTGCATCAAAGAATGCGTCTCTGCCATAAAATTAAAAGTAATGGGTTTGTGTATGTGCTTATTAAAAACGGTCTAGTTCAGGATGATAGTAAG
Source organism: Athene noctua (assembly GCF_965140245.1). Lineage (NCBI taxonomy): Eukaryota > Metazoa > Chordata > Aves > Strigiformes > Strigidae > Athene > Athene noctua. The sequence continues at coordinate 11,495,460 of NC_134055.1, forward strand.
AAATACTGAAAGCCACGCATTGTACTAGGAGATATGACAGACACGTGAAAAGAACTATAATTTGAAGTCTCTCTGCTATAAGCCTCTTTCAGTGCTTGGTGAATCTGCTAAGGTTAGTAGCAGTAGAGCAATGTTGCTTTCAAATGGGATCAGCGTCTTGAGGTTTTGGTAAAGATGCTGGCATTGTCCATGGGAATGAACCAGTGTAAAGATGCAATATCCTTTTGTAAAGCAAGAGGAAACTTTCTAAGAATAGTAACTTTTATAAAATAGGTGTGTGGTTTGAGACTTTGAGGGGTTGCAGTATTTCTTCTTGAATATCCAGGAGAAACTGTGAAGCTCTCCTCATGATGGAGTTAAAGTGATTATGGTAAATCTACACTTCAACGGATCTCCAGTCCTTAGCTTCAGCCTCAGGTATACTAACCTTTCAAGGAGAATAAATCAAAAATGCTTAAAAGTTTTAGATGTGCTGAAGGCAACACCCACCTTCTGCATAGTTAAAAACATCAAAAGGGAAAGAGGGCTTGATAATAATGAAGTCTGGGAACTTGAGAAATTACGGAGGTCACTTCAGATCCCATTGGCCCCTGAGCAAAACTGTTTCAAGGCATTTTAGTTTTTTGACCTTCTTTGTACATATTTGAAAGCCACAGCTTTTTACCTGAAGTGCCTAAAGAAGATTAAACAGCTTTTTAACATCTACTGTGTTCATAGTGTGTAGGAAGAGCTATCGGGTTTGGTTGCTATTAAGATGGATGGGTTTTTACTTGATTTGGATAAGGTGCTTAAACATACTTTGTTTTATGTTTTTGTGTTCTATCATACTCTGAAAATGAGGGAAAATATACATTGCTTTAATTTGGTGACTCTCATTCAAAAGGAAATAAATAGTTTAGAAACAAAGCACACCCACATCGAGGGGTCAATTCTCTTTAAGGTGTAAATAGGAGAATCTGTTTAACGGCAAGTAGCAATGCATGATGATATCGTATAGAAGTATATCAGTACAAAGGAAAACTGGGAAAAAATAGAGCATAAAAATATACATTGGGTGTTTGAGTTGTAAGACCAACTAATATTTAGCAATTGTGTGACAAATGAAGGATATTGTCTACCTTATTTTATATGATCCCTTCTTGCCTGGCGCTGTGTTAACCAGAGGGGCCCTTTTGCTCAGGATAACGCTACTCAAGGTAGAGAGGGATCCTAGGACAGCAAGACTTGGGAAGTCCATACTTGTGTCCACGTTGGCTACTGGGTCTGGCTCATCCCAGCCTGAACTGGGACTACTGAACTGCGAAAGGTCTTTGATCTGGAGAGTGAAATGGTGCCTGGATGAGGGGCCTGAAAGAGGCACCCAGATCTTGGGAGGGGCAGTCTGCTTTGCTGAGGCAAGGCTCCAGAAGGTTTAGGTAAAGGGACTGCACAAGAGCACATCTCAGCAGCACTCATCTCTGCACAAGGGCATCTTTGTGTCAATGAGTAACACATATTGAGATATGACTGCTTCTGAGGAACTTTGATTTAGAGACTAGAAAAGGTCTCAGCTGAGCAAGCAGCAAAACAGCTGCAGCTCAGAACTGGGAAAACTGGAAGTACCCAGAGACTGTTCATAATTAACAGGATGACAGTCCTGGAGAGAGGTGCCAGATATAGGGCCAGAAGGTGTAGGTGAGAAGGGCTGAGAAGAGTCCAGAACTTCAATTCTCAACCTTTTGTTTTTATTCTTCCATGCTATTCTTGTTTTTCCTTTTTTTTTTTTGCTCTTCATGTGACCTCAGTCAGTAGAAAGTGTCTGGCTGCACATAATGTTTGGAGTCCTCTGCATCTGACAGATGATCATTACCATGTTACTGGATGTCTCATCTGAAACAGAGCTCCCAACAGCACAACAGCGTTGACCTTTCGGTGCGACTTTCCCTCTAATTCAGCAGCAGCAGCTTCCAGCCTTAGGTGGGTTTTTCTCTCTGAGGACTCATTCCAGCCACAAATCTGAATTCGGGGATGTGTTCTGCTCAATTTGTAAGTTCCCTAGGGATCTTCTCATAGGACAGAACAGCAGGAGACATCGAAGGAGAGATGGTGGTGGTTGCAGTATACTCCAATGCTACCAATTGCAACCAGCATTGCAGCACTCTGATTCCTTGATGTTCCCGTAAATTCCCGTTTAGGGTTTATAACTCAGGAATAGAGGCTTCCTGCTTGAAACCAGATCTGGAGAAATTCCTCTGGAGAATTAACAGTGGATTTTTCAACTTCAGATGAAAAGCTGGTTGCTGAATCTCTTATTTATCTGAATTTCCCTTGACTTTAATAAGAGATTGAACTGAGCAGAAGATGCAGAGCTTCAGCCTTATGTTTCTGGAATGCAAATTTGTTGTTGCCTGATACCCATTGCCTTCCATGAGTCAATTAGCCTGTATTAAAGAATGATTTTTTTCTTCCTGTTTTACATTTCCATGCTTTGCTTAGAATTTGCTTCTGCTGGGATTAAGGAATTTCCTCTTTGTGAGGTTATTCCAGTGCTGAGTATAAAACTACATTTGAGCAGAGCTTTTTTCACATCTGGGCTCTAATAAAAACATTTTGTAAATTATAGCAGTGGTTCTCTGGGCTGGTTATCTGCTTCTGGTGAGGAGTGGGAGGTTGTGTCCAGATGCTTTTATATCCCACAGCTTTTGGGATAGGTTTCACTTACAGCTGGATGGGGCTTTGAGTGCAGGCTTGAACTTCTTGGAATATGCTTATTGTCAGAGCCAGCAGGGCTGATTGTGCTTCCTTCAACCTTGTTTAATGAATGTAGCACATCAGTTTGGTGTGCTTTGTCCCAGAGATAAAAGCTTTTATAGCTCAGCATATTTCCTAAGATCTCCACTGCTCTCTCAGTAAGGAGATTAGTTGAGGAAATAAGTTTTGCTCCCTTGGGAACTGTGGTGCATTGCCAATTTGTAAATACACAGATGCCATCACAAGAAAAAAATCCAAATATTATATCAAGCTGTGAAGTCTGAAACATTGTTTTATATTCTTAAAGATTCTTGCTTTGATACTGAAGGCTTAGATGTCACTAAAGGGAATGTGTATGATTTAATTTTTTTCAGGGCTACAGCTAAAAGAATGGTAAAATTCTAATGGTGGCTACTGCTAGTGTACTTGCAGGAAAAAACCAAACACCTTCCTATTATAAACTTCATGCTGTATTTTCTGGAGTATGTTAGTCACAGTATAACAATCTTAGAGAGAGGGGAAATAGGAATATAACCAATGCTCACTAGCCTTTATAATTGCACATCATCTCCTTTTGCTTTAGCTCTTAGCTTGAGTGTCCCAGCTGATTTGAATTCTTATGTTGAGTTGGAGGAGGGTGAAGCTGCCAGATATTTTAATGTAGCTTTATATTTGTCACATGAGATGTTTGGCTCAGAAATCGATTCCACAGTTTTGTTTTACTTTAAAAAGGAAAAATTTGCCGCACTCTGAGTGCCATGAATCGGCTCAAATTATTTCATGCCTGAATTTTCATTCACATTGCAGTGTAACAACAGCCTTCTGCAGCCCTCGCCCTAAAACTCAGTGGTAGGTTGGACTGTTGGTGCATGAGATGTCACCTGGCACTGTGGTCTTTGGAACCTCATCCCCTGCTTTTCTTCCTTCTCACAAAGATGTAGACGACTATTAAGTTGCTTCTGGAGCTGCTGTATTGGGTTTCCTTGTTCATGTAATTTTTCTCTGAACTGAGGGGAAAAAAGATAATTTGCACTAATCTTCTAGAACTGATACAAAATCCCAGTGTTGAGACATGAAAAAATGAGGATACGTGAATCTGTGAGACACTGTGGTGCAACCATGTAGGTGATTCAAGAGGAATGATAATTTTAACAAACATATGCCCGGTGTTTTGGTGCCATCACTACTACCATCAGGCTGAAAAGGTCCCTGCTGTAGCTTTGACGTAGCGTTGGCTTTTTTGAGCTTCATTGCCTTTCTTTTCTAATTGCATGCAGATACAGTATTGCAGAAACTCATACACGTGGTGGCTGCCAAGCTAATCCAGGCTATTGTCTGCATCCAGTATCTCAGCGCTAACTGCGTGCTCTGCCAGCGCTGCTCACCATGTCCCGCAGTGCTGCTCCTTGTCCCCAACCCCCAGGACTGTGAACTGCCCTCCTGCTCCTCTGCCCCTCGCACTGGCTTGAAAAGTTTTGACGCCTCAGGTCACGGCCCTGCAAGGGGCCCTGCTCTTCTCTCCGGCTCCACCACACCCAACCCAAGCCCAGACTCTCCTTGCAGACACATTTTAATAGTCCACTCTTAACGATCCTCAGCAGTAAATGCGGGGGGGGGGGCAGGGAGAAGAGCATCTTTCTGTGCCCCACATTTTTAGAAGCTGCAAATAATACAATATAACTTAAACTTCCCTGGAAAGCGTTTTGTGCAATCTGAGCATTTTTCAGCCTAATTTATTATCTCTGTAAAGTATCTTGTTTTCTTATAGATTTATTATTTTCTTTTGCCCAATAATTCTGTAAGCCTGCTGGTGTGTAACATGTTATTTAATGTATATATAATAAAGGGTTTGGCAATTAAAAAAACAAATAGAAAATGGCCACCCAGAAAATTCTTTGGGATTTGTTTATTCAAATAATTGCCTTGTCCCTGCAACTGAGACAAGTAAAATCTCTCAGATGTGATTTGAGGATGAAGCCCCGTGGAGAAGGGTTTTGGTGAGGAGGAGGAAGGAGTGTCTGGAGGCAGGGTTGTGGGTCTGGGCTCTTGCTCTCGCTATGGGATGCTGGGGAGACCTCAGCACATTGTTCAGAAATGAAGATCTGATCTCCACTTTGGTCTGTCGGATTCATTAATGTTGTGGGCATGATCCCTTAATAAAGGTGCCGATATGAGACAGTTTAATAGGTAATTAAACCTGATGAGCCAGGAGGAGGTCCTTTCCCACGCTGTGAAGTGTTCTGTGGCAGAAGGAAGCTATCTAAATTACTGCGAAAGATGGGGGTTTCACTGGGGGTTACAAGGGCAGCTCAGCGAGGACGCTGTACAGAGGACAGCACAGCAGTCTTGGGGATTAGTGGCATCACTGTTTTGGACTTCTGCATTGTTTGAGTTTTTGTAAGCCACAGAGAGTGCTAGGCAGGCAAAGCACCAAATTAAAAAAAAATAAACTGTTGAGCCACCTTGGACAAGATAATATACACTAGATAAGTACATACACGAACTGTGTGGATCAAGACAAGTACTTGATAATGTCGGAATAATTCTGCCCTTTAAGGGACTCGTGCTGAACAGTAAGGTTCCTCCTAGGACATGGGTATGGGCTAATTGCAGCATTCTCAGTCTGACAGCCTCAGGTGTAGCTCCTGCCTTGTGCTTTCTTCTCTGAAAAGAATCAAGACATTGCATTTACAGGCTCTCACTTGTGTCTCTTTATAAATGACCACCAAAGTCTGCTTCTGATGCGTTTAGACATGAACAGGTATGGATTTACCGAAGGAATGGGCAAGGAGGTACTAAAGATCTTCCCTTTGATCTTGGTGTCTGTTGCTATGTGCTCTGAAGAGCTGTGATGTGGTGTTATTACACTCGTGCATTCTCCTGTTTAGATCAGGGCTGTGCCCTTTGCACCATAGCAGGGATTTGATGTTTGTTGGTTATTCTAATTGTGCACTCAAAGCTGGATTGGCCTTGACCTATTTCAGATTTTTAAAGAATAAAAAACTGAAGCCACTATAAAATATATATAATTTTGAATAATGTCAATACACATTGGGCTTTTTGACAGGGTTGTGAGCGCAGCGTGGTGTGGATGGTTCTCTGAGGATGGGCATGTCACATAAAAATTGTAGGGATTGCTGTCAGTGTTTGCTGGATTGGTGGAAGTTTTGCCTGTGATCTCTGTGGGCCAATGGCATTTCTCACTTGCTGGGGTGGATATTAATATTTGAATGCAAATGCCGTGGTGGTGCTTGGTGAGGACATTGCTATTAGTGCAACACTCATGCCAGCTTCAATATAGTCTTAATTGCTGCTTACATCTCCTGGAGTATCCTTCTCCTGTTCCTCCTAAAGGATTCTCCATCACCTCCCTTCAAATACTAGTCAACACCAATTTCCTTGTGTTCAGACCATTTTTTTTTTCATCTTGGTGGTGTTTGCCTCTAGTTTTGAGAGATGCTATCAACACTGGTTGTAACAGGATACCTACTGCACGATATTGGAGTCAGCATGTGAACCTGCAGGCTGCTGCAGCAGGTGTTGGACTTTGAAGTTCTGAGTCAAGCTGCAGCTACGAAACACAAGCTGGCTGAAAAGTTATGATTTGTTCTCTAATAATAATCGAGTCATGTGGATTCAGGATTTGGAAGAGGGCTAAAACTGCCAGTTGTAAACCACTGTAACTGTAACAGAAACACAAGAGGTATGTCGTGTTTAATATACTTACAGAAGACCAGGCTTTGCTATTCTTATCCATAACATGTTAAAAGTTACTTTGTGATCTGTTCCAGGGATATAAATAGGCTTTACTAGGTAAAGCACTACCTAGTATAAATAAAGATGTCAAATAATAGCACATAAGAAAAATCCAGATAATGTGTAGAGGATGATGGCTTTCACTGTGTACCTAGGTGTCTTATCTAATATACCATAAAAGTGTTGTATTTTATAGCCATGACTTATATTGAAGGTGAGCAATGTTACATTTCTTAGCCTGCAATATTCCCTTTGAACATGCCTTTATCCCCAGCTACTTACCAGCAATTGCAGAGCCTGGTAAGGTTTTCATTTAAGGACCGTATGGGAAGCATATGGGAAAATATCTCTTTGGTTGACCTGTCATTTATTAATGACAGCTTATGAAATTTTTTGTTTGTTTGTCTTTTCTTATGTGTTCTTGCCTTCCCTTGAAATTCAACTCTTCTCCCCTGGGCAAGATGATACTGTTGTTTGCTCGCTGGGGAAATGAAAAAGATATGTCTACTGTAGTGGGCTGACCCTGGCTGGACACGGGGTGCCCACTAAGCTGTTCACTCCCCTCAGCAGGATGGGAGGGGAGAAAATATAACAAAAGGCTTGTGGGTCAAGATAAGGACAGGGAGAGATCACTCACCAGTCACCATCACAGGCAAATCAGACTTGACTTAGGGAAAACAGTCTAATTTATTACAAAGCAAATCAGAGTAAGATAGTAAGAGATAAAACAAAATCTTAAACACCTTCCCACCCACGCCTCCCTTCTTCCTGGGCTTAACTTTACTTCCAATTTTCTCTCCCTCCTCCCCCCCAGCAGCACAGGGGACGGGCAATGGGGGTTGTGGTCAGTTCACCACCCCTTGTTTCTGCCGCTCCTTCCTCCTCAGGGGCAGGACTCCTCTCACTCTTCCCCTGCTCCAGCGTGGGCTCGCTCCCACAGGGGACAGTCCTCCATGAACTTCTCCACCGCTGAGTCCTTCCCATAGACTGCAGCTCTTCACAAACCGCTCCAGTGTGGGCCCCTTCCGTGGGGTGCAGACCCTCAGGAACAGACTGCTCTAGGGCAGGCTTCCCGCAGGGTCACAGCCTCCTTCGGGCATCCCCTTGCTCCCCGGGCTGCAGGTGGGTCTCTGCTCCCCCGGTGACCTCCCTGGGTGCAGGGCACAGCTGCCCCACCATGGGCTGCACCATGGGCTGCAGGGGAATCTCTGCTCTGGCACCTGGAGCACCTCCTCCTCCTCCTCCTTCACTCACCCTGGTGTCTGCAGAGTTGTTTCTCTCACATATTCTCACTTGTCTCTCTGGCTGCAATTGCACAGGGTTTTTTTCCCCTCTTCTTAAATACGTTATCCCAGAGGCACTGCCGTTGTTGCTGATGGGCTCAGCCCTGGCCACTGGTGGGTCCGTCCCAGCGCTGGCTGGCATTGGCTGTGTTGGACACGGGAAGCTTCTAGGAGCTTCTCACAGACACCACCCCTGTAGCTCCCCACTACCCAAACCTTGCCATGCCAACCCAATACACTACTGAGGGTTAAACTTCAGTTAGGGGAATGAGCAGCAACTGCAGATGAGATCCCTAATAAGGCTCTTGCTTCTGTGAAAGTGCCCTTGATGATAGAGATGGAAGGTAGATCAGTGTGGAAAATATGAACTAGCTGTTATTTCTAAGCAGAATACTTATATATACACAAATATATATATATATAAAATGTGGTTTTAAGTACTGGCAGCTCTTTAAAGGAGCAGCAAAAGCTCTTTTTTTTAGAGGAATACCACATCAACAGGCTTATTTGCCTCAGCATAGTCCCCAGTGATTAAAGCTACACCTACAAGAAAAGCTGAAAGCTTTGCCTACAAGCCTTCCTCCTTGCTAATGCAGCTGAAAGACCATTTATTATCCCACCTAAGGCAGAGTTTAAAAACAGATCCTTTCCAGGCTACACGCATCAAAAAAGAGGGATTCAGGCATGGTCTTGTTCAGCAGCAGAATCAACTATACACAGAAATATTTGGACCTTTCTTCAGTGATTTCTGTGTAGGGCACCCATCCTACAGGTGTATCTATGCTTTCTGTGAGCAGTCAGCTGATGTGCTTATTCAGAAATTTTGCAGAAAGTTGTTGGCATTATGGATGTTTTTTAACATAAAGTCTAATTGTTGAGGATTCCTGGATCATGGATACGTTATAGCCATGAATAGCTTGCATATGATTAGTTAATATGAGCCAGAGAATTGTCATTTTTATAAGTAGATCTATGAAGCTATTAGAGTTCATAGCATTTGAATATCCATTTATTAAATATTAACTTAGTTAAAATTAACCCTTTCCTGGCTCATGGCATGTAGTATGTCAAAATTTATTTTGTTCCCTGATTGAATTGTAGTCCAGATTAATGTTGTGACCTTGTAGCTGTTCATCACAAATGATTTTATAAGCCAGAATGGAACTAGATAAACAGAGGGACAACTCAAACCCAGACTTGTACATACAGCTACTGAGGTAAAATTTTAAATATGGGGCTTAAATGGGTTTGAGTAGGGATTATCCTGGCCATTTGCACAAGAGTGATTAACAAGTTATAATATATGCCTTTAGGTGCCTATTGCACTACACTGAGACTATCCATACAAAAGAAATTAAAAGTATCTTTGCAAGCAATTCACAAATGCAAGCATTAAATCCCACAAATGGTGTTGTCTTACTCAGACTGAACAATTCAGTGACTCACTTTTCTGGTGCCCCACGAGCCCCTGTCAAAAGCTTTAGTCCAAAACTCAATACTTGGGAGCCCAGTTCTCCCAGCACTTACTGATGTAGTACATTTTCTCTAAATGGGTGGCATCACTGACTTCAGAAGGACTGTCCATGTGCTTGGAGTCAGGCGTGATTAAGCATCAAGAGTCTCAAAGTAATTTTTCAGTGTGTGGACGTCCGACTCCAAAGGCCAGTCTGTGCCCACAGGGCTCTGGAGACCAGGTCTCCCAACTAGTGGCTGAACCTGGTCAGTTTAAGGCCTTAATTTCAATTATCTCAAGAGGTACTCTAGCCAGATTGCAAAATAATTTTTATGTGGCGCATCTCTCTGTTAATCCTGAAAAGTGATAGCTGCTGTCCTTCTGTGCTCTTCACAGCCTGTTGAATTTAACCTATTGAACAGTGTCTTGTGATCCTGTCCGTGATTCCTCCTTCCTCTGTAGTGAACCACTACAGGCAGCTTAGCAGCTAAACTGAGCGAGTAGCTTTTCTGTTAGTTCGGTTTGTTTTTTAGAATCCATGGATATATATCATTTCAAATTGACCTACACAGGTTTTTTTTTACTTGATGCAATTTCATACAGGCAGAAAAACATCCATCCGTGGAATTTTTCTGTTCAAGATTAAAAATGCTGGGTTTGCAGGCAGACTTCTTCCATCGGGTTACCCACAAAACAGGAATAGTCAGGCGTCCGTGTTTGGTCGGAGCTGTGCCACGTGCATCTCCACCTCCAAAGGTCTGTTTCTGACGTGCGTATGCCCTTCTCCATATCCAGCTGGTGCAGAAGAGGGCTTATAGTGTCAGATGGAGATGGCCAAAATTATGTCAAAGAATCCTTCTTCTACCATTGCGCTGTCCTGTTTCTGAACCTGCTGAACAGCAAAAAGAAAAAATATACATCCTGTATTAACTGCCCTGGTTTATCTGGTGTGAATTTGCCCTGGATTAGTTGTGAACAGTGTTTCTGAATAGCCAAACCTTGTGGCTTTTCAGTATGGATTCTGGAAATGGGAGGATGTTTCCCAGCGAGAGCAAAGCAATTTGCGAAGCTGCTATTGGGATGTGTTCAGCCTCTCAGGCCTGTGGATCTTGTTCCTGCTTATTTATTATGACCTCTGTGGGTCATCATAACCTTGCTTTCTTTCTAGAACTGTATCCTCTACACCTCAAGTACTTTATATTTGAAATTATTATACTGCTAGTGGCAGCACCATGGAATGAGTCAGCTCTGTACTGCTTACACTCTGAATGAACGGATGCTGAAGGCATAATTTCTTTATTACTGAAACCTGGTTTTGACAAAATTTTAGAATTCAGTGCTTCCTTGTAGGTATGTGTGTCTAACTCATAGAAAGCAAACACCAAAGCCTCATGCAAAGATCAGAGGCACACCGCTATGCTTATAACTTATACACCCCAACATTTGCTGATGAAGGACCACAAGGGCAGCAATGCAATGCTCTGGTTAATTATTCTAATACTTCCCTTCCTTAAAAGGTTCTAAGATGAGTATATCTTTTTGGGGGAAAAAAAATCCCAACTTGCATGTAGTAGGTTATTTCCCAGAGAAATACCAAAAATATTTTTTCCCATGAGCATTAGCCTTTCTGCAGTAATTATTCTGTGTAGAAAATGCAAATACACTGCCCAGGCCACAGATAAATCCACGCTGGAACAACATCGCTGCTGGTGCGTGGTTCTGGCTGTGCTCCTGGGTTTCATCAGCCGTTTCCAGCTCTGCCGTCTCTAACAGGACACAGCTACAAGCTAGAAACTCACCTTGCATCCTGCTTGTCTCTTTGCTTCTCTGAGGAGCTTAAAGATCACCTCACTCAAAATATTTGACAAAAGTATCTCTACTCTGTGAGAAGGTAACTCTTGTATTCCTCACCTGAAACATTTTTTCCACCTGCCTGGTCTTTTTTTGTCATCTTTTCCAGAAAATTCACTTCCTCCTCTTTCTGTTTCATGACCTGCATCCACTGGCAAGAGGAAAGGACAAGACCAGGTGCTTATAAAGACTGGGGAAAGAATCATGGTATGAAACACGTTTAGGCTTTGGCTTTATGCATGAGAATCTCAACCTATATTTCTCCCTTGCATTCCCCAAATACTCTTTCCTCCCTGTCCCACCATCGCACATTGGCCTGGCCATTCCTGTCACAAAGCCCTTCAGAAATAACCAGGGCATTTAGGATTTATAGGTGCACTTTAGTGTTTCCATCCACAAAATGGATATTCCTCATCTAGAGGTTATGGTCAGTGCTGATGGCTCTAAAGGACCTTAAAGATATGATGCCATAAAAAAAATGCAAAGGCTATTTATAGTTTATTATATTTTATATATAATATTTACTGCCTTTCCCTGCCTTTTTGTGTAACGTAACGAATGGTGTTCTGCTTCTTGAAAATGTGTGGTAAATCAGTTGTTCAACGGTTTTTTCAAGTATCCTTACTTAATGTTGGTTTTCATGCACACATTTTGGAAACTATGTAAAATATGTCTTAAATAGCAGAATAAAATAAATGCCAGGGCTCTCACAGCTTCTTCCACCTGCTTTCAATGCAGAATTGCCAAACAATTTCAGTGTTTTATAGCCTGTTACCCCAAATCAAATTCTGTGTTGCTTTTGGTTTAAGGGCTAATAGCTTTTTGAAATATATTAGTGCTTTCTGGTGACAGATCCGAGATTAGCTGTTTATCCATAGTTTCAAGAGGTATTCTATAATCCTGTGGCACAGTAAACTTTATGAGAAATTTTACAAGCTTTCATGAGTGCATTGTGCTTTAAAATGCTAAAAAAGCAGTTAAGGAGAGAAGAAAACAAAGTACTGCAGTGTCTCTGTCTGATGTTCCACTGGTCTTTGAAGTGCAGCATTGCTAGCGAGGAGGAATGACTGCAGGACGTACAGTGAATAAGGAAGCCAGCAAGCCAGAAGCTCTAAGCACTGCAGAACTGGTTTACCAGAGGCAGAGAGACCTTAATACAATGAGCAGCAAGAATGGTAGAACTCTTCCTTGAGCAGAAGTCGCTGGCAAGCCTTGAGCTTGCACTTGGTAGCAATGGCACTGGGAGAATGACATCCCTTTGATTCACTTTCGCTGATTTTTCACTTTATGTGATTTTTGAGGCAGCACAAAAGCAGGATTTTTGGGATGCCTCCTCTGCTCTCCTGCCAGTCCTTGAGCAGGTGGTTCATGCAGGGCAAGGAAAAGGAGGAGCACTCCTGGGGTAAGGGCAGGGCTGAGCATGCCCATGCTTCTTCATGCCATTGCGAACTGTGGGTGTGACTTCCCCTTCTGTGTGGAGAAAAGGGGAAACACCCAGGTGCTATGATGAGACAGACCGAAGGAGAGAGAATTGGATATGCTCAGTACAGCTTTTTTCCCCTAAAAAAAATACTCTTCTCTGCAAGACTTTCAGCCCTCGATGTGGATGTACGTTCCTTTGGGATGCATTTCAGAGGCAGGGTCTGGCACATAATTCTCTCTCTCTCTGCTTCCTTAAAGATGTCATATCCTTCACCCACGACAAAAGCTATTGTTGGAAAGAAAACAGAAAATCTTTCTGGCTGTTCTTCTGAAATGAAAGCAGCAATCTTCAAAGCTAAAAACAATTCCTTCAGGGTAACTCAGTAACTACTTAGACCATATGAAAACAGGTACTTTGTACTTGTGAGGTATCAAAATGTGCAACTGTTATCAGGCTGGAGCTACCTGTGGAGATGTTTGCACCTGGCATGGACTGGAATGGTGCTTCGCCAGGACACGGGTGGGCTGTGCTTGGTGACAGAGAAGATTGCTTGAATCCTGCCTTCATAACAGAGGAGAAAATCACAGCCTATTTTGGGCACTAGTTTTCATTTGATGGAGCAAGTTAGAGGTTTTACTCAGCCTTGGTATCTGCTTTCCTTTGCAGCTCGGCCATCCAGGGACTGGTGTGAGTGGAGCAGACTCTGCTGTACCTGGTCATCCTCCTTCCATGTTTTTGCATTGTACAACCTGACAAAAAAGCACAATACAGCCAAAACTCTGGTTGTTATTGTCCCAAATCTTCTACAGCAGCTTCACCTAGACACTAACAAGGGGAGGAGACAGGGTTTTGTCCTGAATGACTCTCAGATAAGAATATTTGCAATAAAAAGGAAACTCCTACTTGAAAAGAGCTGCTTTCAGGAGCCTCCACACTGACATTTTAAGTTCTGTGGACCCCATGTCCCAAACTTAACCACCCATGGCAGGTGATGGGGAGAATTTCAGCACCATTACTGAGCTGAAAGATTTCAATGTCTTTCCTAGGGCTGCTTAAAAAATGAAGGTACCAGCAGGGAATGTGAGTTTGTGCAGTATTTGTGCAAGAGGACAGATCTACTGAAGATCTCCCTTCCCACATAGGCACCAGCTGTTCAGAACGGCTCAGCACGTTGGGATTTACATGCAGCAAGGAGCTTTTCTGAAACTGTCACCCTCAGTTGAGTGTCTGAATCCACGACTACCCTGAAAACTCAGCTCTGGGCACTTTGCCCAGGGACACCCAGTAATTCAACAACAACTCTGGACCAAAATCCAGTTTGGGTTTGGCTTTGGGGTTATTTTTCCCCACTCTACCTTTCATTGAACTCCACGAGGATACACAGCACCTTGTATTATCTATGAGGTATTGTTGAGACATGCATTTGGTATGTTTAGGGAACGGGTAAAATAACTCAAAAAACTAAGGGCTACCTGACAGGGAAATTAAGTTGTTTAAATCAAAGCATAAACATATATACACCTCTGTTTCTTGACCTACTTGATTTTCTAAATGTTAAGAACTGCTTTGAAGTTTTCTTTTTGCTGGGATGCAGACCTCCTGAAATTTTTATGAGAAGCATCTTTTAAGTTCTGTAACAAGAATTTTATTCGTGATTTGTCAATGATATTTAATTATTGTGATGCAGTACACAGACTGACATTCATTAAGCAGTTGCTGCAATCTGTGGTGCCTCTTTATTGGGAGGTTTAAATTTTTAAGGTTAACATAGTGTATTATTTCCACATGGTCAGACCACCATTCATTATCACAGCAGGATAAAACTGCTCTACCATGACTGTAACATAGTTTAAGCATAAATCCAGTGCAAGAGATATCTTAATTATCTTTTAAAAAAATTACATTAAAAGACGTAAAGAAGCACGTCTTTGTGCACACTGGCTTGTAAAACTCAGTAATTTTTTTGGTGTTTTTCTTTATCTAAGGTGACACTGTATTTTTGACATCAGTACGTGGAGGGCTCTCATAGATAAAAAAAGGCAGGTGTCAGCTTTCCATTGATATCTGTGGCATCTCCATGGCCAAGTCCTGAATAGGTATCTTCAGTGCAGTCTCCATGACTCTGAACCCCAGTCCTGCCCCAGCACTGCTTGTGCTGGGGAGAGCCATACATTGCAGCCCCTGGAGTCTGTGCATTCAGAAAAGGCTTGACCCTAAGCTGAATACTTGCTACAAGGCATAGGATAGTAAGTTATTCTTGAGCATGAGCTATGGTATCTAGAAAGTCCTCAGAGCCAGGCCTAATGAGCAACAGAGAGGGGATACTCTGTTTCTAGGGTCTCTTCTGCTGTAACAGAAACCAGATTGCTACAAGAAGCAGGAAGAGGCTGAAAAACCTCAGTTCTGAGAAGTTGTATTATATACAAGCAAACTGACTTCTCTACATCTTTGTTTCACTATCAGATCTGCACTTCTGACAGTCACGTGAAAGGCAACCCCAGTGTTAATAGGAACAGGCATATATTGCAAATTGGCTTTGGGGATCTTTCTGGATTTCCCTGATTTCCACGGGTATGGACGTACTGCAGTGCTGATGAAGGGGCCATCAGTTGAGTGGGTTACCCTTGGACTTAAGAGGCTGGTGGCAAAGTGAGCTCTTGTACTAAAGGCTCTTGGTTTGATCCTGGCCAGGACCTTTTCGTCTGCTCTTGATTTCCTTGGGGATTTAAAGTCTGCTTTTTCAAAGGTCTTTAGGTGTCTTTTTGTTTGCACATATAACATAAAGAAACAGTAATGTTCCCTGGTTCAGTTGATGTGTTCTGAAGGACTATGAGATGGTTAGGTGATGAAATAATATGGTCAATATAGATATCTTCTGTAACAAAAAGAAACATGGGGATTTTTTTTCTAGTCACACTAGAAGTCAATATTTAAAACCTATTATTTTTCAATTCTTTGTCAAAATTTCAATGAACTCGCTCGTTTCCCTTCCCCCTTGTTTTTCGAGAAAGAAGCTGAAACTTTTCTAACCAGCTTTGATAAGAAAATGATCTCAGAATTAGATTCTGGTCATCAAGCTGAATGCTGAAGTTCACAGCAGCAAAACTGAAGAGTATGAAGAGGCTGATTTTGCTTTTTTTTTGAGTAACTTCTTTCATTTCTGAACTCAGTCAAGAGTTGAAGCCATTCTAGAAGCTTTAGAAATGCTGATCCTGAAAGATACTTTTTGATAACCATTGCAAAGATCTCTTTTTAATATCCTTGAGAGAACCACAAAGCAATCTCATAAGCTAAAAGTACAATAAGTTGCTTGTTTTTTCACAGCATTTCCCTGATGTGTCAGTGATGAGCTGTCCATGTTCACAGTCTGAACTTAAAAATTCATGAAATATGAATAGAGCTATTGTAATGTAGAACTAAATATGTTCCCAAACTTTGAAGATAAAAATGAAGAAATTTACTTTTGTGCTGTTCCCATAGTGGAGGAAAATTTTAAGGCTGGAGATAAAGAGTTCACTCCTTGATGTTAAATACTTGCATAAATTACTGTAAAAAATGAATCCAGAGAGAGCAGACAATGCGCCATCAACTTTTTAATATTAGCTTCCAAAAAAAAAAAGTCTCTTTTTGCAAGCGCTTACTCATTTCACAAGATCGGGCCTCACATGGCCGATAAAGTGAGGGTAAGGAGAAATTTCATGGTGCTGGTGACCCTTGCAGTGCCAGCACTACTGTGTTTTCCAGAGCAGCATGGGACTGCAGCTCTGCAGGCAACGAGGCCTCATGCTGCGAGTCGTGGGGCAACTCCCCTTGCCGAGCTGTTGCCAGCGGGCGAGTGCCCGCTCCGGCCGCCCGCAGAAGCCCTTTAGTGCTTCATGGAGCCGGTTCCTGCACCCAGAATCCACCAGTGGGAAAAACAAAGGGCCCACAGGCAATGTGGAGGCTTCAGTTCAGCAGACCTGATGGGGGAGGACTTGCTCAAGAGTTTTGGGCAGCAAAGAAACAAAGCTGAATAAACAGGACTTCTCAAGAGCTTGAGAGAAAAAGGAAAGACTGGTAAGTCCTGAGCACCCCCTGAAGCCTGGAAACAAAGAAGAAACCCAACTGTACTAACAATACTCTGGCTAGAACTTTAAGATTTTGAGGAAACAGCTCATGGCTTTAAATTTGAACCTTTGTGGGGTTTTTCTGATCCCCCCCCCCCCCCCCCTTGCAGATCATGGTTTTCATACAGAGATTCAAAGTCACAGAAAGGCTAATTTCTGGAGTTAAAGCAAATTTATCTAAGACGACCCGAACATCTGCTTTCTTATGCTGGTGTTTACAAAGCTGGAAACGTAGATGTTCAGACTTCTCCAGGGAGGTGCAGCCCCCCTGGTGACTCCCTCACTCGCTGGGAGCCTGTGGGAGAGGACAGAGCTGGAGCTGAAGGGAAGCACCTTTGCCATGCGCCCTGGAGAACACACAACGCTGCCCGTGGCTCCAGTAAGTAGCAAGAAACCAGGTTTTTCTGCCGGGTTTACACCTACCAGAATGTGCAGAGAATCTGCCCCGCATGCATCACGGTATCATACTGCCATCCTATACTTCTGAAATGATCAGAATGAGATAACTTCTGGAAAGCAAGTTATTTTTGTAATTTTTAATTCTTCTTGTAACTGGCAGCTAGTGTTCGCTGTATTTTAACGAGCAGAGATTTTAGCTAAAGGATTATTACTATGTCATTAATCAATCCATTGAATATTCATGATTTAGTGGATTTTTTTCCCCCCACAGAAGGAGAGAAGTAATTATTTTGGCTAGCACTTGAAAAGTGCATGTGTGCTGTTGGAGAACTCCACTATATTGGGCAAAAATAGAAATTTTCTATTAGACATGCACACTGATCTTCTCTCCCCAATACTGATAAATACCCTTTAGTTCTTCTCAATTTAGTAACAGTGTTTCACGCTTTTTTTGTAGGAATGTAATGAAATTGGAAAAAATTAGACAAAATAAAAAACCCCTCAAACCCTCCAGTGGAAGTTGAGCTAGTCCTTGTTCAGACCCTGATTTAGGGAGTGGGGTCCTGACAAACCTGTGCATGTTTATACCAAACTACCATTTTTTATTTATTTAAATTTTGTTTGGTCTTGCAGTGGTGCGAAGCTCAAATGAAACACTGGTTGTGGAGCATGCAGGGGGCTGTTCTCAAGACTTCTAATACCACAAAGCCTAACCTTCTCTGCTCTCCTACAGCCATCTCCTGTTGGTGTCCACCTTCAGTGGACTTACTGTTTTTTATCTGAAGTACGATGCTTTCTCCCAGGTCACTTTAGGGGAGGTATAAAGGTATCTATTAGTAGATAATATTGCAGTTCTCAGTGGCACAGGTAGCATTAGGCTATTTGGAAATATGGTTGGCCAAGTCTCACACAGAGTGTGCTGGTGATTGTTTCTCAGGACATGCTACAGGACACGTAATGACAGGTGCTAATTCTTTGGGTTTTACTTGATCATTGGGCCAGAAGCGATTCTACGACGACTGAATGAACTGAAATAACTTCCTCTGCGTAAAAGAAATTAAGGGAAAATTGTTGTTGCTGCTACGAGTAGCGCAGTGGAAGGAGTCCTGTGGAACATGCAACACTGCAAACCGGTTCAGGAGCAGGGGATCGGTTTTTTCTAAGGTGTCCCTCCACCCCCAAAAGGCGAGCGCTAATCAGGAGTTTTGCAAAGGGGGAGAAGGTGCCCAGCTGCACCTCCTCCCCGCGAGGCCAGCAGTAGAAAACCTTCCTTTGTAATGGAGATGTTTCACAGCTGAGTCGGTGAACCTCCCAGGTGATGGCTGTTTGTTGTCAGCTAGCAGAGCTTCAAAGTCTGTACTGGTTAGTTATACCCTTTATAGAAAGAAAAGCAGCAACAACAACAGATACCTGGGGAAGTTTTTGAAGTGAATCCTGGCTAGGGCAGGGGGGCTGTATGGCGAGCTGTTGAACACATATATTCTTAATTTTTAGCACTCTCATGCTATTTCCCTCACAGAGGTGTGAGAGGTTTTTTTCCCCTACATTTTTTTGGACGTGTTTATTTTGTCCTGGCTTGCTGTCCTCATCAGGACGACTCGCTCTCGCAGTGGCCAGGTGTCCTGTAATTACACACAGCAACACAAGGTCATGTAAGATGAGTTTGGCTTTCTCCCTCCCTCCCTGCTTTCTTTGGGGACTTGATTCTGCTCCTTTCTTGCTGGGGAGGGAGGCAAAAAATACTCTCCTTGTCCTTCAGCAAGGAGCTGCTTCAAACTGTTACATTCTCTTTTTTTTTAAGATACTAAGATTTTTTTTTTTCCATTAGTGTCATATGAAATAGCCATGTGCCAAACTTCTTCAAATCTAGCTTATCCAACCGGTGTTTTATAATTAAAATAGATCTTGCTGTTTCTGTGTAATGCAACAACGCTGACTTCAGTGGGAGCACTGCATAATGAATGACTAGTGGAACGGGTCCTCTTTATTTGAGATTATTTTAAAATAAGCAGCAGGTAGTTTTACCTTTGCACAAATATTTTTACTCTCAATAATCAGGGTCCATGTGGCTTCCCTTTTTTTTGGTAAGCAACTCTGCAAAGTTGTGTTGGTTTTTGCTTGTCTTTTTTTTCTGTTTTTTTTTTTTTTTTTAAATAAAAATTGCTGTTATTGATTAAAAAAAAACCCCAGTTGATAGCTTTGGAAACAAAATTCTTCTGTTTATCATGGGCCAAAACACCCCTGAAGAACTCCCAAACCTGCAGGTATCACAATAACCTTCTCCTCAGTGCCTGCAAAAAGCTTCCAAGGTTTTCAGGAATCTGTAACATAGTTCTAGTAGCTTCATGTCACCAAAATCACTCACATCTTTACCCTTTCAGCAGAGTAACAAACCTGAGAGCGGATGAGGGGCTGACCACGTTATTGTAGGGTCTGACTAGGAGTTACGTGCCTGTCTCTCCAGGTTTGTAACAGGGTTCTGGGTCTGAATGTAAAAACCATCAAGTAGAAGATTCCACGTGCAGCCAGTACTAAATTAAAACTCCAAATCCTTTAAAGCAATTTCAGGTTTGTTTCCATGGCATTTTTTTTTTTTCTTAAGTATGGCGTGAAGGTGAGAGGGGATATTCTTACATCTTGAAAAGTTGCCTTGTAGGATACAATGACTCAACGTTGTTTAAATTTCTAATCTGTGTTCATGTCACCTTTCTGAAAAGCAGGGTTAACCGTGGCAAATGAATCAAGCTCTGAAGAGACAGGTTTACTGGGGTTGTTCGGTAGTCGCCGTCATCTCAGATGAGGATATTCAGCATCGTGGCGTGAAAACTTTGGTTTTGAATTTTAGTTCATGATATTTGACGCTACCGCGTTTCAGCCTGAAGCGCAGATCCCCTGCGGGGTGACAGCTCTGCAGCACAGTGTGGTGGGGGGCGATACCAAAGCAGGACGGCTTGTTCCATTTTGATTAAAGCCGTGTGCGGGGAAAGCCACGTTTACCCAGTGCCAGGTTCAGGCTTTCCCCCGGGAAAGCTGGGGAGCAAAGTTCAGGAGCAGACCCCGCGCCGGCCCGGCGGGCCCGGACAGCTCCGACTTCGGGCGGCCCCGCGCAGAGGAGCGTACGGCGGCCGTGACCGTCCCCCCTCAGCCTGCCGGGGGGGTCCGGGGGGGGCCCGGCCGCCCCCCGCGGGTCTGAGCGGCTCCGGTCCCGCTCCGCCGCGCGGTGCCGGGGCCTCCAGCCCGGGATTTCCCGGCAGCCGGGCCGCGGCGGGGCCGCTCTCCGCAGGCGCGGGAGGTGCGCGGAGCGGCGCGGGGAGGGGATCCGCCGCTCCGACTTGGGCGCTCATCCCCCTCCCCGTACGCGGAGAGGGGCGGGAGCTGCGCAGCTCCCCCCGCCCCGCCGCGGCGGCTCCGGGCGGGGCGGGGCGGCGGCGGCCGGCGGGGCATGCCCCGTCCGCGCAGCGCAGGAGCGGCCCCGCGCCCCCCCGCGCGGCCGGCGGAGGCAGGCGCGGCGGCGGCGGCGGTGGTGGTGCCGCAGGGCTCCCCGGCCCCGCAGGGCTCCCCGGCCCCGCGGCCGCTGCGGAGCCGAGCCGCGGGCGCCCTGCGCGGGGCATGAAGTTGCGCCGGCGGCAGCGCGGCGGGCGGAGCGGGGCGGCCGGCCCCGGCGGCGGCGTCTCCTGTGCGGGGCCGTAGCTCGGGGCGAGCTCCGCCGCGCCTCGGCCAGCGACGCTTCTCGTGGCCGGCGCCCCGCAGCCCTTCGCTCCCCGCCGCGGCTGGCCGGGCGAGCCCGGGGCCGGGCTGGGGCGCGCCGCTCCCCGCGCAGCCCCCCGCGCCCTGGGATGTGCGCGCAGCGGCGGGCGGCCGCCGGCCCGCTCCCTTAGCCCTGCGGCAGCGCGGCGGCTGGCGGGGCCCCTCGGGAAGTTTGATGGCTTCTTTGAGGAGAGTCAAAGTCCTGCTGGTGTTAAACTTGATCGCGGTGGCTGGCTTCGTGCTCTTCCTGGCCAAGTGCAGACCCATCACGGCCAAGAACGGCGACTCCTTCCATGACATCCATCCCAGGGCAGAAGTGGCCAACTTGACAGCCCACGGCATCAGCTCCATCCAGGACGCAGTGCTGAAGAGACTCTCCCTCCTGGAAGATATAGTCTACCGGCAGCTGAACGGTAGGAACATGCTCTGGGTGCCCCTCGGGTAGGGTCGCGGGTGGGTGCGGCGAGGCAGAGAGCGCGGCTGGCTGGAAGTTCGCGTGGGAGAACCCTGCGGTCTCCCGTGTTGTGCAAACGGAGGCTCAGCGGGCTGAATCCATTTAGTATCTAATTTCCAAGTTCCGTTGGTCTAAAGCTCGGAGTACCTTGCACAGGGCGGGAGGAAATTGTAAAAACATGCCGCTGCCTTTCAGGTTTATAGTAGCGGTCAGGAAATGAGCGTGTCAGGATTTGTGCTCGGGAAGGTTGTTCAGCGGGCGGGCAGGGGCTGGAGCAGCACGCTGTGTATTGATTGAGGGAAGGGCTTTCGCTGCTACAGAGTCGGGTTTTTTGAAAGAGAGTTTCTAAACAGCTAAAGTATGTCGCATCCCTTGAGTGCAGAAGGTCAGAAAGCAAAATACACTTTTTCTAATAAGTTAAGCAAACAATTCAGTATTTCCTATGGCTCAGCATTGACAGATGCTAATTAAAATCTCGAGTAATGCTTCTCTTTATAGCGTAGCGAGGGGATTTCTATTAAAATCTCACCAGGTTCAGTAGTTCTGAGATGTAGAAAGGGAGTTTTAAAGATGCCGTGCATCATGAAGAAACATGTTGTAAAGATGTAAGAAATCTAGGTGAGGTATCTAATTAAAACACTGACTGTGGAAGCTAATTTTTTAAAAACTATGCCCCATAGATTCACAACTGGGAATGTAATCTCAATCAAGAGTCCCGTTTATTGCTTCCAATCTCTGTAGCTTTAACGGCTGTGAGTTTTTGTGTAGCAGGATCAGCAGAGTTAATGTTTTTGGTAGTGTCAGTGTGATTCCCTCTCCGAGTTTTGAGCGTGAAGCTAACGCACGATTCGGTGCCGTATTGAGCCGACAGCCGGTGTGCACTGTGGCTCCGTACTGAAGCAGAGCTATTGCTGATCATCCTCCTGCGCTGAGGATGAGGCAGGTGCATGGGTGCAACGTACCTTTCCTGGTGCAAATTAGTTGTCTCGGTCAGTGTCTGTGCCTTGGGGAAGGCACTGTGCAGAATGAGAAGCGCTCAGCTGAGTGGGAAAGTGCTTTGTGTTGCTACTTTATACACTTGTGTGATAAACCTGTCCTGTGTATGGAAGCACCTAGCCCCACAAGATGTTGAAGCAGCACTGTTAGGTGACAAACAAGGTGAAACAAAAGAATAAGCAGGAATAAGGTAGAAAGCTGGATGTTATTTACAGTCAAACTGTGAAACTGGCTGCTTCTTGATATTGCCAGGGCAGAAGTTTCCGGGAAGATTTATTTTAAAAAGGGCAATTGTTGCAGTTCAACGGCAGGTTGGGAGACCTCGTACTTAGACCTTGGTATTGGACAGGTAATTGTGATGCTGTCCACCATTCCTGCAGATACAGAGGGAGAGCTGAAGTGCTAAGTTATTACCCTTCATCTGTGGAGTTTAACGTGGGACTCCCTGCTCTGATGTGCTCTGGAAGCTGCTTTGGGGACTGGCTGTGCTTGGAGCGGGAGCTGCGGGGTCAGGGCGGTTCTGAATGTGCCGTCGGGGCTGTAGGCAGCTGTGGGCACTCGGCCTGTGTTACGGTGTAGAACAGGAGTCTGCTTAGTGCTGAGGAGTCACGCACTTAAAAGACCAGGGGAGGTGGAGAGATAATAGATACATTGCCCATATCACAAATGCTTTCTTAGAGCAGGCAGGAAGCTGAGCACATAAATGTGACATCTTGTCTGGCCTCTGCATAGTGGGGCGATTTATAGCAACACCGATGAGTCTGGCTAAAAAATAGCTCTGGCATAGTGGTTACATAACTTTGGGTCAAGGATATATTTGGTATGTGTGATTTTTAGAAGAGTACAGTGTGCTCTGTTCTCCGAGTGATGTCTGTGTGTGGCGCTTCAGTAAGACTGGGGTTTAGAGCAAGATGTGGGGGACGAGGTGAACCCCCATCACCACTCACCAGCACTAAAAGGAGTCAGTCAGTCGTGCTGGGACAGCCCGTAGGACTGGGGATGCGGAGGCAGCTGGACTGGCTTCCACGCCAAGAGTTTTCTGTGCTGGAATCGGCATTCATTCTGGACAGCTGAAATCCTAGTGCCCGTTTGAAGTATGCAAATATGAGCTCACTTCGTGGGTTTTTTGGTGGTGGGTTGTTTTTTTTTTTTTTCTTTTAGGATAGGGAAGTTGCATGCTGGTGAGAAGTGCCTAACAAAACCCACCATATGCTCCTAGACGAGCTCCCTGCAAAACGCGTTCGCTGAGATAATTATTTCTGGTTTGTAAGGTCATGTTTTGTTTTAAATGTGACCTGTGATTTAGCACACACAAAATGTTGGAATGTAGTATCCTATAGCGTAGCATGGGGAAAGCCTGCACCTCAGGGAACATTGGGAAGCGTTTGGCCAGAAAGAGAAACTAAACCACAGTTTGGGTGCAATCAGTTACGGATTTTTTTCTGCATTATAGGACTTGGCTGGATTTCAGTGGGAGTAGGAGCCATCTTTAAAAAACGGAATCTCTTAAAAAGCTCCGTTCTGTAAAGATCAAATGAGCAATCTGATCATACCATTGCTGTGTTTTTGGTTTTTGAGTTGTGTATTTTAAAGCATATTGGAAATAACAGCTCTATGTGTTATGGCAACCCTCATTTTTTTAATGTATGAATATTTATTTATTTCTGTAAATTTTGGCCATCAAAACAAGTTCAACAACACTGCCTTGGGTCTGGTAAAGGAATGATTTTACACAGTCATTCATTTTGAATGACATTTCTCTGCAGTGCTGTTCTGGAAATAACACCAGGCTCCCTCTTACTCCTCTCTGCGCAGGAAGAGCTGACCAAAACATGGCCCAGTCTGCCTCCTACAATGATTCCTCACTTTCCAGGTGATGCACCTTGCTGGTCTTGTAGTGTTTTCCAGCCGCTGTTAGCTGAGGTTGCAGTTGCACAAAGCTGGCGCCGTGTCAACCATGGGACGCTTGTTTCAGACGGTGTTTGAAAGAATGCCTTGGGCATGCTGAAAAGGACTGGGGAGTCATCACAGCAGATGGTGGCCTTGCTTAGTTTTCTCTGTGTTATAATTGATAAAGTATCGGTAAGAAGACTTAGGTTTGTCCAGATTTGTCTATTTGGTCTTCTTCAGGCTTAAAACTGGTTTAGAACTGTACGTGTCCTTTGTTCTTTCTAAAAGTTTATTACTGCTCGTTACTTCATAGCACAAGTCTTGTGGGTTCTACTTTTTGCTTTTCTGTTGCTTTTTGCTGGTCTCTAATTGGATGGCTCCCACGGCTGCAAAGTAGTACAAGGGTGCCCTTTGAAATGGAGGGTTTTATATGTGCATGCAGGTATCTGAGAATTCAGAGGATTTTAATTTCTGTAGTCACTTTTATAGATGGAATTTTCTTGCTCAGAGAAAGCTAATGAAGGTCGAAAAGGAACGTGTGCATTTTACTTTGGGTATTAACTACCACTTGTCATTTTGATCCAAACCTAATTTTTTGTGTACTAACATTTACATAAGCAGAATTGTGTTCCAGATTATCTCCAACTTTATGGAGATTCACACAATGAACTTTTGAGTTCTGTGTTTACAAAGAGAAGGTTTCTGTGTTTATGTGAGAAACTAGTTAGCTAGTGAGGAGCTGGAGTAAATAGAGACTCAGAAGAGAGTATTCAGCTTTTGCGGCAACGATGGGCTTACTGGAGAGTGCTGGCCAAACTCTTCAGTTTACTTAATCCTGTTCCTCTGAGGCTGATGTAGAAACACATTAATGACCAGGAGGAATTTGAGAAATTGTGCAGTTGTAGGATGGTGAGACAGCAAAGGTGGGCCAACGTTTTAACATCAAAATGGCATATAGAATGAGTGACATGACTTGAGGAAAGCGGCTGTTTGCATCCTGAAAGAGTGTGCTGAGATACTGCTCACCGCTAGACTACTTGCAGTGGCGTGGGTCCCCTGTCTGTTGTATGGTGAGAAGCTGCTCATCTCTCCTCCTACAAGCAACAGCCGTGGGGGAATTACCCAGGTGGCTTTTGTCTGGCTGTGTCTCATCTTGAACTCTTGCATTACTCTCCTCCTCCCTTTGTCCCCTCGAAGGTGTGCTTGGTCCCACCCTGGGTGTGGGGAAGAGAAGTGTTCACAGCAGTGCAGCATGCATTCCATCCCAGAAGGAGAGAGGATAAGGCTGGTGCATGCCCTCAGTGGTGCCTGCCCTGGGTAGGAGAGGCGTTGAGAAGCTGGACATGTGCTGCTGAGGCACTGAGAGGCGGGCAGGATGCATAGGGTCCACCAGCAGATTTCCTTACTTGTGCAGAGCACTGGAGCTGCACCAGTGCTGAGTATTCATCCCAGGTGGGAAATAGCCTGGATCTGATTTTGGTGTTGGTTTTTGTCCCTGTCCTTCTGAGCCTGATCCTGCCCCAAAGCAGGCAATCCCCGCTTCTAAACTCTTCACCAGAAGCTCTTGAAGTCAATATATAAATAGTTTAGTCATAAAATAGTGCTGCCGGTTTGAGAACAAGTGCAGGAAAGTGTAGGAGGGAGGGTACTCTAAATAAACCCTTGATTTGCATATGGGGAAGCCATCATCTGTATCTACCATAGCTGAGCATCTTGAACAAATATAAGCAGATCAGTTCTGCTGGTCAGTGGTGATCTGAGGAACCTTCCACCCAGCCACCTCCCAGCAGTGCTGGGGTAAACACCTGCGTGTCCACTTGTGCGTGTTCAGCAGAGGTCTGGGTCTTGGATTAAAGCCTCCAAGCAACATGAAGGCTATCAACTCCTCCGGTGCTTTTTTGGTTGATACACAACAGCTGAACCTACTAAGTGCTCAGCTGCCTGGAAGCCGATGAGACAGGAATGATGGGGCATCTTTGAGTAGTGTGAAAAAAAAGTATAAAAATTCTTTACTTTAAGCTAAACACTGGTAAGACAGAAAACGCTGTGAAAGGGAGGGGCACTGCTGACTCATCCTAAGCTGCTCTTTTAAATTTTATTTTGTAAACTCACAACAGATTATGTATAAGATCAGGGAGAATAAAAGCTATTTGCAAATTGTTGTGAATGAGAGTCCAGGGATGAAGAACCGCTGAAGCTGGCCATAAAATGCATGAGCAGAGAGGGTTTTCCCCTTCATGCTAAAGAAGTGCACAGAGGGTAAACTGCTGCTTTACCAAATGTTAAGAGTTGAAGAGGAATTTTAAATTCCTTGGTGATTAAATAAGCCCGTGTTCATTTTTTTTAAACAAGCTTGCGTCTTGGAATTATTTGCTTGCACGTGGAATTATTTGCACTTGCTGAGATATGAACAAGCACATACCAGCAGCCTCCCTGCATACAAATTGTGCTCTCGTCTGCTTATCCAATTAGGAAATTAACTTTGTGAGGGTTGCATATGGACATTGAGGCCAATATTGAAACACAGCCTTTTGCACGGTCTTGTAAAGTGGCACTTAATTAACTTAACACACTCTAGAGATATATGGATTTACTACCCATAAGGATAAGATAATGCTTATCTTCTATAGCACTTATCATCCTCAAAGTACATTACAAACTTAGCTAACTACTGAGTATAAAAATTATATATGTAAATAAGGCAGATTGAGAGCGGTTCCATCAGCCATTTAGTAGTATGTGATACCCACAGACTAGCAATACTAAGATTTTTAACAAGTAGGAAATATATTAACTGAAATGCTATGAAATTCTCTGCTTTAGATAAACAACTAAATGTAAATAATTGAGAGTAGAGAAATGCTGCTTGTAGGCAGAAGGACCCAAACTTTAATCACGTTAATGAAATAAAATAGCTCTTTATACGAGCATAGCCTCACTGGGTGAAACCCTTTGATATAAGAAATGATGATGTGGAGATAGAGTGATATGCTGCGGGGATGTAACTACTGTATTAACTGATGGTTATCAAACAGGATCTGAGATGTTTCTGTCTACCCCATTACCATGATGCTTCTGAAGTAAAAACTATCTGTATTATTGTGTGCAGGTTTATATAGCTACTTGATAAAACTTGCAGCTTTAATGTTTATTGTATACCTAACAGATCTGGTTGCCATATTCCCCATTAGGGATAATGCAGATTTTCCAGATTCGGTACATGCTTTTAGAAGTCCTCAGCCTAAACTTACTAACTGTAGGAGAGTGGTCTGCGTAGGCTTGAGACACCTGAGAGCTGCTGTCAGTGAATTATTCTTATCAGGTTCATGGAAATTGGGTCTGATACCGATCAAAGAATGAATAAAAGAACCACTTCCTAGAGAAATAATAGAGTTAAAAGATGAGGCTTCAGATAGTCATTTAGGAAGCATCTGGAAGCTTAGACGTTAACGTGACATTTAGTTTACAACCCGTCTGACTAGGAACTGATAGATAATTTTTGTTTTCGATAGTTGTTTGGCATAATCATCTGAATATTCACTGTCATTGGCAGTGAATGAGTAATAAGCCACTAACACATTTATCATGCAGAGACAACACAGGATTCATGAGATGCAACAGCAATGACTAGAAAATAGTGACAACGTTGGTATTTTATTCTTGCATATTAATTCAGGTCTGCCTGAATGGAGAAACAGAACCTTACCTCGATGGTAAAATTTACAAAGGTATGTTAGATTTATGCTGCCAAACGAGTTGGGCAGCTTTTAAGGGGTATTTTTCTAAGGATACAAAAAAAAAAAAAAAGGTGCTGTAATTATGTGAATTGCAGTATTAGTCCCAAGCCTCAGTCTGGATCAGAGTCTCCAGTAAGAGACATTTGGAATTGGATGCATTTGGCAAAAGATGGGCATCTAGTGACATTTCAGTGCCCGAAGGCATCCTGCCTGGCTTCCGGCTGCCACTCCAGAAGGGCACGACTCTGCCGTCGGTGGAGTGTCACATCTGCTGGGCTCACACAGCATCTTGGATACCCTGAGGCCTTTCGGATGGCATCTGGCATTGCGGAGATGACGGTGTCCCATGCTTGCCGTCTTGGAGATCTTCTGCTTGAAACAGGGAGGACAGACGGGCAAAGTTGGCTTTAGGCGTATGCTGTCAACGCTCTTGGAATTTGGGGAGTTCTTCTGGCCTACTCTTGGCCACCATCTTCCCTCGTTATTTCTCTCCTGGTGGGTAGTGTGTGCATTTCTAATGAGGAAATGCTGTATAAGCCTGCGAGCACATCTATCTGTTAATAAGGCATAGCACAAAAGAAAACAGAAATGAGCCTTCTCAGGTAATTAAAAAGGTTTTACTCATTTTGTGATTTATGCCACTAATCTTTATCTAAAACTGAACAATCTGGTCCAGATGTTACAGCGTGCTGGCAGGTTGCCAGTTCCAGGCTCCTACAGATATGCCTGGATCCCTGGGTAGGTGAGGACATTCTGCATGTTGAAATATTAAACTTACAAGGGAGAGGTTTTTGGGTTTTTTTAATGGTAAGATGTCCTTATCGAAGTCTGCAAAAGGCTGTTCAAACTGAATACACATAATATTGACCCTGCTGTGAGTCAACAGCAGTGATTCAACTTCGGTAATGTATCCTAGTGGTACAATATTATTTTTCCTAAACAGTTTCGGGAGTGCTAGTAACTGTATTTTCTACCCCCTAATCCCCATGGTCAAATTTCTTCAAGAAATTGTCAGATGCTTTACATCTTATTGCTACAAGCATAGCTGGTTCTGCCTATAAATCTACTAGCTATCGACCCACATTCTGACATTCACTGATGGTTATCTAAAAATAATGCAGTAATGATGCAATGAGAGCACTACGTAAAAAAATTACGTGCAAGGAGAGTACTATGCTGAGCCTCACTCTGCTGCCATTGAGCAATTACACACCGTGCTTCTGATGCAGTCTTGGGGCTTTGATGCTTGTGTTGGTGGGGAGATGCAAAGTTACCTGAAAAAGAGAGGTAATTTCCTAAAATCAGGAGCGAGTTGGATAAAAATCACAGTTTGCCTTTTTCTTTGTAAAAACCTGATGATCTGCGCTCGCATGCCTCTCGCTGTGTAATGAGTACTGGTTCCTATGATACTGCCCTCCCAGGGATTCTCTCCCTGTGATTTACTCTGATACCTGATACCCACAGACAGCGATGCTAAAGGCTATCTGCCATATTACAGCACTTGTTCAGTCTCGGAACAGGAAATACCTGCAGCTTCACAGGATCTGTAATATGGGAGTAATATCATAACTCTTGGTAAATGGATTTTTTAAAAAGAGGGATCTTCCTAGGTTGTCTGACCTAGGCTGTTGTGTAAGAGCACCGCTCTTCCTGCTGTTAAGGAAAATGAAGGATCTCTTAAAAGCTGGAGCTGTGTCATACATAGTAAATCACTACTTACTGCACAGCTGGCATGCCTTGTTGCACCTGATTACTTAATTTTAGCACAGTAAAACCAACTGTGTGATGTGTCAGCATTTAATGCCAAGGAAGGAAGGGGAATCCTTGGTCCCGCTTCCCTTTAGTACCTTCAGCTTACGTGCAAGTGGAAATGTCTTGTGTTCCTTCCTGTGGCTTGGAGTGTGATTGTCCGGCGCTAGAACTTCTCTGGGGTCTGGCAAGGAAAGACTCTGGGTGGGAAGGCAGAGGAGCTGGGCTCTGAGCTCTGCTGTGTGCTGCCTTTGGGTCCTTGAGCATCCTTAGTCGCCCTGAATCCCTTCCCCAGCACCTGAAGGGATACAGGATTTTCTTTTTTCCCATCTCCTCTACATAACAGTAGGGCCTTCTTTGTGGTCAGGGGAAATCCAAATTGCTTTTCCTTGGTGTGTCTAAGGGCTGCTGAGATACAGAAAATGGAAAACCATTACAGGAGAAAAATCAACAGTGGATTAGCAGACACCAGTAGTGCCTGGGCTGAGATATTTTGGGTGTTTCCTCAAGCTGCAGAGAGCATGAGAGTGTCAAGCAGGGCCTTTTACCTGACGGTTGTCAGAATTTATTTAACCTTTGTTTTAATCTTCATTTGCTCATGTAGTATTTCAGGCAGTGTAATGGCCCACCACGGTTGTGTATGTTCTCAGAGCATAAAGATGAAGTGAGAAGGTTAATTTTAAAATGAAACAATTGCAATTTCTTTCTGGGTCTTTGCCTACATTACACTTTAAATTAAATCATAAGAGCACTCATGTTTGTGCCAAATTACTACAAATTCTTCCAAAGCAATTGCTTGATCATACTCTAAAAACATAAAGCAAAGGAGAAAAAAAAAAAGTGACACAAGCCATTTAATGATATTTTAAAGCTTGCTTATATTCCATTATTGGGTTTAAAATAATTTCTGTTTACCTTTGTGTGTTTTTAGTGTGTACCACCTTTAGTGAATCGTGTTGGAACACTGAGTGCTTCAAATAGGTTGGAACATAAAAACCCTGTTCTGCTAGATTTTATTTCAGTTTTCATATTTACACTGACAAGACAATAATAGTAATAACCGGTACACTTCTCTGAACCCGTAGTCAAGGCTGGAGCCATGTTGTGCTTTGCCCTTTGCTAAGTATAGTCCAAATACCATAATATGGAATTTCAGTTTGCTTGAAGTTGTTATTTACGTAATCAGGAGGGACTGGTGTCACCATTCAGGGTACCAGGCATTCAGTAGGAGAGGGTTAGATCTCAGGTTTTCTTCCAACATTTATGTGATGCTGGGCAAGTCACTTAGAATAATATTAGAAAAAATATACAAGTTAAAGATTCAAGTTCTCTTATGTATTACTGAATGAATGTCTCAAGGACAGAAAGAGTTGAAGGATTTATATGTGGGAAATGGTACGAGAACAAAGAAAAAGTTGCAGATGTGTTCTGGTGGTTTGAAGATACTTGAAACCGGTATCAAAGAGGTAGGAACAGAAGAAGTAGGAAAGGAGAGATGTTTGACAGCTTCTGATTCCTCACTGTGACAAATGACTGGAATGTAGCCTTAATTTAGTGATTACCACGCACTTGTATTATGACCCTGCCCAGTGGCCTTGGCTGGTTCCTGTCCCGTGTATTTGGTGCTATAAACCAGTGAGAAATGGGCCATTCCCAAACTGCTTATTAAACGAGATAAATCATGCAACAGAATGAGGCAGAAGATGGGGGGAGAATTAGATCTAATGTTGTGTTAATTCCCTGTGGCTTTTGGATTTAAAACTCATGTTGGTTTAAATCTATGTTAATTATATGTCGACTGTTGAAGGGGAGATGTGTAAGAAAATAATAGAGCAGGGAAATGTGCAAGTGAAGCTGGAGAGAGGGAGGACTGGAGTAACAGTGTGAGCAGAAGGCGGGGAGAGGTTTCATGCAGGAGCAATGTGCCGAGCCAAGTCACGCAGCAGAAGGGTCTCTGTGGGCTTTGAGGGCTGGGGAGGGGGCAGGCAGCAGCTCCTCGCCCTGTACCTCCTCAGGGTTTCTGCCTCCAGAAGCTTTACTTGCCCCTGTGAGTTATGGGGGACAGGGTCCCCTTTGGTTCAAAGTTAGGAAAATATCCACCATGTGCCCGTTCACAAAGGGACACACAGTGGGTTGTGGGACCCAGAAGTCTGTTTGGAGGAGCAGATGCTGGTGATGGGGCAGGTGCTTTTTGGATAAAGCTGATTTGATTGACTGTTGTGTTGGGTCTCTGTGTGTGCAGGGTTTTGGTAGTGAGGGAGGGGGCTACAGCAATGGCCCATGTGAGAAACTTCTCGAAGCTTCCCTGGCTCCAGGTTGGACCCACCTCTGGCTGAGAGGACAGTGGCTGCACCTCTGTGGGAACATATTTAAGAAGGAGAAACTGGGCGGAGGATTTGGAGTTGTGAGGAGGAGTTACAGGAAGGACATCTACGCAAACACCAGGGCCAGTGGGATGGCGAGGCGGCTGGAGCAGGCACTTCCCTGTATCCCATGGGGAGAGGGCAGGCTGCCCCCCTGCACCCATGGGGCTCACGGTGGAGCAGATGCCGACCTGCAGCCTGTGAGGACCCCACACCGGAGCAGGGGAGGGGTGCAAGGAGTTCCCTGCCTGCAGAGGAAGGAGCAGCAGAAACACTGAGTGATGAACTGACCACAAGCCCCATCCTCTGCCCCCCGGGCACTGGGAGGGAAGAGGTAGAGAAATCAGGAGTAAAGCTGAGCCCAGAAGAAGGGAGGGGTGGAGGAAGGTGATTTTAAGATGTGGTTGTATTTCTTACTGTCTTACTCTTAATTGTTGAAAGTTGTGGTGGCATTTAAATTAAATTGATGTTCTTTTTTCTTCCCATAACGAGTCTGTCTTTCACCTGTGACCATAATGGGGGAGTCATCTCTCCTTAACCTTATCTCTGTTTCTGAGCCTTTTGCTTTATTTTTTCTCCCCATTCCTGAGAGGAGGTGGCTGTGTGGTCACTTGCTCTCAGGGCTCAAACCCCAACAACCAAGTGCAATGCCCAAGGGGATGGAGCAGGTTTTTAAGCTCTGCAGGTGGAGGTCAGAAACAAAACTTCAATATCTGGAGAAATAAATGAATAATTAATCTAATGGGCCAGGGGTGGGTGAGCTGCATCCTCCAACAGGAAGAGGCATAGTTCAGACATGGTGCTGTTTGATTAGTGCTTGTGGTTTGAAGGGACAGTATGACAGCTGGATCATGCAGATGATTTATGAGCATGCAGACAGCTTTCATTTAGAAACCTGCCCCTGTCAGGAGTGTCTAAAGGTAGTTACTGGCTTTTACAGTGTCTTACATGGAAGGTGTTACTGGGGTCAGGTTGTATTGACTTCAGTTGTCTTTGGATCAAGCACTGAATCAATAAGTGACTTTCTGGGGGAGTTTAATAGCTGTTCTGCACAGACATAAAAGGTGTTAGACAGTAAAATGGGATGTTACACTTTTATCAGTCTTTTCTCGGGAAGTTGCTCAACTTCCAAATACTAATTAATGCTGTGTTCCTTCACAAACTTTCCTCCCTACTAATGCTGCCTATTTGATCCTGTAGAACAGCATCAGACCTTGCAAATTAGAACCAACTGCCAGGCTACAAGGAGGAAAGAGGCAATGAAGGGAAAAGAATAAAACTTTGACATCACATCCCAATTTGAGGCATCTAGCATATTTTATGCTCTTTGGAGAAAAAAAAAAAAAAAAAAAAAAAAGGAAAATCCTGGAATTCCCTTGAATGTCCAGCTCTAATTACCAGAACTGCATATCCAGAAATAGCCCAGCTCCAGTTACAGTCACTGGAGTTGGTTACCCAAAGAAAGTAATTCACTCCAAAGGTGCAGACCCAAGTGTAGACACCTCTGGTAGCATCTTATTTTGAGGCTGACCAGCCTTTTCCATCATGAGAAAGTGGTTTAATTTGTTTATAATTTTTTTCTGATTAGGCTGGGATGGTCAGATATTTTCAAGATCATGTTTATCTTTAATCCCAGCAAATTGGTCCAGATGTCTTTAGAAATGATGTATGAGTAAAACACATGTTGTTGTTCCCATGGAGGGACAAAAGCTGGTACAAAGGGGAAAGGAGTAGAGGGGCTGAACTGGCACTTCAAAAAAAAAAAGGGGCTGAGAAAAACCACAGGAGCAGAGAAGAGGGAGATGAGGAGGCTGACCTGGGTGGGCAACATGGGAATCAGTGGGGAGAAGGGGCATGGAGCAAGGTGTCCAGGCAGGGAGCAGAGTCCCCAGGGAATGGCGATCCTGGGGCATCTCTTCTGCTGCAGGAATGTTTGAATGTAGCACAGTTGCCTGGTGGTTTTGTTACAAGTAGTGGAAAAACAGCTGTCTGCAAAAAAGGTGTCATTTTCAAGTTGGTATTTTGTATAAATGAATTATAACTAAAAAGATACGTTACTTCCAGGAACCTTAATGCCATGTGTGGTTCTTGGGTATTTTTGCTGGTTTGATTGATGATTAAAGTGTTAGCCTTGTAAAGCATTCAGAGGATGTGTGGGTATAAAGCCAGGGCAGGTATTATTAGCTGTGTAAAGCAAAAGAATACAGTCACTGTGGAAAAATTACAGGTTTTGTGCTGAAGCAGGTATTTAACCTTTGTTTTTACAACTCCAGAAATGAAGCAGTTTGTTTCTTAATGTCGGCTTAATGCTCAAAGTGTATGCTGACTGGATTTCCACATCTGAATGCATGAAATGCTGGGCTATTAAAATCTGTTTTAACGATCTCTTTTCCCATAACTCCTAATATTTGCCATTTACTAATTATGATGTGCCTAAGTAGTTCTCATTTGTAGTAGGTATTTTAAATGCTGCAGCTGTCCTAGTTTCAAGCTAACTGCTGGTGACTTTTTTTTATGTCTGAGAATTGAGTAGTATTGGTGATTTTTGCAGGTTGGCATTAAGTGCTTGCCTCATACTGTTCTTCATTAGGAGGTTTTTGATATACAAGTCCCCGGTGGAAGAAAAAATAGTTAGATTTGGCAGAGGAGCAGCAGTGCTGGAGAACATATATTTTCAGTGAGCATTGGTTTGTGTCATTAAACTCCTGCTGAGTCAGTGAGGGCATGCCCAGGGGTGGTTGGTGTGGAGCACTTTGATTTGGGAGTTCCTGCTCTATTTGTCTTTTTTTTTTTTTTTTTTATTTTATTTTTAATCTTTAGGATTTTCCAACAAATTTATAACAGGGGAATTGTCACTGTTTGAAAGGTAGCAGCCTGGGCAGCTTCCCAAGTGTCTTGCAAGGGGGGAAAAAAAAAGCAGGGTGGTTTTTTTTTTTTTTTTCATGGTTTGTTTTGCTGCTCCAAGGACCACTGTGATGGGACGCGTTTAAGGCCCCACAGATTTTATGAGGCCATTGACCTTATGGTCTGATGGACCTCCCTGCAAAACAGAGCGCCAAGAATGCAAGAAAAGTGGTAATAAAAAAGAACTTGTAAAAGTGTAAGTTAGGAAGTGGGGGCTGTACTTGAAGGAAAAAGGGAAATATGTAACTCAGAACAATTTAGATGTCTTGCAAGCAAGGAAAGCCTGTTAGCTCAGTTGTCTATCCTCCTTGCATTTCATTTTACCTTGTATTTTACCTATTGGGTTCTTTTTTTCTTTTTTCTTAATCCTATTTCTCAATTACCTTCACCAGAGGCAACTCCAGCTGTGACTTGACAGCTGCTCCTGCCTTCTCTAGCATGTGCTGCCAAAAATCCCAGTTGATTCTAGGGCATAAGGCACAGTGCTGTCTATTTTCTGTATTCTTACTATAAAATTATACATATTAATAATGCTCTTTCCAAACTGAGAAGCCTCAAGGCCTGTTGCAGTGATGTTTTTTAAACCTCAGTTTTTGGCTAGTATGTTCTGGCAGTAAACACGGGTTATCCCAGAGCATGGGCAGTATTTTAGGGTTAGGTGCAGTGGACAGTGTTCAAGTTTGGAACCAAATCCTTAAACTTAAGGAAGCTTGAATGTAAGTGAAGGCTTTGAATATGATCTTTTCACTTCACATTCTCTGAAACAATTGCTTCTGACTTGGAAGAAGAGACTGTGGTGCCACGGTACAATGTTCTGCTGGTCCTTCTCATGCTGAACATTGCCAGCCAGCAGCAGCCCCTCCTGCACAGACCTAATGTGGTTACAGATTTACTGAGCTTAGTTCTTGCTGCTTAGCCATAGGCTCCCATTCTTCTGTCTAGAAGGCAAAATGCTGCTGTGGTTAGAGGCAGCATCAGACCTACAACCTCTTATCTTGCTTTTCTCCAGAAGTTAAAAATAAAAAAAGATATTTTTCATTTTTTTGCCTGTTCCTTCCTTTGCATTTCTCACACCTCCATGCTGAGCCTTGGCTTAAAATCTTAAGAGTTGAAACTCGAGAAGTTGTGGGAAGGAAAAAAAAAAGCTGATCTAGGAGTCTTCTGACTGGATCAATGGAGCAAAAAAACAGGCTGAAGCTGCACAATTGTGAGTTAGGAGAACTTTGCTGAACGTGCTGTGTCAGGGTCTTGTACCAGGCGATTATCTTCAGAGGTGCATAAGGCAAATGCTTTTCCAGTCTTAGGAAATTCCTTTATATTTGAATTTTAAAAAGCTGTTGGTTTTTTTTTTTTTTTTTTTTTTTGTTCTTTAAACAAAATTGCTGATTGGGACATTTAAGTAATAATGAACTTCTTTTCATTTTCTTTGACTCATTTTTGGATGTTGTTAGATAAAACCTCTTCAGTATTTGAACGTGGAATTTCTTTTCATGCCTCTAGTTGCATTTTCTGCAGTAAGCATACTCAGTCCTGCCAGGCACCCAGAGCTTCTGGGAAGGAGCAGAGCGGCAGTCTGCAGGGGCCCTGGGTGCCCTGTGCCCCAGAGGGATGCTCAGCTCCCCCATAGTGGTCCCTTGCCTCTTCCATGATCTGGGCTGAAATCAGAAGCAGCTGCTTGGTTCGATCGCCGTGAATGTTTTCTGCGGGTCTGTGTGGGGACAGCTCAAACCGCTGATAGCGTGTGAAGCCCTCAGTCTGCCTGGATTGTACATTCTGATGAGTGGATCCTGCCCACATCCCTTCATATGGGTAGGTTGGGAAAAACCCAAGGAACTTGCTTTCATCATTACGGGTGCAAGCTGCGTTGTTTCCAGGGACTTCAGAGAGGTTAGGATCAGGCCTGTCTTATGCACTTTATTAATTGGCAGTACAAATTGGAAGGCTCTACGTTAGGTTAAAGAAATAAAAAGGTAGGGCCCAATTTTCAGGCTGAAATTGGTAGGAGCTCTGCTTCTCTCACATCAGTCCCTTGAGCTTTTGCAGTCTAATTCAAGAGGTTTTTATTCTTTTTCCCCCTTTGCTAGGTCACGGAGACCCTTTGTATTGCATTTGCATTGTGTTATCTGCCAGGGACTTGGACTTGTAGCTATGTACCAAATTCAGAACTAACTGCACGGCAGATACCTTGAAAGCTTTCATTCATTTTTCATGTTCCAGGGTTTTTTGACAAGTAAATACAGTTTCATATTTATACCCATGCCAGGAATAAATCAAATTAGTCAGAAATTAGCCTTTGCTCTTACAATGCTTTGCACATTTCTATTAAGGAGATAAGGAAGGAGAGGAGCAAACCTGCTTTGAAGAAGAGCTGATTTCCATAGCAGGCAGAGTGACCTACTTAAAGGGAGGGGAAGAGTGAGTGGAGTTGAAAATGGGCTCTTTATTTATTTATATAATTTTAAAGTATCTGCGTCAGTGCTCCCCTGGCTGAGCCCTTTCCTGACACTCACCTGGCAGGGTTGAAGAACTCAGAGCTGGAGAAACATCGTTTGTCCTTCAAGAGTCTCCTTTGTATTAAGAAGTCTTGTGTTGGTGTTGCAGCCAGAGTAGAACTGTGCAGCTCAGTGCGGAGACATTTGGTAGATGACAAGATTCAGACAGGGCTTTGGGGGAATGTTAATCACAGCTTAACATTTGTAGGAAATCTACTTCATTGCTTCACTTAAATAAGAAGGAGCAGCGTGCCTTGCTTTGGGGCTCTTGAGCATCATGTTCAAGAGCACAGGATGTTCAGGAACATCCTTGCAGAGAATTGCCAAACAGTGCAGCATATCTGGAGAACCACAGTAGAAGGGTTGGAGCAGCAGATGGGTGGTGAGGTGCATTTGTTTCTGTTTTTACACACTCCTGGTTTGGTAGCCCGGAGACTCATGGAGTTGCATACATGTATGTGCCATCAAAAAACCACTGGCTGTCTGGGTATATGGTTTCTGGCCTTTTTTCTTTGAAATGGGCTCCCTCAGTAATAATATATGCTTGATTCAGGTCTGGTACCATCTTAGTAGGGGATCTAACTCTGCAAAACAACATCAGTGTCTCGAAGGATAGTGCTGGAGTAAACATCACAAGCATGTGCATTTACATATTGCCCTGTCTCCAGTATGGTTGTTCCCTTTGGTGTGAAGTCAGTGTAATGTGCACCCAGATCAGAATGACCATGGGTCGTATCAGACACTGAAACGCATCAATTTATACAGTAAAAGCTGATCTGTCAGTCCCAGTGGTTTTATAGCTCGTTTAGAGAATCAACACTCGCTGGGTTGCTGAAGGCTGGCTGTGCCCTGCCAGTGGTGGTTTCTGCTCTGCAAGCTCTGTGTGTATCTTAACTTGATTTGGATCATCTGCAAAATAATTTATATTTCCAGGACATGAATTGGGTGCAGCTCATGCATTGCAAGAAACTGTGATGATCTGAGCTTTCCCACGCTCAGAAGCTGATAGATACTCTGCTCTTGCATTTAAGGTATTATGATGTCCTGATAGGCAGAAGGGGAGGACAGGTTGTTGGTCTGAGCTTCTGACCAAGACACTTTTGTTTGAACTGATCATCTTAAGTTTATGTAGAGATGAAGATTCATTCATTTAGTCAGAGAAGGTACTAAACAGTTTACTTTGCTCACCCTGCATAGCGATAAATATTTTGTAAGAACAATGTGTGTCTGGTTGTCTTCACTTGAAATCTTTATTTCTTCCAATATCTGAGTGGAACGAGATGAAAACTTCCCTGCCCTGTAGGTAGTTGCGTTCCACTGGAGCCATACGTTGAGTTTGCAAAGTCTGTTGGGAGTTTGGTAGGATCTATGAACTAAGTTAAAAATTAAGGACTAACAAGTAGGTGAGAAAAGACTGCTCACAGCCACCTCAGGGTGTTAATGCTCCCATAACAACCTTGTTCTATGCAATTATTGTTTCCTGTTGATTTTCTAATAGCATTTCTTTTTCTTTGAGTCAAAGCTCAGCTCCTTTTTAACTTCCATTCTTCACTAAGAACAGTAAATCTGAGATGTCTAGAGGAAATCTTGTGGCCAGTTTTAAAAGTTTTCTATGTTTTAAGTAACATATGTAAAATAAAAGCTTATGGACCCGAAAGTGTGTCAAGTCAAGCTGACGAGTGATGGGGAGAACTTCTTCTCTACTGCCTAAAATATCACCTGGTTGTGGTGTTCCTTTGCCTTCCCCCCTGGGCTGCACTGTGCTGATAGTTTGAGTGGCTTCTTAGTCCCTCTGAGGATCTGGTAAGAGGTAGACTCTTAACTGCATGATATCACAGAATCATTCAGGTTGGAAAAGCCCCTCGGGATCACCGAGTCCAACCCTCAGCCCGACTCTACAAAGTTCTCCCCTACCCCACATCCCCCACAGCTCATCCAAACGGCCCTTAAACACCCCCAGGGATGGGGACTCCCCCCTCCCTGGGCAGCCTATTCCACTCTCTGACCACTCCTTCTGGGAAAAGTTTTTTCCTGATGTCCAGCCTGACCCTCCCCTGTTGCAGTTTCAAGCCGTTCCCTCTTGTTCTGTCACCAGTTCCCTGTGAGCAGAGCCCAGCCCCAGCCTCTCTGCAATGTCCTGTCAGGAGCTGTAGAGAGTGACGAGGTCTCCCCTCAGCCTCCTCCTCCTCACACTGAACACTCCCAGCTCCTTCACTGGCTCCTCACAGGATTTATTCTCCAGCCCTTCCCCAGCCTCGTTGCCCTCCTCTGCCCTCGCTCCAGCCCCTCGAGATCTCTCTCGGATTGAGGTGCCCAAACCTGGACACAACCCTCCACGTGTGGCCTCACCAGTCAGAGCACAGGGGGACTGTCACCTCCCTGCTCCTGTTGGTCACACTATTTCTAATCCAAGCCAGGATGCCGTTGGCTTTCCTGGCCACCCGGGCACACTGCTGGCTCCTGTTCAGCTGCTTGTCAATGAGAACCCCCAGATCCTTCCCTCCCGGAGAGCTCCAGCCACTCCTCTCCAAGCCTGTAGCAATGCATGAAGTATAGAGGAGAACATCTGTTGAGACACCTGATTCAGACACTATGCCAGTGGAAACAGTTTGCAAAGAACATTTTAGGTTCTCTGGGAGGTGCTAACTCACCTGCACACAACTGAGCTGGGCAACACCTCTAAGGAAAAGTGGTCATGGCAACAACAGGAGAGTGGAGAAGCCACAGAATCATCCATGCAGTGGCCAGTGAGGGCTTGTGCTCCTTGGCAGCCCTGTGGTTGTGTGAGAGCATAACTTCCAAACTTGGCCAAACCAAGGAACCACCTCCCCCAATGCTACCAGTAGCAGGGTTTTAGGGAAAGACCATGGGAGGCCTTCCTTTTGTCTTTTAGCGAGTTGTAAAGTTGCTACCCGGTAACACCTTAGGCGCTCCAGTCTTCTGGGGAGTTGCAATGAGTAACCATATCTTGCTTTTTCTTTTTATCATTCAGCGTTGCAGAGTTCCCTCATGTCCTCTGAGCTCATCTGCTTTCTTTCCAGGGTGAAGAGTCCTATTTTATTTAATTGCTAGATTTTTTTGTACTCTTCTTTATTTGTTTTTAACTGGAGATGACTAGAGCTGCACCCAGTATTCTGGGTGGAAAAGTAATGCCCAGAATAGGGAGTGAATGCTTGGGCCAGACATTGGCAAAATGGCATCAATGTTTGCAGGAAAGTCAAAGACGTTCCTTTATATATAAATTCCTACTATTAATGTTTAAAGTGGTCCAGGTGTCAGGTAGACATTTGTTTCATACCCTGGATTGAATGGCTTTAATGCTTACAAGTCTTTCTCTTCCCATCCTCTTTCCTGCAGTGTCTTGGTGCTGCAGAAGGCAAGGCTGGAAGATCCCTTCAGTCCCCCAGATCTTTGGGCAGCTTAACCAGGTCCATGGAGTCTTGGTATATCAGAAAATAGAAGAAAGGTGTTTAAAGCTAAACTTGAAATGACGTGGACTGTTTGAGCCACTTGTGGAACTTCAGACTGTTAATTTTGTTAGTATCAGGATAGATGGGA
Source organism: Athene noctua (assembly GCF_965140245.1). NCBI lineage: Eukaryota > Metazoa > Chordata > Aves > Strigiformes > Strigidae > Athene > Athene noctua. The sequence goes on from NC_134055.1 coordinate 11,536,351, forward strand.
GTTTTTAGGAGCTGATGGTACACACCCCCCATCCCCAAGGATGTGTCTTGCCTGTTGTAGGTGGGGTTGCAGATGGATCTTCCTCCTTCTCTCTGAATGTGCACGTTGTAGAAGCTTGTGGAGGAGCTCTTGCTGAGCAGAATTTGGCAAGTCTGCGCTCGTTCCAGTCTCCACTCTGCAGCTATTCCTCTTGCAGTGATCTTTGCAGCTCAGTCTTTTCCAGTCTCGCATGATGGACTCTCTTGTTAATGCCAGAAACCAGCAAGGCTTTGGTTTGGGGTTTTTTTTGGTAGCAGTTGTATTTAATATGTACATCAATACAATGCACTTCAGATTTGTGTGTGCCAATGCTGCAGAGTAGAAGCAGACTAAGCTGAAATGTAAAACATAAGATGCTTTACAGTGTAATTCTGTGTCATTAAAACAAATTGTGTCTATGGTAGGAATTTAACAGTTCCTTTCAGAAGGATTTATTTTCATGTAATATTTTTAAAAACCCACTTTAATTGGCTGAACTGTTGGAGAGCTAACAGGGCAGTGCTTTTTTAGCTATTTTTCCATTTGATCGAACGGTAAAACAGGTAAGTTTTAATAAAAATATTAGTTTTACAGAGCACTTAGAGAATTAAGCAATTCAGAAATACCAATTAATTCATTCTTGCATAGCCCTGTGTGGCCAGTTAAGGGAGGAGTGTAAACTGAGGGATATTAGATGTACATGGCTGAAGTCTCAGGGTGAGATTCAGCATCAGTCTCTCCCTCCCCCTTAGTGCTGGTACTGGTGCCTGTGCTGTCAGCCAAATGGGTCTGCTTTGGGCCTGAATGATTTACAGCCTTGGGGTGCTCGTGTTCAGGCGCAGGTTGCTGTCCTGAGCCCTGGGCCACTTCCTTCGCTCTGTCTTGGTCAGGTCCCAGCCCGAGCTGTGGCAGGATTGGTGGTGGAGGATGCAGAGATAGCATGTGCTGGTCACATGTTGTAGCTGTTTTCTGCTTGTGAATCTGGTCTTAACCTTACAGTGCTGTTGAAGGCAGCAGGAAAATATAGCAGGTATAGGGGTAAGACCTCTGCCCAGCTACTCTGCAGGGTAGCTCTGTAGTGCCTGTATATACAGCAGTAATGCACCCTGCTGGGATGCCGTGTGCTTGCACCATATGGAAACATTTGTAGTCAAAAGACTGTTGTACCAGCAGTGTCCATGCTGCTCGAGGAAAGAGTCCAAAAACTAGCTCAGGTTCACTGGCATTGACATAAAGGAGAGGTTATGATAGGCAGCATATCGCCCAAATAAAAACAGTTACCAAAATGGGATGTTTTATACTCACTGAAAGCTGTTGAGAAGGGAGAGGAAAGAATTGATTCTGGCTCATGTCAGGATTAACTCTGGGAAAGGCTGGCCTGAAAGCAGGACTTGCGGGATTGGTACAAACTGGAAGATACACAAAAAGGGAATCCAAAATCAAAGCTGTTTTACTGTTTGTTGTTATGTATCTGTCTTTGAGTAACTGGTAAATGAAATCTTAGATTCTGGTATTGTAGCCTCTTGCCTTTAGCGGAAGGCAGTTTGTTGCAGGTAACGGCTTCAGATGGCTGACAAAACATTTTCAGTGTCTCTGGGGTCCCAAAGCAGCAGTGACCATCTCTTGCTGTGCCCAGAACATTAACCTGGAATCAAAGGTAGCAAGGGTGTTACAGGATGCTGAGAGTTGGCTTCATTTCCAAGCTGAGGCATTGGTGAGATGTCTTCTAGGGGTGTGATTTAATCCTTGATACACATCTAGATGAAGAGTAAGTCTCCCCACAACCTAACACTTGCTTTGGGTCAGCAGACTCTCTGCTTCTCGCTACCTTTTAATTCAGTTATTCTGCTCTGTGATGAGGTTATAAAACACAAGGATTAAGCCTTATGCTTTGAAACCTAAAGCGCTTTCGTTATCAGTCGCTCCATGTGGATGGCAATAGGCAAACCGGGCTGAAGCCTGATGATGAATGCCCCAGAGTTTGTCCTCAGTGTTTGGTAGCTGGCAGAGTTCAGCTTCAGGGAGGGAGAGAACAGAAATAGTTGAGTAATGATGATGACAGTGTCCTTTTTCAGACATGCTTGTCCATGCTATAGGATAAAGACATTCCCGTGGGTACGGCAGTACAAATAAAAACAGCTCTTGGATCCAGTTGTGAGAGATGGAACAGATGGGCCCTTGTGTGCAAACAGAGCGTGTTCTGCGTTCGCTGGCACAGCAGCCAGTGCGTCTGTTGTAGGAGTGGAACTTCAATAATGCCAGACCCTGTAAAAGTGTTGGAAAATCATATTTTCTTGAGAAAATTAATTAACTAGCTGTTTTTTCTAATACATGTAGACTGACAACTTGTGCTATTACATATGGAGGTTCTGCATCACTGAGCCTTATGAGCTCTTCGCTCTTGCTCCTGTGAAGCTCCTGCAATTTCCTTGTGCTGAAGGGCAGTGAAACCACAGTGCCTCTGCCCTCTGCCTGCCTGGGAGAACACGTTTTCCTATTGTACGTGCTAAAGAGACATAGCAACTTTCTGAAGCCGTGGAATGGATAAATAAACATTAAACAACTTAGAGATCTTGTCTTGGCGTGGAAAAAGGATGGGTGCAGCCACTTCAGAAGGGTTAGCGAGCAGCTGCTGGGCTGCCCCAGAGCAAGGCTGCATCATGGGGACTCAAGCTGTGCTGGCTGGGGCTGCCGGACAGGCCGTGTCACCTGTACCTCTGGGAGACAGAGCAGGATGGTTTTAAGTGCTGCCATCTGCAGTAAACTGGGGCTGGAGAGAACATCTCTCTTAGGGGCAGGAGGAGAGTGCAGGTTTGGATTTTGAAAAGAAATTCTTGTATCATGTTTCTGCCCTTTAAAATGATCTGAACTGCAGTTTGTGCAGCTTGATGGAACCTTGCTCATGTGGCTTTCCAAAGAGATGCTGCACTGGTGTTTCCAACAGAACTCAGAGCCAGAAGAGGGAACTGATACCAATTCAGTGCCTCCTGCTCAGGTGTGCAAGTAAAGGGACAAATGTTCCAAGTAAGATGCTCATTGCGGTTGAGCTTTCATGAAGGGTAAACTGAATGCTGCAGCACGCAGATCTCAGAGTGTAAATGAAGTGGAACACCTGGGATGCAGCAGTGTCCAAAATCCTGTCTGATTTTGGAGGAGAAGGATTAAAGAGTGTATTGGGGTTTTTTTGTTGGAGTTTGCTGCCTTTTTTTTTTTTTTTTTTTTTTTCTTTTCTGTTTTGGGTGGTTTTGTTGCTGATGACGGTTTGGTTTTTGCAACCCCTGTAGACTGCCTTGCAGCATGGCACTCCTGATAAAGGGAATACAACAGTGGTGATGTAGCATAGGTAGGATTTGACTCTCAGTTGAACATCGTGGAATGAATGCAATCTCCTTGTTTAAAAAAAACCCAAACAATTCATAATGATAAATGATGTAGCCAATTCTGTACAGAAGCAAATGTAGAAAACTGCTGGAAAGAAAATCTACACTTAGAAAGTCTGATTTTACAGACCCTATATTTTCAGCTGTCCTCGGTACCTGTTGTCTAAGTATGGCTTGATAATTGCTTTCACTTGCTGAATTTTTTTTGACTGGATGTGGCATGCCGAAGAGCTATCGATCTATATCAAGCCTGTGATAAGCAGCTTCCCTTTGGCAAGAGGTCTCTGTGTTCCTCCCACTGCTTTCTCTTTATGGCTTAATCTCTTTGGCTTTGCCATAGTTTGATTTTATTTTACAGCTTGCATCATGAGGTCCCAAATCGTTTACGTCTGTTAAGCAAACATCTATTTCTGGGATTGATGTTTTAATTTAATAAAACACTTTCTAATGGGGGTCAGCTGCAGCCGTGAATTTGTAATGAGCGTTTGTTGGAAGCCGGGTCGAACAGCAGCATTTAGCACCGAGCATGTGAGGGTGCTTGATCCAAGCCTCTGCAGATGGGTGATTTGTCAGAGGGGCTTTGCGTGGCTTGTGCTCCTCGCCGTGCTGCTTGTGTTGGATCAGCTGCTCGGGCTTTCACTGCCTCAGCCCCTGTGTTCGCCCTTTCTCAGGATTTCCATTCTCCAGCTCAGGAATGGTGCAGGACGAACATCTGTACGAAGCAAGGCATATTGGAGGCTCAGCTTTTTGATCCACCTGGAGACAGTACCAGGTGGAAAGAGCAAATATGTATGCAAAGGAGTTGCATATTAGCAGGTACTAGGAGCTATTTCTAGGACCTCAACAAAGGGATGCTCTTTTGTAATACACATGGGAGATTTTGCCCTGAAATTTTTCAGAATATTTAGGTTCAGATTACAGCAGATGGAGCACCCAGGGTTGCTCTCCTACATAGCCACCAGGAAGACTCCCAGACTAACTGTTGTGGACTGCTAGCTTGGCTTACCAAAGCAGGTCCAGGGCAGAAAGTCAGAGATGCCCGACAGCACCTCATTCTAGCTTGAGATAATTGACCTGTTGCTTAGCATCTCGCATTTTCTAATCATTTCTGAGGCTTAGAAAAGCCCCAAGACACAGCTTGCTGGTCCAAGTCTATGTTTAGGTAGAGTGTGTGTAAGCCAGGACACAGGATTTTTGTTGAAGCCCGTGCCTAGTGAAGTTAATTGGGGTCTTGTTTGTTTGCTAAAGCAGCACAGAGAGATTTCAGGCTGCTGGCTCTGTTTTTGGCCCTCAAGACAGCAGGCAGAGTGATCTTGTATAAATTATAAGATGCATACATTAGTTTGTGTTTTCTTTCAATAAATCCTTTCCATCTTTGCTAATCTTTAGTATCAGTGTTTTGGGCAAGAAAAGAGAGGTATGAAAAATCTCATAGTAATAGGTTTTTAATAAATTCTCCCCTGAGCCCCTCATTTCATTTTTCACTTCAACATTCTCTGTCCTACTGCCAGCCCCTTCTCTTTGGGTAGCATTTTAAAGTGTACTTGCTTTGCCAGACTCTTTAATGGATGGAACGTTAATCATCTGATTACATTTTGTGTTCTTTCCCCCTGCACCCTCCAAAGAAAATTCTTACTTTTTGCAGAAGATGAAAACAAATTTCTAATGCAAGTCAGTGAACTCCTTTCACCACCACCCTGAAGTAATTTGCTTAGCCATCTTCCTGCCAGCTCTGATCAGGATATTTCTAGTGAGACTTGCAACCAGAGTAACCATTCTTACGGTCGTGCTGCCTTCTAGGGTATAAAATTCCTTGTAACCCCTGATTTTATTCCAAGATGGCTGTCAAGGACCCACTGAACAACAGAAATTTTGTTGGCCTGCGTTAAATTTCAACTGGTGGCTTTAATTGGTGAGATTTTACACCTTCCTAAGCCGCTCTGACCTACTGCAGTCATGTGTTGGTGGGTGATGCAGCACGCTGTGCTTGCCCCATTTTTTTTTTCTGCTTTTCCTTGAGAGGTCTGTCACTGGCTTATTTGGACACATGTGTGATCCACTATGGCAGCTGTAATGATCAATGCCCATGTAACCTTGACTAGCAGTGTTAGATGTTAAATCTTTTTTTCTTCACTCTTCGTGTCGTCTTCCTTTTCCTTCCTAGTTCTCTTGCTCTCTTTTTTAAAGAATTTTTTTTTGATACTTCCCCTTTTTCCAGTGGTTGTTGGAGCTGTGCTCCAGCGCCAGTCTACAGTATGGCTTAAACATTACCAAAATGGACAAGGATGCCCGTCCTGCAGTGTTAGGGAGCTGTAACTGTCTGTAGGGGTGGTAGGAGGGAGGGATAGGAGCAGTGTGATGACAGAGGTCAGGTAGAAGACATCTAGATCCAGACAGGATGATACTTAAGTCAAAGCTGAACTTGCCAACAAGTGTCATAATTCTTTTGAGTGGTTTAACTGGTGTTGGTTCCCCAAGTTATGTAAAAGGGCCTGAATGCTTAACGCTACCATCTATTGACCACCCACAGGCACCTGTTCTTCTACAAAAACGTTGTTGATAGCTTCCAGCGAGAATTATGCTCCACTTATGGCTGGAGCTTTGCACATAAATAACTTGTTAAGATCTGTGGGAAACCTCCTGTTGTAACCATTGTCCTCTGATTGCAAGGAGTTGATGCTTTCCTGTGTTTGCCTTGTATTTCTCTATTAAGGACATATGATTATCCTGTAGCAAGTGGCATTGCTGTGCAGAGAAATCTATGCTCAATATCTCCAGCCTTAACCATTATCATGAGAAGAATGGATTTTTCCTCTTCTGTGTATTAAAGGACGTGTTGTGACTTTGTGGAATCACTGCAGGAGTAAATGATGTATGAAATGAGAAATCTCTGCTCCGTGCGCACAGACACAGCCAGTGCTGTAAAACGTTCAGCTCAGATGCAGCCAGAAAAATCTCTGAAGTATCCAGCATGACTCCTGGTTCTTCCTCTGGTAAAGCATGTTCTACCAGGTTTGGCTTAAATTTTTTCCTGGTGCACTCACAAGTCTTGACTGATCATTACAGAGAGAGATGTCCATGCCAGATGTAGAGAGCCCACTGTGTGCACGTGATGAGACTTTTCCCCTTGAAGCTTGTAGTCAAGAACAGATGCTCATTAGCTTGGGAGGAAGTTTCTTGTTCATTCAGGGTTCCTGACCTTTATATATTAAAGCCCTTATATAAAACTTCCTTTTGTAGATTTCCCACCTTTCTCCTTTCCCCAGACAGCTGAGTTGGACAAAATGAAACTGGCAGATGTTATGTGGAATTAATGCCCAAGTGAGTGTTGGAAAGTTTTGCAGTTTCCTGATTTTTATTGCCATACGTGGATAAAGCCTAAGGCTGAGGTTAAATCTGCAGATTGTCCTTTGTCTCACTCCCGATCCTCCTGCCTTATCTCCCACAGGAGAGCATGTTCTTCCCTTGCAGAGATCTTGCAGCTTAGAGCAGTGTTTGGGCAAGGGTGAGGGAGATGATGGCTCACGGCTTGTGCTGGTTTCATGTCCAGTGTCCAAGCTGCATATTGAAAATCAACCATTGCTGCCCAAGGGCATGTTAAGGCACCACCTCCAGCGACAGTGTTTGCTGACTTGAAACTACAAGTGCATAAGATGATGGTATGTTACTTAGGTCAGACCCAGTTTCCATCACTCCTTTTGCTGCTTTGCAGACTTTTATCCACAGCACTTCTCCATTGCCCAAGAGGGATTCCAGGCCTTTGAGAAGAGAGTACAGCAAGTGGTGAGCTTGCCAGGTGTTAATCTTGCAACTATTTACATGTGTGTTCAGTACTACAAGAAGGGAGGGAGCATGGGAAGGAAGATGGTTACTAAAACAAAACTAATGGAGTTCAGTTGGATGAAAAATGCAGAGGCCTTTCGAAAACTTCAAAAAGGTAAATGTCAGATTTAAGACATTTAGAGGAAAAAACTCAAGCTCGATATCAACCTTAGGAAACAAAACAGGTTCACATCAGAAGAAGGTGCAAAATGTTTTTAGTGGTCATTTCTGCGCTTTGGTGTATGGATCAGCCAAAAGGCAGGTACATTATACTGAAAAATGGCAGCAATAGGAGTCTACAACTTCTTGTAAGTCAGGTTCATAGGGCTAAAAATACAGGACTACATGTATTTTCTAAAATAACCTCATGGCCCGTTCTGGAAAACAAGATTCTGTAGTTCGGTGTGAATCTCTAAGATCCTTGCAGATAATTCAGTTGGAGAACAATTTGAAATTACTCACAAAGGACATTTTTCTTCCTGTCTTTAGCAACGAGGCAGAATGACTGAGAGATAACCCCCTTGGATTCGTACCAAGAAGCTGCATCAGTGTTCCTGGGAGAGTGCCTAGAACTCGCAAAAAATATATCATCTGTTTAGCCAAGGCTAGATGAGTTATCAATTCAACACAAACTGTGCCTCTCTTTGCTGTTGTAAGTGGGTCCTTCTTCCTACTGTAGTATTTGAGATGAAAACCTTTTCCCTCCTCAGGCTTCCTGTGTGACAGGTAGGTGATGTCAGCCCCTGGGGTGCTTCAGATATGCTTCACCTGCTCCCCTGGTTCAAGATAGCGTGAGGGATTGCATCTTGCAGTGGCAGTGACCACGTTGTCTCCTGCTCTGGCTGCTCTTTCAGCCCTCCAGCTGCCACAACGCCTCCCCTGCACCCCTCTGACCACGGTCCCCAGGGGCTCTCCTTGCTGTACCACATCTGATGTGGGCAGAGACTGAGCAGTGCTAACTGCTGCTCTGCTATGATGTATTAGAAATCCTCTGAATGGGGCTTTTCTCCATCAAAATGTTAAGTACGAATAATACGGGTAAGGCGGACCTCTTGCAGACCTGCAAACACCTCGCCGACTGTTTTTGGCGATGGTTTCTTGCTACATTTGTCACGTGTGGGGGAAAATGGTAGTGTTCTGTGCCATCAGCTCCTCAACTGACACCCTCAGTAAGTCTCTGCCAGGAACAAATAAATCTAAGCTAAGAAGGGGGCAGAGATGCAGGGAAAGTAATTTGTTGTTGTTGTGGCACTGATGTGGCCATTTTTGCTTTGCTGTGCATTTCAGGCATGCTTGATGAGCTATAAGAGCTTCTTCAATGATTGCAGAACATGACTGTTCACATGAGACCTATAGCAAGGCTACCTGGCAGGTTTTTTTAAGGTAGTTCTTTTAAATTTTAAATCGTAGTTCTAGATTATTTTCTGTTGAGAAAACAGCTTTATCAGACATTCATCTGGGGACTTCCAGCTGGCTCTGAAAAAGTTTTAACACTGATCCTCCGGCCATCTGATCTCTCACTGGGGTCTGTTCTACAGAGTTGTGAGATTGGGTCTCATGTCTTAAAAACACTGGAGGTGCGTCTGTACGTGTTTATCTGGAGGTCAGTTCGCTCTCTGTGTGCCATGTGGTGCTCTTCATATTTTGGTGCTGCAACTTCAGCCTTGACATTTCTCTGTCTTTGTGTGTCGAAAGCTTGCTTATCCTCCAGTTCATGTTTTCTGTGCTTGAACCCCTGTTCTGCTACTGTTGAGTGAAACCCCCCAATTTTTCAGTTATCCTCTGTGTTTCTGGAGAGAAACAGCTCTAGCAGGGCTTTTACCAGCACAGCAGCCACTTGCAGCTGGCTCGTGAAAGAGCATTTTTAAGATTGCCATACCCACATGTCCTGGCTTGTTCTCCTCACTGCACTCTGTAGCAGGGTTGTTCTGTCGAGCCTCCTCAGAGATGTTATGTAGCATTTTAACATTTTATATTCCTTTTGCGTTGAAATGCCATTATATCTGTCGATTTTTTCCAGCATTATTTGTTGGGTCTGTGCTGGCAGAAATAGCAGCTCAGTAACTATCTTGCAGTTACTGACCCCATCCTTCTTTTAACCTTCTTCTCAAATGTGGATTTTGGGTACCAGACAATATAATAACTGCAGTGACTAACTGAGCAGATAATATATGAGTCGATGGAGAGCTCTCTGCTGTATGGAGGCCTGTGCACAGACGGGCTGGTGGGCCCCAGGCTGCTGCACTGGTGGGGTGGCATTTCTGGGCCTGATTAGAGATTGTGTCCACATGATCATTAATAATATATGAATTGTCTGGGCATTTAAATTTGATGTCGTCTTGGCCATTCGCATTTTGTAACTCATGAATGCCAGACTTTGCAAAGTTTGCTACAAACACACAGAGCTAAATTTGCATAGTTTGGATTTTTTTTGTATAAAGTGTGTTAAAACCCAGATTATTTATTTTCCCTGATAAACTCTGACCAATTTGCCCTCAAAAGCAGTGGCACCATATTTCCTTGTCCTCTAACATAACTTCAGAGAAAATGTTTTCAGTGACACGTGGAGTGTTTGGCCTTTAGGAGACAACTGCTGATTTCCATTTTGAGAAAGGTGCATTTAATTTTTCTCTAACATAGACCTGCAAAGGTCTTGGTGTAATGAGCAATAGTGCACAAGGAGGTCTCTGTGATACTATGACTTCTGTTTTCTTTTCTTGTTACAGGCTTATGAAAAATGGTATGTAGGTTCTTTGGTTTAGACTTTTCGTCACAGTCTAATGGTTTTAGATGCATGTTTTATGGTAAAATTAATAGTCTGCTTGAAAAATAGAACCACAGAACTTAACTGTGGTAATATAGTAATGTTCACAGAGAAATGTAGTAAGCTTGTGGTTGAAACCACTGTGCCTGGAAACCTGCAGAGCATGGCTGTGGGTAGGAACCTTTCTGTCTGGGTTTTGAACCAAGTAGGGGACATGGCTCTCCTGAGCTCTGCAGAATGGTTCATTACACCTCATTTTCTGACAGGACCTCTCCATCAGGGCAAACTGAAGGCTCTGGAGGCTGGAAGCCCTCTTTAAATAATGCACAGAAGTAGTATTTCGTGGTCTGTAACTGCACATGCTTCCCAAAGAAATTGATGTCTTCCATAAGTGTAGCGCACAGAGGCTCATTTTTTTGTGTGTGCAGGCTTGATTCACCTAATAAACCTACTGCGTATTGTGCTGTAATTGTAAATCCTGGAGATCAATGTATTTCTTTTCCATTTAACAACTTGTGAATGAATGCAGAGCTGCACAAAAGCGGATGGTTAATGATAGTGGTTAAGCAAGATGTTATAGGCAGGTGTGGTAGTTAGATGAGCCAGCAATCCCATGGGTGAGTGTCCGTCCCGATTTATATCGTCCTCTGCCAGTAGCTGAACCTTGACTGTCTTTATACTAAAAGCCCAGGACATTTTTGGGCATTTAAGAATTGTTTTTGTCTTTATTTTCAGAAGGGAAATCTGCTTCTCGCCCATTTGTGGAGCGTTTGAACTGTCTGCCTTTCTTGTTGGGAAGGAGAGGAGGCGGCAAGCAGTTACTGTCAGTCTGGCAGCTTTCATATTCAGCTTTTGGTTATGGTACGTGCATCGGGATAGACAGGCAGAGTGGCTGCCGAAAGGCTTAATCTGTTCATGTTAACTTGCGTACGAACTTTTCCCGAGAGCTTACACAGCTCCCTCTACCCTTCTTTTGTGCTTAATGGCCTCACATCTTTATCCTGTGAAGGAGGGGAGGATTTTTCAACCCACAGAAGATGTGCTGAATGATTATTATTACATTAAATCTGTACACTTTGATTTCTGCCTTGCCAGGCAAATGCCCTTTCCAATGTTACAGCCATGGACATTTTTTCCCTGTCTCCTCTGTACCCTGTGAACCCTTTCAGCTTTCCTCTTGTGACCATCTTCTTCTGGAGAGGTCTCCAACCAGGGATATGTGCTGGCAGCCAGCCCCAATGGGAGGGTGACCCTGTCTAAGTGCAGTGATGGGGATGTGAACACCTCTCAGGAGCTGAATTTGGGGTAAAGTTCTGGAATAAGGAACTACATTAACACTTATGCATTGTTTAAGGCTTTGGGAACAGAAGTCATGGACAGAGCAAGGCTTGTGTGTCACTGGTTTTCCAGATGGGGCTGTAACTGGATTAAGTTTTTGGACTCTTAAATTCTACCTGGGCTGCCTGATGTTCAGAAATGCTGGATAATGGCTTGTGTATGGGCACAGACCAACTGCACGTTGCTTGCCCAGGGTTTGTTTTGGACTCCGTGTACCTGAAGAGTCGATCGGCCACGAGCGGCCACCGCTGCCCCGAGCAGCAGCAGGGGCTGAAGTCAGAGGTGCTGCAGCTCCATGGGTAGCTGTGTTTGGGCGCCTGGCACGTCGCACCTCCTGATTTGTTGTGCTGTTGTTGATGCTAATGTTGCACTGTTTACATTAACATAATTACATTAACATAAACAAAGTATTTATATTAAAGTCATCGCAAGAGAAAAATCACTTTCACCTCCTTATCCTATCTCGCATCTCCACGTTGCCCAGTCTTTTTTCATTAATGTGCCTTTTAATCTTATTTTATATTCTCATTTAAAAAAACCCAAAGATTGTGAAAGTGCAGCTGATAAGGAGTAAGATAACTCATGCTAGAGCAAGAATGGTGTCAGTCTTTCACATATATTTTCCAAAGCAAACGCTCCTGAATCCTGCTTTCTGTGTAACAAGTTGATTTTCAAGGGCACAGCATTAGATGATGTCAAGAGGAATCAAAGGCTACGTTTTCAAAAGAGTCTGTGTGGACTGGCGGCCAGATTTTATCAGAAATCAGTAAGACTGTGTTATAGAAGTTAGGCTTAGACAGTTGCATGTGCTTAAGTTTATCAGTAGAGCTGTTCAGCAATGTGTTAAGATAAAAAGATACATAAGTTTCTGCAGGATTGCAGTTCTAGCGACCTTTGGAAAAATCAAAGCATTTAACTTTCATATGTGTTTTTAGAAATTTCATCTTTAATCTCAAGACATAGCTTGAAGAGCCTAGCTTTAGCTATGCAGTACTGAAAATCTTGTCCTTGGTGTATGAGGTATACTTTCTTTTTTTTTTCTCCCAGAAAGCAAGGCTGTTTTACCTTGTGCCAAGACCAAGGGTTATAATAATTATAATTAATAATAATAATAGTCTCAGATTTTTTTTTCCTATTAGTCTTTTCTACCACAGGAGGATCTTAATACATTTTCTAAAACAGTTGCTCCAAGGTGGAAGCTTGTATGTTAAGTTTTGCCCCAGAGCAAAGTTGTTATTTTAAACCTGAAGATAGAGATTTTAATGGAAATGCTGACAGCCTTCTAACGACACAGATCCTGCAAGAGCAAAAGAGATAATGCATGATCATCTGGATCTTCTGTGTCATTAATCTCTGTGAGAGAAGAAAGAGATCTGATAAATCCAGCTACACCAGTCACGAGTTGTTAGGCCTCTTCTGTGTCTTGAAGATGAATGTCGGGAAGCACCTATAGCAGCCCATGTTCTTCAGACTTTCGCTGAGAATTATTTAAGGATATTCATATCCACCATATTATATCTGCACCACATTACATCTGGGGACGTGTGACAGAGATACTGATTTATACAGCACATTGAAGCAAAAAGACATTTTCAAGCAGTAGTCACTGAAGAGGATACCTCTATTTTGTCCACCTTTTCCATTTTATCTGTGATATCTTGTTAAAGGCCACATGGTTTCATTTGTCGTCCATTCTGTTAAATTATTACTTGTTCTTTCATTTGACCCCATTAAATTCTGAGGCTTTTGCTTGCTTTTTTGTTTGTTTGGTGTTAATTGTGGCTCTAACGTATGTGTGAGGTTAAGCAAGTGCTTAATGACTTCTGTACAACAAGGCATCCATGTTCCCTTGAACATACAGGTGGGTTTTGTGGGGCTTTTAGGGTTTTTTTGCAATTGAAGTCCAGGGAAAGATTCTGCAATGGGAATACTCATGTTTTTAAAAATAAGCACAAATAAGTAGACTTAAGTAGATACTGGACCAATGCTTCTGGCTCTGGTGCTGCAGAGGATCTCTGTGTCCCCATGGAAGTCTGCTGGACATAGAGGATCCATCAAGACTGGCAGGACAGGAGCTCAGGGTGTGGGGAAAGGTAGTTTTAGTTAAATTAGAGAAGAAAATTGGGAAGAGAGGATCTCATGACCCTAGTGTGGCCTTGGCAAGGGTCTGCTGTAGTCCACATGAAAGCCTTGCCTCCTTTTAGACTGCAAACCTCAAAGAATTTATGAGTGCCTCAGAGCCTTGCTGCTCCTGGGTTTTCTCTCCTCTGCCTTTTCCCTTTGGCCAGAATCAGAAAACAGTGCGGATGCGATGAAACGCTTCCGCACAAGTGAGCGTTTTGCGTGTAAGTTGAGAGTAAGGATGCACCAGCCCACCGGTGCCTTTGCGTTGCTCCCCCAGTCATGAATTATACAGCTCTCTTTAAAGTGCTCTCTTCCACACTGAAAATGGCTCTTGGGACAGTACTCGTCAGGATTTAGGTTTCCGAGAGCGTCAGTGCAGTACCTTCCCTCAGACTTAAATTCACTTTAAAAATCCATTACAGGTCCTATTATCAAGGGCGCTATTAAACCCTTCTAGCATTCATCTCCTTGGTATATACATTAAGTGGATGATTTATTTCCAGACTAGAAGATACTATGACACCATATATCACAAAGCTGCAGGTATTTCCATGCCAGCAGTTAGATATTTGGCTTGATTTGCAAGGTTGCTAAGCACAGGTAATTTCCTTCAATGCCAGACATTGTCATGTGTCCAGTTAAATTTGGTGTGAGTATTAAGCAAAGCTGGGGATGGATTGTGTTCTTCCATGAAAAAACTGTCAGTCCTTACTGAAAGGAGTGGCTGTCTTTTTTCAGGGACAAATGGCAGCAGATACCAATCCCATGAGGCTGTCTTTTAGCTAGGCATCAGGCTTTCTTCTTGCCTGTACAAATCTGCCCTGCTCTTTATTTGTTTCACTGGCCTAGAGAAGTGCCTTAAGATTGAGATCCACTTAAGCATATCTTTAGCTTTAAGTTTGTTAATAGCCACAAGTTAATGGGACTGTTCACATGTATGGGGAAAAGGACAGAATCACTCAGGTTGGAAAAGTCCCTCGGGATCGAGTCCAACCCTCAGCCCGACTCTACAAAGTTCTCCCCTACCCCACATCCCCCACAGCTCATCCAAACGGCCCTTAAACACCCCCAGGGCTGGGGACTCCCCCCTCTCTGGGCAGCCTATTCCACTCTCTAACCACTCTTTTGGTGAAAAATTTTTTCCTCATGTCCAGCCTGACCCTCCCCTGTTGCAGTTTCAAGCCGTTCCCTCTTGTTCTGTCACCGATTCCCTGTGAGCAGAGCCCAGCCCCAGCCTCTCTGCAATGTCCTGTCAGGAGCTGTAGAGAGTGACGAGGTCTCCCCTCAGCCTCCTCCTCCTCACACTGAACACTCCCAGCTCCTTCACTGGCTCCTCACAGGATTTATTCTCCAGCCCTTCCCCAGCCTCGTTGCCCTCCTCTGCCCTCGCTCCAGCCCCTCGAGATCTCTCTCGGATTGAGGTGCCCAAAGCTGGACACAACCCTCCAGGTGTGGCCTCACCGGTGCAGGACACATTGGGCTACTGAAAGCGCGAATTGCCCCCTCACCTCTACTTAACTGTAGTTTGGAGTATTTGCAATTGTTATCCCAAATATTTCTTAGAAAACCAAGGGTGTGTCGCAAAGCTTTATCGTGAGTTCAGCTCTGAGTTTAGTACACATTGCCAACCATTTGATTTTCTCCCCGTTGTAGGGTGTGTTGGGCTTTGTGCGTCAGAGTTGTCTGGTTTTTATCAGTTGAAGGCGTTTTTCAGACGTGCCGTTTAGGTTGTAGGGTAGTGTGGGTTAGGCTGCTTGTTCTCCCCATGCTTGTAGGATGCCCTGGGGAGAAAAGGAGGAATTGTACCAGCCCTTAGGACCCCAGATCTTGATCTGTGAGATCTGCCTCGAGGTCCCTGCTGTACCGCCTGGGACAAGTGACTTGGTGCATGGTCACATCGTGCGCTGGGGAGGTGCTGAGTGAGCAGTGGGTGAGATAGCACTGGTGCCATGCCTGTGCTTTTGTGATGATACCAATTTTGCACCCTGGCAAAGGAAGATGCTGTGCCAGGAGGAGATTCCTGCCCTTACTCATCACCAGGGTGGTAAATGCATCCACAGCTGCGAGGGTCAGGTGCTTCAGGAGCAGCCAGGGCCCTTCTGGGAATGGGGACACAGATGGTGTCTGAAGCATCTCCTTTTGTGCCCCCAAGGTCCCTGATGTACTAGGAGGAAAAATTATCACTAGTTAAATTTGCTGCTGGACAAATTGAAGTTCTGCCTCTTTCCAGATGCCTCCTGTGACCTCAGGCAAGTCACTTGGCTCAGACCCTCATAGATCATTTCTATTTCCAAATATAATTTAACATGTAATGAGGTTGGTAGAGATTGGAGTCTAAATATCCTTAAACACCTGACTATAGGTGCTTGTCTGGAAAATCTCTCAGGGTATGCAAATTGTGTATTAGGTGCTTAAAACAGAGCTCTTATTTGGCCAGAGAATGGAAAACTTTTTTTTAATGTCTTTCTGTATCACAGCTGGAAAAATCCAGTCTATAAAATAAATGGTTAGTAAGAAGAGAGACATTAGATAATTTTTTTCTGGTCAACCCTATGGCCCCCAGCTGGTTCTGTGTACATGTATTTTATATGCAGCACAATTAAGAGCAGCCGGGGTTTTGCTGTTTGCAGTGAACTCCATTCAAGGTAACAAACACATTTGTGCTGCCTCAGTGGGAAGGAAAATCTGTTGCTTCAAGGACTTAAGCTTCTGCAGTTTGCTGTGGCACGTGTGAGCATCATGCACCGACATAAGATGGAGTGGAAATGAGTTAAGAGCTCCCAAGATGACAAATCTGCTGATGTACACTGGTTTAGAAACATGCAGCTCATGCTGTGAATGAGGCTGGGGTGTGTAACAGGTTGTGATGTGCTTCAGCAATCTGATGGGGCGATGACATGGGAGATAACTGGGGATGTAGTGGTGCTGCTTGGATCCGCTCCAGCAAACATGCCTTCTCGCCTCTGTAGTGCCTTTTCTTCAATCTCTATGCATTCTTCACCTTTCTTATCTTAATCACGTCTTGCTGCCTTTGAAAGGCAGTCCTCTGATATCATTGGTATTTTATTTAGTATTTGTGTTAGCATGCTAGCATTGCACTAGCTAGATCTGGTGTGTAGTTCGGTTTTTCAAGGGGTGCACAGGCATATTGAGATACTAGAAAAATAGCACTTTTTCCAGGGGAAAGCTAACCTTATGAAATCACTAATTTTTCTTCTGATTCCATTGAAGTGTCCTTTAGTTATATGTATTTTAAAATAAAGTCTGTTCTTCCTTTGCCATTACCTATGTTGTATTTATAATTTCATTGTAAGATCTGAAATGTTCATCCCTGAAAAAACAAAATCAAGATGTCTGCAACTAAATTTATGATTGATAGAACTTAAAATAGGAAAAAAGCCAGTGAGCTCTGGAAGGCACATGTTGGGCCTCTGCTTGGAAAGTTCTCATCAGCCTCCCCCCAGCCGTTGAGCATGAGCCCTGCATGATTGCCTGCTCCTTTTCCATCAGAAGATGCAGAATCCAAAACTAAATGCAAAGAGGAATTGATAGCTCTATTCTTGCCTTGCCTGCCTTTAATGACTAGCATTATTTGTTCTGGACCAAACGTCTGAGTCCCAGTGCTGTCATTTCTCCACTCTCATCAGTTTCGTGTTGCAGGGGATGGCGACAGCAAAGCAGTGCTGTTATTGCTCCTGTAACACCAGACTGTAGGCAACTCCTCTTTCTGCAGCTGAATGGTTGCCACCTCAAGATTAAAGAACATCCTTTTATTTTTCAGTGTTTTAACACTTGAAAATGTTTTATAGCCAAGGCCAAGTCAGATGCACAGAAAGAGGCAAGAAACATTTGGTTCCTCCACTTGTCTTTGTCGGTGTTGCTTGCTCCTCCACCTGGCTGCCTGCGATACTTGACTGTTGCCTCTGGACTTTCACATTTCTGTATGTACTCCGGTTCCTGTAAGTGCTCTTTCTGCAGCAGTTAGGGAACTGAAAATGCGTATCTTCGGTTTGACTTTTGGGCGTGTGATTGATGCCATGTTCGTTGGGAATAGGCTGGGTGTCTGTTTTGCTGACCTTCTGGGCTGACACACTGGGGATCAGCAGCTCTTGGATAACCTGAATGTTTCCATGAGTGGCTGTGGTCAGATGTTCTCAGCTTCCTAAAGCTTTGGCTTTTGAGGCTGAAAGTCTCCAGATTTGCTCTGGACTGTGTCTGGTTACTTCTAATAGCTTGTGGGCTATTTTTTGGGCATAAGCAGTCAGTCTCTGATCTGAATGTAATTTAACCAACTTCTCTGTTTCTGTAGCAATAATACAATGTGCAGAAATGACTAGAAAAAGGTCATGGATTACTTGCCTCTAACCTTGTTGTTGTTGGGGGGGGGAGTCTTGCCCTACCTTTAGCTCAAATGATTGGGGATTAAAAATAACCCCAACCCACTATGGTGTAAGACTTTTGAGGCTTCTCAGAACTTTGGGAGGTTAAATGAAACCCAAGGATCCCGGGCTGTTGGGTGGGATTCAGAGAGGTACGTTTGTGAGCTCTGTGCAGCCCTGGTGTAAGGAAAGGGGTGATTAGACTGTCTTCCTCCTCAGACAGCTGCAGACAGCACTAATGTGTTAGATAACACTGCGGTTCAATAGCTGCATGCTAATACAAAGCCATCTATCTTCATTTACTATCCTGCTGCTGTTCTTTCCTTTTCTTTTCTCCTTATATTAGTGTTTTGGTTAGTTGACATGACTAGTTTATCAGCTTAGTAGGACTAAGCCTGATATTGCCTGGTTGGGAGACACTGGGAGGGTGCAGCAGGGATGCCCGTCAGAGCCCTTGAGTTGGCAGCGTGCCGGGGTCTGAGCGATGCTGCTGCTGGTGACTGAGCTTTGAAAGAGTTTTAATCTGTGGTCCTGATCCTCTGTAATTGCTAAAGAGCTCTGGGCTCTTCCAGGAACCTGGTATCAGCTCAGCTGGCTACACTCAAGTAACAGATTTTCTACCTAAACCTGGGTGTGGTGTCATTAGGGATTTATTTCCCATCTTGGTTGATAGGATATTGCAACCGCATGTTGTTACTTCAGTGTGGCTTTATGAAGCAGATTGCTTGAGTGTGTGATGTGCTGGAAGGAGGATAAAATTAGCTTTATGGAGCTATTGTTGGTAGTTTGGGCCGTGAGGTATTTGGTAGCTGATGCCAACGTATGGATTTTGTTTAAATTTAATGTAATAATGAATCATGTGAATGAAAACATGATGTGCTTATTTTAGATGGGGGAGCAGTGACTACATTAGTCTGAATATGGGATTGGAGCTGAGAAGAAAAGTTTCTGATTTTTTTCCTGGCCGTTAATTGGGATTAACCAAAAGCTTTTACCAAAATCTCAGAAATTCTTCTGTTACTAATAGTAAGAAATAGGACTTAATACTTGATTACGAAGTCTAGGATATCATAGGATTAGACCTCATGTATGTGTAATGATTTGCAGCTGTTTATTATTTCATTTAACTAATACATAGACTAACAGACTCACAATGGCAGTTTTAATAAATGCCATAAGTATGCACAGCAGGGTTTTGTTGTTTTTTTTTGTTTTTTTTTAACATAAAGAGCAAGTTACTTTCTGCAGACAATTACAGGCATGTAACAAATGGAGAATTATGGAATGAGGTCTGCAATTGCCCTGTATTTCTTTCAAAGTTCATATGGGAAGCATTTATTTTGCTTCTTTGTGGGTAGACGTTCCTGTGCAGTCTGCTCTTTGGCACAGGGACCAATGGTCCTGAGGGGCTGCTATAAGCCCCAGACTGACACAGCCTGCACACAGCCCTGTGCTTGAAAAATGTTTGTGATTTCATTGCTTTATGATCTCCCTGTGAGGTAAGAGGTAGGTGGTGCTTGGAAAGGTGGGATTTTATAGGCATTGAAGTTGAAGAATAAGAGAAAATTGTAATTACACAGTCCAATCAACTTAACTTACCCTAGGAAGTTACATGAGCTTTTCTGACAGTGATGCCAAGAAATAGGTGCATGTTGCTCCTCAGATGCTAATAAAAGTTTCCTGCTGGTAATTTGTGATCGCTTGCCCTTCCTTCCCCTCCTATATTGTGTAGCCCAGTAGTAGTCAACAGATGGGATTTTCTCTCCTGAATGAGATGCAGCTCTTCCCTCCAGGCTGGAGAAGGGAGGGATGTTCATTTTACAAAACACAGGCAAGTGTTTAAAAATAAGTCAGTGGAGTGGCAGCCAGTGTTGGCTGGAGATGTGAGTTTTGACGTTGCAAAACATAAAAGCAGATTTGGTAAAATTCTGTTTAGTTCCTGAAGTCTAACAAGTACGATAATCAAATCCCATACACTTTACTAGTCTTAAATACAGTGTAGTTTGTGGTTACCATCTCTTTTTTTTTTTTTTTTTTTTTTTGGGGGGGGGCTACCACAGAGCCCTCAGTCCAGGTTCAGATCCCTGCTGAGGCTCATACTGAGGGTGATCAGGTTGTACTGATTAACATCATCTTCCTTGAGTCTTCCAGTCACCTGAAGTATAGAGCATTTATTGTTGTCATTAGTTATTTGGACCTAGGTAGTGTTTAGGAAACCCGGTCATGTGTCAATATCTCATTGAGTTAGTCTTGGTACAAATAAACACTCTACTTCACAGACCTTACAGTTAATGACTTAACTAATTACTCAAATTAATCTGTGCAAAAATTGGAGAATTTGCCCTGAGATCTTTTGAAAAATTAGTAAACATATAGTGTTCTTTTTTCTGTCAGATGTTCTCATCCTGAGTTTTTAATCTCTGCTCTCTATAGAAGCAGAAGAATAGCTGAGCTGGGACATCAAAGTGTAGCCAGAAATATTGACGTAGACCTTACTCAAAGTACCTTCTAGTGTCCCCTTAGCTCCCGAGCTGAGGAAGGGGCTGGTGTGGAACAGCACGCAGGGGTTTCTCTTCGGGTTTGCAGAGCATCTGCACGTGTTGGCATACTGAAGGGTGAGGGTTATTTTGGGGGAGGTCTAGCACGTGTGCTCTTTCTCTCTTTGGTGCAGGAACGATCGATTTTTGAGGCTAGCTAGTTGAAATGAGCACCACGTTTCTTACAAGAGTGAATGCGTTGGAAGTATGACAGATTATTTGGCCTAAAGGATGTGATACTGTCTTTCTAAATGTATCCTCTCAGGAATCTGACCTTTTAAGAAGTGGGTTTTTTTGTTGTTTTTTTTTAGCAAGATATTTTCTAGTACCTCAAACTACCTTTCTTGCCAGCCCCATAACTATATCCAGTTTGGAACTGAAACCTTGAGCAGCACAAATATATTTATTATTTTTGTGCTGTATTTTTGTGTGTCTTATTTCCCCCTCTCCTTCCCCCAGTGTAGATTTTAAAACATCTGCATGCACATAGGAAAAAAGCCTCGTTCAAACTGCTACTTATCTGCCTGGTACCAAGATTAGGTTTGTACCTTCAAGAAGTGATGACAGGTACAAGTAGGCAATGGGGGTTATGTGTCACAGAGAAAACTTTTCCTGCATCTGAAATGAGATTCAGTAAGTACTCAGCTCCAAATGGTAGTGACCCTCAGCGAATTGGTCAGTTTTAGATAAAAAGGAACCTTTCTTAAGGCTTACTGAAATAAGGTAAAGGACTCCCGTGAAGTCAGACTGCTACAAAGCCATTAGCAACTTCGGTTCAGTAGTTCAGATACTTGTTTTAATCGGTAGAAGAAGGTGTAGAGAGCAATTGTCAATACTGCAGTGCTTCAGGTGCTGTCATAGAGGTTGCAAGCCACATGCCCTTCCACTGAGGAATTGTGGCTTTGGTTTGTGAGGCATGTAGCTTTCTTTTACTCATGTAAATTAATCTAATGGCTTGCTTTTAAGTTCCTGCAGAGCACAGCAAGGTGCCAGGAGTGGGATCAGGTTCATGGGTTCCTTCTGTGTTTCCTCCAGGAAAGCTTTCACAGACTTGTGAAGTTCAACTTCAGATTTCAGATTTAAAAGTTCTTCAGTCTTTGTCTGAAGCCCAAGTGCATGCTTGAATTGTGGATTGATGCCAAATCAGCACGAGTCTCGGAACATGTTCAACTTGGTAGTTTCGAGTCTGGATTTCTGATGGTGATATATTTCTATCAATAATTTGGAAAATGAGTAAGAGTGTATCCAGAGGAATAAATCCAAAGCAGCCTGACGTTACAATTAGCATGGTTATGCAGAATAAAAGGGTTTTGGTACCCAGGGTTATCTGCTGGTAAACACATGTGGCAGATTCAAGTGAAAACTATCAATTTTGAGGAAAAGAGGGATGAATGCTGGCAGCCATTAGGTGCTTTAATAGCAACAAACACCAATATTTCCCTCTCGGTACAAAGAACTTCAGCATATCGGTGTCACAGGAGGATGTTTCTGAGGACCCTGAACAGATATAGGGGCGAGATACCTGAGAGGAGGGGGATCATGCTACAAAAAGCAAAGGAAAGGGGAAAGGAATGGCTGGGTGGCACAGAGGGGAGGGTTTGTGGGTGGGGATCTGGGGCTGTGGTCTGGAAAACCGCTTGACTGTGAAGCTGCAAGGAGGACCAGGAGCACAGGGTTATTGTAGCAGCGCTTGGTAGACAACGTGGAAGCAGAGATGTGAACTTCAGACATGATGGAAAACTTTACACTGGAAAAGCACCACTGAAGAGCAAGTGCTTACAGTACTTCAGTCTTCCACATTCCACTTTGAGAGTGTGTACTGTAAACTAAAAACTTAAGACCAAAAGATGAGTTGGGAGAGCGACTCGCCGCTCTCCCTGCCTTTCCTCCCTTCCCGTTCAACATTTTTTATTCTCTTTAAATTGTAGATCCAAGTTGCTCTTGGGTCTTGTCAAAAGGTGGTATATCCTTAATAAGTAAACATGGGGAAATGAATGTAACGCTTTTGTTTTTTTCTCTTGACCTGCATCCGAAGCAGGAGCTGTGATTTGCTCATAAATAAATAATTACCCCAAGGAGAATGCAGTCTCTGCAAACTCAGGGTGTGTGGGAGGCTTTGTCATGGCAAGTGGGAAGAAAAAACGCAGCAGATGCTGGAAGGGTGTCTTTGGGAAAGTGTGGGGGAAAATAAATGATGCCTTTCAGTCCTCATGTGAGTCAGGGGAGAATGTGACCCTGTCCCACTAGAGGAAGGTGCCCCCAGTTTAGGTCCTCAGTTCCCTTTGTCTAGCCCTGAGCACACAGTGAGACCTGTTTTCCATTCTCTGTGATAAACATTGGATTTGTAATCATTTTGGGGACTGTAAGCAATACCCTCATTTTCTGAGAAAGAGCATCTTTTTAGGGCATCTTTTCCGCAGCATCTCTGGGACTTGCTTGAGCAGTGAAGGAGTGGGGCTCAGGATTTGGCGGCTCGATGTCCACTGCAGCTTCATTTTCCACTGGGAATCTGATTCCCTGGTAAACCTGACCAGGAAAGGCAAGGAGCTGCTAAATGAGGTTGGTGACCCGGGGTATTGTACCACCACCTTTTTTCCCCCCTTAAATTCTTTAATCTGCTTAAGGGTGAAGAGGGTAGGTCTTGCAAGGTGGATGTGAATTGCATTTCTCCCTAGATAGGTGGAAGAGCAAGAGGAAGATATAACACACTGTTTGGGCAGTTGCAAGATACTTCCCAAATTGCTTAGGATGTTGAATTTGGGGATTAATTAAAATATAACCCTAGCAACTTGTCTTTCTCCCTGCACATCTAGAACAAGCAATAGTAAGACATTTAATAATTTTTTTTTAACTGGAAGTATTGACACAAAAAGAACAGTCGATCACTATGTGTTGGGGAGCTACAGGATTGGTCCTTAACACAGTTTTCAGGGGTGAATTAATTTATATTCATGGTAATCTCGGGGGGAAGTCTCTGGTCTGATCTTGGTTCCTCCAGGGCAGGTTCTGGCCGTGACTTGGCACGGGGTGTACGGTCCTGGGAACAGGAGGTTGTTGGTGTGGGACGAGGGCTGAAGTGTTCAAGGGATGTGATGTAGAAGGGAGACTGCCCTGACCAGCAGGAACTTTAACAAATGGAAATGGGGTGAAGGAGGGATGGAAAGATGGAAGAAGAAAAGTGTGTGTGCTTAGAGGGCTGGGAGAATACGAGACAAAATGGAGTTGAGGATTGCATCTGCCTGGGAAGTCTTGGCACCATATGGCAAACACAGGGCAGTTCCTCCCAGAGAAGAGGTTTGGAAAAGGCCACATTTTGTGAGAACTCTTATTTTTTACTTGGGAACCAGAGAGCAAAGTGGCAGGTGTGCACTGTCCTGACATTGGTGGCACTGGACACATCTCAGGGATCTGTGGGAGTTCTGCAGGGCAGGAGGCTTATGGAGGCTGGCCCACAGAGACACCACACACCTCTGGTGCTTACTCCCATTATTTTAATTGAATGCATTGCTCTCAAAAAAAGACTACAAACACTCCGCTTCTGCAAAAACCAGAATCCTGCCAAGCATTGTATTGGTTGATGCTGGCGCACTGGATTTATCTGGTCCTTCATAATCAGCCATGCAACCCAGGGGTTGGCTCTTGGAATGAGGTGGTCAAAGTACAGCTGCTGTTGGGGTCGGTGCTCTAGTGTTACCCTTCATTTGGTGTTGGTCACTCAAGAGGGAGGGCCTCTGGAGGAAACCACCCTGCCAAGGCAGGTTGTTCTGGGGGTAGTAAGCTCCTGAATTTCCTAAGAGCAGAGATTCTGTCTCTAATTACTGATCTTTTCTGGCTAAGTCACCTTGGACAAATTATTTTCTGGGTCTGACCGTCTAGAAAAGGAGTGAGGTATGTTTTCTCTTGTGTTCTCTTGAAGCACCAAACACAATGGGACTGAGACCCTGTCATACCATGTACCCTGTTGTACGAAGTCTTTTACAGAGAGAACAAGGACAGTCCTATTTCAGGTAGCTTAAAATCAGTCATATATTTAGCTCCTTCTCTGGAGTGCTTTGAGCATTAATTATGTTTTTAAAGCACTTAGTGCCTATCATCAGAAGCTCTCTATAGAAACACAAAGTTAAATAGTCACAGATCTGTGGCCTCTTAGGAATTGTTCCTGATGCTGTACAGCATAACCATTCATAAATTTGCATTGACAGTAGAGAGCAATTTCTAGTTTCTCCTTCCCTGAGGCACCTGTCTGGTAAAGCGTTTAAGCTTATGCTTAACTTCAGCACTTGAACAGTTTTACTGAGTTCAGTAACTTGGGTTTGGTAGCAAAGTACTTGAACAAAGCTCTGCCATCACCATATTGAAACTAAGACATACTAGAGCAATTCCAGGTTTTTATCTAAGAGACATCTATTGTGCTCCTGTGTTTATTACAATAATACATATATTATATAAACCACCTCGGACCCATTAATAGTGGGTGTGTTTGGAAAATGCAGATGTGTACAAGAATAAAGGCATCGCAGTAGAGAATATTTCTCTCTGATGACCAAATTGGTGCCTTTATTTCTGTCCTCAGATGTTGCAAGTCATGGTGTGTCACCCCTATGACCTATTTGCAAAGCACAAACAGATGGGAAGAAATTTGAAGAGCAAAAGTGCTCTCAGGGGTGTCTTGTATGTCTGAGAGCACTGAATGCACACCAGTAAACCAACAACAAACTGGCTTGGTCGCTGAGTGACAATAGCATCTGAGCACAGCCAGAACAAGTATTATAAAAGAAAATAAATGCACTAAGCAAACCCCTGTGAAACAGACTTTCTTGTCCTTAAAAAGTAAGTAGTAAGTTCACAGCTCGGTAAAACACAATTAGCAGGAAGAAGCATGTACACACTTGCTGAAGATACACATTATAACTGCGAGTTCCTCTTTCTGCAGCTATGTTAACGTAATAATTACACATTGTCTTTGAGATATTCGTTCTTTTGGGAAAGCTCATTGTGGGCAATATCTTCTCTAATACTTGGGTTTTAAAGAAATATTTTAATTTTAATGAGCAGATTTAGGGATAGCCCAGTGAGGGATGATACGGATCAAAGGGCCCCTGTAGAGAAACCTGGAAGCATGCTGAAGACCCCTCTGAAAAGTGGTATTTCTTGGGGTACAGTCCCACATACCTTTTTCTGTACACTGATTCCCAGAGATTTGTCCTAATCTCTCAGTGACACAGTACTCTACTTGGGGCTGTGGGTTAAACATACCACCCATGCTTGCCTCCTTTCCCCAGTGTTCAGGATTGGGAACTAGGGAAGGAGGAGGGAGCTCCTTGGTTGGCCTCATCAACCTCTGTAAGGTTTTATAGCCTGACTGACCTGGTTCAGCGGTTTGGTGACCGTCTCTAGTTTTCTGCTTTTCCCCATTCCCTCGCTCTGAGTGGCTCTGCAGAGGAGATGCCCCGTGTGTGGGGCTGACACAGTTTGTGTGCTGAATGTGTAACCTATCATGTAAACAAAAATCCCAAAGTGGAGTAGCCAGCTTTGTGTTTATGATGTCTGTGCTAAAATGTGGTGTTTCTTCATTTCCTTTCTTACAAATGCCAACTTTTTTCCCCTTTCCAACAGGCTAATCTATAGAGAGAGGAAATGTTTTACGATAAAGAAAACAAGAACACGCATTAAAATAAACCACAAATACTAACAGCTTGGTATAGAAATACAGTCTGGAAATAACAGATTCCTCGTGAAAAATAAAAATGCAAAATATTATTTTTAACCTTTGAGTGGTGTTTAAAAAAAATGTTGGCTTCTGATTCTTTGGGTTCTGTTCTCTTTCTGTTTCCATCCTAGTTCCTGTGGCTCTGCTCCAGCTCCTGGGGGCAGTCCTATCTCACCTTGGGTGTAACTCTAGTCACAGTTTCTTTGGGGACAGGATGGATTTTAGAAATTCTTGTTTCCCCACCTTTGGCTGTGTGGTCTTGTGCTCCCACTGAAGCTTAGCATCTCTGTAGTGTTCCCAAACAGCTGCTCCCCAAAAGGGTTGTGATGGGGGTGGGAATGGACTGCATTAAATTTTATACTGGAGCATAAAGGCAACAATGTGGAGTCAAACCAAAGGTTCATCTGAGAGGGGGTTTCTGACAGTGGCTGGTAGGAGTGACTGCCTGGGGATGAATAGTTTGCAGAAAGGCCCCCCAAATCAGTGCATCAGCACAAGTGAGAGGGGTGATATTTTGCTGCTTAGGGCAAAAGAGTTTGGGAACTTCCCAAACTGCCTATACAATAGAACATGTTATATTGAGCAATGTATCCTTATTTTCCTTCGTGCTTTGTGACGCTTGGGTTGTGTCTCAAAATAAATGAGGAGACGTCAGTGCGGAATCACAGAATCATAGAATGGTTTGGGTTGGGAGGGACCTTTAAAGGTCATCTAGTTCCACAGGTTGCTCAAAGCCCCATCCAACCTGGCCTCGAACCCTTCCAGCGATGGGGCACCTATAACTTCACTAGGCAAAAGAGTTGCTCTTGCCATCTTCTGTGAGCAGGTCTTCCACGTAGGCCTGTGTCCTGTCAGACTGATTTCTGGGCAGCTCAAATAGGAAAACAACATAGTTTGTACTTGCTTGAATTGCAATCTACCTTCTAAAAATAAAGCTGTAGACAATTGCTTAATTCATCGCCCATGCGGGCTCATGACTGACCAGCATAAATATGCAAGATTGCTTTTACCCTTTCTCATTCTAGCTCCTGTGTCCCAAACTATCCAGAAGGCACTGAGTGAGTCGGTGTGTATGGGAATAGCTTGGGTGCTTCAGCAAATTCCATCAAGTGCAGAGCTAGCACTTACGTGTGTGCTGAATCAATACACCATTAGGTGCAGGGACCAGGGACCTTGTCTGTCTTTTGAATGGTGACGCACCCTAAATTGATCTTCGAAGTTACTGGAACAGTATCAGATTTTTAATGTGAGGTTCTGCCATGGTTTATGTTATATTGCATTGGTAGGCTACTAATACAAACTCTTCTTATGATACTTCATCAGTTTTTAGATAGCTGTATGTTAACTCATAGCAGATGTATTGCTGGAGAAAGCTTTTAGTGTTGTTCTTTAACCTTGCTGCTGCCGGTGTAAAGAGCAGCTGTGGCATCTCGCTCCTGTACAGAGCGTTCACCTCTCACAGAGCAGCCGCAGTAGCAGTTGTGTGCCTGGAGCCTCGCTCTTGTCCTGGAGCAGCAGGTAACTCCCAGATTTATGGCTGGTTGTGGAACAACCAGCCCTGTTCACATGGTGCTAGTCTGGTCTTAAGAGGGGAAAAAGGCAAAACAGGCTTGGAGGGAGAAACCTGTGGGGCATTTTGTCTGCAGCCACTTCAGTGACCAGTGGAGAAGGATCCTTGAAAGAAATTGATTCCAGATTTCTGGTGCTGGAGTGTCTCACCAAGAAGGTGGGTTTAAGCAGTATGAATATAATTGTATGTGCTCTGAATGAAGCTGCATGTCCCAGGGTGCTGGGCTGTGCTGGGGGAGATGTGCTCAGCTGTGCTGGGCGTCTGTTCTCTCTAATTAGGTCTCATTACTTATATCTGGTCACGTTGGGTGCTCTTCCATAGATCTTCCCCTGCCTTCTCTGGGGAATTTGCTTTCTTATTGGTACCTAGGTACCATGATTCTTTGTGATGGTTTATGTCAGTTTAAAATAACTGTGAGAAAATTGCTTTAGGCTGTTCTAAATGCTTCATGGAAACATGTTGCTGTGTGTTGGAGGGGAAATGATTGTGCCTGCGTCCCAGCAAGACTGAATCCTTGAAAGCAGGCCTTAGGCTGGGCTTAATAAAGCGAGCTCTCTGGAGTTCTTCAACATCTTGAACATGGATGCAGTGTGCCTGGAGTCAGCTGCCTTGCTAAATGATCTTAGTGATATTTTTGACCCCGATTTTCATTTTGTTATACACTGTGATCTACTTTTTGCCTTTTTTCCCCTCTTCTCTCCAGTAAGCAACACAGATATTCCAGAATATGATGGTCCCATATGTTAGTCAGAGGTATAAATTTGTATTTGTGTCATAATGTGTGAGTGAGATTGCTACACTGCATTCTTTTCTTTACCTTTTCTGCAAATACACTTCATCCATTCCCCCTTGCAGATCCAAGTCTGTTATCTGGAATTGCGAGTCAGCTGCTGGTGCTGCATATGTCACTCCATTACTTGGCAGCTGCCTCAAATATATCAATGCCTTGCCTGCAAAATATATATCCTTCCTCACAACGCATGTATCTTGCACCTGCTATTGTAATGATGTGTCTTATTCCAGCATATTTCATCCCCAGAAGCACTATGAACTGCATCCCAGTCACAGGAGTCCTTTTTCCCACAGCTGATACAGGGGATGCTTCAGGGTGCAAACACCAGCTGCTGAACACCACGTGCAGGGGGGCATGAGGTGAAGGTAGGAAGAGGACAGGAAAGCCATATCCACTAGAAACCATAAACCACACTGAGGGCAGCAGGGTGTAATTGGCTATTTTGAGACGAACCTTTAACAACTATAAGCAATTGGCCTCTTGGTTTGAATTTCTCATCTGAAAGGGGGAGCTCCCAGCAGCAGGGCATCTCCTGCGTTGGCTATGTCAGTATGTGCTTGGGAAGAGCATAGCTCTAATTAAAATTGCCAGGAATGTTTCACACCTGTCTGGGGTCTTCCCTGAGATATAAATCACCTTCAGTCTTGTCTTCTGCATTTGAACAAGATACCTATGCATAAGACTTCCATGGGAGCGCTGCCTGTTCTCCCTGCTGAGCAGCAAAGAGCTTTTCCTAGCCTACGGTTTTCTGACTTGAAACCAGTTCTGTTGCTAAGTTCTGCTTTTTTTTTCAAAAAGTTATTTTGAAAATATGAAGCAGAATGGTAGACACTAATATCTTCAGACTTCCAGGGAGCATAGATCTATGTCCAAGCTCTTCTACTAGTCCCAGGTTTTAGAATCAACTAAATCATTCCTCTGAACTAAACAGCCTCAGCTAGTTGAAGGATTTCTGTTATTTTGTGCCTGAGGTGAATCGTGATCAGGAAATTACCATTTGGAACCAGAACTTGGTAACGTAATGGCCTAAACAGGGCAAGACTAGCTTTGAAATTCTCCTGATGACTCTATTCTCCTTGCAAGCGGTACTGATCTTCCCTCTGGCTCTGAAGGTAATTTCTCCCTGTTTCCATTTCCATATAGATAAGAAAACTTCAATACTGAATATGTGTATGCATGTACATATATAGGTGTATAAATGTATATTTATGTTAAAACATTTCAAACGAGGCTTCAAACTCTGTGCAGTTTGACTGTGCTGCTTCTACCCTTTTCATAGAGTACAAGGTGGTAAGAACCTTTGACGTTGTCTGACTGTTCCCATAATGATGTAAATGCAGCTGTGCTTTAATCATTCTTGATACAGATGTGCATTTACTCTGTCCTTAAATATATTAAATAATGAGGACCTGTGCCTGTCCTGGGCAGCCTGTTTTGGTACTTGCCTAGATGGGCTACAGGAAAATATATATGATTCTCTTACACCCACCTGTCACAGTTATTTAAGTGAAATCCTAATGGTCTCTTGGACAAATGCATTTTAGTGAGAATTAATCAAATAATTTTACATACGTAGGAGCTTTTTTGGAGATTACATATGCCGGATTACAGGTAAAATACACTATATTTTCAGTTTGTCCATGTGTGGCTAAAATCCCTGCTTGCCAAGCATGGGCCCAGCAGCATTCATCTGCTGCTTTTTTTTCCACATTTGTCATTCAGCATGAAGCCAGAGGTTTGAAATCTTCCTGAAACCACCTTTCGCCAGTCATCATGTTCATGTTTATCTCTGCAGTAAACCAACAAATGATTTGCATGGCAAAGAACACCAAAACCTCTGTCGGATCCTTGCAGCTGAAGGAGATGTTTAGATATGCTGAAAGACAGCTCACTAAGAAAGTACTACCAAATGGGAGGTGATAGCATTGATCCTTTAGCAAGGGGGATTTGTCAAAAGCCTGCTGCAGCATCTGATTTTGGGGATATACTGGCTTTTGATAAGTGGTCAGCCCTGGAAAAAACACACCTAACATGTACACTGAATAAAATTATATAGGGTTCAGGGGAATACTGTTGTGTTTGTTTGTTGTTTTTTTTTTTTTTTTTTTTTTTTTCACTGGACTCTAGTATTTAAACTCACTTTTTGAATTTGTATTTTTTTTTAAAAAAAATTGTTTCCTCCCAAGACAGTGATTTCTTACTTTCTAATCCCTTTACTGCTACTTTTGGTTTCCTCTGCAAGAGTCTAAGGATGCTTTGGGGAAGCAACAAGAGTGAAGGAAGGTGACAGAGCCAGTTGTATTTGGTACTCCCTAGACAATTTCCATTGCCCTTTAACAGCCCATGGTTGCAGGTTACACAGGTGTAACCTGCAGTCAGAGAAACTTGTGTTATTTAGTCTAATAAACAAAAGGTCGTAGCAAAGACTGGGTAAAGATTGCGTGAAAACTGCTGCTGAAAAGAGAAAATCCCAGGTCTCAGGTTCCACCAAAGCTGCAAAGGAAAACTGGTGGCGGTTAGTCTGCCAATTACCCTTATCGTTAATGAGTCCTCCCTTTAATAGTCTGTATTTGCAGTGATCAGCAGGACAACACTAAAAACTTCAGCAGTTTTCCATAATTTCTAGCATTACCTATGACATTTCACCCTTTGGTATCTACTCTAGTTTCTCATAAAATACCCCTAAAAGCTTATCTCTTGTATTCTCTCTTTCCATCTTCCCTGAGAGGTCACTCAGAGGCAATATCCGCAGTGTAACACGTGGCACATATTAGGCCATTTACCTCATCAGTTTTGCTTTTTTTTTCCCTGAGTCAGAAATGCCTTGTTAGCCTTCAAATCTCTGGCTGATGTGAGGCGAGAAGTGCACATCCCTGGGAGAGCTATTTGGGCTGGAAGGTCCATGGAGCTTAGCTTAGTAAGAGCTGTACTTTTCAAACACATCTACTTTAATTTTTTTATGCTTTTTTCTTTATGTTTCCCTTATTTTTCAGCACTGTTTCAGTATTTTTTATTTCTTCTTGAGGAGGAGGGCTCCATGTACCTCTTCCCTATAGGAATGTGCCTTTCAATCTGAGCTATACGTACTCTGTAGCTCATGCAGCAGGAAGGACACAACTAAAATTTTTATTTTTCCAGAAATCTTTCCTATATTATTTCTTCTTGTTCTTTTCCCTCCACCCTCAGTGTTAAGGCTCAAGACCCCTGTTTCTCAGAAATGCCTTTCAATTTCTGATACTCTTCTCTCTTTCATAGCCGCCTTAATGAAACAAGCTTTCTTGGCTAAGGTTTGTATTGGTAGGGTTAACGTTTTCCTTCATCTAGGTTGACATGTAGCAAAATGCTTTTCTGACATGCCTACTGCCTAGGGAGCCTGTCTGGCTGGGTGCTTTATAAATGAAGGCTGTGTATCACATTATATTGTATTTCACCAAAGGTTTTCTCTATCCTAGAAAACTCTGTCTCCTTACAAAATATACTGCCAGTTTAAGGAGAGGATAATATATTTACTACAGCTGTACTCAGTCTAGGAATAATTTGGCTGTAAAGATTAAATTTTTATATCTTCTTGAAGAAAACCAACTCTTTTGTCAGTCCTCGGGGGATCTGAAGTCTGGCCGGTTCAGTAGGAGTGGCTCAGATCTTAGCAGCTCTAAGTGGTGTATTTTTTTTTTCCTTCTATTCCTGCAATATAACAGCAATACGCTTCTTTGTCCCAAAGTTCAGACGCTTTAGGAGATTCTGAAGAAAAATCCTCTTTTCCAGTTCTAAGGTACTTGTGTGAATGTGGCTTAACGATGAGTGAAGCTCACAAGTGTTCAGAGCCCTGATCTACACTGAACATCTAATCTTGATGCAGCCCATTACCATCTCATGAGCTTGCAAAAAATCACTAAGGAGTGAATTCACTCCAAAGATCAAGCTGCTTTTTTTTTTTTTTTTTTTTTTTTTTTTGGGGGGGGGGATTAGTGGTGTTTATCGCTTTAGATAGGCTGAAGCAGGCATCAGGAGAGACTTTTTGGCAGTGGTTCAGCACTTCTGCTTTGGTGCCTGCCCAGAATGATAAAGGATTTGGTCTGTGAACAGTTCCGACTTT
The DNA here is from genome assembly GCF_965140245.1 of Athene noctua. Classification (NCBI taxonomy): domain Eukaryota; kingdom Metazoa; phylum Chordata; class Aves; order Strigiformes; family Strigidae; genus Athene; species Athene noctua. The sequence continues at coordinate 11,568,882 of NC_134055.1, forward strand.
TGACTTTTTAGCCCAGTTCTTCCAGGAAATAAGCTGATGGGATCCGGCTCTTGCCTCTTTCTTGTTCATTGTGTATCTATGTGTATTTCTGGCCCTTCCCGGTGAATTTGAAGCAGGTTTGGCAAAGGGCTGGGGGTTTTCAAAGTGTGAAGAGGCTACAGGTTTGTGCTAGTCAGAGGCCACAGCAGAAGGCTGGGCTGGAAACCCGCGCTGGACGGTTGTGCGTGTGGAACAGCTGGCTTGAGGCGGTGTCCCCTTCCTGTTCCTGCGTTATCGGAGCCACTTAATCATTCATTCGCGGCGTTACGCCGTTTGAACATGATAAGAGAGGTGGCTTCTCTGGGGACCCAAATGGCATTTCCATGCAGGCTGTGAAGGACAAATGTAAAATGGAAGCAGGTGTATGTGCTACCTCCAGAAACCTCTTGCCTCCTGACATGGGCCGGGGCCCCGCTGCAGTGATGGTGGTGTAAGTGGGGACTGAAAAAGGCCATTTGGAGATCAGGGGAGATGAGTGGGAGGAAGGGGGGCAAAGAGAGGAGAAGAGACAGTTGCACATGGGAGTCCTCCCTAGAAGGTGGGCTCCTGGGCTTGGGAAGCATGTGGGAGTCTCTGTGCACCCACATGTGGGTCAGCGCAAAGCCCAGGGAGCTCCCTGCTGAGAAGGGGCTTCCCCTGGGTTTCTGCCTGTGTAAGTGAAGCACATAGGCTGGGCTGAGGATAATTTCTGAAGTTATAGCATAACCTTGCAGAAATGTGCTCTTCTTAGGGCAGCCCTAAAATGGAGCTAATAAAAGTGAATGAATGAATGCAATGGCTGGTTCTGCTGTAACCATTTGTTATCAGTCCTGCCTCTCTTGAGGTGTCTTTTCAGCCATTTGGAAGCAAATTTCTTCCTTTTCTGTTTGGATGTGAATCATCCTTCTTGCCAAACATAACTTGAATCAAAGTGCTGTACACCAAAGTGACATCCCAGCTGCACGGACGAACCCTTTTGACAGACCAGACTGGAGGGTGATATGTTTAACCAACACAAAGACAGACATGGAGACTCTCCCTGTCACATCACACCTGGGAATACTTATCTTTGTGACTATCCCCGCGGGTGTGTTTGCTATCCTGGGTGCCACTGAAAGAGAGGGTGATGGTCTCACAGTAGTGTTGTGCCCAACACATATGAATCAATCATCTTAATTGATTCCTTTGGTTAAATGACATGGATTTATCTGTACTTACTGAGACGGGGTTTATAGTAGTAGAAGGACTGAGAAGTTTGTATGCAGAAATAAGCAAATGTACTCCGTGACAAGGGAGAAATGTATGCCCGGGGTGTGTGTGTGTCTAGTTGTCATGATTATGGTCTTGGAATAAAGCAGTTAATGGCATTATAGGGTTGTCACCCAAAGCTGTTGAATATAAAGTCATGTCTGGGTGTTTCTCTGGTGCCTCTGTAGTCAGAGGGGCTTTATTCTGCCAGGACCTTCATTTTGCCTTGTGCCTGTGGAGCCTGCTACCTTGTGTCAGCTGAGGGCGTGGGGGCACAGATGGGTCTTTGATGTCTCTGCCCATGTCTTGAAAGTATTTGGGAAGAAATGGATGTGCACCATCCCCTTGTCTATATTTATTCTTTAATAAAACCACAGATGGGCAAGTAAGGAGTGTGTTCTTCTGTTGTCCAGCAGCTGCCACCTTGCCTGTCCCCAGTCTGCATTGCTGGTGGATGAGGATTGAAGTTTTGGTTGTAGAGTATACCCAGCCTGGAATTTCGGTGCAACCAGCTGAATTCCTTGGCAAAGATACCATTGGCTGGGGCATCTCCTACTGCTGCTAATACCAGCTCAGGTCCACCGAGCTGAGCAATGTGGAAAAGGCTGGTACAGCTTGCTCCTGTGGCTGCTGGTATTTTGAACACTGAGAGCTAGATTCCTCGACTCTAATTTCAGATACTTTACCGAGATGCTGTATCTGGGAACCCAGTTACCTTAGTCAAGACAGAGGTAAGCACCTCTGGAGACTGATTCAGATCTTCGGGTGGATGAATTAGCCTTGAAGGGATGAGTCTTCCCCTGTTGACTTCAAGTGCGGAGCTCTGGGTGAAGTGCTGCCTTGGGGTCTGTGTTAAACAATTATAATCTGTTGATGATAACCCGATCTTGTGGGGTTTTTTAAACCTGCTTTAAACAGAGCAAGACACTGTGGTGTTAGTGGTTCTGATATCCCACTGGAATGTGGATATCCCCACATTCCATTGCCCAGTGCCAAGGTCCTCCATCCACAGAGCCTCTGCCAGCCCTCATCCAGCTCAGAAAGTTCCCACTTTCAGCCCTTCTTACAGATGTGTAGATTCAAAGCACCAATAGCAAAAGCACTGTAGAAATGAGAAATGTGCTAAAACAAAGAAAAGCAAAATCAAGCTTTAAAAGCAAACTGGTAGATCCTGAGGTTACTATAATAGAAGTATGGCCATACTACATGCTGTGGAAGGACTTCATAGCTTGTGTTTCAGGCCAAGAACAAGCATTGATAGACCATAAGAATTTCTTACAGATTTTGGTGGAAACATTTTCTGGAGAAGGTGAGGAAGAAGGAATTAAACTGAACTTCTGTTAGAATGTGTCTGTTATAATGGTAAAACCATCAGCTGATGAACTGAAGAAGCTGTTTTGTCTTTTTGGTGTAACAAGAAACATGATCTTGGGTATCATAAGGAAGTGATGCAGCTATATTCCTGAGTAGAAAGATCTGTTTTTGATAAAGAAATAGACATTTTGAGAAGACTTGTCTCTTTGAGAATTTTTTTTTTTTTAAATACTGATTTAATTCTGTTGGAGTTTGTGTCTGAAATGAAATTGGTATCTCTTCGCTTTGTAAGCAAGACGAACCTTGACTCTCCAGCCGTTTGGGGTTAGGAAGTTGGCTGAGTGATCTGCTAGCCTTCTGCAGGCCAGAAAGTCTCACCTTTCCCAGCTTTCTTGACTTACTCCTCTGGCTGTTGCTGAGCCTAGAGATGGAAAAAGGCAGTGTGGATATCTAATCCATCCCCACGTCACAGCTAGTTGCTCCTTGCAGTTGATTTGTTATTATTGTCCTCAGATAAAATCTAATCAAGCCCAATGCGGTCAGAGGGACTCCATCAACTCTCAGAAGCTCCCTAGTAGGGAAGACTGTTAAGAGGCTTCTTGTCAGAAGGAATAATAATAATTTCTATTCAAGTGCTTCAAACTGTAATTTATGTTCATAGGTGATTTTCTTACTGCCTCACAATGCTACCTTTTGAGGAAGAATCTGTGTCGTGTAGATGGGGAGGCAGAATATTTTGTCCAGGGCAATGGAAATCCATGGTAGGTTTGGGAGCTGGACCATGCTCATTATGAAGCTGTGTGCATAACCTCAAGGTTATTGTCCCGTCAAAAGCATCAGTGGTGACCGTAGTCTGTTCTGCTCTTGAAGTCTGGGCTCTGCCATTAAAACAGAGGTGAATATATCCAGATGTCTTTATTAAAAAAAAACCCACAACACAAACTGGAAAATAAAGCAAAATGATCCATCAAAATTTCTTTTTTCCTGACAAAAAGAAGAGTATGAGTCTCTGCTAATGAAAAATATTAAAATTCCGGGTATCCTGTATAATAAATAATAACATGAGCATGAACCTGGCTTGCCTCAATCATCACCAAATCATCAATATAGCTCTTTTTGTTTTGAACTTTGCTGATTTCCTTCAGCTGTGCAGATATAAATAAATAATTCCACTTGATAAAGGTCTGGGAATGCTATACTTTAAAAGATAAGAAAGCTTTGAGGGGGAAATTGTTTTTAAATCCATAACATTTGTATGCTGTTCACTGTTCATACTGAGCAAAAATTCATTCAGTTGGCAGTTAACCAACCCTATTTTATTCTTACTCTGTGTTCAACCTATCCTTCTCCTGGGGACATCTAACCTTATATGTAATTACCTCTCTGAGAGTGGGAAGGAGGCCTAAATAACCTTCCTAACAACTAAATAAATGCACAGATCCCTGGGATGTTATCAGTTGGATGCTGGTGGCAGTGCTATCAGGAACAGTGTGCCTGAGCCATGAAGAATTTCAAGACTTGAGTCCAGTACTGGGCCAAAGAACTAGAATTTAAGATGTTTTCAGAAAACAAAAACAAAACACGCTGAATATTTAGATTATTTTTGTTTCTTTTATAGCTTGGAAGTAACGGTGATGAATTTTAACACTCATGGTGATTTTTTTTCCTCTCGAGGTCTGTCCAAGTCACTCGGTCTCATTGAAGGCTATGGTGGACGTGGTAAAGGTGGGCTTCCAGCCACCCTGTCTCCTGAGGAGGAGGAGAAAGCAAAGGGACCACATGAGAAATACGGCTACAACTCCTACCTCAGTGAGAAAATTTCGCTGGATCGTTCCATACCAGATTATCGTCCAACCAAGTAAGTACCAGCTGCTCCATGAAGGGGTGTACACGTTTAGATACCATCTGAGAGCCAGGAGTGATTGTTGCTTTCATATTCTTGTGTGATACTGTTCACTCTTCCCTCCTTATCATTCACAGGGCCGTGCTCAGTAATGAGCAACTGATGTAGTTTGGCTGAAACTGAGATAGTTCATAAAGACGATTTATCAGGGGAAAAAGGTGAATTTCTTTCCACTCTCTCTCTCGCTTTTTATTTTCCTAAAGCAATACATTATTTTGGGTGGTAGTAATGCGATCAGAAGCTCACATCTGCTTTCGTCAGCAAAGGGCTGTTCACTGAGCTTTGGCCTTTGGTGTTTATTACCCTGCGAATGTGTGCAAATACTCTCCCTTCCTCCTCCCTTGTCAGCTCCTTCATGTCACTGCAAGACCCCAGGGGGGCTCTCAGCTGCCCTCCTGCTCCTTCCAGCACAGCCCTTCCCCTGGGACGCTGCTGTGGGGTCTCCTGTTGATCTTTAAGCAGCCCAGAATGGTTGATTCGAGGGAGGGGGCAGAAGTGCTTTAACCCTTTACTACTGCAGTGGCAGGAGGAAGGCATGAGGAAAGGCTTAAAATATTAGTCAGAAAGAGTAACTAAGCTCCTGAGCAGTGACACCTCTGTGCAGACACCTTTGAAGGGAGCCCAATGGATCAGGTAGCAGTATCCTTTCTCTACTATTTTTCTGGAATGACCTTTAAGGTGATGGTGATGTTTACTTCTGAGCACCATAGAAGAATAGACTTTAAATGAGATGCCAAATCGTTTTGTTAAAAGTGTGAGAAAAGATGTGCTGTAAATTTGTTTATCTCTATGAAAGTTAATTTTAGATATGGCTATCAGAGTGTTCTTCAAAACAGGAAAGCATCAATTTGTCCACGCCTGGAGTGAAATCCCTCATTAAAAAAAAAATGAGCGAAGAGAGATTCAGATTCTGAAAGATACACGTGCAATGCTTGTGTCATTAGGACAGTGACAAAGCCATTGCTTGGCATCTGCAAACCATTGAAAATCATGCAGCAGGGGGATGCAGCTACATGTCTCCAGCGTACTGGGAAATTGTTAAGGATGTGAGAGCATGGAGAGCTTTTGTTCCTTCACTTCTCTGCATGCTGCATGAATTTCAAGCAGCCACTCAGAGTTTCCAAGTCTGTCAACCACTGACAACAGAAATATTTGGATGAATTTCCAAAGCAATGGAGGCCCAGCTTCCAATTCTGCTGGTATGGTTTGTCTGGACAAAATGAATTGCAGGTACAAATTGCATCTCTGGCTATATGATATGCAAATCCTGCTACAATGACAAATCCTTGGAGTGAGACCTTCTCTAGCAGTTACCTGAGTCTGAGCTTCTTATTTTCATTTCTCATCCAGAACTCTGACTTCTAGCAGAGCCAGCACTACTTTGTGAGAATTAATTTGAGAAGTAATGTTTTTTCAGATCTTGGCGGGAAGAAAAGGATTAATTCTGACATTTTTAGGTTTGCATTATATTCTTCCTCAGTGCCGCTATCCGTCATTTCATGGGAGGTTTGTGGAGAGGACAGAGCAGGCACAGCAATTTATTAAAAATGCATCGTTTTGGAGCCAGGCTAATACTCTGGAGAGAATCTGTGGGTGCTGGCTGCAGCAGCATAACTTAGTATCTTTTATCTGTGTAAGATCCTCATGAGCGTGTTGTAAGAGAGCAGCAAGAGGACTGGTAATGAAATAGGCTTGAGTTTGCTGGAGAACTTGAAAAGTTTCAGCTTTTTCTAGTTCTAGCTTCGAGATCCATTTGCTATTTTGTGCATACAATTTTATGGCTGATTTTATGAAGGGTTTAATGCAAACCATTTAAGTCAAGTATCCTGGTCTCTGATTAAAATAGATTCAAGTCAAAGGAAATTAGCCTAAATGGTTTTGAAATTGCAGCATTAGTGGGGGAAAAACTGTTGAAAACCCTCCAGCTGATAAGCATTACAAAGCATGTATTAGTTTTAAATATAATAGCGAAGCCTGTTTGGTTCAGCTAAAGGCTGTTCAGCGTCTGGAATGCCGATGGACTCAGACTGTTTCTAGCAGTGGCTGTTGCTCATGCATTTTTTTTTTTCTTTTTAATTTTCTTGTTTTTTAAAGAAAGAGATTAATGTGGTCAAGTCTCATTCTCTTGAGTGTTGAGTTATGCTGGATCAGAGCTCCCTTTCCTGCCCCCTCTTTGTGACTGTGGCCAAAGCAAAGGGGAATAGGGGGAGTTCAGGGGAAATTAGTCATGTTTTGTAATCCTTCTGTATTTAGAATCCCTGCACCTTGGGGTCAGCATCACTGAGGGTTCAGAGATGAAGGTGTGCCTGCTCAGAGCGATTTGCAGGCAGATGCTGGCAATGAGGAGGCATCATGAGTCCCAGCCTTTCGAGTCCCTGCCCAGAGGCAGCAGAAAGGATGGATGTGCGTTTCCCTGGAGAAAATGGTCCACGAGGTGTTGGGTACAGGATGGTGCTCCAGAGAAGGTAAGGTCTTTCCCAGGGCCAGGAATGGGGATGAGAAGTACCTTGCTTGTCTTGATTTGGAGAATTGTAGTGTCTCTTTTTGGTAGTTTGGATTATCATCTTTGTTTTGGTTATAATATTCAGTTTATTTGAGAGATTTTCTTTTCTTAAATGCTGAGGCTGATTACTGAGGCCAGAAGGTAGAAAGTCTACCCTGCTGTTCACCACTGGAGCAGTATTGGATTCCCAAAGAAGAGCTGCTGATGGTATAAATACATGAAATAATGTGTGTGGTACTGATACCATAAGGGAACTGCACCTGTAAGATCTTAGTCTTGAGCTTAGTAATATAGGTGCTTCCGATCCTGGCCTTCTGCTTGAGTAGGAAAGGTTGTGTTAGATGTGCATTGCAGTGTGCCTTTAGAGTGAATCAGGTAATGGTATTACATTTTGGATGACCAAGAAAGCTACTCCTTTGGCTAAAATAAGAGAGGACTAGTATTTTGGTGCAAGGGACCTTAATTCACATCTTCCTGTGGAACAGTGGCATTATAGGCATAGGCAACACATTTCTGTCTTGCTTGATTAGGTCTTTGGACTTTAAGATGAGATTCTTGTGTGTTCTGGAAAACAGTTACTGCTTCTAGATTGGAAGTACCCAAGGTGCACCCTGCAGACTGTAGGACTTCTACACAAATATATAAGAACAAAATGAGATGGAGAGATTTTCTTCAATTTTCTGCAAAAGCTGTGAAGGACAAGGCTGATCTGTGAGTTTTATTGTTGATCAATTCACAGCATTTTCTGCTTGCCAGTGAAGGATGGGAGAGTTTAAGAAGACGTGTTATTTTCTTTATTGAAAGTGAAGCATATTTACATGGGATCCTATGGGCTGCTAACATTCCCTGCTTTGATACTAGATTTTATGCACCTCTATTTTATTCTGTGATGTATGATTTAATGGGAACCCTTCCTATGTATAGCTGGAAAATAAAAATTGCTCTGTTAGATCAGTCTGCCTGTCCATCTTATCTGGTATCTAATCTCCAATAGTGGAATTACCAGATGCTTCAGGTTGAAGAAATCATATTAAGGAAAACTATGAAATAATCTGCCCATCTGGTACATTCTGTCTTCTCTATTCTCTCTTTTCAATCCTATCTAATATAAATGTGGAGTTCTCATTATCTCTTTAAAAGTCTGTTCCTTTATGGAATCCTGCTAAGCTCTGATTCAGTGGTATTTTATGGCATTAAGGGATTAAGGAGTAGATTTAAGAAAAATAATACCCACAATTGTTAAGACTATTGAATCATTGGGTGAAGATGACATATTCCTGCTGCTGCGAATCTCTTGACAGCTGTTCTGGTGTGGGCAAGCTTCAATATACTAAAGTGAAGAGGAAAACCAGTTGAAGTGATAAGCAACTTCCACAGCTTGATCTTCGGATGTTTTGAGGGCTTCCTAGCCAGGAGACACCCTGCCTCTTCCTCCTGTCTGCCTTGTGGGTCCTGCCTATGGGTCAGGCAAAGCATGGAAAGACTTTGATGATGTGTATCAGGAGCTTGATCTGCTTTTGTTTTCACAGCATGCCCCTGGTAAAAGGTTTGCATTTACAAACTGGCCCACGTGGCCTTAGAGCAGTGTCTGGGTAGAGCTGTACCATCACCTGGAAGCCATTGCTAAAGATTAAACAGTTACATATCACTGATGTAATTTCAATTTTTCCCAGTGGTGTGTTTGGGGGTTGAATCAGTCATTACATTCAAGTGTCTCAAGTGGCTGAATCACCCGTTTATTTCTGTAGCTGCCTTCCTTGGGAGCAGTTGGGCTTTTTAGCACCATCTGGCTTTAGCTGGTTTTATTACCAGACTTGTGTGTAGCAGCAAGTTGAAAGATTTTCTTTGGGATGTAGTGGAAAAGACAGAGAGTTTTAGATAAGACCTTGGATTGTTCTTCGACAATGTACTTAAAAGAACTAAATCCATTCTTGATTTTGTTTTTATTTGAAGTGGTCCGTGTGTGCCCTTTGGGGGCTCTCGGCATGTACATGCTGGGTGCTGGAACATATTCTGGGGTGGAGGGAGTGAGCTGTAGTGGGAGGCTCTGCTCCCTCTGGGGTCTCTCCTCAGCCCTGGAGAGCCTCTTGCCCTCTGCCATGGGGCTGCCTTTGGGTCTCAGCCTCCACTCAGGTTATTGGGATGTTGCAGGGCCAAAGAACTGGATTTTGGTTTTATAATCAAAATGGAAGACATCTTTGGAAAAGTCATGAGTGTGGATGTGACTTAGATACATCAGGACTGTCCAGGAGGATGGGCCTTGGAGATCTGTAATTAATTCAACATCCTGTGCCTGAGACCACACCTGCCTTCACATCTCTTGTGCTGGACCCAAGATGTTCTTGTCCTGTGCTGGATGCTGGCTGTACCTGCTGTCAGGAGCTTCCTCTGCAGACTCCAAGACTGGCAATGTTTTGTGCCGTGAGGCTCAGCCTGTGCCCTGTGGTTGGCTCTGATGGCGCTCAGGAAAGCTATCCTGTGCTATCATATTTATTTATTTTCTTTTGAGGAAGAGCAAATCTCTTCCATTGTATAAACAGCGAAAAAGACCTGGCTTTGCAGGTGCCTTTATGCTGGTTTTCTCTTGTACTGGGTTACTGAAATGAGAGGCTTTCTCAGCACATACCATGACTTGGGCAGGAGACTGTCCCGTATGCTGCTTCATACATCGGGCATCGCATTTGTCTTAGTGTCTCGTTTCTTCCCCAGAATAGAAGGCAAACAACTTCCTTCAAGCTTTGCTTGAAGCAAAATCCTTTTGCCTCTCCCCAGACGAGGATATTATTTTTGGTAGACATGGCTGAGATCTGCAAATAGTATTGGGGCAAGGGAGAGAGCTCTTTATTAGCGGTTTCCTCAAGTTTTTAGTAGCTGGAACATTCCTGGAGTTGCACATTTGTGATACGATGCCAGTTACTTAGCCATGTCCTGCCCTAGGGTGTTTAGCCGGGCTTGATGAAATGAGTTTAAGGAAAAGGACAGAGCTTGAGAAGACAAAAACAAACTACTTGAATTATGCTGGTGATATTTGCTGGGAAATAGAGTTTCATGACTGTTTATTTGTAGTCACTGCTGTTTATTACAAAGAAAGGAGGTCAGAAGAGCTCTTTTTCTCTTGCATGCACCATACATTGTTTTAGCTTTTAAAAAGATGTTTTTGTTTTTGTGGTGGTGTTTGTTTTTGTTTTTGTTTTTTTTTTTTCAATCCTACATACAAACAACAGCAAGGAAAAGAGGCAAGATGCAGTGATTTTTCTTCATCAAATAAGTGAAGGAAAAACTAGCAAGGAATCAAGACAGTGTAAGAAGGAAAAAACCCATGACTTTCAGATGTGAAATTCTGTTTGAATAGCATGTGGGAGTGTATTAAAAGATACTTTCATCTCTAGGAAAAAATCAGAACTATTGGGTATCTTCTCTCCTACTAGATAGTTGTGGGTCTAATCCAGTGTTATGTAAAAAACACTCTTGCCCTTGGCTTTTTATGGCTTCAAGCATAAAAAAGGAAAAGTAACATTTTCCAGTACTCACCGAGAATTTTCTTCGAGAGCAAGTGAAGAAATCAAGCAGTGAGTATCAGAGTCAAAGCTCTGGCATAAAGGAAGCATCATCCAGGAGAAGGCTGATCCAAACTGGATTTGCAGTTTTGCAGTTCAGAGGCAGGTTGCTGGGTATCTTCTCTCCGTGCATGCCATCCTGCCCCATCTGACTGATCTCTGTGTGGCTTTAGGCATTTTTATTCTGCCAGGCTGCCCATGTTCCTGGTGCTTTCCAAAGGAATGCGTGAGTTTGTGCTGAATCTGTCCTCTCCATGCTCTGAAGATCATGGGAGTACGAAGGTACTTGCAAACCCAGTTTCAGACCTGAAAAAAATTGTTTTTTCTTTCTCTGGCATCATCAAGGCACTTGAGATCTGAGGAGTGGCTGCTGCTGTGCTGTGTGTGCAGGCGCTGCCTGGCGCTGGGGAAGCCATGTGCACCACCTGCCTCCCCTGGGATGGTGCTGCAACTTTTGGTGACTTTTACATGATTTGCACAAGAGGAAAAAGCTGCTTTATTGCTGCATTGCTTTTCCGGTACGAATACAAACTAGCGTGCTGTTGAATAAATACTGCTATTGATCTTTATTCCTTAGTCGTACTAGTATGCGTGTATGGAGAGATTGTTATTGGACTTCCAGTAATTCTTTTTCTTGAAAACTGGGCAAGTCAAGTCTCTAAAGACACACTTTTCCAGCTGTGCTTGGTATTTGCTGATTATTTTTTTATGCCTGCTAGTGTGACCTCTTAGAGGGAGCCAGCTCCATGGCACACACGTGCAGGCAGGTAGCATTAGCTCTGCTGAGAGCTGTGAAAAATCAACCTAGAGCTGAAAGTGTCTGACTTCCTACCGAAAAGTTTAGGGTTTTATTTTTTATTTCTATTCTGGATTTAGATAGGGACATAGGATAACTTTCTTTTGAAGTAAAGGTCGCTGAAGTGTACTTTGTCTGGCAACTGTTTATGCTGTGTATGGAGTCAGAAGTGTGTCAAATCCTTTGGTGCTTCGAAGTCCCAATATCAGCTTTAAAATCAGTAAGAAAGTGCTTTTGGGAAAGTAATTCTAGATTTGTTTAGTGGCTCTTACAAGATTCTCTTAGTACTGTTATGCTGCACAGTGCAGTCTTGAAATGTTGTGACCATGGATTTATATACACGGTACTTTTTTTATGTGACAGATTCCACTAATTGTCATTTTCCTTTCCTGACTACAAAATTATTTCATATTCTTGTAAGTTGGGAACATGATGCTTGAGAGAAGACTTGTATGTGTGAAATGTGCTATAAAACCTCTACTAATGTAAACATAAGTATCAAATGCACGCTTTGGTAGAGGATGGGTTCAGTATAATTTAACAACTTGCTTTTGTGCTCTTCTGAACTCCAGCACTGAAAAATACCTGCATTATCATAAATACTTCTGACTAAACTATACTTATGAAAATGAATGAACCAAATTAAGCTTTGGATACACTTCTAAGTTGGCTTCCAAAGGAATGCAAGCTTGTGTGTTTGTGCCATGGATCTGCTTCCATGTATTGCAGAGAGCTTTTCTATTGCCATGGGAGCTTTTAAATAGGTTGCATATTCATAGCCAAACCAAGCAGAGATACGAGTAAAACACTGGTGTCTGACAGCATCAGTCACTCAGTGTTCCAGCATCCATGGCAGTCTGGTGTGTTGGCTCGCACGGCCGGAGGGTTGTTGCCTTGAGCTGCTGGTCTGAACGTGCACAGCTCACTGGGATGGGTGACCCGGGCAGCGGGGGAGCTTGTCCTGCGGCCAGTGGTTTGTTTCAAATGATAGTCAACCACAAAGCATGAATCCTTTGAAATCATTTTAGAGATCATTACTGAATTTTCCTCCTCTTCTCCTCCCTGTTCCCAAATTATGGCCATTCAATAAATCCTAGACTGGAGATTGTGACTCTTTTTCTTTGTACGTGTGAAATAGCTTTTGTGCTTGGGGAGAGATGGGTTAGTAGATGTGACACTTGTAATTGCTCTGGCTTTTATGTCCCTTAGATCTGTCTGAACCTAATAACTTTATTACAAGAGCCCCTCACAAAAATAAATCCTGTTCTGCACGTTCTGTTTTTACAACTTGGTAGATCACTTCTTGTTAAAACTTGCTGAGTAAGTACTGTGCATTTAGAAATACCTGTATATCCCATAATACTTAAATTGTAATGTGTATTTCTGACACCCTAATTCTAAAATATAAAGCATAACATTTCTAAAAAGTACTTAATGGAAATAAGGTAGGTGCTTTAAAAAACAAATTTTGTGGGGATATATGGGGGGGTTTTAGAGCTTTAATGATCAGAAGTAGTTTATGAGAATCTAGTGTTCTGAATCGCTAAACAGGAAAGTGTACCACACAGCATTAGGTCTTTTAAGATGCTTGGATAATAGAAAATGGTTTGCTTTTTCATTTACTTCATAGGGTAGACACAATTGATTTAATATTGATAATCCCTTTTGCAAGAAGACATGTGCAACTGAATCAGCAAAATACAAACTAAAATAAGCAATCAATGAATGGAGCATGATTAGGAAGTGGCAATATGAATAGCAGTCTGAACACTTGTTTTCTTTTAAGCTTGTTCATAATCTTTACAAAAGCCAAATGAAGATCAATTCATTTCCTGGTGAAGCTTTATTTTTGTGAGGAGAACATGAATGAAGCTTGTTTGAAATCAATAGCTTGTGGAACTGCTTGTCACCGGTTCAGAAGGATATGCAAGGTTTTTGCTTTCCTGCTGAGATTTAAAGACAAAAAGCAATACAGATATGTAAGTAACAGCTGAGAAGCAGTGTGTATGACTGGATTAAGGAAACCTGAGCAAGCTTGAACCTGCCTGTGTGCGTGTGCACGCACCATGTGTGTGCAGACAGCAGAAGATTGTAACATGATTTATAACTTATTGTATTTCAGCCACGGTGCTTTGCAGCCCAATCATGAGTAAATCATTCAATCCAATCAGTGCACCATTGATATATAACCTCGCAGGTTTTCAGCTGCCTCAATACAAAGTACATATTGGTTTTCTGTGGCAAAGCAGAGCATGTGCTGGGCCAGGAGGGGATCTGTGAATAGCTGCTGGCTGAAGGCAGAAAAGCAAAGCGAATTCTTGGATGTGTGTTAATGTGTTAAGTTTCTGCTGGTGGGAGAAGATTTTGTGTTCGGTCTTGTGGGACGCAGGTGAAAGTCAGATGATATTCATAAGGTGAGGACAGGGAAGAAAGCTCCTGAATTTTTCCACTGTGTGGTTTGCAGGTGTACAGCCAAACTTCTGGTGTGCATAGGTGAATGACAGGTATGTATTGGGAAGGGGTAGACCTTGTGTCACTGTACGTATGTCTGTACAGGTTTGCTGTTTATGTGTTGTGTCTACTCCTATCAAGTATATCATGACCACTGCTGCCTAAAAATGCATGGAATAAGGCAGTCCGTATTTACAACTTGAAGTTGTTGTATGCATGTTTCTCTTTTCGGGGGCTGTTGGTGGTGGCAGGGTGAGAAAGGAGCTGACATCACGTGTGTCAGGCTTTAGATACTCCTGTTAGTGTCTCTGTTACGGCAGAAAACAAATCTATAGCCTTAAATCATGTTCTCTGGGTTTGAGTAATAGTAAAAGACTTTCTAAAGTAAAGTGTCTATGCTAGGTAGCTGTGTATCTGTTGTCATTTGGATCTCTGCAGATAAAGTCAGGCATAGCAAAAAAGGTCTGATACCCAGCTAACAGGGCATCTCCAGCTCATCACTAAAAATTACAGTGGATTTTTTTTTTTTTTTTCTTAACCCTGTAGCAGTTCAGCTCTTCCTTGATTGCCTGTATTGGGTTGGATCCCTTCCTAACCTGCCTAGGAGGTGTATAAATGGTGTTACTGTTTTGCACTGGGGTAAACTGACGACCTTTCTCCTTTTATGCTCGGGCTCTGATGTGGGTAACTTTGTCTCCCAGTTTTGCTCTATTGTATTTTGTTTTGGCAGAGTTAGAGAATGCAACCTTTAACAATAGAAAAGCCATACAGGAGCAAATTTAACCATAGAATAGTGGTTAAAATTTTGACATTGTTCAGGTGATATGGGTCTTAATTTGTGGACCAAAGGGAAACTTCTGGCATATCAGAGTGAATCCTTGGCCTTTTGCATTTACTGCACCAGAAAAAAAAAAAAAAAAAAAAAGTTGCATGAAAAACTAGAGTACAGACAGTGTTGGCCAGCCATTGCTTTTGAACTCTTATTGCTGCCTACCTATGTGGTCTTCAAATTTATTAACCTCTCCATGCTTAATGTCCCCGAACATTAAGGGGGCACCAATATTTATAGCCAGTTAATTTCATTCAGTTAACTAGTACCTGAAATTGGAATATGAGTAAAAATGCAACCGGAAATCAGCCTCATCCTCTGGTTTTTGACCCTTTTGCTATTGCTTGTGGCTTGTTTTTTTTATTTTTTTCCAAATGATGCAGTAAATATCACCTACCAAATGGTGTGTTACCATGACCTCGATGAGCAGCCTGAGCTGTGTGGATGTGAGGGTGGGTTGTGGTGGTGCCAACTCTGTGACACTGGGTTGTAGAGCTCTCCTTGTGTGATTTCCACCGTGCAGACAGTGGTGAGCAACATCCCTCTGCTGAGGCTGATCTAATTCTGACAGAGGTTAAGTAAACTTATACAGTGATTTCCGTACATAACAAAAAAGGTTTAAAAACCTCTTCATCTTCCCAGTTCATAAACCCGTCAGCAGAGTGGATCTGTTATTACAGAAGAGAAGAGCTATCTCTAAAAATCCGTTGTGCCTTTTAAGTTCATCATTTTTATACTAGCTGTTCCAGCAACGGCATCGTTCCACCCCGTGTTCCAGAAAGCACAAGCACTGGCCACTTTTCTTATTCATTGCCCTCAGTATGTACTGGGCATGTCAAAATCTTGAGTTCCCACGAGATCTATTCTAGTAAGATGCTCCTATGGTAAAGCTATATACCATGGATTTCATTTTAAATTTGGCAGGTAAGGCTTACAGCAGTGACAGTTTTATACCAACCTACCTGAGTAGAGCTGTGAACTTGTTGGTAAAGCTTGCTGGTGTGATGGCCACCCTGAACTCACTGGCCTGGGCGGCTCTGATGGGAGGGTGAGGGCTCATTTCACTGGACAGACCCATCTGAACGTTCAATCAAGGTCTGCCTGTAATGAAAAAAAAAAAAAAAAAGGCATTTCCACCTACACAAAAAATAGCTACATCGGTCTGTTATTCCAGACTGCGATATACTTTATACCTCAGATAGAGGGGTGGAATAAATTGTCCTTTGGCAATGTCACTGTCTCTTCATTGACCTTGAAGGGAGCCTTGACTTCTACTTTAGACTAGATGTCTCTTAATTAGCCACATCCAGTATTGTGCCTGCATGATTGTCTACGTGGGTAGTAGACACCTCTAATAAAGAATGTCAAAACATACACTGTTAATTTACAATTTCACATTACTGCCTTTCATCCTGTGGTCTCTGAGCACTTAGAAGCTTGTAATTGTTGAGGATTTGGTTGCCCCTGTGTAGCAGAGTCAGCGTTCCTCTGCTTGAGGGCACTGACAGGCACGGTGCCAGTCCTTCCTCTTGGAAGCACAGGGTCTGCTCAGCAGTTTGGTGATGAGGTTGAGAGCAGACCTTGCATCGCGGCCTGATAGCTCAGGATCTGCTCCACACAGGAGGTCAGGGCTCTTCTCTCCTTGATGCGACAATGCCCGTCTTGTAAAATGCTGCAGACAGCCATTTTCAAAGCCTGTTCCTTCAGTCTGTGCCTATTTTGACATTATTCAGCGTTCAGTTCTGTTTGGAGGGGACTGTTTTCAAAGAGATAGACCAAACAATGCTCCCAAACTTTTTCCCTGTCAGATGCGCTTTGCCTGGAACAGGCCAACAGACTGGCAGAGGCATTGCAGCGGGACCTGTGAGTTCTGTTCCTGAGCCCTGCTGGCTTCCTGTCACCTTGGGATTGGCCACTCAATTTCTGCATTCCTTCATTTGTAGCAGTGATAACTTTGAACAACATCATGTGGTGCTTAAATCACTGATGCCTTAGTTAAGGGGAGAGAAGCCTCCTCCTTCTCCTGAAGACCTGGCAAACCGAGAGTCCCCAGCGGTGCTGTGGATGTCCACAGTGTCCAGCTGTGGCTCTGAAGGAGTCCTATTCACCTCCTTGCAACACAGTCATGCAAGGCAGAGGAACTGGTCTGTGTTTAGCCCTACCTTATCCTGGTGTATTTTGTCACTGTGGGACTGGTGAGGAGCAGACAAAGAGCTGGGGGGCTCTATGCAAGAAGCAGATACAGTCGATGTCATCACTTGTGCTACCCTAAAAAGTATCTACCTGGTGACTGGCACCCTGAAATGCTGGGGATTCAACCCCAAGCCCCAAATTAAGGCTGACATGTGGGTGATTCCCACAGCCCTTCACAAAGGGGGGTGAGTTTGCCTTTAGGCTTCCCTCCAGGGTGCGGCCTGGCAGACAGAGCCGTTGGGTAAAGGAGCCCCCAGGGTCCCACATTGAGTAACCAAGGGTCAGGTGTCCCACTGAGGGATAACAGCTGGGACCCCTTGCAGGAGGGGCAGTGTCTGTGTGTGAGGGGGAGGCCCTGTGCAGAGTTCCCTGTTGGGGAAGGACCTCCCGCCTCCCTGGGACTGGGCTCCACTCAGGTCTGGCTTTGTAAACGTGGGCTGTGTAGAGATTCAGTGTGTGGCTTCCTTGGTCTGATGTGTTTGGCTTGTTGACTCGGTTGTCTCCCATCCCTTCTCTGGGAGACTGCATGTCACCATTTATTCCACCCATTGTTGGTCGTGTGGTGTTGTTGTTGGGGTCAGTGGGATTGATGTTGATTATGTATAATCTGACTGACTTGTTTGTACCCCCAGTGCTCACCCATGTACTGACCCTTTTGTATCAAATACAATTTGGTTATTGGTTCATCTTTATGCTGGCTGTGTCCTTTATGCTAGGCCTGATAATTGGGAAAACACACCCATAGGCTGGCTGGGGGATTATAAACCATACTCTCTGTTAACCTGCTCTTGGGACCTTGCTCCACCAAAAAGAGTTCTGATTCTCTGTTTCTATAATGGGATAAAAATGTTGGTACATCATATTTGGGGAGTGCTCTGAAAGTGCAGTTTTGGGAACTGAATGGTCAGAGTTTCCTAGGCACTGAGAGATGTATTGATAATTCTTTTAGTTGCAAGATAATGTTTGCTGCAGCTTGCCCTTACAAGAGCTTAGTGAAACAGCAATCTATATTATAGTAATTTTGGGGAGAATTGCAGTTAATGTGCAGAAATTCTAACCAAGTTGTCTCTTAAGCAC
The DNA here is from genome assembly GCF_965140245.1 of Athene noctua. Classification (NCBI taxonomy): domain Eukaryota; kingdom Metazoa; phylum Chordata; class Aves; order Strigiformes; family Strigidae; genus Athene; species Athene noctua. Next base: position 11,586,771 of record NC_134055.1, read on the forward strand.
CCTTAGCTTTAATGTTGCAGTTCCATATATCATTGTAGGAAAGGCATTTAAAAATTTATGAGCTTATTAAGTTGAACTCTGTCTGCTGCTGAAGTACATTTTATAGGAAAATGTACGAAATCCTGTAAAATCTGTGCCAACATAGTTGAGCACTTTCATGATGCTAACAGTGTTTTTAAGGACAGTAAGTAACAAGAATCATTTATTCCACTAATCAAAAGAATATTTGCCTATTTAAATATTCAAACCCTCAAGCTTTATACAAGAATGAAATGTCAGGAAGGGATAAGCTCCTGATAAGCACGTTAGCTGGATTTATTTTGTGTGATGGCCAGCAAAGAAATGATTAATAACTGTGCGTCAGGAGCCACATGGGAGAACTACTGGGTGCTCAGAATTAAAAATAAAAATGTGTGTGTGGAAGTCTAGCTACTCTAATATGTAGGAGAGGAAGAAATCTTTGAAAACCTGTCATCAGGATCTTTTATGAAGAAGTGTGGTCTCCATGATCATAACCACCAAATTCTTTGTGTACCCTATCTTCTTCCACAGGCATGTTGGACTGGGCTTCCTCTGTCCATTTTGTGCCACCATACAACTGGCACAGATTTTCATGCCTAAGTGTTTCTGTCTGCCCAGTTCATGAGTGTTTGTTCACACAAAAAAGATGGAGAGGGGTCCAGTAGGACCCCCGTTAGTAGCCATAGGGTGGCTTCGTAGGATGTGGGAGCAACCCTAAAGACTTGGGATGATCTGCAGACCATGGGTGTTCAACCTCCTCCATGGTGGTTCCTGCTGTTGGCATTTCAAAAGGACATGTAGAAGGGATGTCGTCTTTATGCAGTGTGGGAGAACTGTGTCTTGAACAGCCCTAAAGGGCATTTCTGCAAAGATGAGTAATGGTGTAATGTCAGAGGTAATGAGGATGTAGCTATTAAATAGATACACTGGTCATCAATCAGCCTGAGCACCTGTCAGAGCTGGTACGGAGCGCTTCTGCTTCTGAGATCCTCTGCCATGTGGCAGCAGAAGTAGTGGGTCCAATACCTGCATGTGGCCATCAATGTGTTCCCTAACTTAAGAGCATAACACATTGCCGTGTGCTTCCAAAAATTATCTCATACAATGTTTCCTAATTCTTACCTGTGCCAGACATTAGTCAGACTAGTTAAATTGTTCCAATGCTTGCAAAAAAAGCAGCCTACTGTTATTTAGTTGACCTTTTCTCCTGCGTGTATTTTTCGTACTTGACATCCATCCAGAGCAGAGTAGAGCCTGGCCATCCTGCTTGTAACATAGACACTATACATCGTCTCCTTCGTATAGTGGGTTACAGGGATGGGGAATCTCAGCAGCTTCGTGCTGGAGGAAGTACACAAAGCAATGGGTAGGCCAGGGAGGGCTGGATGTCAGCAGGGGAAAAGTAAGAAAATCTTACTCTAATGTGCTAGAAAGGTTTTACAGTAGACTTCTGTGTTCCTGGTGTGCCAGTAATTCACTTTGGGGCAGCTGTATGCATCATTCTTCATCACCTCTTCAGCGGTCAAGTAGTGACAGTTTCTGTGCAGATGGAAGGGGAAAGCAAAGCCTGAACCACATTTAAGCCTCTAAATAGGACATGCTACTTTATCATAACAAGTTACCTTGCACTGGTGTTCAAAATGAGTAGAAACTGGTCTTATCTAGTGCTGTTCTATAGGGTGGGACTTTGTTTTGGGGATTTTCAGCATGCTGTGCGCAGCATATAGAAAGTCTTGCTATCTCTTCCTGGTTATTGAATGTAAGGAGTTAGTAAAATTCTCCCATGCTTTGTGGAGCACTAAACAGAGATGCTTTCTTACCAAGCAAGGATATTGTGTGTGTGTGTGGACAAGGTGCCTGTGAGCTTTGCTGGTGTCTCGGGGCAGGGGTGTGTGCTGCATTGCAAGGTGAACAAATTGCAGTGTAGCCCTGAGCCGCTCCTGTGCCTGCTCCCAGGACGAGCTCTGCTCTGGCAGTGACACTCTCAGAAGGTGTTTTCCTTTGCTGTTTGCAGTGATGGTACTTGTGCCTGGTGTGCGGTAGCTGCTTTGCCTTTGCTGCCTTTCTGCACTTGCGTATGTTTATCTTGAAAACAGCATCATCAGTCCTGGAGCAGCTGAACAAAGGGGGCGCTGATGCTGTTGCCCATAGCGAGCTACCCGAGCTTGGAGGTCAGAGCTGGGTCCTGCTCTGTCTCCACATCTGGGAGAGAAATGTGGGATCTGCTTTTGCAGCTGATGGTGGTTTCTGAGGAGCCCCTCAGGACCTGTCCTTTTGCTGATGACTGAGGAAGGTTTCAGTGCCAAGGCGAGCGGCTGACCTGCCTTGCTAATGGTCTGTGCTGGAGCCACGATGCCTGACTTGCTCTTGCCAGAGCATGGCATGCCTGTCAGACAGGGTCACAGGTTTGTGTCAGACTGGGGACCTCAGCTACAGCTTGTTTGGGAAGGGCTTTAAACCAAGGGCAGGCGAGTGATGGGAAGCTGGGGAGGCGTATCCTTCCTCTTACTGTATTGTAAAGACCCCACAGTCTGCACTGCCTTTGCCTTTCCCTCGATCTTTGTTCTTCAGTTGCTGATTAGATGTGTGTTTAAGAGAAAAATGCAGCTAGGGGGAAGATGGTTGTCCTCTCCCCAGGCTCTGATGTGCCTTCTGCTCTCTGGCTTAGGCACCATGGTCTTGCACAGGACCCCTGCACGTTGCTTCTTCCTTTCTGCTGTAGGGCATGTTTGAGTGCTTCCTTAAATGAGGAGGTTTTGTTTTTCATTGTAATTTTTGGAACTTTCTGTTTGGCTTCACTTGCCGTTGTGTTGGCATCCCAGACAGTAAGGAACAGAGTTGAACGTAGAATTGCAAGTGACTGACATTTGTGGAAGGTTTTGTGCTGGTGGGATGTGGTGGAGATCAGCTTTGGGGCATTGATTTGCAGACCAAAGGGCAAATGGCAAAATCCACAAGCAGAACCTCTGCTGATGCTCCAAACTGTGCCTCAGGTAGTGTTGAATTGACACCAGCCTGGAGGAAAACAGCTCATGGCAAGAAGCTGTAACTGTGTGGTTCTAAACAATGCAAAATTATGTCTCAAAACAGGTCATGAGACTGTTTTACCCAAGTGTTTTAAGGCACAGTGGGTTTGAGGTTAGATTTTTCTATACCTGGCTTAAAACTGATTTAAAAACATTATCAGTGTGCTCCGTCTGCAGCAGCAGATACTTTTTTTCAGTGGTGTTTTTCTAATAGCTCTTTGCCACCTGATGCTCCTCCCAGTTTGTGTCTCCGTGGATCTTGGCAGACAACCTCTGCATGTTGTTGCAGTCCATCCCTCAGTTGGAGAAATAATTCCAGTCTGGAAAATAGGCATTAGGAGTGATTTTTTTTTTTTTTTAGAAATATATTATTAGAAAAATCAGGTTACTGATGAATCATTTTCAGATAGTCTGTTTTTTATCTAGATCCAAGTATTGCTTTTAAAGCATTGGACATATTAGAAAATCAGGGCACACCTGAGCAAAGAAGTGTTTTCAGTTTTGTTGAGTTCTGCCTCCTCACTGGAAATGAGGACAGCTGTACTTTCTGCTTAATGGTATTTAATCTCCACTTAAAACTTTTGTAGGCATATTTATGTTGGAATTGAGGGGAAGGAGGCAGAACAAAAGGCATGAATTAGGTGACAGTCTTGAAGATTTGAGGTTCTGTGCAAAATAGATGAGTGTGCTGTCAGGAGTGGGTGGCCTGAGTGAGGCATATAGTGGAAAGTGGAAGGTGATTTCTAGAGCCAGTGATGAACATAATTTTTGATGCATCATCTGGGATTAGTAATTACTGGATCTCTCAGTATTAGCAGTATTTCTGCTTTGTGATGTGGGGAGGAGAGCAAACTGCAGGTCTGTCGGTCCAGCTCCTCTTTGGACTAACATCTGAATGCTGTGGCTCATTTTTTCCAGAGTATGAGATAATGATCCTATTGTCTATGGTTATGGACTTTGAAAAAATATAATGCATTGTTGTCTCTTTCATTAAATTGTTTTTTTTTGTGAAAGGTGCTACCTGACAGCACCTGCCATCCACAGGAGAAGATGCACCATACACAGGCTTATCAAGTCACACCATTGGCATAAAAGTTCACTGTCTGCTCTTTGCAAGCATGGTTTGATCTGGACCTGAAGGATCAGACAAGTGGGTTCCTGTCTTGACGTGAGCAGGTTGTTCATAAGCTGCACTGATTAGTGCTGACTGATGACTTGCACTGAGGTAGGGAAAGTGTAGAAACCATCTGAGTTTGGCTCTCAGTTGCCTGATACTGGACAGCGTGACACTAGGTGGTTGAGGGAAATAGCTTTACACCCGAGAAGACAGTTGATATGTATTAATTGAGTAATAGAGTGGATCATGTTAAATCACTGAGCATAAAGAAGTGTTTTTTAAATGTTACTTGCCATTTTGTGGCCTCTCTGCTCCAGGAGTGCTTGCTGTGATTCCAGGTTATTTTTCTGCTGTGGGATCACGAAGCAGTAAATGATATGATATTCCTTTTCTGTTACTGAGACAGCCAATAAACATCCTAATCTCACTTGCTGCACTGAAGAGTAGATTTACAGCTGTGTGGTGAGCATAAAACAAATGATCAGAGGGTTCAAAGGCAGATTCCTGCAGCAGACAAACATAAGTAGTAGCAAAACTTGGGTTTTTGTGTGTGTGTTTTGAAATTGGCTGACTTGATTAATAGGGCTTGATGTATGCCAAGCTGTTCAGCATAAACTCAGTCTTATTTCCCCTTCCCCCATCCTCCCTTCTCATCCTTCATTTGTTTCTGAATGGCTTCTTACATAAAGCAGTAACTGCGAAGAATTCACTGTAGAAAACATCCTCTGTAAACGTATTTTATTTCATGTGTTTTCTTGCATGTTCTTCTGATCGCAGACTGGGACTTCGTTGTGTAAAGATCTTGGACCCAAGAAAGGGACCCAAAAAAGGCCTTTGCATGCATCTGCCTCCCTGGCAGGTGGGGAGGACATTGGGAGTTGGTCTATGGATGTGATGGGCAGAGGTTTATGCTGGGTCTGATGTCTGTGGTGGCTCCATCAGTCTGTTTCTGAGGTGAAAAACGATGTGTCTGAGCCTTGGACCAAGGATGGAGTAAAACCCCCTTTCTCCCATGTTTAAGGACAAGCGACACTGCCAGTGAGAGCTCAGCAAGGTCCTTAAATTAAATACAGTGCCATATGTTAGGAGGTTTTCCCCAGCCTCTCAAAATTTAGTTTTGTGAGCATGATTTAATGGGACAGAGTCAAACATGATTTAATGGAACATAAAATGTCTCTTACTCTGATATCCCATTGATCTAAATGAGAGACAAAACTGTAAAGGATCTGTTTCTTTTTGCTATTGATTCACGATATTTTGATAAAAACCCTTCAAGCAGGTGCCAGCCTACATTTAGCTGAAGAGAGCAGGATTTAGTGGGGAAAATGTCATTGTGTAACCTGCACTAATTAGTTTACAGGTGTTGGCAAGTAAGTAGTGTTCTGTGCTGTACCAGTCAAGTGTTTCTCATCTAGCAAAGAGGGGATTGTGAGGGATCAACTGCAGCCTGCTGCAGTTTTCTCCAACTGGAAGTATTTTCAGATGTAGAAGGCCACGTATTGCCCTTTTGTAAGCTGGCACAGTGCCTCCGTTGTGCAGCTCAGTGCCATGGGCCCACATGCAGATGTGCACCTGGCTGATAAGCACTTGATACGTGGTGGGGGAAAATTTCTGAAATGGCTTTTTGCTAGTGATGGAAAACTGAATGGGGACACATTTAGGTTGAAAGTGAGGTGCTGGTCTTAAAGCCTATGGGTAACTAATCACTGACACCAACAGGAATGTATTGTGGTGGTCTCTCCATTGTATTTAATTTAAATTTAAAAGTTTTCAAATGTTTGGAGTGTTCCCTTGGAAATCCACCTTACTGGACTGCGACTTGCTTGTGGGCAGACCAGATATGGTGTGAGCTGAATGTTAGAAATAAAACCTGACATACTCCTCCTAGAAGATGTGAGGAGCTGTGAAGGTTTTCCAGCCTACATGAGAAAAAGATTTGCTTTGGTGTTAATTCAGGTTCTAGAAAAGCTTGGCAAAAATCTCAGAATAACAGGTTTATTCCTAGAGCTTCTTGTCTCCTGTGTGCTGCTTACTCTCAAGCTCCCCTGAGAACCATCTCGAATATTGCATTTATCTCACTAATTGGTATTCCTCAAAGACACCAGCCTGGTGTCTGGGCTGAGGACTACAGCTGTGCTAGAATCCAGTTCTGGCCCAGTGCATCCCCTTTTGGATAATTAGTGAGACCTGAATCCTGAATTTAGAAGTATTTTGATGTGGGATCTGAATTTTGAAGGTACTGTCTTGTAAACAGCCAAATGCTTTTACACCCGAGGGCGATAAGTGTGGGCAGAGGGGAAGGATGTGTCTCAGGTGTGGTTTGATAGCCTGGGACTTGTCCCCAAGCCCCTTGTCATTGCTCCTGCTAGGACCTGGGGTTGGTGCTGGCTTTTCTGTGCAGTGCCCCTGGGCTGAGCTTGAAACGCTGTAGGCAACAGAAATTTCACATCCTGTGTCTTCCCATCTTATGCAGAAAATGCAGCCCTTTAGGGTTGAAGAGGTGGGGTGCCTGGGTGTACGGGAGGATGGAGATGGAGGCTAGAAGTCTGTAATTTGGAGAGATGGGCAGCCTGGAAGCCTCTCCTGCCTGCTGCCCGCAGGAGCCGGCTGAGTCCTGACCTGCTGACCCGCTGCGAGACAGTAAATCCTCCCTAAACTGCTGCCTCAGATGTTTCTAGGAGTAAAACCTCTGTGCCTCCACCTGTAAACAATCTGAACGGTAAGCTGAACCACAGAGTCCAAATCAGTCCCCTTTCTATTTAAAATGCTTAGAAGAAATAAACCCAAACCACCAAACAGCCAAAACCCCACCACTTCCCATCTCACGTACTCATTATTCCTGCTGTTTCCAACAAGTTCTTCACTGGCCCGTCTAATTATGCTCAAGCATTTCTTTTTTCCCTTTTCCTGCTCCCTGACCCCTGAGAGCCCCGAAGTACCAGATGTTTTCCTGCACACACACATGCATATTTGTTCACATGTCAGCTTGTCAATAAGAAACCGCCACGGTGGAGCCCGGAGGGCTGAAGTCTGACAGCACGTGGCTGCGGGCAGAGAGCATCGCTCAACCCAGCTGCTTCTTGCACAGCAAAGAGGAGAGTCCATGTGAGGAAGACTGACAAACTTGATGTTAATTTTGTTTTAAATTGCTGCCTTCCTCCCTCCTGTGGTTGCAACCAAAGCCACCCGAGAGCACAGTGTTTATGCAAAGCCTTTGCCTCCTCCCACCCCCGTCTGCCTTTGGAGAATTGCGGCTTTGTGCCTATGGACAATGCCGGCATTTGACGTGCCCACTCCTTCCCCAGACTTATCTCTTCTCCCTGTATCTTTGTTCACATGTCCTCAGCAATCTGGAGGGAGAACTGTGATAAGAGTGGTGCAGGGCGAATGCGAATGATCAGGAGATATGAACCTCAAAGGGCTCGGTTTGGATTTTCCTCCAAACCTCTTTGATCACAAACTGAGCTCTTTACCCCCCCGAAGCGTGCCCTGGGGGAAGGCTGCCCAGAGGTGTGCGATGATTAAAAGGAAGTACTCTTGCTCCTGTGACCACCTTCTCTTCAGCTTAGTGGGTATCAACATATAGCAAAAGCAGATTTTTAATCTCGGAGTCAGTTTAGTTTGACTTTCATGGTAGCATTTCAGGGTCATTTTTACTCCATCATGACTGTTCATTTTAAAGAGAGATCTTTCCTTTGGAAGATCCTTTTCAACATTTGGTACATTCCCTTTTGTAGAGAGCTTGGCTTGCTTTAGGGTAGGCAATAGTTAAATCAAGAAATACAACCCTGTTTTTATCCAGCATACTTCTTTAACTAAAGAAGATTCATGAAGAACTCTGTTTCTGTGAAAATCTTTGTCTCCCAAGTCTCATTTTGGAGTCTGAAGAAAGCCTGCTGTTGCCTAAGAAACACCCAGTACAATTAAATACAGAGTCATTGTTGGGGAGTCAATGAGCTTGAAGCAACACTGGGATGTCATTTGTGTGTTCAGTCTTTCTTTGCTTATCTGGGCAGGATTTACTTGGTAAAACGCTCATTGTAATTCTGCAACACTGCTAATGTTGCATGTCTAATCTGTCATGAATGCGGAGAGGGAACGGGAAGTCTCGTTTTCTTCTTCTTCCCTTGCATGCATTTATTGTAGGGAAAGCTGGAGAGTTTGATTAAATTGTTTGAAGTAGTTAAAGATTGCCTGTTTGCTTTCTGCAAGTACTTTTATTAAGATTAGGTTTCTGTTTAGGATATAGTGTGGCATTAAAACAGCATCTGTATCTCATTGAGAGCTATGTGTGCTCCTTGGAGGAGCTGTTGGTTACCTGGAAAGGCTCTTCCACTTGTAGCTACTCTAGTTCTGCTCCATGGGTGTCCTTGGTCTCGAGGTCTTGGCATATGGATGTAACGTGAACCTGTTGCTTGCCAGAGATGGAACTGGCTGGTAGGTTCTTCCATTTCTGTCCACATGGGAGCTTCTTCTATTTCTGTCTTGCTCTGATACACAGAGATGTGTCTAAGTGAATACCCAGCCACAAAACCAGCTCGAGTTCAGCAATTACTCCTGAAACCCAGAGAGATGATCACAAGCTTATGTTTCTAGCATATCCTGGCTGTGAAGTATAAAGACACCAGTTCATGGCAACGCTCTGCTGGGGTACTTTAGAGACAGGAGTGTATTCAGAACTATCTGCAAAAAGAGCTAAAACATTTATTAAGACTATTTAACCAAGGGTCATTTCATATTCATTTCGTTCCAAAGCAAATGAGAAGAAAATTCACAAGTGCCGTTTAAGAACAGAGCTCATGTCTGAGCACCTATTAATCTTAAAACAGAAACAGGAACGTGGAGTTTCACTTTAAATGGTAAAACCTAAGCCATTTTCCATCTTCTGGAGGCAGCTTTTTGTTCCATGCCCACAGACACACATACACAGACGTGCGAACACAACCTCAGTTAAGTGAACTCTGGATTTGCACCATGCCCTGGGTACTCTTTGAGCCCGGAGGGGGCTCACTGAGCCCGGAGGGTGCTCTCTGTCGCTGCTATCTCTTCCTGGACAGCACTGCTGACATTAGGCACAGACAGCTATGATACATGGCTGTGCAAAGCTGGGACATGTCAGCCATGGTCCTGGTGCTGTGTATTAAATGTGTGCCCGATTCAAAGTGCTGTACTTTGTGCTCCGCTAACCCCGTCTTCTCTCTTTCTCTCTCTCTCTCTGCCCTTTGTGCTACAGGTGCAAAGAGCTGAAATATGGCAAGGACCTACCCCAGATCTCCATCATCTTCATCTTCGTGAACGAAGCGCTCTCCGTTATCCTGCGGTCGGTGCACAGCGCTGTTAATCATACGCCAGCTCACCTCCTGAAGGAGATTATCCTTGTGGATGACAACAGTGATGAAGGTTAGCAGTGCTGGGGTCTCAGATCTCCAGAACACCGGGAGGGTCTTTAATTTCTTAAAATCTCCTGGAGGAGTCATACGTTTTTGGGAGTGGTGACACTGCTGGCAGGCACATGGTGTGACGTGGTGGGTATGCTGCCTGGCACACCAGTTTTCTCCAGCTCCTGTAGCAAGAAAGGAACAGGATCAAACCAAAGTTAAAATCTGACGTAATTATTGATTGAAAGTGTAGCTAAAAGCTAGAAAGCTAAAAGAAACCAGAGAGCCTTTCTCTTTACCTTTCTTTTCATGGTAGCGTTCAGAAGTTCTGGTTTCAGATGCATCCTTGTTTCTAATAATAACACTCTGGCTGTTGCAGACATGCACCTCTAAATATTTATCATGGAGTTGAGAGACAAGAGCCTGGAGCCTAGTGATCTATTCTGCCTTGGCCCTTTGACAGTAAAATAATGTCCCAGGCTTTACAAATGGCTGCAACCCTGTAGAGGCTCTCCTTCTTCTTATATTATGTTTTTGATATGAGAAGGATAATAAAGAGAAAGAAGAGGAAACAAACACACCGAATCTGCTCAAGTCAGGCCACATCAAAATGTAGAGGAGGGTGCCAGGCTTCCCTCATGACACATAAGTATTGTTTGGTTCAGTCTGCTCTTGGTCACTGTTGCAACACCTTCCCTTCTGGCTTTTGATAACACAAAGCTGCAGGAGGTGGTTTCATGTGGAAGAATTTTCAGGCTCACATTCTTCTGAGATTTTTTTTTTTTTTCCAATATACACTTGGATAATGTCATTAGGGTAGTTAAAATCTTCATGAAGAACAGTAGATAGTTGTTACTTTGATTGCTGCCTTCTTAATTTGTACTGCATGCTTTCAATATTATTTTTAAAAGTATTAGACATGAGTTGTGGATGCTGTGATCAGAAGGGAAGAACAGGGAGGGTGCAGGACATGGAGAGCTCATTTCCAGAGGGAGCCTGAGAGGTTTGCTTGTCTGTCTGCAATGAGATGAGATGGTATACAGCAAGCTATTCAAGCTTGTAAAAATAGGCACTCAAATACCACAGTAATGAGCACCATAGAAAGCTGATGAATTATAATTACCAGTAAAAGAAACAGGAGGGCAGCTCCTCAGCTGATGGAAATCACAGCAGCTCTAGTGCAAAAGCTAGGGTGATGTGCACCAGTGAAGCTGTGGGATTTCAGAGCTGGAACTATTTGGCTTGTGAAGAGAAAGTGCAGGTGATCTGTCGCTGCAGTATTGGGTGTTGCGCAGTACTTAGGATTCAAAATACCAAAATGAGATGCTGCTTCTCCAAATTTTACCATGTCAATGGAGTGAAGAGAAAAACAGTCTTTAAAAGAGAACCCGTTGGTAATAATTACTGAGCTTCTCTACCCATTGCCATGCACAAAGAAATATGTTTCTGAAGAGCCTCCACCCATCAGTCAGTACGCAGCACTGAAGCTGATATTGAGTCAAGTACTCTGGAGCCACTATTGAAAGGCACAGGACAATGAAACAAATCCTTTTAAAAAGCAGCACACCCCCCCCCCCCCTCCCACGCCAATAAGCTGAGCCTGCAGCTGGCGGTGAGGATGCAGAAGGAAATCTCTTTATCCACTGCTGAGATTGCAAGGCACTGTCTTCCCTGGCAGTTTGCTGCGAGGGCTGGGCCAGTGCTGGTGGGGTCTGGTGGTGGGGCTGGATGGTGGCAGGGTGCTGACAGGCAGGTGAGACACGTGGCCAAAGCTTGTAGCACTTCCAACTCTGGGATTTTCTCTTTGTGCCTGTTTTTGCTGGCTGACACAGCTGCCTGGGTTGTGTTGGAGTGCCTCGTGACACCCACCTAGCCAGGGAGGCAGATGCAGGTAGATGACCTTAAATTGAGGGACAAATTCATATATCGTGTGCAGGAGGTGGGAAAATCCCAGTCCCCTTGCACACCTAAGCAACCAAGAGGATGCATTGATTGCTTTGGGACTGTGAGCATCCAGGGTCCCTAGTGAGGGGATGTGGTTGTGCTGAGGGTTGTACCACACCTGAACACCAAGGTGGCTCCGTCCTCGGCAACCGTACAAGGAGAGTGGGTGTAGGGAATGAGGCGATGCTATTAGCTGGTAGGGTTAGTTAGTAATGTCAGTATTACGCTGTTGATTCTTTGTAGACATCATGACAAATGAGATTTTTAAGGAGGGATTTGGAGGAAGATAATGAGGTAACTTGGCAGATGTTTATGGAGAGCTCCTCCCAAGCGTGTAATAATCTAGTTTTCTCATATAAAAGATGATACAAACCAGAACATATCTCTGGGATCCATGCATTCACTCTGCATCGTCAAGGAGCTTCAATGACAGCAAAGAATTATTAATGGCAATAACATTATCATACAGTTCCCACTAATGGTAGGAAATAATTGTGAGCAGCGATAGCAACATCATATAGTTGATGCTTTGGATATTACAAAGTCGTTGTAATATATAGATTCGGCTTCTACAGGAAAATAATTACAGAAAAATAGTTTCTCATGAGCTTTAAGATTTAGAGACGAATCCTGGAGGATCAAGCGCTGGTGTTCAGCAGAGGATGGGGTTGCATGGGTGCAGCTTTGGTGGCTGTGACTGAGCAAGAGGAGGAATTACTTGACCCTCTCTGTGAGCAGCCGCGTGTGTTTAAGTGACAGTTTCTGTGGGTATGTGGCGTGTTGCTGTAGCCTGGGCAAAGCCTTTGGGGGCTCCGTTTTACACACTTGACAGACAATTGACCTTCAGAGAGTAGTGGCTCAAAGCCAGTAGCTGGTTGTACCCTGGTGGGTTACCGGAAGCAGCTTCTGGGAAGATTGCTAAAGGCTCATGAAGCCCGTGGCTCGGGGCTGCATGCTGGGGGGTTTCTGTGTAGGTTTTGTCAGGGAGCACTTTACACAGATGCGGAGAGGAAACACAGCTTGTATGGGTAATTGAAGAACAAAGCATGTTCCCAAACCAAATATTACAAGACACCTGGGGTTTCCAAGTCAGCTTCAAGTTTTAAAATTAGTCCCATGGATAGAGGTAAGATCAGCATACCCTGCGCACCCCGGCTGTTATTTGCCCTTCAGGTAGACCACTAACTAATTACTTAGACACCATCAAAACCTTTTGGTGTCTTGTAGTTTTCAGACTGGAACAAACTGCTTCTGAAGATTCGTTAGACCCTTCTTGCTCTTAGCTTTGTTGTCAGGTGAGATGTACAATAACACTGCACAACATAGAAGTATGCAATGAGAGATTAAAAGTTAATAAACACAGTCATTCTCATTCTTTGTATCTGAGCTGTAAATAGATAAAATATATCAATGTGTTGTAATGGGGGGGGAATCCCTCCTTGAAGGAATAAGTCTGAGGTGTTGTAGTTTGAACCCCCTTCTCCCTTGAGCTGCATATTATACTTTGTAAAGAATTTTTTGGAGGCTGCTTTTGTTTGTGTTTGTTGCAGGGGTGTAATTACAAAGCCAGTGTGCAGGTTGTGTTTCTGAGTGATAACATGTTTCCTAGGTTGTTAGAGGGATGCACCAATGTGCCCATGAGATGTTACGTTATCTTGCAGCTGCACACTTTGTCTGAGTCTGTTGCTTAATCATCACCTGCTTTTTTTTTTTTTCTGTCTGTCTTTCAGTGTTTTTAATCTGGGATAATATCTCTTTGAAAAGCAAACCTCTTGGTATAAAAGAAAACCTTTGGATAAAAGACTGCTTAAAGGAGCTGGCTACACTTAGGGAGACATGCTATGGGTTGTAATTTACCTCAGTGTAACATATTAGCTGTGACTTGATATATCGCTTTCTTGTTTTGCAGCTCATTTCAACAGCAACAACAGTGGTTCGTGCGTGCTCTCCCGGGAGCTGCCTTGCTTGTGTTTCGTGTGTGTTTGTGTTTAGAGGAAGGTTTTAACAGAATTTCAAGAAGCTGAGTCACATCTCGGCTTTTCGTAGGCACTGGTCCAACACAAGTGTCTAATTATTTCAGTTGCTGAGACTAAAGATGGGTTGTTTAATTGCAGCTGACCTGGTGCTGTCCCACTGCCGTTGAGGTCTGAGGCTTTCAGGCCCGGCCAGGGTGTGGAGGAGAGCAGCAAACCTGCTTGGTTTGTCTCTGTTTGGGTTTCACTGCACCAGATGAACCAGAGACTTGCAGCTAAAAGTGACTAGTGGGACCAGCTTTGCCTGGAATCCTGTATGCGAATTGATTCATGCACCTGCTCCCCTTTTCACAGGTTCCTCTTCAGTATTTGCAGGCAAAAAACTTTGGAGACTCACCTGGCTCTGAGTCTCATTGCTAAAATTCTTATAGTCATTTATTGCCTGTTGAAGGAGTTTCTTGTGTGAGTTCATGCTGCAGAAATACAAGCCGTGATGGCTTTGGTGTTTCAGGCAGGCGAGAGCGTGGGACGAGGGAGGACTGGTGTCTCCCATGGCACTGGAGCACTCCCAGCCCTGACTCCTGTGTCCTTCAGCCTTCAGTGTGTCTGATAACAGCCTTGGGCTCTGTAGACTTTTCCCACCCAGCTCTGCCTGGCAAACACAACTGTGTTTTCTTTAGGGGTGTAGAAGAGGTGCAGCCCGCGCCCTAGGACCACCTGGGCATTGTTGTATAAGAAACGTTTTGCTGTTGGTAGTTCTTTGAGCTGCCCTGGTGCTGTTGGTCTTTGCTTCTTTCTTTGTGTGGCAACAAGCAGTTCTTTCGTTCTGGGGGACTCCAGCAGGATTTGGGGAGATTTGGGCAGGATTTAGGTGGAGCACTGAACAGTGGATGTTCCTGCATCTCGGGCTGATGCCTGTGACATGGTTACTTTCAGTGACATCAGGTGGTTCAATTTCCCTGGCAGGCCTGTTTCCCAGAAAACTCATGTAGGTGACAAAACACTTTGCAATAGATAACATAAGTCATTGCAGCTGGCAGATGGGTTTTTTAATAGAGCAACAGGTCTATTGGATTCTAGTTCCTTGGACTAGCCTTTCAGTGAAGATCAATACAGACAGATGAAGCACAAAAGGCAGGATTGAAATTGAACCTGCTGACATTTTCAGTAGGGTTTCTCTCTGCAAATCTTCCCTGGAAGTAGCTCATGCAATGGCAAAGACTAAATGTTCACAGATACCTCCATGTGCAAATATTGATTGCATCCCTATAATAAGCATGACTTGGGGATGGTGTGGGTGCTCTCTGAAGGTGGTGCAGTAGGCTTCCTCAGAGGATGTGTGTGCAGGGGAAGTGCCATAGGTACAGAAGAGAAAGGAGTCTCTAGGTTCTGTTGCAGTGCTTAGTTTGGATCAAATTGCCGGTTGTGTAGCCCATGTGGATCCACACACTCAGATGCCTCTGGAGTGCCTGGCCTAAATAAGTGGGCCTTTGATTAGGAAGGATGAATGTGAGCTGAGGAGCCACTGCTCTGCTCCCATCTTGGCTCCTGACTTTGTCATTACTTTGCATGTGGAGTTTCAGTTTGTGAACACTGGGCTGATTATCGTGCTGAAATCAGCATTGGCTCAGTATCTAGTGGATATTCTCATTCTCAGCAATGAGCAGAAGGGGCGAAAGCACCGCTGTGACCCTGTGCAAGGCAGAGGTGAGGAGAGGCAGCAAGTTATCTGAACTGCAAGATACTTTCTCCCCTGCTGTAGTTTTCACGAAGTCCTGAAAATAGCAGATCTAAAGGCCAGGTTGCCAGTTTGTATGAAAGCTGACTCCCTTAAGCAAGGGAATTTGCTATTGTCCATTAGCGCAAGTCATTTAATTTCTGGCATACTACTTCAGACCTCCCAGCCTCACTGTTACAGCTTTGGGATGTGCTGCAAAGATATAACAGTTGGGGATGAAATGTTTCTGAAGTTAATATGACAGACAAAAAGCTTTGCTGCTACTGACCTTAATGCAACAGCTCTGCATCCTCAGCCTGGAGCCATGTGTTCTGACAACACGCGTCAGAGCTGCCGGAGCCGCCTTCCCGTTCTGCTAACGGTGCTTGATGAAGCAATTGCTGAGTGAAGGAAAACACAGGGTAAAATTAGGAATGACTTTAAATGACTTGCATTTGTGTGACTTGGATGACTTGGATTAGATTTGTGAGTTATGATTTCCAGCCTGCTAGAGTTCCCGTGGAGGGAGCTGAGCACGTCTGGTGCCGCAGGATCAGCATCCATGGGACTGGGGGAGCTCTGCCAGCGGAGCTGTGCTGGTGCTGAGGTTTCCACTGATGTTTTTTGACAACGGCCGTGTCAGTCCTGCTTATTGGCAAGAGGAGACCTGGGCCAAGGCTCACATGATAGTTGAACGGGAGTTTTGCAGAGCATTCCTGGAGACTGGCACTTTGCTCCTGTTACCTAATACTGGATTTTCCACACCTGTACTTCTGGATGTGCTGAGAAATAAAATAGAGAGCCCAGCTCATCCCTGTGCCTGCTGGCTGGATGCCCAGTTGAGTGTATGTATCTCATAATACCAAAATAGCACTCAGCAGCCGCTGTGCACCATGCCCTCTCCCCGCAGAGCTGCAAACCAGCGCAGAAGGGCGAGAGACTGGCAAAGGCCAGCACAGATGTACAGCCATCTTCTCCATTAGGGCTTGCACAGGCACACAGGAAAAGTGAATTCTCATCCAAAAGGCATGTGCCATGAGCTGAGCCAGACTGGGAGGGAAGACAGGGAGCAAAGCCCAGAAATTTGTACGAGGTTGTACAGGAAGCCATTACCGGAGAGAGGGTCTGGAACCACATTTCCCACGTCTGGTTAATGCTTTCGTCTCTCTTGAGTGTTTCTCCACTCGGGTAGCAGCCCTTTAGGGATGCTTGTAGCATGCATTGCGGGCAGGGGAGGGGCTCTCTGGCCTCTGCTCATGAATGGGGCGATGGATTAGAATGACATTATTCATAGGCATCTTCTCGACCAGCTCTCTGTGGTCACTGCGTGCCATTTCGCGGGTGCACGGATGTGCTGTACTGGCCTTTGTGTGCTCAGCAGATCGGTTCTTCACCTGCTGGCATCCAGCATCCTTTCAGAAAGGAGGAGGACATGGCTGTGGCTCCCTGGGGAGTTTCTGACAAGCTGCCTGTTACGCAGCGTTGTGGGCGTAGGAATCTCTTAGGCTTCACCCTTGGCTGCCTTTGAGACATGACGTTACAATTCTTCCCTGTTTCACTAGAGCTGTACTCTCCTGCAAGCTGCTCAAACAATTCCCTTGAAGATTTTTCCTGTTTTCCTTCAACTGAGATTAAAACTTGAATTTGAAAGTTGTTTTAATTATTCAGTCTGGCCTGTAATGCAGTGGCCTGCAGCATTGATGACGTACCTTCTAACAAAAACACATGAGATGCCAGTGCTATGCTTGTGGGGTTTCATCTGTCAAAAAATCTGTGTCTCTGTCTCCTTAAAACCCTTCGGGAGAGTTGTTGTCTTCATAAAATACTGGTTTTTCTCTGAGTGGCTCAGCATGAAATGGAAGTTGCTGAGTTATGTATGTATGTGATGCAGATGCTTTGAATTGAGGAAGGGGCTCATTTGCTTTATTCTTTTTATTCCCACTTCAGCATAAAAGAGAAATGAGACTTTTGGGAAATTGATATGTGTGGGGAACCATCCCAGAAAGGCAGTCTGAAGAAAGCACATTTCATGTACTTGGAAGATGGCATGGAAGGGAAGGGAACAGATAATCCCTTTTCCTTTGATGGTTTCTTGGGCTAAACCCAGCAGATGGGCCTTGCTCTTTGCATTCTTGCTCTCCATTGTCACGTTTCCTTCATGTAGGAGCCTGCACGTGCTCACATGTCTCAAGTATTTTACCCTGTGGATTATATTAATGGTGACTTTGTTTCTTTCTGGAGAGAGAGTATATGTGAAGGGTAGTAAATGGTAATTTGGGGTCACGGACCATATCTTAATTTTCTGCTGTCCTGGGGCCTCATAGGGATAGAAGATATTCTCAGGATTTCTCTGTGCATTTAACTGATGCCCCAGGAAGTAAAAGGACCAAGGTTTCTGGCAGAGCACTAGCAATTTTCCAAATTGTTAAAAAAACATCCCAGTACTTACCTCTTATTGAAACCTTTCATATGCTTCGATGTTCAAAGACCTGCGTGTCTTTTATAGTCAATACTTAGTTTAATGCTGGTAATGACTGCAGACTGACAGATCCATTATGTTCTCAGTCATAGTACGTATACGGGCTTAGACAACGTAATTAAATGGTCTGCAGTTCTCAATGAACAGAAGATAATGTGGCATGAGGATCTTCTGAACAAAGCCAAAATCTCTTTCATGGCATCATAAAAGCAGGGGGAATTTCAACTTTTCTAGTGGCAAAGCTTGGAAAACATACAGCAAATACCAGGACTGTGGTAGTGAGGCTGAGTAAAAAGGATTGTGAAGCTCATACACAGTTTTGATGTAGTTTAAGTTATTTCAGATGGATTTTGCAGCATTTCTAGCAGTCCGCTCAGCTGAAATCTCCATCAGAAATTCAGAGCACTAGTGTTCGGTGTCCACGGGTGACATCTTTCTGTTCTCTTTTGGTGGTGTGATACCTAGATATTGCAAGGCAATCTAGCTGGTCTGTTGCTGCCCTTTGCCTCTAGAGATGGCCTTTGGGCTCCTTAGTCATCCAACAGCAGTGTTCTTGGCAACCTTGAATTCCTTCTGTAAGGGTTGCGGTTGGCCCACCATTGGGTTGTCTTTTGCAAATCAGCATTGATTGACCCTAAATGCTTATATCCCTCCCAGTACTGTTAAGAGATGCATGTCTCCAGTAAGTTATGCTCATGTCCATCAATAAAGTGGGTTTATTTTGGGTAAAAACTCTTACGCTTTTTCAATGGCTTCTCTGGCACTTCTTCTCTAGAGGAACTGAAGGCGCCGCTGGAAGAATACGTCAATAAACGGTATCCTGGCCTCGTGAAGGTGGTGCGCAACCAGAAGAGGGAAGGTCTTATCCGAGCTCGTATTGAAGGCTGGAAAGTTGCCACTGGCCAGATCACTGGATTTTTCGATGCTCATGTGGAGTTCACTGCTGGCTGGTAGGTGCTCAACCCCAGGGTCTTGGTTAGAGTGTGTGTGATGCATTAAACAAGGGACAGCCCATCACTTGGTAAGGATGTGTTTGCAAGCAAGTCCATTGGTTTATTAATCCTGCTTTCCTTCAGTATTGAATGGCCTCTGATGAGATATGATGGGAAGATACAAGGAGAACCTTTCCTTGCCCTTGTTTTCTGTAATCCTTTTCTATTCCCTCCTTTTATGTGTGCACACCCCCCTGCCCTGTTTGTATTTTTTCTCAGGTTGATTTCCCATTCCCTTAGCCCCAAGTAATTTCTGTAAGTTTAAAAAAAGCCCAGGCAGCAAGGAATTGAAAGAGAAAGTGTTTCCTGCTTCCTTGCCCTTTGCAGCTGGATCCCACTGTGGAAGGCTTAGATGGTTTAGATTGATTTGTTTCTTCTGCAGCTAGGAATAAGTGCAGAGACGCAGAAACAGTGAAAGGTGTTTCATAAGGATGGTTTCATAAGGATTTTTTTTCAGAGAGATTGAAAACATTTGAGTTCAGGTGGCTTAAGTTTGAGTCTAGATCATGAGAGAAGCCTGAGAGTGATTTTTATTTTTTCTGAGTGTGAAAACTAAATGGTCCTTGTTTAGAAAAGTGGCGGTGGGAGAAGCTAACTTATGTCTAATTTGAAGAGAGAGTAACGTCCACAAGAAAAATGCTTTAGCAGCTGCGAATAAAGAGTTCTGCACAGTTGCTGAATTCTTTGTAATGACAGTGCAGCTAAAGGGTGTCTTCTAAAAAGCTGTTTCTTATGTTGATCTCTGTATTCCCAGCTAAATGTTCCTCGCTTCAGGTCAGTAAGTCCTTACACCTGATTTTATTGATATATAGAGCAAGCTCTCATTTACTGAACTCTTGAAACAGCTTTTCTAGGGATGGAGAATGAGCTTTTCTGCAGCGTGGGCTTGACTCACTCTGGTGTTATGTACCCGTTGCTGTCTCTGGATGCACCAAGAGTGCAAGTTACTCCTCATGTTGGCCGACTGGGCCCAGGCTGATCAGTGGCTCCTGGGCTGCAGAGGTGAAGCTGAGTGCATCCTCTGCTCTGAACACATTGGAATGTCCCAGAGATGAATTTTGTAGCTGTAGAGTCCTCAAACGGGGTCCCAAGGAAAAAAAGACCATTCAGATAGTCCTGCTTTCAAGAATTTGCCCTGTTCTGACCAGGGACATAGGGGTTTTTTGCATTTGGGGGAAGCTTGGACTAGGTAAAGCATGATTAAACAAAACACATCCATCATGGCCCTGCTTTACAGGAGGGACGTTTTTGAGACAGGCTTTCCAGCCTGTGGATTGTGTTTTTGTGCAGGATATCCACCTGTGCATGGCAGCACGGGAATCTGCAGTTACCCTGCAGATGCACATTGCAGCTTTACGCAGGATGACTACCCAGGTGGAACCGCAACACATGAGAGCAGCCGTGCTGAGACAAACCAAGGGCCTGTCTGCCTGCCTGTTTTGCCAATAACCATAGCTAGAAGCCTAGGAAAGCATATATGGGCAGGGCTAGCACATATGATATTCCTTCAGAGTGTGCTACCAAAGTCCAGCAGTTTGCAGCTGTGAGGCAGACATGGCTTCTGTGTATTTAACAACCCTCACTACATTTTTCATGAGTTTTTTCCTGTTGTCTTTTGAGCCCATGGAAACTTGAACCATTCATAGCATCCTTAGGCAAAGGTGCTCTGCACCTTAGCTACCCACTGTGGAAGGAGCTAACTCCTTGTTGTTCATCCTGAGCCTGTTTCTTTTGATGGTCCATAATTCTTGTATGGGAAGAGTCTCCAGGTGGCCACGGGACACCTTCTCTGAGCTCCTCCTGGCCGTACTATTGACCTGTGCTGCAAAACTGACCCCTAGTTAATGTAGTGTCTGATTTCTTTGCTACCTTAGTAAAGCTCTCGGGAAAGCTCGGTGTAAAAACAAGGTCATTTTTAAAATTAAAAAATCCAGAGTGTGGAATTATTACATAATAATGGGTTTTTAAACCACCGCACCAGGTGTACTAGCTCTGCAGGAAAAGACAAGGTCCAGTTTCAGAGGCGCCAATTCATTTCCACAGCTTAGTTTGTGGAAATAGTCCTTTCCTTGCGCACATAACTTCAGCTGGTCCACGAATTTGTGTAGTCAGTTGTGTAGGAGAGTCCTAAAACACCCCAAACCTGCAGGGCTGCAGCTAGCTGAGCTCCGTGCGCGGCAGCTCCACACAAGAGATGTGTCTGGGTGGGAAAATCCCATCAAGCAGAAGCCCTGAAGCCTCTTGCAGCATCTCCCTTGTGTCTGACAGAGCCTGGCAAGCCTTTCAGAAACTACCTTTTGAACTTAGCAGTGAGAATGCTTTGTGTCTCTGTGGGATTTCTGTGCTGATAAAAGCACAGGCGAGTGGAAGGGTGAGACAGAGGCCGGTGTGTTGCAATCTGGGGTTGCTCACTGACTCTGCAAGGAGCCTCGTGACGGTCTCCGGGCTCCCCAGGCTGGGTTTTGCTGTGTCTCTCTGAAGAAGTGATGCCACCTGTGACTGGCAGCAGAGAGGACTCCACATTATTCCCTTCTGTTTCCCGAATGGTGACAAGAATACCTGTTTCCTTACCCTCATTTAAGTGCTCAAGCTGTACAAAAGCTATGGTGTCCACCTGCAAACGATGAGGTAAATTAACGGTATCTTCCTGCACTTTTTTTACCACTCAGGGCTGAGCCGGTACTTTCACGAATTCAGGAAAATCGGAGAAGGGTGATTCTTCCCTCCATAGACAACATCAAGCAGGACAACTTTGAGGTGCAACGTTATGAGAACTCTGCCCACGGGTACAGCTGGGAGCTGTGGTGCATGTACATCAGCCCCCCCAAGGACTGGTGGGATGCCGGAGACCCCTCACTGCCCATCAGGTACGTCGCAGAGCCTGGGGGCCACTCGCGCTCTGTCAGCGAGGTGCAGTGAGGCAAAATGCAGAAATCTCAAGTGAGGAAGGCAGCTTAGATATACTATTGTAACACAAGCCAGCTCAGAGAGGCTGTAACACAAGCCGGGAGGGGTTGTGGTAGCGTGAAGAGACTTGGAAAGAGATGTTATTTGGTAACTATATGCAAAAATACTGGGGAAGTATAGGAACTGTGTAGGTTTGTACAGTCTTACATATAACTGCATATGACAAAGTTGTTTTACCTTAATTACAGCATTAAGTTTTTGCAAATTATAAGGAATGAGGTGATTATTCCTGTGTAATGAACTGAGCATGAATTCATGAAATAACAGCTCTGTTTTTTCTTGAATGAAAAGTACATCTCCTCTTAGGGCAAACTTTGTAAAAATATATTATCGTTTGTTCTAACACTTCAGCTTACAGGGTCAGCAGCTCTGAAATTTTGCCCCAGCCCCTCCAGACTTCAGGTGAGGGACAAGCCCCTTCAGACAAAACAGAACCAGGAGGGAAGGGAATAGCTCGTTGTGGGTGGGAGACGAGGATTGTCTGTATGCATAGGTCAGGGATTTTCCCTTGACAGCACCTAAATATCAGAAGTGCTGCTATGATCAGGAGTGGTTTTCTGACCAGGTGAGTAGAATATATTGCTCCTAACTTGGTTAATATGGAGAAGGCTTGTTCTCAGGCATAGAACAGATGAATATGTGCAAATCCACATCTGATCTGAATCCTGAACCAAAATATCTCTGCTTTGATCAATCATATAATCCCTGGAGGCTGAAATTAGGTCTATTCCCATTTACACAGAGATCTTTTCTATTCCTTTGGGTTCCCTTGTTCCAGACAGCATATTCAGCCCTCAGCGGAGGAATTGACAGTTTGTTTCGGACAGGAATCAAGTCTTTGAGGAATATACAGTTATTTTAACCAAATGCAAGCTGTTGGGCTTGTTAAAGGAGGGTCTGAATGGCTGGGGTATGCAGAAGGCGAAGCTGAGGATTTGAAAAAAGCCTTTGCAAGTGAGGTGTGAGTAGTGTTGTGCTGGCAGTCCCTACGGCAGCATGATGCTGGTGCCCAAACTGGTGCCTCTGGAGGATGATAAAAGTGGACTGTCTCTGTTGGGATAACAGCTGGTGGATGGAAAAGTCAAGGAAGTGTTGCAGGGAAGAGCAACTTCTTTTATTAGACTAAACTGTTGTAGCTGAGAGAAACAGACTTTGGGCATATGGGATGTCCCCTGTGACTGCGATACCACCCTGGGAGCTGCTTGTGGTTCAGAAACTGTTAGGAATGGTGCGCTGAGGAAATCAGAGCCCCCCAGTTATGACATTTAAATATATGGCATGACCTTCTGATGTATTGTTGTACAAGAATGCAGTTTTAAATTCAGTTTCAGTGTGCTTAGAGGAGTGCTTAAGGAGGGCGGGCTGTGATAGAGACAGGTGCAGAGGGACAGGCTTCTTTGTGGAATTTGATGTTTGATGGCAGGGGAGGTGAGAAGGGGAAGACACAGGGAAGAAGGGTAATAGAGGAGGAGAGCTGTGGAGAGCCGAAGGTTGGATGGCTGTGAAGAGGCAGAGTGGGGAGATCAGTACCTAATACAAGGATGATATCAGTATTTTTAGGATGCAGCTTTGTCCCAGGCTCCCCAGATACGAACGAAACAGTCTACAAAGGCGGCTGCCAAAGCCAGGAGTGAAAATGGGGTCACACAAATGTTGGACACTTAGAGACATGTATCCAGATCTGGCAACACACTTTTTTTTTCTTGCTTCAATGCTGAGAGCCAACTGAGAGGTACTGCTAAGCTTTGAGTGAGTGCTGTGTGGAGGTTTTATGTACTTCTGATTTACTGCTATAGAAATGAACGGTTTGCCATGGGAGTTGTCTTTTGTTGGGCAGAATGTCATACTAGGTTGTTCCAGTGGATGTTGCTAAAACGTGGACAGGATGTTAAGCATCGTATTTCTGCATTTAAGCAGGCTGTAAGCAGTTACTGCTTCGGAGGAGCTGGGCGGTGTGAGAGGTTTATCCGTCTGCTCTGGGGTTCCTGCAACCTTTCTGCAGCAGTTGCATCCCCTTTGAGATGTAACCTTAGAGCGGGTGATGTCCCGTGAGCCCCTCAGCATCTGCAGCCCTGTAATGCTGAGGGTCTGCCTGCTCAGTTCTTGAGCACCGTTGAGTTGAACCACCACTGAATGAGAGATCAGAGGAGGTTTATGGAGAGGCTCAGCTGGCAGCAACAAGGGTGCATGTCGTGATCATCCGCTTTGACCTTGTTAAAGGCATCTGTAACATGGGCGCTGCTGCTCGTGGCCATGGTGTGTGGGAATCGGGGCTTGGGGGTTAAGGGGAGCCAGGGTGGGAGGGCTTTGCCTCCAAAGGGTGCTCTGGGAAAGGGCTGCTTTAACAAACCCAGTAGCCTCCCAGTGATGTTAAATAATTAAACAGCTTACTAAAATAACGTTGTTAATATGCACTGGGGGAAGGATTATGAGAAAGATAAATGGGTAGTGTCCACAACAAAAAGCTAATGAAAAATACTGTCTCATTGCATTATGTTGTGTAACCACATACAGACCAGAAATAAATGACTACAGTTATTTTTTTGTCATATATTGCTATGAAAGCTATGCACTTTATGGCAATATTTGCATGAAAGGGGTACCAGTGCAGTGCTCCATGTAATTATGCATGGGATTAGAGGAAATTCTGAAATTATAGTATACAGAGGTACATTAGTTTTTTAAAGATTTCTTAGGATAAAAGAGTGGAAGTGAAGCAATGCAGTTTACTTTTTTTTTGGTTTTACTCTTTCAGTGCATGGGGATTATGACAGCCCCAGGAGAGGTTCCCCTGCCTGCGAGGGGTGCTCCAGTGTGCTTGTGAGCCCGCGTGTGTCAGCCCTTACCAAATACTCAGCAGTGGAGACTGGAGACAGACAGCTGTGTGAATACGTTTGGAGGCAATTTTCTCTCATGGATAATTCACAAGATATAATTATCCAGGCAAAGAGAGCTGATGGCATGAAACCCATCTAAAATATGGCCCAGTCTCAAACCGGCTCCAGGCTCCTGCTTTATCCAATAATTTCCCTACAAGAAATAGTCTCTCTTAATGCCTAGGAGGGATGCTGGTGTAATACCTGTATTCTGTAATACATCTTCTTTAGTATTTTTGTTCCATTAACATTTAAAATCCTGATACACAAAAGATACCCTCGATCTTAGCACTCAGTTGTGCATGCATTTCACAGCTAGACTTTTCTTGCCAGGCTTACAGACTTCCTCTGACTACCTCTACCCAGAAGATAAAGTTGTGATTACAGTGTAATGTATCATGTCTAAATTAGTTCTCACAGGAGAGGCAGACAGTAAGTGACATTTGAAACGGTCATCCTATAGATCCTGATCTTCATCAGCATGAGCTCTTGCAGAGATGTTTTGATTTCTTAATTCAAATGGTGCTAATGTGTGTGTATAAATGAATGAATGCACGCTTGCATTACATATCTGGACATACTTTGCTCTAGGAGATGTAGCCAGGATTTATCCAGTCCTTTGTTATTTAATGATACACATTGATCAGAGTTTACTGAGACTCCAGAAAACCTGTGTGGCAACAAAAAATGGAAGAAAACTGATGCTTTCAATGCCCTGTGGGAAGTCCAAAAAAGGTCTTTGGAAACTCTGTGGAATGGCAGATTGCTGACCTGGTGTGGACTTGGCAGGTCCCACCCTGAGATACCCCTTCTCGTGACCTCCAGGAACGATTCGTTTCCTGCCTGTCAGAGGGTGAGTGTTTTGGGGCTTCTTGGGGTCTGGAGCCTGTCCAGTGCTGCAGCACCTGAGGCTGCGAACCTCAACGCCAGCGGTTTCTTCTGCCTGACTTAGTTCATGCTGCATCAGGTTTTGTCAGAAAACGGCTTTGGAGGAATTGCTGATATCTGGAAGATTTATGGCTAGATGTGCTGATTGCGCTTCAGTTGCAAGACTCATGATTTATAATTACATATGTGAGATATTGATGGCTCCAGGGGTCTGATTCAGGAAAACAATTAAATGCACTCTTGCATCTGTGTCTCTTCAAGAAGCCAAGCAAGCAGATAGTGCATATTAAGCAGCCTTGAGGATGAGGGACACTTACCCGAGCATGGAAATTGGGGTCGTTGTGCTTTTCTACTGGCAGTAGTTCACATATCCCACCAGAGAGAAATGAAACCTGAATCTTTGCTGCTTGGTTGATGAGCCCATCGACAGTGCTGGGCCCTCCCTGTTCCCAAACGATAGATTATTTAGAATATAATGCATTTCCTGGCTTTCTCTTTGTATTTTCCACACTTGGCTGAGTGGATTGGTTGAGTCCAAGAGGCAAAAGCACTGCTGAATAGCTCCATTAGTGAGCAACCCCCCAGATATATGTTGGGGCTGAAGGAGAAGTCGTTGGGTGACTTCAGAAATTACAAAGAAGCCTCTTTCCAAGCACGCAGTGCGTGGGGTGCCAGCTGGGAACCAGCTAGCAGGTTAAATTGAACTTTGGATGGGGCTTTGCTGCAGCTGTTTTATGGGGTAGTTAATCTTTACTGGTGTTGGAAGACAAAAGCTCATTTAATTAGTATTAAGATCACTGTGAGGAGGAAATAGGTTTTGAGAGTTATGGATTGTAAAAGAATAGAAAGGCTGTTAGGTTTGAGGTTTTTTTAAAGATGAAATAATTTGAATTAACCCACCCAATTACCTGTTATCTCAGCCTCACAAATGCTAATGAATTTGCTCTTGCAACACACTTACGTAAGAGCGGACTCTCATCCCGGTTGTGTAAATGATGCAGAGGATGAGATGGGAAAAAACAGAGGGGTTTTAGGTTATTGAATACGACATGTGAGTGGAGAGAAGGTGCCTAATTCTACTGCTTAACAAAATGCTTGCCGTGTTTAATATGAGCTGTTCCCTCAGTCATAGACTGCAAATGGTGTTGAGGTCTCCCATTCTGGTTGCTGTGCATTTCATTTGCAGTAAGACCACGGAGATTCGTGATGATACTATTATATATATTTTTATAAATATTTATATGTATACAGATTTTTTTTTTATTTTATTTCCAGAAACCACTAGCTATTGTTTTTCCTTAGTGCTTCTAGCAGCCAGCATCCCATGATGACTTTCAAAAGCACAAAAACTCAGTGTTTTCTGGTTTAATTAAATAAAAGGTGGGGTTTTTTTCCTCTTTTAGTCTGACCACTGAGACTCCTCCAGGCAACTGTTATAGCCTGAAACTTTAGTCTGCACAGGACGTGCACAAATCTTGAAACAGCCATAGGAATAAAAGAGCTCTCAGGAATAACCTCTACAGCCACACAAAATGGTGCAAGTGGATCTTCATGTCTGGGACAGCTTGTTCCTGTAGCTCATCCCCACCTTTGCAGGGATTAGCATGTTAGGGCAGCACATCAAAACCTCAACGGATAGGTTTAGACAGGCTTGCTTAAACTATTATAAATAGTTTCACTGACATCTGAGTACTTGACGTGGCAGTTTATCAGAAGGCATCCAGCAGCTTAGAGATGTTGCAGACTGTTAAACGTAGGTGATGTGTGAGGAAGGGGCATAATTTCAGGGATTATTTCCTGCATTTCTGTTAGTTTGTTTTGAAAAATCTCATACTCCCTAGAAAGTGGTTTGTATAAAATGCTGAATGTTTTTGAAATTAGTGCTTCCTGACTACGAATGGCAGGAAGATTCCTGTTTTTGTGTGAAGACAGCTGTAAAATGTTCTCACTCTTCTGGTGTGGCTGCTTTGGAAGTCAAGGAGAAAGCTGATTTCCATAGGAGCCAGACATGGGGTGATAACGATAACTTGCATTTGGAAACCTCACCTGGTATGTCTGAGAAGATACTTGTATGCAGGTGTTTCCTTAGAGGGATGGGATGTGTATGAATGTCACAAGAACTTCAGAATGCTCATAGAGCTCTTTAATGGCTGCATATAAAATTTAAATCAAACACAAAGATAAAATAATTGTACTGGTGATTTCTAAAGTGGCTTCTCTAAAGCCCCTTTTCTTAACCAGCTTAAAGAAAGCAGAGCTCTGTGTTGACCACCAAAATGGTTTTTCTTCCTTGAAGTCTGATTCTCCTCCAAGCCCTGTCTATACTTGCTGCAGAGATTCCAGGGGTCAGCGTCTTACTGTCAGGTTTATAGCAGAAATCCCTGTGGCCTCAAACTCCATTGGACCAGACCTTAGTCCAGCATGGGAACAATACGGACGGTCTTCCACAGGTAGTGCTTCTGGAAAGGGAGCTTCTACAAGCATCTCCTCATGTAAACATCTGAATAAATCAAACCCAGCCATCCTTAATGTGGCTGCTGGAGACTTGAGCTTCCAAGTATGTGGCTCTTAAACTTAAACTCTGGTCACTCCTGGCTCGCATGAAGAATGGAGGCCTCTGAAAACTTGGAAACAAGCTCACAGAAGAAGAAATGGAGGGATTTTTTTTAATCAGTGTTTAATTTGGGGCAGTGTTGTTTTGGCTCGGATTCTAGGAGAGGGGAGATTTAGGTCAGAATCATGTCATCAATAACTTTGTCATCCATCTCCTGATTAAGTTAGAACCATCAAGTGGTTTACCAGCTTCAAAACTCCTTTGACGAGAACCTTTTCAGTTTTCTTTAGTTTGGGTTTTCCTTATAGTCATGAGGTTTTTTTGGTGATGATTTGAGGCCACAGATTGAAAAAAACCCATATAATCGACTTTCTTGATTTTTATTTTAAAGGTACTGGGGAGAAGTGAACCTCAACTCACTGTGCAAAGTGACTTTCATTCCCTAGTGTGAGAATTTTAAGCTCTTAAACTTTACAGAGATTCCCCGTGGTGTGAGAAACTTGCCATGATCTTTGGACGTTTTGAAGCTCAGATTGCTGGTGCTGTGCCTTTTTATGATGAATTCTTCATCTGGTCATTTTTAATGTTACATAATTCAGTGCAAAGCATAAAGCAAGGGTTTCTAATAATTTATAATAGTGCCAGGTTTTACAAGATGAACATATTTATGTCATTGCCTATAGACTATAGAGCCTTTGCTGAGGGTGCACCTGAGGTTTAAGCATATGTAGCTGGTTTAGCAGTAGCCTGTGTGATGAACAGCTGTCTCCACGTATGTTAGTGCTGTGTCTTGTTTTGCATCTTTTTATTTTTGTAAGACTGTCTTTGGGATTGCAAATGTTGGCTGTGTCCAGAAGCTGAGGTTGATCTAAACCTTACTGAAACATGGCAAGGTGTCCACTAAGCACCAGGGTTTCAGAGGGGACCCTACAAGCCATATAATTTTTCTGTAAACTAGAGAAAAGCTTCTGGAGTGAAGGATCAGTGTTTCTGCATCTTCTGGACATCATGGCCAATGTTGTCATCACAGGCGGCAGCGTGTCATGGTATGGACACAACGGAGGGACCCGAATGGGCTCGTGTTTGCTGGTTTCCCAAGTGACCTTGAAAAGGCAGCATTTGTGCACTTTTTAGGTAGACCATTTTGGAGCATGGAGTGGGATTTGAGTGCAGATGAAGTAGCTCCCCCAAAGAAGACGGTTTCTCCTGGGACGGAGGAGAACCATCCCTTGAATCCTGAGCCTTCAGGCCAGCCTGGTGCAGATTTAACCCCCCCCTGCAGCCAGGAGCCCTTCACAGCCTTGAGCGGGGGCTTGTTTTCATCAAAACCATCACTCTTTGCCAAACTTAATGTGTTACTGCAGGTAAAATTTCCAGTCATTTTTTGAGCACCAAAGTCAGCAGGGCTTCTTCTTTGAAGAGCCTTTAAAACTGGGCAAGGGACAATTAGCCCCTGTGGGCTTGTCCCTTCAGGAGGTGAACAGAGGATGCAGGGAAGGGAGCAAATCCTCCTTCCTGAAGGGAGTTGTAGTTTATTGGTATAAAATGTTAAAGTGATCTGTTTCTATAAAGAAAGCAAGCCAGCCATACTAGAAGCATTTGCCTTTATATTTTTAAAGCTCTGCATAAGAGAAGTATTTTGATTAAAAAAGAAAAAAAAAAGCATGCTCCCAATTTAAAAAAAAACAAAAACCAAACAACTCCCACTGACAGAACTTTTAATCTGAGCCCAAGTCACAAAAACAGCCTTTATTGATGTCAAAGTTCCTTTAGAAAAGGAAAGAGTAAACAGGATTTGGCCTTTAATTTGTGAAGGGGTTTGATTTTTCAGAGGCATTAAAGAGACAGAAAAGATGGGTAATGAATTATTTAACAATTGCTAGTAAAATTAAGCTGCAGTCAGCCTGTTTTCACTGAAATAATCTTATGAATACAAACAAAACAATCTGGGGCGACACCAATATACAGAGCTCATATCCCACTGACTGAATTGTTTCAAAGTAGTCCTGAAGTGGTTTTCCAAGTCAAAGCCAAGCTGAGCCTTTTCTGTGGTCTGTTCACACTTCCCCTAGGAGAAAGCTGCCACTGATGAGTTGTACAAATGTCTTTTCTCTCTAAATCTGAAACTAAGGGGAAAATATGCAAAAAGGAGTTGAGGAATTTCTTTTTTCTTTGGCAGATGGCATTTAAGTGATTTATTGGCCAAAACCAATCTATTCTCATTAAGAAGCAAGTATTTAATGACTTTGGAGGTGGGTATTCAAAACAAAGAAGTGATAATCGAGCCGATTGCGCTCACTGACAAAATATAGCAGCCCTTCATCAAACAGACTTAAAAGAGTGTTTGAGAGCAAGTGCTGAGGGCTATGATTTTCTTTCATGTGCACTTTAATTCATTGTCCTTTTCAGTCAGTGGTGCATAAATAGGCATAGTTTAAATTAAAGGAAAAATAGATCGTTATTATCATATCCATTGGTTGAAGCAACGCGTGGTTGATGCCTGGGAGCTCCCAGCTGCTTCTGCTTAGGAGCACAGGAGGCTTTTATAAACCACTCTGCACCCTCCCTGCCCAGAGCACCGACTCGCCGCTCTGTGTTGGATAGTCTAAAATTAAATCTTCTTGAGGTTAAATCTCAAAATGCTTTCACTGTGCTTGTAAAACACTTGGGTGCGAGCAGCAGGCTTGCACATCGTGTGTTTAATGGGCAAAACCTGTCTTGGGGGTTGCCCGTTAAACCTGGGCTTGGCAGGCGTGGAGCAGGAGGCTGCCGTCGTGTCTCGGCGTGCTTGCTTCGGCCATCTGTGGCAGTCACAAGTGCCTGGTCTCTGTGCTGGCAAGCTGGGCCAGCCGTAGCCATCTCTCTTCATCCCAGGTTTCCAGGGCAAACTCGCAGGTTTGGAAATCTGCAAAGTTGAAAAAGCTGTGGAAGGGCAGTTGTGCGAGTTCCTGATGGTTCTGCTGCTGTCACTTGTTTAGGTCCCTGCTGAGCCTGCCTGTATGTGGTTTTCTGAAAACACAGCTCTGAGTAGTTTAAAGTTCTGGCCTTTCAATCTGATTTCTTAGAGCTTCTCCAGGAAGTTGGTGGTAGTGTTGCCATTTAGGCTGTGTGGTGGCTTTTTGCTTTGCAATGGGATAGGATTAAGACCACAGACCTTCTTGCCAGGGCTGCAGCCCCTACCCGCTGCCTTGGCTGTGGCAAGTGTCAGAGTGGGTCCAGGCTAGCAGGCTGGTGTGCACCATCAGGGCCAGAAACAAATGTTTTGTGATCTTGAGGGCCTCGGTGATGTGGAAGGACATCTGCTAAGGTAAAAGTCTCCTAGAGAGTAAGGGGATGATGCAGCAGAGCACAGCTGTCTCACAGGGAATTTGTGACAGAACAAGAGGGAACGGCTTTAAACTGCAACAGGGGAGGGTCAGACTGGGCATGAGGAAAAAATGTTTCCCAGAAGGAGTGGTCAGAGAGTGGAACAGGCTGCCCAGGGACAGGGGGAGTCCCCACCCCTGGGGGTGCTTAAGGGCCGTTGGGATGAGCTGGGGGGGGATGTGGGGTAGGGGAGAACTTGTTGTAGAGTCGGGCTGAGGGTTGGACTCGATGATCCCGAGGCTCTTTTCCAACCTGAATGATTGATTCTGTGATTCTGTAAGTAGGGTGTGATTTGGTGGCAGCAGAGAGGATTGACTGTGGATGGCCTTGCATGAGTGAGAGATGTCCTGGCTGCCAGCTCTCTCCAGTCAGTCACTGCTTACTCTGAAGACAGGATTTTCCTGCGAGGATTTGTTTCACAGTCAATTCATGTCTGGATCAAGCAGTAGCTTTGAGAGCACTGTTAGTTAGGTAAAGGTTTGGTCTCTAGCAAGCACTGCTGTTCGCCACAGTGGGCCATGCACACACATCCTACGGGTGGAAGGATCACTGCTGAACACTGAGCTTTGAAAGAAGCGGCTTGTCTCCAGAACACAGTCCCCACGGCCCCATCATTTGTCATGGGAAGTGACACATCAGAGAAACTCAAACTTCAAACCAAGCATCACAGGTTGGAATTAAGAAGAGTGTTTCAGGCTTTGACAAGAGGCTGGCTGTTGGGTTCCTGGAGGCACGGTGCTTCAGGGTGGTTGATTCCTCACCCTCTCCTTGCCTCTCCATCTTCAGGGAAGAACAACTGAAAAGTTGGTATTTGCTGCCTTCCGCAGCCAGGTTGATCTTGTAGGGCCCTTAGTGGAGTTATGTGCATTGGGCTCCTTCAACGAACAAATTGAGGACTGCCAGACAATATCGTTGCCAGTGATTTTTTTTTTTTTTTGCATTCGTATGTAAATGAAAACACATTTGAACATGATTTCGTTGCTGTTTTTTGAGGCTCCAGAATGCAGCTCTCACGAATGCCTGTAAATGACTGTGTGTAGCAACTGTCTGGCTTTGCAGATGGACTGGGTGCCTACCTGCAGAAGTGCTGCTGGCTTGTTAAGCTGCGTAAGAGTATTGGTAGAAGTTTTATGGAAGGGAAGCAGCTGTGCTGATCCTAAAGGGTTTGGTGAGGTGCTGGGTCATCACTGCTCCTACTTCCCCAGCATGAGCCTCGCTGCTTCAGCCCATGGATTTGAATCCCATGTGAAGGGAGGATGGGGTGGGGAGAAGTGCTCAGAGCTCATTAAGGTTTTTGGGGTCCCCAAAGCAGAAACCTGCTGTGCTTTCAGTCCCAAGAGGATCTGGGGAGAGCAAAAGACTGTTCTGGGGAAATGGGAGGCTGGGATTGCTCTGATGAACTCTCTCTGCCCCAACATGGTGGTTGAGGAAGGCTGTTTTTGCTGTTCTGGGCACTGTGGTGTTTAATGAACACCTTTCTCAGATCCCAGTTGCCTTGCAGCTGTTCTGCCCCTTAGAAGATGAGCAGGTACTTGCTAATGAGCAATCAGGTTTGGGTCGTTCTTAGTATGATCTGACTAGCACTCACTCTGCTCTGATTAATGCCTGGGTGAACTCACCTCTGTTTGCGTGAAGAGGGAACTGGTTCAAGCCTGCCACATTGAAGTGAAGAAATCAGCTGTGTGTAAGGAGGGCTGGAGGCTGGGCTCTGCACCTGGCTTGCCTGCCCTGGGGAGGGGGCAGCCCATTGCCTGCCCTGCAGCCTCTCCCCTCTCTTCTTTAGTCCTGTCTTTAAATTTGCAAGCATAGAGCCAGTAGTGATAGTCTGACAGTCTGGCATAGCATCTCTGTTAACCCAGCACAGCCTGTAGCCCTGGCTGATAGCATGCCTCGCTGCTCAAACGCCAGTGAAGCGTGTCCTTCTCCTTTCTGTCTCTCAGTGGTTTTCCTTCAGGAAAAAATAGTTTGGGAGGGAGATAAAAAAACCCCTGACTATATGAAATATTGAAGTGAACAACTGTCAGCAGCTTTGCATGCTGCCGTAAGATCTCAAAGTTTTGTAGCTGCAGCAAGCTGGTCTGTCTAAATGGGAGAACTGGGCTGGAGAGGAGGTTTGGGGGCTGAGAGGAGGTGGGTATCCTGGCTTAGCATGGGTTGGGCAGAGAGTGGTGGCTCCTGCATGGTGGGCATCCTGCATCCAGATCAGCCTCTGGAGAGGTTCTTCACTCCCTGGAGAGAGGGAGGCTCCCATTTGCTAGTCTTCGTAAATTCTTTCCAAAGTCACTGCTTGAAGGTGTTTTGTAGAGCTCTTTCCTCTGCAAAGCATTAGATTGATGTCTGTAAAGGCAATGGTCCATTCTGTTACCATCGCTGCCACAACCACCACTGCTCTGTTTTTCTTTGCAATTAGAAAAGCCATCAATCATTTTCCAAATGTGCACCTTATAATTGCCTTCTTGTGCTCCCTGTTTAGCATTGATGTTCTTGTCAAGCCCAGCCCCTGGCAGAGAATAGCATCTGACAGGTTTGCCAGAGCTCAGCAGAGATTCTCCACAAATGCAGTTTCCATGTGGATTTAAGATCATGTGATTTTGTGTTTCTGGCTTCTTTTTTAGGGGAAAGATTTTTGCTGGTGGGATTTTTGTTGGTGGTTTGTTTTTTTTTTTTCCTACTACAACGATAGAAATTTTTCTTTAGGTGTGGGAAGTCTGCTAAGACAGGGTGCCAAGAAGCAGGATTGTGAAATCCTTGCAGTACAAACTTCATGCAAGCAGAAAAACAAAAGAGTTGGAGAACTGCAGGCTCCAGAGGAGGTGCCTCGTAGGATTTTGAAAACTGGTGGCAGTCCTCAGTGGGGCTGTGTTTTGCCAATTATCAGGCCTAGCATAAAGGACACAGCCAGCATAAAGATGAACCAATAACCAAATTGTCTTTGATACAAAAGGGTCAGTACATGGGTGAGCACTGGGGGTACAAACAAGTCAGTCAGATTATACATAATCGACATCAATCCCACTGACCCCAACAACAACACCACACGACCAACAATGGGTGGAATAAATGGGGACATGCAGTCTCCCAGAGAAGGGATGGGAGACAACCGAGTCAACAAGCCAAACACATCAGACCAAGGAAGCCACACACTGAATCTCTACACAGCCCACGTTTACAAAGCCAGACCTGAGTGGAGCCCAGTCCCAGGGAGGCGGGAGGTCCTTCCCCAACAGGGAACTCTGCACAGGGCATCCCCCTCACACACAGACACTGCCCCTCCTGCGAGGGGTCCCAGCTTTTATCCCTCAGTGGGACACCTGACCCTTGGTTACTCAGTGTGGGACCCCTGGGGCTCCTTTACCCAATGGCTCTGTCTGCCAGGCCGGCACCACCCTGGGGGGAAGCCTAAAGGCAAACTCACCCCCCTTTGTGAAGGGCTGTGGGAATCACCCACATGTCAACCTTAATTTGGGGCTTGGGGTTGAAACCCCAGCATTTCAGGCTGGCATTAAACCATTGAACATGTCAAGAATGTTTGTGGCCAAAGCAGAGGCAAGAGCAAAGGCTGGCACTAAGAAAGGGTTTGGAGATGCAGCTTCTTACATTTTTCTCTGAGTTTAGAGGGAATTGGGAAGTTTCTTGGTGCTCGGTGGGCTGTGTGCACTGGAGAAGATAGTAAGACAGGTTTTGATACAAAACTGTTTGGACAGAGTAATTCATGCAGCAAAATGTGTATGTTAATAACTGATTTTACCTGCATGTGTTCACATTTCGTAGAAAGATTAAACGGTTGTAAGAGTGAGTGCTGCCATTACAGTGTTAATTATGTCAGCTTGAAGAGTGGGTGTCAACTTAGTTTAAAATGGAGGATAAGGTGGCTGAGAGTAGTTCCCCTGAATATTTTTCACTCTTCTCAGTATGGCTGCAACTTTCACAACGACTTGGGATGTCTCATGGTATTTCCTTCTT
Organism: Athene noctua; assembly: GCF_965140245.1. Classification (NCBI taxonomy): domain Eukaryota; kingdom Metazoa; phylum Chordata; class Aves; order Strigiformes; family Strigidae; genus Athene; species Athene noctua. The sequence goes on from NC_134055.1 coordinate 11,622,032, forward strand.
TTTTTTGGTGAAGGAAAGGGATGTGAACACTTATTAACCAGTGTTGTTTCAACCCAGTGTTTAGGCTTATCTTTTTGCTTCAGTTGGCAGCTGTGTGAGTATCATCCCAGAAACAGGCTGAAAATACAGACAGCAAATAAACTGTGTGCCCACTCGGTTTTGTTTTGTCCCTTTTTGGTAGGCGTCCACATTTGTATGAGGGGAGTCAGGAGCTGGGGCACCGTTTCCAAGAGAAAAAAATAAATCTGTTTTTCTTTTAGATTACAAGGTTTGGTGAAGGTATTTCACCTTCCTCTGAGTGAATTTCAGGATCTAGGTCTGTCTAATCTATGTGATATTTTGTTTTCTTTGCATTGTGAAGTGCTCTGTCCACTGATCGACAAATGTAATGTTTCTCCTTTAATATTTCTGCTGGAAGAAAATGTGGTTTTAAGGAGAGAGAAGCTCACAATATGCAGTATTACTTACTGATGGGGGACTGAGCTCTGACTGAAGGATGCTCTAAAAATAACGTGGAAAGTGGAAGGAGAGGAGAGATTCCAGTTACTTTTGGAACAGAAATGAAGAGATGGGGGAAGCAGATGGCTGGCTTGCTGTTAGCCACAATGGATTGTTCCGGCAGATTTTGGGTTGGGGACTTGCAGTTATTGCCAAGCAAAATCACTTGGGCATTCATGAAGACAAGTATATTAAAGGATTAATAGTTTTAGTGGTCTGTGGCACCAGGCTGATTGCCTCTTTACATTGGGGCAGCAATCAGAAGGGGCTCTTAGTGGTGCATGCAATAAAATACTTATGGTCAAGATTCCTAGGGAGATCTTGATGTAAAACAAGGAGCTTTGCAGACCTATTAGTTATCAGAGCTGTACAATGGAGGCACATTTTCCATTTTAGCAAGGAATAGCCTTGCAGAAAGACAATGTAGTATGACTGCTTTTTTTCCAGTGAGCAGTCCTTCTCTTGCTGATTTATCACTAGCTTAGTCAAGAAACTCCTGCATGCCTAGTAAAATGGGTTCATTTTTAACTGTGAGGGAGCATTTTCTTTTTATACAGTAGTTTCTTTTTGTGCTTTTATGAAATAGACTTCAATATAGAAATAAATCATCAGAGCATTATTAAATTAAAAATGAGTATAAAACCAGACAGTGCTGCTAAGCCAAGGTTAAACTTGGATCAGGAGATCAGACTACATTTTCATCAGTCTTTCTTCCTACTCTTTGCTTAATTTGGTACTTAAATGAACTTAATAACCATTTCAAAGATATGTACACCCAGCTGCTTTGAAGAGCAGTCTCCTGGTCCTCATGTTCTTATTTTGGGTCACGCGCATCATTGCACTAATGTGCTCTAACTATGCTCCTAGATGCCACAATTTATTTGGATGCAGAAGAATTATGCTTTCTTGGAGCAGAGATTAACATCAAGTTTACCTATCTTCTCTGTAAAGGAAAAGAAGAAAAGGAAGCATTTTCAATCTGTCGGCAGGTTTTTGGTTGATTTTGTTTACTCTCCTATCTGACCCCTGGCTCACTTAGAGTGTTGAATTGACAACATCATTAGGAGGAAAACTTACCACCACTAACAGGCAACTTGGCACTTAACAGTCATAAGGGACAAACTGGCAAAGGTGTGTAGGTGCCTGACGATTTACTGGTGCTGTAGGGGATTTATAAAAATCTGTCCAGAGTATGTTTTACTCCTCACAGTCAGACTAACCCAAGAGACCTGAGATGGTGTTTCTAACAGCCTTGCGTTTCAGAAACATTTTGTGCCTTTCAAAGTCTCATCTTTAATTACTCTGCACCTCCATTCCCAACAGCTAAATGAATGTGATGATATTTTCTTCCTGCTTTTCCTCTTTTTACTGCAAGTGCAATGTGGTAAAACACTTGAGCGTGTTCTTAACTTGAAGAGCTAAAACAGGAATGTTTAAATGGTGCTTAAATGGGATACATGGCAAAGTACTTAGCTGAATCCCAGCCACTGTTTGTAATGGCTTCTGTACAGGTCTTTTTGCTATTTGTTTGCTATAATCTCGATCAGTTGTCTAGATGCCATTGCTAAACAAATGAGATGATAATTAGCGTAGCAACATCAGAGGAAGTTGCTTTTCCATCTGTAATAAGGATGATGATAATTAAACATACATGACCTCATTGGATTGAATATAAATCAATTAAAATTAAAGCTTGTTGGGAATTCTTCTTCTGTGAAATTTTCAAAGAAAGCAAGAACAATATAACAAGTCCTAATGAAAAGAAATTGGGCCATTTTGCCCCTTCAGTATTAAAAAATGAATGTGTTGTACGATTCTTCAGGGGTGGAATATTTAGTGGTACCTCCCCTGCCCTGCCCCAGCCTTGTGTAGAAGTCCATTTTGATGAGGTTTTTTCATTTGGGGAAAAAAAAGAAGCTAAAAACTTTTCATCTGTTTCTAACGCTGTTTAGCAAAACTCAGATCAAACATGTGCAAATGCTTCCCGAGCGTGTCCAGGGATTCATGTTCCACAGGCGCTGTGGCCAACAGGGTGCATAAATTAGTTTTATAACACATTTTAATTTCCTGTGCATGAGTGAACACTGTACTGGAGCAGTTTATTTTAAAGGAATATGATTTATTAAAGGCAAACTGTGGAGATGGAACAAAAAAGGGAGTTAAAGTTTGGTGCCCCAGAAAGGAATTGGTGATGCCCTTACCCTCAGCCTGAGCAGTAGTGCCCGAGGGGGCTCCTCTGGAGTGCGAGCGGGAAAGCATTGAGTTGAATTCCTTCTTTCTGCCGCTTTTCAAAAATGAAATTTCAGTGGTGCCATAGCAGTTGCAGCCAAACTTGCCTATGGGTTTTGGGTTTTGAGAGGTGTACAAAACCTCTTAACTGGCAGCACGATGCAGCCTGGTTCAGTTCAGTGCAGCGACCTGGAAAATGGGAAATCGTTTGTGTAGTCCCAGGTCAGTGTTCAGCATCTTGGGATATGCTTCCAGGCCCTCGGGTTAGAGCTCTTCTAATCTGTATAATTTCAGAAGGGGTTGGAAGCAAAATGCAGTAACTCTGGTGCTGTGGTGAGGATGCACAGGGGATGTTCCGGATTCAGCTCTTAGTTTCTCTTTTTGAAGATCTGGTTGAATAACCCGAGCAAGAAGATAGTCAATGTGTTTGCTCTGGGGTAGTGTTGTCCTTTTGTCATCTTCCCTCCTCCCCAGGAAAAAAAATAATCCCATTGCAGCCAGTGCAGAATAAAAACAAAGGCTGAAATATTATTTTTTTTCCCCCTCTTTTGAAAGAGTTTTGTTTCTTGACTATACCCAGTAATTGGTAATATGGGGTGTGTGGTAATATATGTGTGTGTGTGGTGAGAGATAGCTGCTTAAAATTTAGATGTGGTCCCTTGTGCTGGTTGGGGTTTGTCACTTGACTATGCTTGTGATGGGGACATTGATGGTTCAGATTCTCAGATTGCCTTGTATCTGATAAATAACCATAACACAACATCGTGTCTATGTGGGTAATAGTCCCAACCATGGCATAAGCCACACGTTGTCTTGCTTGAGCACGTATGGTGTGTGACAAAATAGTGCTGTGGCTTTTGTTTAACACATCAGTTTAAACTTCTGTTTTTTCCAAGTGGATTTTTTTGTCTCTCATTGGCATCTTCTGTGAATTTGGAGAACTGTTTCTGAGGAAAGATGTAAGGTGCATCTCTGATAGCATCAAATAAATAATATCTTAGACTAGGAAATCCTGATTTTATTTAATTTTCATCTCATCCTGGCTTTGTCTCGTTTAGGCTTCGTTTCTGCAAGATGGAGCAGTTATAACCAAACACAATGGGTGTGTTTTCTGTTACCTTTATAGACTTGGCTAAAAATGCAGAAACTATTATCCACAGGTATCTAATAAAAGGGGTTAGTAGGGATGCAGAAATCACAACCAGCTGAGTTCAAATGAAGGCAGCATAAAATGTTAAATCACTCTGTTTTGAATAGTCATGCTGTCTTTCCGTGTGCCAACCCCCTCCGCTTTCTTCTTCCATTTGGCCCTGAAGGTGAACATAAGGCAGCTCTTGCCAGTGGCTTTCCAACGGGGAAGAACACTTCCAAGTTTCCTCTAGGAAATTTCTGTCCAGTGCTTTTTAACACATGCCATATGAGTTGTTAATATAGATGCCTTGGGTTCAAATCCAGCCCCGTATAAGCAGTGGGGTTGTGTGGATGCTCAGCACACAGGGATATGGGTTGTCACCGTAGCACTATGCTATTTTCTGAGCTAACACATGGTTTTAGTGGAGGGAAAGGGTACTGAGGAGCCAAGAAGATATTTTACCAGCTATCTGCTCCTCGTCAGATGGATCTCTGTGATGTATGTGGAAGAAGCATTTATCCACGGAGCAGCTCCTCCATCAGTCCCTGTGGGCTCGGTAGTGGCTGGTGTCATTGTGTGCTCGGCCTCTTCATGGGGGCTGCTGTGGCCAAGGGGGGATGCCTGGTGGGGTCAGCACAGCTTTCATCCGCTTCTTTGGTCCGACAGCAGGAAAAAAGCTTCCTTTAGTTATGGTCATCTGCTTCGTTTTTGTCTCGTGTTATCCTCAGGGCAGTAAGAAAATACCCCAACTCGGGCTGGGTTGCTGCCATCATGCGTGACCTGCTGAGTGGCTCTTCGGTGGCCTCTGAAACAGGAAAGGCCAGAGTTGGCTCAATGGGAGAATATTTGCAGCGCTGGTGGTGAGGAGCAGGGGGAAAAAACACTTTTTAACTGGAAAACTGAATAAGTACTGTTGCAGGAGTTGCAGAGAGACAGTGGATGTTGCATCCTGCCAGGCCTGCTTATCATCACACTGCTTCATTCTTGGAATGTGGATGTTTGAAGAGGGTATTTATAAAACATAATGAATTTCATTAGAGTTGAGGGCTACATTGGGCTGGAGGCAGCAGCCTGATCAAAGGAAGAGGTTTAACATCAGGGCCTCTTACTGTTCATTAGGACAAATCTTGGAAAGAAGTTCTCTCTTTTGCTGCTTAATTGCACTATCAAGGCCAGTATCACAAAGGCAGGATGCAAGTTACTGCTGCTGCCCAAGATGCTATTATAATTAGAGTAGTCCCTGAACCTCATCCAAACTTACAATGTAGTATCAATTCAGGTTAAATTGGGAAACTGAGCAGAAAATTGCTGTCTGGTGTTTTGAGTGGGTTTTGCATCTTAACATTATCTGATATTGGATCATTATATACTGATACAAAATGCCAACAGGTAATGGCACGGCATTGCAAGTAACGACACTGGGACATAAGAGAAGGAAATAGTGAGAAAAATTTAATTTCTTATGCAGTTTTGTGAAATAAAGTCAACTCAGGTACACACTCGTTCAGATTAAATATAATGATCTCTGTCTACAACCGAACTCTGCCGGGAATGCATATCTATAAGTTGAGGAGAGCAGGGGGAGAGTTGCCATGGAAATACAACCAATGTCATAGTTGCAGTGCGTTGCAAATGGCTCATGTGTCATGGCTCATTTTCCAGAAGAAGCAGAGAAGACCGGGAATTAAGGAAAACCGTCATTAAATGTTTGCAGCAAGACACATCTGGGACTGTGCAGGGACGGCTTAATAGGCAAATGTTGCGAATCGTAAGTACTTTGTTGGGAGAAGGAAGCCGAAAGTACATCTGTAACAGAGCTTTGCAGCTTTCATGGGCTGTCTAATCCCTTCTCCTTCCCCCTCCTGATGGCCACTCTCCCGGGCTGCCTCCCTCCCACCAGCACGGGACAGTGCCAGGTGAAGCTCCCGTGGTCTGACTGGGCTTCGCCCTTCTTCTTGGGAAGCCTGGGTGTGCAGGACATCAAGTTTTCCCTCAGTTTGGGCCTTTCAAGTCTTCGTCAACCCAGTTTCTTTCAGTTTGCTTTTCTTTCCTTGCTCTGTTGTTTTCTTTCAGCCTGCAAAGGAAACCTCAGGTGTCTGTAGCACGTTTGCGTCAGAAAAGTGTTTCTTGCACAAATGTACCTGTTCCTTTCCAAGTTGCTTGCGGTATGTCAAATAGTCTAGAGTTATTGTTTGATCTAATCCTTTAATTGAGAATTAAATTGCTCAGTGTTGTGTGAACTAACACTTTGCTTACTTTAAAATTGGATGAAGCACTCAAGGGTATTTTTCTTATTTTTCTGATTTTGGGGGGAATAATTTCTTTGCCATGCAAAAATAAATGAGGCTGCTAGACAAACAGCTTGGGTCTTTATAGCCTCTCTTCAAGTAATTATGGTGTAATTCAGGCTTCTGAAATAAGAAGCGAGCAATAAATAAATTATTAACCTGTCTTCATAGTATCGAAATCTATGTTTTTTACTGCAGTCCCATTTGCCATAGTGGGTAAATATGAGCAAATGCATATTTGAACATGCAATATGGGAGTGACATGAGAATCAGAGGATTTGATGACAGAATCTGTGAGGGTTCACCAGTTCAGGGCTTGCCTCGCTCCCTGCGCTTGGGTTAGTTATCTCAGTTTCTGGTATCAGAGTTTCTCTGTGGTATGTGTATAACAGCCCTATTGTGGCTGGGGTTCGCAGGTGTTTGCATAGTGACTTTTGGGGCATGCACAGAAATTGCACTACCTGGAAGTTTTCTAAAGACCCGTCTGTTCTGCAGAGCGATTTCTAAATGGAGAGAAATGAAAGAACTGACCGGTTCTTTACTTTGGTGTAGAAGGGAACAGTGCTGATGTATGGAAACAGGTGCTGAACCTCAGACAGGGGATAAATTGGTCTCTTTTACTGAAATGTGAGTAAATTCTCAGGTGCGTGCTACCCAGCCCCCAGACGGTGTCCCCAGATAGTGCATTTTAAAGACGTGGACAAACTCTGCCATTGAGTTGAAGTCTGTAAAGCCAGTGGGTACCCCTTGACCCCTGAGCTATAGGACATGGGCCCTCCTGGTGCAGGGGTGGGAGTGGGACAGTTGTTAGTGCAGAGACAAAATTATGCACCTTCCCTTCCCCCCCTGTCGTCATCTGCTCCAAGCAGCTTGTCAACATCAGCACCTTGAGGTGAAAAATGAGTAAAATTGGAATGTAAATCTTCGGTTCCTCCACTGTAGTGACGATGCTCTCAGTTTTGTCAGCTGAGAAATGCTGCCTTTCTGCCAAATCTCACCTGGGTGTGAACGGTGGGCAGATATCCCACAGCTGCAACTCCAAGTCTAGTTTATTTTCTGAAGCAAGGTGATACTCCTTAAAATTAAGTGTCATTTCTCTTTTCTTGCTGATATATTTCCTTTAACAGCAAAGAAAGGCTGTAGAAGAAAATTGAGCTGAGTTTCTACTGAATTCAAAAACACTGTAGTGATAAATATGGTTCTGAATAAACCTCCTTGTAGTCACAAATCAATTAATCTTTTTTTCCCCTTGTGCGCTCCATCCTAAGGATTTACTTTTTCATTGAGCTTTTGCTAGCTAGTGCAGTATACCTAATTCTTCACCTGGATAAATAACTAGTGGCATTTTTATTCTAAAGCAAACCGGCATTATCTTTCTTGCTGTGTACAAGCAAACGGAAAATAACCTTCATTTTATTTATTTATTTATTTCCCCCCAGAGCAACCTCTTGTGATTTGTGGCTTAGAATAAAAGGGTTCAGGGCTTGGCTCTGAGGAGCAGCACGCTTGGCCTCTGAAGACAAGGGGTAGCGTCAGTCTGCTGGATCTCTTTTGATTTGCCTTTACCCCTTGGCTTGATGGTGTGCTGTGGATTTTTATGACAAGGGCTGTCCCACTAGTTTGGCTAAGCTGGTGGGCAGAGGCATGTTTGTTCTTTTTCTGCCTGGAGCCAGCTAAAAGCTCTGCAGTGGGTTTAGTGGAGCTGTGTGTGGGCTCCTCAGCTCCAGCGTGAGAGGTGGGTGCATGAGCTGAGCTCAGGGCTGGGACAGAGCAGAGACACCTGCTCCTGCGGATAAACGATGGAGACACACCTTGTGTGATAGAACCTCTTTTCTTCAGCCTTCTGCTTCTCATTAAGAGAATTAAAAATAGAGCCTGGAAGAAGACTAGGCATGCGCAGGCAGCATGTGACTTTTTGTGTGGATCTCATGCCTTGCCTCGGCAAAACCTGGAGGTGCTTGTGCTGCTTTTTAAGCAGGGAGACCGTCTGGAGTGAGTCCAAATGGTGACTTGTGCACTCTGCAGGTCTGGATTTCTGGTGGAGGAGGTGTGTGCCCATGCTGAGGAGCTGGGAAGTAGGGCAGAGCTTACCTTGAAAGTAATCAGAAAACTAAGTTAACTGGACTGGGAGAATTGCTGTGTGTCTCCTGGCTCCTGGCCTATGTCAGCTAACTGCACTATGCAGTACAAGAAAATCTGTAATGTTCCCTCTGTGCAATCCCCTTGTTAAATCCTTTTCTGTCCTCTTCCTCCTTTCTCACACTTGCACGTTATGATCTGGACTCTTTAACAGATCTACCTTTGTTCCCTGCAAAACAAGGAGAGAACCAATGAGAAATAACCTGCAGTGTTGCACTTCAGACTAAACTTTAAAAAGCAATTCCAAATATCTTCTATATGACCAACTTAATACTGGATGTGAACAAGTATTACTGAACAGCTTATTAATTGCCTTTGCAGAATGAATTTTTCAGCTCTTTATTTTCTGGTGACTTAATATTTGGGAGGTGGCTTCAACAATATGATCAACATCTTCATCCACCAGCCTAAAAATTAAATGCCCATTGGCTTCTCTCTTCTGCCCAGGTGATGAAGGTGAAGGATGCTGCAGTGCCCCATGGTACTCTGTTGCACACAGAAGGGGCAGCTGAGGAAAGTCAGTGTGACAGTCTTTAGGAGTGCTAAGAGACTGTATTGATAATGTGTGGCAGAGAATTTGTATTCTGAATTATGACACCACCTGTGTTTTGCCACTGTGGTTGTCTTACAGAAATATTTTAAGAGGATAAGGCACAGAAGCAGGAAGCTGGAAACCGGATTGCAGAGCTCCCACGAGCTCTTCTTTCATCCGTTGTAGATGTGAAATGTTGATTGAGTTCTGAAATCCTGAGAAATAGAGATATTTAAAATCTGCAAAGAGCTCTTCTGCTCTGAAAGATTGTCTCTCATTAACATCCAACATCAAGGATGCTCCCTGAAAAGAGGAATCTTCCTTGTATATAAGTACAGTAGCCCATTAAATATCCTGCTTGGTTTGTGTCCTGCAGTTTATGAAGGAGAGATTTTTTTTTTGCCTGGTTCTGGGTGGGAGAGAAAAAAAGGTGAGGGAATACTAATTACTTGCAAATGCTCTTTCAAAAGTCATGCAAAGTATTAGCCACTGGAAGCGATCTACGGTGTGATAGATCTGGGGTTTTCCACTGCAGGGTCTGGCTTATTAGGTTTAACCAGCAGATGGTAAAACCCATTTGCTGCCTGTTAGATGTGGCAGGGAACAAGATGGAACTGGAAGAAGGCAGAAGGATGCAGAGGGACTGGCTGGGCTACCTTTTCTGTCTTGAAGAAGTATCCTGCTAACAGCAGTGTGAGTCATACAAGCTAAAATTAATTTATAACAACGTGAAACTGTCTTAAAATGACAAAGTTTAACAACTGCAAATGTTAGCTACATCTAACAGCAAAAGTAAGCCAGTAGCAGATGGTTCATAAAAGCATTACGTCGGCTGTATAAATGGTCGCAGTTTAATTTACTGATGGGAATTGCAAGCCTTTATTGTCAGCTTGACCAACTGAATCTCATTTTGGTCAAGAAGATCTATCGCCTCTTCCTCCTGTCTTTTTTTGCCCTGAGAGGAAGGAGGGGTTCAGCATTAACTCTTATGTGTAATACATGCCCTGGTTGTTCACTCCTTGACCTGTTGATGCTATGGTGGATGTTTTTTCTGTGTATCACAGTACTGCCCATAGAGGTCCATGAAGATTAAGCATTTAATAGGCATGTGTCGTGTACACAGCAGAAGCAATTCGTGCTGCAAAGGCCTTGGAGTCTGAATAGCTAGAGAAAGGTGTTTACAGGTGGAGTGAAGCTTAGGAAGTCTTAAGTGGCTTGCCCAAGGCCACACATCATGTTGTAAGGAGGACAGGTATAGAGCCATAGGCCTGTACCCTGAGGGCAAAACACTAATTCACATCATCTCTCAGCACATTTATTTACTGTACCTGCCTCCTTTAAACTAAGCTCTTTAGCTCTTTTGTAAGGTGCTGCATGCACTCTGTCTTGCACAGCATGAAGCAGAAAACAAATGATCCTGCTGAGAAAAAATGCATTGTATTATATGCCCTCCCGTGAAAAACCTGCTAGGGTGTGATGCATCTTCCTAGCATATCCGAGACCATCACCTTTAATGTCTTAAAACCTTAATCGACCCTGAAGAGTGATGCAGGTGCTGGATAGTCCAGAACTGCCTCAGCACCACCAGTAAATGGTGACAATCCCCTGGGCTGACCCCCATCACCGGTGTGACTTGGCAGATGAGCACTCCAGATGATGGCAGGGCATGATCTTGCTCTTTGTGGCAGGGCACTGACAGCAGCAGGGTGATGAATTCGGAGCCGTCGAACCTGATCTCTGTGTATAATTCACAAGGCTGGTTTTGTGACAGTCTGAAGGACATCCCTGTCACTCTGGAGCCAGTTCCCTGGGTCTGTCCTGTCATGAGCCAGCTTCAGAGAGTGCATACCTGGTTTTGCAGAGCTAAACGCTACACTGATGCTAGAAGAGAAAGATGCAAATGTAATGGATAAGACAATTTTCTCATCTGATAGCAATCAACTGTATAAATGCTAGTGGAAGACACCCAGGAAAGTTGGTGTTTCACACCTTTTGCCCCTGAGGCACCAAGGGAGTCCAGTTGTGGAGCAGAAAGATTTTAGGAAGTATCAAAGTGTAGTAAGTTTGCACCAATTTCATCCAAATCAGAGGCTGCTTGGGACAGCCACAAATACAGCATGGCTTTGGAAAGAGGGAGAACACCACCACTGTCTTCCAAAAAAAAAAAAAAAAAGTCTGTCTTGGGGAATAAAAAGCAGGGTTGTGGCAGTATATGCCTGTAATGGCTGAAAAGTCAGTGACTGGGAGTTTGCCCCAGCGCTACTAGGACCAGCTGTTGATTGAGCACATCTTTGGCATTTAAGAGTGGCTCTGGAAGGGCTTGGGAGGCTGGGGTGAACATGGGGGGGGGGGGGGGGGTGTAGTGTGAGATATCTCCATGGCCCTAAGGGCAAAGGAGGCCTGGGTGGCCTTGCTGCCACTGTTGGGATGTCTTGAACACATGGAGGTCTTGATGCCTGGCTGCAGAGCTGGTCAGGGTAGCTACTGAGTGTGTTTTATCAGGGCCCAGCCCAAAATGCACAAACAGCAGAGAAGAAACCTGGAAATCCAGGTTGCTACTGATCTCTCTTAAGGTATTTTGGTGAAAAAGCTTCCTGCTTCATTGCAGAGAAGAAACAGCTGACCAGCTAAATCACTTTGTAGTGATAACACCTCGCTGTTAACATTGAACCTCTCCTGCAGTATTAGGGCAGCTAATGGGATTGAAGAACCATTTTCCTCATTTTTCATAACAGTAAGCAAAAAAGAAGGGATCATCCCAAATTGATGAGGTTCGGGATTTTAAGCATCCAAGTCACCTTTAAAAACTGCTTTTCGGTTCTGAAGACCTCTAAGCACTACTGAGCGATTTGCTTCAAACAGTTGCAGTTTTAGGATGCAATTAGTATTCATTGTGAACCAAAACTTTGTAAACTATTGTAAACTATCATTCACTGTAAATGAAAACAACATTTATAGAAAATGAACTCACAGACAGCTATGCCTGCCCCTAAACTTTAAGCTGTATCCCTTCCTTTTCTTAGAGATCAGTATGTTTTCATCCAACATCAGAGTCTTTTTTGAAAGATTCTGCTGCTGAATATTCAGCCTCTGAAACAAGAGAAGGAGAAATAAATGAGGCAGTGAAGTTGAAAATGCAGCTTGACAAGAACAAGGAGAGCTAAACTCTCCCAGCAGTTGAGCCAGGATGCTGATGGACAAGAGGCACTGAGCATCTTCATCGCCTGTGAGACTCAGTTCTGTGGATCTGGCTTGAAAAGGCTGCTGCTGATCAGCACCTTGCAGGGTTTGTCCCTGTATGAAGCAATAAGGAGCAAACAAATACTGGTGTATTTATCTCCTTACCGAGATTTCATCAGAAAAATAGCTAAGTTCTGAATTATTCACCATATGTTACACATTTGGCATCAGGCTTTGCACTCTCTCTCCCTTGCTGATGGGGTCTGGAGTGATGGAGCAAGGGTGTATCTCAAACCTGGCTACTGTAATCTTCCTCCTTTGCTCAGCAACTTTGAAACGCTAATATTTAATGCAGTGTCTTCCCTTCCTGCTGCTGCTATTCCCTCTGGACTTTTCCACCCACTTGTGTAGTCAGCATGTTCTGCTCCCCCTCGCATATGGTGTGCATAATTTCCTGTATATTAAAAACCAAACCCAGGAAATATTTAATGTTCAAAAAACCATAAGTGAAATTAGAAACATCAAAATATGAAGGCTACTGAAAGGGAAGGGGATTCTACCCAGGAAATAACAAAGAAATCTATCTGTAACATGTCCTAGTGCATTACTGAGCAGTATCTGGATGGAGCTCTTTGAAGAGCCATGTATTTAATCACGGTAACTGAACATCTGGCTTTAGGAGAGGGAGTGAAAGAGCCTGGCTCTATTGTCTTGGTAAATGCCTTGCAGGTGTGGGAGGCCATTAGCAGGTGTCTGCCCCCCAAGCCTTCTCCTCCCCAGGCTGAGCCAGCCCTGTTTCCACAGCCTTTCCTTCACTATCTCAGGGACCTCTGCTGAACTCTTTTCTTCCTGGGCCAGTCCTTCTCTTACCCTTAGGGACCCAACCCTGGATAATCTTCCAGATGTGATCTAACAAGTGCCTAGTGAAGGGGAACAGGCCCCTTGTCTACTGGCTGTTGCGGGGTGCGCTGCTGGCTGGTGTTCAGCCTGCTCTCCCCCAGGATGCCCTGGTCCTGCTGCACTCCCCCCAGCCTGTCGTCATGGAAGGGGCTGCTCCAGGTGCAGGACTTGGCATTTGTCCTTACTGAATTTCATGAAGCTCCTGCTGGCCCATTCCTCCCACCTAGATCCCCCTGAATGGTGATTTGCTATTGCTGGAGAAATCACCATGGTGTTTACCAGGCAAGAAATTTTGGGATGGGTGCGTCGGAGATGCATGCTGTTGCATTTGTAGGGTCTTAAAGTACTCCAAGACCACTCTAGGCAGTGAGGATGACCGTGCTGCAAGCATTGCACAGGGGTTGTTTTCTAGCTGCTGTCTGGTGAGCCAAGCTCCATTCTCTGCAGGGACCTGGGGGCCCACGACCCACACGATCAGGCCCTGTGACTGGCTGTTGTTACTGGAGAAGTTTGTCAGAGAGAACAAAGTAAAGCTATTTAGAGGTTATTTCAGTTTCTAGTGAACAATGTTCCAAACCAAAAAGCTCCAAAGTATATTGGATCTGAGGTCTGTTCAGTCCTATTATTATCACTGCTGTTTTTTGAAGGCTCTTCAAGTTAAGCAAGTCCATCTTACATGCTTCCAACATATGGCCTTAGTAAATGATTGCCCTATTTATATCCCTGGAGTTCTGTCAAGCAGCTGTTTCAAGCACAGTATGGCAAGCATGAAATTTTTGGTCATACGAACGCAGTGTACTGTATGGATTTGTTAAGGTGGCAGATGTGATTTTTAGGTCAAATGTCTGGAGCGAGCAGCTCCAGTCATGTTGGCAGTTGCCCATACACTGAATCATGTTTTCTGTTAATCCTGGTGTAGGAGTCTGGTTTGTCTGTATGTGATTCCTTGATGACAAGGGGAATGGTGAACTCTGTTTTTCAAAGATGTATTAAATTTATTGACTGCACATGACCCTGAATCTAGCCTGCCTGGGATGGGGGCTTTCAGTGAAGCTGAATTATTTTGAAAATTTTGCCTCTTTTCTCGAGGTCCCAATGGTAACTAGCTTTCAACTAGCGGAGTGGAGTTATTGTACTATTGCACATGTAATGGGAAACGGTATCAAAGGAAAGCAGAAATGATGTGTGATTGGGATAGCATTACTCTCCTGAATTAATCTCTTGAGTGTTGCTGAAATTCCTTGTGCAGATTGCCTGTTCATCTGAAACGTGCTTTCTTTTTAGTTCGGTCATGCATGGAGCAGCACAGAGCTCTTGTGCTGCTTGGAAATGTCAGAAGTCAAAATTTTGATGGTGGGTTTTTGCTGAAATGTTGCATTTCACGGAGAATGAAGGCAAAGTCCTTTTCAAGAAAACAGTATTGGAAAATACGCTGCTCCTGTCTTTTTATCACCCACCGTAATGTTGAATTTATTGATTGCTGAGGCATTGAGGGTACTGCGTGAAACCTTACGTTTAAAAATAGATAAGGAAATCAGTTGCCTAAATCATAAATAATCATATTTAATGTAATAAAACCCCCATGGAGCTTAGTGTCTGACCTCTGTGAGTGAGTGATGGGGCACCTGTGAAATGCAAGAGTAAGGCAAGCCCAGGATGCTCTTTTTCCTTCTGCCTTGTGCTACAAGTGACGTTGGACTTAGCATCAATTTGTGCCTGGACCTGGGTGTTACGAATGTGCTGCTGGACCTACCCTCCAGAAATCCTGAATATTCAGCTTTTCCCTGTGCTCTGCGACAGTACATTCCCAGCATCACTTCTATTTTCACTAACCCTTTATTTTTGTAATTCCTTGTGGTACATTCCTGATTTCTAGCATCTTCTCTCTAAGAAATATCAGGTAAACTATTCTCTATGGAACCTTTTAATCTTCCAGTTCACTTCGCAGTATTGCACCTGACCTGCTATTTTTTTCCTTCTTTTCTTTGTTGCTTGGGAGTACGGGACTGAGACAGTGGAATTTGCTGGCAGTTCTCATGTTCCATAAAAACATCCAAGTAATTTTAAATCCCTTTCCTGGGCATGGGGATGTAGTGCAGATGTTGAACAGTGAAGCGAAGGGAGTGCACTCATGTTCTGCAGGATGTTATTTTTTGAAAGCACAAGTGCCATTCTTACCATCTGAAGCCTTTAGGTGTATCCTATACAATTTTATGAATAAAGGTATTATAAATTACATTCCCTTTCTTAACCTCTTTGGTTGATGGAAGGAACTCTTATACTGCTTCTCTGAAGTACTGTGTTAAAGTGTGTTCCGTGTTTGTATAAATGAAAATATCTTATTTTAAAAAGAAATTGAATGTCTCAAGTTGTTTTGCAAACTAACATTTGCATGGAGGCAAGTACACATCGGTGTGTAATATTAAGATCCTTTAAAAAGGAAGATGCTTTAGATGGAGACTGAAACTTTTCTGGAGGCTTTGATTCACGATCCGTTTTATCTGAAGCCACTTGCTTCAGGTTTGAAGGCTGGCTTGCTGTGCATCTTGGTGTGGGTTAGCTGGGTCTCTGCCTGTGCTGGGTCATCCCCTGAGCAGCCTGTGTGACAGCCAGGTCCCCGAAGTGGCCACATGCTGCCGAGGGCTGGGGTGGGTGGGCACGAGTGGGTCAGGCACTGTCAGAACATGTGTAAAACCAAGGCCCAGCTCCTGGATTGCTCATGTGAGGATGGCTTGCAGACCCCATCCTCTGAGCTCCACCAACATGTGCTGTTTGTGCATCAAGCCCATGTTGCTCTTTTAAAAATGATCTCAGGAAAGATGGGAGGGCTGCAGAATCCCTAGTGCCTCTGTGCAGGTCATGCCCATAGTGAATTATTACCTTTTGTTGACTTCACGTAGAAGGTGTTTGCTACTCGATGATGGGAGTGCAATAACAGAGTAACAGGCAAGTAGTTATAATTGCAGTGGTTGTATTGCAGTGGGTAAAGTAAAACCAAACTGTCTTGATAAACAGCTGATGGCAGGCTTTTTAGTATACCTCTGGATCTTGTCTTCTCTTGGTACTGGTGAGGCCGCCCCTCGAGTGGGCTCAGTTTTGGGCCCCTCACCCCAAAAAGTCCATTAAATGACTCGAGCGTGGCCAGAGAAGGGCAACGGAGCTGGGGCAGGGTCTGGAGCACAGGTCTGCTGGGGAGCGGCTGGGGGAACTGGGGGGGTTCAGTCTGGAGAAGAGGAGGCTGAGGGGAGACCTCCTGGCCCTCTGCAACTCCCTGCCAGGAGGGTGCAGAGAGGGGGGATGAGTCCCTTTAATGAAGTAACAAGCGACAGGACAAGAGGGAATGGCCTCAAGTTGCACCAGGGAAGGTTTAGACTGGATATTAGGAAGCATTTCTTTAAAGAACAGGTTGTTAGGCGTTGGCATGGGCTGCCCAGGGAGGTGGTGGAGTCCCCATCCCTGAAGGGGATGTTAATGTTGGGTTGATAGTTTGACTGGATGATCTTCATGGTCCTTTCCAATCTAGATGATTCTGTGATTCTCATAAAGCCACCAGAGATCGTAGTATAATCAGACATTTGGGTCTCTGTGTGTGTCTTTGTTGTTTGACTCTCAGTGCGGTTAGTCCCTTACAAAGAGGGGGTTTGTATTGGCTTTCTCTCATACTACATCATTCTTTTTAGCCACAGACCATTTGCCATCTCTCATAGCAGTGCCTTGTTGATTGTTTATATTGTCAAAGTGTGTGGCTGGTAAAACTATAGAAATTGTGAAGCAGCTGGTGTTTAATTAGTGTGTTCCTTGTATAGCTGATTGGCCACAGTGATCTCACTCTGGCTGGGCTCAATCCAGAGTCGTTCAGTTGGTTGTGTTAGATGTTTGATGGGGTTGTGTAACTGAGAACATGAGTTGGTGTCATATGTTTTTGCTTTAAATAAAACTTGTAGTTGCTAGAAGAGGTGGGGCAGAGAGAGGGCTTAGCTTTTGTACTGAACTACTGTGTCAAAATACTGAAGATCATGGCTAAAACCCCTTCCCCTACTGAAGCCGACTGCAGAAGTCTTTCCCCTCTTGAGCCAAGATTTTCCATTTATTGAAGAGGGAGGGGGTAAGATTTAGGCCTGGTGTTATTTATTGTTGCAAGAGCTCTGCTATGGGTTGTGCTTTGCTGAAGGAAAAGCTTGACTTGCCTATTTTCATTTGCATATATCCAAGTTACAACTCCTACGCGCCGTTTCAGTCGGCAGAGAAAGTCACTTTGTCCCTTCCCCACTTGGAAGTAGTGAGCTTCCAAACCAGGACAGAGATTAGACCTCAAGCCTCCTTCAAGTCTGGATGCATTTCAGTTGGGCTGAGATGTCTATAAGGAAATAAAGGAATGCTGCAGCTTGGAAAAACTTGTGCTCAAATATGCTGCTAAGAGGTCAGAGATGTTCACATTCGACTTGAACCAGTTGCTCCAGAGAGTGTAAATCAGCTGATGTCAGCAACTGTTGCTTAAATGTGTCTTACTGTATCCAAGAGTAGGTGCAGCGAATAAGATGCTCTGCCTTTTATGTTGCGTGCTGTGGCTTGTACAGCATATCTGCCCACACTGAAAAATATTCAGGAAAATAATAAAAACAAACAAGGTTTTAAAATCTCCTCTGCAAGAACAGTTGTGATGCTAAATTCATGCAGTTCTGACTACAGAGCTCACAAATGCTTTCCCATTAAGGCATTACTCACCTCTGCAGATTTTTCTGAAGCAGCAGGATTAGGATTTGCTGCTCTCGAGTGCAAATCTGGTGGTTTTGGGGAGCAGTCAGGCAGCGGTGGGTCACTACCTCTCCTCCTGCATCAGGGGACCCATCCTTGAAGAGTGTTATTTTTCCAGTCAAAATTGTCTAAATAAAATGCAAAGGACAGGTTGAAACAGGCAAGTGGTAAGTATGAAAATAGTCTCATTATAACATGCAGGGCACAGAGAATGGTGTGGGGGAAAAGGAAGCACAGAAGTCTGTTAGCCAGGGCATCAACCTCTTTCTTTTCTGTTTAGTTTTAGCTTCCCTTAAAATTCCTGCTGTTTATCCACTTTGCCCACATGGGAGCTAGAAGACTTCCTGCTCTTTTCTGTCAAATTAAATTAATGGGGAGAAAAAACCAACCACACAGATGCTCTAAATCCCAGGCTAATACTGTAGAGTTTTGGCTCTTGCATCTGATTCTCAGTGTGGTTCAAAAGCAACTCTGGAGACACTCAGGGTACTCAGAAAGGCAAAAGAGCAACAGTTTTAGTGTTTAAATTGGGAGCTGAATTTTTAATCCAGTTCTGGAAGGTGAGATTGTGGTTTGTCTGTGATCTCTTTCTGCAGATGTGTGCATGTGTGATGGGGCTCATTTGCTGTGGGCAATGCACAGGAGTTTTCTATTGACTGCATTGGCCAGATGAGCTTTTTTTGCTAAAATAATTGAATACAAATTTTGGGGGGGGAAGTTTCTGTGAGTTTGAGGGAAGCATCTCCCCCATCTGCAGCTCCTTCATTCCAGTAAAACACGTGGGAGAGACAGAGGTATAAAGTCATCTGCTTGCACAGAGCAATGTGCAGTGCTTTGACAGTTTGACTTTTTTGGGGGCAATTTGGCTTTCCCAAGATCACTTGAAGTCTTCTCTCTGCCCAGTAGCTCTTTGCAGCCAGCACAAGATGTGGAGAAGAGCTCCAGATTAAATGGTCCTAGTCACAAATGCACTGGCATGAGCGACTGCAGCCACTTAAGGGCAGAACCCTTGTGTACTGTGGATGCAGATATGATTTTTGCACAGGGGAATAATTAAGGCAAAGTTTGCAACAGTTGCAGCACAGCACCAGTCATCTGCTTGCTATTTGCTCCTTGCGTTTTCAAGTACGGAGAAGAGCCAAGGGGAGAGTGAAATGGGCGTTTGGCTTTAACCATATCTAAGAACACAGATCATCCTTCCAAAAACGGCGTTAATCTGGCTCTTTATAGGCAGCTCAGACCTTCTCCTGCCATCATTGCAGCTCTCTGATATCATAGTTCCTCTTTCAGCACTTTCTTTCTTTTTCTTTCTTGTTACCTGGATGAGTGGGTTATGAAGGATGCTCTCATGCTCCAGATTTAGCACTGGTGGGAGCTGTGATGCTATGTGTATAGATTTGCCTTTTCTCTTAAGTGTTGGAGGGTGGGGGGAGTTTCACAAACTTTCAGGTGGATAGAAGCAGTTTTATCAGTATTAATTATAATGAGCTGGTTTGGCCTCAGTGAAGGCTGAGTCTCTGGGTCAGGATAAAAGTGAAACTTGTAACATCAGGGATCTGAAGCTGTTGGAGCTACTCGCAGTTGATGCCAAGGACATGTTTAGGGTTTTGCTGAGTTGGAGCCTATCTGCAGATCAGGAGTAAGCACTGATCCTGTGGAAAATACACATTCTAGGCTTCTTTCATTTAGTCATCTTTTAATTGAAAACTTACTATTAAAGTAGGTACTGTTTGCCCGATTAAGGCCAAAATTTGCCGAACAGTATCTCTAAATGCTGATGGATAGGCAGGTATTTGTGAGGGCAAAGTTTTGGTTCGGTTTGTTTTCCTCCAAGTTGGGAGATGCTGCAGCAGGATGGCTTGTTTTCACAGTGTTGTTTGCTGCACCCTACTTCCCCGGTTAATGCTGCACATCTGCAGGCATAAAGCAGAAATTTCTAAAAAGGTGTGTGCTGTATGGTGTTTTGTATGACAATGCTGTTTTACTTTTGAAAACTACTAGGCAAGAATCTCTAATATCACAAGCCATCAATATGGGTTTAAATGGTTTTCTTAATTCAGAGTAGATTCTTTAGTGAGAACATGCTATCTACAATTTAGTCTCTCAACTGTTAAAATGTCAGATTCTCACCTCTCGGTTAAAGCAGGGATGGTGTTATAGTGAGACTTGAGTGAAGAGGTTCTTCAGCACAGAATTAACACTGAAGTCTTTGGATGTTTCACATGCACATTATGAACCTTTTCGGTAAAGCACTTGTCCTGTGTAGGTTATATACAGGTTTCCCCCACGGTTTCAGAAGAGTTTGGTTTTGCTGCTCACTCCCCATTTTTGATTGACTCTCTAATATTTCAGCCTGCTGTTACAAAGCAGTCTCCTTCTACACCTGGCTCTGGCAGCCAAGAGGTTAGCATTTTCCTTGCCTCCTTTGCTGTTCTGTGGTCCATCCTTAAAATCAACACGCTTTTTCTGATGAAAGGCAAACATGGAGTGAAAGTCCTTCTAGGTCTTTCAGCATGTGGTGCTTCGTAGAAAGAGAGGGCATCATTGTTATTTCGTGTAGTAAAACTGGCAGTGATTCCTAGCACATGCCTTTATTTTTTGTCTTGCCTTCCGACTATTAATTTTGCATGAGCAAGAAGTCTCTGCAGAGACACTTTAAAAATGCAATTTAAGTTAATGCTCATATGTCCAAGAATCAGAAGGCAGTTTGGATTAGAAGGCATGAAGCATGTGCTTACAGTGTGGACTCATTGCAACTCTGGATTTACAGGACTCTGCAGACGATCTGCTGCTAAAGGTTTCCCCACTAATCCGGCTTCTTTTCTAGGAGTTCAGACACTGACATTGACTCCCTCCAGTTGTTTTTTTTTTTTTTTCCAGACCATGGATTCAATCAAAAGGTCTTAATTTGTTTAAGGCCCTGCAGCATGTTGGAGGTCTGCCAGGGCAAACTGCAGATCCTTTTCCCGAAGGAACCTGATGCTGCTTAACCTTTAGGCAAAACACAAATAAGAGTCAGCCTTTTGGCCACAGACATATTATAGTGTGGGACAGATGTTTCATTACCAAAACGAAAATGGCAAAGCACTTGGGATTCCTTGTGTAAAAATGTCGTCTTTCTCTAGAAAATGGGTGCAGCTCCCTCTCTGCTCCCAGCTGCATTTTTACACATCAAGTTACAAAACCGTATTGCAGAGCTGGAAGACCCAACTGCCTCAAATACCTCTCCACAGAGCCATGGTGGGTGACAGGCGGTCCCCTCCGTCTCCCAGAGTGGGGCCTGTGCCCAAGCCTGGGGTGCAGGGAACCGGCCTTCCCTTCACCTTCTCCCTTTCAGTCTTGGGAACCTTGTTGCCAAGCGGGTTGTGAATTTCAAGAAAGCACCTGTAAATATGGCTAAACGAACATTTGTGCTAACTTCTTCAGTCTGACCGTATGTAGTTAGTGAATGACATTATATTCCTTACGATGACAATTAGAAGGGGAAAAATGACCTATTTTCTGTGTTTCTTTTGCTCCTTGAATGCTGTCTTCAAACAAGCTCCTGTCATGTTAAGCATACAAGTTAAATCCTGGTTGTTCATCCAGTCAAATTCTTTTTGGGCTGGTGCTGCCCTTACACATGGCTAAGCCCATTCATCCCATCTTGTGCAGTCATTTAATTATCAGGTGCTAAAGAGCACAAGCTGGCTGATGATGTACACTGGCTAATTTCCCAACAGCTTCGAGAGGGCCTTGAACTGAAGTTTTCCGTTTACAAAAATCAGTGCATTTGGTGGTTTTTGTTTGGTGGTTTGATTTTGTTGTTTTGTTGGTTTGGGTTTTTTTAAAGCAAGCAAAAAACACAAACGCAACAAAAGAAATTTAAAAAACCCACCAAACTGACTCTGAGTGCATTCATGTTGAGTGTTCTCCATTCCAGCAGACGTCAGTCACAGGCTAGACTCTTGTGTTCAGGCTTTGAGCTTTGTACCAACTTGAAGTCAGTTGATCACTTCCAACAATTTCATTGCTTGCACTGTAATCAGTGGCATCATGCCATCTTTTCAAAGAGCTCTTGTAGTGGTCCCCAACCTGTGCACATCTATGGAAGGAAATGCACAGAGCTTTAAAGTTTTCATAGGTCTCTTGGTGTGATAAATGTACCTGGATTGGGATGTGATTTCTGTTTTCTTCATAGCTTTTTGCCCTAAGTTGTCTGACCCTTAAACAGGCAGTTTGGTTAAATGCATTTGCAAATATTGAGACATCTGATTTGTGATTGGGTAGATCTGCTCTAATCCAGATGAAGGTGAATCCAAACCAGCCTTTCCACCTCTGAGTTTCCTTACCTGGCAATCATCTTTACCAAGTTTGCATTTACATTTCGATACAGTTCTTCCCATATTATTTTTTTTTTTCTATCTGCTTCGTTCGTTGTTTAAAATAAAATAAACCGCAAACCCTAAGAAATGAGAATGACATTTACTATTAAACGCTGGAGGCACAAAATGTATCTGTTACATTTCTCAGGAATTGTGCTTCTGCGCTATGGATGCGTGAAGGGTAAGATAAACCTGAGAGCTGCCCTCCCTGCGAATAGGCTTGTATCAAGTAGTTGTCAAAATAAATGCATTACTCAGCTTTTTTGAGGTGCTTATAGGGCTATTTCAGTGCACTCTCATTTACCCACAAAGTGAAACTGCTCCATCTGTCAATAACCATTACTCACGTCCCTATTCTTAGTACCAGCTTATGGTGAACGTAAATGCATTCGCCTAAATTCTGTCTGCAGAAATATCCGTGAAATTCCCAATAACTCCAGTCTCCTGAATCTTTAACTTCAACATCCATTACAGCAATATATCAGAAAGCAACACAGGTCTGTGCAGAACTAATAATGGGGAACTCGGTCATCACCCAACGTGTGTGTCTGACGGTGGGATTTAGGTTTAGGAGGTGCTTCTGAGTGTTGGAAGGAAACCAGGACTGGTTAGTGAGTTGTGGTTACCCTGTAGGCTTGAAAGTGACTGTGCAAAATAACCGTGGAAGAGCTGCTGTGTGACTGCATTCACAAGCCCAGCTGGGCGTAATGATGGCATTAATCTTTCATTGCTCTTTTATTCATGTTTTTCTTAGGGGCCAGCTGAGCTGACAGGGACTTGTGCTCTGTTCCTACCTGTCAAGGGAATTACTTTTTAACTCTGCTTTGTGACAACCCACAGTTTCATTTGTGTGTTTGTCCCCAGATGCGTGGTTTTGGTTTGCAGCATCTTTGTTAGAGGCAACGATTCACTAACAGAGGTTCCTCTCTTGTTTTCTGGGGTTTGGCTTGAGTTTTCAGAGAATAAAAATGATATTTCAGCCATAAACAGAGCAGGTTTGTTTTAGAGCGATGCTCACATTCATGGCACTCAAAGCACATCCTCATAATATCACCACCTTTAAAAAGTCAATTTAACTGTAATATTGCAGTTTCTTTCATTTTGGATTTGATACTCACTTGAAGCAAGTTTAGAAGTGGGAGGAGTATTTTTGTATAAGTGCTGCATTGGAGAAATGCTTTTTGGCGTTGTGCAATTAATCATCAGTGTCTTCCTTGTGATGTTACATATCTTCATCCAAGAAGGGTTAAAAGTAAAAGCAGCTATGGCTTGTGTTTCTGCACCGAGCTCATTCCTCTCCACGTGAAGAGAAGCTGAGAGTGGGGCCCTTGGGAAGTGCTCGCTAAGTCATGAAAGCCTGGCAAATTAAATGGGGACACTGATTTTCCTGTTCTAGGACACAACACACTGCCCAATTCCCATTTTGGGTACCAAGGGGGTCTTTGGCAGTTCAGCCCAGAGTGGAGGATCAGGGGGGATGAATCCTGATCCTCCAGCTTAGTGCTTTAACTGGGGCACGGCTTATTGCTGCGTTGGGCTGAGAGGTGTGTCTGAGGCAAAGAGAAGTTTGTTTACCTGTGAGGTTTGTTCACTGTGCTTTTTATGATAGGTGGAGAGGAAAAACGTGACCAACAGTCAGCTGCTTTGCTGCTCTTGAGAAGAAATATATTCATGTTAAAAAAAGAAAAGTAAATAACATGTTCCTGTTAAGTGCCTGTTAGTTACACATATTACATCTAAAAGTAATTATCATTTAATTAGCAGTCTAGCAACAGTGGAAGGAGATGAAGTTACAGTTACATTGCATTTATTACTGATAGCAGGCGAAGGGTCGCATTCCTGATGAAGCAGTTGCTTCAGAAGTGGTTTGGACTGGCCCCTTCTGCGGGGGTGAGCAGCACCATGGAGCCAAGACCACTGGGGCTGGGGACTGCAGCAAGTGGGACGGCAGAGACCCAGAGGTGGTACCAAAATGTACCCATTTCATAATTAATATCTACTTCATCCATAAGATATTAGATGTTCCCATTAAAAAACAGTGGGAGTGGCATTAGGATTAGATATTGGATTAGATGAGCATGTGCAGTCTTTGACACCCAAACTTTGGGCTCCATCCTAGGTGTTTCTAAGAATAAACATTTGGTCTTTTTTTTTTTTTCTTTCCCTTTTCCCGCACCAAACATTTTGTTATAAGTCAGGGGTCAGAAATGCCGAAAGATCGTGCGTTAGAGGAAATAAAGTACAAGAATCTTTCACCTTCGTGAAGGTGAAATCCCAGCATTCACCTGCTCTTGTGTCACTGTGATTATTTGAAGTGATACAAATGCAAATCCTTAAATCTAGGATTGTATAAAAACTTTGTCATTTTAAGGAACTGGGAAATGATTTAAAGGTGTTGGCGGCTTAGGTGTGTGTATTAAATCCAAGTGTTTAGGAGGACAGGAAGACTGGTAAAGTTGCCTCCCATTCTTCTCAGAGCTGCTTGATGAGGTGGATTTCATTTGCTGCCAATTAGCAGAAATGAGATTTTAAACTACTTCTAGCAAAACTTTGAAGCCAGTCCCTGACGTTACCCTGGGGAGTTCTGCATCTCTAACGTGGAATAAATAGGTCTGATTTGCATAGACAAACACTACCATTTTAATGAAAAGTTCATGTGGGATTGAAAACCCCTGAATAAGGTGTTCAGGAGGGTGCTTGCCACTTGCATTGAAGAGGCAACTGATAGTCAATAGTAGGAAGAGACCGTGACCTCCTGTCGATTAATCTTTAAAGGTATGTGCTCTCTTTACCTGCCCCACGTTAAGTAACAGCAGCTTTCCTGGGCCACAGCGTGAGGAAGAGATTCTGATCTACTCTCACCTCCCGCCTCAGATTAAAATTGCAATCTGCTTTGTTTTGCTAGAATTTTATCTCATGTTTTAACTAATAAGATATAACAAAACATCTATTTTCCTAGTGGAGCCAAGGCTTTGTGGCTTAGCTCCTGGGTTTGATTACAGGATGTACTCAGGCTGGATAATTTCTGTGCAATCAAAACGCAGCAGCAATTTCCAGATCAGCTTTGAGTGTAAGACCTTTAGGGGACCAGTCATATAGGAAAAGTAAAACCAGGTTAACTAAATACTCTGCCTTTCTGACTCTTCATCCGTGCTAATCTGTGTTCCCCTTTGTATTCTGTCTTGATGTGTAATAGCTTTCCAGACGGAGGAAGTATTTATCTTGCTACCTTTTATGCATTTTTTTCAGTGGCCAATATGAACCAGTGCATATATGAAAATTATGCTCTGTTTTATCTCACCCTCCAAATCTGAGACTCTGTGTTGTGTTGCCTCTCCTGCAGGACTGTCCCTAATAAATCACAATGAGTGATCCCTATTATTTCCCCCAATTCTGTCTTTGTGAATAAATGGGACACCGTTAGGGGGTAACCCCCAAGTGTACTAATGTTTGCAAGCGAGCATTTGTGCTACAGTGGCCTGCAGGATGGAGCCGCTTTCCCCTGTGCTCGAGGGAGGCACTTGGGCTCATCGCTGCGGGCCAAAGTGTTCACACCAAGCGTGAGAGACTGCGTTTCCCCCCCCCCCCCGCCCCCCAAGTGCCTGCCTCTGCACTGCCTCCAGGAATAGCTCTGCAACTGCCATTAAATTAGGTAAAATGCAGAGCCATCTTTTAAGTATATCCCAAGGGAGAATCCTGTAATTGCAACTATTTCCTCAAAACCGTTCCTGAACAGAGACTGAGTCCTACTTGAAGGGTAATTATCAAATTTACTTTCTCCAAGGTGACTTCTTCAGGGCTTGTTCTGTGAGACTCAGAGCTGGGTACCTCAAGCTCTGCCGTGCAGCACTGCTCCCCTCTGTGCAGAGTGCAGGACCAGGGCCGTCGGAATTAGCACCGTCTTGCACTCTTGCCAGAGCTTGGGTGAATGATGGAGAACAGCCCAAAACACCTTCTGCAAATTCTTACGACCCTGAGGGAGGCTCACCCCCATCTTAAGGCCATTGATCTGGAAGGGTTGCTTGAGGTTGGTGTCTTTTGCTGAGGTCCCAAAAAGATGGCTGTGGGAGAGGGTTGGGCAGCTGGCACACGGCCTAAATGCCTTTTGCTTTCAAGCAGCTGTGGAAATGTGGTAAACCCTGATCCGTGTAATGGAGATTGTTGGGGCTGGAGTTTTACCTCACCTGACAAAATATGTCGAGTTGGGGATGATTACTACCTGCACATTAACATTTTGACAGCCTATAGCAGCACACACCTGTATGAAAACTCCTGCTAAAAGTGCTGAAGAAACAGGAGCATGGAGATGGGTGCTCAGGCATCCTGTGATTTTTTAGTGCTGGGACATCCTTGGGTTTTCTAGAATATACAAGGAAGGAAAATGCTTTGAGGCAACAACCTTGGCAGCAGTTTTTATCCTGGAGGAGAAATTTTACAGTTGAGCTACAGTCTTGAAGCTTGGACATGTAAATAGAAATCTGCTTTAGGCTTGCATGCTGTATCTTGGCACACCGTGGCACCATAAGGGTGTGCACACAGATTTCATTGCTGATGGTAGCTTAAAGCAAGGATAGAAACACCAAATTGTGTGTGCAGTTCCTCATTTATGAGGTTATTAACTACCAGTGCTTTTCTCATCATAGGGGACTTAAATTGGGGGGATCTGGTATATGTAACAATATTGTTAGTTAATTCAGCAGCTTCAACATGGAAGTCACTAAACCGATTTATAAATGCTTTTTCTCAAGAGCATCTAGGTATTACACTCATCTGACAGATGAGGAAACGGAGGTTCAAAGAAGTTAAATGCTTTGCCTGAGGTCCCAGAGTGAGCCGCTTCTTGACATGGAAATCGGAGCAGGCGTACAACAGCGACAAAGTCAAATCTATCTTGAGCAAGGTCACAGACATGGGTAGATATAATAGGTATTTTAAAAAATACATAGTTTTCACAGCTTCTTTGCTATTAAAAGTTTGTCATATTAATCTCCAGTAAATTCAGAAAAGGCATTCAATCTAGCATCTCTTTTATGTGGTATCTTTTATTTTTAATTTGTTTCACAGATTCTGTAGTACTTAGCAACAGCGGGAAAATAAACCCATTTGAAACAGACAATTAACCAAGGTCACTGGGGCAGGGAAGCTAGAATTATTCAAGAAACAACTATTGCACATGCCATCCTGGGGATAATATTAAGCAAGGTATGCTGCTGTGGGCTAAAATGTGGTTCCTTCATAGAAATTTTATTACGTTCTCATGAAAGACATCCAGCTTTTATCTGCCCAAGCCATTACACAGGTATTGAAGGGAAGCTGAGAGCGTGACTCCTGCCTGACTCCACATATGCATGTAGATGCCCCGCTGTAGGAGGCAGAGCAATATATATTTCTCCTTTGGAGATGTGCTTCATGTGTGACATTAGTTTTTGGGCTTTTGTGATCAGCATCTTGCCCTCGCGCTCGTGCACAGCTGTTAGCCGCCTCCTGCGGCTGCCCTGGCGCTCAAACCTTCCTCCGTTACTGCAAAGTTCTTAAATTAATGATCCAAAGTTCACTTTGAAAGCAAATGCCGCTCCAGAGCACACACCCAGGCCCTGCCTGCCCCGCACATTTGCTTTTGGGAGAAGCTGGGATGGGGCTAAGGGGAGCTGCAGGGGCACCATCCGTTTGCCATTGCAGTTGCGGAGCTCGTGGGGAGGAGGGCTGAGAGGGCCAGCGCCACACAGGAGAGCGCTGCCTTGCCCTCATCCTCATCCTCACTGGTGTCTCCTGGATGTGGCTGAACTCTCTCTGAGGACAGGGGAAGGGGAGCAAAGCATGGTGGTGTGTAGAGCTGATGAAGAAGCCAGGCAGGATGGGCAGGGCCAGGTTTCTCTTTGGGCTTCTGGTTCGCTCTGCCTGGCCCTGCCATTTCCCCTGTGCAGGGCCTTGTGTTGCCTTGGCCTAATCTCGTTTCAGAGACTGGGGTCGCTTCCAGCTCCAGGCTCTGCCTGAACCTCTCCTGTCACAACCTCACCGCTCCACGGGCCCCAGAGCCTGGTCAGGCTCCACAGGACAGTTCCCAAGGATGCGGATGGTCACTAAACCAAGAGCAACTGAAATAACAATCTTGTTGTTTTCCAATTAATTTTTAATTAATTTGTTTCCTCTCCTCTTCCATTTCTCTGCCCCCCAAAACCTGTGGGACCAGAGGTTTCCTCTGTGGCTTTGCAGTAAGACCACAGATCTCCGTGAGAACAGCACGTTGCCCGGGGATGGTGGGAGCCCTGGGTGGCCCTTGGAGCACTCAGTGGAGACGTTGCCCCCCTGCCACCTCAGAGCCATCCTGCTGTGCTCAGACTGGGCCCAGTGTGTGTTCCACAGCGGGCTGGAGCAGCCAGGAAGGCAGCCAGAGGGGCAGAGCTCCAGCCTGGAGTCCCCTCGCAAGGCTCGAGCTATCCCTGAGCCCCCAGGACACACTTGTTGCCTGTGGAGCAAAGGGGTTTCCATGGTCCCTGCCCCATGGAGGTCTGCTGCCTGTGGGCAGGGACTGATTAACCCTGTCTTATGCCCAGAGGGGTCAGTCCTTAAATGCCACCTACTTGGTATTAAATTTCCACAAGCATATTCTCTTGCTATAAACCTGTGTTACTCATCCTGGTCTTTATTTATTCTTCAATATGTTCACTGTGCCACAGATGCAGAAGCACAGAGGTGACAGCACTGACAGTTGTTTCTGTTTGCAAATCAGGTCCTTAATTTTGTCTATGGCCAAAAGAAAATCAAGTGTTCTATTGTAGAATGTCATGTAAAGATGGTGTTCTTCCTTACCCTGGTATCATCAGGGAAATAGTTGATCGGCCACTGTATAAAGCCACAGGTTTAATTTGACTGAATTTGATAATTTACTTGCAGTTTTCTACATATTCTGAGTTGGTTAAATTTAAGCAGTGGAGCTGAGTCTCCTGGTGTTTCCTGCTGAGATGCTGGCTCCCGCCCGTGACCCCCAGCTGAAACATGGAGGTTCAGACAGGCAGCAGAAATGGGAAACAGTGTGTATTTTGGACAAGTCTGAAGTCTCAAAATGGAAAACAAGGTGTTTGAATTTGGTATGTTAAATTAGCAATGGGCACATTTGGGAGATGGACAAATAACGCCTTTTTGGGCAGGTAAAGGACCGTCCCAAATGTGCTAAATGTGATGCCAAGTCTCCTAAAGCAGTGGGATTGTGTTGTTGAAGGTGAGCAACTCCACGATTGAAGTTTAAAAACAACAGCATTTTAATAGAAACTGGACATCCCAGCAGTTCTTAAAGTATATTCTCAGCCTTCTTATGCTCAGTGGTATGACCGCTAATTATTTTTTTAATATCTTTTTTCCTACATATTTTATAACTTGCACTTTAGTATAAAATTGGAAGCAAAATCCAATTGTGTAGGAAAATTAATTTCCTTGAATTGAAGAAGCAATCTACTTGAGACTTTTTAATCATTAAATGATAACTGTGCACTAAAGAAAGGAAGACCATTAAAGTAACTTAATAGACTAGGATAAACGTTTTTCCCTGTATCTCCTTCATCTTTATTTAGAGATTCATGCTGAGGATATTTCATAAAAGCTGCTCTTCTTGACCTTTTGTCACTTATTGTATAGAGGAGCCAACCAAAATAATGGCAAGGAACAAACACTGTGGATTTCTGGATACAAACCCAGTAATTCTGCTAAACATCTCTGCTCATCCCTTTCCTGCCAAATTCTGCTTTTTCTTTCTCATTAAAGAAAGAATAGCTATCGGGACAAATAAAAATGCATTTAGCTGAGCTGAGCTGTGTCATTTTTAAAACGAAACTGTGTTAATGCTTTTAATTAAGAGGCAGAGAAACAAGAGGCTTTATCAGCTCTTTGTCTGCAGGCCATTATTTCATTGTGGATGGGCTATCTATTATTGTAAACGTCCACCTTTTTGAAGGATTTACTACAAAATCAAATGGTGTTTTTATTTAAATTGTTGAGCGCCGCTTGATTCCTCATTTATTTAATATGGAGGCATTGTTACAAAGAAAAATGTAGCATTTAATTTGTATTGCTTGAGGGACCTCAGATCCGCTCAGGAGCGCTGCTTTGCATGCTTCACGGTATTCTGTGTTGAAAACAGAATGTGCAGCAAAACGAAGAAGATGAAAATTTGATGGTGAAGTTACAAAATCCCGATCAGGCTGTTTCCAAGAGCATTTTGGAAAGGATCGGTGACTTTGCGGTCTATAAAATTAAGTCATGTTGCAAAGTATAGTAATGAAAAAAGCTTTCTTGGGGTACAGCTCTTGTCCGTGACCGTTTTGCTGCTTCCAGTGCGGAAAACCTTGTTCATCTGGTGGTGAATTCCCAGTGATCCACATTGTTGGGGCAGAAATGCTGTTGCACTTGTCTGAAACTTTCGTGTGTATTTTTTTCTGGCTTTAACTGTTCTCTGAGTGCCTTTAACAGGCCTAACAGGTTTTGACTGGAGAAGTCAAATGTTCCCGTGCTTGACCACACCTATTCCCAGTGGAGGAGATGAACTGGGTTGTTCATGCTCTGTGTAAAACCAGAGCAACTTACCCTTCTGTTTAATTCCAGGAGGTAATCTAGGATAATGGGGCTGTTAGATTTGGCATCTGTAATGTGGTTATCATTTCAGAAAGAATTGTTTCTGCTAATGGCAGTTAACTTGCTACAAATAAAGTGATAGAATTGAAATCTTAAGTACCAGAGTGGCAGCAAACCATGAAACATTATACCTCTTATTGGAAGGAAGGCCGAGCTTGCTGTCAGGGAAGAAATCTATTGAAAAAACCCTCTGATGGATTCCAATTCCAACTAATTTAATATGGCAGCAGCGTTCAGCTGTTCTACCAATCTATTAAGAGTATTAAAATGTCTATAAATAATAATACTTAAGTGGCTAGAACCTTTTGTCCAAGGATTTCACAAAGATTAATTTGGCTGGCTACTGGCAGAGCCAAGCCGAAAGGTCTTTGGGGGTTACTGAGCTCTACAGCTGCCTGGGGTACATTGGGGACCCCAGATGCTCCTCTGGGAGGTACAGGCATTTTGTGAGGTGTGGATGGAGACGTTGAGTGTGGGCCTGATCCTTGCTATCTGTAAGCTGTGTCTGGATATATTTGATGGGGGTTTCCACCTCTGCAATCCATAAGTGCTTAGTTCAGCACTGAATGTGCTCCATAGCGTGGACAAGCCATGAAATGTGCTTTGAGCCAGGAATTTGGGGCTGCTGTTAAAATACATGATCCTGTTGCCCTGTTTCTACCTCACGACCAGGTTCAGAGTGAACCTGGTCTTGGGCATTTCTAAGTGCTGTGAGATTTCCAGATACACAGGCTGCCCTTGGTGTTACCCTCTGCGCGTCTTCCCCAGGCAGCACAAGGTGGGTGTCCCCTAGGCCTGGGGGAGGAGCTGCAGAGGTGATGGTCATCCCATCCTGCATGGTGGAGTTTCCCACTGCTGAAAGCTTGGAGCTCAGAGTGGGCAGAGGGGTCCCACAGCTCCTTGTAAGAGCAGACTCTGGCAGTACCTCGGCGTGGCTTAGCTGTAAAATTCATTGTCTCCTCCCTGCTTATCCCTCTAAGTAGATCCTTGTTTTTCTTTTTACAGCATGGATTCAGATGGAAGCAAGTTAAATGGGAGAAGGGTTTTTATATTTCTATTTTAGTGCAGAAAATATCCCAGGGGGTAAATTTTCCACATACCGTAACTGCTACAGATTAGCGTATCCCCAAGCAGCAAGAGCATAATGATACGGTTTTGTTCGGTGCCATGCTCTGTGGCAAAGTGTAATTTTACAGAGAGGGTCACAAGTGTTTAACCACTCAAAAAATGCCCCCAAACGTGATCTCAGCTTGCGTGAATCAGAACAACATCCTCATCTCAGGGCAGCTCTATCAGATGGAGATCTGGTCCAGTGTTTTGCAAAGTAATGAGGGAGGGATGGTCCATGTGCACATGGCAGCCAGGGTCTTTAGTAAACACAACCATCTATTATGGCCTTGAAATTGCATAGTTATTATAAATTAACCCCTGACACTGAGTGTTTCCTCAATCTTTCTGCTATCCTATTGATAGTGTTAGTACTGCTTTCATTTTTCTCTATTATTTTCCCTGACTGGACACTGTGCTTGGCTGCTCTTGCAGAGGTGGAGCCGAGCAGTGCTGTTAGCTGGAGGGCACGAGGTTTTGGAGGATGAACGTGGCAACTTGATCTCTAAGACAGAGCCCTGTCGATACCGGTGGAACTGAGCAAATGACACAGCAGATGTTTCTGCAAACAGTTGTGTTGAGTTTTTAAAGGATTTGTTTCTGCAGATTTGCAGTTCAGCTTGTTGCTTGGTGGATGATGACTCCTTTGTGATATATTATAAAGATCCAAACCCTGTTTCACAGGATACCCTAAAACTAGTGTCTGTCCTAAAGTCTACTCTGTTACATGCTAGAAGAAAGTAAGATAAGGGAAATAGCATTATTACATTTCCTGCACTTATGGGGAATGGAAACCCAAAGAAGTTTTGCTCTTGCCCGTAGGCACACCAAGGTGTTTGCAACAGAGCCAAGACTTGAAAGCTTTTCAGTAATTTCATCCCAGGAGAACTCTTTCTGCAGTCTGTACACAGTGAAACTTGAATTTTGGATAAATGCTTTGCAGTGGTAAAATAATGTCTTTGAAGGCATAGAGCTTGCTCACTGCCGCAAAGTTTCTGGGATAACTGGTGGCAGGAAGCACATGAAGCCAACAGGAGCTTTGCACAAATTAGCCTTCAGTCCATTAAAAATCGGAAAATGTCAATAATTGTGCATTTCTGTTGCTTTTCTCTTCATACAGGACACCGGCAATGATCGGATGCTCATTTGTTGTGCACAGAAAATTCTTTGGAGAGATTGGGCTTCTCGATCCTGGGATGGATGTGTACGGAGGGGAGAACATAGAGCTCGGCATCAAGGTTTGTGACACATTTGCAAGAAAAATTGCACCTAATAGTATTTAAGGAACCCAAAGCAACAGTTCAACAAGATAACATAAACAGTTATTAGAATGCTTCAGGGGAACTGAACACCGATGTGCTTTATAGCATTTTAATTTAAGTTCAAGGGAGAAAATTACTTGCTTTTAGGGATAAGTGCAATTTTTTCTTTCTTGGATGCTTATCTGTCTGCACTGATGTGAAAAACTACTGAGATGAAATGACATGCCAACATATGTAGGCCCTGGTCACATCCCACTGTTACTGTAAATTATAGGTATCTTAAATACCAGAAAAAATGTAGTGCTGTTTTTGTCATGTGAACAGTCCTTAGGGAGCTTGGTGGGACTCTTGTGAGTGTCTCAAGAAGCAAATATTTTACACGCCTTTAGCATCTGCAAATAAAATATGTTCACAAACAGGCAAAACCTGCTTTTAAAAGAAGCGAAACGCTAATAGCCATGTTTTTAGAGCTGCCTCAGTGCATCCACGGAGACATTCGTCATTACAGAATCCACCGTGACAACATCGCTTGATTACTATGTACAATATTAGATGTGGCTTAGTGATTCAAGTGTTTACATACAGTGAAGTGATTCATAAGCAATGAGTTCAATGTTCAAAAGCAACTTGGGATGGCGAAGTCTATGGAGATTCTTCCAGGCATGTTTTAGAGTACAGCACTTGTACGTTAACAAGCTGATAGGGAGAGGCTTGAGACTTATAACTGGAAAATTGAATTGACTGTGCTGTTGTAAAAATGAAAAAGCATTGTTCAGTTCATAGATTTACCAGAGGATATTTGTTTTGCTGGCAAATCAGAAGAAACTTAAGGAATCTATTGTTATTGGCTACAGGGAGCAATAATCTCACTTAAACAAGGGAATAGAAATTAAAGGCTTTAAATATGCCACATAGCTCTTCTCCATATGAAGTAATTATTGTACATCATCACGCAGCTCACTTCTGGGGTCTAGAGAGATCCTGCTCTAAACCAAGCTTCTCTTGTGGCTATCCTTATTTGTTTGTTTATGGGATTTTTTTAATAATATCATTATGGAACTAGTCTTCTCACAATTAGTAATTCAACCCATCTGCTAGGTTTTTGGGGGATTTCATGGAAGATTGGCTTCTTAACTGGAAAAATAAGATGGATGTCTCAGGGACAAGTGATGAGCATATGTCCTCTTCTTTTTCATATGGTGAACTTTTTAGAAAGGCTATCTAATGAACATTGTTTGGGAAAAAAAACACAACCCTCTCTTCCCCAAATGACTTGCATTTTCAACCCTTATGTTTCCCTGCTCGTATGCTGTGTGTTCTGGTCAAGGTTTTAAAAATATTGGTGGTTTTGAGAGCCAAAACACTGATGATATTCACCTTGTAAGACTATGTATACAGTAGATTTTCGAAGATTCCTGAGCTCCAAAAATCAGTCTCTGTGCAAGTGTCTTATTTAGCGACCAAGAGCTACTGGCACATCAGTCTCCTTTAATATATGTTGGCCATCGTGTGTGCAGGTCAGGTAGCTCCTTTGGAGAGCAGTTTTGGAGATGGCGTGTCTGCAATTGCCAGATATTTGGGTTCCACTTCACAGAAAGATCTCAGTTATAAATAGTTTATCCAAGGCTAGTTGTTGGATGTGTTAAGGAAACAGAGTTGTTATGGATTCAAGCAGACAAGAGGTCTCAGGTGGGTGTATCTGTTTCCGATAGTCCTGACGTACAAAGGTTACCAGCCCTTCCTCACGTGCCTGCAACCTGCCGTGGCTGGGGTCTGCACCAGGCATGTCACATTACCAGTAATGTAGGACTCTTTCTTAATAAAATTGTTTTAAAGGATCAACTTGAACAGAAAATTATTAGGCTTTTTGGGGGTGTTTTGCTGTTTTGTCTGAGAAGTGGCTGGCTGTAGTCAGAAATGTCATTAGGTGGTTGCTTGTTTGTTTCAGTGATTTTGGATGAAAGTATTTCTTTTCCTTTTGATGCGGGTGCAAATTTCATCATCAGAATCAATGTTTCATTTTTTTAAACATTATGTTCTTGTATTACCAACGAAAATGGGATAATAAACCCATTGAGGCTATGAGAAGGGCATGGTAAAATTACAGTGTTTCAGGCAAAAGCATAAGGTAACTATATTATGGTGAAATTAAATGCAAGTAATCTGCGTAACAGAATGAAATAAATAATGAATGTCCTAACCTAGAAGGGCCAAGGCTGTGTACTGTACAAGGGTCTTGTTTTATTAATATGCCTCAGATATTCTAAAATAAGCTGTACTGTACCTATGTGTGGTGGTGGAATACACAGGCCATGTGTTTCTTTCAGTTGCTGTATTCAGTTAGCTAAAGGAGAAACTTGTTGTATGAGCCACTTAAAATGATAAACCCCTGTTACTCACATTCATAGAGGTGGCTCTGGGCTCCCCGCTCCCCTGTACGTGCTGGGAAGCATCCTCGGATTGCTCAGATAATAATAATAAAGCTATTAAGCATGTTGCTGCCCCAGGCAAATTCCTGTTCTGCTTGCGGGATAGCTTTGGCCCTGACAAGGGGAACATGCTGTTCTCTGTATTATTGTATTTTCTTTTATCACACTGGAGTGTCTCCAGAAGGTTGTGCTTATTCACTCCTCTTGTCCCTGATGTCCACTACTTCACTTCCTGAGGCAGAATTGAGTCTAATTCTCCTTTTCTTGGCAGAGAATGGAGAAGTGTTTGCTAAGCAAGGCAGTTTAGGCTAATATTTCAGCTGAGAGGTTTTCAACACACTTTTTTTTTGGTTTTTTCCCCAAAAAAAGTGTGTCTTGCAATCGAATTATGATAGACCAGGTCTTTCTTACTGTGTTGACAGCCCCAAACGTTTGATCCGTTCCTGTGTTAATAACTCCTCCCAGCACACTGTCTGTGGAAATCTCATCCTTGCGCCCGGCTGGTGATCAGACGATGCTGGTGAAGCTGCTGGAGCTGGGGGGTGTGGAGACTGGGGGGTGTGGGGTTGTTCAGTCTGGAGAAGAGGAGGCTGAGGGGAGACCTCCTGGCCCTCTGCAACTCCCTGCCAGGAGGGGGCAGAGAGGGGGGATGAGTCTCTGGAGCCAAGGAGCCAGCGCCAGGCCCCGAGGGAATGGCCTCAAGCTGCCCAGGGCAGGGTCAGGCTGGCTCTGAGGAAGGATTTCTGTGCAGAAGGGGCTGTTGGGCGTTGGAATGGGCTGCCCAGGGCAGGGGGGGAGTCCCCGGGATCCCTGGAGGGGTTGAAGAGTCGGGCTGACCCAGCGCTGAGGGATCTGGGGGAGTTGGGAACGGTCAGTGTTAGGTTAATGGATGGACTGGATGATCTTCTATGTCTTTTCCAACCTCGACAATTCTGTGACTCTGTGAGATGTCTCCTACCTGCTCTTGGTCTCGCCACGGGAATAAGCAGAGCAGGTGATTGCTCCAAGCTCCCAGTGCCCATCCTGGGGAGCGTTCGGGTGCTGTGGACGCAGCCTGGCCCCTGCCCTTGTCCCAGCTCCGGCTCTTGGTCCCAGCAAGAATAACCTGCTCTCTCTGAACAAGCTTTGAGCAACTCTTTTAACCCTTTTCTGTACTGAAGAATTCTGATCTGATTTTATAAACCTGGTGTTTCATTTCCACAGCTTGAAAGTGTTGATGCTGCTCTAGGTCCCCACAAGCTCAACATGTGAGTTTTGGTACAGAGACTTCTCTGACCATCTTTGGTCCTTCTGCTGAAAATTTTTCTTTTATTTTAAAACAGGTAGTGGCCTTGGCTTTTAGTGATGGTGTGACTAGGTGGGAAGACTGCTTTTGCTGCGTGTCTTGTTTGTCCTCTGCGGGGAGGGTTTCGTGGGTTTTCATGTTAGTCACAGACATTCACTAAAGATGCTCCATAAAATTGCACCTGTCTATTTGAATAAAGATGCAAAAGTCTATTAAATGACTGTTGCCATGATTTCAAAGTCTGAGAAGGGTTATACAGGGTTGTTTTCGGAGTATTTTGCGCTTCTGTCATGCATTACTAATGAAACTTATTTGAGTTGTCTTTTAGAGATTAATTTAATCAATAAGGATATTATTACTACTTTGATGGTATCATTTGTACAAATTGTCACTTGAAGAAAGCAATTAACTGAGAATGCTTATTAGCTGATCCATCGCACACCTTATTTGTGTAGTAAGAATCGATTATTGAATTCATTAAGAAAAGCACAATTCAGAGATCCCTTTGAGGTTTAATGAGTGACTCGAGCTTCTTTTTACTATGAATGTTAAATTGCGTGTAGTTTGGGTTGAATCTCTTAAAACTATTTCTGGAGGAAAAGCACAGCATGTCCTCTTAATATTCTTGAGTTTTTTTCCTCAGATTTGTCATCTAGATTCAACAGGACAGATTTCTGGTGCTGCTAAGCCAGCAGTTGTGTGCATGGAGCAGGTAGTGTTGCATCCATGTGCATAGCTGTAAGGGCTGGGAATACGGAGCTTTGAAAATCAAACGGGTACGACGAGAGCATTGAACATATTGTTAGTGGTGATTTCTTTAATAATCAGACTCTCATTGTGCCGCCGCTTAAGCACAAAAGTAACCTCATTGCACTGGCAGTGACACTGATTCTCTCCCAGTGGGTACCATGCCTGTGTACCCTTCAGTCTTTCAGAAACTCTTAAAATAGATTAAATAACATTTTAATGGTACAAATCTTGTGTGTGCGTTTCATCCATGAAGGAGCCTATTTTGTTTGTATGAGTACAATTATTCATATGCTGAAATGTTGAAGGGGTCAGGCAAAAAGAAAAGGAAAGCCATCAAATAGGTATATTTAAATTCCACAAGGGAGCTTGTCTCTGCATTCAGAAAATCAAATCCTTCTCTTCCTGCATACATTTTCCCGTAAGATTATGACTATATCTTTTTGTTAAGAAGAAAATAGGGAGGGTATTTAGAGCAAGTGGTTATTTCAGCATCTGTGGCTTTGTTGGGTCTGAGGTGAGGAATGAGCAGCCTG
This sequence comes from Athene noctua, assembly GCF_965140245.1. Taxonomy (NCBI): domain Eukaryota; kingdom Metazoa; phylum Chordata; class Aves; order Strigiformes; family Strigidae; genus Athene; species Athene noctua. The sequence continues at coordinate 11,660,040 of NC_134055.1, forward strand.
TATCCAGCCTTATGGGAGGCAGAAAATCCCCCCATGAGGTGCAGGGTGGGCACAGAGGAAGGATGTCAAGACAGGGTTATGAGGCATGAGAAAGGTGTTTTGTCTTTTTTCCTCTTTTTGTAAAAAAAAAAACCCCAAACACTAGCACAGTCTTGCTTTCCCCTCCCAACTGGGAACACTGGCTCTGATGCAGATGCTCTGTGTCTTTATATGACATTGTGCACATCTCTAAAATGGAGAGTGATAGACACAAACATAATGTGGAGTGCATAAATACCATTGCTGGACAGATATTTGACTAGGTTTCTACTCGCATGAACCTAGTATTAAATAGTTAGTGCCTGTCATCAAAATATAAAAATATCCTGGTTAGGGTGGAATTTATTTTTATAATGTCAACCAGACATGCAGACATCTAATATCAGGTGTCACGTTTGACTCTGCGACACGTGTTCCTGCTGTCATGTGAAATGTTTTGCTGAGGCTTCTTGTTTGATCATCTCCAAATGCGTGTCTCCCTCTTCCAGTTCTTCCGATTAATATATTAAAGTCTGGGTGCAGGCAGAGATAGCTGATGGTAGGCAGCACCTGAAAACCCTTTTTAACCCCGCTGTCCATCAGTTCCTGGGCGTTCCCCGGTGACTGCCAGGTCTGCGGGCTCCACCAGCCGCTCTCCGAGGCGCGCACCGAGGCTCGCAGGACACGGCGTGTCGTGGGATGTGGGAAATCTGCGGTGAAGCGCTGTTGCGTTTTTATCACTTTGGAAAATAGGGAGTGGAGAAGCATGCCGTGTATTCATAAGGCTTTATTAGGCTCGTTGAGGGCTCCCTGAGATGCAGTAGTTAAGGTTGAACCAAGTTTCTCATGATGTGCAGGGTTTCTTCCTTGTCTGCACCTAGTTTTGCTGAGACTGAATTAGGAAATTACACATGGGACAGTGAAGGGTTTTTTGGGGAAACAAATCAGCCCAAACTTCTGAGGGAAGGACTTTGAGAAGCACAGATAGGGTTTGGTGCAAGATGCCTCCCAAGCTTTCTTTTGGGGTTGGTTGCAAGAGGTGTTGGCACATCTGAAGGAGGAGAACACACCTTTGACTAGGTAAAGGCTTTGGGGTAGAATTACCAGATATCAGTTGATTATCTGGGGAGTATGTACTGTTCAAATATCCACTTTTTTTGACATTTCTGAGAATTTATACTGAGGAACTGCAATATTCACAAAGCTGGTCAGATGCAGACATTGCAGAAATAAGTGTCAGCGGTGGGGGATGCTCGAGTGGGGCTGTTGACAGGAGAGGAAGGTGATGAAACTCTGGGCTCACCTATCGGGGAAAGAAATTTTGGAGTTAGAGCAAAAACCAGTTTGAAAATTTGGGGCTGAACTGTGGTAAAAGCAATGGGGGAACCACTAAAGCCCAGGGAAGTTTTATTTAACAGACACAGGAGTGAATTGGCCCAGCCTGATCTGCAGGATGGAGCTGTGTGGGGAGGGATCACATCTCCCTCCTCTATTTCCAGGCACAAAAGGCCTCCCTGTAGCATGGAGCAGCCGTAGCACCAGTGCATTTGATGCAGGCTATCACAGGCCTGCCTGTGGCTTGCCAAGACCCTAGGGGCTCCTGCAGTTTAGGAAACATTAAAAAAAAACCCTAACCCAAAATACAAAATATCAAACAACCCAAACTTGCCAAAAATATAACCTCAAGACCAGCTTTTAAAAAGTATTTTACCAGTTAGTCACCAAAATCCACTTAGAAATTGGGGCTTAAGGCTGTTTTAAAATAAAATGCAAGTTAACTTTGAAGAAAATAAGACCAAGTAGGACTGACCTTGGAAAAGGTATTAGAAATATAGCTTCAGAAGCAGTGATACACAGGTAATACATTACCTTTGTGTACAGCCACAGCCTGTTTATTTGTACCTGTATCCCTGTTAGAGAAGTTGATTTTGCTTTTCAGAGTGATAGTTGTGTGGTTGGAAGAAATATTTCCACCATTGAACAATATCCAATCACTGCCTGCATTTATTTTAAGAGCAGGAATCAGTACAAGTATGAATTCAGATCCTATGTTTGGCATTTTAGTTGTCAGCTCAGTATTTACTGTAGGTGCTTGAAGATGTTTTATAAGAAGCTCCGGTGTAGTTTTCCAAACTGGTAAAATGCTTTTCATCACAACTGCCTCCATGGAAATGGAGCTGTATTTTGATTATTTCTAAACAGGCTATAACCTCTGCGCTGGAAGCCGGAGAGCAGCTCTGCTCTCGCCGCCGCAGTGCTTGGGCGGTTTATAGCTATCCCTCCTCGGGAAAGGAAATTGCAGGCAGGCGCAGATCTCCTCGCTCTCTCTTTCCTCTTGATAGAAAATGATTTGTCATCCCTGCCTGTTATCCGCTGACAGATGGGGACAGGTAGAGGCGGGGGAAGGGACCGCTATTGTCACCCCAGGTGATTCTGGTGTTTTTACTGACAAGTTGATTTTTATGCCAGGAAGACACTGATCATCTTTGCTGGGAGACATGATAACTCTTCCTGTGCAATAGGCCCTGTGTTGCAGCTGCGATTCGCTGGTGGATGAAGAAATGCATTTTAGGACTCAGCCATATCTTATCTTCGCTGGAAGCTCTTGGCAGGTGTCAACTTTTTACTGATTTTTCACAGGATCGGTGCCTCTGGCAAGTGGTGGTCAGGGATCTGCCAGATGTTGGTTGAACATGCTGGACTGTACTTGGAGTCTACCCTGGTCACCCTGGGCTCGGGGCCCGGGTGGGGAAAGACAGATGTGGAGAGCAGCCACAGCATCTCCATAGCTAAAGGGGCTGTGGTGGGCAAGGACGAGTGGTCATGGGGATTTGTAGAGACTTAGCAAAGTTTATTTATGCTTTTCACCAGGGGATTTTAGAAAATGGAGCTTAAATCTTGAGGGAGGCTCTGCAGCACTCATCTTTGGTCTGACTCTGCTCCTACTACTGAACAGAGCCATTCCCATGTTGTTTTTTCCATGGAATTTTGTGGTAATTTGGATGTGAATTTTCACTGCTATAGGATTTGGACCACACTGACATTGTCTGGCAGGGTTGCTCCAGAGGGTCCTCAGGCACGAGTGCTCACACCCCTGCTGCATACAGGCAGTGGACATCAAAGACACATCCAGCATCCTCAAGACAGGTGGATTTTAAAAATTTTTTTTTTCTTCTATCACACATTGTGTTTCTTGGGTGTGACACCCATTCTACCAGCCTTCTTAACTTCTCCTGGGCTTCCAGCTCTCCATCCTCTGTGGAAAAAGATGTGGCAAAGGAGGCACCCTGAGTCTCTGCATTTTCACTTTCCTGTGTGTTGCTCAGGGACGCGTGCATTTCTGACCATATTCCCTCAATATTTTACGTCGAAATGCCTGAACCCTGCTAGGTGTGGGGTTGGGGCAGTGGCTCAGGGTCTCTCGCCACCCATGTTTTGTTATGGCTGTTTGGATAAAGCACAGCAGATACACGGCCCCTGCTGCCAGTGCCGTGGTCTGCTCTGACATTTGTGCCATTCTGGGTTCTGGTGAAGACATTTGCAAGACAGATTTTGGTTATCTGGCAGGTGTGATGCTTAGGCAGTGGTTTCACTTCATCTCTAACCTGAGAGATACCTGTAGTGCTGCCCTCTGAGTCTCAGCCCTTGCTGCTGTGGGGAAGACTCAAGAGACTTTCCTGTAGCAGATGTTTCTTGGGTGGCTGGACAGGGGTGTCACAGCACACTGAAATACGGGATCCAGGTTGCATCTTTGGGGCACATCAGGAGGCATTTTAAGGACCGAGTGGGACAGAGGTGAGTTCTGCTGACATTCACCAGAGGCTGGTGTGGCTGGAAGGCGAAGGAGTTGACATGGGTGATGCCAGCAGGCTTGGCACAGCCATGCTTGGCTCTCACCCTCTGTGTTCTTGCAGGGAAATAAATTACTTAAGTCCTCTTAAACAGCAGTGATGGGTATGAGCAGCTGAAGAAGGATTCCCATATCATTTCAACTGATGTATTTTCCTCTGTGCTGCAAGGCACATTGATCTGCTTCTTTATTAGCCCCCTGGGCCCTGCTGACTGGAAGCAGCCCTGGGACACCCCTTCCTGTCCCCCGCTGCCGGGGCTGTGGTCATGTTTCCAGCACTGAGCACTTGTAACGGTAACGTGAACATGATGCATGAGCCACAGCAGTCCCTGCTCTCTGAGTGCCTGGGGGCTGCAATTCGGTCAGGAATTGCTGAAATGTAGCAAAGTTAGGCCCCCTGAAAGCTGGTTTTACAGCATCGCTCCCTGGAGGACAACTGTCCTTTATTTCTGGGTGTCTGAAACAGTAACTCTGAAATGTGCTTTCTCCTTTCACTCTTCACTGTACAAGGTGAGCAGAAGCATACTTCTCTGTGCATGTGCCTACAATGTCTGGGATATAAATTACCCTATAAAACAAAAAACAGGCTTGTGTCTTCCTAAAAACCAACTCCAAGCCAAACTGAACTTTGTCTTTGCACAAAAAGCACGCTTGGGAAATGCCAAGAGAAAATCTGACGTGAAATTACATGCCAATAAATGAGGCTCATAATAAACTGAGATGAGGAATGAGGTTTTTTTCATCCTGTTATATTCATAAAGCTTTCAGAAAGCTCCCTATTCGTCATGACTGCAAAGGCAAGGTTATTTTTTTGTCTTTTCATCTGTCCTTTCTTATGAGAAGACTATCCTTGTGATGCACTTGCTGGGGCTGTGGGACACACAGATCTCTTCCCTACTTTATCCAAAAGTTGATTTTTGAGTACCTCAACATACTTCAGCCACAAAGTTGATTTTAACACTCTTGCCAGTCTCTGGTGACTCAGGCAGGGCAGTAGCCTCAGACCTGGGAGTGGTCCTGTCTCAGGACTGAGCATTGGGTTTTTTCAAGGATAAGACTCTCTCTTCATTCACTACAGATTTCTCCTAGGCTTGAGGATTGTTCCTGGTGAAAATATAATCAATGCCATTACACTCCTGTGATTTTCAACCAAAAATCTTGTAGTTAGAAATTCCCAACCAGCTTTTAGTGTGTTTGGTGTCTCTGTAAGGCTTTGCAGTCATCCTTTCTCAAGGACTTTCAGGTCAAACCTGTTCATTTCTACACATGAAAACAGTTTTCCAAGAGCCCCTGCTGCAATCACAGCCTCAGCTCTGAGAACTGTTCAAGCCAAATTTCTTTTTCATCTAAACTCCTCACCAATACGGAACGCAGTTAAAAGGCACCTGACAGCCTAATGGTGATGGCAAGAAACAGAGACTGACTGCATTTCCCTGTGTATGTCTGTCCTGGCTCTGCCAAGTCAGCAGAAAATTATAGTAACAATAATAGTATTCATGACCAAATACTATCTCAGCCCTGTAGTGAGGCCAGCTTCACTCCCAAATTAAGGAATGCCTCTCTGCCCTGCCTCCTGCAGGTGCCCTTCAAGCATCCTAGTTTTTCTGGAGAACCCTGCATCTCCTCCTGGACTCCTCCTTGAACATCCGGATCCTTTTGAGACAGGAATCCTGCTCTCTGGGATTACTTTATAGCACTTTCTTTTCTTTCAGCATATGGCAGGTTTGATGGATTGTGCCATGTTACAGTCACCCGTTCCTCCAAGAAATTCAGTCCAGCGTGTTTGTATGCCAGTCACCTGCCTCCTGACCTTTTCGGTGTACCAGGGCATGATCTGCCATTGTGCTGTCACAAGTTCTAGCATGCAGTGAGTACAGAGCAGATGTAAAACACTTAATAAAGATGTTGATTTGGTACTCAATCACGCCCGGCTCTGAAGCTTTACGGAAGGCTCTGGAAGAGCTCTGGCAGATTGTGCTGTGTCCAGCCCATGGCTTGCTTTGATCTAAACTAATCCGATGTACTTCAGCTCACTTTGCCTCATTTACCACATTTGGGTAGCTTTTGTAAAGCTTGACTGGGGTAGGAATTGCATTGTCTCATGTGTTTAGAAAAGGTGTTGGAATCTTTGGACTCTATCAGGATTAATGGCAGTGATAAGTAGTATCAGTTTATTAGCTGATCTCAAATTAGTTGGCTTGCTTCTTCCACAGCTTTTTCAGAACCAGCAGAGTTGAGTGACTGCTTCAATGCCACAAGGAGGAGAAAATTCCCAGCAAAATTCAGCGGGAACTATAATCATTTATCTCCTTCAGCCGTCCTGGAAAACCTCCTCTTTCCTTTTGTGACTAGAAAGAGCCTGGTGCTGAATGCATGTCCCTTGATGTGATATCACTTGAGACTTGCCCTGTGCATCATCGAGAATAACAGTGGAAATAACTAGACATGATTTATGTTTCCCAGTGCATTTATCCTTCAGTCTAGCGTGTCCTTGTGATACTCGATGGAGACTGCAGAGGTAGTGCTCTGTGGGACTCATTTTGAAGAGCATTCAGAGTCGGAGCTCCCTATAAAGTGAGTACTATCACAGCAGTGAACTTTTCTGGCTTCCCTGTGGCGCATTTATTATTCATAGCAAGACTGTTGCCTCATAGATGATCTAATCGCTATGATGCACTGCTGCCGTAATGCATAAAAGGTAGTTAACCCCAGTAACACTGCACACAGTTTTCATTCATCTCCTTGACTTCAAGGTTTTCTCAGGTGTCCCATGACAAGGGAAAATATTGCAGCTTGACCTCTACATCGTGGGCAGCCTCCTTGCACCGGTATTAAGCTGCCATCTAAATCCCTTCTTTGAATTCTGTAAAAGTTCAGGTGGTTGACCAAAATTTCCTTGTCTTTGCCTAAAAAATCAGCCACTAAGGTATTAGATACCACAGGACTTAAGTATATATTAGGGTCTTCTCTGCACTCAGGATTTTAGCAACATTTTCAGCATCCTGTCTCTCCCTGAGCTGGTTAGAAGCAGCTGGTACAGGAAGCTAGTGAGGCAGATTAGAGAATAAAATGAAATTCCACCTTTGACTACCCAGGCTGTGATCCAGCAGAGCACTTAACTTTCAGGCACCTGGGCAGTCCTCTTAATTCCTGTGACACTGTTGTGCCTGCTTAAGTGTGTTTCTTAAGTGCATTTCTGGATTGAGGCCTCTAATGCTGAACTTGAGCCATAAGGGTTAATATTTTTGAAACAACATTTTTCACTGGAAGAATGTGATTCTCATCCTTTCCCCCTTTGCCACCTCCAAACAGTTCTTCCATTTTATGAGCTAATTAACTCATCTAGCTTTAAAAAACAAGTGCATCCTTCTTGGATTTTGTCATGTGTCACCACCTTCTAGAGAGTTATTATGTCTTATTTGCACAGAAAACATTGGGAGAATACACCAGGAAGTAAGCGAACCTGTTCGTTGAATAAATTTATATGTAAAGCTTCAATAACAAGCCCATTATTTCATATTCATCTAAAGACACAAAATATGTATTAATTAACCAAAGTACTGCTAGTGGGCATATGCAAATGAAGTGGCATCAATCAAGCCAAAATCACCCTCTTTTTTTTTTTTTTTTTTTTGCGTTTTTACTTTATTAAGACATAGTGCTTTGTGCTGACTGCAGTTCCTTAATATCAGATCTGTGCCTTGAAGCTCAGTGCTAGGACCAAAAAGAGAATCAGAATTTCCTAGCACTGCAGAAACTGCTGCAAATAATGCAGCTTATAATGAAGAATTCATATGTAATCCCATAGAGGAGATAACTGTCTAGGTCTGCCTCAGGCACAAAAGAACCCAAGTTTATTTTTGTAGAAGGTACTTCATTCTGTCAAAGCAACCAGAGTTAAATGGAGAGAGACAATTAGATATAAATTCACATTTGGACTAAGTATATCTAACTTAATATGTAAAATAGGAGTTTTAAGTCTATAACTGCTTTTCTAAGACCCAAGGCGATAAGCAATCCAAAGCAATAGATAACAAAGGATTTTACACATTGGCCTGCAAAATGCTTTCTTTAGGAGGAAGACGGTCCTTGGTGTTGTCACCCTTCCCCACTCCCTGGGGTGCCAGCCACCAGGACGCCAAGTTGAGCAGCACCTCCCAGGTGCCTCTCTCCTGGGCAGAGGTTCTGGGAGCGCTCCCGGTACGTCAGCTCTTAAATGCTGCAGGTCTTTGCCCAGCATTTTGCACATCCCTGTCCTGCCCATCTCCACGGGAGGTGGGTACCTCTCTGCAGGAAAAGGTAGGGTAATAAATAGTCTCATGGCTGACCTGTTCAGCTCAGCAGCTTGCTTCCAGTATCTCTTTTATCTTATTTGTTACTTTGGCATCATCTAGTATTGATTGTGCTAAGGGCATATCACTGTTTTTATAATTGCTTCTGAGGATGCATTTTGTTTGCTTTCCAAACGAAGGATCTAAGCTGGATATTAAATGATGAGCCAGGACTGTGGGGAGGTGCTGTTACTTGTAATGTTTTAGAAGAGCTAGCATTAACATTGCTGGCAAAGACATTGTGAGTGGTAATAAAGCTCCTCACTACATGGCCTTTTCCAGCCAGAGATGTCAATCCACCCGCCAAGGGCAGGTAGCTGGGTATTCTCCCTTTACTTATGGGGTCCTGTAGCACAGATGTGTCTGTGTTAACCCCAAGCCCTGTGTGCCTCCTGTGCCTGTCTTGTTCCTGGAGCTCTGGATGGATAGAATTGGTCCAAATCCCTGAGCTGAAACATCCTTCTGTGATATTCCTTGGGTCTCCTGTGCTGGCAGGACACATCACCTTCTTTCCAGTCCCCTCCAAGTAACTGTGAGGTGCAGGAGAGTAAATCTAAAACCACACCTGAGGCTCAGCTGTTGCCCCTCAGTTTGGTCTGATTTGGTTGGCTTTGCAGCTGTAGAGTTGTAAACAGATGTAAAGAAAGTTTGCATCCAGAAGCAAAATGCTTCTTTCCTCCTTCCTGGGATTTTAAGTTTGAAACCATATAAACATACAGAATTACATCTGGTTTTTATTAAAAAACTTTAGTTTTGGCTGTTTATACTTGAAACTTGGTGTGGGTCTGCAAAAAGCTCATGTTCCTTGCTGAATTTTTCCACGCATCAGGAGCCTGGGCTTTCGCTGTGAACATAAAAACCCCATTCGTGTAGCTTTGGTTTCTGCTCAGCCAGCTCCGGATCCTGTAACATCTCACTGTCCTGCTGAACTGGGATTTTGTCAAGCTTTGTTTTCTCCTTATCTGTGCTTGCTCCAATGGCATCTCCAGTGGGTGCTAGAGGCGGTGAGTCACAGGAGATGACACATGCTGCCTGCCCCAGGGGTTCCTCTCTCGCCTGCTTTAATGGCCAGCACAGATGTCTCCATTCAGCACAATTTGAAAAACCCAGACCTGGAAAAAAAAAATAATGCAGTTTTCTGAGCTTCCAGCCAGCTCTTGCACTGAGCTATCCAAACAGCCCCCAAACCCTTCTGTTTCCACCAGGGGCTCTTTGCAGCGTACCCAAAGCCATAAGCAAGGGGCAGCACATGGCCATGGCACCTGGAGACCAGGAGAATTTCCCAGAGCACCCAAAACAGTGACCAGCCATGTTGTCCCTCCCAACCCCCTTCACCATTCTTGCTACCTGAACCATCAGAGAGTTGCAATGGCATTTCTAGTCCTTCCTCATCACAGCCACTGAGTCCCCAGCAGTTTTCTTGCATTTCCCTTGCCTGGATGAGGAGGAACCGTTGCCCAGCCTTGCTCCTCACCTGTCCATTCATCCCTCACCATCCCGTTGGAGCAGTGGCATCACTTCCCGCTGCTTTACTTTGATAATGAGCATGTATAGCCTCTCTTACTGACCATATCTGCTCTACTTGGACTTGAGCTGAACGCCTATGTCTGCTTGCAGAGCCCCTATGTTGTCTGATTATACACGTCAATGCATTTCTAAGGCCATGGAGCAAAAGCTTCAAAATACAGACGACTTCAAAATTATAAAGAAAACAAACCTGTTTGATCACTGCCTTGGAGGTCTCAGTTACTCAGATTCGTACAAGCAGCAGAAACTTTATACAGACCTTTTAAAGTGGGGCATCTTAATGGTATTTTTGCTGACAGTCAAAAATCAGCTAAGTCATTTTAAAAGCCTTTCAAACCTGTTCATTTATATCATCTGCTGCTTTTGTCAAATACGCAAAAAAGTGTCTTGTGTCTTTTGTCTCATTTTCACAAGAGCTATGTTGTCTATTTATATTTTATTAGAGAAGCAAACAGTTGTTTAGGGATTATCGTTTGTATGATACGAGAACATTCAAGAACAGTAACATGTTGGTTACCTCAGCAGAAACTGCCATTAAATATGTTTTTTTTTCCTAATGTATAAGCTTAATAGTAACTGAAGCTGCATCCAGTGTTGACTATGGTCCCCTGTGCAAGGAGGAGCTAATGGAGGAGGATTTCTGGTGAGTGGAGTGTGCTTTTTGGCTTGCTCAAGTGAGGCAAGGGACCAGAAGCAGGTATGGTTTTAGCATATTTTGAGGTCTCTCTGTGGAGCTGGTTTTGCTGCTCTGGTGTGTGGTTAGTTTAAGGACCTGGTGATGTGGAGATGTGTCTCCATGGTGACTGGGGGGATATGAGCCTCATGCCCAGGAGGGAGGTAAGGAGTGTCCTCCTGTGAACTGTGCGGGCAAGACCTCAGCTCCCTTGAGAGGAAAATGCTTCTGAGAAAAGCATCTATCGATGGGGCAGAAGATGGAGCGGGTGTGCTCGTCTCATTGTGTCTTCTGTGCCTCCAAAAGCTGCTGCTCTTGGTGGAGATTTACACATCAGGGCAGGGAACTTGGCTGTGTGTTCTGCTCCAATTTCAGCCGGAAAGTGCCTCTTGTTTTTAAAATCTCTGTTGTCTTTAAAAACGTTTACAGCAACTGTACTTTCATTTTTGTGAGGGACACTTAAGACACCGAATTGCTCCTCCCCTCTTCCCAGCATCTTTATGAACAATAAAGTTGAGAACCATCTACCCAAAGGCTGAGCACCCCCAGGAAGCATGTGCCTGGGCTGCTTTGATTTTCATTTGGTGGGGGGGACACCTTGTGCATGGTGTACCAGTCTGTGTGTTTAATGGATTTGCTTGGCTCTTTCAGTGACACTTATAAAGGGAAAAATGTATTTATTGGTATCAAATTTAGAAGACCTGTAACGTTTAAGAGGGAGATATGTTCCATGTTTTAAAAAATGTGATATGAAATGGGAAATCGCTATCTTTGCAGAAGTTCTCTCAGCTTTACTGACCAGGCTTCTGCGATGCGGTTATAATCCAAGTCCTAAAAAACTGAATGCATAATAAAATACCTATGGCATGTCATCATTTTTGGTTATATCACTGTAACTGGTGTATATATCTAAAGGCAATCATTGCTGTAGAGGAGGGAGGAAAATAGGGAGCTTTAAATTTCTTTAGACATTGAAACATCTGAAGGAGGAACTATAATGGTAATATACAATAAACCTTTTTTTTTTTTTTTTTATCTTCTCATAAAATTGTATCTCTCTTCCTTTTTCTCCTGAAGCTGATCTGACTTCCAGTATGCAGGTTTCAGAAATAAATCAATGATTAAGTAAACAACAGGTATTCATAAAACTCCTTGGTTTATAGCAACATTTGAAGTAGTGCATAGTGCATGCTCTTCAAGCAGATATACACACCTTAGGTACATTATCTGACCTGTAGATAAATGAATGGTTATATCTGCTAGAGCTTGTGTTCAGTTGGTACTTGTCCTGCCGGTGTAAATTCATGTAGGTTTATGGAGGGAGAAGAGCAGTATTTTTTTATAGCTACAGGAGACCTGGCCCAATGCTGAAGATCTCCGGGCACTGTACTGAGGGAATGATACTGCTTCTGCTGACTTATTCTGGCTTAAGAGAACATCTCAAGAAGTGCAAATGAGATTTATTTTTTTTTTTTCCCCTGGATTTCTATATTTCAGTTCCAGTTAAGAGTAAGTCCTGGGGCATTTTGGGACCAGCTGCTTTCATTACTGGAAAGCATGACTGTAAAGGAAAGAGGAGAACTTTATTCTAAATGAGCAGCTTGTAGTAGATTATTCTTATTGAAAGCATTTAGCTCTTGGCAAATGTGTATCATGTAAATAGAAAAGACTGTAAAGAATATCTGATAATGTTGACTGAAGAGCATGAAAAGCCCATTGTACAAATGCTCTTAATAATCACCTGGAAGGGTCTGTGGCTCTGAAGTAAACAGACATGCATGTCTCTCTGTTAGCACTGCTTCAGAGGCATTTGGTACTTTAAATGTAGAAGATTTACATTTGACCCACATTTGATGTAGGGTCACACATACCCCACTGATTTCTCTGCCGATGTCCATCCTTTGCTTTATGTCCTCTGCGTGGGGAGTTGGGGATTGGTGTTACAGTGGCTCGCTGTGGGCAGCTTCTGAAAACATCATCTCTGTGTCAGTGGCAACAAAAACATGGGGATTTATCAGGAAGGGAGCTGAGAATAAGAGCGAGAACATTACTGTGGCTGCTCGCACCCTGACTGTGCTCTGTAGCTCTGGGACCTCAGTCTCAAAAATTATTTTGAGTTGGTAACGGTTCAGAGGAGGGCAGTGGAGGGTAATGAAAGGGCTCCCGCATGGGGAAGTGCTCAGCAGAGAGGGCATTTGGAGCCTGGAATAGAGGAGAATGATGCAAAATCAGAAATAACACAGGGCAAGCAAATGGAGACTTGCTTTTCCTTGGCCCCTTCCACTGGGATGTGTACCAAGGGGAGCATGGAGGCATTTGAAAACACCAAAGAAGATGCTTCTTTGCAGTGTGTGTGGACACTTGGCTGTTGCTAAAAGTTCACTTGTCCAACAAGTTCCTGGATTAATTAATGGATAAAAAGTCCACTGAGGGCTATTAAATTTAGAGGGACTGCCTCTGGCTCTAAATGTCACCAACATCTCTGCCCAAGGCTGGCAGCGAGCTCTGGGGCAGCAGCACTACACGTTTCTCCTCTCCACCAAGCGCTGGCTGTTGGCCACATTCAGCTCAGTTTATTAGAGTCTTTGCTGCCCCACCTATTTCCATCTCGGTTTACTGTGCATGCAGATGTGGTGCCACCTCAGACACAGCTGGCTGAGGCCATGAGATGCTGCCGTTCGTGCTGCTGCAGCTCTGGGCTTCTTAGTTGAAGGGTCTCCTCTTGCATCTCTTACTAAAAAATCCTGGAGGGGGATGTGTGTCCTTTATAATGAGAAGAAAGACTCGGGCACTTGTCTGAGTGTTTCATCCTGCTTAAGTTTAACTTCTGCAGCGGGAGTTTGGGTAAGTGCCTCAGGCTGGATGCTTACATTTGGGATCGATGAAAAGAGATGCATTTTACAGTCCTTATCTCACCTCTGTGTAGCCTCGCTTCACAACTCGTGTGTGTTTATAGGACGACTCTGGGAAAGCCGTAAAGCACAGAAGATGCACACAACTTTACAGCAAGTGATTTCCAAGTTGTTTCTGCTGCCCTGCTGCTAGCTAAATCGTAATATATAGGGGAAGCACTCAGCAGCAGGAAGGATTTCTTCTGACAGAGCAAATCAGCTCAAAATCTCCTTGCAGGAGAGGTTAAACACAACAGACCCAGATCTGTCAAAACTACACTCATTTCATCATCAGACAGGGTCCTCTCTTCTGCTGTTAGGAGTGTGGTACTTGTTAACCCTTTAGCCCCTTCCTTTCTCAGTCCGTGTCCTTTAATCACCTGTTAATCAGATTAGTGTGCCTGACTTCATCCTCCTCATCGGTGCTGTACTTGCCAGCCCATCTGAGCCAGTTAAAAGTCAGCACTGGCAGATATTACAGATTTCTCTATTTGATTTTTTTATTTTTTTCCTACTGTTGCTCATCATTTGACCCTTCCTTGTACATCGCTAGTGGAGATGCTTGAAGATTATCTCCGTTTCCTTTTATGCGCATGCTGCATTTGGCACTCCTATTCTGCAGTGAGGGCTGATGTGACAGTGCTTTCATTTTAAACCACTTTAGGTTTAGATGGGCCATAAAACTGTGTGCTAATCTGAAAGTAGATGTACAGGTAGCAGGGACATGCACGCCGGCATCAGTGAGTTGTGGAGATGCAGCTGACAGAGCAGACATCTCAAATGCATTTTCTGGCACTGCTGTTATTGACAATTTTTTTTTTTTTCTCACATAAACAGTAGGTTGGGAAGAAGATGAACAGAATCAATGTATCAGTGGAGCATAGATGAAAAAAAATCACTGCAGGAGACATTTATGCTCCCAAGAAGAGAAGCTTTGAGAAATTGTCCCAACCTTAGGAAAGATGTTTCTCTTCTAAGAGTGATTGAAATGTTGCTTAAAAAAAAAAAAAAAAGAAAAAGGAAACATATTGAGGACGCTTGAAGTGTAGCGGAACAGCTGATATTTAGCAGTCCCTGGGCTGGGTCAAGGAAAGACAGGTCTCAGGGGCCTTAACACCTGCAATACATGAACAGTCTGAAGCCGGCAAACATGACAATCAGCCTGAACTATCAATGTGCAACGGTTCCTGCCTCCCAGCAAACGAGGTGACAGTCAATCCACTTGTCTTAAATACTTGCTAACACACTCTATCAGAGCCAGAGCTTCACACCTGAGAAATCTGATTGCCGATTCTTCCTTGTTTATTATCTTAAATATAAGTTTAGCTTTCTAATGTTTGTCCAGTGCTGGACCATTCTGTGCTGTAACTGGTACATCCCCTGTCTCCAGTAACCAGCTCTGGCCCTAATCTGCCAGTGAGGTTCCTGTGTTTGCCCGATGCAGTGCTCTGCGCAGGCAGGACCTGTCTGTAAAAGTCTCATTCCCAGACTGTCATTATCTACTTTTTCTTTTTTATATCAGTTTCTTTGAAAGGCACTGCTATTTAAAGACAAGAAATGTTCCTCCCGAGCATGTACAAATTTAAAACATATTTCATGACGTCTTGCCTTGTAGTTCCTGCACATTGCATAAGAATTGCTGTTTAAATTATAGCGATGTCCTGGAAGTGGCAAGATCATATCTTAAAGAACTGAGCTAACTTATTTCCTCATAAACATGTGCAGGGCAGCAGGTAATAACTGAAGTTACTAGAAAATGCCCATTTTTCTGCTCTCATGCTTTTCGAGCTGATCTGCAACGAATTCCCTGTAGGCAGAAAATGACAACTCCTTGGTGTTAGCTAAGGGGAAATCTTAAAACATTAAATAGAGTAAACCCACCTGGTTTTATGAGTTTTGCAAGTATAAAAAGGCAGTCTTTATTCAGTCGGTTTTCCTGTTTCTCTTGGTTACCATCACAGTAGGTGGAAATTTTCTGTTGAAATGGGATGTGGTAGTGCCTGTGATATCTGGATCTCTGGGATTTTTACTGTTGTTATTATTGGCACGTTCTCAGAGTAGAGTACTGCTGAATTTAAGGAACCGCAGAACTCAAGTTTATTGCTGAGACCCTGTTTGATGGTGAAATAAATGCTGATGAAAAAGTGATGATGATCATGATGAATTCCTAAGCATAGAAATACAAGGTCTCATACTATGCAAGAAATCTTTTGAGCATCAAGAACATATTCATAAGCATCATTTCCAGGGCAGGGACCTGCATCTATACCAGCCTCTTCATTTTGCTCTGCTCTTGTCCTTTCTAGATGTCTTCAGCAGACAGCAGAATGAGATGCAGACAGGCACGTGGTTTTCCTTTATGATCCAGTTGGCTCGTCCTTGTGGGAATTGTCCTGGCCTTCTGCTGGTTGGGGTATAAATGTTTCCAATAAATTGAGTCATGTGACATCAGCCTTGCTTTGCTCTCAAGGTCTTTGGAAGATGTGTGATCCTGCCCACTCACGATACAGATAATAATCCACTTGGTTGAGGATTATTTTAGTAGAGTATTTGAAAATGTATTTTCCCTGCGTGTTTCATCAGTTTTCTGGTTTGGTAATTGCTGCTGCTTTGAGGTAATGCTCGTGGATGGCATCTGAGTCAAACCACCAGTCCTAGTGGAACTGAACCTTCCTTTTGACAGTATGATTGATGCTGGGGGTAGTAATAATATTTTTGCACTCTTGTAGGTCAGATTTTCCATAGGAGATTGGCAGAGTCCTTTCCAAATGTGTGATCTGTATACAGTAGGGGATATAGGTCAGGCTTGGCACTTGCTGAAGTCCTGTGAACCAGTGCCTGCTGGTTTCCATGTAGTTTGCCTGGGTCTCTTCTCTCAGCTTTGCGTTTCACAGGATCTGGGCCAGGCAAGAGCTGTGGGGCTGCCGCCGTCCGGGGGCACACGCAGGACCCCCAACTCCTCCTCTCCACACTCCCCATGTTGCTGGAGCACCCATGCTCTGTGCTTTTGCAGATGACCAGAAGCTAGCGAGGATTTTCAGGCTGCTTGGGATTGGTTTGCAAAGAGATTAAATGCAGGGCCTGATGCCAGTCCATGGGACCTCAGCACCGCAAGGGCACATCTCAGCTGGCTCTGAGCTCTGAACGCGTCTCTCCCCAAACTGCCCAGCAGCACCAGCACCCTCTGCTCCCGTGGTGCTGGGGCTCCCCTGTCCTCCTGCTGCCAATGCTGTTCTTGGAAACGCAGCCTGATCAGCTTTTCTAAAAGCAGGAGAAAATGTGACTCTAGTTATTTCTGCAGAAAAAAAAAAAAGGCCAGTGAGCTTCCATATCCAGGCAGAGAGGGTTATATTAGGGTGAGAACCACATGTGTCAGTCATAAGCAATTTTCATTTCCAAGAGCTGTGTGTGAGTCCCCTATCAGCCAGGCTGAATCCCCAGGCAGGGTTTTGCTCTGTCTGTAGCAAAGAAGGTTAGCTGGTGCACATTTGTGTGGATAGCCACAGCACCAAATCCTCCTTGAGTGAACTTGGATTGCACCAGCATCATGTCATCATTTATATCTGCTCTCCAGATAAAATATGATACATTAACAAATATTGCTTATTCATATAAAAATGCCATGAAAAAATTATCTCCTGTGCTGGTGTTGCTCCAACCTGGGAAAATCTAAAGAAAAATAAGAGACTCGGTACCTCTGCACCACATCCCATAGTTGAGCCGAATGTCGAGAGCAACACTAGACTGTTTGAAACAAGTGCTTTTTGCTGAGGATGAGCGTTCCAGGCTCAAACCTCTGTGACCAGTGAATATCTGGGACTGAGTGGTCCAGCAAACACTGCACATTATAAAATAGGTCTGAGAGGGAGGCGCAGCAAACCTGGCAGCAGGAAAGGCGGCCACAGCCTGTGTGTGGAGTGCAGGTAACCTGGGGCAATGCATTACTTAAACCTATTGCTGCTGTGGGCATAGTGGCTCCTGGTGTTTTTCTGCAAACAGTCTGCTTAATCCCCAGGGAAGGCGGGTTTCTAATTGAGGAGCTGCATGCTGTGTATTCACCCCAGCTCTGATTTATGTGTGCTGCTATTGGAATACATATTCATGACATTTTTTGCATAAAGTAAAGCAAATTATTGTTGTGAAAATATATAGGGCAAGAATCCCTTCAATTTGTTACCTCCTGAAGTGTCTCTTGTGATTCAAATGAAATGCAAAGTGGTGGGTTTGGGTTTGCATTAGTCTGGGAGGGAAGGGGGTGTCATTTGTTAGAACACTGTCCTTTTGTGAAAAGGATGTGGAGGTTTAATAAATGCTATGTGGAGGTTTAATAAATGCTGATGGACCCTGTCATTCGTGCTTGGTTGCATCCCCAGATCATTCTCTAGTTTCTATCAGTGTGTGACATCAGTTATGTTATTATCAGTTATATTGTAGTAACCAGTGAGGTTACTATAATACATTCTGCTCATTCACGCAGCGTATGTGTAGTGTGGGTTAATGTAGCTCCAAATCAGCTTTGCTGTCCCCCCACTGTCCCTCAAAAATGTCACCACCTTCTGAACATTTGTAGGAACATGTAGTGTTTGTGCAGTTTTGGGGTTACTGCTGAATCCTGAATCCCATAATCTTTCACGATATTTGTATTAATGTGCTCATCCTACAGTTGTAAAAATTTTATGCAGTTACAAAATATCATAGTCTTTTGGCAATTCGTAACTAGAGAAGGTGGTTGAAATTATTGTCTGAACTGTGTAATTTGCTCTGCGTGAGTTGTTTGCCCAGCCCTGGAACTGGCCACCGTGTGGTTCAAGATGAGTTACTGGGGTTTGGGTAACTTGCACTGGCTGCCTGTGAGTAACAGACCCTCATCCTTCATCAGCGCTGCCAGAATCAGGCAAATCAAAGAGACGAGGGAGAGGTAGGGCTTAGCAAGTGTGAGGCTGATTTCTGATTAAATGTGAGCTTTTAGCATACTATGTAGATGAGATCTACCGTTAAATTAATACACTGTGAACTCTAAATAATTACTTGAAGGAAAAAAAAATGATGGATTACTTGCCAGCATGCCAAGTGCTTCCTGAATGGAAGACAGGTTGCTACTGCTTCTCTCCTGGAGAGAAAAAGACCTTGCCTGGATCTTGTGCAAATTCAACCTCCTTTCCTCTTCCGTTTGAGTTATAAAATGTTTCTGTTTTATACAACTATTCGATTGGCTTTGCGAAGGAACATGATGTTATTTACTGTGCTTTAGCCTTGTACTTTAGTCTGGTTTTTAGTAGCAGAACAAATTAACTGCTTTCTCCATCTCTAGTAAGAGAAGGCTGGTTCAGAGCCAGCTTAGCCTCAAAACAAAGGATGCTTTTAGTCAACACATCTTCTCAAGCTCCCATCTTTAGTGGATTATTTTATTATTCTTCCTCCGATTTGAGATCAAAAATGGATATGTTTAAAGCAATATATTCACAGTATACTATGCGTAAGCCTCTGAGAGCCAATGCAGTCTGGCTTTATGCAATTTAGGGCACCCGTGTTACTCCAGATCAAATGCTTTGCCAGAATAAGTGTGTTTTGATACATGTGAAATCCTTTTAAGTGGCAAATGCTGCATAGGCAACCAGATGCAGCAAGTGATTATTAAAACTGAGAATTAGCATACTGGGAAATTAGAGGGCTAAAGAAGACTCCTGAAAGGGGGTCATCTTCTGGAGATTGCGCTGTAGTGAGAGTACACTGTCCTGCAAGCTTAGAAAGAATGAAAAATCTGATCTTTTCACTGGTAGGGAAGAGTGTACAACTGCTCCTAACACAGCTAGAAAAGAAACACTATAGAGGGTAAAGATGATGATAGTAATAATAGTAGCACAAGTACTAAAGAGAGATGGATTTTTTGGAAGCAGTGGTTCAGAAGGCATCAGAGTCCACTTCTCTGGGTGAAGCTCCATCAGTCTGGTGTTACAGAGATGCTCATGGTCTGGGAAATCAGGGAAAGCTTCATCATTGGTAACCAAATCCTCTGTGTCCCTAAAGGTATTATTCCAGGAACTGGGAGTAAAAGTGGTGGAGAGCTTTGGGGTGTTGCAGGTAGCTGGCTTTGGATGAAGCTTTCTAAGGAGATCCTGCTAGAAGGAATTTCACGTCCTAGTAGCAGTGAAGTGCCCCGAACAGCCATTTTCTTCTGCCACTGGCTAACATTATCACAGAAAACCACATCATTTTGACACTGGAAAGCTGCTTATCAAAACTTTGCCCAAACCTGATTATTTCCTGGTTCTTTGGAAGGGATTTAAAGAAAGATTGTGCTTATAAATCACTTGCTTTTTTTCCCCTGCTGCCTTCACAGTGAAAACCTAAAACCTCACATAAAATATCTGTTTTTTCTCAGTATTCGGTTACAAATCACTGGATTTCATGTGCTTTCTCACTTCTCTTGTTCAAATATAGATTATGCCATGCATAGAAAGGCATAATTATTTAAGGCTCGATAAAAAAGAGAATGCAAGGCTCCTGGTTTCTCTAGGTATTTCTGTCTTTGCGCTGAATTCAGGAGGAAACCACTTGAAGCAGAAATGATATCCCCCTGTCCAAAAGGATAGTCTGGACCTTAATGAAGGTTTTCAGAAGTCAGAATAAACATACTATAAATTCTTATCCCCATTTTAGTTCACATCCCTTGTCTCAATTGTAACAGTTGCTTGGCAAAGCCAGACATAATTCCTGAAATAAAACCAGATGGTGCGGGAATTATGTGAAATAGTTTCACTGAGGAGAGAGGACACTTGGAATATTAGTTTCTTGACTATGAAATGGAAACCATTTTTAGAAAATGAACGTTTTTTCCTACTTAAAAAGAAGAAAGGCACGATCTGTGTTCGCTGGAGGCAGGCCTGTTTCTGTGCAAGTTTTGCATGTTTCACTGAATTGGCTGCAAAATTACTTGGAAGAAAACACTGAAACTTTCTCCGTGGAAATGTTTTCTTTGGTTTCACACAGCTTCTTGGGTGATGGAAAACTGTGCTGGTAATAGATCACTTGCCTCAAAAGAAAATCAAAACCAGAACTTTTACAGCGCCTTAAACTGTGTTTAGTTTGAATGTGGCGTGGTAGTTCCATAGCTCAGGGGACAATGGCATTTCTCAGTTGTCCCCTTCCCTGCCTCACATCCATCAATGGAGGTGGGCGCCGGGTCCATCTGCCTCCACAGGCCATGCCCTTTCCCTTCCAAGTGTCAAACAGTTTCCAGTGGCATTAAGTCTAATGAAATATCCTCCTTCTGTGTAACAGCCCCGAAACACCCACATGGATATGGATTATTTGGATCAGCTGAGTAAGGAGTTACCATTGTGGACCAAAGTCCAAGGTCTCTTGAGTGCTGAAGGTATCACCCTGTTCCTGTAGGTACCAGGACAGTGGGGAGATTGAGCTCAGATCTGTGGGAGCAAAGACTTTTGAATACTTAGTGCAAGCATCTCCTAAGCATGAAAGTGCATGAACACTAAATGTTCTCTTTTCCTCTGAAGAAGCCACAAATGTAAAGCTGGGAGACCTTCTTCCGCATTTTTCCTTCAGCTTAGGAGGGACTGGCTTCTTGATCAGACAGTGTGAACAATACCCACTGTCCCCAGATTCTGAACAAAACCAGGGACTTGGAAAAATACTTCTCTGCAAAAATACTTTTGTAGGAGCACATGAGGAGCAGCTGAGGGAACTGGGAGGTTTTAGTCCGGAGAAGAGGAGGCTGAGGGGAGACCTCCTGGCCCTCTGCAACTCCCTGCCAGGAGGGTGCAGAGAGGGGGGATGAGTCTCTGGAGCCAAGGCCCCAGCGCCAGGCCCCGAGGGAATGGCCTCAAGCTGCCCAGGGCAGGGTCAGGCTGGCTCTGAGGAAGGATTTCTGTGCAGAAGGGGCTGTTGGGTGTTGGAATGGGCTGCCCAGGGCAGGGGGGAGTCCCCGGGATCCCTGGAGGGGTTGAAGAGTCGGGCTGAGCCAGCGCTGAGGGATCTGGGGGAGTTGGGAACGGTCAGGGTGAGGGTCATGGTTGGGCTGGAGGAGCTTCAAGGGCTTTTCCAGCCAAGATGATTCTGTGATTCTGTAATTCAGTGAAACAGCTTTCATGAAATTTCATATATATATATAAGTCTATATATATACAAGCTAATAGCTATAAGCAGTTATTAGAATTAATTAAAATATAATACATGATCTGGGAAATGAAACTCAATTTCGCATTCATTCTTTAGCCTAGTTATTCCCTTATGAATGCAGTAATAAGAGTTGAAAATGCAGGTGAATATCATGCAAATTAAAGGGAGGATAAAGTATTTTCTAATTTTATCTGGGAAAACACATTAAGGACTGCAGCGGGTCAGCTGGTGTAGTATTAATCACTTCCCAACTCCTGTGGTTGGGCTTTTGGGGCACTTGAATGGCTGCCTACTTGATCAGCGAAAATAAAGGGAATTTTAGGCATTCTAGGCATCTTGCCCATTGAAAACAAAAGGTGTCATTAACTGGCTTCTAGTGCCTAGTTTTTCCAAGTTAGTTTTCCTTTAAAACTTTTATTGAAGCAATTATTTATTTTTTTCCTCATGTAAAATAATCCACGCAAAGAACTGAAATGTTTGTGCAGTGTGATTACTCCTTATTGTCTTTATGAAGTTTAAACTAGTACAGAAAAATATTGACTTCTTATGCTGAGCTAGCTAACAGCATTTATTTCTTACTATACAGCAGCCAAGAGGTAAGCTTTCCAGCTCTTTCTATTACAATTTTTTCCATTATTTTGTTGTTATGGGTCTGAACTCCTGTTGACTCTTAGGCTTGTTTTCTGCCAGGCACATCCTATTGAGCGACTCAGCTTGTACAGAGAGTGGTCATTAAAAAAAGAGATCTGGCCTCAGTTGTGTGGGCTTTGGATGGGTGCAAGCTGATACGGAAGAGAAGATGCATCCAGCTTGCTGTTTTTATAGCTGCTATAAATCATTGGATTTGGCGTGGAATAAAAGTCCTATCGCCCAGCATGGTCCTGGTGAGGTATGAGCCTTCTGGAAGGCCCCTAGTTAGTGTGGTGGCTGGGCTGCATGGGACTCCCGTTCCTGAGCAGCCTGAATTTCTTTACCCCCTTAAGCTTTCACCATCTCTAAAATAGCAGGAGGGTGCTGGCGTGCCTGAAGTGTGACCAGGGATGGTGGTTTAGATCAGCCAGCTCAGATTTTGGCGATTCAAGTCCCAGTTGCCAGATGTCCTTAAAACTACATCCATCCCCTAACTTGTCAGTTCAGGTGGAGCTGCAGGAATGGGGTTGGATTTGCTACTTCACTATTTTGAGATGACTGTGGATATATATGCTCGTCCCATGACCTGCGTGCTATTAATTCAGTGCTGTTGCTCACCACTTTGGGCACGCTGCTGCTCCTCTGGCCTTCTGGCCTGCCTTTTGGTCAGAGGAACAGAGTCAAAGTGCTTTATTCACTCTCATCTTCTTCCTCTCTCTTTGCACCAGCATATCACAGAGCAGGACTGAGCCCACAGTCCTCAGATTTTGTTCCTTGGAAAGAGTAAATAAAAACTAGCTCAGTGCTTTGTCCTTAGACTGACTTTGTCTTCCTCAAGCCAACATGTCTTAAGGGTTTTGTCACGTTCAATGGAATGGCTGGTTTATTATGGCTGGTTCCAGGATGACAGGGGGAGCATGTGTTGTCGTATATTTTATTGTCTTTGTATTATTGAGACATATCAGTGTGGCTCTTTCCCAAACTGAGATACTAAGGATTTGCCCATGCTGTCGACATCCTCAGCATTTGGCATTGCCTTCTAAGGGTGCCCTCAATGTTTCATGATCTCTTCATTGCTCAAGAGAAACCCTGGGATGGCTGTTCAAAATGGAAAGTTTTTCACTAGATAATACACATTTCAGCATGTGTTTCATCACATCACTGTGTATTTTACCTCTGATGCAGCTTTTTCCAGTAAAGCTTTCACTGCTTCTTTTTCACTGCAGAGGCCAACAGACAAGCCTAAATTATTCCTTGCTATATTGAAGGTACGGGAGGAGTCTGAAATCCCTGTGAAGTGGGTAAGGAGTGGGGAGGCTGTGCAAATACATATTTTATGTTACATATAGAATCAGAGACTTTTTTGGGTTGGAAGGGACCTTAAAGATCATCTAGTCCCAACTCCCCTGCCATGAGAGAGGCCTGGAGAGGGCCCACATTTTCCCTAGTCTTCATCGCAGACATACCCATAGAAGTTTTTCTTGTTGCCCTTGATAGTCCCTGGTCAGATTTAATTCTGTCCATGGCTTTGGGCCTCCTAACTTGATCCCTGGCTGCTTGGACAATTTCTTGGTGTACCTGCCAGCCTACATGTCCTTGCTTCCACCCTCTGTAGGCTTCCTTTTGTGTTTGGGTTTGTCTACGAGCTTCTTGTTCATCCATGCAGCCTTCTGGCATTCTTACCTGACTTCCTCTTTGTCAGGATGCTTCACTCCTGAGCTTGGAGGAGGCAATCCTTGAATATCAACCATGTTTCTTGGCCCACCTCTCTTCTTTCCAGGGCTTTATCCCATGATGCTCTGCCAAGCAGATCCCTGAAGGGGCCAATGTCTGCTCTCCTTGCTGCCCTAAGGATCTTGAACTCCACTGTTTCATGGTCACTGCAGCCAAAGCTGCCCTTGAGCTTCACACTCCCCACCAGCCCCTCCTTGTTGGTGTGAACAAAGTCCAGCATAGCACCTCCCCTCTAATGCTCCTCATCCATCCCCAACTGGTCATTGACGTAGGGGACGACCGACCTACCCTCTCCTTGTCTTCCCTGCCTGTCCTTCCTAAAGAGCCTGTATCCTTCCATGCCAACTCCGGTCACAGGGGCCATCCCACCATGTCCCTGTGATGCTTTGCAGGTCTGTACACGTCTCTACCTCCTCTTGTTTATTCTCCATGCTATGTGCGTTTGCACAGAGTTGTTTAAGTTGTGCCCCACGACCTGACTTACTGGCTGGAATTCCTTTGTGCTGCTCTCTAGGTGCTCTCCTGCTGCCCTGTGACCCCTGTCCTGGCTCCAGGCATCTATTGCTGGCACGGGCATCAAACTGGTAGGAGTGGGATGGGTTGAGGCTCCCCTCCCCTGGAAACTTTAGTTTAAAGTCCCCTTCACCAGATTGGCAAGCCTATGGCCAAGATGCTCTTCCCCTTCTCTGACAGATGGACCCACCAGCCCCGTGTAGGCCAGGCTTCTCAACCTCTAGTACTTCACAGTGTGTATCTGAGATGTTGGGGTCTGCCAAGGACTTAGCAGTGGCTCCTGAGGTAGTAGGGTGAGACAGAGAGTTGTTGTCTGAGCTGGTGTTAGCTGGAAATATCCATTTCAAGATCTGTGTTTTCATGCAGTTTCCTAAATTTAAATGAAAATCCATGTGGTAACAGATTTTATGTATTTAAAGTATGAGCTTGAAAAACCACGGACGCTTCAGAATTTAATTTCAAATTCAACTGTGTTAGGTTTAAAGGGTTTATATTTATGAGTTGTACATGGTCATGAAAGCCATAGCAGCTGACTTTTGAAGCAAATATTGCAGTATTGTGTACTGTGTTCTTGTATTCTACTTTCTGTTTTTGTCTTTTGTTCTAAGATATGAGAGTCTTCCTGTGTATAATACTGAGCAAGATACCTTCATGTTCAGAGCAGATCCTCTCTTGCGTATTTTTCAGTAAACCATTTTAATGCTTGAAATGATTGCAGAATGATACAAAAATGGAGAAAAAAAAAAAAACCACAAAAAAAAAACAACACAAAAAACAACAGAAAAAGTGAAGATAATATTTTTCTGATGCTAAAATCCCAATGGGACAATTAATTTTTGAATAGCTGATTTTCTGAAATCTTTCAGGAACGTGTTGGTTGTTGCTTTGCCTCTGAATTCAAACAATTTAAAGTGTTGAATTTTTCTGTATTACTAGAAGCTGCATATTTTGTGGAGCAGAATGCCCCTGCGATGGAGTTCATTTCTGGTCTATTTGGGGTGGTCAGTTACCAGAAAATATTGAAATAAGGAAGGAGGGGCTCACCAAACTTTAAGACTTTTTGGAAGCACTGAATAAAATTAGTTTTATGATCTAAGTTAGATCTTTAATCAACATTCCACATTAAAAAGAGCCACCACACATCTAAAAGGACATTTTGATTAGCAGTCTTGGCTCTGGTGGTATCTCAGAAGTGAAGCAGCAAGAGAATAATAGATGAGCCCTGTCTCTTGCTTTACCTTTTCTCTTAATATCACAACTGATAAGTTTTAAGTACAGGCAGTTAAAAAAGGATAGGAAAGGAAAGGGTTTGTCACGGCAGCAGCAATGTAGCAATGAGGACCTCTTGCTTTCATCAGTAATGTGTTTCCAGAATCTGTATTTGAAAAGAGGACTACTTGAAAAAGAACAATAAAGAAAATTTAAATAGCTGAAGAGAATTTTTTTTTATAAAAGCAAGGAAACAAATTCAAGATGTAGCCTGTTTCAATGAAGAATATTTATCTTCAAGGTTGTTTAGATAATCCCATTCCTTCTCAGCAGCTGTGTAACCTTCTCACTCTGCTTCCCCACAGTCTTTTTATTTCTCTCTCTTGTCACTTTGAAGTTTTCCCTGGTCTGAATACCAGCTTCAGCATTTCTACTTTTGACGCTTACTCAGGCTGGTTTGGACGAAGGTGACAGATTGGCAGTGGCCTTCATCTGAAAGCAAATCTTGAATTTTAGTCAGTAGAGAATGAAGGTTGCTCTCAGATTTCATTTTGTTTTTTTCACCCTAGTTAATTTTGGGCAGAAATTGATGTGCCTGTCTGGGCAAAGTGGTACGAGAGGCTGCCTTTCAGTTCTTTAATTGAATTCCTGTATGCAAGAAACCTTTCGGGCTGCTGCGAATTCGAAGTCTGATTGTATCACACATGAAGGATTGAGCATCCCTGGACCAGTCACGCTCAGAGTTTGCTTGTGACAGCCCCAATCCTGCCTGGCATCTGCACTCTTGGCAGCCACTGTTGGAGTTAAAGTTGTAATATGGGATTATATATTGGAATTTATATATTGGAATTTTTGTGAAAGTCAGGGCTGCAGTGGTTGGGGGAGAGGGACATTGAGGTAACATTAGTTATTGATATAAGGGGAAATAAATGACGTGCATTTCTTTGAAGATGGCTGACTCCATGGACCAAGTCTTACACCAGGTGAAAATGTTGAAATCTGGGAGTCTGAAGCCAGAAACACTGAACTGGCATGGCTTACTGTTTCTCTGTTTTCTTCCTGTTCACAGCTGTAATATGTTCAGAGGGTAAATTGAAACTACAGACTTTTCTCCTTCCTGATGATATTCGATATAGTTTAACATCCTGGCCAGGTCCAGGCTTGTGTTTCATTCCAGGGGCATCATCAGTTTTACCATGTTTGCTGCAAAGCAGGGCTCCGAGCTGTAAAATTACTTTTCTGCAAACAGGATGTTGTCAGTTTGAGCCTCCTGATCAGGAAAAAAAGATCCATTTCCATGTTCCTTGTGAGCCTTTTTTAGGGAATTTGCTTGTCTGGTTCTTTACAATCTCCTGGGTGTGAGCAGGCACATCTCCTGCAGCACAGAGAGGAGCTATAAATAAGCAAAGAACAAGATTTTTTTAATTTTCTCTCCTTAATTCCTCCTATCCTTGCTTATTCTCTGCGTCGTAAGATTTCACCTATTTCCAACGCATCAGAAAGGTCAGTCCTTTGCACAAAACCAGTACTTGAGTTTTGGTTCAGTCTCCAGCTGTTTCAGGCTCCTTCTGTGATTTTGAGCAGCGCAACTATTTTGTACTTTGGTTCCCCATCTTTAAAATGGGAGTAAAAAACTTTTTATTATGCCTTTTTATGCAGCATGTGAACAGCAGAGAATATATTTGGACACAGCACTCTGCAAATTCAGCTTTCAATTAATTGCCACTGATTCAAAGAATAAAAAACACGTGTTACCCTGAAATGCCCAGCTTCCCGCGGCACTATCAGATGATGCTCTGCGGGGTTATTGTAACACCGTGTGATTGTTACAAGCTTGTTAGCATTAGATACTGTCAGTGTGGAGGATCCGGTGAGCTTCCCACCCCGTGATCCTGGCTGAAGTCCACTGTGGGTGTTGGGTGCACTTTTACCAAGCTAAATGCTGCTTCTGGCTGCTTAATTCTCCGTTCGCTCCTCTGCAAATCAAACTTCCAGAAGAATGCTTCCACTTGAGTCATCGGTGGCACCTGCAACAGCAAAGGGCCATTGAGAGTTCGTGAGATCTCGGGGCTGCCACGGGGTGATTGGTGCCACGCACGTATCCTGCTGCAGCCCCCCTGGTGTTACTGCCTGGGCTGTTTACTTCCAAAAAGCTGAGGGTGCTGCCTTATCTTACTAAGTGTCTTTATAAGATAAATGAGCAGCGTATATTTCAGGAGGACCTTGGATGTATTTTGATGTGGCTGAGCTTTCAGGTAGGTTGAGAATAAGCATTTTTTGAAGTGCTCAGCCATAGCCAGTACTGTACCAAAAGCTATTGTGGGCCAGTAAGTCAGCTTCGCTGGGGGCCCAACTTAAATGCCTCTATACAAATGCGTGTAGCATGGGAAATAAACAAGAGGAGTTAGAGATGTGCGCACGCCTGCAGGGCTGTGATCTTACTGGCGTGGTGGGATGGCTCCTATGACTGGAGTGTTGGCATGGAAGGATACAGGCTCTTCAGGAAGGACAGGAAGGGGAGATGAGGGGGGTTCACCCTCTATGTCAGTGCCCAGCTGGAGTGCATGGAGCTCTGCCTGGGAATGGGTGAGGAGCTGACCAAGAGCTTGTGGGTCAGGATTAATGGGAGGGCAGGGACAGGAGACGTTTTAGTGGGGGTCTGGTACAGGCCACCCGACCAGGAGGACTGATGGGATGAGGCCCTGTATATAGGAGCAGGCTTATGTTCACAAGTCCTGGTGTTCATGGGAGACTTCAACCTCCCCGATATCTGTTGGAGGGACAATGCTGCAGAGCATAAGTAATCCAGGAGGTTCCTGGAATGAGTTGATGATTACTTCCTTATCCAAGTGATAGTGGAGCCAACGAGGAGAGGTGCTGTGCTAGACCCTGTTCTCACCAGTCAGGAGGGGCCAGTGGGCAGCTTTTGACCATGAAATGGTGGAGATCAAGATCCTTAGGGCAGCGAGGAGGGAGTGCAGCATGCTCGCTACCCTGGATTTAGGAGAGCCTGGGATATGGAGAAGGCTGCAGTCCTTAATGACTCTTTTGCCTCAGTCTTCACCGGCAGGTGCTCCAGCCACACTGGCCAAGTTGCAGAAGATAAACTGGGAGAATGAAGAACCACCCACTGTAGAACAGGCTTGAGACCATCCAAAGGAACCTGAAGGTGCACAAGTCCATGGGACCGGGTGAGATGCATCTGTGGGTCCTGAGGGAACTGGCAAATGAAGTGGCTCAGCCACTATCCATCATATTTGAGAAGTCGTGGCAATCTAGTGAAGTTCTCACTGTCTGGAAAGGGGGAAACATAAACCCAATTTTTAAAAGGGGAAAAAGGGAATTGCAGGCCAGTCAGTGTCACCTCTGTGCCCAGCACAATCATGGAACAGATCTTACTGCTAGGACACATGGAAAACAAAGAGCTGATTGGTGACAGCCAGCATCACTTCACAAAGGCCAAATAGTGCCTGACAAATTTGGTGGCCTTCTATGATGGAGTTAAAACTTTGGTGGATAATGGTAGGGCAAGTGACGTCATCTACCTGGACTCATGCAAACCTTTTGACACTGTCCCACACAACATCCTTGTCTGAAGTGGAGAGGCATGGATTTGATGGATGGACCACTCAGTGGATAAGGAGTTGGGTGGATGATCACACTCAAAGAGTTGTAGTCAATGGCTCGATGTCCAAGTGGAGAGCGGTGACAAGTGTCATTCCTCAGGGGTTGGTTTTGACACCAGTGCTGTTGAATGTCTTTGTCAGCAACAGTGGAATTGAGGCACCCTCAGCAAGTTTTCTGATGACACTGAACTGTGTGGTGTGGTGACATGCTGGAGGGAAGGGATGGGCCATCTAGAGGGACCTGGACAGGCTGGAGCGGTGGGCCTGTGCAACCCTCGTGAAGTTCAACAAGGCCAAATGCAAGGTCCTGCATGTGGATCGAGGGAATCCCATGCATAAATACATAAATGAACAAGGAGTGGATTGAGAGCAGCCCTGAGGAGAAGGACTTGGGGGTATTAGTGGATGGAAAACTGACGGAAAACCAGCAACATGCACTTGTGGCCTGGAAAGCCAACTGTATCCAGGGGGACATCTAGAGAAGTGTGGCCAGCAGATTGAGGGAGGGGATTCTCCCCTCTATGCTGCTCTCATGAGACCCCACCTGCAGGCTGAGAGGACAGGCTGAGAGAGTTGGGGGGGGTTCAGCTGGAGAAGAGAAGGCTCTGGAGAGATCTTAGAGCGGCCTCCCAGGACTGAAAGGGGCTACAGGAAAGCGGGGAGGGACTCTTGATCAGAGGAGTTTTAGTGATAGGATGAGTCCTAACAGTTTTAAACTGAAAGAGGGTAGATTTAATGAGCTATAAGGCAGAGATTCTTTACTGTGAGGATGGCAAGACACTGGAACAAGTTGCCTAGAGAAGTGGTGGCTGCCCCCTCCCTGGAAGGGTTCAAGGCCAGGTTGGACGGGCCTTTGGGCAACCTGGGCTAGTGGAAGGTGTCCCTGCCCAGGGCAGGGGGTGGGACTTGATGATCTTTAAGGTCCCTTCCAACACAAACCAGTCTGTGATTCTTTGATCACAGAAATGGCTGTGCAGTGACGTTAGCTCACTGATGCTGTTGGGTGTGCAGCATGTGGGGGTATTTTGGCCTATTTGTGATCTACTTTTGAATATTCATACTGTTATCAGACTGATATTAAAGGAAATAAGACAAAATAAGCTTGAGCTGCTGTTCAAGCTGCCGTTGCCAAAAGGCTGTCAGGGGCTGGGAAGCCTTTACACGGCAAGAAGCAAGATAAAAAATCAAACCCATGAAGACTGGATTTTCTCATCAACTTTAATTTGCAGGGTCCACATGCTTGTCGATGTGCACAGCAGCTCTGGGAGCCTGTTTGCTGAGCTAGGCAGTAGCGCAGTGCTTATTCATGGGCTTCCTATTAATATATGCAATAACTCATCATGGACTAATTAAGCAGCTCAATTTGTAAAAGAGGCATAAGGGAATTGGATACAGGGCATTTGTTTAAAGAGCACAATGCATTGTTTTGTTTTGGGCAGCCAACCGTTGTGAATCCCGCTGTCCCCTTGACACTGGCAGCAAATCTAGCGAGTGTGCCTGTCGGCAGCATGGCTGTTCTTGGTGTCACGCTGTCACCGCGTTTCTGATAACAAATAACTTTTAACTAATCTGGAGTACCTTTGAGAGCAAGAGGAGACGCTTATTTTCAAGGTGACATGGTGCCTTCTGGCCCGGGAGCTGCCAGCTCCGAGCGCTGGAATTCCCTACACCAGTCACGCCGCCAGCCCCGCGGAACAACGCAGCCGTCGCCGGTGTGAACAGCTGGTGTCTTAAGCAGCTTTGGTAATCCTGCAACTTTGTCAAAATGAACTGAGCTCCAGTTGCCTGGCTTCAGATGGTCTTGAAAGGGCTGAGATGCCACAATTCTATGTGGGGTTTTTTTTTCATATAAACACTGTCACAGAGATGGAACTGATCACAAGTGGTCTAAGTCTTACTCAAAGTTGTTATGAGAAAGGTAGGAGAAACTCTTGGAAGATGTGGAATTGCCAATAATTCACAAGAGTTTAAGTGGTTTATCAAAACCCCCCTCTGATTGCTTTAGTTTACTCATCGGATGGGGTTTGGGGGTGTAATGACAGGGGAGAGCCCTGCGTGGGACCAGCCATGCAGAAGGGTAAGATGGAAATGGAGCAGAGACTCCTAACACTGATAGCTGGGATGGAGGGAAAAGCAGCAGCACCGCAGCCAGTGCTTACAGCAGAGCATCTCAGTAACTGCTAAAGCTAACTACAGCAGATTTTTTTGGCTCAAAAGGATACTAGAAAATATTTTAAGGCTATCCTAATACCTGAACCACTGCTGAGAAACTGTAGCCCTAATGGTCTGCTTCTTTATCCAGATTCTTCTTGTTGCTTCTGTCAAAGCATCAATTCTAGTTGATGTGTCTGCTGTGTAGTCTCTCACATGCATTACATGGATGTCCTACTGGAAATCACATCTTGTTTACTTGCCTTTAATAGACAATTATGATGAAGTGTGCCCACAAAAGGGATAAAAATGTTAGCAAGTAAGAAAGTTGAATTCTCCTTACCAGGGAAGACACCTGGAATGAATGGCAGTCGTAAGTGTGTACCTGCACTGCATATGGAAAATATTTTGACAGTACAAACTGAAAGCAGGCTTTGGAGTTTGGACTTTTTTTTTTTTAGTACACTGATTTTTTGATTTTTTGTATTTTAAAAGAACCACAGTGTGGGACAGGGCTTTGATGCTTTAATGGAATCTGGAGAGCTCAGTATTATGTTTCAGGTTTGGATAAAAGAGAGGAAAATTGCTTCTAGCACTTTTATGCTCAAGAAAAACAATGCCAAAATCATCCCTCTGTGATGTCTTATCTATAATATTTTATCAGTGTGGTATCTAAGTGTGGCTCTGGTCGAGCTTGCTGAGACTTCTCAGCTCAGAGAGGAGATCCAACAAGACTGGAACCTACTCTAAGTTACTTTATATTGACCTTTCTTTTTAAAAAAAGAACAAAAATTAGAGAGGTCTAGGTGGATGGGTTAATTTTCAAGGATTGTCTGCCCGTGGTTCATTGTCACATGCAGGAATTCAAGCAAAGGTGGCAGGAGGCCTGTACAGGTGTACAAGGAGATCCTGACAAAGCTCAAAAATAAAAAAAACATGCTATGGGTGAAAGCAGAGTCAGGTCGCCCAGGGGAACCCAGACACTGTCCAAGTGTGTGGGGATGGGATTGGGAAAGCAAAGCCCTACCTGGAGTTGAATCTGGTGAAAGATGTGAAGGGCAACAACAAAAACTCCTTTGGGTCTACCTGCAGTGGTGGAAGACTAGGGAAAATGTAGGTCTGCTGCTCAATGGGGCAGGGGAACTGGAAAGGTTTGAGGCCTTCAGTGCCATGTTCATCTTGGTAAGATTGGCCCTGAAGAACCTCAGGCCTCTGAGACCAGAGGGAAAGTCTGGAGCAAGTGTGTTGCTTGTTCCCAGTGGAGGAGGATCATATAAACAAACTGGACATACACAAGTCCATGGGGCCTAAGGCATGCACTCATAAGTGCTGATGTCATTGAGAGACCGCTTAAGTATCTTTGAAAGCTCATGGCAACTGGGAAAGGTGCCTGAGGACTGGAAAAGAGCGAATGCCACTCCTGTCTTCAAGCAGAGCAAGAAAGAGAATCCAGGGAATTACAGGCCAGTCAGCCTCAACTTCCATCCCTGGGAAGGCAATGGAGCAACTCATCCTGGAAGCCATTTCCAAGTATCTGAAGGACAAAAAAGCAATTAGGAATAGTCCACATGGATTTGCAAAGGAGAAATCATACGTGACCAACCCAATAGCCTTCTGTGATGAGGTGGCTAGCTCGGTGGATGAGGGGGGAGCAGTAGATGTTTATCTTGACACTAGCAAAGCTTTTGACACTGTCTCCCATAACATCCTCACTGACAGGAGGTTCACTAGAGAAGTGAACGGTGAGGCGCTGGGCTCAGTTGTGATTGGGAGCACTAGTCCAGATAGACTAGGGGGGATGATATATTTTCATGACAGATACATTTTTTCCAGTGCTGGACTTCTTGAGGGTGAACACATGGACTTGCACAGAGAAGTCAGCACAGTCCTCACGTTGGCTGCGTCTCGTCCATGATACACCCCTGCTCAGCAGCGACTCTCAGGTTTACTGACGGTACCTCAGGACAGACAGACAGACAACACTGCCCAGCTCAGCTGGATTGAGTTGCAACAATACTTTAAAACAGCATGGCAGTATGCTGGCAAACGAGTGTTTACATAGCACTGAGATCTAATCTTCAAATCCCCCCAGTTGCTTTAGCTGCTGCTAATTCTGTCCTGTATGATTTTCAGCAAAAAGCCCTATTAACTCAGGCTGTGTACGGCGCCTTCATAAAACTGAACAACAGAAGTTAATCTTTTCTCTTTCATCTCTGTTCGTGTGTTGCTTCTAAGGAATAGCTTTGTAGGTTTTTGCCCTTTTTAGCATGCCAAGCATTTCCTCCATCTCTTTATCTTCCTTTTTTTCCTTTATGTCCTTATCCTTCTTCTTGAGACAGCCTCATCTGTGGGGACCACTGGGCTGCAGACAGAGGACAGCTAGTCTGAGGAGGTTTAAGAAAATAGTTATCTGAAGATTAAGTGGAGATGGCAAGCAGACGGCTCTGCTTTTATCTGCTTTTGCTCCTTGTTAATTGCCATTGGAGAGAAAAAGGGGTTTTATGTTTTCAGTGATGGGGAGCGGATAACTTGTTTAATCTTGCAATCTCGTTCCAGTCTCATGACTCACATCGGAAAGGAAAAAAATTTGTCTAAAAGATCATACGAGATAGCCGCCAAACAGCTTCTTTCTTTGGCCCAAGCTTCTCCCCTTCATTCCCAGGATAAAATAAAGCCAAAGACAGAAGTTGTCATGCCAGCCCCAAGTGCTGCAGTCCATAAGCTGTGGGTGTGGGTCAGACACCCTCTGAGATGATTTCTTGCTGGCTCTTTTCATCTGTGGAGCAGCCCTGTCAGTCCCTGTACGTGCACCCAGTGTCTTGCCAGGGATGGGACATGAGGTTCCTGGCAGGGGCATGGTTTTCTCCCATGCTGCTTCTTGCAATGATATATTTTAATTTTTAAAGTTGGCTTTAGACCTGAAGTCTTTCTGGCTGGCCCCAAGGTGTGAGCAAAGCTGTGTGTCACCAGTCGGTGCTTTGGAAATGTGTCGGGTGGGTTGTGCTTGTTCAGGCTGTTTCTGGAGCAAGGTGCAGGAAGCATTTGATATCCTTTTCCCTCTTGTTTGGAGGTACCCTATTGAAAAGATTTGTGGACACTTGCTGCACACAGGTCTTTTCCTTTTTGGCTGATGGTAAAAATTTTTGCTGGAAAGAGCTAAGGAATTTCTTCCCCCTCTTGTAGCCATTTGCACTTAATTATTTTTACAAAAGAGAAATAATGATTTGCAGATGGCAGCAGAAGAATCCTCTAAGAATGTGCCTTTCATTTTGGATATGCCTTTTTACTGTGGTTTGAAGCCAGTAGATTTAAGAGTCGGAGTGAAATCACATGAGGCTGAGCGGAGACCGCCAGGCATGATCTGCCCAGCCCCAGATTTCCATTTTCTCCTTCCCTTTGGTGCACTCTTGTCACAGGAGAGTCTCTGTAAGTGCCCAGCCTGCCCCTGAATTTGCCCTTCTCAGCTGCAAACCTCAGCAGGGCGACTTCAGCAGGGTGATGCCTGAGGGAAACCACCCAGTAACATGAACCATGGATTAACAGTTCATCCTTTAAGACTTGGGGTTCATGACTCTGTTTTTTTAATTCTCTGATTATCCCAGTTCCTACCAGTTCTTGCAATCCTTAAGCAAGTCACCACTTCAATTTTCAAAGATGTTTTCAAAGATGTTTTCTTCCAGTGTTAGCCTGCACGTTTCTTCCTGTTTTATAGATTTGATTTGATTGCATAGATGAGCTCAGAAACCTATAATGGTTTGGCCAGCAGTGGCCGTGAGAGTGAGAATCTCGTCATGACTGTATTTGTTCAGTGTTTGTGTTTGCTCCTATAGGTATAGGATACACACTATACACAACTACTTTGTGCAGTTACTGTAGGTATAATAACACGTGTATAACAGCCCTGGGGCTGTGTGTGCTGAACAGTATTTGCAGCTCAGTTCCTCAGTCCTATGGCAAGTAGGAGTCTCTTCCGTGGCACAGTGACACTGCAAGTGAGATTTGTTGCACTGAAACAAGAGTTGAGTAGAAATTAGATATTTAGTCCTAACTAGCAGTGGAGGGGAGCTGGCTACTCATGTGGGTGCAATTCATCCTCCAAACAGTGCCCATCCCTCTCCATCGACAGCAGGGGAAGCCTGGCAGGGACGAGGCACCTTTCTTGTGAGCAGCTAACGGTGAACCAAAACGAGCCTTGCTTGGAACTCTGTCCAATAAACCACCGCTTTTGGAAACAGTTTGCAAAGAGGAGGTGTGGTTGTGGGGAGGAGGAGGGAGGCGTAGGCTGGCTGGGGTCCCCAGCATGGGTGTCCGTGCATCCCGGGGAGCACAGCACGCACGTGGTCCTGCGCGGGACCCACTGCACAGCCTTGGCCATAGTGTGGCTGTGCTTGTCCTGCAAAGGTGAAGGCCTTTTTATTTTTAAGCTAATCTCTTTACTCTGTGTAATAAGGCCCTAATGACAGCTTGAGCTTCTTTCTGGTGACTAAATATTTTAGTCCTTATTCAATGTCTGGTGACGTTCATAGGAATTTTTTAATTGATTTTGATGGGCATTGCCTTAAGCCTAAGAAGTGCTGCTTCAACCAGACACACGTAAAAGTGCACTGGTCTCCAGAGAGCCAAGAGCACAGGGGTGTCAGCCCTGACCAGTGCTCTTCCTAAATAATCCCATGTGTGGATGAGCTGTATAATATCCATCTCACCTGTCTTGAAATGCCTTTCTGTGTCTGGCCCTACATCTGGGCTTTCTCTGCAGATCAGGAGACAAGTGCCTTTTGAGGGATGATTCCTCCCACCCTGATGTCGGTTGGTAAAGCTTTTTGTGGAGGTGCCTCTCTCTTGAGTTAGAGATCTTGCTATTAAAAGCCTCTGAAGAGAAGAGATGCTCCCTGCTAAAATCTTTTTTCCTGCTTTACTTCAATGCAAAACCAAATGTAGGATGGAAGACTGGAGCTAAATAAGGGTAGCATAGAATGGCCCTGAATTTCAGGCAGGATCTGCCAACAGTGGGACAGCACGTGCAAGTAGGCTGGTTGGCTCGATGACTGCTTCAGACTTTGCATAGCCGTGACTGCAGGGTTAAGGCTCTCAGTTTAGGTTGTTAACTCCAATCCAGCACTAGATTAAAGCTGTCACCGCAGTCCCAGTCCT
Organism: Athene noctua; assembly: GCF_965140245.1. NCBI lineage: Eukaryota > Metazoa > Chordata > Aves > Strigiformes > Strigidae > Athene > Athene noctua. Next base: position 11,696,483 of record NC_134055.1, read on the forward strand.
TGCCGCAGCCGTGATGGAGCAGGATGTGCCTTTGCTTTGCAGCTGTGGCACTTTACAGCTCGTGTATGGAGATCATCTGTCCCTGAGTCCTGTGCTAACTGGGGCAGGCAACAGTGTTGGCTTCAGCCATCCCCTCCCAACTGCTGCCAGATCTCCACTGCGTCCTGATCTTCCAGCTTGGGAAGATGAACAGTGTTATTCTTTCCAATGCCAAAAAAAAAAAAAAGCTATGAACTGGTTATGAAAGTATTTGACTTGTCAAAAGCTTTTCACTGCTTTCTTTCTGGAGCAGGAAAGGAAAAGCAGAAAAAGAATGGTTTTCAGCTTTCTTTTCCTTTTTTGGTGTATGAAAACTTTGGGGTTTGGTTTTCATTTAGAAAATGCAAAAAGGAAACCACTACCAGTGTGAAAATGAAATACAACAATAGGTTTTGGTCAAAGCAAAGCGCTTTCAAGAAAAACAGCAGCTACAATACCATTGTCCTAAGTAATTATCGCTGCCTTTTCGAAGGAGTTAAATACCACCTAATTGTTGATCAGCAGATAGTGTGGGATGCGACCCGTGACAACGCACAAATTAATTGCTACCTTTAAACCGTACATTTGCTTAACAGCTGCTATTAGTTCATTTTAAGAGATTTTACAGATCTGGGACTAAACCCAAGTCCCTCTGCCATCATCACAAGATGTCATTGGCAGCATCAAGGCTTTGACTGCGTTTTGCGCAGCACATGTGTGACCCAGTAATATATGATCTTAACGCAAATAAAATGAAATCCCGTCTCTTTCCTGTGTGTATGGAGCTTAAGAGAAATAAAAAGCAGCTGGTGTTAGACTGGCTCACCACCGACACTGCTGGCTGAGGGGTTTATTGCTGGCGTGGTTGTATGGGTTTGGTGAGGAGCGTCTGTGATTAAATGTATGTGTATTCTCCCAGTGTTCCCAGTAAATCAGTGCAGTGTCGGGTCAAACCTGAGAAGGTCCACAAGAGCAGGGTCTGTGTGTCTGTTCTGGTGCCCCTATCCGGGACTGGTGAGAACGAAAAGGGATTTCTAAATCACAGTATTTTTCATGGAAATGGAGTTCCTGGTACCTGGCAAGCCTGCCCCGACTGGGCTGTGGCTCCTCGGTGGGATTTCTGCTGTGGGCCCCTGTGCCTGCCCCATTCTTGCTGAAGCCAGGACTGCTTGAACTCTTGGCCAGCATAAAGCTTAGGGCAAGGCTAGGGTTTAGGCAGCAGATCACCCTCAACACCTTCAGCAAGGTTTTCTTACAGCAGGAGGGTGTTAGAGAACTAGAGAATGTGTTGGTCTCTGGGAAAGCTGAGTCATCTCTCTCTGGTGAAGGCATCTAACTGAAAAGTAATTATACCGAGATGAAAACAGTCAGTGACAAGCTCTGTACCAGCAGTTTGAGTTCAGATTCTCATTTCATGCCGCAGAAGGATAAGTAATTCTAAATAGCTCTAAAGACATTTAAAAGCACCCAAACCATGACAGACAGAATATAGCAAATGAGAACAAGGTAAGTTATTATATGCTTTGTGAGCATATACAAAGCCTTATTATCACTGGTACACTGGTACACGCGTTATCATTGTGTGTGTGTACCTGTAATGGGCTTCTCTGGTGCGGGGCAGGTTTGGTGACACCAATCCTGATCCTTTCTTTCCCTAGCACTGCTGAAGGCTTTTCTCTGCCTCCAACATGATGTGCATAACTGTGCTCAACAGTGTGCTAGAGCTTGCTCATTTACAGGAAAGATCAATGAGTGGCTTCTAGTTAAACTAATGAAGCAGAGCTGAGAGGCACTTTTCAGACCCAGAGCCTCGAAGGAGCAGATCCTTTTGCACCTGAATGCATCTTTTTAATTAAAAAAAAGTTTTACCAGCATATTCTGATTAAAATCTCAACCCTGGTAGGTAATGATGGCATTGGCACCTCCCAAATGAACTGCTGCTGAGTTCGGTGTGCGGGGCCATGCTTAAGGCTGATTTAAAGCCTATCGAAGGGGATGGAAGCATTTCCATTTTCCTTTAGGGACTTGGCTCACACTTTACAAATGTAATTTGAAGTGGAGCCAGAACGTGGCCCAGGCTTCACCGTAGAGGGAATTTGGTTGAAGGCTTTAAGGTTTGGATTGCTTTAAAGTCTGGATTGACTTTAAGGCTTCCTGGTGATATAAAATATCTTAACCTGCTGGTATGACTTGCAAAACGATGAGTAGTGTTGGAACAGCCCTTCTGCATGACCTTGCTAGAGCAGGGGGATGCATAAAAAGCAACCTCTGCTTGGCCTCTGAGGCTGCAGCAATGGACATTTTTTCCAGCAGGTGGTTCAGGAAAATTTGATGACTAATCTGGGAGCATTCAAGGTGGGATCTTCTGATTTTAGGCTTTGATTTTGTGTGTTTACAGGGAATTGCTATATTTGTCATTTTAAACTCGTACGAAACCCAGGAACACTGATGAATTAGGCACTAATAACAATTAGTGTTGAAATCTAAACAAATGAATGAGAAGTGAGTCATAATGTCGTCATGACCTGAAGACACAGCACTGCTCATTGTCTCTTTTCTTCTGCGTTGTTCACTTTATACATTCTAGTTTCCAGAACTCATTATTTCCATTTGGGTTTTGAAATGCATTTCAGAAAAAAACTGAAAAGTTTCCAAAACTCAAGATAAAAAATGCTTTAGTTGATGAGAATGTTTTGTTCTACTAAATATGAAATTTTGCTCCATTCACAGCTTTCATTTTTATTATAATTTATTATAAATTTTGAACTTAACACAAAACCAAAAATACAGGCACTCTCCATTCTGATGAGCTCTAAATAAGTCTTGTTCCATTATCTTGAAATGCTACGTTTCCTTTTTGGCAGAATTTCACTGAAATCACCATATTCCAAATTTTTAAAGAAAAAGTTTTTAGATGCTTTTGACTCATCTCTGTTTTCAGACATGGCCAAACCTTTACATGCTGAATTCACAGCAATTACCTGTAAGGTGAAAGTGTGAGAACAGAGCAGGGCACTTCACATCTGTGTCCTTTGTATTCATGTTGCAGTAGAGTCTCCTAGAGCAAAACGTAGTGCACACCGGCCGTAGATCTGTTCTTGAAAACATGTGCTGCTGCTCTGGGTCTTGTAGCCTCTGTCATGCATTTGAAAGGAATAAAATAGAAGTAGCTGCTTCAGCAGAAAAGTTATTAGTGCTGGTGTGCCCTTGAGTGGCAAGCCTCCTATTTGGAGGCAATAGCTGAAATGAGACATGTTCCATTTTATGATTTTGTCTGTGAAGAAAGTCCTTTTAATCTCAATTTAATGAAAGCTGGCTTAAGATGTGTAAGTGACTGTTAGTGCTTGGAAGAGGCAGGAGTAAAGCTTGAAGCGGGTTCCAAAGCAAGATGAATCTCTTCTTTAGATGAGGCAGAATTTGGAATGTGGCTGGGTAACCACCATACACTTATTTGTTTATAAGTACACGATACTTCATTTAGATAAATGGCTTGGGAAATACATGGCAGAAAATGTGGCAGAATAAATTAGCTCAGTGACAGTTACATCAGGAGCACCCATCTTTTCAGTCTCTCAGACCAAAATAACTGAGAACAGTCTGGCCTCGTTAATTGTTTACTGTTAACGGGGGATGTCTTATCATCCTTCTGCACTCCTACTAAATGACAGACACTGCTTTTTCCACAGCACAGCCTTTCTCCAGATACAGCGTTTTGAATATGTTGGTGAGAGTACGGATATAAGAGCACCCATCCATCCCATGTAGGTGTCAGCAGGCTCTGCTGGGTCTTGCTCTTGTCCTTCATTGGTGCCTCATGAAAGACCGTGAGCCACCACAAGGCCTTACACAACAGGTCCCCTTGTCCTTCCTGTCCCTGGTGTGCCAACATGTTTTATCAGGTGACTTTCAATATATTAGGCCAGCTGAGAGAGGGAACAGGAATGTCCCCTCCATGGACCAGGGCCATCTCAGAAGCTGCAGTGCCCTGGCCTGAACTAGTTCCTGTGTAGCAGGAGCTTGGCTAGATGGGTAGACATCATGAAGAACCTTAAACTTGCTGATTTTTGAGAACATAATATCTGATGGCAAAACTATTTGTCCCCACGAGGTAGAATGATTAATACCGGCTGTTAATTTAAGATTGGGAAAGCCTACCTCATTGTCCCCTTTCTCAGAGCTGTTATGAGTACCAGAAGCAGCGAATGCTTTTGCTGGGTTTCTGTCCTGGTCCAAAACAAAGTTCTTGTTGGTTCTGGATGTTGATGTCACCAAAGTCCCGTAGATGTATGGCATGCAGCCCAGCCTGGGAAGTCCTCTGGTGCTGAATTGCTTCACTGTAGCGGCAAACCACGGCCTAACACAGCAGCACCACCCTGTGCAATCCCATCTGCACCCATACCGTGGGGGGTCCTGTTTGTCCATTTGCTCCTATACATCCTTCATCTAGAAACTCTCACTCTTCATCTTCTTCCCATGAAACCACACTGCCCACATCTTCTCAGCTGATCTCCGGAGACAGCTGATGTGGAGGAGCTGTTGCAGCATGGAGCAAAACCTGGCTGCGTCAGCCAGCCCTCTAGAAAAAGATATGCTTATGTGAAAGAAATTTATGCTCTTCCCTGAACTCTTTGCCCTCTGGCTGTAATAGAGGGAGGTGAGGGCAATTTGCCTCCTAAGCAGCCTGGCTTCTTTCCCTGCCTGATCCAGTTAGCCCTCCCCAATCTTGAACCTGCTTGAAGGAGAAGGGATGGAGGAAATGGCTTTCCCATAAGACACTGAGTCCACAGCAGAGAGCCCCACCAGATTAAATGCCATCACAGCCCTCTTCTGGCAGTGGTCTGAAGCAAATTAGTTGGAGAGAGATGGGAAATGAAAGCACAGATCATGATGTTCAAGATGTATCATGGTCATGACAGGCAACAGCCCTGGCGTGGCTTTTGCAGACACTTAGACACGGTGAGCTGCTCTCTCCGTGTCTGCTCCTGAAAAAGAATACAAAATTAAATCTGCAGAGAGTTATTGAATACAAAGACTCCACCTCTTGCTCAAGGAGTGCTTAAGCCACAGATTGCCTGAAGCTGGGAAGCACCAGAGGGGCAGGTGTCACCATGTGTTTGCCTTGTTCTTCATTCTCATCCCTGGATACTGGCACGTGGTTGCCCTTGGAGAGGCCAGCCGTGGCGTGTGTACAAAGCCAGCTTGTCATAATCTTTACACAGCACAGATGAGGTGTGTGTCCCTGCAGAGCACAGTGCAGAAGATGGGATCTTCCCACTGGGGAGGCACTGCTGGGCTCTGCAGTTCTGGGGCCATGGGCGCCTGCGGTCACGGGACACTCCAGTCAATAAAGGTGCTGGAGTCAGAGAAAAAGGAAAAGGGAGAAAAAGTACAGTCAGACTGCATGACCCAGCGGTCGCTCTCTGTCTGTCTCATCTGTTGTGCATGGTACTCCCCGTGCTGCCCTCAGCCTTTCCAGGATGCCCAGCACTTTCTGAATGCCCAGCAGTGCTCTGGGCATACCTAACGCTCCTGAGACATCCACAGCCAGAGCGATGTGGGCCACGAGGGCATGGGAGGGAATGCACGTGGGAGGTGGATGCCACCACATGGGGTAGCCTGAAGCGCAGCACAGTTTTGGCAGAGTTGAAACATAGCAATTTTGACTTAAAAGACAAATTTCTACAGTGAGAAGCTGTTTTGTGTGCTGTTCCAGGCTTCGGCTGAAAAAGTAGAAATACTCTTTCTGGAAATGTCTGATTAGAATATAATCACCATTTTCATACTTCTTGGTGCTTTTTGAGGCTCTCAGTTACAGGGAATGGTAATTGGTTTCTTCATGTTAGAATAAAATATCTGAGTATGCGTGTTCGTAAGTATGTACACATACAAATAAATGAAACATTAATTGTTTTTATCAACACGCTTCATTGAGAGAAAAAATTTCTTATGAGCTCTTTTTATGGCTCTCTAATAGCTATTTGGGTGACAATCTGTCTGAAACCAGCATTGTGGGATTGTATCACTTTCACTGCAGCTATTTCTAATTGGCAAATCAAGGACAAGAGGAGTCAGGGAAGAACAGATAAGGACTCTGCTCCTGTTATTAAAATGCAATCTCAAAATTGGCCTGTGCTGAGTGAAATGTAGTGCCACTAACCAGGCTTGCAGTACCTTTTGCAGGGATTGAAGGCATCATTATTCTGCAGAGGTTTTCTTTTCTTTGAGGGGTAAATTAATTAGTGATTTTAAAAAAGGGATGTAATATGAAAATAGAAACAAATGGATATTAGCTGATCTTAAACAAAGACTATGCCTTTGAGGACTTAGAATTGAAATTCTTAAAATCTGTTAAGTACTTAGTGAGATGACTACACATAACAGGACAAGGGAAAGCACAGAAGTGTGGTAACCACAGTAGTATCACATGAATGAACAGTATCCTGTCAGATAAACACATTTAAATGGACCTTTAAAAGATCTAACCTCGTCTTCCTTGTCCACCAATCTGTTGTTCTTACAGACCCGAGCCACAGCTCAGGTCCTCATGTGCTACTCGCTACATGGACAAAAAGGAATGTATACCCCGACCCATCTCACCTGTATTTAGTCTGACAAAATCACATGGTGGATGGTCCCAACTCTTCCATGCTTTGAGAAACCTAGAAGACATCTCAGATGGGCTTTTCATTCTGGTTCCTGTGGACACTGGATGTCCAGTAATTATTTTACAGTGTCTGTGAAGAGAGTAAGAAAAGAAAATACTTATATGATGCACAGTAGTTTAACTTGGAGAAGTTTCTGAAGAGAACTTCTCAACTGGAAAATTTCACAAGACTCAGAAATTAGAAACATCTAAAAAACATCACAGTAGACATTTAAGTTTGAAATATCCCTAAATGGCCTGCTGCATTAAATAATTCCTTATATTCCAGTGTCTTGAATGGGCCTCAGCTGAGGTTAGACTGCCACTGCGCTAGGAACCATCTACATGTGTTGTGACAGCCTCTCTCCTCTTATGATTGTATCTCAGTTAGGCTACATGAGCTGTAAAAGGAGAGAACAAAGGTTGATAGCACAGAAATAACTTGTCAAGATGCTCCGTGGAAGAACCAAGATAAGATTTCACACTTTCTCTACCCTAGCCCAGTGGTGTCCGCGATGTGACCTCCAAACATCTGTCTTAAGCATCTCTGCACAGGAACTTCAGAATAATTCAGTCTGGAAAGGACTTTCGGAGGGCTGTAGTTCACTTCCAGCTCAAAGCTGGCCAAGCTTCAGAGTCAGATCAGCTTTCCCAGGAACTTGCCTAGGATAGAGAATAGAGGCTCCACAACCTCTTGTGGTCCCAGTGCTGGATGGTCTTGTTGTGCATCCTGACTGTGGGAGCTGAGCATAGAGAAGGCGTTAATTGTTTGCATTAATATAAACAGTTTGAAATCAGAGTAGTTAACAGAACCAGAGCTTGCTGTAAGGTGCACACAGGAGGGAGGACTGCAGCCCTGGGATGCTCACGGCCATGCACCCAGCCACCTGGCACTGTAGGGGCAGAGGGGCCATGGCTCTCCTACCCACCCCTTTGCTCCCCAAGATACTTGGATAACGTACTGTCTACGTCTGCAAGGAACTTGGGATATTTCAGGCTTTTCATAAGCACAAACAGATGCCCGAACACCAAAGCAGTTGTGATTCTGTGTGTTTTATCTTTTGTATAATGCTCCTGCTTGGACCCGTCAAGTGCAGTCTTACACGTGGTTGATTTATAGCAATTTTGTGTGTGTAGCTTAACCTTCAGCCAGTGTTCAGGGCAGTGGCCAGACAACATAGACAGCATGGAGACCCACCTAGCTGTCCTTTCTGGAAAGGATGATCAAAAGGGTATCCTGATATAGTGGTTTGTTCTGCTTTTTGTGCAGCACTTCAGCTGGGTAATACCAGAGTCATCTGGGGACAGCACAGAGCTAACGCTTCATCTGGGTCTTACTGCTGTTAAATTGCACTGAAGAGGTGCAATATAGTCAGCACAACAGCCAGACAGTGTTTGCTTCGTGAAAAATCATTAGTTGTGATGCTCTGCAAAGTGGTGTCCATGCTGTGACCAGACCCAAGGTAAGCGGAAAGAAATGAAGAAGATGCCTTACGCTGGGCTTTTGGGAGTGGGGGAGCTTTGAAATGTGCTCCTCAGGAATGCAGTGCCAGCTGTAGCAAGCTAATGGAGTCTGCACGCAGCAGAGAAGGGATTTCAAAACCACTTGGATCTCTACGCTGGGAGTTCAGCCCCGTAGATCAAATGAACAATTTGCAGTGTGGCTTATAAGAGGGTTTAATGTGAAGCAAGATGCTTACTGGACAAGTATCAAGGACGCTTTCCTACTGTAGTGGTGGGGTACATGAGCATGACTGATGCCCAGTTGGTGGTAGGTAGAGGTGGATGTGTCTGTGCTGGGGAAGGGTTACATCTGCTCTTCTGGGCATTAATGTCACCTCAGATCTCCTAATGGAGCTGTGACCAAAGGTGCTCTTGTTCCAGTGAGTTGAGTCACCCTAAGCAGCAGTAGAAAGTATGTTCTGCCTTCATTGGTTTTGGTTGAGTTAGGCTTAGGAAGGGTTCATGAAGCAGCTTTGTCAGCAGATCTGGAGTATTTTCTTAAGGTACCTTGTATTTCTTTAGTTATAAATAATCCAAACATGTAAGTTCACTGTAGATAGGGAAAAGTGGGAACTGACCAAGATTTGCCTTTTTTATACCACCAAGGCAAGGCCCTTTGTAATGTGGACGATGTAAGACCTGGGCATGTAGACGTTCCACGACAGCCCTCATCAAAACCATGTGAATCCTTTCTGCATGCAACACAAAGCTGTTGCTGTTGCTGGTTAGACAGAGAGGCTGCAATCCTGGCTCTGAGAAAGACAATGGGACTTGTGCTGCTGATCTCGGGGAGAGCAGGACTTAATAGCAAAAGAAGGCTTTGATCAAGATCAGATTGTACAGGAGAAGCGTTAATCCTATTATTAATTAAAATAAGAATGCAGTTCTTTTTTTAAATAGTGCTGTGTATAACAGGAGGAAAAAACCCCAACATTTTGCATCAGACACATTTTTGCTTCAATCCCTTCCAAATCTGTCCCCACTTACTGTTCAGCCTTGTTCCTCTTAGCTAGTGCTTTTGTGCACTAGTTGAAGGATTGAATTTCTGGCTCAGTTCAAGTCCTCTGAAGTCAGTGGCCATGCACCCAAAGTACATCTGCATCAGGGGAATGCTGTGGTCTTTATTAAACCAACATCTAATGGTGAGTACGAGCCCTGGCTGCTTGCTCTGGAAACTTTTGAAAATGAAAGAGTCCAGATGGATGGCCACCAAGGTAATTTCATGGTCTTGGAGTGTAGATCTGGTAGCTGTACCACAGTTATCACCCTAAACACTGCTCCCAAAGACAGGGCTTCCAAATTTAAAATCACAGTTCCAGCTCAGCGGCTGTTCTGTCCTGACAGGGAATGTTTCAGGAATTGGCCAGACTTGAAGGAGTGATGTTCAACAGATGATGGTGCCTACCATGTTGAGATGAGCAGCTGTTAGCATTTTATTAATCTTAGAGAGCCTTTGCACAATGCTTTACCTGTACACGTACCAGAATTTTAATATCCTTTTTTAGCAGAGGTTGAAGGCTGTCTGTGACAATCAATTTTCAGTGCTGATGATAGCTTCAGAGCCACAGCAATTGCTCAGGCTTTAAACTTCCATACTTGGTTTTGGATGCAAAGTATTCATTATTTCGAAGTACGAGATGGCTCCACTTGAAGAGGAGATTTTCATACTGCCAGAGAAAATAAGCAGATGGTAGATTGAATGGCAAAAATATGACAGAGCTGCCCTGGTCTCTAACCATCTGGTTTGGACCTTCGTTTAACATATCAAACTTACACGCACTAAGTGCATCTGCAGCAGACAAGGTGCTGGGAGGGGGAGTGTGTTGGGCAGCAGCACTTGACAGCCCACAGATGAGGATCTGTCCTTAGTAGAATGGGCAGATACTTTTTCCCCTCTAAAACAAGGGCCAGAGGACAGTGAGGTTCCAAATTCCACTTGCCCTGCCCGAGCTGCGCACAGGTCATTACCAGAGTGGCAGTCAGGTGTCGGTGGTGACGCAGCATCACTTGTGTTTTGGCAGGACCAAGAAAATAGGTTCTGTGCTGGCCCCCTCCAGCTCTTCTGGATATCAGCTCTGTGCATTTCCTCCTGTCTAACCCACGGTCAACTAAAATACAGCAAGAAAATTCAGAATGGAGCATTTTTCAAAGGAATGTGTATGGTTCAGACACGTCCATCTCCCTCTAGCTCGGCGGTGGCTGGGTGGCAGAGCAGGCTTCGTGCACCAGGGACAGGCAGGACCCTTTGAAGCCTCTCCTAAGAACAAGATCTAAAACTAAGGTAGAGAGCCTTAGATAAACCTGACAGTTTGTTTCAACACTGTTGTTCAGAATCCTTTCCAAGCATAATGAATGAGAATGACTGTGGCAAAAACATTGGAGAGCTTAGGAAACATTGTCAGTCTGGTTTTGAGCACTGACAAGGCATGAAATACCTCATGTGCCTATGTGTCTGTACGTACTCATAGGCATTCACACCAAATAACAGACACACAGACACCGCATACGTTTCCTCCTTCTATATTTGCATGCTCTAGTTTTATACTCATTAGCTGCTCTTTTTGGTGAGTTACTTCAGCAGTTTTCTGCAGAGACGAGAGGCTGAGTCACATTCAATCGTATCCATCTATGAACATCTATGGAGGAGCTCGGCTTCCTTCCAGCGCCTTCCCCATCAGGGTTTGATGAGAGGATATCTATAATTACAGATCACAGAAGCCACAGTCGTGATGTGCTGGAGTTAAGAGGACTGGAAAGAGCTCGGTGGAGCTGGGGTGCTGTCAGCTCAGGAGCTGCTCTATCACGCGCCTGCCTCTCTCTGCATAAATAATTCTGTTTCAGAACTGCCTCTTACAGTTAAAATGATACATGGCACCTTCCCCCCTCCTCCTGCCACTCCCCACGTGGAATCATGTTAGTCTGAAGAACCGTCTAAGGATAATTTTCTCTAAAGGCTTTTTTGCATGAAAAATAGATCAAACTTCTGTTGAACTATTTATGCTATTTTAGTTTTACAGCTTTGACAGAAATGGTAATAGGAAAATGAGATCAAGATGCTTTTGGTACATTACTGGCAATAAAAAAAAAAAAAAAGAGCAACCTCCAAGTAGTTCAGGGTCAAATCCTGCAGGTAATTTCTGTCCTAGGAGCATACAAAGCCCAGCATGTTTTTCTCCGCCTGAAATGGCTTACAGGTATTGTTGATGCTGTTTTTAAGGCACTTGTCTTTTACGAGTCTGTAATAATCTTTGCATTATACTATTACAACATAATCAGGTCCTTGTCATGCTGCCAAGACTGATCAGATAACATTAGAGCACTGAGGAATTTTAGTACTAAACTTATTAGGAGAGACCCAGATTTATACCATGATAGTTGCAAACCACTTTAGCACATAACTGGAGCTTTGTGCTCTGCAGGCCTGCGGGTCTCAGCCGTATGGGAGCTGGTGATACAAATTTTGGCTCCAGCTCCTGCCAGGGCTGGGAGTTCAGGTGTAGGAGCATCTCTCCAGTTTCACCAAGCATTTGTGAGATGTGGGTATAAAAATACTCTGTTCCTCTCTTTAAAAAAAAAAAAAAATTACTCTTTTGGAAGTACTAAAATGACAAAGCTACAGCTGTTCTGGTTGCTGTAGTTTTAATTTTGCAGCAATTAAAGTATCAGTCCTGATGCACTGAGAAGCAAAACGCTTGTTTTCAGCAGTTTTTCCAAGCCAAGAGGATGTGGACACTTGTCATTACAGCTAATCCTCCCCGTGCTGTGCTTTGTGATCGGAGCCTTTTAAATGTAGCTTCCCACCAAGCCCATTCTTATGTGTCTTATCTGGTGATAAAATCAAATCAATACCTATTGTAGCCAGGAATGATGCACTATTTAAAACAGGTTGTGTTGCATTTGTTGGAGGAGCACAGCATAAATTTTTCTTTGGAAAAACCAGTTTAGGCAAACACAATTGAGGTACGTATGTATCTTTCTCCTTGAACTGTGGCGGCAGGGAAGAATCACTGCTTTGCATTGATGTGAAGATTGCTTTTTTCTAACATCTCCAATATGTCAAATGTTAAACTATTTATGTTCCTTGTCGAGTTAAGAGGGTGAAAACCATGGCTATTACCTGGTATTGCTGTAGATTAGTATCTGTGGAGTGAATTGTGCACCTGAGTTCCACTCTCATTTGGCATTTTTAAGTGGCCATTATAAAAGGAATGAATTTAGTAGTCTCAGCAGGAAAGGTAAGACATTTGGACACTGAACAATCTGGACATTTCTGTTATTGGTCTGGCACAAGATAGACCGGAACCTGTCCAAAGTGGTATCATCTGTGAGGATAGGAAATGTGAGAAAAGGAATGCCAAAAAAGAAAAAGAATATGTTGTTTTAAATGTAGTATAACCTCTCCCACTTCCATTCTCTGCTTGAATTGACATGGTCTGAGATGGTCAGGTTAGGACATGGTCCATTCAAAAATCATATTTTAAGGAGATGGCATGTGGATACCATGCCTGATCTGGCTGCTTAGCCCTGATCCTCTCAGAAAGGTTTTCAGTGACCTCATGGCAGGGAAAAGAAATCTAGGGGTTTAGCAATGAAATTTCTTTTCCTGTTTCAGTTGCAGAATGCTGAGACTCTTTTGCTTCTTCATAGAGGTTTCCAAGATAATTTATTAGTTGTTCAGGATGAAGTTGTGTTGAGATTTCCAACAAGACATTCTCTGTTGGGTCCATCACTGCAGACGTTGTCTCTGCCCATACAGTGTTGCCTTCTTCTGAGATCAATGTACCAGAGGGTTTGTTCCTCCTCATGCTCAGAAATGTTTCACCATCTGGTTGTTCTGCTTGTTGGTCTTGGCTATAGATACAACACTGTACCTTTGCTGGATCTATAGCAAAATAGCCTCAAAGGTGGTACATTTACTGCTTTTGTATAAATTCTCCATTCACTGGTCGTCCCTTGATGTGATCTGTGAAAATCCACATATCCCAATTAAAAAGCAATCCTCTTCAGGGAGTGCTTGTGTCCACCTGCAGAGATCATGAATACTATATTCCACTGCAGCAGAAGTAAAAAGTTCACAAAGAGAGCTGATTTTCTTTCTTTTTTTTTCCCCCTCTGTATGTGGTTTCTCAACTCAGATTCATGTAATTCAACTTAACATTTCTACTGGAGTTCTTGCTGTGATTGTTACATGAGATAGTGGCATTTACAGGAGCTTCAAGGAGCACTCCAGTGATGATACAGGATATAACATATATAAAAAAATATATATATAAAATGTAAAATATTATCCAGCTTGCTGTGTGTGAGTTATACAACTTCTGGCTGTCGCCCATAAACAGCCATCAGCGAACGATGTGGAGGTGTTTATTTACCAGAATTTGGATTTAGCAGGCTTGCTGTGGTGTGTGTCTCTCAGCTACATTACATGAGCCTTGTGCCAGGGAAATAAAGGTGCTACTGCTAAGTTATACTTGTAAGTACCAAACCGTGAGGCTTTCTAGAGGAAGTAAGGGCAGCACACTGCCTTTGCTTTGTGCTGAGGATGCTTAAATACCAGGCAGGTATGGCATTGCCTCTCTCTTCCAGAGAGATGGTAAGTGTAAGGGATCACAGAATCACTCAGGTTGAAAAAGCCCCTCGGGATCATCGAGTCCAACCCTCAGCCCGACTCTACAAAGTTCTCCCCTACCCCACATCCCCCACAGCTCATCCAAACGGCCCTTAAACACCCCCAGGGATGGGGACTCCCCCCCTCCCTGGGCAGCCTATTCCACTCTCTGACCACTCCTTCTGGGAAACATTTTTTCCTGATGTCCAGTCTGACCCTCCCCTGTTGGAGTTTCAAGCCGTTCCCTCTTGTTCTGTCACCAGTTCCCTGTGAGCAGAGCCCAGCCCCAGCCTCTCTGCAATGTCCTGTCAGGAGCTGTAGAGAGTGACGAGGTCTCCCCTCAGCCTCCTCCTCCTCACACTGAACACTCCCAGCTCCTTCACTGGCTCCTCACAGGATTGATTCTCCAGCCCTTCCCCAGCCTCGTTGCCCTCCTCTGCCCTCGCTCCAGCCCCTCGAGATCTCTCTCGGATTGAGGTGCCCAAACCTGGACACAACCCTCCAGGTGTGGCCTCACCAGTCAGAGCACAGGGGGACTGTCACCTCCCTGTCCCTGCTGGTCACACTATTTCTAATCCAAGCCAGGATGCCGTTGGCTTTCCTGGCCACCCGGGCACACTGCTGGCTCCTGTTCAGCTGCTTGTCAATGAGAACCCCCAGATCCTTCTCTCCCAGACATGGTTGCCCCAAAAGCACTGTGTGTTTACTTCTCCTTGCACAAGCTGCCGCTATGGGAATCCTGCCCCCCCCCCCCCCCCCCTACCGTCTGGGGGTGAGGAGTTGGGCTTTGGGCTGTCCTGCCCCACGTCTCATTGCCTGCTCGAGCATTGTTCCTGCTGCCGTGGAGCACCCGTGCCCCTCTGGAGAGCAGCAGCAGCCACGCTTTGGGCATGAGGGGTTGCAGAGGTTTAGGGGAGTGTTTTCTTCATCCCATCCCTGACCCCTTTGCTGCTCTGGCATCTTGGGGAGCAGGACATGGCAGCACCAGCTTGGCCCTGGGGACGCCCCCCGTGGGGTCCTGCAGGGATGTGGGATGGAGCGCAGACAAAGCAGGGACAGAAAGCATAGAAAGTGCTTCAGCTACCTAGCTGGGAATGTATCTGGATGTGTTGTTTCTTCTGACAAAAGGAATAATTTGGAGAGATACTGTCTCTCAGAACTATACAAGGGAGCATGAGGAGAAATGATTATTTCTTTGACTTTTTTACTGTTTCTTAGTTTTATTATTTAGGTCTTTGTTCTGATACATTCCTTATTATTTTTGCTGCCCTGGGTAATTGTGTTTTTCCCTTAACTTAGGAAGTTACTTTTAAAAGAAAGGAGGGGGGGTGAAGATAAGGCAAAGCTGTTAAATGGGAAATCTATTGCTAATTAAGGCATGGTTTTGCTAATCGCCTTAGAAATGAAGTTATCAGCTGAAAAAGCCTGGAGTTTGTGTAATAAAAGTTAGGATTGGGTTTTTTCCCCCCCCTGTTTCCTTCTGTCACAATACATTCAGAGATTAAAAGTTTACCTCGCAGACTCATCTTGACACCATTAGACATGATGTCTCTTTGCATTAACTGCAGGCGGGCTCGAGCTGTTCTAGGATATATTTCAGTCTGAATAGTTAAAATTCGGCAAAGTTATAAGCAACTAAAGTCAGGATACTTTAATGGGAGCTGTCAGTGTTCATCATAGATGTCACACCGTGCTTCAGCTAAAACGGTGCATCCAGGACCCAAGGTATTCGCTGTCCCTTCTCATTTTTTTCAATTATTATTATTATTATTATTATTAATGATATCCCAGGGATGAGGAGGAAGCATAGCATTATATAAGGCAGCAGCCCAGGGCCACCAACAGTATGTTGTTTCATCTGGAGGTGCTGATGGTTGAGAGGAGAAGGTGCTGTGCTGGGGCAGGGCACTGTCCTGGCGCTCCGCTGGCTGGAGGGGAGCGAGGAACCAGCCCCAGTGTTGCCTCTGGTCTTGCAGAAGTCCTGCTCTCTTTTTCTGATGTCGGCTTTCTTTGTGCAAAAAGCAGATGGTGAATCCGAATTCCCTTGTATGGCTTGCAGCCACGTGAAGAGAAGAGAGATGTACGAGTTATTCTGACATCCCAGGGGAAGCAGCCCCTGCGTCAGTATTTTCTGATGAAAATATTCTCCTTACGTTAATAATTTTATCTTCTGCCTCCCTGCCAGTGGGCACCATGGCATAGGAAGGACGGCTTGAAGAAGGATGGAAAGAGGAACAAGGTTTTCTTAAGATATATGCATTAAACCTCTGATTTCAAAGTTAATTCTTTCGCCCATTCTCTTGCAAGAGCTGTGGCCGTACCTTCCCGGTGTGTGTCCTTTGCTGCTCAGCAGGTCCTGGCTGGACTTCAATGCTGCTGCACCTGCCCCCAAGGGAGGGAGCCCTGGGGGGCCCCTGCTCCTTGGGATGAGCGCAGGGGAAGAGCACACGGTGGAGGAAGCAGCTCCTGCCAGAGAGGATGGGGTGGGACAAGGCAGCAGCCCCCTCCCCGTGCTCAGCAGCATCCTCCTGCTTAGCCCAGGTGGCATCCAAACACATCTTCTAATAGCACCAGCTCCACCAGCCTCAGGGCATGGGCTTGGCCAACCCCTGCAGTGTGCTTGGCTGGGGAGCACAGACCATGCCTTGAGCCTGGTGTAGCACCCTCCTGGGTGATGGATCTCCTCTGGGTCCCCTTTCCTGCCTGCCTGGCTCCTTTGACATTAGTCAGATTGCCAAAAGCCCTTTTGGTTAAATAGTGCTCCTTGGGAGTAATTGCTGGCTCTGGCAGACAGGAGCAAAGCAAATTCATAGCTGCAGTATATTTCTGACAGCAAAGGGAATCATGGACAGTAATTGTTCTTAACTGCATAACACTTGGAAAATTGTTTCTGTGGCTGCTGCAATGAACTGGTCAAGTGAAATTGGGATTTTCTCGCCGTCTCTATTACATGCACAAAGGACCCTCAGTGTGCTGTGTTTTGTGAGCGATCTTCCATTCTCCTCCAGGAGTGCAGTAGCCGCAGCGGGTGTGCACTTTCCCAGGCAATGCCAGGGTGCCTCCTCCCTCAGCCTGCTCGCAGTCCTATCTCACAGGCCTGGTCACCGTTGTTTTCCAGGATGCTCCCAAACACCGCATTACTCATGCCCTAGATGAATGAAGGTCGTGTCCTAGGGATCAAGATGTACAGAGTGCTCCACGAGAGCACCGTAAAAACAACTTTGATTTTGCAAATGAAGTCCCAAAGACTGGTGGCAGAGGAGATGCTGATGTCTTGGCTGGGAGGTACACGTGCACAAGAGGGGCACCAGGACCTCCCTTGAAGCTCTACTGCCATATTGCATCACACCGAATCTGTTCCCCATTTTGGGTTATCCCCAGTGCAGGTCACTGAGATGCCAGTTGTTTCATAAATGCTTTCACACACCCATGACACCTTTCTGCTTCTGAAGGGTGATTAGAAAGCAAAGCTGGGTCACCCCATCACTAGACTGTGGTGACAAAGTCTCATGCTAACTAAAGTTTGCCTCACACATGTGAAAAAGCTTCCAGAAAGTAGATGGATGATGCAGTTTCAGCTGTACTCAGACGTTTCACTGCTTGAGAGGAATCACTGCTTTTCCATGCTGAATTTTTAGGACACTCACATTTTGCTTGGAAAATAATTGGAAGTGTATTACCCACAAGCTTTCTGAAAAATATGTCAAAGACCTCAGGGTGATAGATTTGTTTTCTGTTTGTTTCTCTGGGATTTCTTCACTAGAATTTAGTGTTAACTAGTTATTTATAAATCCAAGCATCTTCCTGTATGCTTGATTACTCCTGTGTGTAGACTGATGGAGAAGTTATTGAGTCACTGGAGGGGAATGCTTCTATTTTTAGTTCTGCGTCTCGTTACGGGTGGATGAATGGCAAGCTAATAGTCATGTTGAAATTTGAATGTCAGAAAACAAGGGAGAAACTTGAAATTTGCTCATCATATTTAACCTGCTATGTTACACACTCTAGCCTGAGTCTTCAAACATGCCTTTACATGCCATCCATCCATATTTTATAAAATTAAGTGATCATGATTCCATCCTTTGTAGGAAGCCTTGTTAAATAGGCTAAACATGAATTAATTTGACAATACCCTATCTTTCTGATTGGTCTTAATGTTGTGCTGGCTCTTGATTACCCATCTACTAAGAGATAATTCTTCAAGGAATTAGCAGAAACAACATGCTGGACTGATTGTCTTGTTAATGCCATTAGTTGCAGTTAATAGAGGATCTTAAGGGGTTATAGGTTTATTTGCTATGAACATGAAAAATCTACTCGACAGAAAGGTAATCTATTTGTTAAAGGTCTTTGGTGGGACAAATGTCTGCTCAATAAGGACATAAATGAAGGTTCCCAAAGAACTGTCTTCCCTCAGGGTCCAAGTGCCACAGGGGTGAAGTTGCTGCAGGTTGGGACATCAGGGCATTGGTGAGGTGATGACTTCCAGCCTTGCTGGGAGGTCTGCTGAGCCCTTTTGGCTGCGGTGTCTCGCAGCTCATCTCATGTTGGCACCAAGAGAACCAATTCTGGGGCCTTTCTGCAGGCTGTTCACCGCTCCACAGTCATGGTTATTGCAAGGATGAAGCATCACGTTGAGCTTGTAGGACAAGTACACTTCATGTGTCACAGCCATGGAGGATGTCCACTGGATTGCAGCCCCTGTGCTGTCACCTGTGGACCTGTTCACATCCATTTTCAGATAGCAGCAGGAAAGTTGTTGCCAGGCCACATGGAAAAAAGCAACATCTTCCTGGGGCCATGGTTTACTCCTCAGTACACTGAGGACAGCGATGCTGGATGCAACTTGGCTGATTCCTGTGCCGTAGATTTCTTTGCTCCTGTTGTTACCAGCGGAAATGTTTATAAATGCCTTGTAAAAACAGCTAGACTTTTTAATTTATAATGACAATTTAGGCTTTATTTAGGAAATAGAAGTATGGTCTTTCTTTAAATAAGTGCCTTTTTTGAATTAAATTTTTATTGATCTGTCTCTGGAACTGACTTGTGGATATGCATATAACCATTGCCCTTTGCACAATGCCCAACAGTCTTTTTCTCTCAGGTTATTACAAAGTGTGCATTTCAAGATAGTTTGTACAGATATTGCAGAGATATAGGAAAGCTGTCTAGCATAAAGCCAAGTGAATTATTTAAGTAAAACACAGAAAGACGATAGTGCACCTTTCCTGCTAGAGGCAAGTTTGCTGTAAAATGACATTTTAATTACATCACGGTTTTTACATTTTAAAAATAATTATTCTGATCTCAAATCAGGAAAAAACCTAACAAATACCAAAAACTACAAAACCAGGTTGTGCTGGGGATCTTCCAGGGCTGGCAGTTTTATTCAGTGTTGTGGTTGAACCCAGCAGCTTTGGGAACACCCAAGGGCAGAGCTCAATGCTCCTATTTCACCAAGACATTGACAAACTAAAGAACTGAACAGGCAAGAAACACAGGCAGTTTCTGTCAAACTATTGCCTTGGGAATATTCCTTTTTTAAAAAAAATTATTTTTCTTTAGAATTACCTTGTTCACTTCTTATTTGCTTTGCCAGCATGTGGCCTGTTGCAAAATTCCAGGCAGACCTTGAGGACTTGGCTGACCAGAGGCAAGCATGGATGTGCCTTGATAGGACGGATGGGCATGTCCCTCGTCTAGAGTTCAGCTCTGAATTCGCTCTGGAGGCAAGAAATTGTATTTAGAAGTGTTCAGAAGGGTCAAAAGGCAGAACAGGAGTAAGGTGGGATTTTTTTGCTGCATGTTTGTGTACCAGCTAATAAAATGGGTCGCTGATTTTTTGTTGTGGGCTCCTATATTCTACATCAGTCCAAGTGAGGACAGCATGAGCAGCAGGATTACCCCAGGGAAGACATCTCCCTTCCATACGGCCCCTCACTCGTGTCACCTGGGCTTGGGATGTGCACGTGCCTCAAGTTGAGCGGGTAAACCCACCGCTTAAATATGAAAAAGGGCAGCTGATACAGCCAGGAGGCTCCTCGTGCTGCCGGGAGAGCGGATTGAGCAGGGTCGGTAAAATTTAGGGAACGCAGATGGGATAAAAGGTGGTGAGCCTGGAAGAGATCCCAGAAACGATGGGTGTTATAACAACTGTGCAAAATGATAATGCAGAGCAGACTGCAAAATAGGCGAAACTGGGATTATTAGGCCTGTTTGGCATATGTGTTTGTAACGATTGCCCGGTGCCTGGTGTCCTGGATACATTTCTTTAATTTAAGATAAATAACTTATTGGTGAAGACAAACAGGGAGGTAAGAACCCAGGTATGGCAAGTCCTTCTGTGAATTCCCTTTCCGTGTGACAAAAAGAAGATCTCAAAAGATTTTATTAACTTGTAAACTGTGATTTAAGGGAATTTTAAACAGCATGTGAAAGAAAAATAATGAACAAATGTTTTCAAGTGGGAAAAATCTGTCCCTGCCATATGTTTCACTGAGTCATCCCTTCTGCAGGAGGAGATCTTGCAATTGTTTCAACTATTCCAGTCACTAATCCTTTTTATTGAGTAGCAACATCACTGTAATCTCAGCACCCTATCCTACAACGCATTAATACCACGTGCTGGATATAGACCTGATTCCTCTGAAGTTAACATGTTTTGCTCTGGAGCACAGGTTAAATTCTCTCTACGTGTCTCACTGTTGAGCAAAGACCAAACCTAGCCGCTGGTTTCCTCTTGCCAGCTAGATGATGTGATGTTTTGTATTATAGATATTATAGAAACCTCAAAACCCAGCACTTCTTTCTCTTTAATTTATACGTGAGCCCTTTGCGTCAGGCAGAGCCCGGTGTTGATGGTGTCGTGCGGTTGTGTTGCAGGTGTGGCTGTGTGGCGGCAGCATGGAGGTCCTGCCCTGCTCCAGGGTGGCTCACATCGAGCGCAAGAAGAAGCCCTACAACAACAACATTGGTTTTTACACCAAGCGCAATGCTCTGCGGGTAGCCGAGGTGTGGATGGATGACTACAAATGGCATGTCTACATCGCATGGAACCTGCCGCTGGAGGTACAGCCATTGCACTTTATCCTAGGTCTTCACTTTATTGGCTTAAAATGGTGAATTATATTTAGTGCCCCTGGATGGAGAGCCTTAAATACCCTGGTTTGCAATCCCAGCTAGGGAAGTCAGCAGAGCTCCCTTGGCTTTGATGGAGACGCTTCAAAACCTGCAGATGTGGGAAGAATGCCTATTGTTCACAATAGGTTTTTATTTTCATTTCTAAAAATTAAACCTGTATTGTAGTGTTTATCTCCCTGATGATTGTTTACACAGCATGAGTTTGTGTCATGACACTGCTCCACAGACGTCTGTAAAGTCGGCCGGCAGAAGATTATTAATATCAGCATCATTAGTGCATGAGGTTTTTTCCTGCGGCTCGGGCAGGGCTGTGTGACATGCAGCCCAACTTGGATTTCCCAACTCTCAGATCCTGTCACTGCCCAGCACTCTCCACGGATGGTGTGTGGTCCAGGTGCCTGGGCTCTTTGCTTTCCCAGTGTTGGGATAGTTGAGGCCATCAGCAATTAGAAACTGTGTTCAGAGGTAAAGGATTGGAGTTGGTGGCTCACAGAAGGAGATCCTCTCCTAGCAGCACCGTGTACATGTGCTCCAGAAACATTCTCTTTAAATAGCTTTGGTTTCTGCACAGAAATGGTTGGATTTTCTTAGCTCTAACGTTATTTTTCTTGTAAATCCTGCTGTGTCGCAGCATGGTGCAACTTTGGAAAACCCACCAGCAAGACAAGCTGACCAGGCCCAGGGGACACATCCTGTGCAAGGACCTTTCTAGGTGATGCCCTACACTTCTGTGTAAAGCTCTGTAGGCTTCGGGAGGACTTTATGTAGGTCCAAGACTTCTGATTGTGCTCCGGTCTCCGTGCAGGTTGCGTCTAATCATGTGAAACCCAAAGAGCATCTTCTGCCTCCCAGCTCTGAAACACCGCCTGGTGCACTCTGGGAGCACCCACGGCTGGGTCAGTCCCTCCATCTCCGGCCTCTGACCCTGCCAGAAGAAGCAGCAGAGGTGGTGGGGAGGGGAGGCAGCGATGCTCTCCAGGATGTGGGTGGCTTGGGCATTCAGGGTGCCTTGCAGAGCCCCTCGACACCCACTTCACTGGCAGTGTACTTAAGCGCGAGCGCTGGGCTGCTCTGTTCAAGTGTGAGGAAAAAACATTGCCATGAGTGGCCAGACCCCATGTGAGCAGTTATTTACAGCCACCCTTTCGGTGCTAAAAATGAAGATGAAATATTCATACCTTGCAGATCACACCCCTGCAAAGAGTTGCTGCGGTCCTGATTCTGCTGTGGCAGCATCCCCAGCTGACAGCGCTGTGCTCTGGGGCATTTTGAAAAACATTAAAACATAAAAACATGAGCTGCTGCTGCTTTCTGAGGAAAGGTTACATCTGGGTAGATTTACTGGCATTTGGAGCCACGGTAGTCGCAGCTTTGTACTGCATTAGAGATCAACAGGTACCTGGTAAGGGTCGATTTGCTGCTGGTTTGTTGTCCTGGGGGTGGTGGGGAGTCCTGGGTTAGTTAGTTGCTGAGGAGTAGATGAATAGAGATGGAAAGAAATGCTGTTTACCCAGCAAGCTGCAGGAGGGCACTGGCTGTGACGGGCACCACTCCGAGTGTTCAGAGAGGCAGAAAGTTGCCTGCAGGACCGAGAGATTTCAGGTCTCTTATAAAACAGGTTGCAAGGTCCAAACACCCATAGGCAGGCATCATGATTTACTGTGGATTCAGCCCCGGTCCTCAGGCTGATTCCTCTTTAGAGCTGAGACACCATGCCTCAGCCTGAGTTTAGAGCTCAGGAACAGCTTTGGAGCATGGCAAAAAGGGATTAAAATTCATCGGGAAGCCACAGGTCCTGCACCGCTCAGAAAAAGTGGCATCACACAAACTGGCACCAGGAGTGGGTCTGGGGAAACGGATCTGGGTTACCCTAAAAACAATCTGAGATTTTTGTATAGGTCTTACCAGTAAAATTGAGATTTAATTTTAGAGAAGCCTTGTTTGACAGGTGATATTGTGCAGGGGCTTATGGATATATGCTGAATTATTTTGCCATGCCCCTATATTCAAAACCAAGGCAAACCCCGTGTAACTGAGTATTTCAGGTGCTGACTGGTTTGCGGTCCCGCTTTGCTCTGCGTCCCATCTCACTCACTCAGATTTCAGTCTGTCCTACCTGTCTACACTGAATCATCTTTATTTTTACCTATGAGCTACCAGTTGTGCATTAAAATGGTGTCTTCTCTAAAGCAGAGTGAATAATTCATTAGAAGATCATTACAAGCATTGTAATGGAAAATTGCTTTCCCAGCTGTATTTAATGATCATGGCAAAAGACAAGAGCAGGAGCTAAAATAGAGTAGAAACCCAGGCACCTGTAGGAAGGAGTAAAAGGGGCTGCAATGTGCTTTTGGTTTCCTTCACCTGGCTGCTGCATTAGTTCACAAAATTCAGTAATGGAATAAAAGGTTAAAGGGGGGCAGCTCTCTTCAACCCCTGCTCCTGGCTCCTGTAAGATTACTCCTTCGGGGACAGATATTGTAGCTTTGTCTGCTTTTAAATTGGCTTGAGCTGTGGGGTTCCTCTGTGTCTCCAGGGAGACTATTTCACCATGTAATTGTCCAAATTGTGAAGAGTTTTTTCTGAGGTTCAGCCTCAACTTCTCTTCTCCTGTAATTCTTCTCCTTTATTGTCAGATATCTGCCTCTATTATATATGAATCTTAAACCTTTCTCTTTTTTCTTCTTTTCTTTTCCCCCCTTATTTTATACCTTTTAACTGTGCTGTCCTCTGTGTTGCCTCTTAATAGGGTCACACCCCCTTGGTGTGTAAGGGAAACAGGTTTGGTGCTCAGTGCACAGTCAGGGATTTGCATTTCCAGGATTCAGCACATGACCATCTTTTAAACCCTCATGTACATTATCTGTTAAACTCTTCTGGAAGTCTGTACATCAGTAAAAGGGAGGTGAGATCTTTTAAAAATACTTTGTCATTGTTCCTGTTGACAGATTTAGTCTTTCCCAGATGGATCCAAAGCCCAGGGCAATCACTGGGAAAATTCATCGCTGTTACACTGAACTTCTTGTATTTCCTTCAAAACCTTTTCTTCTTCATATGGGTTCTCTTTTCTAAATTACATCCCAGGACCAAAATATGCCCAGCAGCAATCTGATGGCCATTGCAAGGACATCTTCAAAACCTGTGAGAACGTGTCTCTTTCTCACTTATGGCTCTGAAACCGAAATCTTCCTTCTGACCTCTGTGGGGATGATTTCCACCTTGGACATGCATGCCAGAATTCCCTGGCATGGCCTCTGTGTGGAAGTGATATCAAACATCAGTGAAATGCTTATTTTTAATCTTTTTAAAGAGTAACCATTTAGTGACATGCTGTGTCTTTATTTTTCAGAATCCAGGTATTGACATTGGGGATGTTTCTGAGAGAAAAGCGTTAAGGAAGAGCTTGAAGTGTAAAAATTTCCAGTGGTATCTGGACCACGTTTATCCAGAAATGAGAAGATACAACAACACCATTGCTTATGGAGAGGTAATTAAGGCTGAGCAGTCCCTTAGATCAGACTGGTAATATTTACAGCTGGTGAGTCTCTGATGAGAAATAGCCTGAAAGGAGAGGAATATGAATCAAAACCTGGTATTTGTGTGTAATTATATAAATTTGTATAAATCTGTTCACAGTTTCTTCTAAAAACCTATTTTAGGATTTATTTCTGATTTTGGAGATCATACACAGTAAAATATTTTAATACCTCATTTACTGAATTGACAGAAAATTATCTATATTGCCCATTTACTCCATGGATTAAGCAGCTGTATATATACTTATAATACATAGTCATCTTATAAAACCCTTTGACTTAAACTCAGCCTAATTCCTTACAAGGTCTCTAGAGGATACAGTGTGTTGTCACAACAGCTTAGGGACGAGATAAAGTAAGGAGACTTAATTCAATATCTGCTGGCTTTGAGACTGTACTGGGAATATAAAAACAGGTATTTATGGGAACTGATAATCCTCTGTTGCAGTAGGTCTCATGGAACAGTGGCAGTTTGAGAAGGCTCCTTGAAGCACAGACCATGCACCCCAGATGGGTGTTGATTTTAAGAAAGATTTATTAACAAAATTACTTAATGCCTTCAAGCTAAAACCTCCCCAAAAGTAGTTTTTTTCAAATGCATTATTGGAGTTGACCTACGTGGGGAGACTGGAGAGAGGACATCTCTGCATTAACACACGCAGTGGCTTTGTAGCATGAACCCAGCACTTCCATGCTCTCTCCAAAGTGTGTCCTTCAGTACTTGATGGCTGGTTTGCTATCTCTGTGTCTCCTCCTGCACCCCTATGACAATTTGAAGGGGCTCCTTGTGCTAGCTGGACTTTTTTCCCCTGCCTTTTTGAGCGCTTTGAGATTTCAATGAAATACAAGCGATTCTGCATTGATTTCAGGCTCCTGGCAACATGCTGACGGCAGTCTAAAAATATGTTTGTTACCACCACACATGACCAAATACAAAGAAAACTGTGTTCAAGGAAGTTGGCTCCTTTGAATGGTGATTATTATATAAAAGCAGTCATCATTAGCCCCTGTATTTAAAGAAAACATATGGTGCACTAAACCTTTCTCTGCCTGATTATGCCTAGTGATATAGCACCATGTATTCCTTCTATAGCAAGAGAGGCTAGAGACATTGCTGCACATCAGTTTATTGCTTATCTCCTAAGAGACAGGGCCATATAACTCTGCACTTTTTATTTCTTACAGCTTCGAAACAACAAGGCAAAAGATGTCTGCCTTGACCAGGGCCCGCAGGAGAACCACACGGCAATATTGTACCCGTGCCATGGCTGGGGACCGCAGGTGAGGAGTTACTCTGCTGGGACCGTGTGTCTTTACTGATGATCTGGACGAGGGGATGGAGTGCACCCTCAGTCACTTTGCAGATGACACCCAGTTGGGTGGGAGTGTTGATCTGCTCGAGGGTGGGGAGGCTCTGCAGAGAGACCTGGACAGGCTGGAGCCATGGGCTGAGGCCAACTGGGGGAGTTTCACTGAGGGCAAATGCCGGGGGCTGCCCTTGGGCCACAACAACCCCCAGCAGGGCTACAGGCTTGGGGAGGAGTGGCTGGAGAGCTGCCAGTCAGAGAGGGACTGGGGGGGTTGATTGACAGCCGGCTGAAAGGAGCCAGCAGTGTGCCCAGGGGGCCAAGGCGGCCAATGGCATCCTGGCTTGTGTCAGCACTGGCGTGGCCAGCAGGGACAGGGCAGGGATCTGAGCCCTGGGCTCTGCACTGGTGAGGCCGCCCCTTGCTGAGTGGGTTCAGTTTTGGGCCCCTCACCCCAAAAAGGCCATTGAATGACTCGAGCGTGTCCAGAGAAGGGCAACGGAGCTGGGGCAGGGTCTGGAGCACAGGTCTGCTGGGGAGCGGCTGGGGGAACTGGGGGGGTTCAGTCTGGAGAAGAGGAGGCTGAGGGGAGACCTCCTGGCCCTCTGCAACTCCCTGCCAGGAGGGGGCAGAGAGGGGGGATGAGTCTCTGGAGCCAAGGCCCCAGCGCCAGGCCCCGAGGGAATGGCCTCAAGCTGCCCAGGGCAGGGTCAGGCTGGCTCTGAGGAAGGATTTCTGTGCAGAAGGGGCTGTTGGGCGTTGGAATGGGCTGCCCAGGGCAGGGGGGGAGTCCCCGGGATCCCTGGAGGGGTTGAAGAGTCGGGCTGAGCCAGCGCTGAGGGATCTGGGGGAGTTGGGAATGGTCAGGATGAGGTTCATGGTTGGACTGGAGGAGCTTCAAGGGCTTTTCCAACTGAGATGGTTCTGAGATTCTGTGTCAGGAGCCAGCGGTACCCAGCAGAGACTGGATGGACAGAGGGCAGAGCATGGATGTGCAACATGTCTGTTGGCTTCTCTCTTGGATGTGTAAGGTCCTGCTCTTTGTTAAAAACATCTCAGATATAAGGGTGCATTTTTCCAGGTACTCCTAGAGTAGCTATTTTCTGGATTACCATAATCATGCCAGAGCTGCAAGTAAAAGCATAATTTGAAAAAAACAGACAAGGGTAAATAATGCTGAAAGCAAATAGCCAATGAACAGAGCAGAGCATACACAGGCAGAGCATTTTAAGACATTTCCTTTCTCTTTCACCCAGCAGAGTAAAAACATATCAACTGGGTAAAGAAAACAAACAGTGCTTTTTAGGAGGATGATAATTAGCTATTTCAGCTTGGCTGGGATTTACCATAGCATTAGTTTTCTAGCACTCCTTTTGCCTCTCCAGAAGTTTTGGAGCAAACCAAAAGCTTCCTATCTTAATTTTAAGCTTATTCTAGGTTAAAAATCATCATTGCAAGATTCACTCTAGATCTCATATCTTTTAGAGGATTATTGAATGTGTCAAATACTGAAAGTTAGTAATGATGAACTAATTCAGCCTCTTCTGTATTTTTATCTCTTACCATATTTTAAGAAGAAAGCAGCACAGGAATGCTGCTGGTTCGATCACAGTAGAGTTGGAACAAAACAGGGTACAACAGTAGCTCTGTCACTGCTGGCATCTGTTAAACCATCAGCAGACTCTAAGCTGGACTAAGCTCCGGGGATAATTTGCCCAGTTCCCCACTAACTTCCCTTCTCCAGGCCCCCTCCCCGCCTCTGCTTTTCTCTTCTCTCTGTCCATATACTCACTTCAGTAGTTTGCCTAAATCCTGTAATTTGTGTTTTCATTTCATTTCTGTGTGTCTCATGGTCATCATCTCATCATGCAAATCCCTTAGCACAATGTCCTTCTCCCCTACAATCTTTAAGGAGAAAATACAACAAGTTTCTGTTTAGGTATGGAAGCAGAATGGCCATCTTATGACACGTGGGGTTTTCATGAATTATGATGTGATTTTTATGTTTTCTTTCATTATCGAAATCATGCCTGACCTCTCTAAAGCCACAGAGTAGCAGCACTTGTTCTTCTGGCAGTTTAGCTCTATCCAGTGAGGCCCTGCATGTTTATCATCAGGATTTGATCAACATTCTGCTTTTGTTTGCGTTTCCCATGTAAATGCTGTGGCTGTCTATATTGGAAATTTAGCCATGGAAGGGAGGTTGCAGATGATGGGCTCTGCCGTCACTGTGCTTGGGTAGAAACAGGGATAAACTCCTCTGCGACAAGTCTGTTTCTTGTTGTTTTTCTTTTCTCTTTGTTGAGAAGCCCATGCTTATTGCCAGACTCAGAAATATTTCCGTTACCGTCTCTGGATCGGCCACACTTGTGCTGAAGGAGTAGCATCTACTGGTCTGGTTAGAAATTGAGGCAAAACTGTACCTAAAATCTGTCTGAACACCAAGTTTCTATGCTGAAGCCATCATCCAGCTTCTCTCAAAGGCAGGCAAGATGTGCCACAGGAGGACACCCATGGCACAGTGGGGCAGGTCCTGCCTGTCGCTCTCTGTTGCCAAGAGGATGAATGTTACTCTGGAAGCTTAACACTGATTTGGGGGAGGTTAGCTGAGACAGTCCTATCCCAACTGTGCCACGATGCTGAGTTAGGTAAGTTTAAGGTGTTTGTGGAGATTTTTTTTTACTTGCAGGACAACAACCTGTCTTTGTGTGTTTTAGGGAAGACCTGGACGCTGTACTCTTCCGTTACCCAATAAGACAACCATGGCTTGTCATTCCATCATTTCTGTCTTGGCATTATGATGTTAGTCTGGCATTGACCACACATTCCAACAGCTTAGTTTAATATCACAACCCCAAACCAGAGCCACCAGTGCTGTCAGATGACATGGGGTTTAGGCTGAGAACTGCTGTAGGGCCAGGACCACCTGTCTAAAGCGTTGTGAGCACCAAAGTCCTGTTGACATTATCACATGGCAGCAAACTGCTGTGATAAAGCACCACAGGTGACACAGCACCATACCATCAAAGGCAAGTTACGGTATCAAAACTTCATCTTCACCCAGAAGTGCATCAATTACATAGAAATGCTCAAAGCCAGTGTTGAACTTCTGCTCTGAGGAGCTCTGAAAGCCTGCCCTGCACCTCTGCTCCAGGGTCACTGGGATCTCCGTGCAGGTGTGGAGAGGAGCAACTTCTGATTCCCTCATAATGTTACCTAGGAAAGCTCAGCACCACCGTTGCATTCATTGAGACCAAAACTCTGAAATAAAATAAAGACCATCCCATTAAGTACCTGCAGGTATTTGCATAATAAAACCCTGCCTGTGAAAACTTCTCCCATGAATTAGAAAGGAGAGCAGGGAGAGGAAGAAGAGTGCCCCACAAGACAGTAAGCTTTCCCAATTTATTTGTGGTTATTTATTTATTGAGCAGATCTCAAATTCAAGCATCAGAGCTTTCCAGGTCAAACAGAGGCTGCAGTGACCAGTTTGCTAGGTCCAGCTATGTTCTAGCCCATGGTGGGTTGTAGACCAGCTTGGATTTGGGTGTCTTCTGTTGAATACCCCAATATTGAATACCTGTGAATAC
This sequence comes from Athene noctua, assembly GCF_965140245.1. Classification (NCBI taxonomy): domain Eukaryota; kingdom Metazoa; phylum Chordata; class Aves; order Strigiformes; family Strigidae; genus Athene; species Athene noctua. The sequence goes on from NC_134055.1 coordinate 11,725,828, forward strand.
CAGAGATGAGTAACTCAGTCTTGAAAACAGAACTTTCTTTAATCCATCCTCCACAGTGCTCATGCAGCCCATACATGGGATGAGGTCTTTACGAAGAAGGGAGGTGCCCCAACTGCTGCTTTTCAGGTGGGAAAAACGTATTAAAGTTCACAGCAAAATCTTGTGACCATTCCCTAGGGTCTTGAGAATGTGTGATCCCATTCATGGTAGCTTCCCTAAGACAAGGTCTGACTTTTTTGTCATGACTTGAGGATTAGCTCATCAAATCTGGATGAAAACCTGGAGCATTAATCAGGTCTTAGCAAGACAGGATGTCAGTTCTCTGTTTTATCACAGACCTCAACCGTAAACATGTCTTTTAATTCTCCACCTGCAAAATGAGCCTCACTGGCATGTGGATGTGTTGAAGATTGAGATGGAGCCCAGTGGGGATGTAGAGCTGCAGGACACTGGAGCTGTGGCAGCCTCAGTGTCTGGGGTCCACCATGCTCAAGGATGTTTAGTTAAAAAAAAAATTCTCGTTCAAGTGATAGGAATGCATAAAGAGCCTGTTCTCACAATATGGTCACCCTGGGCTTTCCATGCTCACCAGGGTTAAGTAGTCCCAGAGCTCATCTGAGCCTGAACTGTGAACTTCAGGAGCCACCTGAGCCTAAGAACCAGCTGTGGGAGTTGTCTGGGGTAGAGACAAATCTCAGTTTGGTTTATCCTTGCCTTTAAACAAAGATCAGTCAGCTGTGGCTGATCGAGTCACTGCTAAATATAACCTAGCTGTTGCTTAAATGCACACATTTTTGTTCTTAAATGGCGCAAACTGTCTTTTGGACTTTCTGGATAGAAACTTAAATCTCTAAGTGCATTATAGTATGAGAAACTGAATTAGCCTGACATTGTCTGCTAACCCTGGGTTTTAAGATGAATGACTACAAGCACGTTATTTATTTTTTCCTCAGCTGTTTTTGTGATTAAACTTAATGATGTTTTCTTTTCCTACCTGACGTTCTGAAGTCAAACGTTGCAGTGTTGCTGGCTCCCTTCAGCTCGCCTGTCGTGCAAGCTCAGCACAGAGTTTTCTTCCTGGTCTTCCACCTCCACATTGTCCCTTTCCTCTTCAGCTGAGAGCTGGTTCTTGGCAGTTCTTTTGTTTCGTGATACGTGCAATTAGTTTAACTCATTGAAAATGCTTTTTCAAAGTAGCTATCAGTGAGTGCAGAAGCTCTGAAATTAGCCTTTTGCAGAAGCACAGGCGCCGCACAAAAGAAATTGGACTTTCACTACTACTGTTTAATTAATGGGCTGCATATTGTAATTTATTACTGGGAATATAATTATAAGTAATGTAAACACTTTGTTCAAATAGCTCACTTGGTTTATATATATATATGTGAAAACCACAAGGATTTGCAATGTCTTTTGAATATCTGAACGCGCACCCAGTGGTGCCTGTGCCCAATGTTCATGTAGTCTCCTAAAACCTCCACTTCTCTCCCTGATACTGTGGCCCAGCCGTACTCATTTAAATGCATTTCACAGGTAAGGCACAGGTTCCTCAGCTGCAGAGAGCAAAGGTATGGTGTGACATTTTAACGCCGCAAGGACAGCGGTGTTGTGGGTCCCATTCCCTGCCACGCCAGGTCAGGGTGGGATTTTTTTGGAAGGCCTCACTCTTTCCAAGTCCATCCCCACACTGTGCTACTGTCCACTGTGGCTGCTGCGTATCTGTAGATGAGCAGCCCAGCACAGAGAGAGGGGGAATGACCTGCTCCGTGGGGAGAGATGTGTCCCATCCAAGGCAGGGCAGCCTGCACTGTATCTTCAGTGTCTGCTCTCTCTGCTGCTGACTGCCGGTCCGTTTAAGCTGAGCGCGTAGCATCCAGATGGATCGGTTGGATGCGATGGATCCCGTACCTTGCGCTGAATGCAGATGAGATCTTTATGCACAGCACCTCCGTTACAGCATTTATCACAGGGGGAAATTTTTGGGTTTTCTCTTCTTTCCCTTAGCTTTCTGGTTTCCCTGCTCTCATTCACTTCCAGGTCAAATCATCATTAGATTTCATGATGAAGTATCCTTTTATCCTGTAATTATATTAAGCCTGCTTGTGGATTTTTTTTTCTTACTGATGGCTTCATCTTTTAAGCGATACATCATGAAAACACCTTGCTGTAATGATGTATTACACTAATAATATAGTAATACCTCACTGGAGTGACAGAACTATGGTGATACATTAGGGCGATAGAAAGCACTATAATACTATAAAACTTAAGATAATGTTCACCCAGCAGAGCATTTCATTTAATTATAGGATAAAATATGTTTTGCCCATTTAAGCATCAGGACTTGAGGACAAAGCCATCAATACCGAGATCATCCAGGACACAGCAGCATCAAGGGTGACAAAACAGCACATCAGATTAAATGGTGTTAAAAAGAAAATACTGTACACTTTACTTATGGTTGCTAATTGATGATCTGCTCAGTGCAGAAAGGAAGCTAAACAACCCTAAATTATTTTCCAATAGAGTCAATGAAGGTCATCAAGGCTTTTATTTCCCAGGTGTTAAGACGTCTAATTAACTTTCTTCCATCCCTGAGATGCAGCCAGCCAGAAACAATAATCAAAGAAGATGTATGGGTGGTGCACGCTTGCCGGTGGGAGATCAGCCCGAGCGATGCACCGGGCACGTGTGCGGCCGTGTGCCCCACCACCCTCCTGCCATCACCTGGGGCTGTGGGTCCCCCCAGGACAGAGCAGCCCCCCAGACCCAACCTTTGGGTGGGGGACTTTGCAAGATGCAGTTTTACCAGCACGCAGTTTTGTCTGGAAGGGTGTTCATAAGACTGTGGGTGTGAATCAGTGTTTCTCTCTGAGGATGTGGCTTTGGGTCACTTACATCAGTTAAGAGGTGTAAGACCTCATTAATATTAACCAGTTTTAAATGGTTAGATTGTTAATATTTTTAAGCTATTTTTCTCTGGTCCTTTCTCTTTGTCTTTCCCTTTGTTTCTTGTCCTGTGCCAGGCTAGGTAATTCCTTCAGGCGTTTCCTCAGGCTGGTACCCCTATGTTTGTCTTTTGCCATATCCTTCACCTTGGTCTGCTTCCTGGAGGCTGACAAACCTGCTCAGCAGGCAGTGAGATGTAGCACAGATCACTTTAAAGTTTTTTGAGGGGCAAGAGGATGGAAGTTAAACATGGATGACTTCAGTGATTTGCCTTTCCACAAAGCCAAGAAAACAGTTTTGTTAGATGAAATATCACTGGACTTAACAGTGACGTGGGCTGTCATTAACTTCCTGCACTTTGGAAAAACCTCCTTCTTCATCAATGAAATAACTTTCTTTAAAAAAAGACAAACTTTTGTTATCTTGCAGCACCATGATGGTCATATGAGGAAATAATTGGTGACTGCAAAGCAGGCATAGGATCTCCAAGGGAGTAGCCTTGTTCAGACACTTGCTGACCTAGGCAATGTTTTTGGGGTGGTCAGCAGTGAAAGAATGAAGAATGGGAAGGACAATCCTTAGGAGACATCTGAGAGGAGAAAACTGTTGTTGTCCAGCAGGAGAACATTTGGTGAAAGGGCCTTCCTAGATCCTGTGGGTAGAGCTTACCTGGCTGTGCTGTGAGGATGAGGAGGAGAGGGGAAGAGCACAGACACAGGTACAATCCAGAGCAAGGGGAAGGATTTACACAATTACATTGCTGAGACTTCCAAATGTGGTGTCCAAAGGATCATATTTAAATCTTGCTCATGGCAGGCCCTCCTGTGCTCCCCTGAGCCAAGGAGACGTGTTACCCTGTGGGTATTTTTCACTGGTGCTGAATATCCCTGTGAGCACTTGCAGAAGCCTCTCACTAGAACATCTTGTTCACTCAACTTTTCTCATCAACCACCTTTCCCAGAGATCATTGTCTGGGGCTGTGCTACCACATTGAAGCGGGCAAGTTTGCTTAAAAAGCTGAGCTGGCGAATTGCTGCAACCATTCAGAAGGTTTTAATAACAGTGGCACATGTAATTTACTGATATTATAAAGCATTTGTATGGCATCTTCAGCTTCTAAGGTAGGCTCAGGTCTTACACGAGCGCACTGTCTGAAGCTGCTCTTTAAAATACTGGTCAATGCACTATGTGGTGATGAGTCAGAAGTGCTTCCCATCTCTTCTCTAACTGGTCAAATACAGGTAGAAAGCACTGGCCAGGCTGCAGCTACACTCCCCACAGCTGCCTGTGGGACCATCCTAAGTGCCTGCCTCTGCTCTGTGTTTTCTTTCTTTTTATCGCTCAAGAAAAACCGAACGGCAGCAGGATCGGTGCTTCACTGCAGGACTCCCCATTTACCCATGTGCTTCACCCCCTCACTCTCACCTTGTGGTTGAGACCCCCAGATTGCTCTGGAGAGGAGCAAAATAACAAAATAATTAAGGCATCAAAGGCAAAATATCCCAAGAGAAAAAAAATCCCAAAATGTCTTGAGAGCGCAGTGGGGCTCTCACTCATGAGTTTGGATTTTTTGGGAATAATCACTCGGGTTTGATGGTTGGACAGGCTCGAAGGCTGCAGCGGCTGTTGCTGAGCCTCTGCTGTGCTAGTCAGAGTAGATCAGGCGTTAGGCAGTGTGCTAGATCCAGACACATGTTCAGGGCTTTATTTATCTGTCTATTATACATAGTAGATGACACATCTAATAGATACACTTAATGCATTTTTCATAATACCCATGTTTGTTTTTCAGCTTGTTTTGTCTCCCTGCAGCCCCCACCCCACTCCCTTCCTCAGGAAAGATTTGATTTTTGCTCTACTTATTTTCTCACCACATTAGGCGATAACATGTAAGAGCAGAAATCATGTTGCCTTGTGGGCATTAGGCCAACTGTCTGAAGACAAGCTGCCAAACATCATAAAAAAAGAGTGTCTAGTGTCTAGCACACTTATTATTTACATGGTAGGAAACATTTTGGAAGCAGGAGGAGAGTAACTTGCATTGCCTATTTTGGGACCTCTGGATGATTTTTAATGTCTGTCATTGAGAGGGTTTGTCCTTTTTTTGTCTTTTCCTTTATATACCTGTTTCTTTTTTGCAAGTCAGGTGGCCTCATCCTCTGTGTTGGTGGTGAAATACTAATTCAGATGAGTTGCATGATTAAAAACACACTGTCAGGCTGAGAGCACCGTCTCGCTTGAGGCTTGGCTCAACGAAACAGCAACCTGCTAAAAACAAATAATGTGAATCTGAGCCTTCAGCTGGGCTGGAGATGCCCAGGGGGTCATTCCTGGGTTGCTCCAGCCTCATGCACTGGGCAGCTCTGTTGCCAGGAGCCCGGCACAGTGTGAGCTGAGCTCAGTGGTGGAAAGGATCCTCGTTCTGCAGTCGGGCACCCCGTGTCTGGGGGAGACAGTGAAACGGGAGGAGGAGGATGTGGTGGTTATGGCTTTAAGCTCTGCAGGCTGCCCTCCTTTCCATCGCTGCTGTGCCAGCACAGCACTTTGGAGGAGAAATTAATGTAAAGCTAAAGAGGCATGCACTCTTCTGCACCGTCTTGCAAAGGGATTTGGGGGGCAGAAGAGCAGGTACTGTACTGCGGTACTGTACGTTGCCCCATGCCAGCATCAGTTGTAGGGTGTGGGCTGCCCTGCGGGCATGCCTCTGCATTTGTACCACAGCTGAATCCCCCTCTGGAGTGGATACCGTTGGCAAATGAATCTCGGCGAGGCATAACGTAGGGGAGTTCTTGCTTTGATACAAAACACATCGGCTAAACATGTAACTGCACCAGCAGCTGGGAGCAGAGTGCACCAGCCGCCCATCCCAAGGAGGACAGGCAGCACGGGGCCCGACAGAGGGTTCGGCACACCTACACCTGCAGCCAGCATCGCGGAGGGAAGGCAAAGTTGTCTTCAAGCATCATAACTGTATCTGCAGTTACTCGCTGGAGTTGGACCCTGTTACATTGTTTTAACTTGATTTTCAGTGTTTCATTATTCTAACTGAGATAACCTGAACTCCCAGTGCAATTTACTGTCTCTTTTTAAGCATCTGGGTCACAGATATGCTCAGTTAATTAATGTACTGAATACTCCTTATTTGTCTGCTAGATAATGAATTGATTCATAATTTAAATAAGCAGCTGTGTATATCTTTCCCTTGAACTATAAAAAGGCAGCCCTCTGTCATTCATCTCTTTTCACTCCTGAATTTAAATATGTTTAGGGAAATATTTTGGTGGGATTCCTTAAACACTGCAAATGGAGGAGCCCTTTGTGTGTGGCCCCGCCGCAGCAGCGGGGCTGTCTCGGTGCCATCTCAGTGCCGGCTGCACGCCGCCTGCCCAACGCCCCTGAGACCATCAGCGCTGCCCCGCGCTCCCAGCCTGCATCCCTCTGGCAGCCGAGATGGGTCGCTGGGAGCACTGAGCAGTCGGATGCAGGGGGTATCGCAGGGGTTACCTGCAATCCTGAGCCTTTGCTTCAGTGCTGAGCCCTGGGGAGGATTTGGGCTTTCATCTCCAGGGAACGGGGCCAGTTATATATTGGCCCCCTTTGGCTGCCGTTGCTGCCCAGCTGCTGTTGGAGTTGCTGGGGGGCTGTGCCAGACACACCAGCAACATCGTTTGCAGGCCAAAGCAAGGCTGGCTCTCGCCAAGCATGCAAGAAGCCACAGGCTGGGCCAGCATGACTGGCCAAGCCAGCTGGCTCCAGCTGAAAACCAAGGGAAATCATCCATTGCCCCAGCCTACAGAGTGTTCCGGCCCAGAGGAGGCTGGAGGAGTCTGCCTCAGGATGGGTTGAAGGCTCAGAGTTATCCTTTCCCTGTGCTCCAGCTCCTCACCTGCGTCTACAAAAAAGCCCTGAAACAAGGAAAAAAAGCTAGAAAAAGTTGGGTTTTTTCCTCTTGTCAGTTGTACTTTGTGCATCTTCCTCACAGTTTTGTTTTTTTTTCTGGAGCTTTGCAAACTTGTCCTTTACCACTTTTTAATGATGCTTCAAAGATACTGATGATCTTCTTCCTCTCCTTCCCTGTCCCAAGCTTGCACGCTACACCAAGGAGGGATTCCTACATCTCGGTGCCCTTGGGACCACGACTCTTCTACCTGATACCCGCTGCCTGGTGGATAACGTGAAAAGCCGCTTCCCTCAGCTCCTCGATTGCGAGAAGGTCAAGAGCAGCCTCCATAAGCGCTGGAGTTTCATACAGGTCCGTAGCAGTCTGCCATCGATGCTGCCCCTCTGCTCCCCAGACCGTGGGCTATGGCACATTGTCCTTGGTGTGAGACAGTGTGTGGTGAAGACAAAATGATCCCATGCAAGAGCAGGTGCCAGGTCCTAGGGCAGAGGGAAAAGGTTAAGAGGGATCAGAGACAGGGACAGTATTTTAGGACAATGTCCAGTAGAAGTTTCCCTGATACCCTCGGGTGGATGTAACCTACCCTGCTGATGACTTCCAGATTTCTTTGTTTCTTACAGATAATCTATGGTGAAATACATGAAAAAATAGTACTTTTGTCCCAAAGCAGAGTGTAAATAACAAACGTTCTACAGCAGCGTCACACCTTCCTGATGCAGGGGTGCAGACATGCTCTTTAAAGGTTACAGATGTCCTTTGGCTGCTGATGTGTTAGGCACCTGTGTTGTCAACGATAAAGGTTGCTCATTCAATTCACATTGATCATTTTAGGGATTATGTTGTTGCGTTATCACCCAGCTAAGTGCTGTGCACTTTCCAGCAGCGCACAAGAACACAGCTGCACTCCTGGGCAGCGCACAGTCCTGGCTTGCTTCATAGGCATCCCCATGTCTGTAATTTTTAAAATATTTTCCCCATATCTTTTAATTTTAGAATGGTGCCATCCTGAACAAGGGAACGGGACGATGCTTGGAAGTGGAGAACAAGGGAATGGCCGGCATTGATCTGATTCTTCGCAGCTGCACGGGACAAAGGTGGACGATTAAAAATTTCATCAAGTAAAAGGCGGAAGAGTCAGGGGAATTTGACTTGAAACACAGCTGACTTGGACTGATCCGAATGGACTCCTTTGGAAAGGACAAAATATCAAAACAGAGCTTTATTCATGTTATTAGGAGAGGACATGGGGGAAATGGGCATTTGTGTCTTTTTATTTTTATTGTGTATTAGTCTCCCACAGCTGATTCCAACTGTGTGGAATTGGGTCAGAACTGCTATTTCCTTCTGGCAAGCACTCTAAAAGGTACCACTTATTTCTGCTGGAATGACTGTAATAAGCTCATGCAGTCTTGTGAGCGTTTTACTGACAGGGAATTGTTGCTTTCTCAGACGACTCCAAGCTCTCCCAAAGGGCCAGGTGGGTTTGCACCGTGATCAGAGCCGAGACACTGGATATACCTGCCTGGCAAGGATAAAAATGTATGTGCTTGTGAGAGGAGAAGGTTGCCGAGCCCCAGATGAGCTGAGTTTGAAAGATGTGGTGTTTTGCGAGATCCTCTTCTCCCTTTCTTGCTGCTGCATCCAGCAGCCCCTCTCTTGAGTCTGGGAGAGTCAAACCTCACCCCTGTAGCTCCCGTGGATCTTTCCAACCTTTAATCAAAGATGTCATCCAACAAAATACTGCTGAATAAAACCACTGATCTCCCATTGCCCCCTCTCCGTTGCCCCCGCACTGCTGTTGGCCAAGCCAGCCCCATATGCAGCACCAGTCCCTCCCATGGAGACCTCCAATGGGTTCCCCGTAGAAAAGATCTCGGATGTCTGCCTGCCTGTTTGGGCAGTTGCCTGCCCTTTTGGGTATCCGTTGGACTCAAGCATCGTGAGTAAGGCTGGCAGGATGCTTCCTGCTCATGGAGCCTGTGGAGCTGCCAATCCACCTTCCCCTCCCAGCGGGGCCACTGGCTGGCACTGTCCCCTTGGAGACCCATCTTTTTTTGTCTTTTCTTGTAGAAGTGAGGATGGATGCTCCTCTGGTGGATGTAACAGACTGAGAGCAGGTAACACAAAAGAAAGAGAGGAAGTCCCCCTCGGGCTTCCCTCCCATGGAGGCTATAGGGTTTGTTTTTAAGGCATCCTTGCTCTCAACGAACACATCAATAGTGGTAGTTTCCATAACTTTACAGTGGTGTTCTCTTCCTGAGGCTCAAGCACACCTCTCCTGCCTGCTGAGTGTGTGACTGTGGCCAAGGTCCACCCCAAACAGTGTGTGTCACTGCAGACCCTCATAAGCTGTGGGGAAGTAAGGAGGGGACAGGGAGACTAATAAATGGCAGTTTGACTGAAATTCTTGACCTTGAAGTCATTTGAGGCTTGTTAGCATGGTGGGGCAAACTCACCTGCTTTTCTTGGCTCGCAGTAATCTTGGCTACCAAATCTACCCAGCCATTGTGGGAGACCATTGCTCTGGGGTCCTGATGTCTGGCTACCTGGAAAAGGGAAACGTCATCTTGCAAAGTTGCTTTACATGGATGCTAGACTAATGAGTGGACACAGGCTTCACTCAGCGGAGAGGAGAAGCCAGCCCATCTCCTGTCCTTCTCACAGAATAATACTCTTTCTGGTTGCCCTCTGGCTAGGGTGCACTAAAATATATTAATATATGAGATGTATGTGTAAATATGTTTCCCAAAGATGGGATGTGCACAGAGTTGTTTGCTGCAGAGCACTCATGCCTGTCTTCCATTTGCATCAGGATGAAGCTACCTGGATGTTTAATGAGTTTAATTTTCAATGCCATGCAGCAGGTTTATAACTGATGTTTTAGTAATTTATTGGACAGAAGCAGATATATTTCATTGTTCCTTCTACAGCAATGAGCGTCACATAGGACTGATTGTTCATTTAGGCTTGACAAGACTTCCCCATCCATTGGGGTTGTCTCTGAATTTTTTCCCTTGCTTTCCTTAATGAAGTAAAACCTCTTAGCTGCCCTGAATTGCAATGTAGGGAGTCAATGTAGAATTTTGCTCTCTTATTCGCTGTTGCATCATCTCTTGTGTAATAAATTTTAGCACTTACAAAACCAATATGATCACAATGTCTTTAGATGCATGATATGCTTCCCCTTGCATTTGTTGCTGCCTTCTAAGAAAAGTAATTTGCGGATGAAGTGGGCTCCAGGAAAGTCTGGGGGATTTGAGACTTCACAGCTAATGGCCAAAATGGTAAAATGCCCTTTAATTGAGTAATCAGTTTGCTGTCAGTCATCAGTGAAAGCCACATATTGTTTAGTGTTGGGAAAAGGCTGCATCTTTCAGGATAAACAACCAGAAAGCCCTTGGATGTTGCCTGTGCTGTAATTCATGGTTCCCAGTTCAGCTCTAGTCCTGCCAGTGCTCAGGGTGCCAACAGATGGGCTTTGTCAGATTTAATCGTGGTGGTATAAGGTGTCACCGCCCCCAGCCTTCCATCTGCTTCAGCTGCTGGAGGTTTCTGTCCCCGTCACCGGCAGCAGAAATGAATGTGTGGCTACACCTCAGCTACCGTAGTTGGCAGGACATGCTTCAGCCACCAGGCAGGGGGGACTTGGTCTATTTAACGCACCGGATTGTCAGCTAAAGTCACTCCGGGGTGTCCACACAGCTCCGCTCAGAAGGCAGCAGCCCCTGCCAGAAGCAGGGGGCACCACTGAGCACCTCCAGCTGCCCGGTGCCATTTGTGCTGCCTGGCAGAGGTGAGGTACCTGCGCTTGGGAGCTTCCCTCAGGCCTGTTGGCAATGAGTAGTTTGATCCTTTAAAACATTAAGGTTCAGAGATGCCTTTCCTTCAGCTCCATGAGGAAAACAAACGCCTGAATATCCAAAAGGAAGGTGACAGTGGAAACGAACACTTTGCTCCAGGACCCTCAGGTGGGGCAGAAACCCTGCGGAGGTAGTTTGCCCATTCTCACTGGTGTACACAGAGTGCTTTCAAATGACTGAAAAGAAGCAGCACGAGCAAAATCAGGATTAAAAGTGAGAATTTTATCTGCTCTGTCCATGTAACTGAAGTTCTGTTCTGACATTGGTTCGTGGCATGCAGAGATGATTGCTGAGGCGACGACCCGACGTCTGCACCCTCCTAAACCGTAGAAATCTGTCTTAGAAATCTGGATCTGTTGCATCTTGTGCTTATCACTAATAATATGTTAATTGCTTTAAAAAGTGATATCGAAGTGGTTCTTATTAAATATATGATTTGAGCCTTGCCTCTTGAGTGATTTTAAAAAGATTCACTGCTGATGAGATACAGAGGCAGTCATTCTTCTCTGTTACTTATTTAATAGAAAAGTGCTGCTGTTTTAATGGAACTTCCATTTTAAAAAGAAATGGAAATGAAGGAGAAATCAAGAGAGATGGCCGATGCAGATTAACCTCCCATTTCATCCATCCCTGCTGGCTGCCACTCACCAAGATAATGCAGTTACATTCAAGCGGCTGAAAAGAGACGTTACATGGTAAAAAAGCATCACTTGCAAATGTGTTCCTGTACCCAGGCTGGATGTTTCTAAATGTAACCCGAAGCCTGGGCACTCCTTAGACCCACTTTATTACCTCCATATTCTCCTAAAAAACAGGTTGGCTGATGATGTGGTGTCCTTGTAAGGACAGCAAGGTGCGGGTAGGTATATTCCTATGCAGGAGGGAAGTATATCTGTGGGTGCACCATGTAGTAAGGGTACCGCTGCAGTTCTCCTGATAGGAGCAGCAGCTCTCCCACCTGAGCTGAGGAACAGCAGGCTGTTAGTATCAGTCCAGGTAAGTGTAGTGTCCAACCTTGGGCCTGTTTGGGCAGAGCGTGGTGAATAGAGCTCCATCATGGAGTGTTCCATTTGCAGCATAGAAAATCAGAGAGTCATCTTGGTTGGAAAAGCCCTTGAAGCTCCTCCAGTCCAACCATGAACCTCACCCTGACCGTTCCCAACTCCCCCAGATCCCTCAGCGCTGGGTCAGCCCGACTCTTCAACCCCTCCAGGGATCCCGGGGACTCCCCCCCTGCCCTGGGCAGCCCATTCCAACGCCCAACATCTCCTTCTGCAAAGAAATACTTCGTAAGAGCCAGTCTAAAATGGTACGACCTGAAGTGCTTTATGGCAGACTGAAGTCCAGTGAGCTCTTACTCTTCTGATGCCCTTAGCAGGACATTTGTGCTGCCCAGGGCAGAGCGCCAAACTTTCTGAAAGTCCCCTCCAAGCCCTCAAATGAAGTTAAACTGCTGTCATTTTGAAGTCAAAAGTTTAAGTCATGGACTCTCTATAGAAAAGCCTCTCTGCTTGATCACTGAGCAATTTGGGCACTCATCCACTGCTAATAGATACAGATTTAAGCACTCCACTATGCAGTGCGAAATTAGGCATTTGAAATATCTGCAGCTCATCTTTTGCAGATGAGAAGCCATCTTGCATGGGGGTTGGGGAGTGGGAAGAGCGTTTATGACCATTAGGAATCTCAGCTGGATTTCCAAGAACATTGGGATGAAGGATTAAGGGCCCTTCCTGGTCACTGCCAAGCCAAAGTGATGTGTAGATGGTCCTTTAAACATGAGAAAAACTTTGTGCCAGCTTTAGGGACATAAACCCTTCCAGCCCACCAGCCTAGTGCCAGGAAGGTGAGGCGCTGAGCTCTTCTGCATTTTTACTGGAAGACCAAGGTCTTGTAGGTAGGCTGATCCTGTGTGTTGGGAGTAGGTAGTTCCTGGAATCACTGTTCTTATAAATCAGAAAATTCCCCAAATTATTAATGGCTTTACATCTTTCTATAGGCAGGAGCCACACAACATGATGAAGCCAGTAAAGTTGCTCAGCTCATTCAGGGTTTTCAGCTAAGTCAGCACTGGTGGGACTGGGATCCTGGCTGTGCCTTTTGCTAAGAAGGCTTTGCCTTTTGCAAAGTGACAGCATCCTTCTAGCAACACATTCAAATAAAATAACATAGTCGAAATGACAAGCTTGAAATCCCAGCTCAGCAGTCTCCGGTCATCCAGGATATCTTGTCAAGAGCAGTGGTCTAAGTGTCACATCCCACGAGGATTACTGTGATAAATACCTGCTGATGTCTCAGCTGGGTGCAGCAGCTGGTGCTATCCATGGCTCCTCACCCGGGGAAGGTCTCACCTGTGGGCTGAGGCAGGAATTTATAGCAGAAAAAAAGGGTCAGTTCCTATTTCAGGACTGCTAGTTTGGGTTACCCGTGCAAGCCCCAGCTGAGAATTTGGTCCAAGTGCTTTGGATCACACTTGGAGCTGAAATAACCTGCACACTGGTTGTGCCTGAGACAGTGCTATTTATTAGGAAAATAATAGCCTAGGCATTAGCTCCTGGGTCTCCTAAACTGCTAAATATTTATTTTGAAGGCATGCAGGAATAACTACCTAGAACAGCCATCCTGATCCTCTGTGTCAAGTGATGTTCCTCTGACAGAAGGCAAAATAACAAGAAGAAAGATTGTATAACCCAGAGAGCTTTCTAGAGGAGGAGTTTCTTATTTTATTCCCATCTGGTGGCTCTCAGACGTGATGGGTAATAGCTCTCCAAATGTCTTTCCTGGCTATTGTAATTCTAGGTTTTATTGTTATAGGCAAGTATTTCATAGTTAGGCAAGAACCCATGCAGGAACTAATTTCTTATTGTGCTCTTCAGAAATCACAGCCGGGAGGAAAATAACATCTGAGTGGGGACAAGGTGATTTGCTGTGCTGAGATGCAGAATTGGCACCCAGCACTAAACTGGTTACAACTTCTGGCATTTTGAGAGCAGAACAGCTACTGCGAGGATCCTTTTAGCCCTGCAAGCTCCCCCTGAGGAGGCTGGGTTATTTCCCACAGTGTTCCTCAGCACTGAAAATGTGCTCGAAGCCTCATCCTGGGAAAACCAGCCCAGCAATACAGCCCCACATAGCGGATGGAGCAGAGATCCCACATGTGTCAGTGGCATGTGCGGGAGCTTCCCAAGGCTGCAGAGACGCTGGGCTGAGGAGAGGTGTGGTGGGCTTGACCCAGCTGATCTCTCACCCGCCCTCCTGAAATGCTGGGGTTTCAACCCCAAACCCCAAATTAAGGCTGACATGTGGGTGATTCCCACAGCCCTTCACAAAGGGGGGTGAGTTTGCCTTTAGGCTTCCCCCCAGGGTGGTGCCGGCCTGGCAGACAGAGCCGTTGGGTAAAGGAGCCCCAGGGGTCCCACACTGAGTAACCAAGGGTCAGGTGTCCCACTGAGGGATAACAGCTGGGACCCCTTGCAGGAGGGGCAGTGTCTGTGTGTGAGGTGGGTGCCCTGTGCAGAGTTCCCTGTTGGGGAAGGACCTCCCGCCTCCCTGGGACTGGGCTCCACTCAGGTCTGGCTTTGTAAACGTGGGCTGTGTAGAGATTCAGTGTGTGGCTTCCTTGGTCTTATGTGTTTGGCTTGTTGACTCGGTTGTCTCCCGTCCCTTCTCTGGGAGACTGCATGTCACCATTTATTCCACCCATTGTTGGTCGTGCGGTGTTGTTGTTGGGGTCAGTGGGATTGATGTCGATTATGTATAATCTGACTGACTTGTTTGTACCCCCAGTGCTCACCCATGTACTGACCCTTTTGTATCAAATACAATTTGGTTATTGGTTCATCTTTATGCTGGCTGTGTCCTTTATGCTAGGCCTCATAACTGGCAAAACACCTCTAAAAAAGGGCAGGGGGAGAAAATAAGATGGAAAAAGATCATAGGTCAAGAGAAGGGTAGGGAGATCACTCACCGATCACCATCATGGGCAAAACAGGCTTGACTTGAGGACAATTTCATTTATTGCAATTAAAAATGGAGCTGGATGGTGAGAAACAAAAACAAAACTAAAACCACCTTCCCAACACCCCCTTTTTTACAGGCTCTTCATCTTCCTCACTATTTCCCAGGTGGTGCAGGTGGATGAGGAAGGGTCCATAACACTTTCACAGAATCACAGAATCATCTGGGTTGGAAAAGCTCTTGAAGCTCCTCCAGCCCAACCATGACCCTCACCCTGACCGTTCCCAACTCCCCCAGATCCCTCAGCGCTGGCTCAGCCCGACTCTTCAACCCCCCCAGGGATCCCGGGGACTCCCCCCTGCCCTGGGCAGCCCATTCCAATGCCCAACAGCCCCTTCTGCACAGAAATCCTTCCTCAGAGCCATCCTGACCCTGCCCTGGGCAGCTTGAGGCCATTCCCTCGGGGCCTGGCGCTGGCTCCTTGGCTCCAGAGACTCATCCCCCCTCTCTGCCCCCTCCTGGCAGGGAGTTGCAGAGGGCCAGGAGGTCTCCCCTCAGCCTCCTCTTCTCCAGACTGAACCCCCCCAGTTCCCCCAGCCTCTACCCAGGAGACCTGTGCTCCAGACCCTGCCCCAGCTCCATTGCCCTTCTCTGGCCACACTCGAGTCATTCAATGGCCTTTTTGGGGTGAGGGGCCCAAAACTGAACCCACTCACTGAGGGGCGGCCTCACCAGTGCTGAGCCCAGGGCTCAGATCCCTGCCCTGTCCCTGCTGGCCACGCCAGTGCTGACACAGGCCAGGATGCCATTGGCCGCCTTGGCCCCCTGGGCACACTGCTGGCTCCTGTTCATCCGGCTGTCAATCAACCCCTCAGGTCACTCTCTGACTGGCAACTCTCCAGCCACTCCTCCCCAAGCCTGTAGCGCTGCTGGGGGTCTATGTCAACCCTTCCTCACACTTTTCCCCTGTACCATTGTGGGGTCCCTCCTATGGGATGAAGTCCTTCACAAACTGCTCCAGCATGGATCCCCATGGGCCACAGTTCCTGCGGTGTGGTATCTGCCCCACCATTAACCTCCACAGGCTGCCAGGGGACAAACTGCCTCGCCATGGTCTTCTCCACTGGGTACAGGGGAATCCCTTCTCCAGCCTGGAACACCTCCTCCCTCCGCTTCTTCCCTGACCTAGCTGTCTGCAGGGCTATTTCTCACACATTTTTCTCACTCTTCTCTCTCACAGCAGCCGTACAGCATTTTTCTACCCTTTCTTAAATATGTTATCTCAGAGATGCCACTAGCTTCACTGCTGGCCACAGCTTTGGCCAGATGCAGGTGTGTTTTGGAGCCAGCTGGACCCTGAGCTCTGGTGGAGGGAGGGAGGGAGGGTGAAGTTATGATCGAAAGGAGGGCTGCCCGTTGCCATTTGGTGATTTTGCAACAACTCAGAGCACCTGAGGAGTTGTTACACCTTTGGAGAGGTTTCTGTGGGCAGAGCTGGCTCCAGCCTAGGACGTGGTTGCCCCAGGGCAGAGAGAGAGGCTTGGTGGGGAGGCAGATGGTGGACCCAGCCCTGGCTGTGGGGCTCTGCCATGGTGTGATCCCTTTGCCCACCCTCCCTGGGCCCCCTCATCGTCCCATGGGGCAGCACTGGAGGAGAAGGGCAGCACAGGAGCAGCGTCTGCCCTCCCACGATGCCCCCACGCTCTGCTCTGCCCATTGACTCCGGTGTCATCTCACTAGTACCTTCACTCCCTTAAGTTTTCTCCTTTGGTGCTATTTTTGTTCTACTTTCTCTTTAGTGCTGTCTTGTCTTAGTTTTTGTGTCTGGGGCTGCCTTACATTCACCACTTTGTTCTCTGCATGAATTTGCTCTGTCTCTGTCCTCCCTTGTTCCTTTATTCTCCATGTGTATGCTGTCTCCTTCCTTTGCTATTTCTTTTGATTGTTTATTTCCACTTCTGATTTTTTTCACTCTTTCTTATTCTTTCCTTTTTAATTTCTCTTCTTTTTTCCTCTTGCTTTGTTTTTTCCATATTCCTGTTCTCTCTCCTAGTTGTTTTGTTCTTTGTACATCATCGTTTTGCTGTTTAGATTCCCCATCTACCACTTCCCTCTCTGAGTTTGCATTTTGAGTTGGAAACCAGTCTGTGTTTCTTTCTTTATATTTTAATCATAGTGCCTATAATCCAAATCTTTTTTTTTTTTTTCTTTTTATTGCTAATAAATAGACATCAGTACAGCTTGTTACAGCAGCTGGTACCCATCCTGCTTTGCCAGCGCTGCAGTGCTTTGACACAAGCTGGGTGATGGTGATCGCATGGCCAAAGCCATGTTTTTTCTAGACTTTGGGACCTCCCTGCCATGAAAAGGTGCACGCAAGGGGTAGATACTGCTTTCAAGGGGAAATTTTCAGGGAAATTCAAGGGGAAAAGCCATGAGCTGCAGGGGAGGAAGGAAGGAATCAAGGAATGGAGCTGGAAGAGATTCAGTGAGGTGAGCAATGGGCAGATACCCGGGCTGCTTGCTCCAGGATGGGTCTCTCTGCAGCCATGAGGAAGGTGCCCAGCACAGCACAGGGCCCCAGGAAGGGTCAGTCCTGCCATGCCCAGCACCGGCACATGGGTCACCCCTAGTGCCAGCATGTGGGTCACCCCCAGCCCAGTGCACATGGGGCCAGCGTGGGAGGTGCCAAGCAGCTTCTCCATCCCCCAGGGTGGCCATACCCAGGCCCTTTCCTGGCAGATGCTCATCCCATCTGGTCCTGAACTGCCACTTCCTCAGGCAACACTGTCCTTGCTGTCAGAAATATTTTCCGCATGCCTAGGCTGAGTTTTCCCGCCTGAATGGCAAGCCTGAGCCTTTCTTCCTGGATGGATGGATTTTTTCAATCTATTCCCTGGTTCATGTTTCTTCTGGTCCAGAAAAATGTGAGCTGCAGCTCTTTCATGCTTCCTAGCTCAAAAGCTGCAGCTCCACCTTGCTCATCCATGACTACTGCAGCCAGGAATTGCTCCACACTTGGGGCAGAGAGGCTTCATATATCCCAAATCCTCAATGGGTGGTGATAGCATGGGACCATCCAGCTGCTGAGCGTGTGACCCACTGGCCTGGGACTGACAGGTGAAAGCTTGACCCCAATATAAATCATAAACCCAATTAATTACAGACAATCTATAGAGCAAGGTCATGGTCTCACATTTACTCTCTCACTAGGATAATTCAGTTGACCTCCTCTGTTTAAGTGTAACAGCTCCTGCTGAGCTGCTTTGTTGCAGTTGATAGCAAGATAATTATAATCCCATCAGTGGTTAAACTGTTTCAATAGGCAAAAGACACACTCTTCAGGCCTTTGATGGATATCTAACAGCTCCCAGAGATTTGATATTAATCAGCTGCTATCTCTTGACTGCTGGGAGGCAAGTGATCACTGACAATAGCAGGCGAGGGAAAACATGATTTTTCTGAGATGCACATTTAAAAAAAATAACGCTTTGCAAGGAGTGTGCTTGCGGGCTGAATACCGGAGCTGGCTGTTAACCGCTGCTGCTTGCTTCACTACAGAAGCAGCCTCGGAGCTGGAAACGCAGCTAGAAATCTTGCTCCCAGCCCTCGATGATCCCGGTTAGCACCAATTTACTTTTACTGCAGGTGAAGGGATGTGAAAGAGCTTCTGCCCATTGCAATCACAGGAGGGGGAATTTTGTCGTTAGTCTTGCATGAATTATTTAACGGTTGGAGTTGCAAGGTGAGGAGTGAAAAGTGCTGGTTAAAATGTTACTTAATATTTGATTGCATACAAAATGAAGGCCCCATAGTATTTGAATCCTTCCTGGGAAAAGGTAGGAAGTAAAATGTATTTATTACTCAAACCTTTAAACCGGAATCCTTCAGATCTTAAAATCAAACAAACTATTTTTCATGTTTTAATGAATGATTTCCCCATGCTGCAAATTTGTGACTGAAATTCTCATGCATTTCTCTGAAATTTTGTTATTAAACTGCAATCAGATAGACGACCCAGTCAATAATACTGTTCTTCACAAGAAGTCAGCCATGCCGAGGGCTTTGAGCACGAAACTCTTCCTGTTCCCATCCTACGGAGCAAGGACAGAGTTTTTCCCTGAATGCTTGTGATCTTAACCTATGTAATTACATCCTATAACATGTCTCATTAAAAGATTGGACTCCTACGAGACTCTGAATAGCTAAACAACACAGAAAATGTGTAACTGTTTTCCAAAGAGGGTTTTAGTTTTTAATTTTTAATCTGGTTAGGAGTTCATGCAGTTCTGTTGGTTTTTGCTTTAATTATTGTTATTTGTGTGTAAACATACAGAGAGATTGCTGTAACCATTGGCCTGGAAAACTACCTAGGAGGTATCTGCTCCTCACTGCAGTGTTTAACGTTTCATGACTGTAATTTTTCAGCTTCGCTGTATGCAACATGCTCCAGCCATTCATTCGGAGAGACCCCACATGCCCCGAACAATGTGGGTGTCCCCGTGCTGGAAGCTGCGCGAAGCGTGGCGGAGGAGGTGGCTGAAATGCCTGAGACAAGTGATGGAGACAGGGAAGAGTATTTGAGGATGGTTCTAGCTCAGGGCAGAGCTTTTTCAGTTCTGAAGCCAGCAAAAGATGGCTGCAGACAACATGCCTGCCTGTACCCCTGCCTGTCCCGGGCACCGATGCCCATCCCAAGAGCCAGAGAGGAGGCAGAGTGCTTTATTTCTTGCTAGATTTACGTTTCTCTCTCTTGTTCTGCCATCTCCTTAAACCAGGGAGGTCTCTAAATATCACAGAGAGGCTGCTCTGAGGTGCTTCATGTTCCAGCTGTTCGGGCCAACCTCTCACATGGGCCAGCAGCATGGGGTGCTGTTGTCTCCTGGCTTTGCCAGAAAGCCGCTGCCTGTCCCCTTTGCAGCGAGGCTCGTGTGGGACCTCCACCAATGCCCATCATCTCATGTGCTCCAGCAGCCTTGTAGCTGCTTCCCTGGAGCAGGAGGCCCTGGGAAGGTGCTGGTGCTCTGTGTTTGCCCAGAGGCCACTCCTTGCCCATGGGGCTGGTGCCACCCTAGTTGGGGGCCTTTCTCCTGCATCCCAGGGCAGAGCAGAGCACTCTGCCCTCTCCTGTGTGCTCACATCTCCATTGAAGGGAAACATGCTGCAGCGCATGCCATGTTAAAAAAAAAAAAATAATTAAAAATAAAATTGCCCCAAACTAGTTGGAAATCATAAGTTCAGGAGAAAGAGGAAGGGTGTCTTTGCTGGAGAGTCGAGTCCCTGGCAGGTGGTGCATCACCAGTGTTGCCCCGTGCCCCACATGTGGTGTGAGACCTCAGGAGGAGAAGGAAAGTCATGGAAGGTGTGCGAGGGCAACACCTGCAAAGGGGGGTGGGGTTGGTACCCTGGCTGGGTAGAGGCAGGAGGTGTCTGGCGGGCCCCCACATGCACCCCCGTGGGGTGATGTTCTCCTGGGGTGTGTCTGAACCCCTCTGGGCTCATATGGAGGGTGAAGCTGTGGGTCGGTATTTTGAATGGAGGGGTTTCTGCTTCCTTTAAAGCCCCACATTGCAGCCGACCGAGGGGCAGCCGGAGGGATCCCAGTCCTGCGTGGGCACTGCTGTGCCACAGACAAGCGACACGGAGTGGAAAGCTGCTTCCTCAGTGCCACCTTGTGCCTGAAAACCAAACAGCCAGGCAGTTTTGCGGGGTTAAAAAGCACAGGGTGATGGCAAGGCTGTGAGCAGTCCAGGACTTGCCTACCTGGCTAGAGAATGACAAATGGGGGCAAAAAATGGCTTTTGGATAATGCTGTGAATGGCTCCTCCTTGAGAGTGGTACCCTGATGGCAATGTGACTTTATGTGAACCTTTCACCAGGAAAGTTGAGCCTTGCTTTACCAAAAGGTGCATTTAAAAATGGTTTGTATTTGCTCAGTTGGAGAGAGGTGCAAAGGTGGGGGACTCTGTCCAGCCAGCACCCTCAGGATGCGGCTCCAGGTTGGGCACCAGGGCTGGAAGTGTCTGGTGAAAACACAGAGCTGCAGACTCACACCTCACCTTCAAACACAGCTCTGCCCACTTCTATTCTTGACCCAGAAAACCTCCTTCGTATTTGTTGTGGGTTAACACAGCGGGCAGCTAAGTCCCACACAGCTGCTTTCTCACGCCCTGCCAGCAGCTCTGTCCCTGCAGCCTCTTGCCCATCACCAGCCTCTCTGAGGGCAGCGTGGGAGGCAGAGATGGCCCCGGTGCTGTGCAAGCAGCAAAAGCATCGGTGTGTTAACTGCTGGGTCTGGAGAGGTCTTGGATTTTTCCAACATAGAAATAATGTAAGTATAATAAAACTCTATCTAAACTACTTGGCAAACCATTAGGGGCAATGTCAGAGCTATTAGGGGCATCTCTGCACATCACAAGTGACAGGATGGTTTTCAAAAAAGGGGGGTAAAGAAAACAAAAGGAGAGACAAGGAGAAAAGTTAAGAATTATAAATCTGCCCTTTGAACAGTAGCATCTGGAGCAAAAGGCCTGGATTACAGAAACTATCCATCTCTCTAAAACCCAGGAAACCAGATCATATCATAAAGCATTAGAACAAATCACAGCAAAAGATATATTTCCTCTGCTGACAAGGCAGTGGGGCTCGTGCCAAGTCCCTTATTCCCTGGGAGTTGGGTGGATGGTGGGGACAGGCTGAAGGATGGGGTCTCCTGTGGGTAGGCTCTGCTGCCCCCCAAAGAAATCCCGGTTGGTCCCAAAGCACTCCTGGTAGAGCCACAGCTAACAGTCAATGGCAGGTTAATTATTCAGGTACTTGGAGACAAGAGAGATAGAGATGAGTAGATGAGTTGGTGTTAGCTAGAATGGTGTGTAATTGTAGCTTCACATTAAAAAGCTTTGACACGGCAGGGAGAGGTCTTTTGGCTGCTTAGAGGAGAGAGGGGGCTGGTGCAGAGGTTGCTTTGCCTTCAGCAGCAGTGCCCTGTGCTCATGTACTGGGCTGAGGCCTCTTTGGTGTGAGATTGTGAACTATTCCAGGAGCACGGTTGTGTGAAACAGCCAACCTAAGCATGTCCTGAGCTCTTTGAGGTGCTGAGCAGAAGCATTCATTGAGAAAAAAAAGCCTTTGAGAAATACACTGTGTTTTTTTTCATAGTAAGGACAAAGCCCTTGTAGAGAAGCAAGCCAACAGCGCAGGAAATGGATTATCTTCTCCACAGGCTTCCCAGCTCCATTCACCTTTGGGTGGGTCTTGCCTTCGTGGTCTCCTTTGGTACCATATCTTGTAGGGATCGAGGCTGAGCGGGTGGGATGACGATGACACCCAACCTGAGCAGCTGCATGCTGTAGGGTGTCTTTCCAAGCAGAGCTGATCTTGCCAGCTGACTGGAGAGAATGACAAAAACTTCAAAGAGACTAAATCACCCACCGTTCCTTAGCAACCCACAGGCACTTTGCAGAGGCACAATGGAGCTTGAGCTATTTTGACTTTTTCTTCTTTGGTTTCCCTACCCTTCGGCCAGCTTTGTCTTGAAACAAGTAATCCAGTGATGACAACCACATGTCAGCATAGCAGCATCACCCTCCCCTCATGGGTGCCTGTGGTGAACACAGCAATATGCCTTATTTAAGGGCTCGTCCCCAACACAATACTTGCCATCAGCCTCAAGAGGTTGAGGCTGCAGTTGAGCTGTAGAAGTGCTGACAGACTGGTGTGGTGGGACAGCCCTTGCTCTGTACATCAAGCAGCTCAGGTCTTCCTCTTCTGAATTCTTCCCTACTGAAAAAAGCCTCAAACTAAATAGCCAGCAAAGACAGAACTGCGGGGCTAGAGAGCTGAAACACCAACACGGAGCACAGCGAAGCCTGGCTGTGCATAAACGCAGGCTGGCATCGCTCCTCCAAGCAGGGTCCTGCAAGGAGGTAACCGATGAGTGAAGCTTCAGAGTGATTCCCAGGAGCACCTGGGGACCTCCAAAGATGGAGACAACTGGCTTCGCATCACTGCAGCCTCCTAGTTTCAGGGTTGTGTAGTTTGCGCTGTAAAAGCTGGAGTCGTTCACTGTATCCCCGTGAAGACTTCAGGGAACCTTGCCTGGCACAACTATTTGTTTGCAGTCTTTTCAAGAGGAGGGTTAACTGCTCTTGTCTGGGAGCATCTTGTATCCTCCGTTTTCTGTTTTTAAAGTTTCTTTAAAGAAGCTCTGCAGCTGGCCAACCTGGCCCGCTCAGTCCTCTCTTACTCTTCTCAAACACATTTTTACTTTCGACCACAAGAGGTCCCCAAGACCCTAAGGCAAAAAGAAAGTGAACTAGGAGCAAGGCTGGGAAACACAGGTACTAAACCAGGGGTAGGGAGGAAAGGTCGCTCCCTCTCCCAGACATGAGCCTTCCAACACATCTCTCGCTGTTGGAGTTTGGATGCTGGGGGTGAGATTTCAAACTTTCTCAGCAGGTGTGGGAGCTGGCTGGAGAGCCAAGGTCCTCCCGGCATGGTCTGGGAGCTTCTGCTCCAAGGGAAGAGCCAGACTAGAGGAAAACTAAGTTTTCCAGCAATGGGATACACCAAGGCAACACATGGGAAGGGCTGGTAGCTGTGACGAGGTCGTTTCCTCCTCAGCAGTTGTGGCCTCTTCAGTGGCTGCGATCAAGTGCCCAAATTTCAGCCTTTCTCCCCTTCTCCAGCTACGGGGACCTTATTGTTGTCATGTAACCTGTTATGAGGCTAAATACATGTCTGTTAACATCTGTCACAATGTTTTCATGGGGAGTGAAATGAAGAGTAGTGTTAATTGAGGAAGCCCAACCTGTGATGATTTGAGACTTTGTGGGTAGTACAGGCTTGCTCGTCTTCCTCGCTCTATGACTCGCAGTAAACAAAGCTCTGTTTAAACATATTTCAGTAAAGAAATGGATAAAGGTCAACTGTAGGACCGCTAAGGTTATGACAGATGGTGTTACTGGCATAGATTTAGGGCCAATACCAGCTAGCAGGTGAACAGCAGCCCATGTCATTTAGCACAGGCTGCCAGGAGAGTGCCCTTGGTGCATGCTCTCCTTTCCCCCATGTACAGCGTGGGAGCGGGCAGCAAAGACAGATCCAGTTAACTCACCATGTGCTTTGGACTTTTGGTTTGAAGGCAGATAAATGACTCATGCACTTTGATGTTGCAAATGATGGTGAGGCTGGAGACTGCAGAAAGGCAGGATGTGGTAAGGGGTAGCCTGGCTTCAGACTGCGGTGTTAAATGAACAGCAGCAGCAAAGGGCACACAAGGGCAGTGGGGTTACTGTGGGGGCTGCACCTTTGAACTCCTGTCTGAAACGCCACGAGCAAAATGCTGCTGGTTATTTCAGAGACCAACTGTGAGCTTGGTGAACCAGTAGCTCTCGCCCATGGCTGCTGCAGACAGGGAGGACAGTTAGCCCTTCAGAGTTGGACACAGCGTTGCTCCTGCATCCTCCATGGCTCTTTTGTCTCTGCTGTTTTCCATTTGGTGCTATTGGGATTTTTGCTAGTGGTCGTAACACAATGGATGTGTGTGCTGGTGCCTGTCTGGCTCTAGTGCTTCCTCTTCAATTTCACCATCTGCTTATAGGATAAAAAGTGTAATGTTTCCTGTTTCACTCATTTTGGCCTGGCTATTGCTGTGCTGTTGTATTCCCCTGCTCCAGCATGCAGGTCCATGCACATACACAGTTGCCAGCTGGGGTTAAGCCACGACAGTCCTTTTGGCCCCCAACGTGGGGCTTAAAGGGTTCAAGATAATGACAGATTTGATTGGAATGTGCTGGATCGAATTTACAGCTGCTATTGCTGTTTAGCTGTTAATGGTCAGGCTCCTGTGCTTGCCATGGGGCTTGCTTGCCTCTCTGTATCTTAGTCTAGTGCTCATTAGTGGCTGCTTTTTGCTCTCGCTGCTTGTTGTGATGCTGATCATCTGACTCTGCTGTGTCTGGGAACCTTGTGATAACAGCCATGGCGATGCGCCTGGGCTGGCCGGTGGCCAGGGCATGGCTGCTGGTTCTGTGCTGCTGCACTGGACAGGCTGGAACTCCAGCATGAACTCAGATCAAAGGGACTGTGACCCATGGATGAGTCCATGCAGGAGCAGGACACCCTGAAGCATATGTGGCTGTGAATAAGTTCATGCCAGAGCAGGTGTATCTTGAAGCCTCTGTGGCCGTGGTTATGTCCGTGCTGCAGCAGGTATAACTCTGAAGGGACTGTGACCCAAGGATAAGTCCATGATGGAGAAGGTACAGTTCGAGGCATCTGTAGCTGTGGATAAGTCCATGCTGCATTAGGTGCACCTCAGAGCATCCATGTCTGTGCTGGAGGTCATGCTGGAGCACCTCAAAGCATGTGGCCATGGGTAAGCCCCTGACCAGAGCAGGTACCTCTTCGGAGGGGCTGCAGTCATGGGTAAGGCCATGGTGAGCTGGTTTACTTCTGAAGGAACTGTGGCTGTGCGTAATGGGTAAGGTCACTTGGAGCAGATACATCTCCGAAGGCATTGTGGCCCATGGAGAAGGTCACACACAAGTGCACCTCAGAGCAGCTGTGGCTGTGGCTAAGTCTGCATCACAGCAGGTACAGCCCTGGAGAGACTGTGACTCCACTTGTGCCAGGGCAGGGTCAGGCTGGCTCTGAGGAAGGATTTCTGTGCAGAAGGGGCTGTTGGGCGTTGGAATGGGCTGCCCAGGGCAGGGGGGAGTCCCTGGGATCCCTGGAGGGGTTGAAGAGTCGGGCTGAGCCAGCGCTGAGGGATCTAGGGGAGCTGGGAACGGTCAGGGTGAGGGTCATGGTTGGACTGGAGGAGCTTCAGGGGCTTTTAGAACTGAGATGATTCTGTGGTTCTGTGGGGCAGGTACACCCCTGAGGGACTGCAGTCTGTGGAAAAGTCCAAGCCAAAGCGGGGGCAAAGAGTGGGAGCTCACTGCAGTGTTAAACCCTATAACCTGGCCCAAATGGATGAGAGCTGGAGATTGTAATGGATTTAAATGGAAATTTAAATTGTTGTAACCCAGGATTTGAGTTGCATGCTATGGGAATTACTATAGCAGGAACCACCCAAACCAATGTAGGACAAGACTTACAAGAAGCAGTGCACCTGCAGAGACCCTACCTGAGCTGGCTTTGGTGCCCAATAACTCCACAGAACACACCACCTCTCCTGTCCTGAATGACCCCCATAACAGATGGAACCTAAAGTCATGGACTAAATGAACTCGGTGGACATTCTGTCGACATTTGTGGACATTTTACAGACATTTCACAGGGGTGTTCCACAGAGTAGGGGAATGATATCTGAGTATTATATCAAAGGATGGAAAGGGAGCTGCTGGTTAATGAAGTTTTATTGGATAGTGCAGTACATGACCATGATGTAAGTGGTATGGAATAAGGGGTGGAGAATGTGCTGGTTTTGTCTGGGGTAGAGTTAATCTCCTTCACAGTAGCCAGTGTGGGGCTGAGGTTTGGGTTTGTGCTGGAAACAGTGTTGGTAACGCAGGGATGGTTTAGTGATGGCTGCGCAGGGCTCACACAGAGCCGAGGCCTTTCCTGCCTCTCACCCCACCCCACCAGCGAGGGGCTGGGGGTGCACAAGGAGTTGGAGGGGACACGGCCGGGACAGCTGACCCCAACTGCCCACAGGGACGTCCCAGGCCGTAGGGCGTCCCGCTCGGCACAGAGAGCTGGGGAAGGAGGAAGGGGGGACGTTCGGAGTGATGGCGTTTGTCTGCCCAAGTCACCGTCACGCCTGAGGGAGCCCCGCTGTCCTGGAGATGGCTGAGCACCTGCCTGCCCATGGGAGGTGGGGAATGGATTCCTTGTTTTCATTTGCCTGTGCACACAGCTTTTGTTTCACCTGTTAAGCTGTTTTTACCTCAGCCCATGAGTTTTCTCACTTTTACCCTTAAAATTCTCTACCCCATCCTACCAGGGGCAGTGAGTGAGTGGCTGTGTGGGGCTTAGCTGCTGGCTGGGATTAAACCATGACATTTACTTTCAGATCTGAATACTCAAGACCCATACATTTCTCTAACCTCCTACCAAAGCTGATGTTTACAGAGTGGGCTACTAGCCCACCTGATTTGGGTGGAAGGTCAAGTCCCAGGGGACCGCTGTCATTCTGAGATGATGATTCATGTCATATTGGATCACCAGGGCTCTAGATACCTCCACTGTGGACAAAACCGAGGACCCCAACCCAGAGCTCTCCAGGAATTGGTCAGTGTGTTGGGCTTCTGACAGCCTTGTGTTCATTGTGTGGTGATGCATGTAGAGATGATGGACGTGTGTCTAATTATACCATCTCTGTACTTGATAGTGGAGACGAAGACATGAGAACGAAAACCTGGCAGAGGTTGGATTCAGACTGATGCATTAACCCAGGGCTCTGAGGCAGCCTGTGAAAGGGAAATGGCTCTGGTAGTCCTCACACATATTGTCTGAAAACACAGTGCATGGTTTCATAAAGAAATGAATGTTTGTTTATTCTTCTTGAAAGACTTGAGAGGAACTCTGGACAGGACAGCTTCAGGGAGGCTGTGATCAAATCAAGAGAAATGTTGGGACTGGAGAAGTAATTATAGGGTGCCAGTTAACAAAGGGACAGTGCTTGTCTAGTGACTTTCACTAACGTGATCAGGGACTGAAAAGCTCAGCATTGCCTGGACTCAGCTGGCTGGTGAGGAGGACACAGTCATGGGAATCAAGGACAATGTCACCAGGGGAAATTTTGGGAAGGGAGCTAGGATAGTATCTGGGGCCAGACATCAGATCATGGCTATGGGAAAGCAGTTAGCACACACAAGATACTCCTTCTACCAATCCCACTGACACATAAGTACTCACCCAGCTGTCTCCCAGGGGAAGGAATCAAGATAATATAAACTAATATTCCCCTGGCCCAGCCCACTTGTTCTAAAACTGTTTGCACGATTTACTTTGGTGGGGTTGGGTTATTGGTATAAGCCCTCAACTGTAGGGAGGCAAAAGTGCAAATGAAGTTGCAGGAAGGAAATTGTGAACCCTGTCATTCCTTTCAAGGTGGCATTTCTCAAGCTCTTGAAGTGAAGTTACTCTTGACTAGATCAATAAAGTTGGAGCTTGCCTGCAAGAAAAAAGTAGTTTAAATAAAGAGAAGAGGGTTTAGTTCAGTAAGAGTTATGCATAGAAATGAAAAAAAGTGAATCTCTTGCTGGGATCTGGTTGTGAAATGTGATGCCAAAGGCTTCCAAACCTCAGCTGTGAAAGAGCTCAACACGTCACCAGAAATACTGCTTTCCCCACCTCCTGCGATACCTACACTCCATCATCTTTGCTCTCTCATTTTAATGAGACATCAAATGTTCAAGAAGCATTTGGGCTTTATTATCACATGAGCAGCTCTTCCTTTCAGCTTCATATGGAAAATAAGAAGAGCTTGTCTGGTTTTGACCCCAGCTCACTTCCAAGAACAATTCTTTTCTTAGATCTGACCTTTGTAAATGGCAGAAGAATTATTTTCAGAGTCATCTCATGATTTGTTTTTAGTTAAGCAGACCCTGTTCCCCACACTGACTGTGGGAAGGTGGGCAAGTTTCCAGTGCATCCAGTGGCTATTCTCACAAGATGTGGTTTGCAAGTTCCCCTAGGAAAATGCCTTTCCCTTCATCTTCCCACCCCACATGGTAGAAATTTTACCATGCTTCATGGAGGAGGGGGATGAATTTCATCCTTTAGCAGCTGAGCCAGCATAATGCACAGATCGCTGAAATCCTTGTGCACAAATAATATTTATTCATCACTGAAGAGAGGTACTTCATGGGAAGTCTCCTCCTACAAGAGGGAGAACAAACTCTGAGCCCACTCAGTTGTCTGAGGCGCTTTGTTGCAAGACATTGCAGGATCTGGTGCTGGAAACGTGCAAGCTCTGCAGCAGCCTTTGCGGGAAGGATTTGGCTATTGAATTTGCTCAAACTCTTGCTGAAGGCAATGGCAGTTGTGCTGGAAAAAAATGGGTTCAAATAAATGTTAGTCCAGAGCTCACGTTGACAAGCTGTGTGACTAATGCAGTACCTAGAGGACTCCTAGCAGGAAGCGTGTGGGCATTAATGTCTGGCTGAAAGCAAGTACGGCTCCGGCATGGATGGAGGAGAGGAAAGGGGGACGCGAGAGGTACCAATGCTTGCGTCATCTCTTCTAACTATAGATGCTTAGCAGGGCGTCTGAGTACAGGATCTGGTGAAGGGACTCTCTGATGACACTTCCCCAGAGTCCTGCAGTAAATTATGCAAAAATCCTCTTTGAAGGAGACCTCTCCAGAAAGCCCAGGAGCAAGCAGTATTCCTGACATTAATACAGGGGAAAAAGCTAATGAAGATAATGTTATCAGGGTGTGAGGAGAGCGTGGAGGGGAATTTCCTTTTAGATGGTTAGAAATAGATTTTCTCTTGGCATTTAAAACTGTACGTTTCTTTTTCTTTGGCCATATTCTTTAACTACAACTCTGTATGAGTTCTGCAGGCAGCTCTGAGTGTTGATCTGCTCTCACAGATCTTTAGAAATTAAGCTTCACCAAACCCATTCAGCCCATTGCTACGTTGGATCCTGAGTGGAAAAAAAAAGTCACACAAATAAGCATGTAAGCATGAGCTGGGGCTACTGAAGGGCACTTATGTACCCTCTCTTCCAGGGTTTTCAATTTCTTTTTTGGTGTAAGTTATGAATAAAGAGCTGCTTCCTTTCCTGCTTAGCAACTTTCCCTCCACCTTGTAATAAGGAAGCAGAATAGGAAGAGACGATTTCTGTGCTCTTGGTCGTGTGGGGAAACGATGAATTCCTAACGTTCTTACTCTGTCCCCTGAACAAGAACTGGTGCTGAGACCCTCGCACACCAAAGCACTGGTGTGTTGTAAGAGTAGAAAGGATTGTGATCCTTCAGGTGTGAGTGAGAGAAAGCGTGCCTGACACATGGAGAGCTTTCCTCACTGAGCTCAGCTGCATCCTTTCTCTCTTTACAGATACGTCTTACCTAGACCTGAACAAGACTCATCCCCTTCAAGGGGTTTTGAAATCATCGGTTTGGTGGATCTGCCAGCTGGAGCTGGCTGGAGGCATGGAGGTGTCTGTTGTCCCAGAGTGATGGGACATGGTCATTTGTGACTTCTGTCCCCACTGCATGTAACAAATTACCTTTCAGCATAAAACACAGGCAGGGGCGATCTCTGGGTGACATTCCCTGTGCCTAGCTCCACAAGCTTTGGGACTGTGTTTTGGGTCTATTTAAACTCACTCACTGATTCCTCTGAACATTTCTTGAGGCAGAGAGGAGATTTAAGAAAGAGGGATTAACCCAAAGTTGTTTGTGACCATCTCTGTTGAAGGACTTGCAATACAAACTAAAAAGCTGTGCTATCGAAGTAGTGCTGTCTCCTCTCACAGTGTCCTTTGGTGGGAGAGCTTGGTTTCCTGTGACCTGGCTGAAATGGCAGGAACACAGGAGAATTTGCTTTTAATCTAATTTGGCTTGGTTTAATGCAGCTCGGTCCCCTGCAAGAGCTTTAGATAACACTGAGGTCCTAGGGAGCTGTGTTGGCAATGTACCTATTGCCATGTCATTTGATAAAGTCCCTCTATGCCAAGTGCTCTGGAGTAGTCACCTTGTCCTTTCCCTGGCATCTAGATAGTCTCCTGGGCTTAAAAAGATACTGAGTTTTGAGTCTAAAGCAGAAACTGTAGTTTTTTGCTGATCTTTGAGTATGGAAACTCTTTAGACAAAAGCTTTCTAGCAGTAAAAAGGCAACTGTTTCAGACTTCTTTAATCAGTACTTTTTATAGTTTAAAGAATTGCTTTAAAAGGCAGACAGGGACGTAGCTTATTCTATGTAAACATTAATATTCTTCTAAATCGATCCTCACTAATTCACTGTGGACAAATCTTAACTCAGTGTTATGTTATTTGTGCTGAGTTTAAGCAGCACTATCAAGTTGGGCAGCAGCTAGGCATACTTTGCAATATTTACCTTCCCTCTTCCAAAAGCATGTCAACTCCTTTTCTTTCCCCTTCCCCTTTCAGGGTTTTTCCTTGGGTTCAAGGGACCCTTATTCACCTACTCGGGGCAGTATCACCCCCGTTGCTTCTCACTTGCTGATCTTCAATGTATGTCACAGCAAGACTGAACTGCACACATGTTCCAGCTGGGAGGTCACCTCCCATGGGCTGGAGGAGGGGCTGGCCACCCCTGACCATGGTGGATTCGTTGACATGGATGCCATCATTAGGAGGAGAACTGCACTCAGATGCTGAGATGTAGGAGGCACTTAAAGTCGGGTGTTTTCATTCCACAGATCTCTGCCCATCTCTGGTGGGTGCCGGGACTTGAGCAGAGCTCAGCCTGGTGGGCTATAGAGCTCAGCTTGCCCGAAGCCAACAGGACTCCTTGGTGCAGTGAAGAGTGCCAGCCTGCCGAGACAGAGGAGGGCATGAGGAAGAGCTAAGTGCCAAAGCTTCGGTGTTAAGCAAAAGAACAGACTTGTGCTGGGTTCCTGGAGGAAAGCACCCTGACAGCCCAGCTGCACTTCTGAATTAATTCTGGCAGAGGGTGAAGCGATGCTGTGGCAGAGGCTTTGCTCTGGAGAAGGTCTGTCAAGGTGTGTGGGGTTTCTTCTAGCTGTGGTCTCCTGCAGGACTGAGTCAGCTCTTGGGTGATGGAGGGCAGCACTGAATGACCTAGAAAAGCTGAGTTTATCCTGCATCCTGTTGTGATCACAGTACTTCATACAACAGTGTCTAGAAAAGAATGCCAATAATTGGCTATTTTGGAAAACAAGGTGGATATAAAGGTCAGGAAGGGAATGTTTTTGCACAAAGGTGCCATCCTCTAAGGCTGCAATAAGAGCTACACCAGAAATCGTGTGTGCTCTGGGGTGCCATATAGCCTCTGTGCGTGCTCCCATCGTTTGAGCAGTTACTGGTACCTGCTCACTTCAGAGATCCCAGGTGCAGATTCGGTAGCTTTCTTCTTACTCTGACACGGACATTTTCTGAGCCAAAAGAGTAAAGGGTGCAGCCAGTCATCATTTCTGAGAAATCAGAGACAAGGTTTATAATAAAAGCTCATAGATATCTGGGTTTGAGCCGAAGCTATCTTCTGTTGTCAGTATGATATCTGCCTACGCAAAGGTCTGTTTTCCCATGTGCAGTGTAGTTGGTGGTGGAATTGAAAGCACTCATCCGCGGCATGTAGTGCCTTGACTTCTGATAGACCTGCAAGGAAGGAGTTTACACTTTGCACAGTCTATTGTCAAGAAGTGCAGATGTAAGTACAGTGAACCTGCTGCCAGAAATAGCCTGGCTCTCCTGACTGGCATACGGGTGTGAGTCTCGCAGGGCTTCATGCAGAGACAGTGCGTGTGTGCACATCTCCTTTTACCACTAGATGTCATAAACTGGTTTTTTTTCCTCATTTTTAGAAGCTGCTCTCAGTGCATGAGACATCACTTGATGG
The DNA here is from genome assembly GCF_965140245.1 of Athene noctua. Lineage (NCBI taxonomy): Eukaryota > Metazoa > Chordata > Aves > Strigiformes > Strigidae > Athene > Athene noctua. Next base: position 11,757,996 of record NC_134055.1, read on the forward strand.
AGACAGTCACGTTGATAACCCCTGAATAAGCTTCCCTTTTTGGGTTTTGGGCAGGTTTTTTTCTTTTTTCTTTTTTTTTAACTCTGCCTAAGACTGGAATATATGCTTTTTTTAACATCTCACACGCGTGCCAGAACATTATTTCTGCCATGCTGCAAATGACACATTATGGCACGTTTGCTGCAATATCAAAGCTCTTTTGGGCTTTGATTTGTATTTTTAACTTTAAACTGCTTCAGTGTCCTTCCTGAAAGCAGTGATAGCATCAATGCACTCCTGTTTGATGAGCAAAAAACTGAGAGTTTTAGGTTTTCCTAGTTCAAACCCAGCTCACAACTTGTTGTGTATCCATTCTGTGGTGAGGCTGGGAGGTTAAAAACTCAACACAAAATGAAACAAAACATAACAAAGCAAAACAAAACCTTCCTCTGGAGACTGATTAAAGATTTTTGCTAAGAGGTGATACCTCCTACTAGGGGAAGTGGGAAGTGTCCTAACAAGAGTCTCAACCTTTCTGGAGCTAGAGGAGTTGCACTTATGAAGTAGGACAAACCAGCATTTTTTCACACTTTACCCTAGCTTTATCTGAAGACAGGCATTGTAAAATTTCTGCTCTGAACTGTGCAGACATATCAGGCACAGAGGATAGACAAGACTACACTTGTGTGGTGTCAGATCCCTGGCTGCTCTCTGATTGACCCAAGATGTGTCAAGACACCTTCCTGATGAAAACACATATATTTGTATGTTAGGTGAGCTTTGCTTTTGGAGATGTCAGCATAGCCTGTGAGAATGCAGAGAGTAAGCTGCACACTTGGGAGAGATCAGATGTTCCTACAAACCCAATTAAGGATCCAATGCAAATGCAGAGCAAAAAAAAAAAGTGCTGGAAAACCTACTTCTCTTCCCTTTCCTCTGTGCTTTGTCAGTGCTTACTTCATAGCTGTATTGTTTCCCTAAGTAAAACCAACTGGAGAATATCACAGGAGAAAAGGAAAAGGCAAACAAAGGTGTGCTCCTTCTTCAGAGAAAACAACGTGCAAGAATCTGAAATACAGCCTTATTTCTTCAAAAAGTGTCTATCTATCTTGTAATCAGCTGCTCAGCAAGTGCTGGAATGCACTTGGAAATGTCCTGACAACCTCAAGAATAGACTTGCTTTCTTCACCTTACACAACTTCAGGGAGAGGCTGGGCATGTGGCCTCCTCCAGGCTTTTCGATGTTCCCAAATGTTACTTGAGGTGTTAATAGTTCACGCTGGGGACAGCGCAGATGTGCCAGGATTACAATGACATTGCTTTGTCCATCTCTTCCTGGAAAGGAGCATGGCCACGGTCCTCAGTATGGAGGGAAGTAGATGTGAATTATCTTCAGCCAGAGGGATTGCACCCTGCAGCACTGAGGGCTGAGCTTTCTCCGAGCTCTCCCCAGTGCTCTGTGCTGCTAAGGGGTTATGCTGTGGGGACAGCCTGGCCCTGCATGAAGAGGTGCTGGTGCTCTGCCTGGTGCAGAGTGGCCTCCTTGCCTGGTGGGGTAGGTGTAAGCCTTGGGGTGAATGTGCTCGTGCCTTCCCTGGGGTCATGGCCAATTGTTTTGTGGGCTTTTGAGTTTCAGAGTGACAACAAAGGACATTTCATATTGAGGTGTCAGTTGTGAAATGGATGAACCCATGTTTGATTCGTATGGAGGGAGCTGTGTAGATGAAGTGTGTGAAAGAGAGGCTTGTGGGGCAATGTTTGTGGAGTTATCCTGGAAAAGACTTTGTGAGTGAAGAGCCTTGGGACCCCCCGTATCTGCTCAAAGCCATGGGGAGTGAGACATGTTCCCATGAGGAGGTTGAAGTCAGATGGAGCCCAGGTACCCCTGTTGTGTGATAACTGACTGAGCCTGGTCACTGGGCATGTGACCACTTGGCAAATATTCATCTTTGACAAATCTACCAGCTGCTAAATAATTGTTGATAGCCATGTTTACTCTGGACACATTTGCTCAGACAGCTCAGTTTGGATCTTTAAAGGACAGAAACGCTCTGTGAAACCAATTGGGAGGCCTATGGAAATGCCAGAAAGGGGAAAATGTGAGATGGCTGCAATAGGGTGCTCAGGAGGTGAAGGAGAAGCCAGGAAGCAGCTGGGCCTGAGGGAAGCTTGTCCTGATCAGGAGGCCCTGGATGTGAACGGCAAGGTGGGGGACAGCTGTGAGGAGAGGAGAGAAGCAGCTGAGCACAGCCACATGAGGCTGAGGAGCTCCAAAGTTGGGTTTGCTCTAATGATGGCATTTTGCTGATCTCCAAGAGGGAGGAGGTGGAGACGGCTGATCCGAGTTGAAATCTTTGAGCTTCCTTCTGAAGGGAAGCTGCTACAAGTACACTTGAAATTGCTAATGTACAGGGACCTGTAAAACAAGACATTTACTTTTAATGTTAGACATCACTTATGTTTTACTAGCTTTTATTTTTTCCTGTATTTTACTGTAATGTATATAATTTAATTTATACTTTTTCCTAATTACCCTCTGTAGTCATTGCCCACTTATGTTTTGAAACCTTTAACTCCTTGCCTAGTAAAGATAAGGCAGACCTTAGACAGTTTGAAAAACTCCCTGAGTACATTCCTAATAGCAGGAACCTACAGAAAACCTGAAGAGCCTAAGAAGACACCAGTGTCAAGAGAAGTGACTGAAAGCTGGTCTAAACTAACGTCCTTGGAACAAACAGGAGCTGAAGGACGGATGAAGTAACTATGACCATGTATGGACACTAGAAACCTAAAGTTCACTGACAGCGTGAGAAAGGGTGTGGAGGCCCTTAAGGAGGGGAGAAGACCCTCACTCTATCTTTACTACGCATGCTTAGACTATGTAAATGAATTCTAAGAACCCATTAGCACAAGCCTGCCTTTTCTAAGAAATCTAACTCATATGTGTGCTTTTTGTGTATATTAGGGAGTTTTGTTAGTAAGAGTGGCACTTGTGGTGGAGCGAACCCCAGTGCTGCCCAGCACTGTGAATAAAGAATCCCTGCTGAACACTTATACTCAACCCTGACTGTTGAGTGAAGCTCTTTGTTTCACTTTACCCTTTCCTTCAACACATCTTCTTTCCTCTTTCCTCCCCTCACGAAGGACTTCCACCTTGCTCTTGTGCAGGTGACAGAGAGGTTTGACTCGTGTCACTTAACGCTGAATATTAGGGGGTGAGTTGCAGTCCCCATTTATCTTGTGCCTTCTGCCTTGGGATAGACCCTTTGAGGGTCAGTGCTTCTCACTCCTCCGTGGAAGTCTGTTGTGCTGCAGATTCACCCAGTGCTAGAGGTGACTCCAAAGATGTGGCCTCCCCATGTGTCATTGAGGAGCTGGAGGTTGCTTTGGATGTTGCAGCAATTTTTCTCTAGATGGATGTGGAAAGGAAGGAGGCACATTTCTCAACTAAGCACCAGAGTGCCCTTCGGAGCAAGGCTATTGATTTGACCTAGGCTGCCAAGTTCATTAACAAACTCATTATGGGGGCTATCTGAAGGGCAGATAACTTCTTTTTATAGATGTGATGGACATCTTAAAGTTAATTCCAAAGATAAGCACATTTACCAGAACTTCTCATTACCCATAAACTACCTTCATGGAGTATGGATCCCCAGGATGGAAGATCTGCTCTGTCAGAAGTTTGGGAAATATCAAAACAAATAAACAAATTCTAATGAACAACAAGTGAAGCAAAACTAACATAATTAGGTCCCAAGAGATGCTTATTCCTACCTCGATGTAGAAATTAAGTCAATACAATTGAATGGGTAAATATTGACTGAATTATAATATTTAATCAAGTAGTATTCCTATTGCTCCTCTTTCAAAAGAGGTTTAGCGGGTTGTTTTATTGGCTTTTTAATCAATTTTCTAATTATATTGGTGATCTAATTTCATAATAAGCCTGCATTATTTAAGGTAGCTGTTCCATATGCAGAGAGTAATAGGAAAACCAAAGCAAATAAAAAGAATATGCTTTCCTTGTTCTCCAGAAGAGATGTAGACTGTGCTATTTACACTCATTTACTCTTGCAAAGGAAAAAGACAGTGGGTGTTTGCATTACAGAGTGACCATGAATTCTTTATTCACTGCTTCGGTCAGCTCTGCCTCTGACTTAATTGACAGATTTGTGAAAATAAAATTTGGCTCAACAGAGTCTTATCAGGTTATTGAAGAGATTCTGAAAAACAAAGCGTTTGGATATAACAGAAGATAAATGAGGATCCCCCCAACCTAGAGAAATACTTAAGCTTACTCTTGGGCCAACCTCTGTCTCATCTGGTGTCATCAGCTGTTGACATCAGTTCTAACTGGAGGGATGAGGTGAGAGGTAAGAAGACAAAATGGAACTGTTTGTTAAACAGGAAAATTTCTCTTGGTGCTTAGGACACTCACAGATTCACACAGGCTGGGGAGAACCATTAAGAGTTTGCCTATCATTTTTTCCTAAGACTTAAAGAAATAGGGGGAGGCTTCACATGGTTCAATGTGGATGGCTACAGTTTAGATGCCTACATCTGAGCTTGTCTTCCTGTATAAGCAACCGTGACTCTGTAGAGTCCGGGGCACAATTTGGATGAACAGCTCATTAAACTGCTTATTAAAGCTGCCTACATCTCCATTGTCACTCCCCTAATCACCAGTGGACTTCTCCACTGTAACCTGGTTGCCAGTGGTTAAGATGAACACCCAGAGATAAAGAAGTTTTGTGCTGCTGTTGGAATAAATCAGGGAAGTTGTCTCCCATGCCATCTACCTCCATTCTTTGACCGACCCAAGTCTGTGGCTGTAGTTTAGTGGGACTGGGGACAACGTGGGGCTTGGGGCGGCCTCCGAGGTGCCCCTGGCTGGAGGCTTCTTGTGCTCACTGTGCAGCAGGGCGCACATGGGTGCGTGCAGCCTAATTCCTGCTGCAAATGCCAATGAAAAAGTAATTCCTCATCTCATTTTTCAGAGAGACAGCAAAGGCAGATTACTCCTTCTGAGAGTGTTTTTGCAGTTGCTTGGTAAATGCAGACAATCGCTCCTGGTTTGGATTAGCTCAGAGGTGTGAGCCGCAAGCTCCGCTCCTGAACCCTACCTTAGCATACCAGAGAGGTGAGTGACTTCCCTGGGATACAGAAGACGGCATTGTTTCGGCAAGAGGCAATAAAGGCTTGTGGTGAGGTCATGTCTTGGACTGGAGCATGTTTGGAAGGCCATGAGGATGCTGTTATCCTAAGACTTCTTTGTCTTGCAGTAAGACCTTTACAAAGCTGGACTGTTTCGATACAAAGGATTTTCATTAATGAGGTCACTGTGACTGGAAGGGTTCTGATATAACCGGGGTCGCAATAACTTTAATAACATATTATTTCACATTTAGAAATGAGGCAGACCTAAGTGGATTTGTTTAGCCAATGAGATAAGGTGTCCCAAAAGTATTAAGAAAAATCTGTGAATATATAAATCAGATGGTTGGGACTGTAAGAGGATGTGTTTAAGAGACAGCTTTTTGGATCTGCCCCCAGCTGATGCTTCTACATCTGTTGATCATCATCCTCTGTCAAAGTGAGGAGTCTGTGAGCTGTAAAGGGATAACAGTCTGCTTTGTAAGAACGCTTCATTGATTTTTATTAACACTGGTTGTTAGCTCTACCTGCTGGTATCTGCTTAGCTCAGCCTGGGGCATTCTCTAACAATTTCAGCACGAGTGTTCAGAGCCAGACCTAGTGAAAGGGATAAGTAAACAAATATCACTGAGCTCCTGCTGCACGCCATGTAGAAGATGTCTTTATAGCTTATTGTGAAGGCATCAGCATGTCAACATTTCATAAACCAAATTTAGAAAGATTTAAATGTTAATCCTTCTTTGGGAGTGTGGCATTGGCGTAACTGCAGCAATAACAACCTTTGTGCTAGCACAGGGCTTTCTGCTAGACCGGGTTAGTAGTTCAGAAAGTCTGTTAAAGAAAAGCTGTGTTTACCTAGGCTGTTGGAGATTGTTTTGGGTTTCTTGAAAGCCAGAAATGGTTTTAACTTTGCCAACTTCTACATAAAGGAGTCTTTTTATTCACGCAAGTTCACTCTCTGATTTGATTGAAAATACTGCAATAATTGAAATTGTGATGTGAACTCCCGCTTCCTGCCTGACAGATATTAGCAGTCCATACCCTGAATTCTTGGAAGCAAGCACTGAAAGTGCTTTTCCAAGGAATAACAACGATTCGTAGTACCCCTGTTATGGTACCTATCTCTTTCTTTGAGCCTGTTACTGAGACCAGCATAAGCAAATCCATACGCTCAACCTTTCTTCAGTTTTGGCACAGGGTTATCCTTCTTGAGTGGTTTCTTCCCTTCTGTCCTTTGAACCAATGTTTGTTTTTCCTCTTTAAAGGCGACAAACATTTTAAAATAATTGCTAGTTTAATTTGTCCAAGAGGCAGCGACTGTTGTGATCAGTTTCCAAATGAATTGGACAGTAGCTAATTGATTTAAAAAATACTCTCTGAAATTGAGTTTAAGAAATAATAAGCATTCAAAGTAAGTGGTTGAAGGTCTTCGGGATTAAAGTGTGGGTTATACACTTGCAAATACATTTCATTTTAGCGGGTCTGTGTTGACAGGTCCTAATATGGAGCCTGTTTCTGGTACTCAGAGCTTTCTTTCACCATAAGAAGCAATTCCCATTTTCAGTATTTTTCAGGCTTTTAGATTCTCTCTGGTTTGAAGTGAGAGAAGACACTAAAATTGGCACCAGCACAGTAGGAGCTCACACAACATGGTAAAAAGCGACATCCCCTCTCCCTCAGATCTTATAGCTTTGGTCATTAGCTTCTTCACACGTCTTCCTTGATCGTCTGTTCACAAAGTCTCCGGTCTCCTTCTTGAATGCAAAAAGGCTCCCTTAGAAACAGTGAGAAAAAATTACATATCACAGGGTGCATGATTATCATTTCTGACCATATAATTTGGGAAACTAATTATCCCTTGGTTTCACTTAGTGAGTCTTACTGTCAGCCCAGGGTCCACAGACCCATCTTGGTGGAGGCAGGAGAAATTCACAGGTTTTCTGAACACCTCCCATGTGCAGGATACTCAGAGTCAGTTCCATCCTTTCTGTACCAGGGAGGTCCATGCTGCTGCCCAGCCACAGACTGTAATCTGGAGATGGCGCCAGTTCCGAGGTCTCTGGATGATAGTTCAGATTTAGAAATAAGGCTCTTCCTAGAGAGGCAGTCAATGCCCCTAGCCTGTGTTTAAGAGGCATTTGAGCATTAATTTTTAATTTGAGCTTTAATTTTTGGTCAGCTCTGAACTGGTCAGGCAGTTGGACTAGATGATCATTATAGGTCACTTCCAACTGAAATTTCTTCCCTTCCCTTCCCTTCCCTTCCCTTCCCTTCCCTTCCCTTCCCTTCCCTTCCCTTCCCTTCCCTTCCCTTCCCTTCCCTTCCCTTCCCTTCCCTTCCCTTCCCTTCCCTTCCCTTCCCTAGATGGTGAGGCATTTAGAGAAATGGAATGAAATGAAGATGAGCAGCTGTTAATATGGCAGTGGTGATACAGGGAACTGCATTCTTCGCCCATGAACATCTTGAGGCTAATGAATTGTTTGTTCATACTCTATCTGAAATCATCTCTATGTAAGTGAACATGGTTTATTATTTTCAGTAATATGCAGATGCCAAGGTTGCTGGTGCTGGTCCAGAAGATGCAGAGCAGCCCATGTGTGCAGACATGCCAGGCCATGGGATGAGCTCCCTAAACGCTCCACGCAGCCAATGGGAATGACGCTCTTGCTATTTGATTCACATATCTTGCTGAACATGCAGATGAGTTTAATTTATATTTAATCAGCCTCTGCAAACAGCAATCACTTGAGAGGTTTTTCCATAATAACATGAGGTGATTACCCTTATTATAGTGGTGCTGCTCGTACTGCCAGCACTGGGGTCTCTCAGCACCACCATTTGAAATCCTTCATTTTGTGAGATTTTAATGCTTTCTGTAAAATGCTCTGCAGGCTGGAACTTGTTGAATCCTGACACAGCTCAGTAGCAGCCATGCTCATGGTCATATTCTCCTTGGGACTGAGAGCTTTGCTTTGTCCATGCAGCTGTACCAAGAGTCAGGATGCTGGCTGAGCCTTGCCTGCCTCACCACTCACTACAGGTAGGTGAATCTGCCTGCATGAGAGACTCATAACACTGGGGATTTGCATGAGCTGTGGTTTTGCCCTAGGATTTGGGTGTGTGAAATTCAGCGCTGCAGAAAGCAGCTTCTGTTCTCTAAGATGTGATGAACTTCCATATGTCAAAACCAGCTATGTGGGGCCTGTTTGTACACCTGCAGGAGATTCCTCTGGTGCCGCCAGTGGAGCAGAACCTTTCTGGCAGATCTGGCTTGATGGCTTCAGAAGGACAGAGGCTGAAAACTGATGGGCTGAAGGCAAAGATCTGAATTTTTTGTGGGACTAACCCGTGATGTAGAGAAAGAAGATCTGGAGCTTTTGCACGACTTCACAGGGTCCTCCTCCAGAGTTCACTCTATTTGTGACACTAGAGGTACTCCAACATCAGCAAGCATTTAAGGGAGCACTGCTGGATGCTATTTTTCTTGCTCAAAGCAGAGGTGGGAGACACTGCCCCTCAAATTGTTTTTCAGCCCTGTCTCTTAGCAGTCACAAGACACTGCAAATTTGTTTGCCTGAACCGTTGGCATCATGCTACAGGTTGCTGACTCTGTGCTTACACTGTCTGTCTGTAGTGACATGTATGCTCATCCCACGATTATGTCAGCTTTCTGTCATTATGTGGTGAATTATTTTTGACAGCTTATTCTAAAGACAGCTCACTGTGGGCAAGTGGAGATCTAGATGGAAATTGGGGTTAAAAGACATTTATTACAGTGTGGTAGGTGTGCACTTGTCATCTTCAGTCTGATACTTCCACACTGTAGTAACATTGTGTGTGCTGGTGGCACTTCCAGTGGATTTATCATCCTGCCTTTTGGGGAGGTGATGGTGCAGCAGGGCCTTTTTTCATTAGAAATGGTACTATAGGTAAAATGAAATGGCTTTCAGCCATTCCTCACTGTTCCTCGCCCAGATCTCTGTGTCCTTAACAGTTCTTTAATTGTAACTCCTCCTATCTTTCCCTTTCTCCCCCCTGAATTTCCCCAGCCTTAGCAGCTGGCATGCAAAAAAGTAGAAGTTGGGAGAGGATGTGTAGCAATCATCAACCTCAACACTAGCAGCAGCAATCAACATCTGCTGTAATTACTTTCTTTAGAACTTTACAAATGTGCTGATGATTTTGGTGGGAAGAAGAACAAATGGGAAAAGATCTGGAAGATACCCTTGGTGAATTTTTTAATTAAAATGTTTTTGATTTTTGAGAAACTCTTAAAGAAGCAATTAAAACAAGATTATATTAGGCTATACTTACATGGGAAAGCCTTGCCAGGATTAACTAGCTTGTATCAAATAAATTACTGCCTCTGGATTTGAATTAGCAAATACTTTCTATAGATGTTAATCAGGAAGGAGTGCGTATTAAGTGGGTGAGATTGTAGCAGTAAAACCGGTCTGCAGGGTCATGGGCAAAGTGTACATACCTGGAGGAAAGTATTGTGTCTGACCAGACACTGTATCCTGAGAGTTTTGAGCCTGGAGAGCCCAATGATGGCAAGATATTTTAGATGGGGCCATGCCTGAATTTCATTCAGAGTAAGGAAAACCTTATTTCTTCAGTATTTGTATTTCAGTAATTAAATTTGAAGCCTTGGCCAGACTCCATTTAAACAAAGCAAGGAGCCAGGGTGTGAAATACCATGCTGTATGATGACCTAATCCAAATCCCACTAAGTCTGGGAATGTTTCCACCAATTCCCTGGGAGCTGGATTAGATCTGCACAGTTGTTCCTGCCCATTGCCAGTGCCCGATCCCACAGCAGTAGGCACCCAAATCCTCCTGTTGGGGCACAGCTGAAGGATGGGGCTTTGGGGTGGTACCCTTCAACTGTATTTCTCTGTTGAATGGAGACCATTAAAATAACACAAGAGCCAAGCAAGCTTTGGTAGAGCTGGAATAGTGATCATGTTCTTGGGCTCTTTATGGTGGGATAAACCAGTTTGATCTCAGTCCAAATGTGGTGTGTTTTTCTCTTTTAAAGTTTGTTTTCTCCCTGCACTCAGTGAAGATTTCCCAGTGAGCATCATTGGTGCTCATCCTTGCTGAGGGCTGATGTACTGGCAATGATGCCAGCGAATTTCAACATCTGAATGAATGGTTCTGGTGGCTGAAATACAATGTACAAATCTGTGGTTTCACTGAGATCATTGAACGCAATGGTCTGCATGAGAACACTGTTTTCAAAGGAGAGCTGTGTGGTGTAGGTTTCTCTTTCCAGTAGAGAATTTATTCGAATACTCATTTGTTCCTACAATAAAGATATAAGAATGCCTACAGTACATTTGATTCATTCCTGTAATGAGTTCAGGTTCTTTCCTAAGCCATTCATGAAAATGCTCTCCAGTTACCTAACTTAAGAGGTCAACTAGAGTGTACCGCATCTTTTTTTAAACTATTAGATCACAAATTTTGTAAACATAAGTTTCCTGCATCACTTGCTTGTCAGTGGTAATCCATGCATAGACAATTGCTCATACTGAAAGTTGTGATGGTTCCAGGAATAAGGAACAGTATCTGAGCCACCAGGCTGTTGTCCAAATGGTTGCAATTAATAAATAAAGTGAGCCCATGAAATGGAGTGTGATATATATTATTGTCTGGGGAAAATCACTCATGTTTTCATAGTTTAAATGAAGGAGCCAGAAATGTTATTTTTGCAAGAATGGTCAGGTCTAGGGAAAGCATCACAGCTCCTTTCCAAGCACCAGGTAGAGGTGGTAGTCTACCTACAGGCATGTTGGGAGCTTTGGGGGTTGCACTGGTTGTTCCAGCAGTCCTACCACTGTGACTTGCGTCCAGTTGGGTGAAGATGACTTGCCTACATCAGCTGTTTCCTTTTAGGCTTTAATTTAGGCACCACTACAAACAATTGAGGGACAAACATTAACCTCATCTTCATCTTCTCCAGCCAAATGGCTTGCAGGACAAGGCGGACTGGCGGACATTGTGGAGAATGGTCTACAGTGAAATGAAGAGATTTTGATTTTCTAAGGGAGCAGCTGCTTTTCGGGACACATCAGTGTATTTTAGCCTTACAGAGCATCTCTCATAGTATGAAGCCTTGGCAGTAGAAGATACAGGATTAAAACCTGTGGTCAACATTCTCTTCCCAGCAGTAACGCACTGGACTCAAGCCCATCTGAGCTCAGGGAAACAGGCTTTGACTCTCTGGGGTTTTGAGTTTTTAAGCAAGTTCCATAAAAGAGCACATGGCATGGTCTGACCTTTCTCTTTGAGATCTACATGCGGTGCCCACCAACCACACCAGTTGTGGCTTTGACTTCCACTTTCAGAGGAGAAGTTCAATTCCTTTCTTTGGCATGCTGATGAGTCCTGTGCATCTGTGTTGCTCTTGAAGTGTCGATCTCAGCTCTGAACAGCCAAGGCATCTATTCAGCCAGGAGCTCTTTCTCTATTAACAGGCTTTAAGATATGTAAATCTATTTTCAAAGCAAAATAAACCCCCCAAATGTTCATGTATCCCTCAGAAGGAAGAAAGGGTCTCTGTTCTAATACTTTATGCAAATCCAGTTTTTGCTCTTGTACTTGGGCATGAATAAATATCAATGACTGCTTCAAATTGGGGAAAAAAGAGACTTCATCCCTCATCAAAAGAAAAAAAACCACTTTATTTCTATTGCATAAATAATGGTAAAATTAAAATCTTTTTATACAGATTATATATTTACAGTAGTGTTTGGTTAGAGGAAACAGCCGATACATATGGCATTCGGTTTTCCTTTATACATGTCTTTATACACTTGGGTAACTTGCAGTAACATAGGATTTATTTCAGTTGCATGCCAAGTTAATTTATATTAATATTTACAGTATTTTGTACAAAGTTGGGTGTGGTTTTTTTTTTTTTTACCGTTATGCTGCTGACTTTGTGAGTTGTTGTCTTTAATTAAAATGTCATGTCTTTTATTAACAAGCAAAAAATGGTCAGTTTTTAACAATAAATGGTAAATGGCTTGAAAACAGTGAGGGATAAAATGATGACAAAAAGAGATGTATGTCTTGGTGAAGAACTTCCTAGAGATGAATCAGAAGGCATTGATTACTAAAATCCTAGTATGGATTAAATGGCAACAGACTGGATTCTGGGCTTATTCCAGTTTAAGCCAATTAACTCTAATGAGTTACTTCAGATTTACCCTTGACTCCAAGAGGAACTTCATCTCTCTTCTGTCCCCCACGCCAATTAAAATCTGAGAAAATAAGAGCTGCTGCATGAAGCTGAAATAACTTTGGCTCCTCTGAAAGATATGGTAGGAAACGTAATACCATTCTTGGGTTGGTGCAGTGTGAATATAGAGGCATTTATTTGAAGATTGCTGTCAAAGGGCAACCCCAGGGGCCTGATGGCTCCAAACACACCAGCTGTATGGTCTGGGTTTAGTGGAACTGCTCACAAGAGAGACAAGACATGCCTGAGTGCTGGCAAGACCAGTGGGGTACCTACTAGAGCAAGCTCCGTGGCTTCAAATGGGATGGTCAAATGTCTACTTGTGGCTGATGAAGACTGAAGACCTGCTGATAAAAGAAAAACATATTATGGATCTCACCTAAAGCAACGTAAAAATAAGGGTGTTTGACGCTGCCTATTCATGATGCTGGCAGAGACTGGCCATGAACAGCTGTAGAAAATAATTGGTTGGAAAATGGCAATTTCATTTTGTAATGCTCTTCAAGGCTACAAAGTATTTTGGTCTGCCTTGACAGCAAATAAAAAAAAAACCTACAGTATTTTCATCATCAAGTACCAGAGGACTTCCCTTTTTCTCCTTTCTCCTCCTTGTCCTCACTTCTGGGGCTGAAATTCTTTCCTCATGAAGATGTCAAATTGTGGCAGTTTTTCAGACTTTTGCCACTGGAGGGGGAGGAGTGAAGTACTCTTCCAATTAAAATGTTGTTGTCAGATTTTCTGTCCATCTTGCTCTTGATGAAGCTTCTACAGTTCCTAGAGCTGCATAAAACTTCCTACATGAACTGGAGAAAAACAAGTTCCAGTCCTGATAACAACTGACGATACGGAGAGATGAAAATGTTGTGAGCCTTTTCTTTTTCTGTATTAAATTCCTGGAAAAGTAATAGGTTTTAAGTGATGCCAGGGAAATGTAATTGCACTGTCAGAACACAGTACAGTAAAATAATAGATTGAAAACCAGCAAGTTCTGTACATCTTCATCTGTGGAATGTAAGCATGATTCAGAGCCAAGAAAAAAAGATACTGCATCAGATTCTCATTTTAGAAGAGTTGGTTTTTCTTCTTTCAAATAGTCATCCATAAAGCAGAAACTAAATAATTTATTACACGGGTGGATAAAATAGGGAACTTCATTCTTAGTGAGCTTAATGTATTCCTCCTACTGCTTCTCTCCTCACAGATCTAAGTCTGACTTGGGACCGTGCACCTCTTGCTTTTGTGCGATGACAACCCTCTGCAGCACTGCTTGCTCCGTGCACGTGTGCACAATGTGAGGGGAGAGAGTCTTCTGTGGAAAAAGCGGACTCTCTTTGTGTCAGGCACCTTGCAAAGCAGTGTGTCATGTTGAGCAGAGCCAGCACTGGACCTCGGACAGACATCACAGTCCTCTGGGTGTCCCAGGAGATGTTTTGGTCTTCTGCAGCAGGCAAAATATGCAGTGTGGGGTTTTTTGTGGAAGAATATTCCTATGCTTTCCATGGAAAAAAGTTTGCCAGTAGGTACTTTGCTCATCCAAGATTGTCAAACAGACATCCAGAGTAGGATCCCTGGGAATGCCTTCTGCCTTTTCTTGATTTGCTTGCTTGCTCTCTTATTTCTTTTGAGAGAAGGACCAAAAAACCCCATTTACTTCACTTCAGCTTAGAGAGGTGGGTATATAAGTACATATCTTTTCTTTTGCACAGTTTCTGGAAGTCTCCCAAGTAAGACAACCAATGTGCAGCCCTACCAGTGCACCATATCCAACACGTGAGCTCCCAATAACCCCTGAATAGTCTGTATGAAACCTCTCCAAATCACCAGTTGATATCCAAATATTCAGCTGTAGCTCACCTGGGAGCAATGGCAGGTAGGTGGATCTCTTACCACCTCCCACTCTTCTGCTCACAGGTGACCCTTGTCCTGGGGGTACTGTGAGCACCTTCCCTAGGACAGGGTGTCTGCTAACAGTAGCAGTTGCATTTGTGGATACCCATAAATCATGAAAAAGAATTACTTTGTTCTTCATCAACTCTCTTTTATTTTATATGAACTCCAACAGCATGAGGACCAAATTCACCCTAACAACCTTGTCCACCCTGTTTGATTTTTTAATTTACCGTTGATATTGCTCCTGATTAGAAAGTACTTCTCAGTGGTAGATTCATTGAGATGGTCAGGCCACAGTGAAGTCCTTGGATGGCACAGCCTGTCATGGGCAGGAACATGCTCCCCAAGGCCACTGCCACAACCATGATGCACTTGCCCTGCCTGGTAACACCTCAGCTGCAGTTTTCTTCATGGCTGACCTTATGGTACAGCTTTGGATTTGACAGGTAAGCAATGTTCCTTTAGCAGTTTTTGCTGGAATTCATTTCTCTGTGGCCTCCAAAGTATATTCACATGCCATGTGCTTGCCATTCCCTTGTTGGCATCTCCAGGAACAGAAAAGCAGTACGTGCCTTCAAAACTAAAGCCAATGGTTATCAGTGATGCACCTCGGTGCCTTGCAGGAGCCATAAGCCAAATCCTTCCCATCAGAGATCAATCCCTTCATGAAGGGCCTGCCCAAAGTGTCCTCAACGAGCACAGGATGGCCTGTGTCGAGCAGTGCTTACGCTGCACTGATTTCACTTGCTCCAAAACCAAACCAAAGCCTCCCTCAAGCTAAAATGATGTCCATCTCGAAGCCTTCCCTGCATGTCAATCTGTTTAACTGCACACATCTTTTTGTGGCTAAGCCAAAAGAGTTGTCTTTGGGGTGCTCACAATTTGCTAATAATTTGCTGAAACACTGTCCTGGGCTGCTGGGAGCTCTTTGTCCATCCTTGGTTTGTCTGGGAGCATGTCTGCAACTGCTGTGTGCTGCTCCGACACGGTGGCACACATGTCACGAACAGCGAGGGTTGCCATAGCAATATCCTTTTCGTACAGAATTGCAGTGCTGAAAAGACACTTAAATTCTCATGTAACTGGCAAGAGCATAAGTTTAGTGCTTTTTCTGACAGCTCTACCTAGCACTGCTGCAGTCTGGGTATTTTTTAAAAGTATGTTAATTAGCACTTAAATAGGTTTTTTTTTTTCTAAAAGTATGGGATGTGGGGTTTTTTATTTTTATTTCTTTGATTCTTCTACTTTCTTCCCCCTAAGCTTTTGCCATAGGTTCCAATCAAAATTTTGCTGCTCTATTTTTACCTACTGCCTGTAAAGCAACAAAAAGCCCTTTTTTTCCTTCTTGTGTCGAAGAAAAAAAAAAAAAAGGATGTTACATAAATGGAGCCAGGGAGGTAGGTAAGAGATGCTGGCTAGGAAGGATGGCAAGGTGTCAGTAGAAAGGTTGTGGGGAGAGGAAATTATTAAATGGCTTGGCCTGATCCATCCTGCATTGCCACTAGCTACCAGAAAAGCCTGACTGACTGAAGAAGAGATCTCTTCAGTACACATTTAGATGGAGAAAGGTTGCTCTAGAAAGAAAAAGGAGACCTCTAATAAGGCATGACACTGATTCATAATGGATACACTGAATTCTCTACAGAAAAAGAAAACCCTCAAACCCCCGGATCCTGTACCCAGTAAAATCAGTGGGGAGTTTTGCAATGAACTCTACTGACACCAGGCTATGGCTTTTACCAATATAATAATTATAGGTTTGGTTTTACAAATGGAGCTTCAAGGTGAAGAATCATACTGAAAAATGACTGTATTTACAAAGGTTTTTATGGAGCATGCATGTAGAAATTATGAAGCCTTCCAGAAAGCTTAAAGGAACGCAAAAGACCATCTCGTCCGTAAGGCAGCTGTTATAATTGGAGTCTGCCTGGTATTAGCTGTCAGAGGAGTGAGAAGAACATGGAAAAATGCCTGGCCTGTGTGTTTTAGCTTGTGTTTCTGGGCTTAGTGAAGAGGCACTGCTCTGCCTGCTCTGCTCCGTGTTTCTTCCGTCGCTGAGCAGGGCCGGTGGGTTGATGCCCACCTCTCCATTCTATCTCCACCTGCCCTTGATGCCCACATTCATTCCAGCGCAGTCCCAAGGGAAAAAAAACCAACCTTAATAAGTAACATTTAGACATTTTTTTCTGCTGCTGCCACCTTTTCACATGCCCCTGAGACCTAAAAATGTGGATGACAGTTCCCTTGAAATGATCTCAAATCTCGTTATCTGTAATGTCCAGTGCAGACCATGCTGGGAGCGTGCCTTGGCTCCCTAGCAGTGTGAATCTCACGCTCAGAGGCTGCCTAAGATTTTCCGTTGTTGTTTTTAAGTCTGCTGCTCCCCTATAGCAAACATAAATCTCTCCATCTTCTGGGAGATATAACAATTTTTGCTGCATATTTTGCAGTTGACCTCCATTAGTCACAGCAGAACAGAAATACAGAAGTGTGTGTTTGTGAAAGGCAGAAAAAAATAACTCAGCTTCGCTGGAAAAGATGACTGTCGTCTTCGGTGATGGAGGGAGGCACCAGGAAAATGGCAGCGATGTGGAGGTGGGCGACTGACACAGACACCTAAAGGCAAAATCCAAAGCAGTGACATGAGTTTAAAGAGGTGATGGGAGACAGAACAATGAGAAGCAAATTTTCAAATCAGGCTACTAAAAAAATACAGGTTAAATGTGATCAATCAAACCTGTAATCAAAGAAAGACCTGAAACGAGTCTTTGGGATGGATCCAGGCTTAAGCCGATGGCTGTTGCGTGGAGTGAGGGAAGCTCATGGTTTGCAGTCCCTTGGGGAGCCATCCTGCCCCATCTCGTGATACAGGAAACAGTCATCTACATTTACAGGAGCAAGATCTCAGTGTTCCTTGGTGTTTCTGGAGCTTGCCCAGCTGGCAGGACGAAGCCACCACAACTCCAACACCCGGGTACTTCCGTGGACCTCCCCGGGAGCGCTCCCTGTGCTGGGTCCGTGAGCACCAGCCAGGAAATCTCTCCCACGAGGGCAAAGAAAGCAGATGTCTCCTGGGGTGACATGAAGGTGCACAGTTCATCTGAAGGTAAATGCAAGGAATTGTGTCAAGTTTAAAAGGAAAAATGCTTTCTGATGTAATCCTGGCTCCAGGCTCGCCCAGTCCTTGCGCTTTCCACAGGATGTGTTGTGTCTCCAGTCTGCATCACTCTGTCTTCTCCTTGCTGCTCATTAAAATCTCTTCCAGGAAAAATAACTGACACTTGCAGGATCTGAAAGTCTGACACACTACGTAACATATGGCAGTAGGCTCTAGTTTGATTCCTCCTCTTGCTGCAGTCAGCTTGCTTTTCAGCTTCAACCCCTTTGGAGCCTGCCCATGGGACGGTGGTGGTGGTGGGACGGCTCCTGGGAGGGACTGGAGCAGCTGCCTTGTCAAAACCACACACTACCCTGTAGGCAAAAATATAACCTCTTCCACGAGAAGGTGTCTGACATGGAGGTTTTGATGCAGATTACAACCAGGGTATATGAAATGAAATCAATAAAAATTGCGCAGGCAAGGAGAAGGGATTTTCATCTCCAATAAGGTTACTGAAGACCAATATAGAAAGGCAAAACTGCTGGAAAGCAAATGTTGTCGAATATGCAGACAGGACGAAATAAAGGGAGTTTTAAATGGCGCTGGTGGTTGCAGAGTCAGTTGGAAGACTGTGCACAAATCTCAGAAATGCCCATGTGTGAAAACGGGTGGTGCTTCTCAAGCCCTGATTCACAGTCGGAAAAAAATGGCAAATGGACTCACGCTACCCCATGGTCTTGTGTCAAAAGTGGTGTTTACGAAGCAAAAATAGAAATTTTGTATGATGCTGGCAAATTCTCCTCTTTTTTACTCTGAAAATACTGTACAAGGATGCTCTAGCTCCCCTCTAATGCCGTAAACTCAAAGGCATGGTCATAAGGGAAAAACCAAGTGAACCTGGAGTACATGAAATAAAACAAACAGAACTTGCTTGTGGCAATGCTACGATCAACTTCCTGGGAATGTGGGCCCAGCGGAGAGCTACACGGAATAGTCAGTCGGCCCCTAGGTTAAAAGACAGCCCCGCTGTAATGAGTCATGAGGCTGTGCCTCCTTAAAACTGCAAAACAGGCTGCTGGATGAAAGTTTTTTCCAAGTTACCATTGCTGCTTTGAAGCAATAATTCGGGACTCCTGTATATTTTTTTTTTATTGCATTAGGAAACAAAACCTTTAAAGCATTAAGACAGCCCTTTTATGTCCCTGCCAAAAGGATGTAGTTGATTCACAAGACACATTACGCTGCTGGCCTCAGGCTCCTTGTCGAATGGTGCTTTATCTGCCTGCCTCTGTCTCTTTGCCGTGTGAGAGTCGGTTCGGGGGAAGCTCACCCGGTGGCATGCGCATGCATGGTCAGTTTGGTTCACAGTGTCATGGTGAGAGGCTACTCCATGCCGCTCCGCAGGATCTGGTTGGCCGCAATCAACATCACACTTATAATAAAGGCCATGGCAAATGCGCAGATAAGGCTCTTCCGTACGCAGGTCTGTCTGTTCTGCTTCTGGGCGTGCACTGCAGGGAAGACATGGCAAAGATGAGATGCTCGGTCAAAGTAATGGTATTGCTTTCCACCAGGATCAGCTGAACTCAGAAATCCTCCTTTGCCTCTGATTATTACCTTGACATAACCCTCTATTCCACACCTCAGAGCTCCCCTGTGCCGGCCAAGTCTTATCTCTCCCTCTGGGACATTTCCAAATAAACCACCTTACCTTTCATTGCTTCCAAACCAACTTTCCTAACAGACCACCCTCTCACACTGCAGAAAGTCCTTTCTCTCTCATCTTGGCTTTTAAACCCTTCAAGTGTTTTGGTTTATCTGTGTATTTCTTTTAAGCTCTTTATGAAGTTATCTCTAAAGTTCTTTAATTGGAAATATTGGTCTTCTGTGAATCCCTTAGACTTATCCAGGTCAACTGAGAATGAGCGGAGATTCAAGATGTGCTCCCTGACAACACTTAAAAAACCCACTGTGATAGTTCCCATGAGTATGCACAGTATGTTAGTCATTTTTCCAAACTTGTCTTTAGGTTTTCTGTGCCTAAGCAAAATCACACTTATTAAGGACCTTTTCAAATGAATGCCTGCAGAATAATTGCCAAAAGAGGTGAGAGTAATTTGTGGCAATTAAAATGCAGACAAAATTGAGATTTTTAGCATTTGACCTTTTTTTTTTTTTTTTTAAGTTCATCAACAAGGACTCATTCTGTGACTTGCTAAAGTCAGTTCATGTCTCTGTCTTAGCCTCCCTACCTATGAATATCAGAACACTATGTGGTATTGGGGTACTGTGAAGATTAATCTGTTTGAAAGGCCTTGATATAATCACAGAAAGCCAGAAGATCCTCAGGCATGGGATGGATAAGTCTGCCCTGCTGCTACGGGCAGTAATGCAGGGTCTTGTTTTGGCCTGAGAAGGGATGTACCCATTGCCTTTTTCTCACGGATGGACTTGTGATGATGGGAGACTTTCAGATGGTTGACAACAAGCTCAAAAATACAATAAACCTAAAACACAATCAGGAAAAGTCTCCAAGTGCCCATGTTTGAAAAAGTTCAGGAGAATGTTTTCAGAATATATGGAAAAAAACCCAGTTCTGATGCAGGCTTGAACCTTGTTGCACAAAAAGCCGGGAACACTGGATGCTGCATTTGAACACTTGTTTTATCTGCCCTCATCTCCTCTGTCCAGGATTTAGCAGTGCTTGTGTCCTAATCCCAGCTCCCACACGGTCCCCAGCATCAGCTCAGCGCCGGAGGCACAAGAAGCCCTCGTTAGGCAGCACTTTGAGCCAGACTGCCCTGGGAAACGCTGCACTACCAGCGCTCCAAGGAACTTGCTATATTCTGTGCAGATAATGAAATCCCCTTACGGCAGCTCTCCTAAATTACTTTCTGCTTGCACTGCTCTACTCCTTGATTCCTCACTCGCTTTTATAATGCACACAGAATCAATACTGTGGTTCTTTGGTTTTGTGCATGATGCCCCAGCACTTTCAAAAGCTTTTTAAATCGCAGCTTTAGTTATTTCTTTATTTATTTTTCTATTATTTCTGTACTTTGAAAACACTCCCAGCCAGCAGACAAAACAGTGACACAAGCCATCACAGTCAGCATTGCCATTCAGTGTGGGACTCTGGTGCTGATTACAGCAACTGGGAGCAGCAGTCAAAGACTGGCCAAGGCTTTTTGTGATGGCAGCTCTCCTATTCAGAGGAAAAAAGTAAAGTATGTTCAGTGTTTCTTGTAGAAGTGTTCCTGGATTGAACAACTTCGTCAGTCTTCTGTTATACCATCAAGTCAAAATGGAGCTTTAAGGCAGGAGGATCCAGGTAAGTTATTGTTGTTGTTGTTCTTTACTGACTGAAGGTACACCAAACAGCCAAATAACCTACCAAATTACTCCAGACAACACGGGAAAGGTCTGTGCTGAAATGTAGAGGTGTTGCAGATGCAGAGACACCCTCTTGCTGTTGGTTGGGGCTCAGCAGGTATTACTTCAGCAAGAAGATGAGTATTACAGTTCCTCTGCCCTCGTACAATCCCCAAAGAGACACGTTGAAATTACTTTCTTCAGTGTGAAAATGAGTATATGCTGCCCTGTGAACTGCCCTCGTAAATATGAAGACTGATCTGCACCCTCTGCTAACTGGTCAGTTTTTGCCGTCACTTCTCTCTCCAAATTCATAGACCCTTTGAGCATGGCATCTGTGCTTTTTCCTGCTGGTTTCCATAGCTGGCATTGTCTCAGGGCTGGATGCTCGGTCTGTTTTGCATTTGGCTGCCAGCAGGAGTTTTTAATACCCATGAGACTTGCTCGGGTTTGGACGAGAGCTGGTTCCTTAAGCACAGTCAGAGCCTGAAGCTCCTCTGGAGATGTCCTGGCCCCTTCTTAGGGGAGAGAACAATTCACAGGCTGTCCAATGTAAATGAGATCTCAAGAAGCAAAGGCAAATCAAGGCTGGATCATCCTGCATCTTCTCAACATGCAGAGGACAGGCTGTCGAGGAGAACTCACCGTGGTGTCACTAATGGCGACAGAGCTACCGACACTGTAACTTCTTCACTAGCACACGGGGTTAATGGGTCCAGCCTGTTTCAGGGTGCATCCCTCCACTGTCTGTGGCTGCTGGGCTGGTCACCATGCCCACAGTGAGTTTGAGATGTTCAGGGTAAGCACTGAGAGCCTTCTTACCTGCAGACAAAGGCTTGCTAACGTGAACAGCTACAGTGTATTTATAGTGGCTTCTGTTATAACCCTGCCAAAGGTGAGTGATATTTGCTTTTTCTGGCTGGAGGGAGTTAATTTCTTCTTAGGATGTCATTTTTTCATTCCCAAGCCCTTAGCTGAGGAGTGGATTCTCCTGGTGACTGTATGGGGGGAGCAGGGAGGGGAGCTGCAGCAGCTCTTGTACATCCAGTTAATTTGAGTGTCAGGGCTGAGGATGAAAAACCCGTGGCAGACAACACAGGTCACAGTAACCAGTCAGCACTCTCATTTGCCACAGGCTTAATGTTGAGAGTGTTTGGATAAGGGGAACTGCCAGACAAATGATTTTTGTACTATAAAATCTTGGTAGTACAACGTTGCTGCGAACAGTTGTCCTTTTCTTGTATCTCTTCTCATAAAAACATGCACTCTTCTTGGCTCTAAACTTTGTTCTCCTGCCCTAAGCATTAATAAAAATTGAGAGAAAGGCTGAAGACATAACTGTGCCTCCCTTCTGGCTGTATTCTTTATTGATTGGTCTGGTGTGGGCTGCTTGTACTGAGGAGTTGGGCATTTTCATTGCTTTGTTCTTCATCAAGAAGAAGGCAAATGAAACGCCCTAGAAATGTGTAGGAGGGAAAGTTGTAATGTAAGCCTAGATCTGACATCTTGCAAATGACTCTGATGGTTAGAGTGAACTGAACAAAATCCTGGACTTGTCCCTTACCTTAATATGAATATTGTATCTGGGTTAAAGCCTGTGTGTGGTTGTGCGTGTGTGTATGAGTGTGGGAGAGAGTGATACGGTATATTGTTCACGTTGATATAGGAAGAATATTACATAGATTTAAAGACCTTGTTATGACAAGAAGCCAGGATGGCAGAATTGTGAGAATGACAGAAATTTGCATGTATTTGTACCAACGGCAATGTTACCCGTACAATGCTGTTTGGCACCTGGCAGGGCTGAGCCAGCTAACCCCAGGTGTGGAGAACATGGGATGTCTCTGCCCACAGGATGGAGAAGGGTTTTGTGGCTTCTCTATGATGGCAAGAACACACCCAGAAGTGACACAGAGTGGAGATCCCCCATTTCAGCAAGGTACTACTGAACGTATCTGCTATGTCTCTTCACTTAGAAGTCATTTCCAAATCTCAGTGAAAACCATTGGGGCTCATCTTGGTTTCATTCTTACCCATAATTAAAGGCACTTCAATGGGGTGGATGAAATGCACATTAAATATAGATGTAAGCCTCTAAGCTAGTCCCTTTTTCGCTACCTTTACAGTGGAACAAAATAGGTGCTTTTAAAGGTAGAATTCATCTCATCCCAAGGTAGCACCTAAAATAAATTTGAGGAGTTATGTCCAAAAAGCATCTCCTTCACTCCGTCAGTTAAGGAGTGAGTAAAGGGTGACTGACTTAACACAGAGACATGTCTGTACAGCCATTTAAAACTAGACTGAGATGATGTTCAACCTTCATGACAGCTCTCCCTTAGTGCCATTGATCCATGCCATGAGGCCCTATAATTTCTGCTTTTGAGCCCTGTAGGGATCTTAGTGTTTGGGAAATGGGAATGCCACTGGCACAAGTGGGTATTCAGGTAATGGCTCGTCCAGTCTGGAGAGCTGCAAGGACACAACCTGCTTTCAGTCTGCCTTTTGGGAGAAATGCTCATGTCAGAGCTGCCAAGGACCAGAACTGTCCCCTTCTTCCGGGACCTGAAGCGAAACTTTGCATCTTTGTTGACAGTGTTCAGTTGATCTTTATTCTCTGGTGCATTTGTGCGCGTGTGTCTGTATTTCTAACAACATCTAAAAAAGGGTCTGTTTTGCTTCTAGGTTCTGCCTAGCACCAGCAATGCCAACATCCCACGAGAAAAGCTGTTCTTGCTGTACTTTTGGAAGCTGGGACTTCCAAAATGAGACGCTGAGCATTTAGGTTTTCGGACCCTTTTTTTTTTTTTTTTTTTTTGACTGGGATAGTTCACCCAAGTACTGAAGCTGAAAGAAGCCTGCATGCCTCTTCCCGTGGTGACAGCTGGCGCATGTCTCCACTGAATCAGCAGGTCAGTGGGGACTAACAACTCCATTCATGTAAGTAAGAATCTCTTCCTTCAGGAGGAACCAAAAAAATGTTGCTTGGCTTGATTCAAAGAGCGTTGCTGCATGCCTCCCTCCTGCAGGCTTTTTAAAATTCATCCGTCTCTTCTATGTCTTTTCTGCAGTATTTAGCAGAGGGTGAGTGTGCTGGATATAGCTGCTGAATCCCATTAATTAGCTAGGCTAAGAATTGCACTAATATGTTGATCTTTTGCTTTGATTTAAAGATGCTTCAGTGCCTCTGCCTGGTGCCCTTTCAGAGGCTATTTAACTCCTCCAAGTATCAGAATCTCCCCCAGAATGGCCTATATTGAGTGGCATTGCTGTGGTGGGAAAGCACGGTAGCTGTCCCAGGGTGACATGCACCTGAGGTTCTCTGTAGGTAACTCCCTGGAGTTTTCTGCACTTGACATGATTTGTATCTGTTTCGTTGTTCCAACCAGCAATGCCTTGGAGCAGCACAAATTCCTCTGGCCGAGAAAATACTTCTCCCAAGCTGCCTTAAAATGGAAAATATTCTTGCCAGTATTAGCTCTGTTCCAAGCACAAAATCCACTGTAAAAGTTGAGGCTGTGTCTGATCCCGGTTGATGATCACTTAGTGGTCTTGTGGCACTGCTGAGAGGATGGTGTGTTAAGCAACAGCTGCCGAAGCAAATGTTTCCCTTCCTTTAGCTACCTCTGAGGTTTTCTCAGACCTTGATTTTGCAGACGCTCTCACATGTGTTGAGACGAGCTGTCCTTCGGTGTACCCGTGCAGCACGCTGCCGCTCCACACCAGTGTTCCCGACAGTGCCACACAAGAGGTGTGCAGGGCAGCAGGGTGCAGACACACCGGCTCTGCTCACTGCTGGTGTTACAGTGCAGAGAGAGGACTCTCCCCAGCTGCCCCCTGGGAACCCAGAGCAGAAGATCTTTTCTGTTTATGGAAAGACAACAGAAAACTGGTGGAGCCTAACACAGTTTGCTAGGGCAGGACCCAGTGCCAGTAAAGCCTTTCCATGACAGGCTGAGAGAGAGATGCGTATTTCTGTAGGGAAATTCAGTCTGTCTTAGACACTCACCTCAGCATGGGCTGCACATCTCTCTGCCTGAATCCCATCAGAGAAAGCAGGGCCATAAGGCAAAGCACCCACTAGTTCATCCTCCTGCCTGAAACAGGATCAGCTTTACTTAGACCACATGGAAGAAGGCTAACAGCAGCTCTTGAGCTCTCTAAGCGTGTCATTGCTGCTTACTCTAAAATAACTCCATGCTAACTCCATGCATCCTTGCCCATTGTATGTCATGGACAAAGCAGAAAGAGAATAATTGTACAGAAACACAGAAGCTTTCTCTCTTACCTTCAAACTCTGTTTGGCAGTTGCCAGAGTTTTCATTTAAACTCTCCTCTTCATTGATAATGATGTTCTCGATGTCCTTCATCGTTAAGTGGTCCCGGAAGGCGTGGTAGAGGATATGTTTCAGCTCTTCCAGTGTTATCCTCTGCATGTCGAACTGTGGGAAGAGGACCCAGTTAGACTCAGCCACTGGTAACAAGCATGGTACCCGAAGGAAGAGAGGCATGTGGGCATGATGCAGTTCCCTACTTGTGGGTTGGTTTTTTTTTCAAACTCATTTCAACACCTCCATATAACTTTGCAAATTTTGCTCTTTTGGGTTCACTTAACACCAACAGTGTGAATGTTGCAAATGGATGTTGCTAGAGCTCTTGCCAGCTTACTTAATGCTGGTGGAGCAGTAGGGAAACACAGCCCTATGCCACAGATGGTCTTCCAGGCTGGAGATGCAGCAATCCGGTATCAGTCCTGGTCATCCCAACCGTGATAAAACCCCGAGAGACTCCCCTGGTAGTGATTACACCTTGCTATGAGCCACGACCTTGAATTTGCCCCTTTTTTCCTTCTAACTCTTCAGCTGTGCCAGCATGGTGGGCACAAGCAGAGAACACTTCCCTCTTAGGTGACTTCTGCTGTAGATCCAGTAGGTAAATGTTATTCTTACACACATCAGATATTAAAACCAGATGGTTTCTGCAGAATATGAACATTTTTCAGCAGAGGAACTTTGCACACGTGTAAGGTTTGTGGTATTAATATCTGCTAATGGTGCAGAAGAGACAGCATTCACACTGGCTGACTCGCAGCGCCAGGTGTGCAGACCAGTCTCTCTGAGCCACTGGTGCAGTCAGTTACGAAGGATGAAAATGCTCTGAGTCACTCCGAGTCTCCTCCTGAGCTGCAGATGATCACCCTGTGAACAGCATCCCGAACTCTCAGGCCTTATAGCCCCAAAGACAGGCTTGCCTACAGCACACAGTGAGCACCAGGACTTGTACACCCTCTTCTAAAGTACCCAACTTTGAGAAACTTCAGAAAGGCCAGACACCTCTGGCTTAATGCTGCACTGGAGGAAAGGCAAGGCAAACTTGTGTCTGCTTCTGCAACTGAGAGCGTGGTGATAGCGTGTGATCAGATGGTGTAGCTGGCACTTTGGAACAGTGCAACAAGAAATTCTGTCTCCTTTCTCCCCATCCTGATAAGGACAAGACAAACTTTAACAGTTCTGAGCTGCTCGGTGCATTATCTAAGACTGTCCTCCCTGACCACTGCTGCACACTTCATGGCACAGATGCAAAATCATTAATTCTCGAAGTGGTTAACTAAGAAGAACAATTGCACTGTGATTAAATCTGGACCCTGAAATATTTATGCATATCTCTGTGTATAGGCAGATTAACACACATTCATCTATATTTATCCACCTATCCTTAGAAGCACTGACTTCTACAATTCTATTTATTTCCTGCAACAATCAAAAACCTGGTGCAGAAAATCTGCACAAAAGTGGACATCGGGAGAAAAAGCCAAAGTTCCTGGGTTTGTCCCAGATGAATTATCTGAAAAGCAAGTCTGGTGGGTTTGGTGGTTTTGCTGCTGTCCCTGTTCTTCAGGGATTCGGCATTCACTCCACCCAGCTAAAAATAGGGAGCACACAATTGTCACCAGTGGCTCCTCCTTGCACAGTTCAAAGCTGGATTGCAAATCCCCCTGGTATTTAGTCACAAATTTCCAGCCTGCTTTGTTGTGCTTGAGGAAATTTCACCACCCGTATTCTGCTTTCTTTAATGTTAAAAGTGCGAGTAAAATTGAGCAGCTGTGTACTTCACTACCAGCATGATTACAAAAAGCGTTTCTCTTGGCAACAAGAGGTGTGGAAATGGGGGTTAATTCATGTGGTTGCCTTACAGTGGTGCTGGGAGGTGTCATTAGTGGAGGTTTGCAGAGTGCCTTGAGGCTGTCCAGGGTCTGCAGCATTCCCTGTCAGCTTCCTGCAGTGCTGATTGCACACCAGCACCATGGAGGTAAAAGCAGTGGTTTCTCACCTACCACCCGATCCTGCATCCCTTTGGGGTCTTTGCCTTGGGGAAACTCAAACCTGAACTTGAGCCCCAGCAACTTCCTGAACCCATCCATATGCCAAACCCATAATTTCATCCTAGTGGTCCCTTCATATCAGCAGGAGCAGCCCATCTGCATGTGGTTACCCCATCCCATCTCATCAGGGTGTAATGTTCAACCTGTGCTAAGAGTTTTCTTCCTGTTCCTGGCTCAGGGACAGTTCTCTCAGGCCAATACAAACTTTTTTTGCTGTAGTTCATGGGTTTGTCTTTTCCCTGTTCTGGGAAAAGCCTTTCTAGAAGCTGTCCAAAACCTGTGTTCACCCATCACCAGATGGATGCTCACCCCTGTGAGTGCCCAGAGCCGTGTCTCTGAGACCTGCTCTTTACTTCCATCCTTTTTTGAGAATATCTGAAGGGGTGTGTGAGCCTCCTTAAGATTTACTTACTGGAAGTGCTCACATACTTTATATGGGCAGGGTACCTGAGGATGAGGGACCTCTGATATGTGCATCTTGTCACTGTGGAGAGTAAAAGACAATAGACTGCTTCAGGATCTGCCTCACTATGTCTCAAGATGATTTTGTTGGAAGAACGACACCTCCAGATCAACCCCGTGCCCAATCACATCTGCCTCCAGAGCTACAGGTATGAAAACTCACCTTGAGACACGCCACTGCCTATGTGGCTCCTTTTCTCTCTCTCTTAGAAGTCTTTGCTGGTCTCCGTCTATACCAGCATTGTCACTAACAATGTTTTGCAGAGCCTACTGTGATGCCACCTGCAGCTTTGCTTCAAGCTACCTGGATTACAAACATAACCATGATTATTGTCTAATCTTAACAACGTGGAAACGGTAATGATTTGTGGGGCTTTGGGTCTTCCTGTACTGGCTAATCTATCTAGTGGGAAATATCTATTCACTTGACAAATATCCATCTGTTACTGCTTCTCCAGCTCTTGCTTTTAAGCTTTATGCTAATACAGGGAGAAATATTGTTTTTATTGTTCCATTGTCATTTTGCCTATTAGGAACAGGAACCATCTCAGATGGAGTTTAAAATCACCTCGTTGGCTCACGTACTGAGTTTTTGGCAAGCATATGGTCATTGCTCCTGCTTCACTCTACAGTCCGGTACTTTCATGCAGGAGGCATATCCTCTGTTAGAGATGTATCAGCACAGGAGTTTGTCCAGCATGGGCTCAAGCTTGGTGCAGCTAGAGACAAGATTTTGCATTGGGCTTGGGCTCCCAGAGAATTCCTGTTATTATTGCTCTCCAATCTGGCAGTTTCCCTGATTCACTTTTCAATTACTCTGGCTTTTTATTGTTGCAAAGACAGTAACCAGGGAGTAACTTTTAACTTTTATTGGCTCCACTGAGAGGAAAACTGTGACTGCTGCAAGCTGAAAACTTTCCGTAGGATTTATAATTAGAAGAAATCAATCATGCTGCTTCTGAACTGGTGCTCTTGCAATACACTGTAAGTAGTGATATAGAAACAAACTGTGCCTAATGCCCCAAGTGATGCAGTGAGTGCCCTGAAGGAAAACTTGCACTTGTACAGGTATGTTTGGCTTCAGTGAAGAACACCAGGAATTGTCCACTGATGGGCCTCAGTAACTGCTCTGCAGAAACATCTCCTGGAGTTGGAGGATGCTGTCCCAAGAGCCACCTGGAAGGGAAAGTGGACCTGATCCAATCCAGCCTGTGGCTTCCCGAGTCCTCCTTGATTTAAATTTCCTGCCAGGAATGAAAGCAGAGTCCCTACCCGTTCCTTCAATCTCCCTATCCTCAGGTTCCAAAATTTGCAGCTGATGGACAGCTGCCATGCCTGCAGAGCACTAGTTTCACTCCTGGCAGCTTCTTCAGATACGTCTTGTGTCCTACCTGGCATGGTGTCCTTCTGCTCTATGCAGGGGGGGATGACCCTATGGGAAGAGCTTGTCTCTTTGAAGAGTTAAGTGCTAAAATATTACTTATGATAATTTCCTTTAATATCACCTCTGCTTTTAAAAAGAGAGTGGGAGGTTCCTCTCTTGAATCTTAAGTTCATCTCGCTGCTGTGCAGACAGGGTGATGCCAGGCTGCGATCCTGCAGCAAAGTGAGTGGGGCTACTGTGGTGACCTGCAAGATCTTTTGAAGCCACATCAATAAAAATGCTCTTCTCGACAAGAGATGGGACTGGCTCCTTTGGCAGTGATGGTTTTAGCTAGGAAAGCACTTGGATACTTATTTTTCCTGACCCTACTGGGCACAGGTTTTCCATGTAAATCATCTAAAAATGTCATCTTGGGCTGTTGAGGGCTCCAAGTGGAGACTGTCTCAGCAGCAAGAGAGCAGGATTTTGACTGGTGCTTTTGAAAATCAGGTCTGCAAAACCAAAAACTTCACAGAATCACAGAATCATTTAGGTTGGAAAAGGCCCTTAAGATCACTGAGTCCAACCACTGACCTAACACTGCCAATTCCACCACTAAACCATGTCCCCAAGCACCATGTCTGTGTTTCACAGATTTCTTGTTTGGGGCAGCCCTTGATTTGCTTTGCTCTCAGACTGATTGCATGGCAGGACACGGGTGTTTTGAATACCTGCAAGGCACATGCAGACTGGCTCTGCCCACACTTGCAGCCAACTGCCACAACAGGGGATGTGGCCCAAAAGACTCTTTGCAGAGCAGCTGGGCTTTGTGCTGTACTAACCACAGTCACGTCGTTCCTGGGTGGCTCTGAACACAGGCAGCTCTGTGAGTGCTCACACCAGACTGTGCAGCTGTTCCTTCAGTCAGACGGGCTTTGAGCTCATAAACTACTGATCTGGGACTTTTCCATAGGACCAGTGTTTCATGTTGGCCATTATTAAAGTGCACAGCCCCAGTGTGCTCCACGCAGAATCTAATGTATTCCCATCTCTGCCTGGGGGCTGGATGAATGGCCATTTTGTACTGACTGTACCTCCCAGATAAGCTCAGCCACAGAAATCTTATAATGAGAGGAACACAGCGTATGCTGGAGAGGCCGAGTCTGGAGGGGCAGGGAGACCATGCAGAAAGGGAGCGAGCTCCTGCAAGCGAAGCTGCGTTTGGAGATGGGAGCTGCTGCACTGTGAAGGCTGAAGGACTCACTGCTTGTGCCTAAGGGGTAGCAAGTGCTGTTTCAATCCACAGCAGTGTGGTAGGACCCCACTGATGTAAAAGTGCCTCAATGAGCTTATATATATATATATATATATATATTTATATATATATAAAACATACTGTCTTATTATATATATAATAAAGTATAAAATGTGTGTGTGTGTGTATATATATATATATATATATAAATATGTGGGAACATATGAAATATTTTCTAAATGTCCAGACATACACCCCCTCCAAATCTGAAGATTCCTCATTATATATTTTTCTATCAAAAAAACCCAAGCCACTAAAGGGAGAACATTTGCCAGCATGAGACCTGGAGAGACTCTCACAGCTCCCCCAGGACCGAGGGACAAACCCACTTTGCAGCCTGTAGCATGCTACCGGTTTTAAAGCAGCAATGATTTCTTTCCGTGTTCCTCCACATCATGACTACCATTACAGCAGAGCTAATTTCCTCTACCCACCCACCCTCGCTGGCCCACACAGCTGCTGAAGGAGGGGTGGGAGTCCTACAGCACCAGCAATGAAAGCACAGAAGATATATTTTGCTCTGCTCCATACACATGTCCCTGTTGAGGCTGGCTGTGTCTCTGTGCTATAAGCTGAAGATGGGGGGGGTGCCTTCCTTTTTCATTTCCTCATCACTACTTCTTTTTGCTCTCCACCACTTGCGCCATGCCAGTGCACTTGTGTTTATGGCCCAGGGTGAAGCATGCAGAGGGCCGCGGGGCTGCTCTGTGGGCTGTGGCAGGGCCTGGGGTTGTTCCCACGTGTGCACATGCACTTTGTCTATCTGGGGAGCATGTCCAGCCATCTGTGGAGGCCTCACACCGCCCTGCTGACAGCACCCTTGTCCCAGCTTGCTGCCCTTTCATGGTGGGCAGGACATAGAAGAGGGAGCAGTGCAAGGGAGAGCATGTGCTTCTCCCTGCACCTAGTGCAATATTCACCCCCCACCTCCTTTCAGTTTAGGTGGGTGGCTCTACTGCTGGGAAAAGCCTCCTGTGAGTGGGCTGAAGTGTGATAATCCTTAGCAAAGACCAGAGCGGGCCACCTGCCCCTCCGTACTGTCAGCTCCCCTGCAAGGAGTATCATTTAGGGTAAGAGAAGCAAACAAATGTCCTCACCCTAAACTGGGGCTGTTGTGGGAGTGGAGCAAACAGCACCTTTCCCTTGGAATGCCCGTTGCAGGCAGACAGCCTGGCAGGATAGTCAGAGCATGCTGTCACCCTGCCAAGATCAGCTCGAGGCCCTGGATGTCCTGTCTGCCACATGGCCATCGTGCAGGGCTCTGTCACCATCCCAGCACACAGGCAGAGAAGGAGCTTTTTGCAGGACAGCACATATAAATTCTGCCTTGGCAGCTCCCAGCTGCCTCCAACAATCCCCACTAGCCTGTAAGAGGGAGCAGAGCTCCATGCATCGACACATCATCTCCTCCTCCTGGGAGATGATGTTGCACAGCTCTGCTCCTGCAGAAAGATGTGGTCCGTCCTGTCAGGGGTTGGAGCCCAGGACGAAGTGCCCTGCTTGCCCTGGGTGACAGCAGCCAGCACACCCACAGGGTGTTTCTCCATCCCGCTGTCCCATCCCTCACAGGGAGCGTGAGGCTGTGCTTGGCCCCATCTGTACATACCCACTCCCAGTGCCAGGAGCGTGCAGGCTCAAGGAGCCCAGCAGGAACCAGTGCCCCTATAGAAATAATCTTACACGCTTACCCACACGGTGGCTGGGGCTGTGTGACACAAGTGCCTGTCTGCTTGCGCGAGCTGTCTCCGTGTCGGTGGGATGTGCCCAGGCCACCTTGCCCTGCAACTATCCCAGCACCCCGCTGCTTGGGAGAG
Organism: Athene noctua; assembly: GCF_965140245.1. Lineage (NCBI taxonomy): Eukaryota > Metazoa > Chordata > Aves > Strigiformes > Strigidae > Athene > Athene noctua. Next base: position 11,790,073 of record NC_134055.1, read on the forward strand.
GTTCTTTACCCTACCCTGGGCTTAGGGTGGCTGTCATCCAGGTACCACGCTCACACAGCTTTCAGGAACAGCCAGCTTCCCTGATGCTGCATTGGAGCACTTCACCTGCTGGGGAGCGGGAAGGGGTAACAAGCTCATTTCCATAGTAACGGGCTCGTTCCTGTGCTGGCTAACAGGAGATTGCTCCATTCTTCCTGGCAGCTTTGTCAGCAGGGAATCATACGCACGTTGAGAAATTAAAATCAGATTTAAGTGCATATTCACAGCACCCTTAGTGCCAAGCTCTGGCCTAAATTGGCACTATGAAATGGTGTGGCATTCAAAACTAATCTGGCCCATCAGTAACCCAGTGTGTGTCCCTCCAGCCACGCCACAGCCCACATGGGTCTGTTGAGGAGCACTGTTGGGATGGCTGCAGCTCTGTGAGAGGCACCGACATCTGTAGACTACAAACTGTTCTGTGTAGGGGTCAAAACAACCTCCTTTGACAGCTTGTCTGGGTGGAACAAGACCATGCCGAAGAGCGGTGGCCTCTGAAAAAGGGTGTATGGGGTGAAAATGTGTGAGCTGTCTCCTGTGTGTTTGTCAACCTGAAACCCAGGGCAGGAAAGTCCTGCACACCCCTCCTCAGCGCTCAGGATAAGCGTGAGAGATGCTGGGTGCTCCTCGGGGGCTGGGGAGCTGAACAAGGGGGTCAAGGTGGCCCAAGCTGGTGCTCAGCATAGGAAACCTGTCTGACTGTACAGACGAGGAAGAGAAAGAATAAGCAAAAAAGAAAGACAGAACAGATGCTCTGAGAGCACAAATACCCAGCAACTCCTTGTTAACCTTCTAGAAATGTTTTGGACGCAGCCCTGAGCCATGTATCAGAGGCAAAAAGCTGTCCACCTTGAGGAGGCCATATAGGCTCACTGTGGGCAATGTGCCTGGCGAGGATTAGCAATGCTGGGGTGTCCTCCCCAGCTCCCCGCTGGGGAACTGCAGGCTGACACACCTGCCTGCCCGCCATCCCCACCCGTACCATCCACATCCACATCCCTCCACCTGGAACTGATGCACAACCAGGCACCCATTCAGGTTTTGACAGCTTGGCATTTTCCCATGCAGAAAATAACATTTCATCTTAAAACCCCCCACAACTCAGTCCAGTGCTAAATATAATGAAAAAAATCACCTTTGGCCTGCACAGTGGGGATAGAGATGGGTTCCTCACTCCATCCTGCTGCTTGCAGGCTGCACTGAGAGCTCTGAGCTGCTGGCTCAGCACCATCTAGTGCACTGGTGTACCCTTCCCTGGGCACTTACAACTGCACCACTGGAATAAGGCAGCAAACAATACTGAAAAACATTTTCAAAGCTCCTGCAGAGCTACATAGCCCAGAACTGGGAGCCTATAGCCAGAGTGCCCTGCACCTCTCTCCTGATCTCTTTGGGAAGGTTCCACATGTCCCTTTGTCCCAATGGTCAGGATGTTTCAAATATAATTTTCTAAATGCTGGTGCTGCTGCTTCTTATTTCTTTATTACTTTCTCACCCCTATTCCTACATGTTGTTCATTCAGCGAGAGTCAAGCTAAGGTCTTTTACACTTGTCTTCCTGACAAGGATGACTATTTGCTGCTTTCCCCATGTACTGTCCTGTTCCCTGCACATCGCCGTATTTGATTATAGCTGCTGCTAACAGCTCTGACATCCACACTGTCACATGCTACTTTGGCTCTCAGAGTTACTCAGCAAACTAATATTTGACAAGCTAAAATATAGGGTTGTCCCAGCTCACACCCAAATGCTTGCTAGGGCATGACTACAGAGCAGGGGTTGGGGAGGGGTGGGTGCCCCCCATGAGCCCTATGTGCTTAGTGCTCACCACTGTTTCCTCCCATGGTCCCTCACCAGTGCCCCAAAGGTGGCATTAGCTTTGCTTGCCATGTCCCCATCTGTACTCAGCACGGGTTTAGAGCATCCTTTAAACCTTCTGGCTACATGACACATGATTCCTGGGACATGAGTCGGTGTACCCAGCGTGTTTCTAAAATGAACCCATGAAGACACTGTCGTTTGGGTCTGGTGATGGAAAACACTCCTGTCAGCTGGTCTGTGAAGAAATCCTCTTGTACAGCTCTGGCTGTACAAGAATGAACCTCAAGACACAGTGCCCTCTGCTAGGTCTCACCACCTCGTGAGGTTGGTGCCATCCTTTACTAGATCCAGACTTTTAAGTCTCTGGAGTGATGTTTTAAGCAGGGGAGTGGGTCATTGGCTTTGCCTCTGCACTGATCTCCTCACTTCACAGCTGGGATATAATGGCTATTAAACTGGGCTAAGAAAAATAGGCCCCCTGATAGGTAATCCACAGTAACACCTCCATAGAAAACACAGTAGGAATATTAATCCTGGGCCCATTCAATTAACTTTAAATAGTTTAACTAAAACATGGAGAAGTGGTGGCTTTGTTGATTTTTTGGTTTTTTTTTTGTGTGTGTGTTTTTTTTGTTTTTTTGTTTTTTTTTTTAATTAGAGAATGCTCTCAGGCTGAAGTACAAATTAAAAGGCTCTAACAATTTCTTTTGCCTAGTTTTAAAGCTCCCAGGCCTTGACAACAGGCTCCTGGTCTGATCCCAATCAAAGTGCATACATAAATAGGTCTGCAACATCTTGACCTTTGATGAGAGGCTTGTGGGAGCCTCTCAGAGGAGCAAACCTGCAAGATTTAATTAGGGCTAAAGCTGTACATTCCCATTTGGGAACAAGTGCCTTCAGTCTTCATACCCCACAGATATGGAGTTTCTAATGGATTCATCTCCCCAGCACAAATCCATCAGTGAGATGAGGTGAAACGTGCTCTGGGCTGTGTGTCCTGCTGAGGGTAGCGGATTTTAGTTAGTCCTGTTCCCACTCCTTTCACTTGATGAGAGAACAACAAGGGTTTTTGTGACAGGTTACTATGTAGGGTGTGCCAAAACCCCACATTTTGCAAGAAAAAAAGAGTCTTTATTCTTTGCCCCACCATCAGTGGGAGGGCAGAGGTGTCTGTAGCCCAGAGGGGACAGTGGCTCCTGTGTCTGGCTGTGCTGGGTAAGATGTATTTATGTCTTGATCTAGGCATGCACCAAGCAAGGATGTGAGGGGACTTTGATCTGCATTAGCTACTCCAGAGCTAAAGCTCGCGCCATGTGAGGTGCCAGCAAAGCAGCTTCACAGACCTGCAGCACGGGCTATTGCTTTTTGACAATAACGATAAACCTGACACCCAGCAAGCACAGAAGGATTATGGAGTGAGGGAAAGCCAACACCTAGGAAAAATAACCTGTCGTATCTGCTTCACAAAACAGATTGAATTCGACCCACTGCTCTTCTCCCCATTTTTTTGCACACAGCCTCAGGCAGCATCACTGCCTGGAGAAGCGATCTTTAATCTGCCTCTGAATTAGATCAGGCAGCAGAAACCCGAGCGAAGTAAATGAATCGGCCGTGCTGCCCTGCTGCCGAATGTCTCCTGAAAGCCTTTAGCCAAAGGAAACCAATTTTTTACTTAACAGTTACAAATGTTTCGAGAATGCCGGGAGAAGTGGATTAGAAGGTGAAACATGTTCCTGAAATGCATGAAGGACACTAATAATTAATAAAAGCTTTACCAGGGAGACCAAGAGCTACTGTGAGAAACTTGAGGCATCCTTGACACTGCAGATGATGGTTAACTAAAAATAATAACAACGAGGCAGCAAATAGACCTTTTAATACTGTCTAGCACCAGACAAAGTTAAGATAGATGGAGAGTGGCTTCTCAGGCTGCTGTATTTAGCCAAACTACGTTTGTTTTTTAGGTTGGTCTGCTTGTTTCATAGCTCACAAAGGTCTCTTCAGCCCCAAACACAAGTGCAGGCTGCAATGCCCTGTGCTGCAGTGGACGCAGAATAAATTGTGCTTTACATGTCAGGTTTGCTCTGAGGTGACGGTTACCAAACATAAAGAGGAGACAACTGGAAAATAGCTGTGAAATGCAGCCTGCATAGCCCCCAGGCCCCATTACAACATGTTTTACTGGTGAGTGGGCAAGATGGAGAGAGCAGAGAGGATCATTTATTCAGGTTAGTGGGGTCACACAGTTCTGAAGAGAACCCGACTCAGAGGAAACACGACGTGTTCACCCTCTCTCTGGTATGAGCTCAGCTAACACAAACATCATCATTTCTGCTGTTCACCACGTGCTCACTTTGTTAGGGATGCAGGCACGAGTTCCTTACCAGTATACAGATCCCTAGGAGCCTTCTGCAAGCTGTGCTTCAGCATTTGGTCTGGTTGGGCCCCCCGAGACACCTCCTAACCCAGCTGGTCTCTGCTATGAAGCCAAAATGGTGTTGCTGAGAAAACAAACAGCACTGCCACCCTGACCCTGAAAGCAAAGGCACATCACCATTATTTGATCCTTTAATATTCTTTCTACTGACAGCTTGTAAAACCTATCATGGTTACGAACAGCAGCACAGAAAGGGAGCAGCAGGACACTGCATGGGTGCAGCCATGTCTCTCTTTCCCTTCCCCTGCAATGCTGAGATGTCTCTGTGTGGGCATGCTGGACTATTGCCCACAAGCAAGACTATTTCTTGCATGACCACCACTGGAAAGGCAACTGTGCCCAGCAGACGCAGGGGACTCTGGGCTGGGGGAGCAGAGGTGGGAATGCTGTACAACCTGAGCTGTCAACAGAGCTGCCAGAAGCAGCCGGGCTGCCAGGGCCATGCAGGCGATGGTCAAAGCACAGATGCTGACATGGATGTACATGCAAACGATGCTTTTCTGTCATCACCTAACCCCTCCGTGCAAGCTGAGCAGGCACAGGGTGTTTCCTTGTAGAGGTCCCTCGGCTCTCAGGAGTCTCCTTGCTGTGTTTGCAGCTCTGGAGAGGAGTTGGGACACAAACAGATGCTGGGGTGGGGGGAGCTGTGCAATTTGGTTGCAGCTGGAGAAACCAGGCCAGGGAATAGTGTGCTGGGGACAGTACACTTGCTCTGTCGCCTTTGGTAATACTTATCCAAGGCTCAGATGCCCAACTTTGGTGACAAACATGAGAAGACATACTACACTAACAGAACTGATACAGTTCTCTTCTGGGCTTGAAATGGGATTGTTTATGTCAGGCTGACTATAATCACTGCCCTTTTCTATCTACAGCATGTCCTGCAAAGAGTCCCCTAAAGATAAATGAATAGCTTGCACAGTGCACAGGAGAGAATCGTAGTCCAACACTGAACCACTGTAACTTCTAGGATGAAGATCAGCAGCACGCAACAGAACAGCTTGGAAAACTTTATCCTAAACAGGTCACAGAATAAATGCATGAGACTGTGATTAGGAGGGTGGACGGGGCAGGATGGCCAGTGCTGGCACAGTGCTCATGCACAGCTCAGGGCTCTGCACCTCTCAGCCCCCACCATAGGCGGTTTGGAGGCACAATGTCTACATCACTGCCAAAAACTGACACAGTGCTCAGAGGTACGTATGGCTTTATCATGACTAACTGCTTGATTGGTTTTAATTGCTTTGGTATAATTTGGTCAGTTTTTCCTTTGTGCTTATGTTACCTTTATCCTGGAGTTATGCTGTGGATTTAGATTAAGTTAAAGCAGAGCTAGTATAGAGTATATATAGTGAAATATAGGACCCTGTTTGGGAACATAATGGTACTTTTGGGGACCTTCTTCCCTTGGTTGTTACTGAAACCAGAGCAGGGAGGATTCTTCCCATTCTGCAGTGTGCTTCCCTGCATGATTTGGGCCCAAATAATGTCTGCCAAGGTTATGGGATCTGAGAAGATGAAGGAGGAAAAAAAAAATGCCAAATGTAGTCAATAAAAAAGTCTCATTTTGGCAATTATGGCACAAGCCTTGGGGTTTCTTTTTGACCTCTATTAATTCACACTGGGTTTGTTGTTATCTTTTAGCCTGTATTTAGAAACTGAAAATTGTCATGACCTCAGGACTGGGACCTTCTCATTTGGAAGACATGTAATATTAAAAGCAATTTTTTTTCATGGTAAGAAATTTGCATAAGGCATGAGAAATTAATCTGTACAGGTAAAAGTTACGATTTGTCCAACTGGTACTTTCTAAGAAGAAGTAAAAAATAAAAAAATTAAAATGCCAGAAGTGATTGACATTATTAATAGTGGCTGGGAGCTGACAGACAGACTGGCCGCATCCGAAGATGGAACTGCCTGCACCAGTCTGCCACAGTGGGGACTGCCACTGGGGGTCCTCAGCAGCTGCCCGGTCAAGGCACACGAAGAACCTGGTTTTTGCTATTTTTACAACCTCCCCCCCAACTTGCAGGACCTGAAGTTCTTCTGAAGTCCATCACATCCACCTTCCAAAGCCCATGGCTCACATTATCACATATTAGCTGAGAGCACTGATGATGATGAAGCTCCCCACATGGCCCGTGGCTGTCATGGATCTTTCCTGACAAGTCTAAAGCTCTGAAGAAAGTCAGTGAATATCTAATTCAGCTAGAGAAACACATAGCAAAAAACTTCTACTTTTGCACTTCACTTTACTAATTCAAGAGCAAAGCATATGAACAATCGGTCTTTGTGCACCAAGGCTCAGAAGATATGAAGAAACGTCGTAAACGATTTTAATACCTTCTGATTTGTTTCTCTCTGTCACATTGTGCTAGGATATGGATCTGTCTTTTATTTTATTTGCATTTTGTAATTATTTTTATATAACACTTTGCTCTCCACATAATGACCATTGTTTGAAAACAAGATTAATTCAACTGAAAACCATGAGGTAGAAAGTTCAATTAAAGCCTGGAGTAACTGCTAAGTTACTCCGTTGCTAGGAGTATATGATTTTTTCCTTGCCATGGTAAAAACAAGGTGATCAATTCTGAAGTCCCCTCCAGCAATTCACTTGGAATTTGCTAGCTCCTGCCAGCTACCAATATGCCAGAGCAGAGAAGGAAGAAAATACAAATCAGCTGTCACTGCAAAAAAATAAAATTCAGGAAAGTAATTTTAATGTGTGACTCAGAGCAGCAGGTCTGCAACAAGGAGGGAGGCACGGAGCACTCACACCTTGAAACTGGGAAAAATTAGCTTCTTCGCCGGTACGTGCTGCCAGGCTGCAGAAAAGCTCAGGAGGCCATGGGGAAGAGCAGCAGGTATATAGCTCAGCTCTGGGACCCAGTGCTCATGAACTACAGCCTACCACAGGAGGATGCACACCAATGTTTAGGTGAAATGGAGTAAAAGCAGCACATCTGGTGATAAACTCAGGTTTGGGACAAGAAGGCATGATGCATTTTGGTGACAGCTTTAAGAGCTGATGCCCTGCTTGTCTGGAGCCCACTGGGAATGCAATGAAAACCTTCCCAGCAACCAACCTCTTCATCTCATGAGCACTACACCAGGTCCCTGGGACAGGTTTTTACTCAAGCAGTACAGAGGGCACATTCCTTCAAACAGAGGACATATTGGGTGTATCTGGTTCAGCATGTCTGAACTGCTTAATCATTAGATTTTTCTGTGCTATATCAAAATACATAAATGCCTTTGGACACTTCAGGGTATCTTTTATGGCAGATCTGACCATGAGTTGCTCAGCAGACAGTGAAGTAAAGGAGAGTTGAACAGGGTGGTTGTTTCACACTTTCTCCAAAACCCGGGCTTCCTCCAGTCCCTGTAAACCCTCTTGGGTATTTTCTTTGTGCCTGCACCATGGTATATGGCAGTGTAAAGCAAAAATGGGCCTCAGAGATGTCTCCTCAGTACCAGCAGTGAGTGCTGATGGGGATTTGAGGACTGTCACCAATGGTGCAGGAAGTTCAGACACATCCCAGCCCTGAGCTCCCCATCTCGCAATGTGTAGTCACAGCACAGTCACGTCACGGGAGAGAGGTCTGACCTAGGTCTGTGAGATCAGGCTGCTAATTGTACTTAAGTTATGCATAGATTAGAGAAATATTTAGCTCAGAGATGCTTAAGGACTCTTCTCACACTAAAATAAACTGTCACATGACAGCTCAACTCCTCAGTCCTGCAAACGACGCTTTGCTGGTGTGGCTGCTGGAGCCATGCTCCATGCACCCCATGACTCCGCAAGCCCAGGAACAGGACCTGGGTGGCAAATCATGGCCATGTTTCTAAGCAAAGCCCAACATGATTTCGTCAGTGACCAGACCCCAAGCCCTATACCCAAAAGTCCTTTTCAGCAGCTGGTCATGATGGGCTACTCTTCCAAGGCTTCCCCAGACATGGAGGAATGAGGTTGTTCAAGAAGACAGTGAAGCTTTGCTGGTGCATTTAAGTTCATCTTCACAGGTAGCCCAGAAATATGGCATATGACTGGTTGCAGCCCTGGTCTGTAGGGTGAAACAAGACCGCATGTTCCTGAAGACATGCAGCTCTAGCTCTGGCATCTTGTGCTAAAGCTTTTTTTCCCTACGTGCACTGAGACAAGGCAGTTTTCCTAAGTGCTCACTCAAGCCACAGTGTGAAGCTGACTTTTATCAGTGGTGAGAAATGCATGGCAATCAAAAAGCAGCTGATGATTTTGATGATACAGTACAAGGAAAACACAGCCCTGTTTTACCATGTTGACAGTTACGCAGAAATATTTGGATAATTTGTTTTGGTTCAAAGTTATCTCTGACAGGATTAGGTCCTTCACTAAAAAAGGGATGTTTCCCACCCAGCAAAGGTGATATCAATTTTTATTAGGTATATCATAAACGACCTAAAACATGACAATCCACAAAAAAGATGCGTGAAAAACACAGCCAGAAAAGCAGCAACCCTGTGCACCATACCAAAGGGCTGCGAGACACTGTCCTGCCCAAAGACACTTTCTGTAAGGACAATACATGTCTCACCCCTGAACAGATCATCTTCATACCATAAAGGCACCTTCCTCTTGGGAAAACCACTTGCCTTTGAACAAGCCACATGAGAAGATGTGCAAACTCACTGTGTATGAAAAAAACTTAACCCTGAACCCATTGCTTGAATATCCCTGATTGCCACACATTATCTTACACCAGAAACCACAGGGAAAACTGTTCAACAGATACAACCAATACTGAAAGAAGATCCTGTCTTGAAAAAAAAAAATTAAAAACGTTCTCCAGACTTTTTGCCATGGAGCTTTCAAGCACTGCTCAATCTCAGCAGTCTTTGTCTGAAATGAAGTTCCCATCTTACCTAGAAGCTGACCAGGAACAACGGGAAAATGTGGAAAATTCACCCAACTCACCACGCACAACTGCTGATTTCCCAGGGACCCTACCTTCTCCCTGTGCACCCCCATCCCTAAGGTACTTAATTTCTGAGAGAAAGAGGCTTAGGAATTAAAATTTATAATTCTTCTGGATATGGAAAATAAGCTTTACAGCACATTAAAATTTTCCTCACTCAACCGGACTGTTCCCCTGGCAATAATTCGCCATTTCTCTCCATCTCACCAGACCAAGGAACAAACCTGTAGCCTCACTGAAACCTCCTCTGCTCTACAGGTGCCAATCCCCATTTTCTCACATTAAATGTATTAATACAATCAAGCTGTTTCCAACCTTGGAGTCATCAGCTTCTGTTTCGTCTCTGAAGAAGGGCATGCATCTTCAACAGCTTGATCGTGGTTTTTTTTTTCTAATTGAAAATGTCACTGATCCATGAAAACTCTGTCTCCTTTCTAAACTCTGATTTCATTAAAACTTCATTAATTGGAGGCCTAACAGTGAGAGGGAAAGATGCAGCTGGTCTTTCCTTCCAACATAGACCTGGCAGGATGACTCATGAGCTGACTCCAAACACTCACCCTGGGCAGGGAGCATTAAAAATGTCATATTGACTGATTTCATCCCTGGAAGAAAGGGTCTGATGTTAGGGACACCAGCTTCACCACAAGCTTTGGGGTGGCCTTCTGTCTAGAAGGGATTCATTACTGCTTGAATCCAGTTTCTTTGCAACTGTTACTCAGTGTTTCTTATTTGCCCATGAGCCTTGGCCCAACAGCAGCATTATCATCTCATCCTGTCTGCTAGAGAAGAGCCGCCTTCTGCAAAAGGAGAAGATAGTAGACTTTTGCAAAACAAAAGGCTAGTAGAATAGAGAGACTGAAATCAATACTGTAACTCTCTGTGGCAAGAGAGACCAGACTGTGGCTTGTAAAGCAAGAATGCCTTTCATTCAGTCCCGACCTGTGAACATCTTTACAGCTCAGTTTGCATGGGACACATCTGATCCACTATCTTGAACTTTGCTCGTTTGTCTTAATGAATGCTGATCTTGTTGCATTATGTGCTTTGGCACAATAACCCTTCAGAGTTATTTGGTCATCCCTAATGAAAGCCTCACAGCTCTTAGGGATGAGACACCCTCTCTGCTTGACTGCAGAAGTGACTTTTAGAAAAGACCACACAGGTCCTGCTCCCTTCCTTGGCCCAGGTCAAGCTTTACCACCAGTTCCGGAAAGTCCCTTCCCCCTTTTCTCCTTGGGACAGTCCACAGCAGGAGCTGCCTGAACACGGGTAGCTGTAAAAATGATGTCCATGGAGACCCTTGACTGTGGAAAGGGATTTTTGAGTGGGAAAGGAGCTGCTCTGGCTCGAGGAGGTGCACAGGAGCCCCTTGGCAGGAGTGGTCCCTGTGCAGAGGGGGTGAAATGCAGATTTTTGTGGCTGTGGGTTGCGTGCCACATCTGTCGCATCAGGCCAAACAAAACATTTTTGTATTACCCAGAGTTGGTGTAGCCACAGTCAGCTCAGACATTCAATCAATACTGGGAGCTGTCTCATGCTGTCCAGCAGCATGCTCAGGTTTCATTGTGCCCCTGGGCATAACATCTAAAAACACATGGGAATTTAACTGAACCCCACTCTCATCTGACACACACACACCCCTCAGTGGAAGGGGAGATGAAAAAAGGAGAGAAGTTTTTAACTTATTAATGTGCTACACTCCGTTGAGATGTGTAAGATGCAGCTACTCAAGTACTTTCATTCAGACACTTGCTGAGTTAGGGATGGGTTTATTTTTAGACAAACACATTTCCAGGTTAAATCCTGACTGTTGGATAAGGATCTTCCTCTCCAGGCATGGTGTTTGCACTGTTAACTGCTTTCCTTTAAAAGTCCAAATAATCAAATGAAAGACACTCCCCACAAATGCAGTTGCATGACTCTGAAAGTGTGGCATCACCTATTGCCAGCATAAGCTGTAAGGAAGTCAGGTCCTTTATAACACCGTACCAGATCTGCTCTGTGGCTTGCATCAATCTAACTACATCAGGCTCTTAACAGCTAGAGTCAAATCAATACCAAAAATATTTGTGGGCCATCCCTCAGCACCTGCTCTTTCAGCACATTCAGGTTGCAGTGACCCTTGCAGATTTATGGAGTCTTTGCTTGAAGGTTTCCTCTGCTCCCTGTCGAGGCCAAGCACACACTTAGTCTTCCATAGGTGGCATCGACACCAAGTAACACCACACAAAGTTCAGCAAAGCATTTTTACACTGATTAAATTTCAGGAGCAAACATTTACCTCGCCACTATCAGTGGACCAGAAGCAAATTCGTGGTTTTGTGTTGAATTTTTCCCTGCCAGATGAGCCTGACTGATGGTCTGGATAGCTGAGCTTATCTGGAGAACCAGGACTGTGACATTCATCCTTTGGTACCAGGTGTGCAGACCTGCAAGACCCAAGCTAAGCAGAAGCTAAAGAAGAGATGGGGCTACTCAATTCACAGTAATCTCTGAATGACACAGCAGACTCAAAAGCCACAACCCAAGTTTTATATTCTTTTCCTGAGACAATGCCAAGATCAGGCAGCTCACTCACAAGGCTTTCAAGTACACTCTTGCCATCCCTCACCCAGGTGGCTGCCAGCAGCTTTTTTTTTTTTTTTCAGCTTTCAAACTCATTTAGGCTGGTATTTTTAGATCTTTTTTTCTGATCAATCCCTGACTCCCTCCTTGTTTCTCCTGTGACCTCTTCCTACTTCACAAGAATTACTTGGAGCAATTATGTTGTTAATTTTGAAGGCAACCCCACTGCTTTTTACAGGGAAAGCAAGCGAGAAACTTGAAGCTAAATAATCCTGCTGCAGTAAGAACCCAAGGGAAAACATCTGGGGGAAACAGCTGAGCAGAGCTCCAGTGCTCTGAGCTGAGCAGGTCCGCGAGCCCCTGGCTCTTTTGGACCCGTGTCCTGCACCTCCCACTGCCCAACACCACAAGCCCACGTTCGGGGAGAGCATGGAAGCAGCATTTACAACGTAAGTATGTGACGACCCACTGGTCGGCTGCTGTGAGTTAATCTTGCTGCAAATCAATGCCAGGCATGTTCCTGTCATTGCTACTGTTTATTTGCACTGCAGTAGCCCCCAGAGACAGCAATCAGGAACAGCAGCGCACAAGAGAGATGGCTCCCCCGGCACAGCTCCTCACAGACCTTACAGAGGTACTGAAAGGAAAACAGTCCTTACATGCTGTCAGGTAATGACAAGATGCAGGGACAAGGACACTAATGACCTGAGCAGGTCAACACAGTAGTGTGTATATATAATAGCTGCATATACACAGCCATCAACGAGCACGAGCACCTATGTGCCTCCAAAATCCTTGTGTTTTCCTGGTGGGAAAGGGATGCATGAGGTTCTGCATTCAGAGGAACTATGGGAGGGAATGAATCGGTACCACGGGGCTGGATGACCATCCACGCAGAGGCTTTCATCAGCAGTTGTGCTGCAGGGCATGGCCACCCTGACACCAGTGTCACACACAGGCTGCTCCACAGCAGGCGTGTGCAGGACATGACTCGTGGTGATGCTGGTGCCAGCTGTGCAGCGTTTGCAGAAGAACCTCTTTCTGTCACATTTAAAGTTTTTTGCTTTCCCTTCCAACAAAAAGATGGTTCAAAAAGCTGGATTTCCCTGCAGAAATGGTGTGGTCCCTGGCCAGCTGTTCCAGCTGATTGACTCCCATCAGCCTGTCATCTCTGATGCTTTTCTTGGAGCTCTTCATCCATGTGATATTGCTTTGAAATACCTCAGGAGAGAGAAATCTGGCTAAATTTTTGACTAGCTCATTTTCTGACCTTATTCTTTCCTCTTTGGCATAGCCACAGTGAGGCACAGGCAAAGCTGTGACTTGCTGCCCTTGGGGTGTTCCCGCACTATGTGTTTTGTGGTCCTGCAGTAATTTCTTGGGCTACCTCATTCTGTGCTGCCCTGAAGCATTCATTTCACAACATGTGATTTCATAAAAAAAAAAAAAAAAAAAGGAATAAAGAAAACCAAAAGGAAATGAGCAATTGAAAATGTACCAAGTGCTGCTGCTCCTTGGTAACTTGGTCTCCTGTAGCTGTGCAGACCACCACCAGTGGCTGTTTACTATCCATTAATCTTGTCACTGGTGCAGCCAGGCTGAAATATTTGCTCTCTACCTGAGTATATCAAATGCACCCAGATTTTATCAGATAGGTGAGATGAGAAGACTCTGTCATATCTGTCTGTAGCTTAGGCATCAAAATGGTTCAGCTTTTCACAGATGTATTTTTTTCCAGAAAAAAGGGAAATGTGGCTTCTTCAGAAAAAGAGTCCAAATTCTGCATGTCACTAACACCACTCAGGCTTTATGAACAAGCCCTTCAAGCATTAGACCAAGGCCAAAATGAACAAAAGGCCCGTCCTTCCTGGACCAAAGACTATGATTCTGTTATAGATACACTTGTTGGTAGAGATGCTCTTTTTGTAAGTCTTTTATGCAAAGGGGAACCACAGCAGAGAGGCTGGGACCCTTCACCCTGTAGAGACAGGCTGCAGGTATCAGCACTTGCCCTGGCCAGGGCAAACAGAATTAATTTTTATTTGAAACAATAATTGCACTTTGTCTTCCTGACTACACAGCTGCTTCCAAAGGCCATACAGAAGATTTAGCTAATGGAGACAATTTCAACAATAAGGTTGCGTTTTGGGCTGCTTATTTGCCAATACCATCCATCCTCTTCTTTTTCGATGTATTTTTAATTAATTTTTTTCGCCATCATGCTTGATTGAATAAAATCTACATATAAGTAGCATAAGTTCATAACAGACTCTGCCATCTTCCATACTAAACATTTTCTTTCCCCCTGCACTCTCTATTTGGATGAGTTTGATGTTGTTGTTAATTCTCCAAGGGAAGAGCTGATAAGAACTGCAGGGAAGTGAGTTCAGCTGGAGCCATCTCCCTGTGAGCTTACTGGTGCCGAGTCACTGAGCTCAGTGACAAGCTGAGCCCAGCGGCAACCACACGGCCTATTGCTCTGTGTGTGTGCGTATATGTATATACATCTACATCATAAATGAATGCAATTAAAAGGAAGGCATTGTAAAATACAATTTTAGGTAGTTTGCAGTATTCATGCATAATTCTCAAATTATATCGGAAAAGTTATTAGAGTTATTAGAGTTGACAAGTCAACATAATATACAGTAAGGAGGAATAAAACCCAATTTCTAATTGATACATGACGTCAGTTAATTAAGGAAGGGGTATAAATGAGATGCTCATGGCTCTAGGAGGACAAAGAGGAATCTGCTTCTCTCAGCCAAAGCAAAGTACCCAGGAAAAGACAGGAAAGAGCATTCCCAGGAAGAAGTGTTACTATTAGCTGGTCTTTATGAGTGCTAATGAAGACTTCCTAAAATTAACAGGGGCATGGGGAGTCCTGAGGATGTTATAAAAATTCAGGGGCTGGCCCATGCCAGGCTATGTAAATTTGACATGCCTCCATCAAGAAAATATTATCACTTCTTAGATCAGCCCTGCAAAGAGCTTAGATAAATTTCCTTGAGCTAATTGCTTTTTAATAGTTTGTTGCATGAGTGCTAGAAAATTATAAGTCACGTGGATTTGAGAAAACATATCTGAAGTAAACCTACAGGCTTAAAGGAATAAAGGAATTTTTAGCAGAGTGTGGTTTTCCATGTCTTCTGTTGATCTAAAATCCCACTTCAAGCAACATCAGAGACGCAGACTATTATGTTGCCATTAGATATAAAGAAATAATTCATCATGCATTAGTTATGCAGGTAGCTTTGGCCTATCTCTCGGTGGCAGTGTTCTGATTCAAAAGTAATCCAACTGTTTATGCTGTTGGCTGATTTTCTTTGTTTCTTAATTCTTGCAAGTTACCCTCAAGCTCCATCATTTGGGCCCATTACAGGAGTCGGTGGAAGTGATCATGATCCCAGGCTGGAGTATTCCCACAGAGATGGAGATCAAGAGGAACCGCAAAGTGGGACTAAGTGATGAAACAGAGCTGCATAAAGCCGCTTTCCAAAAACACAGCAGTCAGACCAGCTTCAGATCATGTTGAATGAGGCAACAGTCACTTCCCATGCTCACCAAAACAGGGATGAACAAGTAGCAAACCCAAATGAATAAAAGATTTCTTTCAAGCCTTCCATGCAGCCCATCGCTCTGTCTCTGTCATGTCAAAATCATGCTGCCTAGAAATTTTCTTTGCTTCCCTTTCCCTTAGATGTACTGAATCACAGCTCACCAGGAGCTCTGCAGAAACTGAAGCCCCAGAATCCAGGAGCAACCACTGCCTTCACTTCCAGAAGAGCCCAGGCAGCTCTTGGTGGCCTGACAGCAGGGGTGCTCCCAGATCTAGCTCCAACTTGTGCTCCCCTTCGCCGCCCCCTCTTTTCCCAAGCCTCGGCATTTACTGTAGATGTATTGAACACAAACTGCTTTCTCCCTGGACGTGATGTGAGTCAAACGGGTGACATCTGGCACACATTTTCAACAGAACTTTAAGCAACTCCCACTTTTACGTTTTTTTAAATCATATTCATGCTGCTAAGCTGCTGGTGACTCAGATCATAGCAAGGCCATTGAAAGCTTTTCATATGAGCCAGGTAACGGTCTTGCTTGTTCCACTTCACACAGCTGCATGCTTACATGGTGTTACATACATCAAAGCTTCACTCCAAAACAGCTGCTGGAAGAAGAGGCACTTTCTCATGGGCTCACAACTGGTCTGTAACACACTTCTCATTCCCTTTTACGAGCTGCCAGTTCCAAAAAGTGAAGAGAGAGGAGGAGAAGGACAAAGTCTTAACAATAAAAATTCAGTCTTCCTGAGTTTAATTAGAAGTGTTTCAGGCTCTTCAAATGGCTCCACCTGCAGTAACAAAACCACCAGTATTGAGGAAGCTTCTGCCAAGTTACAACTGGTTGTAAACTGGTTGAGCAGCACTGCATATCCTTCTCTGTGGTGGTGTCTACTGTCATCTGAAACTTTTCAGCTGAAGAGTTCTCATTGTGCCTGCTAACCCCTAGCCCAAAACAATAAATACAGAGAGAAACATTAAGGAGCTAGCTAGACTAGACCAAAAGGTTTCTTTCTTGGAAAAGACAGAGCTTTCCAAGGAAGCCTTCATAGTCTCTATGTCCAGAGGAGCAAGAAGATGATGTGAGGTCATTGTGGACATCTCCAAATGAGGCTGGTGCTTGTTTTCTCATTAGTCCTCTCTCAGCTTGGTTTAAGCAAACACAGTCCTCAATGCTGACTTCAAAAAGAAAAAAACTAGATTTTGAATTTGAGTACTTCATGGTCACCTACAGATCAGGGCACTGAACTGTAGCCCCTGTTCTATAAACATCTCTCAGCACAAGTTTCTCATGTTATCTTTATTGCCAGTAGTAGAAGCCATCACCAATCTGTTCAGCTGTAAGAATGGCTGTTGGCTGTGAAAATTGTGATTTGAAGTCTGCAGATGAAATTCAGATTTGCAACCTTTTCTTTTACTTACTGGGCAGAGCTACACATTCCTGTAGGAAACAGCACAGGAGGAATCAGGACTGTGCCCATCTGTGTTGCCAGAGGTATGAGATCCCAGTGGGGAACAGATGACTGGTTCCCAAAGCTTCCAGGCTCCTGAGCACCACAGACTTACCATCTACTGGGAAACACTAACAAAATGTAAGAGAGTATCCAACAGGTTAATGCAGTGTTGTCTCTAGGGGCTACCAACTGGCTCAGCGTGTGGATGTGGTCCACATGTAACAGTGCTGTGGCTGTTGCTGTGGTTCCTTAGGAGACTGTCACAGCAACCACAATGGGCAGTAAATCCCTCCCTCCCACCTCTAACGATATCCCATTGCTTCATTTCGCTTCAGCCTTGGCAGAGACTTGTTCCAGATTGGCGGTCTGTGGTAATTAGTCAGGAAGATACAGACTTTACTAAACTATAGAACAAAAGGAAAGTAATCACTAGTCTCATTTGTAATTTGTAGAATAAAAATAAAAAGGGACTGCTTAAATTGGAGTTTTCTGTTGACTCTGGGGGGATTAATTACATTTTTTACCCCATACTTAGATGCTGAAGGTGCAATCCATAGCTTCAGTGCCATTCCAGGTCAATGGTGGGGTTTAGAGGTCTACAAGAAGTAAATTCCTTATGAAATGTTCAATGCTGAAAGAGGAAACACTAAATACTGAAAGATGAAGCAGATGAAGTGTTGTCTTTCTGTTTCACCAATTATCAGGCCTAGCATAAAGGACACAGCCAGCATAACGATGAACCAATAACCAAATTGTATTTGATACAAAAGGGTCAGTACATGGGTGAGCACTGGGGGTACAAACAAGTCAGTCAGATTATACATAATCAACATCAATCCCACTGACCCCAACAACAACACCACACGACCAACAATGGGTGGAATAAATGGTGACATGCAGTGAAATGGTGACATGCAGTTTCCCACAGAAGGGACAGGAGACAACCGAGTCAACAAGCCAAACACATAAGACCAAGGAAGCCACACACTGAATCTCTACACAGCCCACGTTTACAAAGCCAGACCTGAGTGGAGCCCAGTCCCAGGGAGGCGGGAGGTCCTTCCCCAACAGGGAACTCTGCACAGGGCATCCCCCTCACACACAGACACTGCCCCTCCTGCAAGGGGTCCCAGCTTTTATCCCTCAGTGGGACACCTGACCCTTGGTTACTCAGTGTGGGACCCCTGGGGCTCCTTTACCCAATGGCTCTGTCTGCCAGGCCGGCACCACCCTGGGGGGAAGCCTAAAGGCAAACTCACCCCCCTTTGTGAAGGGCTGTGGGAATCACCCACATGTCAGCCTTAATTTGGGGCTTGGGGTTGAAACCCCAGCATTTCACTTTCAGAGAATGTATGTGCACGCTTTCTCCACTGATGGCTGTGGGAGCTATGGGGCCTGGACTGCTGAAATTCAGGCTAATGGTATATCACAGCTGTTATTTGCTTATCACATAGCACATTGCAAAAAGCAAAAATAGGTATTAAAGGCTTTGGTTAAAGGTACACAGAGTAGACATGCCAGGATGGAGCCCTGACACGAGTCCAGGAGCTCTGCTTTTTGGTTTATGGTTAAAAACTGCTACCCAGCACCGCCCTCCGATGACATGGGTAAGGATGACATTGCCACAAGAGCATGATGCTTGCTTTTACTATTCCCTAAACTGCCATCTCTTTCTTTGGGAAGAAGGTCTCCACCACATGGATGTAATAATCTATGGACAGACACGTCTTTGTGTATGGACAGGTCAAAAGTAGATGTTACGAGAAAATGTTACTTTTATTGCTATAAGGAAGAAGAGAGACCTTGACTGAATAATTTGCCAAGTTATTTTGGAAGTCCTGTAAACTTCTAGCACACAAAACTTTTTCTACCAAGAAATTTCACACCTTGCAGGAGAAATTCTCTCCTTCTGCTTGTTCTGAAACTGCCTCCTATCATTTCATCTGTACCCTTCTTAGATCCAGTCATCACTTTCTGGACTTCTGACATATTGCTCCCTAGCTATCCTTTTTCCCCACCTGAAGTTTCCCAGTTGAGAAGGCACCACCTGGAATTTGTGACATTTTTCCTTGTCCTTCTCTGTAACTTCTCCCATCCAACCACCTCCCTTCCAAGATGCAATGGAGCAGAATCCAATGACATCCAAGTTGTGAACACACCACTGATTCACACCAGCATAACAGCGAACGCTGCTTCTTTCCCTGTTTCTTTCTGAAACTTTCCTAGCTTTCCACTTGCTGTTTTGACTGCTACTGAGGGTTGTGCTAACATTCTCATGGATCTATCTGTTATAAATAACTTAAAGATCTCGTTCCTGAGTGGTAACAGCCAGCTCAGAGCTCCAAAGACGCCTGATATGGAAAAGGTTGGGTGTCACTCAGCATTTTCTTATTTTTGTCACGGAAGGTGGGTACTAGATGATGAGCAACAAGAATAGCATCTTTCTTTTACTGGCCTTGTAGCATCCAATGGTGTTTTCCACATCCTGACCTGCACTACAGACCCAGCTTCTGCATGTGACTTGTAATAGCAAAGGCTCCAGATGGTATGGCCACACACTTGGCAGTGTTGGCCATTCAGCCTACCACCTGTGCTCTGCTTAAAATTGTTCCCAGGGACCTGAGAAGACAGTGAAGCCACAAAGATGGCAAACCCTTGAAATGAGGCACCGCACATGAAATGAGACTGTTGCCCTTCTGTTGGCTGCAGAAGCACCTCGAAAGGAAAGACCCAGGTTCAGAACCTGGTGTCTCTCTGCTTCCCTTGTCAGCACAGTTTTGGGGTTTTGTATCCAAGCAACATCACAACCAGCTC
Source organism: Athene noctua (assembly GCF_965140245.1). Classification (NCBI taxonomy): domain Eukaryota; kingdom Metazoa; phylum Chordata; class Aves; order Strigiformes; family Strigidae; genus Athene; species Athene noctua. The sequence continues at coordinate 11,809,720 of NC_134055.1, forward strand.
GATGATGTCAGTGAGACTGTTTGAGCTCTACTCAAACAGACAACTCATCATCTACTGCCTTGAGTGGCCTCCAATGCCAACAACTTCAACTTTTAGTTGGCTTTTACCATGAAGGATCACTGAGTATACATCAAAAGAAAGATTTGGGATTGAGAACCATCCTTGCCAAACTGCAGGCAAATGCTGGAGAGTATGAAGTGTGCTTTTTCGATGTGTAGGGCTCAGAATGATTTCTCATTTGACACAGGGTGGCAACAGTTGGTGAAATAAAGCAGAACCAATGGGCAAGAGTTTCAATAGCTGCTAAATGCCAGTGGAGAAAAAGTGGTCTGTGTCCCTCTTCAGGAGTATCTTGTCACCTTGACTCCTGAAATCTCTCCCAGTTGATTGCAAGCTCCCAACTGAGCCATTCCATCAAAACCTTTGTGCTGGACTTGGGGTGTTGGGAGTGTCCAAGCAGCCCCGAAGAGGAAATCTCTGCCAAGACTCACTGCAAAACCAGGAGTAAATAGGCAAATATCCCAATAGTCTCTCAGGAGACTCACTGGTTCATTGCTGCTACTTTCAGAATGATAAAAGGTCCATGCAAACTATGGAAAAACAGACACTCTCTCCACTGCTCTGCAGATGCTGGACCAGCATTAATCACAGCTGTAAACCAGACACTGTGATGCAGGCATCCACTTTGCCTGAAGTCCTACTCCTAAACTAAACTCCTGTGTGCTACAACCACAGAGTAACCACCTTCCAAAAGCGAGTAAAACACAGACACAGTCTCTCACTCCAGAAACATGCCTGGCCACCAGCAAGCATCTACAGATAGGAAAATCAGCAGGGGAACAAGCCACCATCACCCTAGAGACAGCATGCTCACTGGCTCATAGCTTCCATCGGAGAGCAAACCTGGAGGAAAACACTCTGAGCTGGCATGAAAAGGACCACAATCCATGTACTGGTCCAACCCATGTGCATCAGCAGCGTAAATGCCTCCCTGAAACCCCCACTGAAAATGTGCCAGTGTCCTTCTCCCTTTCCTGATGCAGTGCCTAGCCATGCAGGTAGTTGCCTTCCTCCAGCACTTGCTCGTATGATTGGAAATGTAATTCTCCCAGCTTTTTAAGCTATAAAAACATTGGTGTCCTCTACCCTCTTCTGTCTAACACAGGCAAGTGTTTATTAATACTCAACACAGCGTCAGTGTGATTCACCACTTAAGGAAAAGCTGATGTACCAAATGTGTCTAAAGAATCTGTACAGCAGCCAAATGGAAAAGGTACGGCACAAGGAAGCAATTTTAACTATGATCTAACACACGCAATGAATTAGGAGTCAGGATTCCCATCTTCTCCAGTGCATCAGTGCAAGGGATGTGTGCCTCCACTCACTGTGAAGGCGCATCATGAAGAGCAAGCTCTGGTCCGAGATTGCTTCTGGTTTTAAGAGGACCAGAACTGGCTCTACCTTCAGTTTATTGCAAGACTGACTGAAGTCTCAGCAGGTAGTTTAATACTTGCTGTACCCGATGTTGCCAAGTACCCTGACCATTGCATTATCATTGCCTGTTGGCACTTCAAGAAGAAACTTCAAGAAGCCACGTGCTGGCCCTAGAGAAGGTAAGTCTGACGCCGAAGAAGCCAGTCTAAGTTTGTAGCTGTTTCATACAGGCATGTGGCATCCCTGCTCCAGCCAGCTGGGTGTCTGCCATGGGGACACCAGAGAGGCACCAGTCTGCAGAGAAGGATTTAGGGTCACAGAAGCACAGACATGTGCTGGCTACTGCAGAAATAGCAACTACCACACTGTATCACCAGTCATGCAAAGCCATGCATCATTCTGGGCAGCAATTTTCACAGGAAGACTTTGATCACAACACATGCCAGCCGAGAGTAGCGTTTCGTGTAAATGTGCTATTTAAGAAACATGCTATTTTGACAGGCCAAGAAGCCAAGACTTGACTTTGAAAGCACATGTGGATTTCATTGAGATATTTTCAGTACTCTAAGCTACATTTTAAATTTTACTTGAATCCAGGAACTGCTGAGCCAAGTGTACGCTTTGGAGAATTGTGCCCTTTTCCTGCTGAGAGGAGTGAAAAGCATCTTAAAGGTTGTTGGAAATTACTTCTGTTGTTGTCAAATAACAGGAAAACCTGACACCACCTGCTCCTTTTTGTCTAATTATCCATACAAATTTGGATCATTTGCCTCCCATGAGTGGATAATACAGATCCTTGATGTATCATCAGCTTGTCATACTGCATTATTTTGTATGAGAATCCAGCCTGAGCCATCAGTTCGGTCAAAAAGTCTCAAAGTTTATGGGATTCCACAACAATTCCACTTTGAAAATGTGCTATTTAGTGCTTCTGACTAAAAGTCAAATTCTCCCACTGAAAATGAAAGGAGGAAACCAGCTTGTTTGTCAAAGTTTCATTTTGGCAGCGTGTATTTTTGGTCAGCCAGGGGCAACATCTCAACACAAGATCTAGTTACTACCTCAGATTCAGTGTGGTAGGTCTGAAATTCCCTAAGTATACCACACTAGGCTGCAATCACACTTGCATCTGAACTGCCAGCTGTTTTGTTGCTGAGTTTGACTGGACTGGAAATAGGCAAAACCAAAATAGGAGCGGATTGTGGAATTATTTTTTTGTTGGGTGTTGTGAAAGTGGAAAATGGATATTATATATATAAAAGGCAAACATAAAATCATGAAATCAGGACTGAATGCTTAGCTAATAAGTTGATTTTGCATTTTCAGTATGTCTGCAAGAAAATAATGGCTTGGGTTTGGGAGGGGGGTTGTTTTTATGACTTACTATTATCTGAGACTGCTTCCCTGCTTGGCAGTTCTTCTAAGAACTACTTACTTCATATGGAACTCCACATGCACAAAAATAAACTGAAGATAGAGGAAATCTCAGCCAAAGCAGCAGAATAAAGCACCCAAACAGCAAAGCAAAGCAGCTAAACACTTTTCAATAAGGACTGGAGGAGGATGCAGCAGGTCTCCCCATGTAGGAGACTCTGGTGGAAGCGAAGGTGGGCCCTACAATAGAAAGAAACCATGTGCCTGCATTGTTTTGTTTATCTGAAATTATTTTACACACACTACAGCAATGTATTGATCTCCACAGGGCTGGCTTAAAGCAAAATCCAAGATGCAGTGCCTACTCTCAAGAGCAAGAAGAGAGGGGAACAAAATCAAAACTGCAAATGCAAAACATTTATTCCTCTCCAATAACCAATGTTTCCCGGTAAAATGACAGAATGAAAAAAGGAATAAATGCTCTCCGGGTGTTTCACTGGGAACAAGGCAAGGTGGCAAAGCCTTCCTCTGCCTCCTAGAAAATGGGTGAATGCTGGCATTGTGCCTTCTGGTCACAGCAAAGGTTTGGCCCATAGGTTGCTGGAGCACGGAAGGGGCAGAAGCTGCTAGTTTTGGTGTGTGCACTGTCTGCACTGTCTACCAGTTGCTCTTTTTTGTGTTATCACTTCTGATGACTTCAAAATTATGCCTTTTAACATCCTTCACTGTACGCAGTGCAGTGTACAGCCAAAGGGTTTAGACACAGGACAATTCGCTTTTCAACAGACAAGACCACAGCATCTATTCACAGCATAAGTAACCTGTGATGACCTGTAACACTGCTAGAAGAGGTTATTAATAACATAAATGTATACACACACAGATACTTGCAATCATTTCCAATTATCCACTCCACGAGCAACTTGGAACAATACAAGGGAAGCGGGTGCCCCATTCCTCTGTGTTCCTAGGGTCTATCATCTCTAATTTTATTTGGATGAGATTTTTGCTCTGAAGTATTTTAGATGCAATTAAAAAACAGATGGGGAAGGAAGATGCACATGGCCAGCATTAAAACCACAATGTCTGTGTTAAAAGCTCTTGATGCAAGGAAAACTGATAAGCATGAGAACACTTTGGGACAGCAGTGGCTCAGTGGGAAGGAGGGCAGAAGGGCTAGCAAATGCAGGCAGGGGTGAGGGTCTGGGAAAAAAAATGGTTTCCTGAGCATGACTCACACTGGTCCAGAGCCTTGGGTCATGGCCCTCTCCACAGGAAGGAGTTTGGTTGTGATGCTGCCAAAGAGGTTGAGTTATGTGCCAAAGACACATCAGCTACATTGCTGAGATCTTCCTTGGGGCCAAACCTGCCTGACCTCCACAAGTCTGAGAGAGAATGAACTGGTGTAAGTAGTTGCCTGTGTGAATCTTCCCTCTGATGCACACCAAGGTGCTCAGTCGTTCAAGCATTCCTGAGACTGACGAGCGTGGGCTTCTTGAGTCTTTAGCAGGTGGCATTTCAGCAAGGCTGTGACAGGAGTTTTTGAGTGATCACCAGGCTGATGACCTCATTCATTAGCCATTTCCATCCCAAGGCCATCACTTACATTTCCACTGCCTGCTGAGGCTGCAGCCTGTTGTCCCTGCTCTGCAATCCCGGCTGCCCCGGGAGGTTGGGGGCAATAACCCCGGCATCCCTCAGCATCACAAACCTGATCAGATCTTATGTGCTCAGAAACTGTGAAAACTGAAGCATCTATCAAAACCAGGAGCCAATCTAATTTAATTAAAAATTTATCTCATCAATCTGATCATATCCTAAAAACAACTGCAAGTTCTGCCTGTGTGATAAGATTAGTTACTGGGATTTCAGAAGTCATGCTCCCTCGATACCTTATTACACACCGAGACAGTGTTCCAGAAGCTGTTAAATTTCTGCTTCTTGCATAGACTTAAAGAAATAAAATGTGTGCCACTTGGACTTATTCCCCAAGTAGCCAGAGGAGAAATGGAATGAGGGAAATAAGAGAACTTAGTGAAGCTACAAGAAATGTGTCCAGGTACAGGCTCTGCCACAGAGATCCTACAGACCAGACAGGAGAGGGTGCTTGAAATAGATCCCCAGGTCAATTCTGACCAGAAAAAAAGGGGTGTTTCTGTCTATTGTATGATGTGTCAAAGCGTGAGAGAGGAGGTTTGCATTCCACTGTCATGGCCACCTCCAAAACCCAGTGTGGATGAGCGCTGCATGCCTTTGAAATCTGTGCAGGGGGAAGAGCACCATCTCTGCAGAGCTCCTTGTGGACAATGAAGGGAAGACATGAAAAGATTGCTAATTAAAACCATTAACTGATTTACTTTTCCCCTGAGCTCCTTGGAAATAACTTTCCAAAGCAATAGCCCAAGCTTCTGCTTTTGCACTGCTGTATTTTAGCAATTACAGCAAAGAAGGCGGCAATGTTAGCACTATTCAGCATGGGCCTTTCATCTAGCAGCAGAGCTAATTACTTAGACAGCATCTGCTCATGGGATTATGTTACATGACGGGCGTCTCACAGACGGATTTCTGACAGAGGGGTGTTCACCTTGATGGAGCCTTTTGTCAGCTTACAGGTGTCCACTGGGATGCTCTGACTTTCCAACTGTGGTCCCACCACCTCTTAAAATTGTGTCTGCCCCTCAGCAAGGGTTGTTACCCATCGCTACACATTGAAAACCAGATTTTCTAGGTCAGAATACAGGAAATACTTTCAGCTTAGGTACCTTATCCCATTTCAAAGAGAAGAGAGACTTATGAATCACTGAGTTTATCATATTGGAAGAATGTGACCTTTTTATTGTCAGTGATATTTTAAGTCAGATCTGAAAGTCTGTAAATGTCTTGTTCATACTAAAAGAGAATGAAACTTCATCATCTAGCCACCCACAATGACCTGCAGATTGAGATATAATATTACTGCCTCTTCAAATTCAATTGAATTGTCATTATGCTCAAAAGATCCTCCAATTTGGTAAATATAATGCAATTGGCTTAAAACACCTTGACAGCAAATGCCCTCGTTCTTTGCAATCGTGGAGTATTTTCAATCAACATTTAAATTAACATTTCTTTTATCATTATGATCCAGCAATTCAAGAGATCCTGAAATCCAATTCCAGACATCAAGGCTTGAGCCCATCTCCAATATTTCCACTTCTGACTTTCATTTTAGTAATAGACCACTTCAAAATTATGGATCTATTTGTGTTTGGTCCTGTTTCCTCTCTGCTGTATCTTCTTTCTGCTCTTTACTTTGGCATTATTAACAAAAAATGTTTCTATCCCCTGTGGCAAGTAGAGGCTTTTCCCTCCAGCTACAGTTTTCAGATGCAAACATCAAGAATCAAAGTTCTCATAACTAAGTATTTTATTTCTCCTCAGCTACAGGAAAGTCTTCTCAGCTGACTTCCATATCTCATTTTCTTTGCGATTCATTATTTTGGATATGATTACTGCACCTGCTTGGGCTTTGTATTTAAGCGTTGCATCAAGTCATTTTAAACGAGCTCTCTGCACATCCAGTGTGACAGCAGCTGGACCTGCTGACAAAGAGGGACTCTCTGGGCTGTCTCCTGTTTCCTCTGGATATGTTATCAAACTGCACCATTTAACACCCCACTGCTGGGGTGGTTATAAATCACATTGCTCCATAGCACAGCCCTTGGTTGGAGTTAAGGGGTGCATCTCCTGCCTCTGACTAACTCAGAGTCACTATGGCTGAAGCAGCAGCCCTGGACAGAGTCAGGAGACACCAAAGAAGCTCTTGTGCATCCATTCTGCAAAACTCAAGGAAACGTTTGCACACATCATCCAACAAATAAAATCACCCTCAGTGTTTTCCAGTTTACTGTCAGAAATTTGCAACTTAATTTCAAGGGGAGAATATAACTCCTGGGCCTTTAGGTCAGCACCTTAGCAGCGTTCCTCCTAAGGGCTGGAGCTGTCTATCTGCCTGCAGTGCAGCTGTACCTGCCAGCCAGGCTCACTGTAGCATCTGTAAACAAAAATCAGTTGCTGCATCCCAGCTGAGGGGAATGGCCATGTGCAAAATGAGAACAAAAGAAAAAAGCCTGCAAAGCTGAAGCCTGTTGACTGTCATGTACAGCAGTATTTACTGTGCTGTTACAGCCAGACCCAATTCCTGGTCATATTTGCCACAAATCACCACTTTACATTTGCTGTAACCACAGAGAGCCAGGAAAGCTCTAATTTACTTCTGAACAAGCCTCAGTGAAGTTGTGAAGGCGGACAGGGATGGCAGCCTTTGTGGCTCTGGGTATGCCAAGTGTCACAGGAGTTTCAGCATGGGTAGATGACACCGATACAAACAGTGCTACTCCAGATTGCCCCACTGCCTGTGCTGTGCTAGAAAGCTTTGCAGAAACATGGGAGCCTGAGCCTGTCCAGTCCTCTGGAAACCTATGCCTCCCACCCTCTGCTTTCCTGCAGGACCCCTATCGCTGCACTGCCCACCTCCTGCTCAAAGCTTGAGCAGGCTGCCCAGGGCTGTGTCCACCCAGGCTTTGAATATCTCCAAGGACAGAGACTCCAGCAACACAATTATTTATAAAAATCACCCTACAAAGCAAGGAGCAGGAACAGTGCTCACCCAGGCAGATCCTGTTGCAGTCAGCAGGAATGCCATACAAATTAGCCATGTTTTGTAGGACTGATCCATGGTCACTAACCTTGATATTAATCATGTACAGATCAGTAACGGGGGGAAAAAAAACCCATAATGCACTCAGGGAAGTGTCGCATCAGGGAAGCCAGGAGTCTTCGGCCAGATCCTGTGAAAAAGCCTCTTGCAACCATGTGCTGTAAGAGTACATCATGCTATTAGCACACAAGGATGCTGGATTACTGTCTCTGTGGGACTGAGCTGCACTAATTCCCTTTTCTCCTCTCTTTGAGGTGATCAGCTTTTCAACATGAATACAGCCTTTTAACAAAGAGCTTCTCTACTTATATACTGTCACACAGCTGTCTGTGAGGAGGTACATGGGGGTATTTGTACCTCTCCTCCTGTCTCCCCCCTTTTTTTGATGGAATTAAGATAAGTAAGAGTCCAAGACTTGACCTGATGAAAAACCTAACAGTCTCTGGTCCAAAAGTAAGGATCATCAGCATAACTCTGCTCTACCAGCACAGAAAAACTGCAAACCACTGCCCTGATGGGATAAAGGTAAAGGGTGTGTTAGGCAAGGGCTACACTGCACACTGTGATGGAGAGAGGGGATCAGCTGGGTATGGGAGCACCACAACCCCACGGCATGACCGGAGGTCCCTGTGCCATGGCAGGGAAGGCATGACAAGAGAGGTGACACCACGCAGCACCACGCCAGCAGCCACCAAGGGGAGATCATGCACAGCAACATCAGAGCCACAGAGGCCAAACTGCTGACAGGACCAGACAGAAAGAATGACAAGGGGGAATGACAAAAGGCCACAAAAAGGGTTACCTGGGACTCCATTACCCATTCAGGTCTCTAACAACTGCTCTGGGGTGCATTAAAACCAGCCAGAGCTGGGAAAGCATCTGCTGCCAGTCGTGTGGCAGCAGGCAAAGGCCTCCCCGCCTTCAGCTGACACGGGGCCTCGGTGCGGTGGCATCTCTGAGACATCCGAGTGTCTACTTGAAGGCGGTGCCTGACAATTGTGACCCAAATTCATCAAAAGACTCCAAGCTAAGGATTTATTTTTCCAGGTGCTGAATTAACTAGATGGATATTTAATTCTAGGAGCAATTTAGATATCTATCAAATGGCACAAACAAGACAGGCCTGGAGGTTTTGAAAACAGCCAGAGCCAGGCAATAATACATAATGCAAATAATCCTATGGAGGTTTAGTCACCGGCACTGCCTCTTAATAAGGTCCACAATGGCCTTGTATGAATAAGAACTGGCACGCTTCTGCATGTTGGGGGAGAGATGTATTCAGAGAAGGAAAGTCAGAAGCAGTCTCCTCAGCAGAGACTATACTTGCTTTACAGTCAGAAAAGGAGAACATATATAATCAAGGCACCATATTCACTAGAAATTTCTGAGATGCAATAAACCACACACCACAGGATTTCTGAAGTCATCGATACCTGTTGCAATTAAAATTTTAACGTCACTTGTATTTCTTCTCTGTTACTGGATGCACAAGCGTGATAGACCATTTTCACTGCGTTTCTTCCCGCAAATTCCATGCCTTGTCTGCTATAAATCAAATTATTCCTACCTTCGCTTCCCATCTGCTTCTACATGCGTGTACAGCACATGCTTGGGCTTTCGTGATGCCAGCAGTAACGTGTCCAATCCTCGGGCACTTTGTCGGGGATGGTAAGTGAAGTCAGCAGCGATTTTCGAACAGACAGGAAAGAGCCCGGGTGGGAGTGGAGAGAGGATTAGAGTTTTTTCTAGTGAATGTTAATGGACTTTAATCAACCACTCCACATTGATTACCATAAACCTTTTGAATCTATGTTTCATATGCAAGAATGCATGACGGTGATTGATACGGGGTTTTAACTCACCTAATTTAATTCCTGTACAGCAATCAACAGTCAGCTGTCTCCAAAGCAATCAGACTGGCCTGTGTGAGGAGATGAGAAGAGCTTGGCAGGGCTTGAGGGTCACCCAACCCTTCCCCTGCCCCTGTTCCCAGGGCTGGCACTGCTCCTTCCCCGGACCCTGCCATGGCAGAGCCCAGCTTGTCCTTGGCCATGGCCAGAAACAATGTTAGTGACAACTGCCACAGAGAGAGGGGCTGTCAGAAAAGCAAGATGCAGGCTGCCAGAGGACTGATTATTCTTCAGGATAGGATCATGATCATCTTTACACCATGGGAACCCAGAGAGATCTGTAGGAAGTTTGTAGAGAGAACAATTCACCACTGCAACAGAAAAAATGCGCTCAAAAAACAGTAGTGCGGTAAGATTTGCAAGTACCTGTCACCAGTCATAGAGATACCTACCCTAAACCAGGTGTATTTCTACTGCCTTGGTAGCCAGTCAGGCTCTGTGTAACAACCAAAAAGCTGTGCCTGGAAGTTATACATGACAAATTACTATGAATTTTAAAAATGGAAAAAACCCACAGCAAATATGTTAAAGTCATCTTAATTTTGCAAAGCCCTAAATAGATCTATTTTCTGTTACAAATTATATAATAGAAAATACGTTTGATTTGTTTGCTGAAAAACATGCTCCAGATAAATAAGAATGCTGTTGTTACTTGTGCATAAAAACCATTTTAAACCGTGTTGATAAAAAATAGGCACATTTTCAGTAAAAACAATGCAGAAAACCTGGGAATAATGGCAATTTCAAGGAGTCATAGATGAAAGTTTCACTTGGGAAAAAACAAAGGGTAATTTTTCAATAAAATTGGATTCATGAAAACATTTTGATTACCTCTAATCATCAGCATAACTACTCTCTAAGGTGCTACCCAGCTATCCCAAATGAAAACACCATTTCAATAAGGGAGGAAGTAGCACGGCACAAATAGGCAAGATTCAGCTCTTCCTTTAGTTTCTAAGATCCTGATCTTGAAAGATTTATGCCAGGATTTCTCTGCTTGTGCTGTAACGTCCATCATGAATCAAGAAGATACAAACCTAAGCACAAATTTAAATCATCTCAGCAAGCTGAGAGCAAGACCCAAAAATCTGGCTTGGGATAGCCAGCACACATCCTCTTCCAGCTCATAAGGCTGCTTTGGGCTGATATTATACTTTGGAGCAGTCCAGCCCTGTCCCACAGGAGTTTGCCTGTTCCCTATTCACCGCTATTCTGAGGCACTTGCAGCACTGAATTGGTACTTTTTTCCCTCAATCAAGTGCTTAAATGGGACTAAACTGAGCCCTGCCCTACATTAGAGGAAACATGAAGCCGGGCAAACCCACAGAAGAGGCAGAAAGCCTCAGCTAGCTCTGGACACACCAGGCCCTCCCCACCTGCCTGGACATACCCTGGACGTAGCAGTTTCTTGTCCTCTTAAACATCCTACAAAGACAACAAAACAACAACAGTCCTGTGGAAGAGATGTTCTCTTTCTGCAGCACTCCAGTGCACACCTTTCCTGAGCCAAACCAGCAGTTCCTGGAGAGTTTCATCACCATCTGATTCTACGATTATAATATATTCCACTTTTGCTCTGAAACTGCCCTTGGGATTCAAGCACTTTTGAATGTCAGTCGGAAAAAGAGGTACAGTCTACTGAAGGCTATTTTAATAACTACAAGAGCGTTTCCAAACCATTCTATAATTCTACAATTCTGAGCCAGGAGTTCAGCAGAGTTTTCATGCCAGTCTGTAATAAAGATTTGGCATTAGAAAAATGCAAGGAAGGGGCTGCTATGTAGCAAGAAGCAGCTAGTATTGGGGAAAGGATTTATTGTAACCTACCATACTAGCTAATTTTGTGAAAACATGCGCCTGCATACCAACTAGCCATAAAATAAATATTAATATTAGCTCTGTTGTCTCTCAATACAAAGGGCACAAGTGCTGGAAGCTGAGGTTCAAGATTTATCTTCACGGGGGATCGCAGCTCCTGAAAGCCCTGAAATTTGGCACCTACATACAGCCTGTCTGCCTTTCTGACAGCTCTTTTCAGATTCCACTCCCCTAAAAAGCATCAATTTATTTCATTTGTCTTTTCATTGCTCTGTCACTTTCAAAAGTTCGAAGGAATTGGAGCTTCGTGTGCGGGGGGGAGCTGACGGATTGACAGCAACATCTTGTACTAATAATCCCCCGAGCAAGCCAGCCTCTGGGGGAAAAACATCTAAACTAACACAGTCAGCGAGAGTAGAAAGAGATTAAAAACATGCAAATCATTGTTATATGATTAATTTTTTTCCCTATCTCTCCTGCAGGGGAAGGCAACTGCCTCCTACGCTCTGCTCCAGAAGTGGGGCATTTCCATGAACTCTACCTGTGGACCTTGCTGGGTTATCTCCTGGGGTTTATGCCTGCTCAGCGTAGGAAAGTTGGACATTAGAGTACATCTCTGGAGGGAACTCCAACATTATCCTGGCTTATTTTGAACAGAGACCCTTCCCTTACACACTAGATCTGCTTATTTCCATGAAAAAGAGATCAAGATCAGTTTTGAATGCTTCCCACCAAGCTCAGACATACATCGAATACTTCCACCAGCTTCCTCAGGTTGCTCTGGACTTCTGTCATAAGAGTCTGCACCCTGATCCACTTTCTTAACCGCAAGTAAATGTACTGGGTTACATAATTATTTATTTTAATTGCCACTTCATAGTGTTGCATGTTACTCAACAGTAAAAATAAAAATAAAAAAATTCTCTGTGGCACTACAGACTACATCTGGACTACCAGCTCCGGAGACTGTATGCATCTCAGAGTGTAAGATTTCTTTCTTTGCCAGCTCAGAAATATACTCAAACCTCCACAGATAGACAAATGATGGTGCAGAAAGCACACAGACAGAGAAACAGTTTCCCAGTGAAGCAGCAAATTTGTTTGAAAAAAGACCTTAAGGAATTTCTCCTGAAGATCACAATCTTTCTACTCACTTGGTAAAACTCTGTTATTCCTCTGCTGGAAAATTATATTAATAAAGTCAGACCTTGGGGAAGGGACTACCAGAGCCTCTGGCTCAGCCAGAGTTTTGCAGCAAGCTGTTTGCAGTAAGAGGTGATGTTCACAGCACCAGGAACACACTCTCAGTACCTGAACATCACCTAAGAGTTCATGAAAATCTTGACAAACAGTAAAAAAAAACCCATTCCAAATGCAGCAGGGCTGTTGGCAGAGCTCATGGCACAAGTTCTTGGAGAAACCAAGGCAAGAGCTTGCGCAGAGCCCCGGGGAAGGGGAGGGAGGTGTGTGACCCAGACCCTGTCCCACCTCTTGCCATCAGAGAGGTCAGCAAAGCAGCATGGAGGGAAATGAGGTCTGAGGGCTGTGAGTGGCTGTTAGACAACTATGTCCCCATCTTCCTCCGTCCTCGGGTGGAGGGCGGGGGCAGGATGGAGCTGGCTGTGTCTGCAGCATGGCCAGGGTACCTCCACCCTGATGGCCAGGGAAACTTCTCCATCCTGATGGCAGCTCAAGATGGCTGGTGCCTGGGGAACAATCTGTGAAGGTCACTCATTTGCCCACCATCACTGCTCCTCGGAAACACCCCTCTGGGGCAGCCAGGCTGTGCTCTGTGCTGGAGGGGAACGCCACAGAGGTGAAGGCTGGGTGGGTACTGCAGGGTTCAGGTACCGCTGCATGACACGGGCATCTGGTGACACCTCTCTCCTCTGCAGGCAGTGCCGAGCACGAGCTGCTCCTTGTGCCTCTGTGAGAGCAGACACCTGGCAGCTCTTGGCACCTTGCTGCTGCAACCTCAAAGAGGCACCAGGATGCTCCAACAGCTGCTGCTGGCCCTGGCGATCAGCCACTTCAGGGCTGTAACACGAGGTATTTTGCTGATAAATCTGAGAATCATAATATCTAACCAGGGTGTCAGTTCAGTCTTAATGGTACTAGGTAGGATTCTTTTGGCTTCAGATGTCAGGTTCCAGAAACTGGGCTGAAAATCTTGGATACGTACTGGGAAAATCTGAGTTATACACTGTGCTGTAGGAATTGTCTGGCAGCCAGGACCTGGAGGTCCTTCCTCAATTCCACAGCATCCACCACTCCTCTGGCTTACACTAACGAACCTCAGCCATTGCCTGAGCTATCCACTGTCCCCACCACAGTGGTCCTTTGCAGCACTTCATTTGCATTTTTTCAGAGTTGTTTTTTTTTTTTCCCCAGGAGAGTAATTTCTTTTTTTAGCTTTTCTTTCACATATAAGGTCGTTTTTCTTTTTAAACACATTTGTTGCAAACAGTTGCCAGCACTTTAGCTTTTTGTTTGTTTATGAGCGATGGAGTGCCTTTTTTCCTGTTTTCCCCTTTTATTTGTGTCTTTAAAACCTTAGTGAAATTTTCACAATATTTTTACTCTACTGAAACCCAGGGCTTGGAGGCAGGGCAATAGATAGATTTTCATCTAAGAGTGGGGATTCTTTAGAAAACAGAAAGAGAAAAAGTCCACCACCATCACTTCCCAAACTCTGATCTCCATGAAAATCACTTTCCTTATAGTCGATTAAGATTTCCCTCAACAAAATTACAGCAGTGCAGTGAAGGAGATGATTTTGTTACAAGAACATGTAGTATCCAGGCAAGCCAGAGGCAGTGTCCTCTGGTGACACAGGAATTGCAGATCCTTACATGTCCTTTTTTCTGTGCAGAGAGGAAGGACGGGTCCTGAGATCTGGTGCTGGCTTAGGATTTAAGGACTGATGGAGCCTCAGCTCTGGAAGAACTCTTTTCTGACATTGGTAGTGCAGGGGATATGGGATGTGAAGTCAGAACTGTTGCCCCTGAAACTCCCCTGTATGAAACATTCCACCTCCACCCCATCACCCAATGGTGCTTTTCCAAGGCATCAAAGTACCTTCAAAGACAGAAGACACCTGCCCCAACAAAACCAGCACCAGAGATGAACTCTGGTACTCAGAGGTGCTGGGGAGTCTGACCTGCCTCAGCAAGGAGTCCACAACCAGCAAGAAACTCCCTCCCTAGACCACATTCCAGGTACCCATGTATACATCAGATGATGATCATACACATTTACCTTTCCTACCCACTGCTCCTTATATTTCGAAGAAAATCACTGAGAAAACCACAGTGCAGTTCCTATTTCATGCATCAGGCACGGGCAAAAAAATTCTGGTGACACACAGAACTGCAGAATAAGTTTATATATAACCTGGCATAGAAAAAATAACCTCTGTACCATAAGAGCTGGATGGAGTTTATGTACTCCAGGGTGTGCACAAAGCCAAATCACCTGCCAGGACAGTGGTAGACTGTCCTCCAGTAGGCAGGATGCCACTTGATATAAACTGTCTGCTTTGAATGGGCTTTGAACCAAAGCTGTAGTGTGTTTCTGAAGGCTAAATGTATAACTAAGCTGGCTGAAGCTAAAAACCACAGTCAGACACTGAAGTCTTGTATTTCTCTTGCTATTGGTACCAGTGCTGCTTTGGTTTGCAACTGCGTTCAAAACTTTGCCATTTCCAGAGTCTCCAGTTTTGAGCTATTAATTTGATCCTGGTGACTTGAGACAACTGATTTTGTTACAGGGAAAAATGTATACTGGTGAAAATGAGTCCTTTCATAGAAACATAAAAATGAGGCCATCTGAACATTGCTCACTCCTGCCTGCTGGCAAATTCATACATTTCAAAGGGGTTACAGGGAGGTGACAGCTTCACTGTCCAAAGACATCCTTAGCACCATGAGTCAGGCCATGAACCTTGCCAGCATTCACATCTACACCAGTGTCTGTGACAGCACTTCTCTGCTGGATACACAGACTGTGAACACAGAGAAGCCTCTTGTTGATGGATTCATCACCTGCAAGAGTTCAGCTTTCATTGTGTTGCGACAACAACCATTGAGTGTAACGTACTCAGTGGAAATGTCTTTGTCAACAAAAGAAGATTTAATAAGGCAATCAGAACTGTTCTCCTTCCACTGATAACAGCCTCCATACCAGCAGAGCTAGCTTCCTGTACATAAATCAAAAAGACACTTGAAACCCTTGGTGGGACTCATCAGATGGCATTTAGCTGTGCCCAGTGCACACATCTCCATCTGAGCCACTTTTCTAGACCTTCTTTATACCAAATGGAGAAAAATTGTCACTTCTGAAGCATGATGCATCTCTTCCTGAGGTTGATGCCTAAGCAGATGCCTTGAATTGCACCCTAGAAGTGGCTATTTCTCTCTGTTAACTCTAAAGGGAGTCTAAGCCCAGGTTAGCTGAGATGAACTTCATGCTCTCCATACCAACTACATGGCCTGCTCACTACAACACAGCTGCCTGCATCCTTCCAGTGGAAAATCTCACAACATTCTAAATCTGGATACAAGCAAACCACATCAAATCTAAAATGCAGGAACAGATATTGCAGGACACATTTAGTTTCTGATAGTAGAATCATGATCAGGGTGCTGGAGCTAACGGAGCACTGGGTGAACTGAATGACTCCAGTTGAGCAGAGCCCAGTATTAGCTTGGAAGGAAAAGTTTTTACCTTGGCTGCCAAGCCAAATTCCAGTGGTTTCTGCAGTCCTTCAGTTCGGTAGTCTCCACCTTGGGAAACCCAGGAAAGGGTAGATCTTTAAGAAGTATAGAACTTCTTTTCTATGGGAATCACTTTAAGATATTTCAGGTTCAACAACCAAAAAGGAGGCACCCACATTATTGCTGACACTGAAAATATTGCTGAAAATATTGGGGTGGAGGGTTTTGTTTGGTGGGAAAGGATGTGCATGGGTGAGGGGATGGGCATGGTGCAGTGGTACAGCCCCCATTGCTCAGCCTTGATCCCATCCATCAAGCTCTGGCACCCAACCTTTCAGCTGCAGCGTTTCCTGATTTAAACCCCAAAGTAGTCACAAAGAGGGAGGCCACTCACACACATCCTTCCTCCCTGAATCACAGCTTTCTTTTCAAGCAGCAGTTCCTTGTCTGATACATCCTTGTACATGGCTCAGCCCAGCTGCGAAACCTGCCCTGTGGGGAACCACATCAACCCCAAGCATTATCTGGTACCCTGAACTGCAAAATTAACCCTCTTCCTCCACAGAAGTTGATTAGGGAAGGTTCTTGAAAAGCTGAAACAGCAGTACCTGAAATCCTGAAATCAAGAGGTGTTTGCAGCAAAGCAGCTTACTACCAGCGAAAAACTGTGGTGCGAGATGCAAAATGTCCTGTCCTGTGGTTTAGTAATATCCTACACCTGCACAGAGGGGCTGCACCAGCCGAGGAGGAGGGTGAGGAGGGGAGGCTACATACACCCCATGCCTGGCTGCCCCCGCTGCAGGAGGCAAGCTGTTATTTTAGCAATGCCATGGTCTGGGGTGGTGGGGGGTGGTGGGACCTGCTGCCATGTGAAATTGCAGATGGAGACACAAAGACTTTCTGTGCAACTCCAGCAAGGCTAATTTGCCATTATCAAATTAACTCCTCTGCAGGGGCAAGAGAAGAAAACTCACGTATAGGGAGAAAATTGCATTAGGTTTATCTACTGGACTTCATAAAAAAAAATCCTTCTCTAAGCAAAATCATCTTTGCAGAGAGCCACATCATGCTGCTGGAGGAGTGCCGATCCGACATGGCCCCCTCGTCCCCTGCCTTCCCTCCCACACCACTGCTCACCACGGCTTCTCCATCCCCTGCCCTGTGCCACCAAGGTTCCCACACATTTTCTCCTTCATTTCACTCTATTAAAGCACTAATTGATTGACCAGATCACAAGAGCCCACATCTCTCCCCCGGGACACTGTCGCATTTGCAGTGACAACTGCAAACAAGATTACAGACGGGCAGTTTGACACAGTAAATCATTAAAGCATCAGCAGTTGTGCTGGGAGGATGAAATGGCCGTGTCCCAGCCCAGCCACGTCCCTCCGCTCTCCTGTTCACAGCCAGCTCTGAGCCCTGCTGCACCTCCCCGAGCCCCCTCCCCAGCCAGTGCCACATGCAATACCACACAGCTGGATGTGGCCTTTGCTCTATTTTTCCTGCATCCAGGGAACAAAATGCTCCTTGGTGCATGTTGCTGAGCTTGCTGGCTCAGGAGCACGGGAGGGTCTGCTGTTTTTGGCCTGTCCCTGGCTACCCCTCCTTCTCTGAACAGGGGTACTGTGGCATCTAGCTTTGTCCATACCCACTCCTCCACCAAAAGTCATAAAGTCCAATGTATTCCTCCCCCTAGCAAAGGTATGTGGAAGCCTGGAGAGACAAAAAGGTTTTCCCAAGCCCAGAAAACAAGAGCAGTTGCTGAGCTGCTCCCATTGCCGGACCTGTCTCCCCAGTCCTCTAGTTGCCCTCCCCAAAACTGCAGAGACATCTCTATGGCAGAAACATGAGATCTCTGAGCAGCATCTCCCCAGCCCAAAGAACCGTGTTGGTATTCTGGTCTTCCCGCCTCCTGCAAAGCAGCCTTATTCATCCCAAGCTAACCAGGCTCTTCCTGAACACCAGTGAATTATACTGGGTGATAGCTAATGAGATAAATGGGCACCACGTCTGAGCTGATGATCCAGTGCCATCCCCTCATGCAAGACAAAGCTTCCAGATATCCTTGCACAGGCAATGCGTTAGCACTAGCTGAAATGATGTTCCCTGCAGCTTCCATGTGCACACAGTAAATAGAGAAGGAAAAAATAGCAGGCAGCATTTTGCTTCTCAAATGATCACCATACAAAGTATTGACTTTTCAAAGTAATCTCATAAGCTCCTGAGTACAGAGTTTATTCCACATCCAATGCAGATGCAGCCCTGTTGTTTAACCATTCAAACTTGTTCTGATTTCAAAAAGCATTTTATTCAAGACAGAGAGGTTTATTTTAATTAAAATCCTGTAATCCAAGATATTTATAACCTCCGTTCCTGTTGCTTACCCCCAGGGACTGGGGATTCTCCACACAATACCCTATGCAAACTATTGAACACCCGTACCTGAAGGTCTTTGCACTTAGAAACAATCTTGGCAAAAACTGTAAATGAATATGAAATCCCACCTTCTCCCCTCTCTCTTTCATCCTTCTCTCTGGTTTAGAATGTCAGTGCACAATGGACAGATTTGAAGACTGTTTACCAAAAATAAAGAAGCTAATATTTACCAGTAGTGATGTTTGTCTTTTCTGTAATGCTCTTGATCTAAATCGCTTTACAGACCTGAATGGCCATGCATTGGAAATGCCTCTAAACTCACTTGTACAAAGCACAGCCCCCAGTGCGTAACTGGAACCAGACTCACATTCCCTGAGCTCTGAAAAAACAAGAATTCTCATGCCTGAAAATTGATCGAATAGCATCTTTCTGACCATGAAACAGCTACTGCACCACTGCAAAACCACTGCCGCTGGGCACACTAAAGAAAACCAGCCTCAGGACAGTAAGTGTGAACACCAGCAGGAGCAGCTCAGAGAAGGTGGGCAAAGGAAGGTGAACAATAGGTAGCCACTCTTTGAAAAATACAGAGGGGAAAAGATGGAGAGGGCAGGGGGCAGACACCCTGCGAGAGACCATAGGAGGTCTAACACCCCTGCGCAGGACCAGGCTCACTTCTTCCCATTGGCTCCCAAAACAGGGTTCAACAGGTACTCCCAAAATTTCATCTACGCTCTTCTTTTCTTCACACTTTGAATGCAGACTCTGTGGAAGCAGCCAAAGGGATGTTTGCATCATTGCTGCAAGCTTGCCATGGCAAGTCTGTCCCAAACCAGGGACAATGGGGCTTCACCAGGTGCTTCCAGCCTTCAAACTCCTCCTGACCCTGATCCTGCACACTGAGGATTGCCCAATGGTTACCAGGCAGCTGTGTGCTTAAGAAAAAATATTTAAGACAATTTAAGACTGTCTTAAATATTTAAGACAGTTAGAGATGTCCATGAATGAACATATTACTTCCATTTGCACACAGTTGGCAAGAGGGTGAGAAAACCATTTGGAAATAGAGCAGGAGGCACCTGGGGATGTTCTCCACAAAACAGTGTTGGTTGTGTAATGCATCTCACTCAGGAAAGACAGAATTTTTGAGATGGAGAAGAGTCCATGCTTCCTCAGCTTTCCTGATATCATTAGTCTATATTGACTCTGCCTGAAATAGTATTTGCAGAGATGATTTTTCCCTCCCCCTAAATACCTGCTGACCCAGCTGAGGGACCACAGAGAACCATTCTAACTAGAGCAGAACTGATCACTGCTACCTGAGAAAGATGGAGTCAGCCGCCCTAAACACACACTGATATGACTAAATTTAAAGCCTACATGGGAAATTGAGAAGAGAAAATACATCTGAGAGACCTTCTGTGCCTCTACTATCTGTCAATGCCCAGGTCTCAGCTAAATCCTGCTTCTCCTAGGCTGACCATCGCTCTTTAGGCAACACATGTGATAGGAGGGATGCATCCTTTCCCTATTATTTCAAGCCTGCCTCTTCCACGCATGATCCCTCTATCTCCTCCCTGTTCTTCTACTGCTTCTACCCGCACCCCATCTCCTGCAGCCCCACTGCTGTTGTTGTAAGATCCTTCCCCTCTGCAGCTTCTGCCATCTGGAACCGCCTTCCTGTATCCCACCAACTCACTCCTAGCTTCATCTGTAAATGCATCCCCAGGCCTTCGCCTGTTCCTTTGAATTCCTCTCTCCTTCTGCTGCTGTTTATTATTTAACTCTGTCATTGCATTATTTAAAGTGTTATTAAGGCACACTTGGAACAGAGTATGCACAGAAGTGGCACAGTATAGAAAGCTGGACCCTTGGCAAAAAAACCTGGAGAGCCAAAATCATGACAGTTGGAGGGAAACTGTTTGGATGGAAAGGAGGGGAAGGCACTTTCTGGATGCCAGCATGGATTTTCTCTCACCTTGGGACTGATAGAAGAGCCTCTTCAAGATGTGTGTTGCTGCCTGCTGCATGGTAGCACTGCCCAGCCAGCTGACACCAAGGCAGAATTGTCTCTTCTTGTCCCACCCTCGCTTCCCTTGTCACCCAGCACCAGTCACAACCACAGGCTTGTGGGCACTATCCCCTCCTTTAAATCATTCCTTGGGGGTGACTGCAGGGCTAAGTGCTCTATCAGCAACACAAACTCATCCCCTTCTCCCTGCCATTCTTTTCCAGCAAATGTAAAAATTGCACATCAGGGGGATATGGGAAACACAGCCAAGCCCCGATTCCAGAAGGGGCTTTGTTTCAAATCAGATGTAATCCTGCTGGAGATAATGCAGATGCATTAATGCTTTGCTTAAAGATGAGGTGACTATGGCCCTGCAGAAGGCTTGGGTAAAGCCAGGTAGGAATGGACAAGAGGATCCCTTTCCCTGAATGACACTTCCCTATGTGGCCAATTCCCTGCTTTTTTCTTTGGGAATAAGCAGCAAAACTATTGCATTCTTCATGAGCTCTCATACCCCAGGAGAAAGGAAATGTGAGATGAAGCCTTCTCTTCAAGGGCTTTGAAAGCCAGGAAAGTGCTATGTAAAGAGATGTATTTTTATCCTTACAAGACCATAAACTTTTCCTTCCGAGGCCCTGGAGCACTTGTGCAATTCAATCAAAGCTTTGTTGCCTGCAGACAACCCCCAGGGCTGTCCCTTCCCACTGCGGGGCGGTTACCTGAAGTCTCTGCACTCTTTTCACTCATCCCAGCGCAGCCCAGGGGGTACAAGGCCCACGGTCCCTGACGCATGAAATAGCAAAGCAAAATCTGAGTCCAGGAGTCCTGCTGCTCTAAAGCCAGAGCACACGTCCTCCCCTCCTCGCTTCTCAGAGCAAAGCCACTGCAGGCATTTACATGGGCTGACAGGTCCCTAAATAGTAGTGGGTTAACCTCTGAGCTGAATTTTAGGGAGGGCTCCAGACTTCTCTGCTACCCCAACAAAGAGCTCAGCTCATGAACTTGATTTTCCCAACGGGTATTTTTGCTTCCTGAATGGCCCCGGTGAGGCCAGTCTCACCGGTGGGTCTGGAAGGCACCAGTGGCTCAGTGGGATGGGATGGTGCTTCCTCCTCTCCCCATTGCTCACATGCTGGGATGAGCTTGCAAGGTGCAATGGAGCATTAAAGTATTCGTGGCTCTCGCGGTCCTGCCCTTTGTGGTGTGTGTTTAGCTCTTGCGTCTCCACAGATATGTTACAAATGACTGTGGCTTCACCAACACCAAACTCTTGATTTGATGGCAAAATACTAGAATCCAGACCAGGATTTCCAGCGTTATTTCCATCACATGCCAGGAGGCCAGGAACAAGTTTTTAAAAGGCTTTTAGAAGACTTTTACAAAGCCCCACCCAGTTCAGTCCGGACAGTGTTGGAGGGTAGTAAAAGAAGACAGAAATGCTTATATCCAGGTTTGACTCTTTTGATTCACATAAACTTGGTAACAGCTAAAGTTTATTAGCAAGCAAAGGCTGTTGGATGATCAATGAAATGAGCAGTAATCTCACAGAAAGCCACATATTTAATCCATTGGCAAGAAATACGCAGCACTGTGTTTTGGGAGATTTTTAATCCCCACCACTAAAGCCTGGACTGTCCTTGCTTTTCCAGGAAGGTCTAACGCTGTTTAAAATCACGCTGCATGACAGACGTAAGGCGAGAGCTGCCAGACCTGCCTCCCCTCCGATGCCTGAACCCAGCAGGACCAGACCACGGGTAAAACTTGCACTGGCACAACACGGTTATCCTCAGTCTCAGACCTGAATTAACCACAGGAGCATTGATCAGACATGACCTGCAGAGCACCCCTCGCTCTGCTCGCAGGATCCCTCTGCCACAGCCAAGGGACCTTGAACAGTGGCACATTTCTGAGAGCAGCCAGACAGGTTCAAGGCTCCTAACTCAAAAGACTCATCGAGAAAAATGTTTTTTCACTTCCAAAAATGAATTCCAAAATGCTCCCAAACATGTTGCTGGGTGCTCTGTTGTGTTCAGCTGCAGTTCAGCCACAGTATGTGCTTTCCCTTCCTCCCGCACAGGGCTTGGCTGAGAGCAGGTCCCTCCAGCAATGCGGGATGGTCTTACACTGCACATGGCAAGGCAGACCCCAGGAGCCTTTACACAAGCATTCACACTTAGCAAAACATCTTGTGCTCCTCAATAAATCAATTCTGGAAGCTATTGATAGTTGGCTAAAGTTGCATTTAAAAAAATGACCACTTACCTGCCAGAATATGCTGTCTATTGTATTTCCCAGAAAGCCATCTCTCCCTTCCGATGATACTAGTTTAGGTCCCAGAATAGTCATAAATTCATCAAAATCAACCTGGCCATCCCCTGGAATGAAAGAAAAAGATCAATGTTTTCACTGAAGTACCATTTAGTGCCAATGTCCAACATGGTGCTCTGGGCCCGCTCCATATCATGGACCCATACACTCATCATGGCACCTCCTGCACCCGCTTCATGGCACCTGCAGACCCAAATTCGTTGATATCCCAAAGAATGTTCCATGTTGTGGCATACCCACACCTGAAGACAGGACCCGGCAATGCACAACTAGAGATGAACAGGTCATTCCCCAGCCCCAGAGAGTTTCTAGGCAAGTCACTTCTTAAAAAAAACAATTTTGGCAGGAGATCAGCAGCCCTTAGCACAGCCAGGGCTCTTCCTCTCTAAAGACTTGCCAAACAGCCAGGTCTCTGCAAAGCTTTTACAGGGCCAACCCCATCCTCCAGAGGAAGGGAGTACACACAGAGGGAAGAGCCAGACTATTGCAAATCCACAAGGCATTTCATTTCAGCTTTTCATCAGCATCCGTCTCTTAAAAGCCCTGTGTGCTCAGCATGCAGAGCAGGCAGTGTAGACACAGCTTCAGTGCCATTAGCAGGAAGAGGAGACTGCTCCTGCCATTAATGAACTGAGTCTATGCAGTCCCAAGCCCCTGCAGTATATTGTATGTTTTGAAAATGAGGCACACGGCTGTTTAAAGCATGTCTGAGCATTGTATCAAATGTTATTTTTCCCTCAGAGAACTTCTGCAATGCTTAATGAAAATGGCAAAAAAAAAAAAAAAAAAAAAAGGATAGTCATGCCTGTTGAAAGATTTTAAAGAGAGCTGCTTCTCTGAATAGGGTAGCTAAATGTCTGTATGACTGTCCTTTGTCTGTAATTCCATAAACATCCTCCTACATATTATTAGGCCAATTGATATGGGTGGATATATTAACCTTCCTTCAAGTCTGGAAACAGAATCAGCAGCTGTTAAGACTTTTTGGTTGATTTTTATTCAATTCAGCTGGAACTGACTGCATCCACCTCTCCATGTAGTTGTTGTTGCTAAATTATTAGGTGTAAGACGTGTCGAAAACCATCAGACTAAAGCAGATCAATGCAAGGGCTACTATTAAAATGTCACTACTGACTGCAGTACCTGCAGCAGCCCTGCGTGACAGCTTTACCACGTGCGCTCCATGCTGCTGCTATCTGTCCTTTTTATTATATTTCATATGCTTGATCTGAGCATATGCACCACTGATTGAAATCTCTCCATGTCCTTATCTTCACAGAAACAAAATGTGAAAATAAGCAGAATCAAAACGCTCGTTTGCCAGAATAGCGAACTCTATTCACTAGGCTCTTGCTGTAATTTCTTGAAGACAACAGTGAATATCCTAGGGGTGAGCCAGTGATGGGGGCTCTGGAAAGAAAACCAGCAGGGATTCGTAATAGCTTTGATCCTGTAACATGTAAGAAGACCCCATCCAACCAACTGAAAAAATTGCTCACACCTTCAGGGATCAGCACACGCCGAAGGGTTTTACTGACCTGGAGTGGGCTGTGCACTTGCAGGATGGAGTTCCTTTCTGGAGAGCTTATTTTAAGTAGAAAAGGAAAGGGGTGGGCACCCCATCACTTCTTTAAAACATTTATGGTCTGTGAGAAAATGTGTTCCTTCTGCTTCCCCACGGGAAGCATTGGTTTATGACATCAAGTCGAATTGTATCAGTCACAGCACGTTGGATCACATTGGGGAAGGTAATGCAAGGTGACAGTGGATTCGGGGCGATTTACATTGCAGTACATCACTTCAAGGGAAAGGCAGTAACAAAATCATTCAGTATGATGCAAATCGGGTTAAAGAAATTAGCCAGATTATCGAGGAAACAATTTGCATTTTAAAGAGATTCTAGTACCTGCCCAGGTATATATTTGGTCTAGCCATATGTGACCCCAAAATATTGAGTTATTCAATTTGCATTTTCTACAATGTTGTCTCATTCACAGAGGAGAGGCATGATTTAGTCCTACACATGACTCATGAGAAAGCAGGTGCCAGGACCCCTGGGCTCTGTGTCTGAATCGGAACAAGACTCTGGGCAAACCCTTGCTTGTGACTTCCCTGTGCCTTTGCCAGGGATCATAACTAACTTCACAGGGTTTAATTATCAGCTTAATTATAGCATTTTGCACAACCTCAGAAGAAAAACGCCATTACAAAATGCATTATCCCCTTATTGACTGCTTTTTCAATTAAAACTGTTGGAAGGAAACTAGACCCCAAAACATTTTGCATGATTGAAATATTCCTTTAACATTCACTTTAAGCTGTAGAAAACAAACCTTCCTGCCATCAGAATCTCAGGAGACTGCAGCATCATAATATCAGGAAACTCACAACTTTGGCTGAAAATTCCTTTTACAGTATTCAACAGCTGGGGGAGAAATATTATAAAAAACAACACATAGGCTCTAAGATGCACCCAGTGCAACTCGGCACGGTTGCAAGGTGAAAATACACGGGGTTGCTCTCCACAATCATGGCATAACGAGGTAGTGCCCGATACCACATCACGCGTAGGATCTACAAGCATTCAGGCTACCCATCAGATCCAGGGATCACTCAGCTTGAAATTTTGTGTTGGGTACAGTGAGAAGATGCCTTCCTCCTCCTCCTCCTCCGAGCCGCAGTCACGTACACAGCGTGCTACAAGCTGATGTGCGATGCACACATCAAGCATCTGTTCGAGAATCTGCACTGGAGGCAAATCAAACACCACATACATCCCCATGCTTGGCTCTGCTGTTCCTACAGATGTGCTCCTCACTCAGGAGTAGTTGATATTCAGAGCGAGTGATGTGTGGCTTATTCAGAAATTAACTTTTAGGTGGGTTTAAGGGATGGGCAGAAAGGGAGGAAAATGCCAAGCTGGAGCATGTGTGCTGTCTACACTGCTCTCACCTTCCCTTGATCCTTTCCACAAGCCATCCAGCAAGCCCCAAACAACA
Organism: Athene noctua; assembly: GCF_965140245.1. Lineage (NCBI taxonomy): Eukaryota > Metazoa > Chordata > Aves > Strigiformes > Strigidae > Athene > Athene noctua. Next base: position 11,835,384 of record NC_134055.1, read on the forward strand.
CTGCTATCAGCTGTGATCACACAGACCCAATCCCCCGCCTGAAGGGAATCCCTGACGCTGAAGTCCCTGATTGATGAAGGCACTCACACATTGCAGTAACTTATTTACAAATGGGGAGAACAGGGAAACCTTGAGGCATGGCAGTGTGGGTCAGCTGGGGCAGGAGAAGACTGTCAGGTGGGAAGGTGGGTGAGGACCAGAGGGGTTCCAGGCACGATGCGATTCCATCCCCAAGTTACCACCCATCAGCCAAGGAATGGTCACTGCTTGTGTGGGTGATCTTAGCAAAACACCAGAGCTGAGCTTAACCCCTGGTTTTAAGCCACCTAAACCATTTATTTATTTACTTACTTACAGTTATGCCCTAACATTTCTCTCCCCCATAATGCTTCCTCTTAATCCTGGCATTAATGCCAAAGAGTCAGAAGGGGTTTAGCAATCATGTGGCTGAACCTCGCATGACTAAAACTATGACTCAGAACATCACTGGCCACATCATCAGAGAAATCAGATCCGCTCATCATTACTAGTCTGTTAGCATCAGCTGGGCATTAAGTGCTTCCAGATACCCACAAAGATTTTCTCCCTGCAAGACACTGCCTCAGTTCTGAGAAAAAACAGGCAAAGGTGATAATAAAAAGGAACAGAAACTAGAAGCACTGTCTACAGCCCCCAGAGCAATTGTGTGAGCCTGGCTAATTGCTCCATTGTGGAAAGAGGATGCCGAAGGCACCCAGCAACATCTTTGGGTCTTCTGAGAACCTTTTCAGTGCCCAAAGAGCATGCGTGGCCAACAAGGGGTCCTGGACCTGTCAAACTCACAACGCGCACTGTTCACTCACTGGGTACAGAAAGACTTTGGGGATAATTTCAGTTTGAAGAGCCCCAGCATCAATATTTGCCATGCTGTGAGCTCAGTTTGGGTGTCACCATGGAGCTCCACAGAGCTACAGCAGGGAATCGTTGGGCACCACATCATGTTCAACATCCACTTATGCCAAGCACACCAAAGACGATGGAGCAGCAGCTAAAAGCAGCATGGAGCTGGGAAACCAAGCTCTTTTCCAGCTTGGACTGCAGTCTTCTAAATAAATTAATGGGGTGTAGAAAAAGGATAAGCACTAATGATTCAGCATATTGAGGAGACTGGAAAATACCACTGCTCTCCCAGGGAGCAAATGCTGGGCTGGACATGCATGTCGGGGGGAGCCGAAGGAGTCTCCAGCACTTTTGAAGGGGGATTTGCTCTCCTAAGGTACTTGTCTTCAACCCCAATTCATTCATATTGGGGTTGTGCTTCCAGATCCCCAGGTCAAAAACGTTTCAAAGTGCAATTAGTCACTCTGCCAGAGGTGCTGTGCTTCACTGGTGTATGAGAGCCAAGCACAGAAAATCACAACCTTCTCTCTAAGCTGATGGGCTTTCAGCTCCATCCCAAGGATTTAATCTTCACCCAGCACCCTTGATTTTAACAAAGGGGAGAAGGGAAGGTTGCATTTGCTGGAGGATGTTTAGGAGGAAACACGCATTTGAGGGCAGGCAGAGCTCTGCTGTCACCTTGTCAGGTCACCAAGGAGGGCAATCGCAGCATGAAATACCCCTGGCTGTACTCTTACAGCAAGCCAAGCTATACCCGTGTGGCCTGAGCCCCATCCTGCCTTTCTCTTGGTGCATTTATCCTGATCCCACAGGATCTACCACCAGCAGTGGTTTGCCCAGGTTGGATGTGCCAGGCAGGGAGAGTGCAGCAGACCACCCTCAAACCACACAGGACCTGTAATAGGAGAGAAGGATCAGGCTGAGCTGGGTTGGCAAATCCCCATGTCCCAGGTAGCAGCAGCCTGTTCGTGGGCTCTTGCAAACTCTCCTGCCAGAGCTCTCCTGCTTTGAAGAAATAATTAAATGCTCAGAGGAGCACTAGTGTGAACCCATCCCGCCCTCCATCCTGTGGGAGAGCCTCAACCCTCAGCCTTTAGTCAACTGCTGTCTGTCCAAAACTCTCCCATCAGAGTAGCTCCCTTGGAGGACGTAATTAAATATTCATTGGGCTGGAGAAAGACAGAGCGGGAGAGGGAAAGAAAAAGAGAGGGAGAAAATATGCATGGATTGCATCACCTATACCCAAGGGCAGAACAGAGACTTCACCTGCTTTTCAGAGCCTTGTGCATTAAACAGGGAGCCTGGATAATCTGTCCTCACTGCTTCCTAAATAAATCTTTTCCCTGGCCAGTCTCAGGATAATCCGGTTCTCCCTCCTGCTTAAAAGTTTCTTGACATGGCACTAAAATGAGGCACACATTTGAACAGAGATGAGGATCTGTTGTGTGTAGACTGATAAGTATTCACACTTTCCTTTCCCTCGAGTTTGACCTCCAGAGTGCAGCTAGGTGATATATTTAAAGTTAATGAGCTAGTCTTTTGCAGCTTGGGTCCCAGGCACACACAACACTCCTGTTTATTTTTATTCTCTTAATAGCTAGCTGCAGTGACTCTGTCCCCGTCTGTGTCATTGTTTGTGGCCATAAAGTAACCTGTGCAGTAATAATACAGTCTGGTGAAGGCTGTTGCTGCTGTGCCTCGAAATGATGCAGAGGATGTGCACAGAAAATCTCCAGCCACAGAATATTTCCCAGATGAGCATTGTGGTTTCAGAGATTTTAAGGTCAGAGGAGAACAGTCTGTTCACCAGCCTGACCCTGACCCTTTCCCCAGCATAACCCAGAGATTTTCTGCCTAATTACAGCCTCAGTCCATAATTTCAACAAGAACTACAGAAAGTCTTTCATAAAACTTTCAACTCTGAAAACAGTTTTAAATATAGACATCCATGAAATTGGCTGAAATGAAGAGATAAAGCTCCACTACAGTGCTGACACAGCTGTTTTGCAGCGGGGAAACTGAGGCACAGAGCATCACCTTCCCAAATGTTACCAAAAAGGAGGCTGCCAGCAGAGCTGGGTGCTAGACCTTCCCTGCCTGCCTACATGGTGATCCACGGGCATGGGATGTGCAACCAGTCCCCAGGATGGAGAAAGACAACAACGAGCATCTCCGAATTCCAGAAAGTCCTGTTAGCATTTCCTTGGGAGTTTGTGCCCCAGAGACATCTGCAGAGGGTCTCTGATATTCCCTTGGTAAAAAATACAATTTCTCATTTCTCTTGCTCCTTGAGAACTGTGGGGGCATACCCAGAACCACAGAATCACAGAATCACCTAGGTTGGAAAAGCCCTTGAAGCTCCTCCAGTCCAACCATGAACCTCACCCTGACCGTTCCCAACTCCACCAGATCCCTCAGCGCTGGCTCAGCCCGACTCTTCAACCCCTCCAGGGATCCCGGGGACTCCCCCCCTGCCCTGGGCAGCCCCTTCCAATGCCCAACAGCCCCTTCTGCACAGAAATCCTTCCTCAGAGCCAGCCTGACCCTGCCCTGGGCAGCTTGAGGCCATTCCCTCTTGTCCTATCACTTATTACTTTGTTAAAGAGACTCATCCCCCCTCTCTGCCCCCTCCTGGCAGGGAGTTGCAGAGGGCCAGGAGGTCTCCCCTCAGCCTCCTCTTCTCCAGACTAAACCCCCCCAGTTCTCTCAGCTGCTCTTTTACCGTTGACCAGCTCTGCCACACATCCCACAGCTTCAGTGACTTTGTGGAGGAAAAACATCACTGGAGTTGAAGGAAAGGGTGAAATATCTCCCCTGGAGCCCACTGTCTCCCTTAAGGGCACTGCAGTTTTAGGAGAGGCTGCATGGAGCTGGCTGCTCTGGTTCAGTGACAACTGCACATAAAAGCAAATTGTACAGACACATGTTCCTGGAGGAGGAAATTTCCATAGGGTCTGAAAGGCTCAGCAGAGCCCAGAAAGATGGAGCCAGTGGTACATCCATCCAACACTGAGAAGAGGACCTTGAGAGTTAATCATTTTGACAGCCCATTGGCTCGTCTTGCAAAGAAGAGGAAATGGCTGCAGAGGACTTGTTTGCTTCCCCATTAAAAAAAAAAAATCTATTAACTCCCCATGTTTGCCCAAGGGGAGCCTGTCCAGGAGCTGACCTGCAAGACAGTGATTGAAGAGGACTGGGGGCTCTGCCTCTGCGGCGCCAGGTGTGACGAGTTCCGTGTTCCACCACAAGCACTAAACCAAGCAGGATGCTGTCAGTGCTTGGCTAGAAGAAAAGTCCAACAAAAACAGAGACTGCAGTGAAAAGAAAGAATACCCACACCTGCTGAGCTGCGTGCCAGCTTCACACCCGCCCCAGGAAGCCCCAGGACGCCCCAATTCCCATCCCTGTGACCAGCTGTCTTGCAGGGAAAGGCACTGCAGAGTCTGCTGAGCGTGGCGTGTCCCCAGCACGGCTGCTGCGAGCCCCCCCATCCCCTCCACCCCATGTGCCCCCGGATCCTCTCCCCTGCGCAAAGGCACCTGGCACATAAAACCAAGAGGGCTCATTTTGCAGGTCTTTGCAGAACTCTTGTATCTTGCAAGTTGTAACCAGACAACCCCTTTGTCAAATGGATCAAGAGGAGCAAAATCACATCCTGACTATCCAGGACTTATTATTTTCACTTCCCAGGCCATGGGAATAGCAGCAGAGCTCTGTGTGCAGCTATCAGACAGCTCGGCACAACCTGGAGACAACCAGCAAGTCACAGGCTCATTAAAACAGAGGAATATGTGTGTTCCCTGTGGCATACGCATTCTGTGAAACCAAAATCATAATACCAGGAGTGCTGCATTTTAAGGAATAAATAAAATTAAACAAGGACCCAAGCCAATTACAAGGCACTCCTGCATGAGACTGATCACAGATCGCGTGCGGTGTTTTGCAGAGGACTCTGCCCCACTGGAGCACAGGGTGGACAGGTTCCGGGGGGGGGGAATTGCAATCCAGTGTTTCCTCTTGTCCTGTCTATACAACACGGCTGCACTGAGCCGTCCAGGCACTGCACCGAAGACAGAATTTTATATTACTTATGAATCTCTTTCCAGTACTGAGCTGCAAATCTGACTAGCTTCACCAGCAACAATAATTACTCTTCATTCTTTGCAGCGAGAACACATAATATGATAATCTCCGTTTTACAAATCGGAGCAGACACGAAGAAAGTGGCCTCTATAAATAAAGACAAGTCTCATCAAATCCATCTCACCGACTGAGTTTCTCAGTTCAGCAACACACTTTAAAGGACAACTATGCTAAAATGTTGCTAGATCATTTCTCACATACAAAAAATCAGAGGTCTATGAATAGAGAGGAAAAACCCAAAGTCTGCAACAACCTGGCCATGCTTTTCCTATTAACTCTGCATTTTAAACACAGAAACTGTTTCTGTTCTACCTCCAGCAGCCCAGGCTATTTTACACAGTTTCATGTTGAAATGTTGAAACACAAGGAATTATCCATGGCAGTAAAGGAGGGGAACAAAAACCCCGAGCAAACCCACAAAGAAAAGAAGAGGGGGAGAGACAAAAGGAGATAAAATGTTTTCAGCTTGTGAATATCACCATTGTCCCACACAGGGCAGCGCAAGTTGATCTTGTGGGCAGAAGCAAACATCTGGCCATGCAACATCTAAGAGCAAGGAACTTGCCTTCTGTGGCCATGGGGGAAAGCTCGGCATTTAATGTTTAGAAGGGAGATTTACTCTCTCTCCAGATCTTCAGTCGTTTCCGTCCCTGTGACACAGCACACAGGATCCAGCCCGTGGAGCATCCAGATCTGATGCCCCTTCCCTTGCGTGGGGAAGCAAGTGCAAGGAAACCAAAGCAAGGTCTCCACACAAACCCTCCCCCAGCTGCAGTGCAGCAGCTCGGAGAAGGGACTTTTGGGGAGAGAGTGAATGGACACCATCCCTCGATGCCGTGCAGTTCTGTCACTGTCATTTATTCCCTTTCCAAAGGGGATCACAGCAAGTGTGTGCACGCCTCGCTGCACGGGGCAGACCTGAGCGGCACAAGTTCTGCACGCGAAGCAGGAGACAATAAATCTGCAGAACCCCACTGCAACCATGGGGCTGCCTAAAGCTGGATGAACCTCAGAAGTGCTGCCTGGGAGCTGCACATCTTCAAAATCTTTTTTGCCAGGGTCACTGTGAATAGCTTACTGAATCCCCGCCCCCCCCCTTCAATTCCCTGTTCCACAAAGAGCCAATGAAAAGCAGCTTGGGAATTTCCAGAATTTTAAATTGGGATTTTTTCCCCTCTTTTTTATCGCTCATGAGGATGTCATAGCTGTATATTCTCCACTGCTGCTGATGCATCACATGATGTGATAAAAGGTAACAGGTAGCTCACTTCTACACTGATGAAACCAGCTTATCTTTTGCTTGATCAAAGTATTTCCTATTTATACTATAATAAACAATTTGACATACTGAGGGGGTTTTTTCCCCTCTTGTGTTAGCCTGAAGTTATTTTTCCAGGGTACTGAAAACCAGCTGCTCCTCTAATTAGTACACTGAGTGCTTATTTTATTCCTCAGATAAAAGTGTCTTATGTTGTAACGAAACAGTTTGACACTTAAGTCACACATTCATCTATTTTATTGCGAAAGTCTGCTTAAAGAGTAGACATCCCAGATAAGGCAACACATTTAATGTGCCATTTCTCTGCATTTTTATTAGCATTACTGCCAATTGGAAGAATTTACAAATAATTTCTTCTCCAGCACATAAATATATAAAATATTTTACTTTTCACATACTGGCAGAACATTTCAGGTCATTCTCCAGATTGCAGACAGAGACGTATGCACCTCTCATAGTCTGCAGTGTTTATGTTCATACAGTACCTAATTATGTCTAAGAATAAAGCAAATCAAGGGTATAAACTAAGGTGAGATTTGACCTCTATTTGCAGACCAAAAGCAAACAATATGTCCCTATCAGGCACAGCACACTGGATAGATGCCCAGCTATACTGAACCACCTGCTGCTGGCACACAGTCGCACACCACTTGTACCAAGATCTAAGCAAAACTCTGGCCTAATGTGAATCTCATGCTCCAACATGTGACGGAACCACCACTCCTCACCTCACTTCCCCAAAAGAGGCATTTTTACACAGAAAATCCCTTTTCCTTCTGTTCTGTTTTGGTGCTTTCATCTCCCCCATCACAGCAATGCCGTAGCATCTTCCGGTAGTTCATAAAAGGCTGTTTCTGTTGATTTATAAGATTTCTCTTGAGACCTTGAAATAGTTGAAGCAGATTCTCATTTTTCTCCCTAATTCATTTTTTTTTAATGCCAACTATCATATTTGTCCCTGCGGCAGCTGCGTTCCTCTTCACCTGGGTGAAGCACGCTTTGCAGAACAGCAAACAGACTTGGAAGAAAAGGTGTTTGTAGGAAATTCAGTGGGTCCTCCAGCCTCTGATGCTTATCTCCCTACAGCGAGGACTGGTGAGAAGTAGATCTTCACTGGAAATCAGTGCCTTCAGCACATGCTAAGGGGACAAATGCAGCTGGGATTGTGGTCCTTTGCAGGGCTGTGGCATGTCCTCAGGACAAGCCATGGCCAAGACTGAGGGCTTCCCAAGTGCCACCACCAGTTACCGCAACCCACCCCCTGCCCCAGCACAGGAACAAAGCACCTCCTGTCCCAGTGGCCCAAACTCGCCTCAGCTGTTGGGGTGAAAAAAGCCAAGTTAACAGGCAATCATGTGGTCAGCCTCTTGGGAATATTTGCCAGCTGTCTCTGGGGATGGCAAACTGGTTTTTGATGTTTCTCAATATAGGATTTGCTGTGAGTTTGTATTTGTCTGTACAGGGGAAAATATGTCTTGATCTGTTTGCCAGCCCCAAGCCACCCTGGTGTCCCATTTTAATGTTTCTTGGATGCTCTCCCTCTTCCCCAGCCCTGCAGCAGCTTGCCCAGCAGATAAGTAACCCAAACCTCTCCATGTGCCATGGGCTTCACAATACGGGACAACCTGCATCCTTGTGATCCCAACAGGCAGGAGTCCCCTCCGGCCACTCTGAGCCCTGGAGGACATTTGCAAGTTCTTGAGCATCCTCAGCATCACCCCATGACAGTCTCTGTGGGCAAACCCACTCATTGAACTCGTTTCCACCCTGCCAATGGCAGGGCTGCTGGCATGTCACCTGTGAAGGGAGGCTGATGGTAGCACTCAAGAGTCACGGAGCCATTAAAAGCAATACGACACCCATGAAGAGTTCCTGGGCAAAATCCAAGCTATGCAATTGCCATTTTCACTTAAGTTCAAGTAGCTTTTTCTAACTAACTACATTTTGCCTTCAAATGCAATGAATTATGAAATGCACCTTCATTTCTGCTCTGATTTGAGGCTCAACTCTGTGTTACTGAACAGCTGTACGCTACAGCCCCAGAGGCAATTGTCCTTGGGTTTCTCTGGAGTTGATCGCTGAGTTATTCACTGAGCTTGGGGAGATCCTTTGTGGCAGAAGGTGACATAGAGGTGTGAAATGCTCTTGTCATATCAGTTTATGCACAGCCACAAAACCACTCCAGCATACATTGCACATGCTCCTCGTAAAACACGTTTCATCCAACCTAGCAACCCTGCTCCTACAGCGCAAATGCTTCCTCAGCCTGACCTAGACAGGGTTGAGCCTCCCTCCATATCCCTACAGAAAACAGGGCTGGTGATGAAATACAAATTCAGACCAGCTCCAGTTGCTCATTATTTGAAGCCCATCAGTTAAATAAGCCATGGCAGATACAGCCACTCTGCCATCCTGCAATGAGAATGTACTCCCAAGGTAATTTCTGATGAAAACCGTATGTTTGCACTAGGTCTGTCCAGGCTGGTTCAGATTAAATATAAACCACTGCCAATTGTATTACCTCATTATTAGCAGACACTGGCAGCAGCCTTGTGTGGAGGAACGGACGTCTGGCTACACTACCTGCCGTCACATCATAATTCATGTCAGGTGCCGGGAGATGCGCAGGAGGATTACCACCTCCCCTCTAACTTTCCTGACCTCCTTGAACGTGACCTTTCATCCAGTCGAGCTTCCCACCCACCTGATGCTGAGCCAAAGCCTTGGAAAGGTTCAACAACCCTTCACAGGACTATACAGGAAGGAGCGTAAGGTTGTCCCTGGGAGTGCAGGCATGACGGACAGCCCCAGGAGCTCACTGGGTTCAAGCCCCGCTACCAAATGATGCTCATGCACAGTGGGAGAGGAAAGAGAAAGCTATTGCTGGTTCTCACTCTGCATATTTCAAGTTAAATAAATTTAAAAACAATGACGACAATCTATCAAAGTACCCATAAGCCATATAATATTAATACAAGCTATATAGCATTAATTCAACTTTCAGGCAAGGTAAATCTTTCACATAATATTCCCCTATTTGTTCAGTGACTAAGAAATTTCCCATTACTCTGTCTTTTTTTAATGTATGGTCCATTTGCCCTTCACATAGCACAGACTTGTGTCCAGCCCCCAAACCCTCTGCTCAAAACACTGCAGCAACAGGCAGCTGAGACATAAGAACAATAAAAACACCCGACACAACCGGACTCTATCTTTGGAGCTGTTGAGCTGGAAGAGATGGAGAATCACCTCCCATCTCTGCAGAAAACACACTGAGCTTTCTGAAAAGTCTCAAACAGGAATTTAACACCTTCCATCTGCAGCCCATTACTCTAGATTTTAACTCCACCTCTCCGATTACAGGTCCCTGCACACTAGGAGTGTATACAGAACAGTGCCAAAGTCTCAAGTCTGTGAGACTGAGAGTCAGGGAATAACTGGAGATGAATCAAAACTGGAAGCCAAGTCCACAGCACTCTTTTTCCAAAAAAGCACAGAGTTTCGGTAAAAGACCCCATGAATTGGCACCATGCTGAGTCTGGCCTTCCTTCACAAAACCTAAAGAGGAATCACCTGGTCTGCTAGGAAAGGCCAGCAGAACATAACAAGGTGCAAACAATAATTTTTTTTAAACAATGCTTTTAAAAGCGATGGGGTTTTTATTTTTTCTTTTCTTTTAGGAATGAGATCATTTCAACGACTGGTCTTCTCTATCTTCCAGGTTTCGTGTTACTGTGTCTCCCTGTCGAGGGGAGATGCTGAACACCCCTGGGCAGGCTTGACAGCCTCTTCCCTGCTTCCCCTGGCCTGATGAATATAGTTGTGCTGTGCATCTCGTGGGGGCATTCAAGTCAGATATCCACAGGGAGGTAGGAAAGCTTCTCTCCCATTGCCACCATCTCCCATGGTCTCTGCTCTCAGCAGTCTCCCCAAGGATGCTGGCGTCACATCGGCTTCCCAAACATCCCCCTTCAGACCAGGGTTGCATCCAGCACTCTGGTTTGGCGTGATTTCATCTAACTTTGCACAGTGTTTCCACCCTGACGCAGCCGCCTGCAGAAGGGTGGGAAAAGGTCAGATCTGCACCCCAGCTTCCCTGCACGTTTCAGGCATCAGGAAAGTCTCCCTTCCTGCTCTGACCAAGGACATTTTAAAGACAGCCCGCTCATTGTGATCATCTCTGATTGTAGCTTTGCAGCAGTTAAAAAGTCCTCCCTGGGCTCCAGCATCCTGATGCTGCATTTCTCTTTTCCTGTTAATGGTGGGTTCTGTTTCTTTTATTACCTCTTAGTAATTGTTTGACGAGCTCTCACAGCAGGACTTTGCTCAAAATTATTCCACTCTTCCAAACTTCTCCTTCAAAAACCATCAACACTTCATTACAACACAACACAGCTCCCATCCACAGCATCTTTTTTACTTGCAAGGAACGGTGAGACCACAGGACTGGGCAACTCTGCTTGGTTGGGTGCTGAGGTCATCTCCCAGTATGTGTCACCGGGCCAGATGCTGCCCAGGAATACAAAGAGAAACGTTACAACAGCCTTGCAAAAGACCATTTGCAACTCTGCAGAGAAAGGTTGCAAAAGCTGGTCTGTCTTCACTCAACTGTATCTGCTGGTTTAAATATAAGATGCTCCATCTGCCTTGCATGGGTTGCCTGAGGGGCAGGTCTATGCACAGGAGGCTGACGGCTCACAGTCATCTGCCCTTTCCTTGCAAAGTGTCACTGCTTCCTCTCCAGACCTTCCTTGTGACCGTAAACTATTTGAGCCAAAACCATGAGCTACAATGCACTGGGAAAGCCCCCCTCCGCCAGTAACAGAGAACCAACAGCAAGGACTTACCATCCATGTCAAGGCGTTGCATGATAATCGCCAGCTCCACCTCACTGGGCATGTATCCCAAGGAACGCATTGCCATGCCCAGCTCCTGTTTGGATATAAAGCCATTGCCATCCCTGTCCAGCACCCGGAAAGCTTCACGGATTTCTGTAAAGGAGAAGGAAGAAGAGAGGAGTTGTTATGGTGGAGGACTCCCTGATCAATGCATCTGCACACATGGGATACAGAATATATTGCATTTTCTAATGTTAATGATACATATTTGGCCATTTCAAGTCAGTGCAATCAGGATATGTTCATACACACACACACATATATATATATATATGTGTATGCAGTCATGCATGCATGCCTCTGTATGCAGACAGATCAATGCAACAGCATCTCCACTCACGCTGCCTGTTTTCTGTGCTAAATATCATTGCAAAATTATTTATTCATTACACATCGAACTCCGTTTCGTTCTGCTGCAGCTGCCCTGGACTGCTGTGGGTGAACCATCCCGATCTTCAGTAAAGTCTCCCTGCATACAGCTGTACAGCAAACCCCAGCCCCAGGGGCTTCTGCAGCAGCTCTTCTCCAAGCCCCTCAGCATGTCTGCAAGGCACGTTTAATTTATGTGACGTGGGCAGACCAAGCTCGAACTTTTTCCAACAAAACTCTGTGAACAGAACAGCTGGGTGCTGACTGCCTCCTCTGCAGGGCATGGAGCTCTGCAGCTGGAGCCTGGATGTACACGTTCTCCCTTGTCCAATAAATGCAGATGTACATACATCTTTTAAACCATACCTGGGCAATTTCCATCTCTCACTCCTCTTCACATCTTTTCTCTAATTTATAACTGTTTTACAGCAGTAAACAGCCTCTGATCAATAAAAATGCTGATGGCATCAAAGGAATCACTTCCATTATTCTTCCTCAGCCTGGCTCAGCTTCTGACACCTGACTTTGTTATGTTTTTTAATTCTGGCATATTCCCCTTCAGCCTTTAAGAGCCACTATCCACTCGTGCACTACATCGAAGGGCTCCTATGCATCCACCACTTCAATGACCCTGCATGTTTCCTGCTCCTCACAGATGTCTCAGCTTGAAGCCCCACCACCAAGCTCCCCAGATCTGACTGTTGCAAATGCCAAACAGAGAAATTTTAACATTTCAGCCAGCTTGGAGCCTGTTTACTTTAAAGGGTTTGGTTGGAGGTGGGGAGAGAAAGAGGAGTTGGTTTCTTAGTTTTGGTTAAATGATCTTTTCCCCATGCTGTGGAGAGGAAAACACGGGATGCTTTATCGTATCTCTTTTAGGAATGAGGATATAAGAAAAATCAGTATGCTGGGGCCCACTGCAACTTTGCTCAGAGGAGTTTAATCTTCATGTGAAAGCATTTCATTGGAGAAGTGGGAGGGAAAACTCAGCAGGCTTTTTTGTGAAAAACCCCAACAAAAACCTAATGAAAAAATGTTCTATTCTCTATCAGGAAACAGAGTGGATGGAAAAAGTTTGGCCAGTCCTGGGTAGTTCAGGCATTAAACCTTAGACAATAAAATATTCCCAGTCCTGCCACAGACTGCCAGCATGTCACCTCTGCCCTCTGCTCCCCGGGGGCAGGGGAGGCACCAGCCCCCTGCTGTGGAGCTACGTGAAAGGTTAAGGGATGGTCCTCAGCCCTTCCGGGGAAAAAGCCAGGAGCATCATAACCCACTAGGAAACAGTTTCAGTGACATCTCTGCCAACAGGTTCTGTAAAGCTTTACAATTCAAGCTGCTTCCAAATCACCTCACGTCAAAGTTCACCACCTCCCTTGACAACACCAGTGCATTAGCAAAGTCTGCTCCGATTTCCATGGGATGCTTTCTGCCATGTGTAATACCTTGGTGATGCGCCAGGGCCAGGGCACCTCCACGACCTACCGCTTCATCTTCACCACAGCTGTGTTATCATAATGAGATATGATCAATATTTAATGCAGCCAAAGAGCCGACTGATGCAAAAAGGGAAGATCCTATTAATGCCAATGAATACTGGGCCATATCTGTAATATCCACACCGTGGGTTCAAGTATGCATCAACTGTGGCTTCTTTAAACTTAAATGCTTCACCCTGTCTCCCTGCCAGCCCAAGCTGGTGTAGGCTTGGTGCTATGAAAAGATGGTGAGGCTGTTCAAAGCAAGCTCGGCTGGAAGTATCAGTACATAATGCAAAGAACCTTTGGAGTAGGAACGAATCCCATTAGACACTGCCAGCTGTAGTGAAATCTATTTTCATATGCTGTGCTGAAAGCTAAAGTGCAGTAAATATTACATCGAAATCAATTAATTTTAAAATAAACTTTTGACAGCTGAAGACGAAAGAACTAAAAATATAGCAGGGAGCCGAGAAAGTATTTTAGAAAATAAAATATGAGTCTACCTTCAAAAAAGTTTACGCAAGAGTTAGACTGATCCAAATTACATGAATAAATTATGTCTGTACAAAGGCTCTGCTGTAGGATATCTGAATGCCAATATCTATCAAGTATCTTCTCCAGATACCCCGACTTCTGAAGGAGCATTTAACAGCACTGCAACCTTTGAGCCTCGATCAGAGGAAACCGCACATGTCTGGGGTCCAGCTCTGTTCCTTATCTCTCAGAAATCTGAACTTTTGACCAAGCCTGAAACATCCTTCACACATCAGCTCCTGACACAAAATGAAGCTTTTTTCACTCATCACTCTATAAATACCACTTGTGCAGAGGTATATTTGAAGAGCTATTTATAGGATGAACACACTGTACACGAAGGAGCTATGACCTCAGTCAGTGCCTCCTCTTTATCTTTACATGTAACACCACCTCCTTATCAGCTTTTCTGTATAGTGATTCTTTCTCCTCTGACATACTCGTGGGTGCTGTCCTGCACAGCACCCAGAGTGTGAGCCACAGGCCTGAGCACCCTTCCCAAACCCAGCCCCACCAGCGCTGCCGAAGAGCCGGTCCCAAACAGCGGTCCATGAACATGTGGTACCCTGGCTGGCCCTTACCTTTATCTCCAGCTGTTAAATTTCATTATCCAAAGCTAAAAATACATCAGCACTTTCCCCATATGACTTTCCCAAAGAAGTCGCCATGGCAACTGATGCTTCTGGCTCAGAACTGGGAGCGGATGTGGTCCATGGAGTAAACCTCTCCACAAAGACATTGCCAGGGCTTAGGAGTAACTTTTGAGACCTCTTCCATTGTGGCTGGAAGCTGCTCTGCATGGGGATGCTTTACCCTGGCCAAGAAGTTAAGTCTTTGAAAGGAAGAGTAAGGGTAACAGTGGGGGGCAGGTGACAAAGCAATGGTGCCCAGCAGTTGCCTTTTCCCTTGCCCATCCAGGATGGCAGCAGAGCCTCTACACCCAACGAAGCACATAGATTACACCTTTCCTGGAGTGTTAGCAAATACTAATATTTATTCCACTTTCCACTACATAGTATCCTCTTTTACTCCCAAAGGTAGGCAGTTGACACAGAAATATATTTGAGGATAAAAGGGAAGAAAGGAGAGAAAACATAGAAAGATTTAGAGAACAGAAAATAGGCCATTTTGCTGGTGAAGGCACTGACCTGAGCCTCAGGAAACATCACTCCTTCTCAAGGAGCCCAGGCTAGGACCTGAGTGCTCTTCTCCATGTCTCAGTTTCTACAGCCCCTGGGAACAGTGATGCTGCTCCTCTAAATAAAGTGATTTCAACATTAAAGTGCTCACCTGACAGCCAGTGACAATTAGCAGCACTAAACCATCTCACTCCCAGAATTAATCTGAACAGTACCAGTAAGCAATGCTTCTGCAGAGAGAGAGACTGTCAGATGGACCATACACAATGCTTAATGCTGAGCACCGTGCAAGTGAAAGAGGGAAGAGACGGGATCAGCATCTGGCCCCATCCTAACTAACATCTTTGTTAATGATGATCTCAAAGAGAGAGCAGCCACAACATTAATTAAATTCCAAAATGATACAAGGCTGGAAAGAATTGCCAGGACAAAAAGTCCAGCAAGAAGGAAGGAGCGCTGTGAGGATTGGCCAAGATTGGGGAGCAGAAGGGCCCTTGCCTGAGCCATCTGGGCCAAGGCAGGTGTGGTGAGCTGGGTTTGAAGGCATGTTGCTCAGGAAAGTTCAGCCTTATGTTTTTTGCCTGGTGAGGATTTATGTTCCATGGGACCCAAGAGCACAGCACTCACTTCTCAGAGGCATTTGAGCATTCAAAAGCTGCATATGAGGAGGGCTGCTTTTAATTAATTCCCTCTCTTTCCTCACATTCCACAGCTGCACCTTCGAGCTTCCCTATTAAGGAGCACATGACCATCCATTTACCCCCACGCTCCTCTGGGAAGAAAGAAAGGAAGAATCAGGGAAAAGGATGATTTTCTTTCATTACCTTCCTGAAGGGCACAAACAAGACTGCTGTCAGAGTTGGACCTGACACCCAGCCTAGCAAGGCGTTAACTCTCTCCATCTGCATCCAGAAGAGACATCCTCACCCACCCGCTCACATGGCACCGGCTCCAGCCTTTCCCTTCAAAACATCTCTCAGCACCTCCGGCTGCCCTGGCCAAGCAGGAACCTGACCTTTCGATCCCAGCCCCGGCTCATCCCTTCTCCACATTCAGTAACAGGTTTATTTACAGATGATTTCCCTATGACTGGTTACTAGAGGCAACCATCACGGATTTTGTTTTGCTTCCTGAATGAGAATGAATCACAATACTCCAGGAAATAAATTCAGCCTGAGCCACTAGTGTCCACTAGCTACCCTTGGGCGCTGCAGATGGTTTCAGGTTATTTCGCTGGGTATAAATATCACCATAATAAATTTTGTAATTACGCTGTAACTACCACACCCTAAATGCACAGCAATTACAATCAGAGTCCTATAGCTATTTTCATTAGTATGGTAAGAGAAGAAACACCACCACCCGAAATCTTGCAAGTCATCTCATTCACTTAATTGCAGGTTTGGGCACCAAAGTACAAACTGAATGATCTAAAAGCTGCAAATAGCACGTCCTTGAGTGAACTGTTAAGTGAGTCTCGTAACTACTATGTCTGTTTAAAAAAAATGGAAATTTCCATCCCTCCATCTGCTATTCTTACGCTTGGGTTTTTTTGCTGCAAATTGCAACAAAGTGTCAAAATAACTACATTTTTCGTCTAATGGAAACACCTCACACACACCCCCCCTCACCCCCCCCACCCCCCCCAGTATATTCCAATTGAAAGCGTCAAAATATTTCACTTGGTTATTCTCAATCTCAGCAAAACAGTTCAGCATCCCCAGATCAAATCTTTTCCCTGCACCCTGGAGCCACATCAGCCTGAATGGCTGCAGCATCTTGCCGAGGCACCAAATCCTGTCAGCATCACCAAAACCAAGCACGGACCAAGGCTGCAGCTGGAACCACGGCATAAACACCCGGGTTTAATAGCGGTCTCACTGCTACGGCAGCTCAGGTAGACACAGTTATGTCAAATGGGCAAAACAAACCAGTGCTAGTCAACTTGACAAAGCATCTCAGCTCAGAAAGATCTGCCTCAAAAGTAAATGCCTTGTCTCGTTTTTCCTTAGAGGCACTTCTTCATACATAATTTGGCAGATTATTTTTTTTTTTCCTTCTCCAGAAAAAAAAAGATTTGTGGAAATGACATTTCCTGTGGTTATGTTCCCAAACACATTTAACACTTGCCAAGTAACCTGCAGGAACACCGCATTACCATATAAATACACAACATAAAGGCTATCTGCTGCTACTAGACACTCTCTTAAATGGAAGCTTTTAGTGCAAGCAACAGGGGCTGGATTGGGAATACTTGAAGATATTTACTCCGAGGGCAGGCTGGTGTGGACAGCAGCACTCAAATTCCTTCGCACAAGGCTGCTCTGTAAATGGGGCTCCATCCATCCCTTCTGCGGGCAGTGCATGCTGAGCAGTGTGCGATTGCACGAGCGCTGCAGCATCGCACCGAGCCAGCGGGGAAGCGCGGTGCTGAAAGCCAGCTGTCAGAAGAATTTGGCAAAATAGCAACTTCCACTCTTCCCTATAAATTTCCTTACTGTGGCCAGAATTTCATCCAGGAGACAAGCAGGGCTCCCCTTCAGCTCCTTCTGACTCCAACAGAAGGATGAATCGGGTTGGAGATGCTGTGCTGTGCCCCTCACCATTAAATAATGCAGTTTCCAGTGCCTGAGAAAAGTGAGGGAGGAACTCGGAATAAAAGAAGTGAGGAGGATGTCGAAGAGGATGCAGATGGCCAGACTGCCAGGCGAGAAAAGAGCAGGGCTCAGCTCAGGGAGGTGTTTTGATTTGCATCTGTGATAGACTGAGGCGGGCAGGAAAACGGAGGTGGACATCCCAGGGACAGAGAAAAGCTATTTCAAGTGAAGAGCAATAATGGTCTAAGAACAAACATATATGAGCAAATTTAGCCTGACAATTAGAAGTTTCAGAGGTGAGGAGGAACGACTGCAGCATTCTGGGCAGCTTTGGCTTCTGTGACCAAGTCACCTCTAGCAGTAGGAACCTGCTTCAGGGACCTCTTCCAGCCCATGCCCCTACTCCTCAGCATGTTTAGAAAATTATTACTCCAAGTATATCAGTGCACACTGCGGCAGTCAGCATAAAACCAAGGTGGTTTTGTGTTAATTCTTACATGAGTGATCACGTACCGAGTACTTGAGCGCATCATCTGCCAATCCCTGTTTGAAGACTTTGCTCAGCTCTCTGGTCCTCCTGATGTATTGCTACAGCCTTGGCTCTGTGGTTCCACTCTCTCAACCAAACAGCTCAGTAACACGGGTCATTTTTTAAGCACTGACAATCAAACAAATCATTATAAATAACAGCATTAGGGTGGGTGTTGGCTGCATAAGCAAATATCTCATTTCTGTTCACTGGATGGAAAGCACCTTTTTAAAGGTCTCAGCATTTTATGCAAGACTCTACTGCATATCACCGTCATTCTGCAGGAGATGGATGTGGAGCCAGCACTGCACCTCAGGCCATTTCCAGAGGGGCATTTTGGTCTCCTGGCATAACCCATGAGACCCTGTGTGCCTGCAGGCACACTGGATGGGGTATTTAATGCAACCATGAGGACTATCTCCTATCCTCCTTCTTTTGACTTGTTCCACACACAAAACTCTGCAGCTAGGAGAAAGGAAAAGACTATGTACTTCCAAACACACAGACTGGGGCAAAATATCTAAATCCAGAGAGTTCTACAAGACCTGCAAGTCCCCTCTTGTGTTTCTTTTGTTCCTCCCCTGTCATGGATTATTAAACTGCTGGAAAATGGCCCCAGAGGCCCACGCCTGTTTATCTCCAGGCAGGTGCAGCTCAGCCACCGTTGGTGAAAGCTACTGCTGCTCCTGCTTAGACCCTGTGATGGTCAGGCTTACGGTCCTCTCCAGCTCTGGTCTCTGTAATGGGACTGTTACTAAGATGGGCAGTCGGACTCAGACATTTTTTGAGGCTCTCTGGAAGTGTTGTAACCCAGGATGTTTGAGGTAGGTAAAAATTCATTAATCATTCTTGACAAAGAAAAAAAAAGAGAAAGAAAAACAGAAAGAAGAAGAAGAAAAATAAAAACAGAAAAATAAAAGGAAAAAGAAAAAAAAGAAAAAGAAAAAGAAAAAGAAAAAGAAAAAGAAAAAGAAAAAGAAAAAGAAAAAGAAAAAGAAAAAGAAAAAGAAAAAGAAAAAGAAAAAGAAAAAGAAAAAGAAAAAGAAAAAGAAAAAGAAAAAGAAAAAGAAAAAGAAAAAGAAAAAAAAGAAAAAGAAAAGTACTCCTAGCAACGAAAGAAGGTGACTACTATGAAAGCAGATAAATTTAAGATGCATGCTACAACTTTTGTTTACAAATAAAGAACCTGATACTAGTACGAATATGGAGAGAATAGATTTCCATTGTTTTCCAAAGAAAACCCAGTCTCCTCTTTCATTAGTTCTTTTTATTAGGAAACCATCTGTATTCTTTCTTCATCCTTTACACACAGCAGGTACAAAACATTTTCCCTCCCATGACACTACACCACTTCAGAGAACCTCATGCACTGTACATATTCTCCTCAGAACAGTTGAGCCATGTAGAGAATTATTTAACTTCACAACATTTTTTTTTAAGCTGCCTAGACATAAACTTATAACATCTGGTAGCTGCTGATTTAGTTTATTGACATCAATACTCAATTCATCATCAGAAGTGAAACATTTGCTGGACATAAATAGATAATGAACTTAGGGCCCTACCCTGGAGTATCTTGGAGAAAGAGAGTGATTTGATTGAAGATTGCTTAGGGATGACTCACATTAATGTTGAAGAGATAATGGTTGCCCATCCTTTTTTTTTTAAATATATATAATTTGCATCCTGTACTGATTTACTGCTAGAACAGTCTTCATACATTTCTTACCAAAATAAGGGTTTCAGTCTGCAGTCTTGCCTGGCAATAACTGCATAGGAAATATAACCTCTCCCATCATTTGTAGCTCTTTCCCCAGACTTTGCAAAGGCGGCTTAATTAGACTTTGAGCACTCTCTGTTGGAAATTTACTGCCCAATATCCAAACATAGGTACCTGCCATTTAGAATAATGTCCTCAAAACAGCTATGCAGAGACCCATTTGTTACGAGCATTTCAAACACCCAGACAGTTAACTCTGACAAAGATGATAAGTTGGCATCCTTCTTCCCATTGCAAAATGACCCTCGAGTCAGGACAGACAGTACCTATGGCAAGTTTTACTGGAGTTTGATTGCTTTTCCAGTCCCTCTGCCTTTAATGAACTTCCACGTGGCCACCCAGTGGCACATTAAACCCAACTTAATATGTTCTTACTGTGGTTGTACTAAGAGAAGCATCTTGGTCCCTGGCAGTGGCTGCTCAGGACTTATAAATGAGCCCACACACCTCTGAGTCCACAGTCAGATATTGCTCATTGCTTTGCCACCGACTCCTCCAGGTGAGACAGGAGCAGTGTCTCCAGCATCCTCCTAGTCCCTTTCCACTCAGCAGATTTATCACCTGGCCCTTGGATTTATTCCCACTCCCTGTTTTTCTGGTATCACCACCCAAGGTGAAGAGACTGCCCCTTGAAAGGACCACACTATACCTATGATTTAATGCCTTCCAGTTCAAAGTTGTATGTTCCTGTGCATTTGCTGTTCCCCAAGTTCCAGAATCTACTCCATCCCGGAAAAAAAGACAGTTTTTCTCCATAAAAGCCAAAGTGATTATAACACAGAAATTGATTCACTGAAAACATATCTTGTGAACAGGAGCTCAGCAAAACAAATCTGACTTTAACACACCCTGTCCAGTTCTCCCTCATCAGTTTTTCGAGGTCCAGGAATATGAGCTTCATCCTACAAACAACAATCCTGGCTCAAAAGGAGGGAAAATGCAGAGCTAGCTCCATTTTGAAATGAACTCTCTGGGAAACAATAACACCAGAAACGCTGTCTTGGTCTGAGCGCCAGAGACAAACTGTAATTTCTGCTATGTATGCAGAGAAACTCAAGCTCTAACCCAGTGGATTAAATTCTTATTTTTTCCCTTGCTTTGGGCCATTTTTTTGCCCTTATTTTCACTTTCAGTTTCATGGTAAAAATGGGTACCTCTTCATCTTCTCTGGCTGACAATCACTATAGTCTCTGAATTCTGCTGAGCACTTTTACCTCAAAATAATTTTCATATGTCCACAAATTCCTGAGAAACCAGTAACAGCCTAAGAAAAGAGCTGGGCTGTACACCTCACTCCTCAAAACCTGAACACTGCAACACCAATGCTCCACTGCCTCTGTTGACACCTATTAATTACACTGGAAATTTCCTTAGTTACCCAAACAGACTCATAATGGCCATCAGATAAAGAAGACTGCTTTGAAGACCAGATAAAACCAAAGGCTGCAAGCTCTCGGTAATGCAGACAGATGTGAGAGCTCATGAAGAAGGGAAAAGAACAGCGATGGAGCAATCCTGGATGCAGGCAGGAGGGATGCAGGCAGGAGGGATGCAGCAGAGGCATTGCCCAGAACGTGAGCTCTGCCAGGTGGTAAATTACAATCCTGTGCTTGGTTGGGTTTTGGGCAGCTCGGCTGTGCATTGCCTCTTCCTCAGCCTTATAGCAGCCATGATCAGGCCACACTGGATCAAAAGGGTTAATTTCAAATATACCTGTAGAAAGAAAGGTGAGGAAAATACTGAAATAATCTGCCCTTCAGTTTGCTTTTTCTTCGGTGGCGTTGCAATGTAACAAAACCAAAGCTCGTCTATCAATCCTGTTCAGGAATGTTTTCCAGAAAAGGCTTCACTGCAGTGAAGTCCCAATACTTCATGGCCATGTTATTTAATATTTTAAAAAGTGAAATCATAAATTCAAAACGAAATATTGCAGCATTACTGAAATGAAGCTCTTCTATTATTTTCAGTTGAAAGGGCCATTGTCAACAGGGAATGTAATCAAATCTGCATTTTTCTGATGGAAAATGTTTCCACTGGAAGAATTACAATCAGCTCGAGCTCCCCAGCTCCCTCCATGCTTTTTTGGTCCAAGTTTATTGCTTTACAAAGTATAAAGCAATTTGAGAAAGCTTTTCCCACCCTGACTGCAAAGCATCATTGGAACATACTCGTTTAGGGACAGGAAGCACCGAAATGCACCACAGCAACGCTGTCAGCCCGTATGCAAAACTGATATAGCTTCAGCATTTTTTTTTTAGCAATTCAAAAGTCTTTCTTTATGCAGATAGGAGAAAACTCATTGCAAATCACTAAAAAATCTGAATTTTGCCCTGGAGATACATTATCTGAGATTTTCATTCCCTGTGGCTGGAGGTACATGTATAACACCAGAAGTTATTCTGATACTGATGTGAGGGGAATGGAACTGCTGTGGTCTTTATCTCTGGGCAGCATCCAGCCACATGCTGGCATATGGGACATGGTCTATCATACTGCATTTGATAACCCCAACCTGTCATCTCGCTGATGCTGTGATGTCCTGGGCCAGGGCTTCCAGGCTGTCACACACAAACTATAAGGGGAGCTCTGCCTACTCAGGCTGCCCAAGGACACTCATCAAACAGCCGAAAACTTGCTCCTGAGCAGGTCTGCAACCCTGTGTAAAATCAGAGGAGTTGCTGCAGGGGTCAGGGTGCAACTCAAACAAATCTCCTTCCTAAATCCTGTCCAAAATCCCAGAGGTGCTCCTTCAGCTCATGCTGGGGTGGGTTATAGCCCAAGAGACTGCAACTGTAACATTGGAACATTAAAGGGATTTTTCAGAATATTTCTTTCTAAAATAACCTCAAAAAGTCTGGTGTGCATCCACACAAGCCTCCCCTTGATGTGTTGGCTAAAGACAAGGTCAGCAACCAGTTCCAGGGTTTTCCTGAACCAAGCCATGCCCAGCCTGATTTCCAGCCAAAGTAATCAGAGATGCTGTAAAGTCAGTTTAAAACATTCACCACTGGACATAGAAATGGATAACTGAAAGCTGCTCATTGATGTGAACAAATTTACTCTAGTGATCTGTAGACTGACATTTCTGAAGGAGATTATATGAAGTATGTCAGGTCATGAGATATGGAGAGACTTGCTCAGGACCCTCACGATGTGAAAGGTTTCACCTACAAATCCAGAGACAGCTTTTACTTACAAAATGCTTAATAGTTAGGTGTAGGAGAAACTTTTCTGTTTTTCTTTTTGCTATGTTTATCTTTTGCAGAAAACAGGAAAAATTCTGCATCTTCCAAACATTCCAGGAGAGCGATTGAAATATTTGCATTTCTTTCTTGTTTGGTTATTTGAATGAAACTGCAGTTTCTACATAGCAAAGGCACATAAAAATACAGCATTCCTAAGAATAAATCTCTATTTTTTCTGTGCTGTGTACCTGGAAGCAGTCCTTGAGAATCCAATTGTAAAATATGTGTTGGAGGCAGGCACAGACAATCCAACTTAAATGGGATTTCTTCACTCACATGCTTTAAAGACATTTTAAATAATGTTGAAGAATTTATTTATTTTAATTTTCTGCCTTTCAGTAAATTTTATTATTTTATTTTTCCTGTCCCAAAAGTAGGAATGAGTTTGGCAAATCCTTCTCTGGTGAAATGAAGAAAAATATTGCTGGCATGAGGGAAGAAAAATGAGATTTGGGCCCTTTGCTAGTGCTGACTGCTTGGACTGGGACAGCAAAAGAGACAACCTAATTGTTTTACTCCTTGCAGATCATCAGATCTGTTTGGGTGAGGACAGCAGTTGGCAGAGTAACCATGCTCTTGTTCTCCAAGGTTTAATACCTCTCTGAAACTGTTCACAGTGGTGTAGGTGAATGTTAAAGCCTCCCCAGGTCATGTTTCTTTACGAAGCAAATCCTGGGAGCAGCCCAAGAAGCCTTCTATAGTACCTAAAATGTAAGACAAGGGGAACCTGAGGGTTTCTGCCTCTGGTTCAAGATGAAGCTGGTTCTCTCCTCCCAGCTTTGGGGAAAACACACCGAAGTTCCCACATCAGACCCACGAGCGATGCTCCCAGGCCATACCCAGGTCCACCCACCTCCCCACCCCACTTCTGACAGTACTACCCATATGATGGTGGAGTCAGCAGTTTGCATCCTCCATAGAGCCTTGAGATATTTAAGTTTTCAAGAAGCCAGTGCCAACAGGTGATAAAGTAAATGTCCGCCTCCTCTGGCTGGTTCAGTGAAACACATTTTTTAAAAAAATGTATTTTTTAGGGATAAAACATCCATTTTACACTGCAGAGCAGGCTTGCTACCTGATGCAGGAAGATAAACTGTCTGTCAGGGATCCAGACTTCTCCAGCCACTTTGATTATTCAACTGAGGCAGTCTCTCCCAGCTACAGAAAAGGCTACAAGGACTCTCAGTGAACATCTTCTAGCTCCCTGCTTTCATGGAAACATACCATGATTTTTCCAGCCAGTGCTCACTGGACAGCATGTTCTGTAGTCAGCTTCCTCCTCCTCCTGGGAGGCTGGCACTTTGGTACCCATGACCAAAACCCCAGCTCTTCCGACTGCTGTCGGGCTGTACCCCCTGTACACACCATGGGGACATCCCATGTTTGGGTAGGGACACCAGAATTTCCAGAAAAGGCTGAATTAGTTAGGAAACAACCTTTATTTTCCAGCTTTAAGAGTACAATTGGCACTTGGCACCACAGCATTTCTGGCTCACCCCACTCTTCTTTAGGGCAATCAGTTTGAATGGAGATAAGCCACCAAAAATGAGTGACAGCAGATGCACACAGTATATGGGATGGCATACGGCTCTTCTCTTCCTTCCACCACCTTTGGTTACACCAGTTGAACAAGACAAGGATTTGATTATAGCTTGCATTTCCCATGTGTTGGTTCCCATCCAAACTAATGCCAACGCAAGCACTGAACACAAGAGCTGCCTTCAGAGGTTTTTTTTGTTCTTGAGAACGAAACAGCAAAAGCTGAAAGTACAGTAAGTCTCTTCAGAGAGGATGGTTTAATTAGCTGGCATGATATCAAACCTGAATGACTTCTGACATACAATTACAGTGCATTGTCTAAGCTTGAAAAACCATGTAACCTGCCTTTATCATCATTTCACTCTAAGTTCACTTGATACTTTAAAAACATATCACATTTTCACATTTCAGTGGCCATTTCTGTAGCTCCTGGTCCTTGGAACAAATGAACATTTCTAAACAGAACATAAAATCTCATAACCTGAGCATATAATCAAGTTCACAGGCTGCAATTGCCTTTCAGAGTTGATATTAAAATTCAGATATGTTCCTTCCAACGACGGAGAAGTCCAGCTTAAGCTCTGCTTGGGAGGAAATAATTTATGGCTGGCCATCCATCTCTGTCTGGGAAGCAGACAACACCTGAAGTAGGGAAACAGCCTTCCCCAGCATTGCAAGCCAGAGTCCAGAGATGGCAAAGGCAGCTATGCCTTATCTATGTGACCCCGGGTGTGCTCCTGGAGAGCCCTTCCTTCGCTGGGCTGCATCGGTCCCCTGCTCTCCCACCCCCCACACCCCCTACACAAGTGTAAACCTTCTCCCCCAGCGACCTGGTGCCATCTCCTCCCACCCTCTCTCTTTGAGTCATTTCTAATTTATTCCCTTTCTCTCACATCAGCCTCGTGCTGCCCATCTTGGCTCTTTCTCCAGTTCCCTCATTTCTTCTCCACTGCCTCTTATGCCTGGCATGTGAGTCCCTAGCTGATTTCCAGCTGTCACTCAAAGGCTCCTTGCCATTCAGCAGCACAGGCACTTCTCGAGACCAAAATGCATTAGGGACGATAAGGCATGATTAAGCCCAGACACACCTCTCTCCTTTCTCCGCACCAACCAATTCAGCATGGGAATCAGGATGAGAGACACATCCCATTAGCAAGGTGGTAATAAAGTGTGCAGCCACACTACTCTGAGTATGCACTGCCAGGGTCCATACGGGGATGAGGGAGCAAATTTACCAGGAAGGTAAGTAAGTAAGTGACTGTTCTCTCTGAATCACTGCAGAGCCTGGTGGGTTTTTCTGGGCACTACGAGGTCCTGTTTTGCACAGGGGCACAAAGCTGAGGTTCTCCAAAGTACACAGGGTGGACAGGTACTATTTGTTGTAAACATAAAGCAAATTTAATTAAAATACACCTAGGTAAATATCTTAAACATAAAGGAAATGTATTAATAAATCAGACTCAAATTCAGGCATAAGTAGAACCTCACACTGGGTGCAGAGTGATTTATACACATAAGCAAAATAGATCAGTCTCACATTTCTAGAAAAGGACACCAGATGTCTTTGACGTCATCTAAATTATCTCTATTTTTAAAAGTTACTCTTTCCCATTTGCTGCCAACTCAGAAAGTCCAATTTGCCAAGATAATATATCTAGTGTGGATGAAGATTTCCAAACTTGAAGTATCAGTCTCTTAGCAACCGTAGTACTCTTTGTATTAAAACTGAGCACAGTGAAACTGTCATCTTCTGTAGCCTTTTATGCACCTAATCAGTGAATTCCCATTAAAGACACAATATTGGAAAAACGGCATTTATGATTCTAGATGCATACAGAATATATATACACACATATATTCCATATTCTCTCTCCACAGAGGGATAGAGTATTTATAGTAGGTAGACATGTCAGGGAAATATGTGGCATATCTTATTCATGCAAGGAACTAGATAAGGAATAAGAAGCTGAATGTAACAAAAGGTGCAGCAAGAGCCGGTAAAAAAAAAAAAAACATCAAATCAGGGAAAGAAATTTTTCTTCCACCTGGGTCTGATTCAACTGGTGGCCGTTAGGCAGTGGGGCAGGGGTGAGATAAAAGAAAGCCTCCCTTTCCTTGTCTGCTATGCTTTAAGCCCAGTACTGGAAGAGCCATTTGATGCCTCCCTTTCTCCAAGCCTACAAGAGTTCTGGAAAGGGCTTCCAACTCCCACATTCACATCTGCTTCTTCCAGCCCAACACAGAAGCTCACGCTCCTGGTAAGCTTTTCTTGAGTAAATAACACTCCAAGGTCCTCCGCAGAAGTACGTGAAACCATTTTGAATGTAGAAAGGATCACACAAAGCAACTTCTCTCTCTAGGTCTCCTGTCCTTGTGGAGCTCATGTACTGCCTACCCAGCAATTCTGGGCATTTTCTTTCATAAACATAGAGAAAACTTCAGAAAACAAAATGGAAACATGTCTCCTGACACACTAGTATGATATAGATAGTCTAAAGTTGGTTTCTTATCTCCCTGCATCCCTGCAGGGCTCCAGTCCCATCTGAAGACCAAGCCATACCTTCTCCCTCTGTCCCCCAGGACTCAGACTGAAGGCGGCTTGACTTGGCTGAAACCCCCATCCTCCCTTACCACAGTGTGTGCAGAACCAGAGCCATGGGGTCTGCACATACAAAGAGCAGGAGACAGAGCCAGTTTGGGAATTTAGGCACTGGGTACACTCCTCTGACGTGGGCTCTTGAGATGAGGACCCCAGTGGCCAAATCCCACAAGCTGATCCACCAGCCTGCACTGTGGACCAGACTCACCTTGATGGCCAGTGGTGGCCAGCAAAGAGTGAGAGCAAAGAGCACATTTCCTTATCCTGAAACCATTTGAATGGAAACTCTGGACTGAAAGGAGAGGGAGCAAGCTCTCTGAGCTGTGCCGTGATCCTCCCTGCTGCCTTCCAGCTGCATCTCACACCCATCCTGCAGCAGGGATGACCGAGAGCACGTCCCGGGTGCTCCCAAGCGCTGACTATCGCAGGTCATCCAGATCTCCAGACCAGCAGCTTATTGCTCACCACGCACCACAGCTGCCTCAGGAGGGGGTGGAAGCAAAAGCCTCAGAAGAAGCCCACAGGTGGGTCTCTGCTGCTCCACCACCCTGCAAACAGGCACAGACAATCCTTGAAACTTTTACAAACATAGCGGGACTTGTTTTCTTTTCCTTCTCTTCTGACAGATAAAAAGAAATCAATTCAACCTCTACTTCAGCTCTGATCTCAGCTCCTCCAAGTATTGCCAGCCTTATTTCTACAGCACTCACAATAGCAGCTCTCGTATAATTCCATTATATCGCTGTGGTTCTTATTTATGTCATGATGATTGCATTGCTCTCAAGGGCAGAGGGAAGGGACGGTGAGGCCCGTTTAGATTTACAAGACAAAGTAGCTTCCCCATTTTCAACCGGCTGTATTATTCACTGTGGTTTTACTTACTGGCACATGAAAAATGATTGTGAAATGATCTAGAGCTGACTGTACAGCACTTGATTTCAAATGCACTTTAAGTAATCAATCTGACAGCAGGCTTCGAGAACTGCCACGCAGGTCCACTATGTGCATGCTTCATTTGCTGTCTCAGGTTGCTGTGGGGGGAGCAACTCATTGCTAAAATAAACACCATGGCTGAAGTTTTAATAAAGGAGGGGCCGATGTTGCTGCAGCTTTCACGTAGTTCATCCTTATTTGCTGCTGACATTATATTGCTCAGTTGTATGCACTGTCTCGGTTTTAATAGTGTAACACAGTAAAGAGAGGATTTTATTCATTATCATCAACTATTTAATTAACTGCAAACACAAGACATCAGCATAGACACTTAGGGGGTACGTGCAGAGTCACAGCAGCAGGCTCAATATATCAGCACAATATACATGTACAATATACACCACAGACACGATACTCCTCTAAAACTTATAGTCAAGCTAAACTGCAAAGTGGAACTAGTCCCAGATTAAAACGGCATTGAATTTCCCATGGCAACAATGAAGCTTTTTGATAAAATTACTCCGAAGTATTTCTTGCAAATATTAATCTATTTAGATTTGTAATAAATATAATAAAGAAAAAAAAAAACAAAAAACAAAAAAACAAAATGCCTGACAGCTCTTGGCAGCTTTGTCATTAAATACATAATTAAATTCAAAGTAGACCTAGTCCCTAGTCTAGGTTCCCAGCACAAAGAAACCAATTGCAGGAAGAAAAAGGCTCCAGCACTAATCCCTTCCCTGACACAACTGCCACACAACTCCCTAAACTAAACAAGGGGGCAGGCTCAGAAACACACCCCACTGGGTACCTGCTCTGGGTCACCTCCCTGGGAGGGGACAGCTCAAGGACCCTGTTCCAAGACCTGCACAGCTTAATTTGGAAGTTTGCTATGAAAACACCTTAGGAGAGGGAGGAGCAGGGAATCATCTTGCTAAGGAAGCAGTGACAAGGGAGCAATGTTTCTACGTCAGTTCAGAGAAGATGAAGTTTTTAAAAGTTGGGGAGAAAAAACCCCTTTCTTGTATATTCCCACCCTGAAAGCATATTTCCCCATGAAAGCAGCTTCTTTCTCAAAACAGAAAACATGCTGCTGGTTTGTGTCCCAAGCTGTGATACAGCTTCTGCTTGCAGAGACTCCCTGCATCCCTCTCCAGCTGAGCCCACTGCGCTGGACAAAATCTGCCTGTTATCTTGGAGACGTTACTACATTAAAACAACATCACCAGAGCTATTAGGAAAGCTGCTGCAAGTTCCGCAGGTTGCCAATAGCTCCAGGGGATTTCACAGTGGCCAAGGATAACAAGGAGGAGGGAAATCCCAGCTGTGCTCCTTCCATGGCCTGCATCCCGTGTGCCAGCTGCCTGACGAGGGGACTGTGCCCCAGCACGAGCCCACGGGAGGATCCTGGACACAGAGGACTGCTGCTTCACAACCACACAACGCCACCCAGGAGGTGGGGAAGGATAAAGACAGCTACTTGTTCTTTATCTCCATCTGAGATTCTCTCCCAGTGTATTTAAGCAACAGTGCAGAAGAGCAAAAAAAGAGGGAAAATGCCAAGCAGGTCAGCTAGTTTATTGCTGTAGCACCTCAGCTGCTTTCCCTCTTTCATTCCCTCCCATCTGGTCCGTCACATATGCAGTACTACACGAACCCCAGCAAGGGACCGGAAGGACTCTCAGGAGGTCACATATCGCCTGTGCTCACCGAAAGCCTGGATGAAGCTCACCTAGGGCAGTGTTTGTCAATCTGAGTTGATATCTCCCCAGGGAAGGGTACTAAGGAGGATCTGAAATGCTCCAACTAACCAAGGGACATCTACGTATCTCCAACTACCAGCAGCAGTTGTGTGTCCATGCCTATGAATGGTGTAACAGGCCTGAGCAGATCTGATGCTCAGCCAAGGGCTCATCTTCAAATAGTTCCAAAACTTCCACAAATTTTTCCAGTTTCTTTTATGTTACATTTACTTTTTTTTGTCCCGTAGCAAGGAGTTCCGTGGTTTAACCATGCAGTATGTGATGATCCACTTTCTTTTCTTCTGAAACACCTCCTCCAACTTCCATATGACACATTCCAGCTCTTGCTTTGGAACAGACAGCAAACAACTGTTCCCTGTTCTCATTCTCCACACCATTCACCCATATTATAGACTTAGATGTACCACATACGCAGCTGTGTTCACACTGAAAAGCTTTTGTCTAGCTATCACACAACCTGCTTCATCTAATCCGTCCTTCCAACTTGGCCCATTCAACCACTGCTAAATACTCAGCGGTCATCAGAAATACTGGGCTTCCACCAAATCCCTCAGAAGATCATTAGTCTTTTGCTGAGCCATTTTCAGTAGAAGAAAATAAAGAAACCTCCAGGCTCCCAGAATCAACCTGATAAATATTCAAGGTGGGAATCCCACACTACCTCACTGCAGTCATCAGCAGTACTGGAAGCAGCTCACATGGGAACAGGAGCTTCCCCAAGATCACTAGGAGCAGGTCACCAGGGACAGGAGCTTGGCTGCATCCCCATACACAACACCCATGAGAGGGACAGGCCAGTGAGGTCTACTGGGAGGGACGGGGATCTCCTATCCACAGGACTCCATATCAACCTTTAATGTATTCATATGCCCCATTACCTCAGCATCTGAATACCACTCTGCTACACGCATTTATGCACCCAAGGTGTGACAGGGAGTGACTGTTACCTCCACCCCATGGCCAGCCAAGGCCTAGGGAATGACAGAGAGCAATATGTGGACTCCTAAACTAGACACACACAATGGGGCAGCAGCAGCTGCCCATCCTGGCCGTCTCCAGCGGGAACCCACCGGACCATTTCCACCAACCTCTCGTGGTGGTGGAAGCAGAAGCTTGGCCAGCAGTGCCTCTGATGCTGCTCAAATCAGCTGATAACGTCCGGACTCACCATTTGCAGAATGGCCCCATTACAGAAGCAAGGAGAGGATGGAGAGCAGTCGGTAATTGGCAGAGTCTGCCTCTTTCCTGCCTCGCTCTCCCTGTTTTAATGGAAAAGCTGCAGAAACATTCACACTTAATTATATAAAATGCTGTACATGGGCCCAGCTGCAGGGCCAAGCCAATGTATATCACTTCAGAAAGACATCATTGCGTAATTTCTGTCAAGTAATTAGCGTGCTCCACAGCACACCAAGCTGAGAGTTTTACTAGCACTAAACAAGGTTAGCAGATTTGTAAACAGCTTGCTATGGAGTAATATTTTTCTGCTCATATCGTCTAAAAATATCTTGGGAGAATTTGCTCCAGTACAAATGGCTCTGCTTGAAAGGGTTTAAAACAACAAAAAAGCTTATGATAATTCAGAGCAGGTTTTTGCTTTGTTTGCCTGCCTGTCGCTTGCTTTTTGGATCCTAACTTCAAACAGTCACACAGCCCAGAGCTTGGCTTTACTAAAACACCCAGTTTCACCAGAAATAAAACAAAAACTATGCTAACACCTAGCTCCATCCCTTCCTCACTTCCTACATGACCTTATGCACAAATTATAGTTTCTTGTCCGTTTTACTGCTGGTCCAAGAGGGCTGGGGTCCCATGTGGTAGTTGATGTACCACTGGACGAGAAGGCAGAGTCTCTGTCCTGAGGAGCTGTGGGAGGAGACACCTGGGACCAGAGCTCCATGGGTTCCTAAGCCCAGCATTAAAGATTTAACTCTTCTTAAGACCTTTCATGTGGTATCCACACCCGGGCAAATGGCATCCTTCTGTGAAGGGAGGATGCCCAGATGACTCTCCAGGAATTGAGATTTGCTATTTCCCAAGGGCTTGCAGATAACCTGCACTCAGTTTAGGAGGAAAAAGATATTTTACTTCATCTGTTAATGGTTCCCAATGGGAGTCCTCAGGTCCTTTCATCTCACCCTCCGGTGGTGAGAAAAAGCTTGTTTTATGCACTTTCATGCTAGGTGAGCTCACCACCATCTGCAGCGTGGACTGAAGTTGCTGGCAGGGGTTCAAGTAACTAATGCTATGCCAGCAGGAGCAGATCTTGACTCCTCGGTTGGGCTGGATCCTCAGCTCCTGACTAGGGTTGTAAAGGACATGTGTCCCCAGAACCAACAGTTACAACACCAAATACTCCAAGTGGGCTAAGCTGCTGAAAAGATGGTGCAGAGAAATGAACTGTGCCATACCTCTACCTGTCTTATAAAATCGGGATGATAATGCTGAACCTTAAATTGGTTCATATTTGTGACTGTGTCTCAGACTGGGGCCTCCTGGAGCTCCTCAGAGCAGTCGTGGATGGTGGGACAATGCTTTCCATGGCAGGACCCCAAATTTCACTGGACCAGAGTCAAATGAACAAAACATGTGTAATTTGAGCACTTGTAAGAGTATCTATTTTCCCCTTTGCTTATGCCAGGTTCAGCCATTTTAGCAGTTAGCTGTTGGTTTATTTGGGAAAAAGCAGACCATCAGGAGGTTTGTTATTCCATCCACGCTTATCATTAGGAGGCTGCTAATGAAACCACAGAGACCTCCTGATGCCCGGGAATGGCAGAGAGAGGAGTACAAAGTGGCACACTTTTTACACTTCATTGGGAAGCTTTATAAATTAATTGGAGTACAAAGTCAGGTCTAATTGATGTTTGTATTGATTGAACTGCTCCAAGTCTTAATTTTGGTTGTAAAACTCACTTTAAAATAGAGCCATTTATAATTAAGACAGGATCTGTAATTAATGGAGTTTTATTCTCATAAAACTGCCTCTCTCATCAGTCTAAATTAAACCCCACATGAAAGTTAGTGCAAATTAAATACAGTAGACGCCAAAACTACTTCGTCTGAACTCTTCGCTATTCTTATTAATGTCAAAACATAAGTGATTTGGAGATGTGAAAAAGTGATGAAAATTTGTATTAGAAGAGGTGGCAGCAGGGAAGGGCACCCCATGGGTGCAGGGAGCCCTGCAACAGTGCAGGACACCTGTGCCCACCACATATAATGCAAGCACAGACAAAGACATCATGGTCACATTCAACATGTGACAGCAGCAAAGCTGTGAGCCATTTCCCACACCCCAGTTAGAAAATAAATATATTGCCCCTCTTGCACAATTGTGTCAAGTCATAACACAAACCTGCTTTTAAAAATATTTTGTTCCAGCAGTCACACCAGGCCACTAAGCACAACAGGGGCTTGCAGTGGGGAGAGCTCATGTGCCAGCAGTTATTTAAAAAAGGGCTGTGATGTGCCTGGCTATGCCCCCAAAACCTCCCCAGCTGCTGGAGCTGTTAATGAAATTCTCCAATTCTGGTAACTGTGGTTGACCATATGACTCTTTCCAACTTGATCTCATCGGAAATCTTTATAGCCATCAACCACAATATTTACAAAGCACAGACAATTTTGGGCTTATGGCAAGAAAATAAATCAACTTGGACATATGTACATAGATAAAAGTTCCCCAATAAATCTGTTTCCCATGTACAAGAGTCTGCCTCCTTCTCATCTAGGTAATTAGCTATTTGCTTCTTTAAAGGCTCCCATTTAATTGGGGTTGCTGTTCTTAGTGGAATATCATTTCCTCTTCCCAAAAGGGCTACTACTATTTTTGTATCTTTTTTTTTTTTTTTTTTTTTTTCTGGCTGCCACATTCTGGTTTTCCCACTAAAATTAAAAAGTCACTGCAGCACTCACCAAGTATTTATGGCTTGAAGATTCCTACACATGTCCCTGAGTTGACATCCATAAAAGCTTGTCATGGCTGTCCAGCATTTTCCCACATAACTTCAAACTGAAGTTGAAGCTCAGGGTCCCTCAATATCTACTGTAAAGAGCTACACGGGCTGACTCGCTCGCTGGTAGCTGCCAAGGGTCATCCTGTGGAAATGCCCATCAGTCCCCATGGACAAGAGAAGTAAGGGCTTAGAGAAGTCTCAGTGAACTCTCCAGGTAAGGGAATGATTTGTGTCCTGTGCCCGCAGCTGTGAACCACACCAGGGTTTCTCCCTCCCTGTTGGATAAGGTCTGCATTAGTCCTCTGGATGGCCAGAGCCAGTTCTGATCCCACCAAGGTAATGGAGAGTCTGAAACCACCATCAGCCAAAGCAGAGATGAAGCCACGATGAAGGCATAGAAACTGCCTCTCTGCACGGGTGGGAAGAAAATGTCAAAGCTGGCATCAAACCAATCTGTTTAATCTCTTTTACAGCTAAAATAGACAGGTTCATAGCTCTCCTGCCTCAGAGTTTCTCTTTTTAGTCCTTTCTTTTAATTTGCTTTCCTCCCATCCCATCAAAGCCTCAGAGGCTTCATGAACAAATGCTGGAAGAGGTGAGTGGGAATGAAGAAAGTTGTTTACTAATGAACCCCATATATTATCATACTGGTAATTACCCAAAGGACTAAGGTTCAAAAGAGCCTCTTTCCTTTCCATCATCAATTGCCAGTCTGAACACCCACAGCAGGCTTGGGCCGGCCCATTCACACAGGTAGGCTTGCTCAGGCGCATTACAAGCGGGGACAGGACTGGTTCTGTGCCATCAAGAACTGACATATCCTCACCAGCCAGTCGATAAGAGATGTCAGTAGTACCTGTGCTCATGTGCACAGATGGACACACGCAGCTACATCCCAGAAAGCACCCCATGATGAGACACGATGTCCAGTCTTTCAGCACTAAGTTAGGGAAGCTGAAACTCAGGCTGTGAGGATGGAACTTTCTCTAGGAGCCAGTACTAAAAAGCTTTCCATTAGGAAGAGAAATAGACACTAAGGAGATTAGCCAGTTATCGGATTTTTTCAGCTACAGAGAGTGAAAGCCCAGCTCCGTCAATGGGAATTTTGCTCCTTCTATCAATGGGATCAGAATTTCACATTAGCAAAATAAGCACGTTTTATTTTGAAGACAAGTCCCTTTCCAAGCTGAAAGCAGCTCTTCCGTTGGCTAGGCAAGGAGGAGGACATCAATCCTGCTGCCTCTCAAGAAACTCTTCATGGGCAGCTTCACCGTGCAGCCAAGAAATTAGGAAATTTGGGGATGTGCAATGTTCGGTGTTAAACATTGTTCTGTTGGAGAAACACAATGCTGCCAAGGTCAACAAGTTATCAGAAGGCCTTTTTATTTGCTGGGACTTAACAGTGTGATTACAACCCTGAATTAGTTGTGTGCTGCAAAGCACCTTGGAAAGTGTTAGCAGGCACAATAACCGCACAAAAATACTTGAAAACAGCAGCTTCAGGCCTCTGTTACGGCAAATAAACAGCACTGTGAGACATCACCCAGTGCATTATGGAGTCAGCACTTTCCCATAGCAAAACTCCTTTCGTGCCATAGCAACACACGCAAGGTGTCCGTTGGGCTCATGTAATCCAGCCAAAAGCCTTGGCTTGCTGCACCGTTACAGAGAAGACAATAAACCTAACCTGCAGGGAAATTCCTCCAATCACTTCCTCAAAAAAACCCTCTCTAAAAAAACAGAAGAGCTAATGCTAAACAGCTTTTTAAGTAAGAGGCTGCTTGTCTAATCCAATATCCTGCATTTTTATTATGTGACCTCCTCCCCCTGAAGGGACACACAAGCCTTACCCTTATCGATAGGAGTTACAGAAACCAAAGCATGTCTCCTGTTTGCTATTGTCGGAGCGAAAAAAGGGGCAGGCAGAAAATGCTGGACCTCAGCGCAGGACAGCAGGAAAGCCTGAGCCAGCCAGAACCTCCCTCCAGAGCCCTGTATTTAACCAGCCTCTTTATTTGCTTTGCTTCCATTTCCTCAGCTTCCACCCTTTGTTGTGAAAAATGAGAGTGAGAGAAAAAAAGAAGATGGGAAATATAGCAAAACAAAGCTGCTGAGAAATGAGCCTGGGAGGAATGAACTCTGAAGAAGTCATTAGCTACCTAACCCCTTAAACAGACCCCAAATGGGGTGGACGGGGGTAATGTGTGCCTTCTCTTTGCATGACAATCCAAACCAAACCTTTGTGTATTTTTACTGCTCAGAAGCACCGCTGGGCTGAAAGGCCCATTCCTCTCGCCAGCAGACCCGGCTCAGGTCATGGGAGCTCAACAAAGCACTTGAGAGACCGTTTGTAGGACGGCTGCGCTGGAGCAGCAAGACCCCACGGACACAAAGGCTCAAGGTGACTCAGTCATGATGCCAACGGTTTTGGGGATCCTCTGCAACTTGGTCGGGATGGGAGGGATCACTGCAGGTCCCTGCCCA
This sequence comes from Athene noctua, assembly GCF_965140245.1. NCBI lineage: Eukaryota > Metazoa > Chordata > Aves > Strigiformes > Strigidae > Athene > Athene noctua. The sequence goes on from NC_134055.1 coordinate 11,871,534, forward strand.
AACCTTCTTCTTGCCCACCACGGCACCCTGCCGTTGCCTTGGCCAGAGAAGAAACACCACAAGAAAATTTGTCTCCTGAAGTGCTTTCACTGAAAACACAGATTCAGCCTCTCCGGAACACTTCATCAGTTTGCAACAGCTGCACCAGCTGCCTGTCCAGGCTCCTGCTAAAATACAATGTTTTGTTTTGACTCTTAATGGAAGCATGTGGTGTGGCAAGCCAAAATCTACAAGTTTGCCACACCTTCAAAACAGAAATAAGTTAAAAAGCTCAAACACTACATGAAAAATGAAACACTTTGTTTTGGAATAGATGAAATTTTTTTCCAGCTTCCAATTCATGGAAAAAAGATGCAAAAATAAAATTGTGCTGATTTGGCTTAAATTAAAATGGATCTCCCAACTTTTTCTTTTCTTATTTTCTTTTTTTCTTTTTTCTTTTTCTTTAAACTGCTGGTAAACTGAAAAGTCCCATATTTGCAGAGCTAAGTTTGGGAGGCAGCGCCTGTCCTAGGGCTGTTAACACTCACTGACAGCCCCAGGGGTACAGACTCCCTTGTGCAACCAGGGACCACGATACCTCTGGTGCTTTTATAGAGGGAAACGTGAGCCCTTTGCACGTCCAGCTCCCCGAGGGGTGAAGCAGGAGAGAACATCGTTTTGGCAATATCCTCCAACTCCGTTTTGGTGATATCCTCCAACTCTCTCTCTATTTTGTCATTTTCCCTTCTGCAACAGTGAAATCAAATTTACAAAACAGTGACAAGCTACATTTAAGTACTTGTGATGGACATTTCATCCATCAGACACATTGGCAAACACAGTTTCACATTTCAAAGGCAGAAATTACTGCATCCTTGCAAAGCGCAACTTACTCCTTATGTGCAAACATGAAGAATTGCCGAGTAAAAAAATACTTCAAACCTTTTTTACCTTTGGGAAGTAATAGCAATTACAATCAGTTACAGAGCCATATTTCTTCACCACCCAAACCTATTCACAATATCTCATGCCCTGGATTAGATTTAGTTGAAAGAAAAGTAATGAGATTTGTGTTTCCTAGCAAATTAAACAGAAATTGTCCAAAAGAATAATACTAAAATACAAAATACTGCCTCATCGCACACGTTGCTAATAGGCTTGTGTTCTAGTGGCTTATTTAGAAGGAGGGACTTCTCTTAAATGACATCCTAATGATGTGCATCCAGGAACATGAGACATAAATATCTTTCACTACCAAGGCTTCGGGTTTTTTAATTATTTTTTTTACAGAATTCTTATCAAAATAAATAAACCTTTTAAGAAAGACTTTGTGCTGTTCTGCAATACTAAAAATTGAAAATTCCAAATGCTAATATTTCTGAAAGTTATTCTTCTTGCTCCTACTTATGGTAGTTGGTGCAAAGGGTCTAAGGTTGCCTGCAACACCTCAGCTCCAGGCAGGACACGCTGGACTGACTTGTCAAACACATTCAAATTCCAGAGGGATGTTTGATCCTATCTACTTTTCCCTCTGTTGAGTGGTGCCAGGACTTTGCACACTGGTCCCTGAGGACACCGGGGTGTGTGCAATCTTGTGTCATGACCCTGAGTGATGCTTCATGTGGTGCTCACACAAGTCCTGCTGCTGGTCCCAACAGCACCACCACAATCGCTCTCTTTTGCTCCTCTCAGCTGGATCCAGGGCACAACTGTTGTTCAGTGTGGAGATGAACAGGAGACCCAGGCAGACGGCAAGGTCCTGGCCTCAGCTCATCCTCCACAAACCCACACAGTGCAAGGACCACAGTGCCCTAGAAAGCCCCTTACTGAGCCCTCTCTGGTGCACTGGGAGCACAGCCCTGCGTGGAGCAGCACGCAGCAACAGGGGAGGTACAGGACCTTCAGCTGACCTTAGTCTGAAAAAAAACCCAAATAGTTTTAACTCATTTCACTTGGAGAGTGAATAATCTGAGCCAGACTGGCATCAGCTTTAGGAACTGCAGTTATTTCATCCCATGCACCCTTCACTGCAGTGGCTGCTCTGGCACCAAATGCTCACAAAGCATTTTATGAACTATCACTCTCTGCTTGGCTCTGGTGAGTTTTGCTGCACACCCTGTGCTCCTGGACATGTCGCTGACATCAAGTTGAGCTCTCGCTGTGCCTCTCCGGCGTGCCCTGGAGGACTGACGTACCTACACAACCCTCTGTAGTGAAGCTCACTGATGTCCTGCTCAGCACCCACCTCCTCAGAGCATCACAGTCACCCTGGGAGATTTGCACCCCTCTGTTTTCACAGGCAGGCAGGAGCTAAGTCTGACTTCAAAGGGTTTGTACTGATCCTCTTTGATGTCACCAAAGCCAGTCAAGCTGAAAAAGCAGAGCTTCCCTGCTGGGCTCCTGCTCTGTCCCCCTGTACCCATCTGGCAGGTGGCTGCAGCCACAGGGTCCTGCAAAAGCTGCGCATGGCTCCGGCTGCCAGGTCATTTAGCTCTGGGAACAGCAAATCCAACACTTGATGCAGCTGCCCATCCTCTCACTTCCTCTCCAGCTCCAAACTCTGCCCGCTGCCCCATCCCACTGCAGTACAGCCGGCCCCACATTCCTCCTCTACTGTCCCTTCTCTCCTCCCGCCTTCCCCAGCTCCGACTTTTCAGGAAATCACCCAGTGCAAAGCCTGGGAAGGAGCATCCTTGCACAGCTTATTTCTCAACTCAGCTAGGGCTGAGATGTTCTCAGGACCCACAACTGGGCAAGGGAAACTGGGAAACAAAGACTTCCAGCCAGAGGGAGAGGACAGCCAGCTCTATTTGTTTAATTCCCGGCATTACTGTCGTCTGCTTCCCTCATCCGGACTCGCACGCTGCTAAGTGACTTCTCGCTCTGCCAAGCCACTGGCCTCGTCCTCGAGAAGATAAATTCACTTTCTCGTAAGCAGGGGCAAGAGGACAGGGACCACAAACACTGTCAGCAGAGCACGGCAGAGCAAGCTCATGAAGAGCAGCTGCTGGCGATGGCCGCTGCCCAGGAGCGCAGCAGGACCGGGATGCTGTCTGGTACTGCCGAGCAGATGCCCCAACAGCCAAACCAAGGCCGGGAGCACTAACCTTGACATTGTATTGATTTGAATGGCATTAAAAAAAAAAAAAAATGTTCCAAAGAGCCAGGTGAAACCCTCTCTGGATCACTGAGTTTTTCTCCCTGACATTTTTGCAGCAGCTTTGTGCCAAGACAGTATCTTTCTTTGCCAGTCCCCTCCTGTGTCACCAACAGGCTCGTTTGTGACCACAAGCACAGAAGCACAGGACTGGGGAGTCAAAGCAAAGCCACTGCTCATGGGGAACAAGATCCACAGATGCTGCTGCTCTACCCCAAGCAGTGGTGGACATGCTGCTCGCCTCCCCCTTTCACAAGTATCGCTGCTGCTAGGTAAACTGAGGCACAAAACGATCCGTGATGGCCCAGTGAAGAACTACAAATAGATACCTAGACTCCTGCTTCTCTGTACGTACATCTAACTCCTAAGCCTCATTATTTAGGGGCTAACCTATTTCTGAATGTGCCTCTATAGACAGCACACAGATGCAGTGCAGAACAGAGATTTTTTGCAGATGTTTGTGCTTCAGTGAGGTGGCTGCTCCAGTAGAGGCAGGGGAATCAGTCCAGATTTGCTTACGGTTTTCTATGACTTTATTAAAGCTGATGTGCTGATAGACACAGTGAACTCACACAGCTTGGCTAAAATATCATTCTCCACAACTTGGAGGGACACCTGACAGTCCACAGCATCACAACCACAAAAAGGGTTTATGCACAACATGCAGAGCATCACGATAACCTCCAAATCCTTAAGTATTTAAAATCATGGTAATTAAAGAAGGGACCTGTGAAGCCTAATGCTGACTAACTATAAGACACTGTCTGTGCGACCAGAGATCAGGCAGCGCTCAGGAGACTGTCAGGTCCGTCCTGCTCCTGCGCTTTGCAGCCATCCACACCAGGTTCTCTCGCTCAGATCCGTGCTGCTGGGACTCACCAACAGGCTGAGCCATTCATCTTTTGACTCACTCTAATGGCAGCTTGTCTGGGCCTTTTTCAACCCATGCATCAGGCCCCAAGCCCAGCACTGGTAAGGAGGCCTCAGGAAATGAAATAAATAGTGAGCCATTTGCTCGGCACTCAGCACCGTGGAGGGGATGTCGAAGGCAGCTTAAATCCAGGCCAGAGTGTGGGTTTGTGTCTCTGTGCAGGTGTGGTGGGTTGACTCTGGCTGGATGACAGGTGCCCCCAAAGCCACTCTATCACTCCCCTCCTCAACTGGACAGGAGAGAGAAAATACAACGAAAGGCTCGTGGGTTAAGATAAGGACAGGGAGAGATCATTCACCAGGTATCGTCACAATCAAAACATACTTGACTTGGGGAAGTTAGTTTAGTCTATTACCAATCAAACGAGAGTACGAAAATGAGAAATAATACCAAATCTTAAAAACACCTTCCCCGCTACCCCTCCCTTCTTCCTGGGTTTAACTTCACTCGTGATTGCTTTCCCTCCTCCCCCCAGCAGCACAGGGGACGGGCAATGGGGGTTGTGGTCAGTTCACCACCCCTTGTTTCTGCCGCTCCTTCCTCCTCAGGGGCAGGACTCCTCTCACTCTTCCCCTGCTCCAGCGTGGGCTCGCTCCCACAGGGGACAGTCCTCCATGAACTTCTCCCTACCACAGGTTGCAGCTCTTCACAAACTGCTCCAAAGTGGGTCCCCCATGGGGTCACCAGTCCTGCCAGCAAACCTGCTCCAGCGTGGGCTCCTCTCTCCACGGGGCCATGGGTCCTGCCAGGAGCCTGCTCCAGCGTGGGCTTCTCACAGGGTCACAGCCTCCTTCGGGCATCCCCTTGCTCCCCGGGCTGCAGGTGGGTCTCTGCTCCCCCAGCGACCTCCCTGGGTGCAGGGCACAGCTGCCCCACCATGGGCTGCACCATGGGCTGCAGGGGAATCTCTGCTCTGGCACCTGGAGCACCTCCTGCCCTTCTTCACTGACCTTGGTGTCTGCAGAGTTGTTTCTCTCACATATTCTCACTCCTCTCTTTGGCTGCAATTGCACAGGTTTGGTTTTTTTTTTTCCCCCTTCCTAAATATGTTATCCCAGAGGTGCTATCACCATCACTGATGGGCTCAGCCTTGACCAGCAGTGGGTCCATCCTGGACACAGGGGAAGCTCCTAGCAGCTTCTCACAGAAGCCACTCCTGTAGCCCCCACCACCAAAACCTTACCACGCAAACACAATACAGCAGTTAAATGAGAAGAAATGGCTTATCAGAGTAATTTTCATCTGGGGAACAACTGCTTGACTCTCCAGAGCTGCTGTGGCTTCTGCAGAGCTGAACTTTCCCCAGTGCCCCAGCCCTGTGACCTGACAAGGAGCCAGATGGCTGAAATGCTTCCCACCCAATTCAAAGAAGCAGCAGCATCACTTCCATTTCTGGGCTGGGCAAGATGCACTCAGGCTGCTTCAGCCAAAAATCTCTGTTCTCATCGCACTGCCAGCCCTGCTTAGTCCCAAAAGCCACAGACCCGGGTCAGAAGTTGATGTCTCCCTTTGCCAGGGAAAGATGCTCTGGACAGAATGACCACATCCCCAGTGAGCTCACTGGGAGTTGGATCAGCACAGAAAGGTGGGCTGGGAGGCAGCCACCTGGCTGGATGTACAGACAGTGTACAACACACCAATGTCCCGCTGTATCCACAGCTCTCCTGTGCCTTCACCTGGAAAATGGGGGAGACAGAGGTATTTAGACTCCTTTGCTTCCAATTCCAGGGTGTGTGACACATCTTGATGGGTCTGGGCTGCAGAGACCATACCCTGACCCCCGTCCTCCCATGCACAGATAAAAGTCACTGCCTAGGGAGCACATTTGCAGAGCAATAAGGTAGCAGGTAAGGGTGAGACCCCTGAGTTCACACAGCAACACTTACTAGAATAAGAGCGACTTGCTAAAGCTGGAGTTTTAAGGCAAAGGATTGAAGGAACTTGTAAAATTAATGACCCAGCCTAGAAGCTTGCATAAAAAATTAAAAATCCATATCAAAATTTGTATAAACGTGTCACAGCAAGATTTAAATGCCTTTTAAAGCATGTTTAGCTCTTGATCTGAATTTGCTCCATTCCCATGGCCTGAGGCGACGCAGGCAGCAAGTTATCAGCTGGCTCCACTGAGAGCCCCAGCTCGCAAGCGAATGGGCAGCATCTGAAAGGGCTGCGAGGAGCATTGGCCCAGCATGATTCACAGCATATTGGGGAGCACTGAAGCCTCGGCAGCACCTCTGCAGTGAGACAAAACCTGCAGATTTGGAAGGAGCTGGATGAAGGCACAGTCTACATCCCTCTCCCCAAAACCATCTTCTTCCAACTTGAAGAGGCTCCTTCTTCACTACAATAAGCCAGAAACCCTCAAGCCTCTGACCAAGGATATCTGAATATCCACCACCAGTAACTCGCTTGCTTGCCAGCCAGTTCCTATAACTATGTCAGCATAGCTGGAGTTCAAACAATCTCTTTAATTGTTGTCCAGATGGTGTCCCTGTAATTCTAATTTGTTGGCAGCCAATCTCATTTTATTTATACTCTCTTGCTGTAAGGACTCTTTCCTCAGAGATGATGCTGATGCCTGTTCTTGTATTTTGGGGGCAGGGAGTCTGGGTGACATGTCCCCCCTTGGGAGAGGGGGTTGGGAACAGGGAAACAGAGCCTCTGCAAGCCCTTCCCAAGGCTGCACCCAAAAAAATGTCTTCCTGGGTGATCAACCTGCCAAAGTACTGGTGCCTTGTGTAGGGCTTGGGCTTTAAAGCATTGGAGGGTAGAAATACTTGCTGTTCTGGAGTTTTTCCTCCAATCCATAGCTTTCTGCCACCTTCCTGCTGAGGATCTCCAGTTTTGGAGAAAACCCAAGGCTGATCTTCAAGCCCAAATTGTCCCTAAGGCAGTGCAGCAGCTCAAGACATGATCTTCCTCTCTGGTGAAACCCAGATGAGCCAGACCTCTCTGTGCTCAGCCACTTCGGGTGTCCAAACATTATCATTGCCTGTTTGGGGTGGGAAGTGCTACTAATTCCAGTGAAAAAAAAGCTTTTCTGGAGGTCAAGAGTGAAAGGTTAGTGATCTGGGGCTGGGTAGACAGATGTCTGTCTGACTGTGGCACACAGGACCTCAGTGCTGCTCTGCGCAAGGTGGGGGAAAGCTTCCCAAAGCCAGCACAGGGGAACTCATCCCTTCCAGGTGCACCGCAGCGGAGCAGGGGCCTCGTGTCTGCCGGCTGCTCCAGTCGACCTGTCAGTCTGTTATGGAATCTGGAGACTACTAATGAGGCTGGGGCAGAGCACAGCGAATTGTAGCTCTAAATGTCTCCCTTGGTGAAGTCCCTTGACCCTCAGCAGGGTTAAGCCGGTGTGCTGGCTTTGTCTGGGATAGAGTTAATAGAGTTAATCTCCTTCACAGTAGCCAGTGTGGGGCTGAGGTTTGGGTTTGTGCTGGAAACAGTGTTGGTAACGCAGGGATGGTTTAGTGATGGCTGCGCAGGGCTCACACAGAGCCGAGGCCTTTCCTGCCTCTCACCCCACCCCACCAGCGAGGGGCTGGGGGTGCACAAGGAGTTGGAGGGGACACGGCCGGGACAGCTGACCCCAACTGCCCACAGGGACGTCCCAGGCCGTAGGGCGTCCCGCTCGGCACAGAGAGCTGGGGAAGGAGGAAGGGGGGACGTTCGGAGTGATGGCGTTTGTCTGCCCAAGTCACCGTCACGCCTGAGGGAGCCCCGCTGTCCTGGAGATGGCTGAGCACCTGCCTGCCCATGGGAGGTGGGGAATGGATTCCTTGTTTTGATTTGCCTGCTTGTGCATCTTTTGCTTTACCTATTAAACTGTCTTTATCCCAACCCATGTGTTTTCTCACTTTCACCCTTCCAACTCGCTCCCCCATCCCACCAGGGGCAGTGAGTGAGTGGCTGTGTGTGGCTTAGCTGCTGGCTGGGGTTAAACTATGACAGCCGGCACGCAGCCCGGGACAGGTAGCCACATCAGCAGCTCCACTCCTCCACTGGACATGCACCATCTGGAGCAAATGTGCACCTTGCAATAAAATAATACGCTGTAGAATATTAATGCTGCGCCAGTTTTTACAACTTATAAATGGAGGCTGCTTCATACCTGAAATTACCAAGTCCCAAGGAAACCCACAGGGTAATTACAATATGTAACTTGAAAATTAGCAGAAGGAGCTCAGCAGAAGTGAGAGATAAAGCTACTTCTGTCCACAGAAGAATCTGCCTAGTGATGCCGCAGTTTTATATTCAGAGACACGAAACACTTACATTAAAGCTCAATATAAGACATAAATTACTCCATTTGTAGCCACGATCACTCACAGCAGAGACACTGTGGATAAACCCTGCTTAAAAAAGGACTCTGCAAAAGAGAAAATGAGCTTTATACAGCTTCATCCACTTAATTAACAGTCTGCTTGCAGTGCTTACACTGAAGCATGGACAAATCCACACGCAGAATATGCTGGTGTGGTCACACTCCAATGCACGCTCCCCCTTGGTAGGTATGTCTCCTATCCCAGGAGAATATCTTTGCAACAGGATGCTTTCTTGTTTCTCTTTCCACTTTTCCAAGTGTTTTTTTCTTCCCATGGACAAAAAGCGAAGCGGAGCAGACTCAGCCTGTTGCTGCTACATGAGTCAGTCAAGTGACTAATGCCTCTCCCCCCTGGGTTTCCCTCCTCAAGCACATTGCTTCTCCAAAACACCATTTGATCTCACCTGGGACACCAAAGATAATCAGTCTCAGGCGCTGACACCACGCAGCCAGCTGGCTGTTGAGGCTGGAGGTAATCTGCCTGTCCTTTTACCTTCTGCGCCCATCAGCAGGATTAAAATCTCTGCGAGCAAACAAGCAGTCCCATAGAAAAATCAACACCTGGAGAGAGATACGAGGAGTGGCGCAGCAGCCCTGACTCTTCAGTAAGCAAGGGACTGTTTATCAAGCCTTTTTGATAACCAAGAGTGAACTAGGATCCGGATCAGTCACAGTCCTCATGGCTCACAAGGTTTCTGCTAAATAACAACCCCCAAATGAGACTGCATGGTGACAGTGCTCTGCAGCATCAAGGTCCCTCCCTTCCCAGGACTTACAAAATCCGAGGCACGATCAATCATATCAGACATGCACAAGAGGGTAAACACCCCTGATTTGGGTCTTATTTTCCGAGGTAGGGCTAGGATGGCATGGCTGCATTTGCGATGTGGGACTATTTTACCTGCTGTCCCCCCCAGCAGGGACCCAGCATGCCACCAGCCCCACAACTGACCACCTCACCGTGCTGCTGGGACTCCAGAACTGGCTGCAGCCCCAACACACCTTCAGCCACTTGGCATTGCCTGTGGGGGACAACTGTTAATTTAAAATCTATATTGAGCATCATTTAACCGTGCCCTTTAAATTATTTCAAGAGCTGTTTCCCAGTACACACTGAAGCTGCTTGTGGTTGACTTTTACGCAGGAGCCCGGGAAAGAGCAACCCAGTTAAGAGCTTCTGCAAGTGACAGAGGGAAGTTGCTGGGAAGAAGGAGAAACCAGGTAAAGCACGTCCTGCAATGTGGTGTATAATCTACAACAATAGAAAAGTCCTCTGGTGAAGGAAGTCCCCAGATTCCTGCCTTGAAGTCTAGTGCACCCCAAGCACCGGCAGCAGTTTTTCCCCCATTTCACGTGTCACTCTGCTGACACCTCCACTTGAGGCAGGCAAAACCATGCACTGGTATTTCCACTCTGGATCTCAACCTTAAGGACTGCATCAAGCTGGCCAGGTCGATGCCTACACCACAAAAAGAAAAAAAAAATAATCTCCCAGCCTAGAGAAAGCTGTGTAGATACCACAGACCCCACCTGGGGCAGGACTACGTAGTCTAAGGCTCCTGATGCCAATAGCTGTCCTGCTGCCATGCAGCAACATTTCCTCCTGCACGGGCACTGCTGGTTTTAAAGGAATCTGGGTCAGGTAAGGATTTATCATGATGTCTTTCTGGACAAATAGCTGCTCTGGTTCACATTTGGGTTTTCTCTGCAAGGCACTGACTACCACGTATTTCAGAGATACTTTTTGCAAAGCCTACTTATAATGCACTTGCCTCCCTTCAGGTGATATTTGTCAGATTCCTACTATGGAAATGTTTTTACCTCCTGACAATACCCTTTAGATAGTGCCTATGGAGGTGGATGACTCAAGCTTGACATGATGATTTCCATCCACCATTTTTTATTAAAAATACTCCTAGCGGTTTGTAATGTGAAAACAGAAGCTGGTTTTAAAAGGGATGTGGAAACCACAGAGTATGCACAAACTGCCACAATTTTATGTCAACCAACAACAGCCAGAAAATCTATATGTAAAACTTTCCCCCAACCTTAATTTATAATTTCATACATAGAAAACAAGAAGCATTTGGCAATAACATCCATCCAAGATCCCACCGTACTTCGTGGTCCCTAAGAGACAGGTTATGGATGGCCTGCCACTTTCAACTTCAACATTTACTGGATGTTACAAAGTTAAGTATCGCTGAATATAGCTTTCTGCAAGTTAATTCCTTTTGTGATGGTGATAGCTTCTAAAAACCTTCACACTACTACAGAACTGCAAATAGTGAACACCACTGCTAGGAATAGACAAGCCATCAGCAAAGTGACCTCTTATCTCTCCAGGCTCTTTCTTTGCTGCCAGCATAGTATTTAAGGCAGGATGGAAAAAAACAGTGCGGAGTTAAAGTCGACAGATGGCTGATGCAAGTCAGAAAAGTTTTCATAGGAGAAAAATAACCAGTTGGAGAAGAGACAGAGCAGCACCCTAAGCACGCTGCTCTGAATGGTGCACGTTCATCCAAAAGCCTAGACTCCCTCCCCCTTATGTTACATGAAGTCAGCGATATTTTTCATTTCCTGATCTCCATATTATCCTTCATCCACCACCTGCATGCTGCAAACCCAGAGCGTTTGCCGGTACTCACTGCAGGGACGTGCAGGGGCAGACACACTGCGTTTCAGCCAGGCTGTGCAGCGCCTTCACCCTGCAGCATCCCAGAGCCCACACTTGCAGAAATCCTTCCCCAAGTGAATGGCGTTGAGACATGCAATGCTAACCGTGAAAAAATAAAAAAAAAAATCCGCTGGAAAAAACCTGACAGATAAGGCACTTGTTTGAAGCCGTGAGCACAGAGGAGCATTATAGAAAATTCCCATCGACTTCCCCAGCTTCGATAATAATTTAATATGTGTGACTGGAATTTCTCAATAGGCCGGAACTCCCTCGGGACCAAAATCTCATTGAAAAAGAAACCAAGGAGAATTTGGCATCTCTTTCCCAGCCTGTAAGATTAAATGCAAATATGTTATTGGCATCGAGTTATCACAGCTTGATATATCCACAAAGCTCCCATACACTGACATTAACTTCTCAAGGAAGAACATTTTGTTACCCTGAGATAGTTTATGCTTAAAGACAGAAAGGCTATTTCTGTTTTGGGTTTGGGCAGTGAACAGTGGTACCTTCACCAATTACCAGCAGCACACCCGGGCACTGATCTAGTTTTAGTGACAAAACACAGTAAGGTAGTGGCTGCTGCCCTAGCATTACATAAAATTTCCAGTGGCCAGGCTGCACTCTGGTAGCTGGCACACAGAAGAGTATCTCCAGCTTCTTATGCTGCTCTGGCTTTAGCGGACACAAATCAAATCAATTCGGTACCACTTCTGTGTTTGCAGGTGGAAAAAAATGGCCTGAGGTTGAGCTTTTCTCTGCTAGGCTAAGAAGTGGGGCATATCTTCATGGCAAAGACACAAAGCCCTCGAAAATAGGTGTTTGTAAAGCAAAAGGCTGTCAAAAAAAACCCCCACAACTAAATTCTAACAAGAAGCCTGTGCTTAACAGCCACAGAATAAATGGATGATTAGTTAAAGTTCTCTAACCATTCTTCTGAAGAACGAGGGGGATACTCTTTGTGAAGAGAGATGAATGTACTCTGCTGCTCTCCAATTCAATGGCACAGTTATAATGGGGCACCGACCACATTAAATGGATGCAGCACTCGCATTAGCAGCGACTCGGCTGCTGCCTTCTCAAAAGACGGCTCCTCTACACCTAATTCACTTCATTTGCCGTTAATTAACGGAGATGATCCACAGCCTCTCGAGTGCTGGTTTCTCCCTGGGGAAGGCGGGTTTGGCCGTGGGGCTGTGCTCCGCTGCCTCCCGCAGCTGCTGCCCCCACCCCGGAGCTGCCAGGGGTAAGCAGTGCCAAGAGGGCTTGGAAAGCTTGTGGATCACCCTAGTGGCTCCAGTTGACAGCAGGGAGACACGGGAAGGATGGAAATGAGACTGGGCTTCCTTCCCATGTCCAGGCACAGACCATTTCCATGCAGAAAGCAGAGGACCAAATCAAGGACAAGTTTCCCTCATGCAACAGGGTGGCCCTGACAGTGGGTAAGCAGCTCTGAGGCCACTTGAATCAGCTCTTGACACGAGGCTGCAAATTTCAAAGGCAATTTCAGCAGATGTGCTCTAATCAGGTTAGACATAGCAGAAAAACCTTGGTTGTCTGCATTTGAAATAAACTGCAAGACCTCATCCAACAACCTCATGTCTGCTCAGCCAACCCCCATTATCCTGAATAGGGACAACAGCCACGCTTCACCTTGCAACACAATCTGTTGTCTATAGGATATACAGAAGCTAAGCCAGCTCAGGTCTGCTCACCAACTCAAATCTTTAAGCGAAGCTTCTGTAACTCAGGAGAAGAGCCCAAAGCTGCCTCCGAAGTCCTTGTGCTCCTGGGGTCTTAGCTAACCTGCATTGAAAGTGGTTTCTCATGTTGCATCTCTCACCTGGACTGTGTTCAGCACACACTCATTAGGAAGAGGAGAAGCAGTTACAAATACTCAGAAAACACTGTTTGTACTTTAGTTAATGTAAATCTCACAAAACCAAATCCAAAAGCTCCGAAGATGAAAAGGCTTGAAAACTGAAGTCTGATTTACCAAAGCACAGGTGAAAAGGGGGAGGGTGGGCAGAAATGTTGGCGGTCTGTTTTGCCAAAATGCTTCCAACCTGTCCTGGAAGGACCATTTCTACCTTACACCATTGCCTTTCTCATTTCCTGATCAAGTTCTCCTCTGAGACCATTGATTATGATCATGGCTTGTACCAAATGTCCACTGGGAAGCAAACCAAGAGCTTCAATTTGTTCCACAGCCCTCAAAGACCAGCTGTCAACAATATTAACTTTTGCTTAGAAATGACCCTGGTAAGCCACAAATTGCCTGTGAAAGAGACCTTCCCACCAGGAACCAGACTGTGAGTCTACCCGGCCTCACATCCCATCTGCAGGGCAGAAGGGATTAGCAGCAACCAGCTTCTAGGGAGGAAATTATGGGATCCTACAGGCAGCAGATGTGGACAACCTTCCTGGTAGCCTCTGCCAGCCTGAGGCTGATCTGTGCTCCAAATCACTGACCTGGAAAAGGAGTTTTAAAGCTCTTTTCAGCTTCTTAAACCACAACGCACCTTCATGCATGTTGTTATATTGAGACACAGAGAGAAAGTTCACTTCTGAAAGGCCACAAGGCAAATGAGAAGATTTTCTAGGAAGACAGATTCAGCTCTGCAGGTTCCCAGGAAAGGCTAAAGACATGTTTATAAAAAGATATTAGCCTAACTTTTTCTCTTGCCAAGTTTTGCCCATAAAAAGCAGCCTTACTCTTTCAAAAAAGCTGCCTTATTTCTAGGCAGAAGGATAAAATCTGAGGCTAAAATCAGTCTACAGCTCTCAACATAACTTTGGTCAGGGACCTTTTCTTTGTCCCTGATCTGCTGAGCCATCTCACTTCTGACCTGCGTTTTGATCCTTGCTTCACGGGGAGCATACCTCCAGTTACTGCATGGAAACACTACAGAGAAGGTGAAAACAAGTCTTTTCCCATTCCCAGCCCCTTTGGAAAACCACAAGGATGTTGCTCACCATCCAGTTCCTCCACTGAGATATTTGCTAGCTGTTCGCTGTCACTGCCAGCGGAGAGTGAGCGGTTCAGGTAGTTGCCTTTGTACAACAAGCCAGCTGTTACATGGTGGAATGGCATCTTCTCCCTGGGCACAAGAAAAAAGAAAAGAGAAAGGCTTATTTTAATTATTTGTCTTTGTTTTATCTGAATAGTACAATCGCCTGCCTTGAAAGAGTAGCTGGACCAAAGCATCCTACACCAGGGAATGCGCACTGAAGTTGGGTGCATGATTGATGGATTGCAGATTTTATTTGCTGTCTAAGACAGGAGCTAAACAAATAAACAAAAAAGCAGCAGCTTCTTCTTTATGCCAAACAAGAGTTAGCAGAGATAGAACAGCAGTGCCTTAGGAAAGTATGACTCTCTAGCTCTCATACTGCAGCTTTCAGCCTAGAGATTTGCTATTTGATAATAATTATATAGTGCATAGTGGTCTACAATGACATGCAATTAGGAAGGCATAGGATCCAGCAGCACAACTGTCAAAGCCATGCAAGAGTCTGGACACCAGCTCTCAGACCCTGCTCTGGAGCATCCAGATCCCTAAGATGGCTCAGCCCCTGCTGCCCAGAACATCCATGCTGAGAGAGACACGTGTCACACCAGTGCCTCTGCTCCAGGCCCAGTGGCCCTCGCTGAAAGAAGAAAATTCACATTCAAGCAGGGCCCAACAAAGAACATTTTCATCTCACAAATATGACAGCTATGGAAAAATACTGCTCAATGGGAGGCTGTAGCAGAAAAGTGTTTGCAAACTTAGCAGGTATAAACACCGCAGCCTAGTGAAGGGCAGCCATCTGCACAGACAAAAGTGGAAATTACTGTCAGCAGCACTTACACATTGATTTAGGATACACAAGAAAGAAGCAAGTTTGCCAAAGTCAATTGAAATATTAAGAGGAAGATTTGTCATACCCTTGGCTGGTTTCAATCAGTGCAGACCCATCATGGGCCTATTGCATTTTATACTGTACATTTCCAGCAGATATAAATCAGCAGAGTCAACAGAGCCACCCAGACATCAGCAGAGGATCTGGCCCAGGGTCTCCGCAGGGGCTGGAAGGTGGCCAGGACACGCTGGGCAGTACGGTTTGGAACGGACCATTAATATAAATTTATATGGCAGCTTTGGCAGATCTCACTCACACCAGTGGGGGACACAGCCCTTGGAAACAAACTCCAAGGGCATTCTCACTACAGCCATGCCAGGACATCAGCTTGCTTTGCATAAAGAAATAAGTGCCACCTACTGAATCGTTCTCCAGCCAACACTACAATTACAAGGATGATCTGGCTCTTACTCAGCCATATGTTCTTACCACAGTCAATAAAACAAATATATATATATACATATACATATCAATGCATTTATTTTGTAACAAATGCCTTCTTGCCTCACTGAGTTAGTAAAAGCTTTAATAGACTAACCAAGAGCAAACTAAACTCGAGACACAGGAAAGCAAAGAAGAAAAGCCATGAGGTTTCTCTTGCACTGCTTAGCACGTACCTAGAATTTCTCTTGCAGTAATTATGTAAATAAATCCTAATCGTAATTTTAAGTATTTTTATTTGGGAGCCAGTTTCTTCAGCAGCACATTAGAAACCGTAAACAAGGTTTTCTTTTTCATTAAGCATATCTGCAATTTCCCAGCACTTGCCAATTAATGTATTTCATTTTGATATATTGCTCACTCTGACATATTGCTCTGCACTAAGATGGGAATTTTACCTACCCACAGGGAGACACACAGGCAATACCAGCTTTGGTACTGCTCTAGGTGCTGACAAGCAGGGCTGGAGAGACACTTCCAGCCCTTTACACCATCTTCATTAGCTGCCAGGCCCACCAGAGTATTCAGGCAGCGATCGATCCATGTTTTCTCTCAATAATCACACATGCAATGTAAAAGCAATTACACTGATTTTCAAAACCCTATCAAATTAAGGAGATTTAAATTTAACACCTGCAGCAGCCCAGGCGGAGCTTTGGGTGAGCTTGCACTGCAAATGCACCCGTGGGGCTGAGGACTGATGCCAGCACCGACCTCCCCCGGCCCCTGGGCAAAGGGAGCTCAGCCCCTCGCATTCCCTGAGCTCACACATGGTCAGAATAGCTGCAAGCCATGGATTCAGGAGCACTAAAGCACTTCTGAAATAATTTTCTGCACCTTTGCTTCTACAACCACAAAAAAAAAAAAAAAAGACGACACACCTCCCCTGAGGGCTGAAGTGCTTAAAATCAGCTCCCACCTGGGATCCTGTACTGCATTTTAGTACCAGGGGGGACGACCCATGACATCATAGACTGAGAAATCCTGGATTAAATTCCACTGCCTAGGTATATTATTTTTTTAAAAAAATTGCAATATTATTCAATAGAAACCCTGCAGAGCTGCTGGAATTCAACAGCTCTCAGCCTGCCTCCAATTTTAACAAGAGGCACTCAAAACTGGACCAGCAGCAGCTCCAGCACCAGATGTCCAAACAAGGATGTGCAGCCGCACTTCAGGAGCACCCAGCATCCTGCAGACGGCAGCCTGCTGTCAAAACTGAGCCTGCGCAGCGGGAAAAAATGTCAAAAAGGGGCATTGCAAAGTGTGGGTTGCGGGAGAGTTCATAAAGCAACGCACCACATTTGGCAAAGCACCCTATGTTGAAGCACATACAATGATTAATGGGAATATGTAGGCTCCTGATGCCTGTCTGGGAACAAGAGGTCCGTCCTAGCACAGCAGATTGGTCCAGGCTCGTTTTGAATTCAGCCAAAATGTCCGTGTTAGAAACACGGTAATCTCAAGCTTGTCTGTGGCTGTTCCTTCCAGCGCGAGCTGAGACCCCGGGTAAACTCAAGCCATAAGTGAACCGGTGCTAACAGGATCCATCCCACACCATGGTGATGCCCTTCCCGGGCACTCGGTCAGCAGCAAATGCTGAGTGCAGGGTGCTGACAGCTTCCTATCTCTTCAGCATGTTAGATTTGCAGCAATGTGCACTCACCTCCTCTGGATGGAAGCCAGGAAGATGCCCCGGCTCGTGCCCCATTTTACAGAGCTGTACAACAAGCCTCTGAGCAGGCAGCTAAGCAGTGAGCTTTGCTCTCCATCTCCAAACAGTCAAGACAGACACATTTTCCACTGAGCAACTTGCAAACTGAAAGCAGTTTTCAAAGGCATAGTGGGATTTTGGAGCAATGAAATCTCCTTGAATAATATCATGAAAACATTGACATTTAACCAAAAAGCCCTCAAAGAACCCATAAACATGTGTATGGAAATGTTACCATGGTACCTTGCCAAGGTTTCAGTCTCTGCGCCAAGCTCACCAGCAGGTTACATCCCCCGTAACGCCCGGCAGCAGCACTGCCAGCCTCGCTCTTTCCTTTCAACACAGCCACATTTGTGAAATTTATAAGATGTTCATAAGCAATTTGCCGTCAGGGAAAAAAGGCAATTACACGATGCTCACATGTCTACGCTCACTCTGGTTTGCATTCTTCACCAGCTCTTGTGATATGTTTTTTAAAAAGGCTTTCAGACCCAATTGAAAATCCACATGACTGTTAAACTGGAAGGTTTAGCTTAAGTATCAGTCAACGAGATTGAATCAGGACCAATTTGTATTGACCTTGGATATCCCTTGGTGGTTATCAATTTGGAAAAGAGTTCTTGCTAGCCTCTCTCCTATGTGCAGGACAAAATGATGCCCAGGAGTTGATCCTGGTTTTACAGCCTCAGGCACATAACACACAACACAATTTGCACTGCCTGGGTGTTATGCCTGGCCAGGATCGTGTATTTGCCTTCTCTACTCATCTGTAATTTGGTGGATCCCGGGCTGCTGCCCAGCAGGTTGTATGCCACCTGGACTAACAGGTTCCGGATGTCAGATCAGCCCCACAGCTACTGCCCCACAGGTGTCAAACAGACCAGGCAGAAACAGCGCTGGTGGGGAAACACGGGAAGATGGTAAAATTGAGATCTCCATCTCTCCCACAAATCTGGCTGAGGTTGAGCAGAAGGTTCAAGCTGATACTATGGGAAAACACACATACATGGGTGGACCAGGACGCACGTGCAGTACAACATCGTAAGTTTCATTTTCTTAGGAAACCAGGCTAAAAAAAAATACAGGAATACATAGAAAATCCATGAAGCAACCAGATGGCAGGGAAACTGGAACAGTAACTGTAAAGTCCCCCAGCTCCCTCTAAAACCCTTTAAAAATTCATCAAATAAAGATGCTTCTCCATGGGCAGAGCAACACTGTAACATGTAAGGCAAATAAAAGCAGTGACTTCCAAAAAAATTATCTCGTTTTTCCCAGAGCTGAACAACTGCCATTATCTTTTCAGGTAGGATGTGTAGCATCTAACTGGATCTAAAGGCAAGAGTGTAGCCAACAGACCCCGAGTATCACCTGGGAAATTTCTGGGCTATTTAATCCTCCATGATGTGGGCACAACGCATCAGTCAGGGGACACAACCAAATTTCCAAAGTCTTCACTGCTATCTCGGTACATTTTCCTTCCCTTGGTGCCCATGCACCAGTCCCTTCCCTCTCTCCCAGGGAGGCAGCAACAGCTGATGGTGGTGGTTCACCCGAGCTCTCTGGCACTGGAGTGACTGAGCTGCACTAAATCCCCGTGTCTGTGTTTGTAGCAAATATAGTTAAGGGAAGACAAGTCAAGAGTTTTGTTGCGGACACATGGCTTTGGCAAAATCCTTCTGCTATCACTAGGTCACTTTGTCCCTTATCACCTGCATTCACTGTTGCTAACAATAGCTTTAAAGATTTTTTTTTTTTTAATTTATTTTGTGCAAAAACTTGGCACCACAAATGCAATATGAGCCCAAGCTACCAAAGGAAAGTCTGAAGGGCCCAAAGAGCCTCATTTTGGCATTGGGAGGAGCTCTGAGGATGCAGAGAAGGGGAGCAGATCGAGAGCTCTGTAACGAGGTGTGAGGATTTAAGCTGCTGCAATAAAACGCAGAAGTCTTGTTTAATCCGCCTCAGCTCAGGTATGTACAGAGACACAGGAATGAAAGTGTGCTCAGGCATACGGCTTTTTCTGTAGCTACAAATCAATACAAGTGGGTCTTGGAAGGGCGCTTGGGATTGTGAAAAATAAGGTCTGGTGCATAGGAAGCCCTAAAAAAAAGCCCTAAAACAGATCCTCCCAGGTGGAACATCTTTGAGGAAGTTTGTATTTTCTGACTATTGATACCAATAAAGCCAAATTCCCCAAAACACATGGAAAGGCACATTTGGGCTATATATAAACAGATCTATTGCAAGAAGAGAAAGACAAGAACCTCCTTGCTACCAGTTCACTGCTGCAGCCTGCACAGAGCAGTAAACACACTGGACCATTTTTGAAAGCCAAATTTCCTCAGACTGTAATGCAAAGTCATCGGGTTGTGAGTGCAAGTGAGACCTAAAGCTTCCTCGGAAAGGTTTTTTTTCTTCACTTCTGGAAAACAGGAGTGCTCCCACTTTCTGGGATGAGGCTTACTTATCAGAAGCCAGATGCAGCATTTACACACATGATATTTTCAGCAAATTAATCCATTCAGATTGGTTTCATACCTTTCACAAGGATGTATAGACTGCAAACATGAGACCTT
This sequence comes from Athene noctua, assembly GCF_965140245.1. Taxonomy (NCBI): domain Eukaryota; kingdom Metazoa; phylum Chordata; class Aves; order Strigiformes; family Strigidae; genus Athene; species Athene noctua. The sequence goes on from NC_134055.1 coordinate 11,891,245, forward strand.
AATTGACAGTGCACACACATGGTGGTGATACAGGTACAGACTAAAACTGGCCCCCAGGACCACTTTCAGCCCTGGCCCTCCATACCCACCCTCATCCTTATCACACCTTACATGGCATTCGTGATGTGATTATTTATTGGCATAAGCCTAAGAAAATATTCCCCTATTTCAGACAATGACCAAGAAAATGGAGATCTCCTTACTGGTAGATACTGGGTTGGGATGCAAGCAATAAAGTTCCCCATGGTGATCAATGAGTAAAACGACTTTACAAACCTTAGACCATTTTCAACATTGAAGGATGTAACTGGAAAAAGAGTCCTCTGAAATGCAGAAAAGAAGGTCTGAGTGACAAGCCTAATGGATGTAGTGCCACAGAGACACTTCGTGAGCAACAAACTTCCAGGTTCAAGGACTACAAAGCAGTAGGAGTTTCAGATGGTTTTGTGCTGTTTTTTTCCCCACCTTCTCCAGAAAATTTGAAATTAAAAAGAAGAGGAAGGTCACTTCAAAAGACATCACATCACTAAACAACTGATGCTTCACAGCTGCCTTTGAATTCTGCATGGCAAAAAGGAAGAGCTGTGGATGCCAGGTCAAGTATAAAATATATACATTTCTTTCTGAAAGCTGAATGTGTGAGAACACAGTGGGACAGTTTTAAACCATAGTTGTTGTTTGTTATTTTTTAACTATTCTCAGTTTAAACTGCAGGAGAAGACTGCAATGACTTGATAGCTCTGTATCTCCAGGGCAAGCACATCACACACTAAGGGGATAAAGACCCCTTTCCATTCCCAAACAGGCCTAAACCTGCATAATTAAAGAACCATCATAATCAGCTCACCAGCATTCCACCCATTCACCCAAGCTCCTCTTAGCCCCCAAACACATCCTCGCCTCTTGCAGCCAGCAATCCCAAGCTTTTTTGCTGACCTCTCCCCAATTTCTGCCACTGAGCCACTTTCTGCTACTGCTGCCCCACTCTCTGGGTTGAATTTAGCCAGGATTAGTAAAAAAATTTCCACCTTCTTATAAACCACAGGTGTTTTTGAAAGCTTCTGAGCTGATAATGAAAAGTAAAATAAAATAAATGTCAACAACACAACAACAATCTCTGAACGTTCTGCACTTCCCCCTCTAGTAATTGTAGCTCCTCTACAAGACAGCAGGACCCACGGCATGCATCATCCAGGGGCTTCCAAGAAAGGGCTGTCTGAGGACACTGTTAGAGTTTATGAGAGGAAAACAATGCAGACTACTAAAAAGCTCTAAAAACTCAAGGTGAAGGGCTTCTGTGGTGGGAAGCTGAAGTCTATAAACATGCAAATCGGAAACTAAGGAAGAGTTTTTAATGGCAAAGGTGATTAACCACTGGAACAAGTGACACATTGCTGCCTCCCAGACAAGACCAAACGCCTTGCTGGAAGACACATTTTAGCCAAGCGCAAGCTACTAAGCCTGGTACTGGAGTTAACGGGGTGAAATCTAATGGCTTGTGATATACTGTTTTCCAGACTAGGTGTTCTGACACTCCTCCTGGGCCTTAAAAACCAGGCCATGGTGAAGACACCCTGAGGGGCCGAGCAGCATCGGTGCCGAGATGAGAACACGTGCAGCTGATGGACCTGCCAGCTCCCTCAGCGCTGTCCCAGGCACCTTCCACCTCACCTTAATTTCATTTTTCCTTGCAAAACTGTCTGGTTAATACTCCCAAGGGGAGCAATGACCACCCTGTGCCCACACCCAGGGACTCCTTGCCAGCATGCAGCAGCGGCTCCTCCTGCCCCCCTGCCCCGCCCCAGCAATCGGCTTCCCCAGCGCTCAGGAGATGGGGTACAGACAAAGTCAACACTGAGCATGTTTAGCTGAGCATACATTGCAGGTCCGTGGTGCAAGCAGGCTTTGTACCATCATCTGCATCTCCTCAGACCATTATACTAACCCCTCAACAGTCAAAATACCAGATTTCTCCTTCTCTGGGATACTCAGCTATTTTTTTTCCGAGTGGAAGAACACAAGATAATACATAACTGATGGCATAGGGTACCAAAGTCTGTGTCGGCAGTAAGAAAAAAAGTATTGCAGAGCTTTTAGCTGAGATGAAGAGAATGTCAAAACAGCGAGGAAATGTCACTGGTGCATCTTCAGCCCCCCATAACGCATTTCCAACATGTTTCCCTGCTCTGTTTAACTCTTTTCTCCTCCACTCACAACTGTTGAGTCTGTGCCTTATTGAGAGTGTCTCCAGGACAGTTTTCTGAGGATGCTTCTGTTCATTTACTCATGTCCAGTTGCCTTCACAGGCATAAATCAGACATGAAGACATTATTAGCAGCAATTCCTGGCACCCCCAGCACACTGAGCAAGCATCCTATTTAAGAAAACAATATACAATGGATTATTCATAACAGACTGAGTGCGTCACAGATGAGTAATTATAAACATGAAATATATCAATAATGACAATTCTTACAGCAGATTTAACAAAGTAACATGCTACAAATAGACTGTTGGTTGATTATGTATTATTAATGAAATGCCAAAACATTTAGGTTTTTTAACAGGACAATTAATTACTCCCAATAAATATGACTTATGCCAGGCCTCTTCTTTAAAGGACGCTTTTGGACTTCTGGTGAGGGCTATTTTTTAAAAGCAATAGTTGATGGTTCCTACAGAAAGTTCCCTAGGAGCAATGAGGACTGGAGCCATCGACATATATAAATGAGCCAAAAGGTAATTAAAGAGTTGAGGGTAACCATAACACTGGAATAATTTTCTTATAAATTGAGGTGGATCATAGTGTACGATTCAAAGCAAGATACGCTCTAAGCACTTCCCCACTGCAGACATTCAGGACCATTAGTTTCCTCGGGAAAGTGTCCATACACTTACTATGGCCCAGCTTTAAAAGAAGATCAAGATTTAAAAAGAGGATCCCAGTTTCTTGGTGGGAGATGGTCAACTGACTCAAATGAAGACCTGCCCCAACAGAAAGTTTCCAGAGCCACCGGCCTGGTTGTTATTATTAACTACTATTAGGCCAGGAACAGGCTATGGTGAGACAGAGTTCAGAGACTGTTGTGCTCAGGCGCCACTTCATGCAGGAAACTGGAATTACCAGCTGCCTTTGGACGCACAGAACTTGCAGCACTTCTGCAGATGGTGGCCAGGCGTCCATCAAATGGTGCACTGTCCACCCAGAGCAGCTGTTTAACACCAACCTCTACACTGTTCAGCTGCTTATGGGAAGAGTATAGAGGTAGATCTCAAACTTGCAATGACCTCTGTATGTGCCCAGCGCTTGGCAGGAATGGAGCTCCTCCGAGGGGTAAGCCCTGGAGATCTGATGCTGCAAAGCACTGAAGCATTCCCTGGACTCAGAGGGATCTCAGCACATGCTGGAGCGCCTCGTTGTCCAAGACCTTAATTCACGAGAAACCAGATCCTACCAGAGAGAGCTGAGCTGCCTTGAGAAAGTCTGCACTTCTTTCTTCGCGAGCTACCGGTCTTTGGAAGATTATAGTAAAGCTGTTCCAATAAACCAAAATGGTCATTTCCTGCTGGAGCACAGTATTTAGCTCTTGGGGTGGCACAAATTACAGCATCCTTATTTTTATTTCAGTATTTATTTGAAGGAAATGTACAACAGAAATCTGATGCTGGCTGTATTTTAAATCCATGAGCACTCTGTAAACAAGCTAGACCCAGAGAGATTTGCATGTTTCTTCTTGAAACATAAGGAGAACCAGTGAGACAGAATAATTGAAAACAGTTATGGAGACTTCATTTTCTTGTTTTTCCTGGGATTTGCTCTTGGGCTGGCTGCTCCCAACCTTAATACCTGACAGGGATGATCAACTATTTGGAATCTCATTTGCATAATAGTTGATGTGCTGACAGCTCTCCATGGGGAAATCACTGCCCTGGCGGAGGTCAACAATACGCAGAGAAAAAAATAGTGTAGCGAGGGCCTTTTTCTTAAACCACAGTTTCTAAAAGGGGTCAGAGCAGAGTACCTAAGGTCAAGGATGAATACATAAATATATCTCAAAGAACACATTACTGTGACATCCTTGGCAGCCTCTAGATATGCCCTCAGACCCTTTGAGAAGCTTGCCAATCAGCAGCACCAATATGTCTGGGTCTTCAAATGCATGAGGCACGCTTCCCTCAGGGCCCGGTGGGGGGCCCACAGCAATTATGGGAGGGGACCGCAAAACTCCAGTTATCTTCACTGGGACAGGTTGCAAGCATCAGCAGTGCTCATCCAAGCCAACAGGCTATTTACTTAGCTGTTTGCCTAAGGCTTTGCAGGGTTGGGTAACCCTTCAAACTGATCGTATCTACGCAAACAGCTACGGTCCTGCAAATAGAGGAGAATGAAGAAAACCTCATTAAAGTGGATCAATCCCGGGAAGGCAGAAGCTCACTCCAACTCATTAAGTTCACTGAGGTTCTGCCCTACTGACCTCTTTGCAGAATCAGGCCCCCGGCAGGAAGCGAATGCAAGTGCAAAGCGAATTTAGGTTAGGAAGGAATTAAGCCAAACTGCAATTTGTGCGAGGTATCAGTGGCGGCTGTTCCCGCGACTGAACAAGCTTCCAGCTTCTCGGGCTTGCTCAGGTCATTGTTTAATGTGCCGGCATCAAAGATACAAAGATCCCAAGGAAAGTATTTGCACAGAGATGCTCTCCCTACGCACTCGTGACCACCGTGCTGTCACCTGTGCCACCCCACGCGTGCATCCTCCAGGACACTAAGTGACCACAGGCAAACCCAGTATCTGCTTGTGCCCTGTTTAAAAGGCGACGCAGATGGATTTTGACCCTTTCTGCATTTATAAATATCCAAAACCCTTCTGCAGATACCATGGGGATGAACTTCAGTAAACACACATGACGATGGAAATACAGGAAGGGTAAGGAAGTGGAACGTCTCAGAGAGCCCCAAACCAGGACCTCCACTGAGCTCTCTCCAGCACTGCTGGGCATCGGTTCACTGCTGGGGGTTCAGAGACAAACACAGCAGCCGCTGTGCCTCAGCACCCCGCTTTGCAACATCTGCACCCTGAGAGGTAGCCACCGAAGCTGCTGGGATGCCAGCGCAGCGGGCTAAGGCTACAGGCAATGAACAGCATGGATCTGAAACCTCCATCCGGGTTAAATGGCTCAATAATGTATGAAAAAGGGAGGTATATGCTGTCTGAAAGCTTCAGCTATGAAGAGACCTAACGACAGTATGCAGTGCAGATGCTTAAGGTTTTCTTCTATCATGCTGTAAAAATGTATATACAATTATGCCCAGTAAGCCTCCACAAGCAGATATTAAGTTCAAGGAATGAGAGGGCAGTTTTAGAACCACCCACTGAATTTCTATACATTTTCCATGTCCTGCCCATGACTTCAGGTTCAACAGACTAAATCCACACTGTGGCTTTAATTACCACTGCTTAATGTCTTTATTCTGAGAAACATTTTCACATTTTAGTGCTTTTATCAAAGTAGGCTGCATTTAATTAAAAGCAGACCTATAAAACAGTTTTGTTTCTACTGCCCTCTTTTCATGATAGCCCAAGTACTATTGCATAATACCCAGTATTTACTTTAGTTTCTTGCTTACACTTTTAACACTAACCACATTCACAGGTTAAAAATACAATTAAAGCCTACCCAGTCTTGCAAAGCTTCTCCATATGTATCAGTTCACCCAGTTAACAGCTGAGCTAACTAATGTATCTTTAGCTGTGGACTGTATAAAAACTGAATAAAACTGACTTGGTATTGTTTACGGACTCATAAAAAATAATTTCAGTTTACCTTAGCAAGCCACCTGGCTAAAATGAACACTCTCAGACCCATTCGACATTCCCAAAATATTCTAAAAAGGCTCTGGCTGTTTCATTTTACATCTCCTAATAGATTGCCTGCCATATTTCATGCTGAATCAATAAAGTTATATGTGCACAAATCGACTAAAATGATGTTTGCTGGTATTTCCAGTGCAAACAGTTTCTCAGTGGGTATTTTCTTCAGTTTACAATAATTCTGGAAGACAAAACATGCGTAGTACTACCACCTCGCTACTGGTCAAGCAATGATTCTGCTTAGAAATTAGGTCATTTAAAGAAAAATAAAATTACTTGCATTGCATTGTAACTTACAGGGGAAGGCTTTCAGGAGGCTGTGTGAGATGCATGGGACCAGCCATTTAAATGTACCAACACCAGGCTGGGATTTAGTCTGCTGAAGGTAAGCCTGGACAAGTGGCCCCAAAAATGTTGTTTGTATATCCATCTATATTTATATATACCCATATATCATGATATGGTAGGAATAAGCTGCATCAGCATAGTCCTCAGGCACGTTATGATTGGACAAAAACTGCATGATAATGAAGTCAGAGAGTGTGAGTACGGAGAGAGGAGATACGACCCCATCTCCCCAGGAAGCTAAGACAGAAAAAGGAGATTTTGTTTAAATTAACCTTTGTGCAAACTATTTCTCTTTAAGTGTGGTTTTTTTGTTTTTCTGTTTTTTTGTTTTTTCTATTTGCACGACAAGTTTTGCCCTCGGATTCAATAGCAGGGACATGTCTGCAAAGTGTTTTTGTTCCCTGATGAAATCCATTAGTTTGCAGGATCGGGCCCCAGCCTGATCCTGCCCCATGGAAAAGTTAAGGGGAGATGTGAGAACCAGATGAGGTCTGCACACTACCAGAGAGCACAGGACCAGAAGCCAGCTCCTGCAGGATGGAGCCCGACCCACAGCAGAGCCCTGCGGTCCTTACTCCACCTGAAAGTTTCACCCAGTGCAGGGCTTGGCCTGGCTCCACCACCCTCCTCATCCCTCACCGCCCGATTGGGATTCTGCCCAGAGATACACGAACTGGAGCCAGGGCAGAGTGTTTATTTACAGGTGCAGTGCGGAGAGGATTTATCTACCGGTACAGTGCATACTCTGAGGAAACAGTTAAGCATCCACAAAGACTCCAAAAACTGAAAGGATGAAGCTTCCTCTACCAAACCCTTCCCAGAAATAAACAGTCTCACCACCACACATGCAAGCCAGCCGGGAAAGGATGCGTGCAAAGACCCTCTCCCAGCCCAAAAGAAGCCAGCTGGAATACTCGTTGTTAAAAAATGGCATTGGGAGCTCTTACCTGGTAAAATTTGTATTCCCAGCTACCAGCACACCTACAGCAGCACCAGGCTCTCAGGGGGCATCGCGCGAGGGTGCAGCGGCAGATTGGTGCAGGTCATGGAAGTTTACAGCCAGCAGCAAAAAAAACCAAACCCGAAACCAAACAAAAATATCCCCCAAAAGCCACAACATGACCCAAATGATATCCCTGCAACGGTTGTCTCGTTACAAACAAGACGAGATGAAGGAGGGGTTTTTACTTGCTCTGAGGCATCATATGGAGCTTAATCACAGGCAGTTACGTATATGGTTCTTTTGGCCTTCAATCAAGTGTGTCATTTCAGTGGCAGCTGCCTACGTGATGTAAGCAACATGGGTGATCCAGTCCTTTGCCAATCACGGCCTTGTGCAGCTATTTTACAGCTGAACAATGGGGAAAATCGATTTCCCAGGCAATGAGGAGGTCCTCTTGTAGTCCAGCAAGTACATCGAATGAGACGGGATCACGCACCTCTCCTCCGGCAGAGTCACAGGCAACCACAGCCCGGCCAGACCTCAGCGAGCTGCTCCCACAGCTGATCTCGTCCCGCTATCATTTCCCATCTGCATCCCGGCGACTTCCAACACACTCCAAAAGCCACCGAGAGCCGAGACAAGCTTGCAAGGCGCCCAATGAATTAGCGCGACACGGCGCGGCGTGTACTAAGGGGGATGCAGCTGCTACATGGAAAACAGTAAAACTTGGTGGGTGGAAAAGGTCTGAGCTGCTGGTGAGTAACAGGAGAAACAGCTCACACTCAGGACACCAGCAAAGCACGGCAGCTCAGCCTTCCTTAATGCATTCCTTTTGCTGTTCAAGTGGGTAAATCAGGAGGCAATCACTGCAAATCATGTATTAAATCTGGTGATTGAAATTATATCTGAAATAAAATGAGGCTGGGCTGAATACATTAAAGCTATTAGTAGGCATCTGGGCGACCAGGCAGGACTCTCTTTAGGAGTCTTTTGGTTGCTGACAGCGGCATCAGGAGGTGTTTGGGGCCAGATTCCTCCGTCGCGTACATTTGTTGATTTTGACAGATTCATTAAGACCCCATCTATTCAAACAGATGGCGGATGCTCCCTCTGCTCTGGGATCTTCGTTCTTATCTAACTCCACAAGAGCAGGACACTGCATAGATACTGAGCGCTTATTACATCATCCAAGGTATGAACGAGAAGAGGGCCCAGAAATTAAGAAAAAGGTTTTCTGGGCAGTAAAAGTGATGTGACACCGCTCCATGGCAACTTGTGTGCCCCTCTCCACAACCACGCGTGTGTGTGTGTGTGTACCCGCAACCGCACACAGCCAAAGGGGAGGGGGGGGGGGGGGGGGGGGGAGATAAACACCCGTGAACAAACCACACACGCGAGGGGGACGGGGTAACAAGTGCTCCCGTCAGTGGGGAGGGGATGAGCATCCACACCCGCAGACACCCCGCACACACACACACACTCCACCGACATCCCCGGCCCCCGCTGCACCCCGCGGGGGACCGCTCCGCCGCCGCCCCGTCTAAGCAAGTCGGTAGGGCTGGACCAGCCCCTGCCCCGGCCAACAGGTCGGTGTCCCCCCCCGGGGAGCACCGGCTGCCCCCCACCCGGCGAGGGAGGGTGTTTGCAGGGAGCCGGCTGCGCCGGCTCCCTGCAAACACCCCCCCTCGCCGGGTGGGGGGCAGCCGGTGCTCCCGATTCTTCGCCGGGGTCTCACCCCTCTCCTCGACTCACCTCTCCACCAGCCGGCTCTTCTGCCACAGGTTTGCTCAGCTCCTCTTCCCCCCCCCCCCCCCGCCCTCCTCCTCCTCCAGATCGCTCCTGGCCGAGTTATTCAAAGGAGGATGGAGGGAGGAGGCAGAGAGAGATCTGGGCGGTGAGGATGGCGGAGGAAAAAAAAAAAAAAAAAAAAAAAAAAAGAAAAAAAAAAGCCAAACCAGTAAAATAATACTAATGATAATTTACAAAAAAAAAGAAATAAAAAGAGGCAATGGCGAGCGCGGCGCGGCGCGGCAGCGCGTTGCGGCTCAGCGCCCCATGGCCCCGCAGCCCCCAGCCCCGCCGCGCCGCGCCGCGCTCCCCCCCGGCAGCCCCCGGCCAGGGCGGCGGCGCAGCGCCCGCCCGGGAAACACCCTCCGCCGCGGCCCACCTTGCGGCAGGGCCCCGCTAACCCCTTCCTCGCCGGCACCTCGGTGCCAGCCACCCCCTCATCCCACCCCCCCCCTCCCTCAAGCCCCCGAGGGATGCTGCGCGCAAGGGGAGAGGGGCCAAGCTGCGGGTGCTCCATCCTCCGCCGGCTCCCCCCGCCCGTCTTTCCTCCCTCCCGGAGGCGACTGGGAAAGAGCACAACCCCAAATAGTCCCCGACCTGAAAGGAATCCCTAATGTGGGGCTGAGCCCCTTAGAAAGTTGGCTCCCCGAATGCTCTCCAGCTCTCCTTTTTAGCGTGAAGAAGGGGGGGTAAAGCTGCCGGTTCTGTTTTTAAGAAACAGGAATGGAGGAGAAGAAACCATGTCTGCACGTGTCTCCTGGGCTCCTCTGTGCATAAAGGTGTTCCCCTCTCTCAGCCCAGTGTCCCGGCCCAGCCAGCCTGACCCTCTGTTTGATGCTGAGGAGGGCAGAGGAGCGGAGGAGGCAGCTACAAATCACAGATGCTGGAGCTCCGAGGAGGGGGGTCCTGACTTCTCCAGAGTGAAAGAGCAAGTGCTTGAAGGAGTGTGCTTCTCCCGGCTTGCTGAGCATCTCCTCGGGCTTCTCAGCTGAGCTAAAACTACCACCGTGGATCAGCCACGGGACACCTTTCCTTACTGCAGTCATCTTCAGTAGGTTGCCAGAGCTCGGTGGAGCTCGCCTGTCTTTCCAGTTCCCTTTCTGAATGCACCAGAGGCACACACTCTTTGGATTGTGCCCAGTACCAGCAAACCCACCAAAAAAAAAATCCATACCAGGGGGCAGCTGGACCAGGGTACCTCCAGTGGGTGAAATCTAGCTAAAGACAATTTAGGCTAAATACATGGAGAGATGTTCTGACTGTGAAAGCAGCTGACTGCAGCAGAGTCTGTAATGGGAACCCAACACTCAACTAAAACTGCCTCAGTTGGATCTGGAAAACAGCCTGGAGAGCCACCCGGCATCTACGGCAACACTCCCACAACCGTGTAAGCATTGAACAAAGCTTCAGAATAAGTGTCAATTCTATGCCTCAAAGGTATTTAATTCACATCCTGCCTGTGTTGCACTTTTCTGATGTAAAATCCTTCTTGTGTCCTTCCTTTCAGCCTCGTGGGTCATGCTGGGATTTTACCATCGGAAGGAACGTGATCACCAGCTCAGGAACCATGGGCAGAGGGATTTTTGCTTTCTCTGCTCCCTATGCAAACTAGAAATCCCATCTCTATTGATATTAAACAATTTTTTCTTCACCAGCTCAGCTGTCTTGCCCAAGGGTGGGATTTCTGCGTCCCGCTGCCCCTTGCCGAGGGCCCGCAGGCTGCCTGCTCACCGGGTCCTGGGCCTGAATGGAGATGCAGGAATTTAGCCATGGTCTAAGTCCTTTATAAACCATCAGGGCTGTGCAGGCCCCACCACATCCTGCAATTTCACCATTTTTATTAAGTTGCTGGCATTCGCGTGTCCAGCGAGAAGGTGATTCCTGTTCCAGCAACATGGCCCTCAGCATCGTCAGTGGAAGGTGACTGATGGGACCGAACACTGTTTTATCAGGGAGACACTCAGATCCATCTCTTCATGTCCTTTTGATTTCTTTTTTCCTTGATCTGTAAAGAAACTTTCACCTGTGACTCCCTCAGCTTCATCTGGGCTGCTTATGTGAGTGAAGTGGGGGCAAAGACCCTCATTTGCAGAACATTATTCCCTGCCTTTAGCTAATTTCCTTTCCTTCAGCTCTGGAAGACATTAGCCAAAAAGGTTCCAACCTTCATGGCTGAAAACAGTAGCTGGAAAATCCATTAGGCTTATATATTTGTTATTAAAAATTGTTAAAGGACCAAGTTCTCATTAATACCTAAATATATCCAGAATATCTCCAAACTTCTGTCTGCATAAATAACACCAGCCAGTGGCCCTTTTCTCTTTGTTAAAATACAGAGCTGTTTGTGTCAAACCCTCTGTTTTTAAAAAGATGTAGCAGAGCAGCTCCTGGGGCCGGCGGCTCCCCATGCTGGGGGGACGGCGATGGGAGGATGTGCTCTCCGGAAGGAGAGGGCTACCTCGGAAATCAGCACCGTGACATTTGCCTTGCACTCCTGAAAATGATACAGCCAGAGACAATATAATACTAACGTGACAAAGTAACGTGCTGAAAAATTATGCGAGGCAGGGAAGGTTGTTGTCAGAGACCTGCCTGGCTGCCTGTCGGGGACCGGTGATGGTTGTCACTGTCAGCACTGAGCTGTCACTCTAATAACAAGTGGATTATCGCTTGATGTAATTTGCTATCAAGCTGTTGTACACCAGTCAGACTGATTACATTTGGGTACCACCCAGCTTGTAGGGAGATGTTCAGCAAACCCACGGCCGTGTAGGCATGGTGAGGTATCTGTTTTATTCAGGTGCCTTTTTTGAGACCGAGGAAAGTGGTGGCCGAAGCATCGTGTGAACACGCGATTAATATGGCAGCAATAAATGCGGCGTCCAAGGGGAGGCAGGGCAAGACAGTCTATGATTTTAGAAGAGGCTGGTGTCTTAAAAATATCCCTTATAATATCTAGATGTAAGGCCTGTAGGGTTCAAACTTAGAGGTCCCTTAGATAAGAAAGTCCTCTATTGAAATTAAACAGTTTTGCTGGGTTAGGGATGACCCACCGAAATTAAAACTCAGGAAGATCTGTAAGGCCCATTGAAGTGAGGGGGCCTGCAATTATCCCCCACAGTATTGGGGAGGGGGTGTCTGGCCAGTCCAATTTTAAATGTCCTGAGAAATACACATTTGACCACTCCCTGGGGAAGGTTCAGTAACATTTCACCGTTTAATGGGACTCACAAGTGGGATAAAATTTTCAACTCTCAGCCTACATTTTTGTATTGCTTAATTTCATCCCATTATTTCTGATGAAACACTTTGTGGAAGGCATACAATTGCTCCCTAGGCTGGATTTTCATGTTTTAATGATGGTTAATTATTCCAGGAGAAACTTTTATTTTTACTTTTTATTCATCTTGCTTTTGCACTGGATGCTTTATTCTGAAGTTTAATTAGCACATTTCAGAACTAAATATCTAGATTAAATCATTGCTGAGCGAGCTCCGCTTCAGGATTTACGATCATTGTGTACAGCCTTTATTGTACCTGCCAACATAGGTGACTGATTTATTGATCGATGGGTTATTTGGGCCAGGAGTGAGCCAGCCGGGTACTGCAACAGGCTTGGGGAAGGGCTCTCACGCAGCCTGGCCTGGTGCTGCTGCCCTTCCTTCGCCCACCACAGTGAGGAAGAGGATGGGTGAAGGTGCTGATGCTGTCGGGTAGGAAGGGGCAGCCTCCAGCTCCTTCCAACCCCGGTGAGGGTATTGCACACCCTAACAGCAGGTCTGGGATGCGGCAGCACTGGCAGATTCACATCTCCAGCCCTACCATCTGCTTGGATCCAAGGTTTCATTTCAGCCTATTAGAGAGATTGGGGCTGGCTACAAACATCAGATGTAGGCATAGGTTTGGCACCAGTCCATCCTCTTTTCTGCTGCCTAAAACACCAAGATTTGGATTCAAGCTCATCTGCAAATGCTGAAAAAGCTTCAGCTTTGCAACAGAGTCCACCCTACTGGAGCTCATCACGAAATGAGACCTTCAGGGAGGAAAAAAAACCCAAACAAACCAAGAACTCCTTTTAATTACATTATCTCAACAAACTGAAGCTATAGACAAATGCGATTACACCCACAAAAATCTGCTTGCTCCCAACCGAGAGTCCAAACACTTGTGGCTTAGCCAGGGCCAGAAGAACATGCTGTCGTGGTGAATGTATGCTTACACTCTTTCCTTCAAGAAAGCTTGACATCCAGCAAGCTCATGCAAGGGGCTCTATTGCCAAAAAAAAAAAATCAACAGAAATGCCCACGTGTGAGAGAAAAGCACCTCCTGTTCATGCCACTGAGCAAACTGGTTTTACTCTTATTATTTATACAGAGCAGCTCTGGCACACTGTGTAATAAAAATGGATAAGGTTTCAGCCCTTTGCTAGCCCACAAAAATAAGATGACTGTCTGCACAGGCACCGCGGGGCAAACAGCCCCAAACCAAACCCAGAAGACTCACAATGAATTTCAGCAGGGAGGGTTTGGTTGGGTTTTTTTTATTTTGTTTTGCTCTTAGAAAGATAGCCCTGTAATTTAGTGACTCATACGTTCTACATCCTTTGTTGCTTTTCATTTTCAACATCTTTAAGCTGTTTGTGGAGAACGTGCTTATTTTTAGACTTCCCATCAGTGAGAGACATTTTAGCTGGTTCGGAGGGGAAAAGCTCCATTGAGACTTTTGTGTCTGGGGTGTTAATAGGCAAATTTCCTGACGGGGAGATATTTTCTTCCTTTTTCTTACTTTTACATTTCTCTCAGGTTCTGAGCAGTGATTTTTGGGCATACTGAGAAGGGCTGTGCCCTCTGCCACAAGTGGCATCTCTTGGGGATGCACCGAGGTCTGACCTGATGGAGGGAGGAGAAGGATGGCTGCAAGCAAAAGCAGACACATGTTGGGACATGAAGAACAAATGGGTGCCTCTGGGTCGATAATCATCTTCCTCCCTCTTCATCAAACGTGCAAATCTCAAGCCATGCCCCAGAAAGCCTCTGGACCATGGAATAGGCTTTCAGCAGGTAGGGTGAAGGGGAGAGAATCCCACAGCCAAGTGCCAACCCACATTTCTCCATGCTGGGGCTAAAAATATGAGGGGTATTTTAGGTACCTTGGTGAATGCAGTTAATTTTTAAAAAGCAATGGTTTTGTTTGGAAAATAAACATAAGATTTAACTTTTTCCAGAAAATTGACTTTGTAAAACAGAAGATGTTTTTTGAGTCAGTTAATAGTTTTGGGGTTGGGTTGGGTTTGGTTGACAAAGTCTAACACCTCCTTTCAGTTTGCAGTTCAAAATTTTTTGGGGGAAATTTAAAAATAAAATTGAAGGCAATTTCAGAATGAAAATTGGCTCTGTAGCCCTCAAAGCCAGACATTTCATTAAAAAAAAAAAAAAAAAAAAAAAAAAGCCCAATCCTGCCTGCTTCTCTCTTTTTTTTTTTTAAAAAAAAATTTTAATTAAGTCAATCAACAACGGAAAGGCCTCCAAATGAAAACCACACAGGCACCAAACGTCTCCAGGCCTCCAGATGTGCATTCCTTCACCTTCTGCTGGCGAGCTTGCAGCAGGCACGGCGGTGCGCTGGCTGCCCCAGATTACTCAGGGCACACTCCTTGCTCAGAAACGAGAGCAAGAGATGTAGGGAAGGGCCACGTCCTGCTCCTCCACGCACAAAGGACAAGAGGTGGACCCAGGCCATACCCGAAAATACACATGGGAGCGTGTAGAGCCTGATGCTGAGCTCTCGGGGCACGTCCTATGGACTCTTTGCTTTGCGCTATAGAGATATTTGATTTTTACCAGCATGTGCCACCCTGAAGCAGGCAGCAGGACAGGAAGAGCCACCATCCTCATGGTGTCTCAGTGCCAGCTCGCTCCACAGTGGCACACGCTGCTTTCGGCCGCGGCACGGCCCCGTGGCGGCTGCCAAGCACAGAACCAGCTCCCACGCCCAGAAACAATAGCAGCTCTTTGGCCAGCTTGAAGGAGCGTTTTCCAGGACACATTTGTAATTTTGCTGAAAGCCGCAGTCCTAATGGATGGTTGGAAATACTCCATGGCTCTCTGGCTGTCACTTCGCCCAGGTGTCACAGGCAGGTCTGAGACACTCAGTTTCTGTTCTGCAGTCTCCCACCATCATAAGACTCAGGAGTAGGTTTGGAGGTTCACGGCTCATGTTTTACGTCCTGCCCACAGCTCTTCCTTTCGGGGCTGCATGAACCAAACCAACGCAACCATGAGCCCAGTGCAGAGCCCGCTGTCCTGCCCACTACCAAGCCACAGCGTCATGTTTGCACAAAGCCGGGACTCAGCATCCTCTGGAGGAGATGCCACCATCTCCCTATCACACGTTTCTGTGCAAGATACTGTATCATCCCTCTTGCTACCAGCCTTTGCCATTTCCCAGCACCCCTTAAACTGAAGGAATTTTTTCTGCTGCATCTAAAACCCTTCGCAAGCAAGAGGGAAGCCACCAGCGAGGCTTTTGGGCAAAACCCAGCATGATGTGCCATCACAAGCACTGTTTGAAGAAACCGATGAAGTAGATGGGGAGCAAACCCATGGTGGACTCCTGTCCATCATGCCAAGCTGAGGTCCTTGAAAAACAATGCAATGATATTTTGTTCAAACAGTGATGGGCTAAACTTGTCGGTCAGTGGCTTGGGAACAGCACTTCTGAGAGGAGCTGGCTCACGGAACGGGCTGTCGCGTGGAGAGAGCAAGGCACAAGGATAAATGTGTGCAGGCTGGAGGGTGGACAGTGTCAATAGGATTAGTTTGTTCTATTATTTATCATGCCATATGCCCCGGCACTCAATCCACAGATCTGAGCCATCAGCTGTGAACACCTGTCAAGGAGTTGAGTAATTTTCCAGTTTCTGGGTAGAATAACCATAGACAATAAGGCTGATTTAATTAGTAAGTACTTAGCTCCAGAAACATACTGTCTTAAAAGAAAATATCACTATATTTTTTTTTCATGAAAACGTTTCTGCAATAGAATTAACTCAAAAAAACCTCCTTAGTAGATGTATTGCAGTACAGTAGCAAGGCAGGTATTAGCCAAATGCACAGTGGAAAGGAGATAAACAATATAATGTGTCCTCCTGCTTGTCCACAGGAGAAAAATTCCCCTTTTTGAAAACCCAATAAAAATGTAATTCTTTTATAACAACTGTATCCGCTGTATATTGTTTCTCTGAGAAGAAAAAAAAAAAAGTGATTTTGAAGTCCTCCAATGCCATCAAGAACATATTTTTTTTCCCAAAGTATCTCAAAAGTAGCAAAAAATATGAAAAAAATTAATGACTGCTAACAGCTGAAACAGATGGTCTGCTGTGAATCCCCACAGCCTCATGCAACTGTGAGTCAAGCCATTTTTTCAACATGGTGAAGAAAAAATAAAAATTAAAAAAAATCAATTTCCAACAGTACCAGGCTTCCAAAAATCCATTTGGATTTCCCAGCTAAGAGCCAACCAAAAAGGAGGGTTGGGGTGGTTTAGATCCACAGTGGGCTCAAACCCAGCGTGCCCTTTGCCCTCACACCTTGTGCATGTAGATGGTCTGGTTACATTTGCATTCAGCACAGTCCCACGAGGTGTTTCCCTGGGATGAGGCTTTACTCAAAGATTTTAACTAAGGATCCTTAACACTGTAAGATTCCCAACACACTCACCCACTGCTGGTCCCCAGCACTGTCCTCACTGCCCACCCTTGGGAGCTGGCAGCATCCCCCACACACACAGTGCCCTCGGCAAGCAGCCCCCCGTGTCACCTCACCCCTTGCAAGGAACGGTTTGAGATGAGAAAGGCACTTGCCAGGAGGGAAAATCTGGTTGCCTGTTTCTCTGCTGCGGCTCCTCCTTCTCCCCAGGAGACTCGTCCCCTTGGCCACCTTCATGCTTGGGCTGCCCCTCTCCACGCTCTTCGATCAGCCCCATCAGGCAGATGAGACGGCAGGTTCTGGGAGATGTGCGAGCTCATCATGGGGACATCAAAGCCGGGAGCGTGACTCTGTGAGGAGTGGACAGAAACTTAACTACACACACAGTACCAGTTTATCATTTATTTAAACTCAATCTTTCAATAATTCATGCCAGCCTTTCACTGCGTAGCAGGACAACAATGGCAGGAGCACAGCGACGCACGCAGTGAATAACCACATCTGGAACAGATGTTCAGTTCTAAATAAAAGCTGGTTTTGCAGAGAATGTTAAATGCCATGGGAATAGTGTGCTCTGGGACACAGCCCTGCTCCTTCCAGGGGGCAACAGCGATTTGCTCATATGTTTTGCAATGCAGAGCTGGCACAGATCAGATGAAAGATCCAGGGCTGGCTTCAGCTGCAGCCCAGTAGTCGCGAGAGCGCAGACCTGCAGGGTCTGCAGGCGTCTCCTCGGCAGCACCGGGCAGATGCTGGCACGACACCTCTGAGCATGAACACGCGATGCCGTGAATCCTCCTGACAGCAAGCTGTGCCCCGTGTCCACTCCCACCAGCACCAGCCTGGAGCACCTTAGCACGGGGTCCCTGCGCACAGGCAAGGGTGTGCCCACCTCCCTCCGTGGCCATACTGCTGCTGTTCCTAGGAGTGAGCTGGGTTCAGCCAATGCTCCCATGTTGTAGGGATGTGAGGGCAAGCATCCTTGCCCAAGAGGAGGAGCCAGGGCTACCCATGCACTTGCCAAGAGTGCAGGTGCATCTGCAGGGCATCCACCAGAGGCACACCCAGGCTCCAAGCCCCCAGGCAGGGTATCCCCTTCAGCAAGTGTCTCTTCTCCAGTCGTGACGCACAAGACCTCTGACCAGCATCTTGTGCCACCACGTCACCAAGCTCCTGTCCATCACCACATGCCACCTGCTGCAACACTGCCGTTCAAAAGACGCCTTCAAAACTCATTCCTCACCATTGTGGACATATGTCTCCACACTCCCTCATCTCTTCTGCATCCAAGACAAGCCAGTGTGTCCACTGCCAGGACCCCTCACAGCTTATACCTGGCTGACTCACCATCCCCAGTTCCTGCTGGGACATCAACTCGTGTCTTCAGCCACCCTGCAATGTCAGCTACTATCAGGCTCTCATTACACTTTGAACAAGCACTTTATGCCTTCCCCTCTGCTGGCCCTTGTGCCCAGGCAAGTGCCCACAAATGATCCACATATGTACCTTGTTATCCTTCCTGAAATCACCTCCGTAAAAAGCCATGAGCCTGCTGGTGCCCTGAGACATACCCTCCCCATGCCAGCCACTGTTACCTCTCTCTCCTCCCCTGCCCATCTGTCACTAGCCGTCTGGCCTCGCTCTCCTTCTGCATGGTTTTTAAGCTCTTTGAAGCAAGAACTTAGTTGTTATTTCATCTGCAGTTGCACAGCACCTAGAGCACTTGAGGCCTGACCCAGGAGCACACCTCCAAGGTGTATCATTATCACTACTACCACTGTTATTACCAACTCTCTCAGGCTCTGCTTGGGCTCTTGATACAGTCCTTACATTTTTTGGACTACCTCACTGATCTCTGTGTTTTCCAACATCTCTGATAGCTGGACTCCACTCTTTGTCTGGATAATGCAAATTTACAGATGGCATTCATGGAAAATTTTCTTGCTAGTAATGCCTCGTTCTTATTCTTAAATATGAACCTTGCACTTTACCCTGCTAGCCAACCACTAAATGCCAGTTTATTAAGTGTCTTTTTTTTTTCTAGATAATGGCTGATCTTGCAGGTTGGTTAGATAATGAAATAAGTAATGGCATTAGAAGTCCTTTAATCAGTAGTGAGCCATGAATAACACAGAGAGCAGGACTGTCAACAGCTCCTGAAGGACAAACTAAGGGGATCTGTGGGGAAATGGTGAAACCACTCAAAATCTGGTCCCTTGGTCTCCACATTTTTCTTTTTCACTACCTTAAAATGACGACAATCAATTCTCTGCGTGGGTGATCTGGACTTGTTCCGGGTAGTTTGCTGTCCAGATTAGACCCTGGTGTTAGGGAGATCCCCGTTACATTCACAATCTTGCTGAATTTCACACTTAGCAGGAACTCACTTTCTGCAATTTCTTCCACTCCCTGGTACAACACATGAAAAAAGAGGGAGAAATCCAGGAGGGCCACTCTCTACAGTTGCATTAACGATGGTGGTGGTAGAACAGAGATCACACTTCCAGCAGGAATTTCCCCTGTGAGCTTGTTCTTATTTGAGCTATGTTTCCCCAGAAGCATCCCCAGGGGGAAAGGGCACGTTGTGTAGGAACAAGCGCTTGCAGTTGTCATGCCAGTGGGTGTGTAACAGGAGATGCTAAAGCAGATCTCAGAAATAGATGTCTGAGCAAAGTCACCCCTCAGAGAGGGAGAGCAGCCAGGGGGTCACAGTCAAGAGCACAGGCATCTCTATTAGTGCAGAGGCTGATTTATTAGTCTTACCGTGTATCTACACCCACAGAAAATGTGGTACCCTTGGGGCCCAGTGTCTTCAATCCGCATTTATAAACGTCTCTCCCAAGGGACTGCTCAACTGTGTTACACACAGCTGATGACAGCTTCCCTCCATCTTTATGCAAGGTTCCAAGAGGAATAAAACAGGGATCCTAGGAAGAGAGCCATCCTGGTTAAACGCCATCCTGAGCTGCTGAGGACCTTTCACCACGTGGAGCCACAAGTGCTCACTCTGGGACAGAGGAGGATCAGGAAGAAGACAACCTTAAAAAAATGGTTGTCAAAAAGAAGACAGAAGTGAAACCCTTTTTAATCCCCTGCCGAGGACATCTCGCCTGTGTTCACCTTCAGCCCATCTCCCACTATCCCAGTGAGGCTGTGAACATCTCCACCTTGGTGGCAGCTGCGTCACTGAAATGGTTAAGTGGGAAAGCGTTTGCAACCCAGCCCCCTTGGCTGGCCAAGCACTGCAGAGCTCCTGGCCCTAAGTTTACTTTCCTCTTTTGCTTCTCGCTCTCTCGTGCCAAGCGTAAGGATCTGGCCCGCTCTACAGCCCGCTTTGCCAGCACGAGCACAGTGACTCATTCAAAAACTCTTCATCACAACACATTCTTCCAATGGGACTTTGGTTTGGATGGCACTTGTCTTCAAAGTCTGATGTGGGAGAAAGGCAAGAAATGCATAAACACGAGCACAAAGCGAAGGCAGGGGGGCACAGTGGAGTTGGGTCTAAACTGGTGGGGTGATGCTAATTTTCTTTCTACCTCCACCAGCAAATAACCAATTTTGCTAATAAGAGGAGAAACCCAGCTCAAAGGAAAAAGAAAGGTCCTCACATCACTTCTTCCATCAGGCTGACACCTCTTCATCTTGGGGAATTCAACATCTGTTACATAATTCAGAGAACATGTGGTTATTTTCCAGGCTTATTAATAGCTCAAACCCTAAGACTTAAAATGAAAATCAGCAGCTGCTCCAGACTTCACCTCTCAGAGAAGTAGGTGAGAGCAGGTACAATGGCTGGCTGGGGGTCAGGGCTTTCAGTTACGCCAATGCTCCTCATTACAAGCCATAAAGGACACAACTTGGACTGATGCTGAGACATCTGGATTTCCAGATTTTTCTTAACACTTTTTTCCTTTGACATCTCATTTTTCTTTCCAGTGCAGACAGAGGAGAGGGGAAAAGGATCACAGATATGAGAGTGGGCTGGAAGAGTGCAGAGAGGTGGGAGGGAGGGCAGAGAGATGTCATCACCGTCCCCCTTCATGCACTGTCTTTCATAGATAGCACTTCCATTCATAGGGCACTCAGTAACGCCCAAGGTGAGTAACACAGCTCACAGCTTTGATGTAAGGATTTTTTTCTCAATGCATATGCTGCCCTCTTAAGTTGGAGAACAGGCTGAAGAAATGCACTTGGCCCCTGGAATAGTGAGAAGTTGTTTTTAGCTTGGGCTGCTCTGTTCCTGGTGAGGATGGAAGTACACCACCAGTGTACTCCACTCAGTAATAAAATGCCTTAAATGGTCTCTGACAATATATTCAGGTACGATTCAGGCTGTGCAATAGCCTTGGTAATGGTGAGGCTGTGGCTGAGACAAACACTTGTGTACATGGCTGTTCCTGAAACACAGCCAGCAGCTCATGAGTCATATCAGGCAATGGTGTGACGGTGAGGTCCCCCGGCCCTTGCTGTCTCAGCTGATCTAAACATCAGTGACTATACAGGGTCATGCAAATGATCTTATCATTCTCTTGATCTTCTCAAGCAGAACCTGAAGTTCAGCTTGACCAATCCCGAATTTATGTGTCGCTTTAAGCCAATGAAGAAAAAGCAAGCCTGGCAAAAGGTGGTGACTGGTGAAAACCACTTAATTTTCTGGCACTTAAGAGAGGCCAAGAACATCTGACAAGAAAGGTTAAGTTCACCAGACACCACTGGTTGCTGAAGGGAGGAGGTGGCTGTGATGCTCTGTTTAGCTCTGAGCCCCACAGGTTTCAGACACTAGAGTGAGAGACAGGTGACCCATGCCCAAAAGCTCAGTCTTCCAGTCAGAACAGCAAAGTGTGTGACCTAAACTTCAGGCTATCAAAAATTAGAAGCTGGTTTGGCTCCAGTCACAAGAAATGCTTAAATACTCTCTAGGACTCACTCACTAGGAGCAGAGCTCATACATCTCCTCTTACCAGGAAAAAAACAGACAGTAGACTGTTATTTCTTCATGTCCATTGAATATCCAAATATTTATACAGTGCGGAGCAGCAGCAGCAGAACATAAGGGAAATCCACCCAAAGACATGATACAATCTTGGAGGCAACTCCACCAGGAGGCAAAAGCCCTTGGCTCAAGACCTTCTTTCGAACTAACCAGAGAGATGCCTTCAGCCAACACATCCCACCTTCTGACTCACGGCTGAATCAAAGGCTGGCGTTCTTCCTTGACCCTGGAGGCTGCAAGTCACAATCTTCATGTGAACCACAAGACATCTACTATGCCCCAGGACATCTGGGGGAAGGGGCTTGTAGACAGGACCCGTACCGCAGCCTGAAGCTAGGTTGGGTTTCTGACTGATTCAAGCATCTCCAGCAGGCTTGTTTGCTCCCAGCCCAGAGATGTGGATTACTCAGCTCTCCACTCCACCCCCTGGAGAACTTCCCATGCAAACTAAAATGATCTGCTGCAAAAAAATCATTAAGTAAACCATTCCTCTAAATCTCAATTCAACAAGTTAAAAGTTTTCATCAGTTGCTCCAAAGCTATGCTTTCAGACCAAAACCAGAAGGCGCCATTTTGGCAGAGGAAAAGAGCTGTCAGCTTCATCGTAATACGTCTGAGATTTTTTTTTTTTTCTCCCTGTAGCTGCATTTTTCATTCCCACCCGGCTCAAAGTTCACTCATTTTTACTTTTATAAGCAGCACTTCATATTTTTCCTGTCCACCAAGCCATGCTTATCTGACTATATGGATCTGCAACAATCATGTCTTATTCCTTCCTCTGTACCTGGGCTGATCCTGTAAGCTCTTCTGGGGGAACTCTGTCAAAAACATTATTTCCTCTATAAATCCAGACATCATGGGATTCTTGCATGGAATCTTCCATTCCAGCTGTTCCCTTTTTGCCCTCATATACTATGATCCAAACCTGCAGGGCAACAGTTCTGGGGTCAGTTGGACAAAGCTCAGTTTATTAGCCTATTAGGATATTAGGGAAGGAGTATGCTGAGTACTCAATAGCTCTTGGAAATTTAGAAAGCCTCTAATTATGACTGTTACCCAACAAGGACTTAGCACATTGTTCAATGTCTTTAGAGAAAGCAACCGGCAATGTCAGAAAAATTATAAACTGAGGAATTGGAGTAAATGACCTCCTGTTCCTATTGCGCATTTGCCATGTAATGAAAGAAAAACAGGAAAGAGACTTGCCAGAGTATGGGGAGGAAAAAAAACAACAACAAAAATGAAAGGGATTTTGTTGGCAGAACTTGCAAATTATTACTGCTCCCTTTCACCCAACTTCCGTAACATAATTGCTGTGTGCTGCAGCTAATTCACCAGAGATGTTTCTGCTGCAAAGGTGGAACTGCCAGGTTGTCAGCTTGTGCAGAGAAAGACGTGCCAGTCCTCAAAGACCCAATCAGGAGCGTGGGCAGCAGTGAGGGAACTAAAGAGAAATAGAGTTTAGGTCGAAATCTGGCAGGTCTGGATCTAAGCTAAGTTTCAGCAGGTATTTGTAAGGATGGCTAGACTGGAAGGCCAATTAAATAAATGCAGAACAGCAAATAGTGATTTTGAACTCAGAGCTGCAGCCTGTCAACCAAGGGTTGCACAAATCAAGACCTTGACATATAAAAGGTATCCAGGCTTAATCAGATGTGCTCGGTAGTTATTTGAGCACACAGATGTGCTCATCTATCCAGATAAGGAGGGCTCTTCAATCACATTTTCCCATCCTACTCCTGACCTCCCTAGCATTACACATGCTACAAAGCCAAACTCAACCCTAACCCACACCACTACTACTTATGTTTGTACCTACTCATCAGGAAAGATCCAGAGATGACATGTCTGGTCAAGAACAGGTTTGTCAGGAAATGGCAGAGATGGATCTGCTCCACGGTGAGAAAAACAGAACCAGGAGCCAAGAGTGGCCCTAGTGGAAGCAGTGCCCTCACCAACAGAGGTGATCTAACAGGATCTGAAGTTGACGAGGAGAGCTGAATGCTTATAACAGGGTATGGCAACAGTCCTAGATAAAGTGAGAAATTAGGTCCAAGGTCCACCCAAGAAGCTCAGCCAGGAGCAGATGGGACTGAAAACAAAGCTACAAGTATAGCTTTGTCCATCCATGAGACAGATTGGGAGAAAGCCTACCTACAATATAGCTTTGAGATCCTTCCAGAAGGCAAAGACCATCTGGACACAGACATACCTACAGCACAGACTAAGTCTAAATGCCCAGGGATGAGCTTAAATGGGGTCCTGGGTCTTGGGCAGCAGTGTGGGTGGGACCCAGGTGAGGATGCTTGGGGGAATTAAGTGCCCTCAGGGCTCTGACAACGATAAAGCTTAATCTCAGCATTCAGTAACATGGTGGAAGTGGGGTTCAGATGTTGAACACCAAAAACCTTGTCACTTGTCCTGGCATCTTAAATAGTGCTCCTCTGAGCATTGCTCTATGCAGTGGTGAGAGCAAGTTGGCGCATGTTACAGCATGAACCAGCCGGTGCTCCTGTTGAAAGCAAAGCAAAACAAAGCGCTGTCCTGGTCTGTTAGATCTGCTCGAGGGTGGGGAGGCTGCAGAGAGACCTGGACAGGCTGGAGCCATGGGCTGAGCCCAACTGCATGAGCTTCACTAAGGGCAAATGCCGGGGGCTGCCCTTGGGCCACAGCAACCCCCAGCAGCGCTACAGGCTTGGGGAGGAGTGGCTGGAGAGCTGCCAGTCAGAGAGGGACATGGGGGGTGATTGACAGCCGGATGAACAGGAGCCAGCAGTGTGCCCAGGGGGCCAAGAAGTCCAATGCCATCCTGGCTTGTGTCAGCCCTGGCGTGGCCAGCAGGGACAGGGAAGGAATCTGAGCCCTGGGCTCGGCACTGGGGAGGCCGCCCCTCACTGAGTGGGTTCAGTTTTGGGCCCCTCACCCCAAAAACGCCACTGAATGACTCGAGCGTGGCCAGAGAAGGGCAACGGAGCTGGGGCAGGGTCTGGAGCACAGGTCTGCTGGGGAGCGGCTGGGGGAACTGGGGGGGTTCAGTCTGGAGAAGAGGAGCCTGAGGGGAGACCTCCTGGCCCTCTGCAACTCCCTGCCAGGAGGGGGCAGAGAGGGGGGATGAGTCCCTTTAATGAAGTAACAAGCGACAGGACAAGAAGGAATGGCCTCAAGTTGCACCAGGGAAAGTTTAGACTAGATATTAGGAAGTATTTCTTTACAGAACGGGTTGTTGGGAGTTGGAATGGGCTGCCCAGGAGGTGGTGGAGTCCCCATCCCTGGAGGTGTTCAAGAGTAGGGTAGATTTAGAGCTTAAGGATATGCTGTAGGTGGGAACTGTGCTAGGTGAACGGTTGGACTATATGATCTCCAGGGTCCTTTCCAACCTAGGTGATTCTGTGATTCTGTGATCCATGCGTTCAGTTTTGCCCTGGCTCAAGAAAATAAAAGTGAGGATTTATAAAAATAATGCACTTGCTTAACCTCAGCATGTGTTCATGTGTCACTGATTTACATTACTGAGTTTGAACTTAAATGTTTTTATAAAACAGGACTTTGGTAGCAGCTCTTGAGGTCTGTAAAACAAATTTTTCTGTGCTTATGTTTTTTTTCAGCAGCACTTTGAGACATTATTTATCAAAAGGTGCTTCATTTCCCCAACTTATATATGTTAAATAAATACTTCATAAAGCATGGGATGTATATTATAGTTGAGTGTGCTTTCAAACATTCTTGGTTTTTTGGTATACAAACTTGTTCTGTTATCAAACTCTGAAGCTTTAACTCATGCGATATCACTGTGCAAAAGTTTTCATTTGATTATATGTCTTATTAACTGTGCTCTTTGTCTCTTGTTCCACTTATTTACTTCAAAATAAAAAGCAGTCATCTTTTACACAGCACTGCAAATTGTATCAACATTTTTCCACAAGATGTTAGCAAAACATATTTAAGGCTGGCCCTGACAACCATAATCATTTTCCTTCAAACATTTCAATTATTACTTAATTTAGGCCCACTTGATTAGTCCTGTCGCCTCTAATATGACCATTGCCACAGCAATGCAGCAGTGTCTTCACAATGAAAGATTCTTAAATTGTCCATAGAAACGTTGATGTTAATACTATGACTTCATTCAATATGGTGGATTCTACCTCTAAACAGTTTTATTGCTTTCTGGAGATGTGGCTTAGGCAGCTAGGAAGATAATAGGGCTTGTCTTGGGTCAATATGGTGTAGAGGAGGGTGCAAAGGGATGAAATCCAGGTCCCTCTGTGGCCCCATCTTCTGCTGGCCAGTGGCTGAAGAGGCACCACAGGCAATCTTCAACTGGCATTGCTGCATTTTGAGAAGTAGAAACCAGCTACACTTGCTGGTTTATCAGCACCATCCAAAGCAGACAAGAGTGTAGAGCACAGTTCAGAGCAGTTGCCTTTGATAGTTTTGTTGCGGGGGATGCCCATTTGGGTGGGGATAGCAATACAGCTGTCACCTCAGATTTTGTTGGGAAGAGGCTGATGGTGGGGATCTGTGACGAGAGGACACACACTGGGTAGACTACATCTCACATACCTTACTTGAGGCATGACCTCTAAACTAATTTTTGGACATAATAAATAACTATTGGAGCTAAACTAGTTGACTCTAGAAGCAGAAAAGCCACTTTCAGTTTGGCTCCGAGATGCAAGCACTGCTCATATAATCTTAAATATATATATGCACTATATATAAACACTATATAGTGTGTGTATTTATACACACTATATATAAAGTATATTAAAAATTAAGAAGCTGCTTAAAAAGAAATAAAAAAGGATAAGTTAAATGAATGAAATATTTTAAAACTCTGTATTGCAAGCCTGGAATAATCAGACACTGCCAAACCAACCAGAATTAAAAGGAATAAAAGTTTGTGCAGCTACACAGCAGAATAGAAGAGTTAAAAGGCATTTCTCAAAAAGCACAAGTCGTGTTCAAGGAGGAAACAGATCCCTGAATGTGACAAATTGCATGGAGAATAACAATATGACAAGCTAAAAAGGGTTTTGAACAGCAACTTGCTAGAGACATAAGAGGTAGCAATAAAACCTCTTCAGAAACATTAGGGGAAGGAAGTTTGCCAGGGAGGTGGCATGGCTGATAGAAGATCACCGAATAAGAAACACACTCAGAAGAGACAGGTCATAGCAGAAAGGTTAAGTGAATTGTTTGCATTGTTTTTCATTATGAAGGAGATGGGAAAAGAAGGCAGAAAACAAAGATAAACAATCTGTTCTCATAATGAAAGCAACTTCCTCTTGCAATCCCAGAGAAACCTGTAAAATAGATTTACTCATTTATTAAGAAATTATCTGGGGACTAGAGGTGAGTGAAGAGTGAGAGAGTGAGATGACAACATTTATTAATGATACAAAATTAATCAGGATAATCAAAACCTAAATTGGTTACAACAGTTGCAAAGAAAATCTCTCAAAATCCAGTGTCGTGTCTGAAGAGTAAAGAATTTCATTGAATTTCATTGAATTTCAGTTCTAATCAGTGCAAATTAAAACACATGTGAAAAATAGCCTGCAGTCTCTCTCCCAAACAGTAAACTCTGAACTATCCATTATCATTCAGGAATGAGTTACTGGGAGGAATATGGGTGTTTCTTTGAAAACATCCGTTCAGCATAGCCATGGGTAAATGCAATGTGAGAGATCAGTGTCAAAGAAATAGATAACAAAATTGAAACTATGCTGTTGTCTGAATCCATTGTTCACCTTTATGATGAAGAACTTTCTCCTCAGTGCATTCGAGAAAGGAGATAACAGAACAAGGAACGGTAAGAGGAAGGAAGTGAGCTCAGACAGAGACAGAGAGCAGCTTCTGCACAAAAATAGACTAACACATTAGGGCCCTTCAGTCTGGCAAAGAGGTGGTTGAAAGGCATGTAGGAGACACCTATTAAAGCAGAGTTTTATCATATCCTCAACATCACGGAGAAAGTGAATCGAGAACAAAGACTTGCTGTTTCTCACAGCACCAGATCTAAGAGGTATCCAAGGATATTACCAAGAGAAGATTTTAAAAAAAACCCAAACAAGCCAGAGGAAGTATTTTTGCAAATAGTGTACAATTATATTGTTTAATTTTTCCGGGATGATATCATGATTCTCAAAAGCAGAAACAGGTTCAAGGAGGAATAAAATAATGCACTGAAACAGAGACAGACAGTCTTCAGCTCAGGAAGTTGCCACGAGTGATTGAGAGAAGTTGGGAAGTTGTAAGAAAAGGTACATGCTGCACTTGCTCTCCTGGAGTTAGGTCAGTGAGGAGATGGTCCTCACTCTTTATAGAGGCTTTGTGTGCTGGTTTTGTCTGGGATAGAGTTAATCTCCTTCACAGTAGCCAGTGTGAGGCTGAGGTTTGGGTTTGTGCTGGAAACAGTGTTGGTAACGCAGGGATGGTTTAGTGATGGCTGCGCAGGGCTCACACAGAGCCGAGGCCTTTCCTGCCTCTCACCCCACCCCACCAGCGAGGGGCTGGGGGTGCACAAGGAGTTGGAGGGGACACGGCCGGGACAGCTGACCCCAACTGCCCACAGGGACGTCCCAGGCCGTAGGGCGTCCCGCTCGGCACAGAGAGCTGGGGAAGGAGGAAGGGGGGACGTTCGGAGTGATGGCGTTTGTCTGCCCAAGTCACCGTCACGCCTGAGGGAGCCCCGCTGTCCTGGAGATGGCTGAGCACCTGCCTGCCCGTGGGAGGTGGGGAACGGATTCCTTGTTTTGATTTGCTTGTGTGCAGCTTTTGTTTTAGCCATTAAGCTGCCTTTTGCTTTACCTATTAAACCCATGAGTTTTCCCACTTTACTCTTTCAATTCTCTTCCTCATCCCAGCGGGGAGGGGACGGCAGTGAGCAAGTGTCTGTGTGGGGCTTAGTTGTTGGCTGAGGTGAAACCATGATAGTCCTATGTCAAGGCATGGAGCTCCCTTACCATTGCCCTGAGCCTATGTGGCTTTTTTTTCTGCTGAAAGAGAAGAAAATATTTCCTCCTGTAGCTGCTGGACACTGTGAGCTGGAAGACATTCTCCATCAGACTGCAGCAATTTTATGTGGATCACATTTTTGACATAAAGTGTTCAACTAATAATCAAGAAAAAGCCTAGTGAATCATCAAATGCGATGCTATGGTTTGCACAGAGCAGGGTCCCTTTCATAATTCACACTATTAAATTCAGCTAATCTGTTCTTTAAGGTCCTGTATGGTGAATCTGACTTAGTCACATTATAACAAAATAATAAATATCTTTCTTTCAGGGACTTTCCTGTATTTGTCTTCAAGAAGCTGCACAGCAAAGATGGCTATTCTGCCTTGTCACATATTTTGATAACATTGTCCTTATCGATTCAGATTCCCAATACAACCAGGTGCTCCTGGCAGTCCCCAGAAAGTGTAGAGGGCCTCGAGGACCCGGAGAATGCCCGTGTCCTACCAGCTGTCCGCACCAAGCGCTGGTTCTCCCAAGTCACTCTTGTCTGCTTTGACCTCGTGCAGCCACAGCTGTTGCACTTGTGTGTAGTGGCTGAAGGAGATGGCAGGAAGGGGAAGAGGGAAGCCACTGTGGCAAACTGGTTTCTCCAGGTCCCAGAAGAATTCCTGGTGTCCTATTGCTAGACCAAGAGCCTCCTGTGCTGTACAAACACGTGGTTTATATCACAGTACTCTGCTCTCCACCCCTGCCTAGGGACACATCTCAGTATCAGGGGAAGGCCAGCATGTGCCTCCAGCTTTATATTACCTTCACAGCTTCCTGTCACATACCCTGACATTATTTTTAACAACAAACCCTATTTTCTTCAAGTTTTTTTCTGTAGCAGCACACGAGACCACATGAATGGGATACCCACTGGGGATTGTCCATATGACAAGGGTAGGGCCATAGACAATGTTGTTACTCTTTAAAAAAGGCCCACTGCAAAGCTCTGTTCTCTTACTTGGGGGTTGATTTCACTTCAGAATCAAGTGTTTCTGGAAAAAAACAGAGCAACTTCCCCATCTTCCCCTGTCCTGTACCTTCTGACAGCAGCACTCATGAATGACTACACTATCTGCTTCCCTCACCTAAAAAGCCAAACCATTGATCAAAAGAAATTAAATGTGGCTTTTGGAGATTGAAGTGTTCCTCGTGTCAGCCAGGCCAAGCCAGAGGTGTACCAGCACTCAAGGAGATGACTATGGGTCCTATGCCAACGTGACAGCAGGCTGAAGCACATAGAGACCAAGGTCTGCAGCCCCACATCTGGTCCCAGGGTCCCAGGCACTCCTATGCCGTCTTGATCATGGATGTGCATGGACACAGCAGCTGCTCTCATGCCATCCTCCCTGGGACGTTCTCATCCAGACACTCATATGATTGCCAAGGCTTGTCTACACCAGTGGTTTTGAGAATTTTCAGCTGACCCTGGACCACGCTCAAGCAGTTCAGGAGGTCCATGTCCAACCCAGAACAACATCTGCTGGGTTTTTAATAGCTGACATGGGGCAAAAACAGGGTCAGTGTGACCAAAGAGATCAGCCAGACTGTTCAAGGTTTCTTGATGCCTCTGGCTGCTCTCAGCCTGTCTAGAGCTGTAATTGTTTTCTCAAGCATTAAACAAGGCCCGAGGTGGAGCCCCTGTCATCTTTTGTGCCACAAATGATATAAGCCCATATCACTTCATCATAAAACCTCTTGTTGAAGTTGTACAGCTAGGTCATAAAGAGCAGTGACAGTATTTTTCACAGATCCATCTTCTTCTCATACCCCAGAGAAAGCCCATATCTCTCATAAATGATATTTCATGAGGGAATAAAATATTTATCAAACTTCCCAATGACAACACTGTATGATTTAGTTTCTTCAATCAGCAGGTCACAGAGCAAAATTTCACCATCAGTCCGTGGGCAAATCTGATGGAGAGAAGAATCAACCTACTCTTTAGGCTTGTTTTTCACAGGTGAGGGTTATCTGAAATGCCTGAATCTTCTTTTCTATTCTGTACAGTCTCATCAGAAACTCAGAAAGCAAAAGGTTGTGGGGCTGGGCTCCTTGGAGTGGGAGCAGTGGGTCTCCTGGCTGTGTCTTACACCCCAACTGCTCCACCACGGCCCGGGGTGTTGTGCTGAGGGTGCAGCATGTGTCCCCCAACCACACAGGGTCCTGCCCTGTCAGGTTTTTCTCTGGATTTTCCTCTGAGGCCAGTATCAGTTAGGACTCATCTTACTGGTGTTCTTAACATTGCAACAGATCTTGGATCATTTTGTTTCAGAATATGGTTTTTTGCATGTAAGCTCATTGAAGTAACACAGTTTATGAACACAGTTTTTCATGAACTGCATGTGTCAGGGGCAATGTCACCCTAAAAGCTTCTTGGCACCATCACAACTCACACATTAGAGCATGTTAACATGTGTAATACTTGTGCTATAGCATCATCTCCACCGCCAACCCATTGGCCCCAGCAGAACTTCTGCTCTTCCAAGGAGCCACCAGCTGGCAATTGATCCCTCCCAACGCCACCACACTCCCGCTTTCTTCTCCTGGGCGTGGCTGCAGATCTGGAGTTGTTCTGGAGTTGTTCTGTGGTGTCAGCGGTGCTGCACATCAGTATGAAGAGGAAGCATCCATGGGGCAGACAGGCTCAGTAGCTCCTCTGTGACAATGCCTGTTCCATAGCACAGCAGCTTTCTCCATCTTAAACCTTTACTCTTCTCAGGTTAATGCTTTCCCAGCTTCATAGACTGTTTTGCCACAGTGAATTTATGAGGGAGCAAGAAGAAAAATACATTTTAAATAGATTTCTATTTCATTTACAGGTCTGTGTATGACAGACCATTCCTGTCTTTACTCTTGCAATAGAGCCTCCAAGAGAAACCTTTGCAAAATCAACTGGGGGCATCCCGCCAGCTTCCAGTAAAGCATCTGCAGCTCCTAAGGACTTATTAATCCACTTTGAAACAGTGCCTCAGGCTCCCAAAGCTCTTGGGCAGTTCTCAAACTGGAGTCAATGCTCTGGTTAGAGCCAGAAGTAAATCAGAGTAGTTCAGTTCCTGAGCAGATCAGGTCATAGCACGAAAGGATTTAAAGAGTGAAACCCATATCAAACCGGGCAACATCTGTACATGACTTTCTTGAAAACCTGCTTTCAAGGATCCCCAGGGCATCGGATACAATTTGGCTTAACTTTATTTAAAAATCAGCCTCTAGTAGACAATTGATTTTTGGCAGTCTCTGGGTGGTCATGGAAAACAAGGTTTACACTGACTGTGCAGCCTCTTACCTCTTTCCATTAAGATGTAGGTTTTAAATAATACACTGAAAGTAGCTTATGTTCAAAGGGGAAGAACATGTCCTGAAGGAAGAAAAAAAAGATAAAAAATCAAAGAAGAAAATACCACAGCAGATGGAGGATTAGCCTGCTCTGAAAGACTACCTGAATCCAGCTAAACCATCCAGATGATCAGCAAAGATGATCAGATGATCAGCATGATCCACATCTGGATCCTGCTGGGTCCCCTGGATGAGACTGTTCTCATCCTTCTAGACTGATGTGTCATACTAATGTTTATATCTCAAACATTTTACTTAATAACTGTGCAATTTCATTCATATGATACGTTTTTATGATTTAAGACCTCTGTAGAATTTTATGACTGTTTTTAATTTATCATAATAATTCGAACTGTAATACCCAGCCAGAGGTGTCGAATGGGGTTGACATACATCCCTCGTTCTGAATAGAAGAATATATTAGACTCTAGCAGCTAGAAAGAGTAAATTTAGGTTTTATCTCAGTCAGATCCATTTTGGTCCTTTCCTGCTCCAGATACCCTGCTATTTTTCTTTTGTTTAAAGGTAGCTGGCAAAGAAAAAGCAAAAATGAGAACTGTGCCTTTTGTGCTTGTGCTCTTTCCAGTATAAGGAGTAAAGGAAGTGGGAAAGGTTATTACCTACAGTCAAAAAGAATTATTTTTCTGCTTGTTCTTCAGAAATTCAGGTCTTACTTGTACTAGGAAAATCTCGGATGGTTGGAGACAGACAAGCAGGGCAAGACAGAGCAAATTGCCTTTTGGGACTTTTATGAAGTGCTGATCTTCGTGCTCACTTGGGGATTGGTCTCTTATGGTGTTATGAAGTAGCCTGGAGGGGAGGAAAGGGTGCTGGGATTGCAGAAAACTTGTTGCCTGGATAATTTTTGCAGGATGTTGGTGACTGTCCATCAAATGTGCTGAGGGCTGGTGCTCAGTTGGGGTTCAAATTCACCCTTTCCACCTGCAACAACCTCAGTGGCCATCTCAGCCCTCCAGCACGTCCACCCAGATGGGGAGAGACAAATTTGATAGTACTCATCATTCATAAGTGAAAAAGAGGAAAACAAAAAAGGAAAAAAAGAGGCCTTTTCATCACCGCAAAGCCATGAAGAGGAGTCCAAATTCCATTTTCTCAATTTAGAAAAGAAAACCTTATGCAGGTCACCTTTAATTTGAGTGATGCCAGGTGAGCAATTCTCTGCCTGTGTCTGCCTGCCAATCTCTCTAATTCCTTTTGTCATCATGGTTCAAGAGCATTATTGAAACACAGAATGCAGAGCTTAATTATGGAGAACAAAGCACTGATTTACACTAACTGTGGGTCTTGAAAATGGCTTCCCCCCCTCTTTTTAATCTTGGTGTTCATAGAATTAGAATGGAAAAGCCAAATCTGTCCGTTCATCCCTCCCCTGCCACAGGCTGTTTCTCCCCTCAAAGTTCAGGTATCCACCAGGAGATAAATCCAGGCTTGAGCATCAGAGGTAGATCAGGGTGGAAGTCATAGCCGACATTTAAACTCCATCCTCCAGGTGGGTTCAGCTCCTTGATGCTGACCTTCCAATTTTGGTGGGGTCCCATACTGGCGAGGTTTTGCTGGGTCTCCAGGCTGAACACTTGGTAACGCTGGAGATGCAAAGGACTGGGCCTGGGAAGTATCAGTCAGTGCCAGGATGTGTTCCCTGATAGTCAGCAAAACTTTTCAGCCCTTCATTTCATTCTATTATTTCTGCTGAAGGCACTATAAATAATTACTCCCCACCCTCCAAATGCTTGCAAGGCTTGAGTCACTTTGCTGATCTGAGATGTACATTTTGTTCATCTTTCCTTGCCCCACTTGTATTTGTTGGTGGTTTTCAAATCCTATTCTGGGTTTTCCAGCTCTGCAGAGTGGAGGAAATAGGTTTCAGGGGCTTCAACCAAGAAGAGTTTGTCTGCAGCACTGCTCGGACCACAGGAACAGGTTTTTTTACTTTCAGACACTTGCAGGTTTCCTTGCCAGGTCATTTGCTCTCCTGCTGCAAGCTGGAAACAAGGGACCTATTATCCCACATCTTGGTTGTAAGGGCCAAGCTCCTTCCTGATGTCACAAACGGTTAAATTGCTACCAAAGAGATGGGAGTCACTGATGAAAGCACCCCGACCAGCAAAACCAATAAATGCAAAACCCCAGGGTACGCAACATTTCTTTTCCTCCGCAGCCCTGCACCCCTGTGGTTTAACCTCAGAGCCTGTGTTGCAGATTTCACTCTGCACTGGCATCTCTGTTTTTGCTTTTCAGGCACCATGCCTCCTCCTCTCTAAGTTTCATTCCTTCAGCTGCTCAAGACTAAACATCTTGCTGCCCACAAACCACCTGATATGTCCAGGCGCTCCCGCTCAGCTGCTCATACACTGATACATGGCCCCACCTGCCTTGCTCACTTGCAAGTTCCCCATCCCATTGCTCTCTCAATGACAGCAAACGCTGTCGGAGAGAAGAAAAAAACATTTCCCTGACCCTGTCAGGCAGCCCCACAGTCCCGTGTGCCTTGGGCCACGGTAAGTTCAGCGTACTCCCTACGCAAGCTCACTGCCCTGTGAAATGATGGCAAAGCAGAGGTTTTTGCTGGTGGATTAAGAGGATTTTTTTTTTTTTTTTTCTCTGCTAACATCTCAACATGCGGCACATAAACAGCTTGTCTCCTGATTTACTGAGAGCAGTGGCCACCATCTAGCACTTCTCAGGGAGAGTAGTGGTTGCTTTTTTAACCTTATTTCAAGCCTCGAGTAGGTCTGCTATTTGTCGAAAGTATTATTAACCTCAGATAGGCACCAGGATAATGTTTGTTCCCCTCCAGGGATCCATGCAGGAGAGAGGCTCCTCGGGACCCACACTCACCTGGGACCCAGCTGCAAAGAGAAAAATGGGCCCCCAGTAAGGTCAGGGCATCCTAACGATGCATCAACCCAAGACAGTGACGAAGGAACGGCAATACATAATTTAAAGAAATAGCTGTGTTTTGTGGAAATACAAATGAAGAAATCACTCAGTTAGGAGCAGAAGGGGAGAGAAAAATCGATCAGTGAATGGGATAGTTAGCAGTTAAATGTTCTCCGTGCACAATGTTCCCGCTGAAGGGCAATTTATAAGCCCAGCTAAAGCTGCTATAGGTTATACTGCTGAAAGGATGAGACTCCAGTGCGAATACAACGCCGTCTTTCCTAATAACCCCGGGATTCGGTCCGTGAGGCAATAAAGAAATGCTCTGCATTGAGAGTGCAATGCGCATGAAAGGATATGGGAAAACTCTCTTGACCTGGTGCACTTACAAGGGGGAGGCAGAGGGGAGAGGAGCCGCGAGCAGAGACGGCAGGGGCAAGCGGCAGCGAGAGCGCGACAGGGACCAACTTCTCTGGTGATTTATGAAACAGGCATCCCAACTTATCTTCTGATGAATGGCAGCTCTTTGATTTAAGTAGTGAGGAAAAAAACCAAGTAGACAACTCTAGATCATGCACTTAGTTATTTAAAAGGGAGGGAGAAGGGAGGGAAGAGAGTGGCGGCGGCAGGACAGGGAGCCCCTTGCCCCCAGGTGCGCTGCGGGAGGATCCCTCCTGCCACCATCCCCGTGCAAGGCAGCAAGCCAGAAGCAACGTGTTAGACTTTCTCTCCAGCAAACGAAAAGACAAAAAAAAAAAAAAAAAGGGGGATGCTTCCAGCTGACAGCGAGGAGAGGGGGAGAAGCCATGCAAGCAGCCCCGTCCCTCCGCGTGTACCTACTGCCGCTGGTCCCAGGTGAGCGACTCCCCCCATCCATGCCGCGGTGCCGGCGAGCCCCGAGGTGTCCTGAAGAAACGAGAGTGACTGCCGCGACTTGGGAAGACAGAATATGGCACAAGCTTTAATTAAAAGAGTCTGAAGGCTCTCTCCTGCTTGCTCACCCTTTTTTTTGCAGTACTGGATAGGATTTAAAGGGCTAGAACCCGAATTTGGTGTTGCTGCTCCCCTAGGAGTGATGGTCTCCGGCCCCGGCCTGACAGCTCCAGCAGCATCTTGCCTCCCGTCGGGGGCATCCTGGCAGCAGAGCAAGTCCGTAGTAAGCAGCAACAGTAGTTACTCGGTGACAGCAGCAACAAATCGTAAATCAATGCTGTGCAGAGCAGACACGGTGGGTGGTGAGGGGAGATGCTGTTGGCAGCAGGGTGGGCGAGGGGAGCCCGAGCGCTCCTGTGGTGCAGTGAGGAAAGTTTGTGCTCTACAAATGCTCTGTCAAGTCGGGAGGAGGGTCGTGTCCCCTCTGTCCTGGTGCTGCCACCACTCTGCAACGGTACCCAAAGGCATTGCCCTCCCACCGCCAGACTGAAACGGGCAGCCAGGGGTGCTCTGGGTGGAGGGGGGCTGCGGGGAAGAGTTGCGTCACCCCAGCTCAGCTCTGCAAGATGGGGTCCTTGGCCTTCTCCTGCCTGCAGCCAGCAAGCAAGACAGCATTTCCATTTGGATTTGGTGGCAGCTTGCTCGTGCCAAGGCAACAGGGAGAGGACCTGGCGCTGCGGGCGTGCAAGCGGCGCTGATGTCTCCTTCAGTTTCAGTTTCCTCCAACCATTTTCCAGATCTCCATCAAAATGTCTGTCTGCAACAGTCCAGGCTCTCGGAGCATCCCAGCCTGCTCAACATGGCAGGGACAGCCAAAACATGCTGTCAAGCCCTGCCAGACCGCTTTCCCATTCCTACCCCAGTGAAGAGGTACTGAAGATTGAGTCCAGATTTTGCGTTGAAGTGATAAAAAACAAGAGGAACAACCAGGAAAGAACAAACCTCATCTCCTCCTCCTTTTCCCCAGTTTGGCCCCAAAACCCTCACCGAGGGTGGTTTCAGAGTATCCCGGCCATGAGCTGCAGCGCTGGCTGTGTCCGCTCAATCCCTACCTTGCACTCCAGGCTGACCTGCATGTTCTGGCTTTCTCTTGTCTTATTAATTACACGAAGTGGTGGATGCCAAAACGAAAAGCTGGTTTTAATTCCATGCTGTAACCCAGTTCCAAGCTGCTGAGATAATTAGCAGGTTTTTAATGAATGAGAAGGCTACCAACATGGAGGAAGGAAGGATGGGGAGGGAGGGGAAGCACAGTTTGGGCCTGGTTAGGGAAACCGCATTCAAGTCGGAGACTCCCTTCTTCAAGCCAACGCTTTGAACTGCCTTCAGTGCCCGGCGAGATGCTCCCGGCCGCAGGGCTGACGGACAGCTCTGCAGCACGGCACGCCAAGGCGTCTGCTTGGCTGGGGGCCACACTGGGGAGCAAAACGGCTCCGTCTTGTCTCTGTCGCCCGTTGACATCCATCTGGCTCCGGAGAGTGGAGAGGAAGCAGTTTTGGAGCCTGCTTTTTCGCAAGTCTTGGGCAACTGCAGCTGCGAGTCACATTGACCTGAGGCTATCAGTTTTGCTGGAGCATCACCACCACTCTGCAGGGGTCTTTGCTGTCAGCTGGAGGGTTTCACCCCAAAACACATCTATTCAAGTCACTTATAATCTATGTGAAGGCCTCTGCGTCTTCCTCAAAAATGTAATTTCCCAGGCTAACACTGAGGTTAGCCATGAGCTACAAGTTGCTAGGTAAGACTTTCCTTGGCAGAGGCTGGTGGGAAAGTGCTTTTCTAAATAATGAGGTATACTAGGTGGAGGTGAAATGCTAGCAGTCCTCAGAGACTCCAGCCTTCAGCCTGAGCTGTTCCTTTCTTGTGTGCATCTCAGACACACATGGTTGTTTTTTTCTTTTAATATTAATCCTTGCATTGATGTGTTCAAATGTGCACAGGCACATGTAAGAGATGCTCTGATGTAAAAAATAAAGAATAAATTTCCTTCTCTCCCTTAAAACTTGTCTCAATCCCATGACCAATTTTATTGCTGTTCCACTCTAATTTTAAATATAACGAGAAACATTAAGGCTTTCAATTAGAAGATCCCTCCCTTGATATACTGGAAAGTAGCCTGCAGTATAGACCAATATGTGATATTTTTCATTGGGATGTTGTGTGCTACATCTGATTTCCAGATCAAACGCCTTGGCGGTCAGGCACAGGCTTGCATGCTGGCTGGCTTGGCCAAGCTTGAGCAGCAGCACTGAGCTGTTCAGATTTTGGAAGATCCTCAGTCTTGTTTGTATTTTCAACCACAGGCCTGTGTTTCTGAAACAAACCTTGAATTTACGCTCAGTTTTGGTCCACCTGGAAGTCTAGGGTGAGGGGCAAATAAAAATCTCAGCATGGTGCCACCTTGGATTCTCAGATTTTTTGGCTTTTGACTGAAATATTAATCTCTTCCCTTTTCTTTATAATGGGCTGAGCTATATGGCCATGATACAGGAGGTCTTCCTTCTGCAATGAGCTCAAAGCCCCTCATCTGCCACGGTTTCAGTGTTGGGTTCATTTGATGCCATTAAGCATGAAGTTTGGTTCACTGAAGGTTTTCTCATGTCTTCTTTTCTCCATCAACATAAATCTTGCACTTGACCTCATTTGGTCCTGTCTCTGCAGGGCAACAAGTCTTCTGGAAAACTTGCAGCTAGGGAGATGTTTCATCTCAATCAGAAGCTGGTGTCTGCAGGCATTTGCATTACCGAGGGGCCAGCAGCACTGTACCCAGATGAGTTTGTGAGGTTGCAGTGTTGCTTGTTCAGCATTGTAGCAGTTTGCAGCTCGTTTTACTGGTGGGTTGCTGCTTTCTTAATGGAAGTGGTGTCACTTTGATTTCATTGCCTGCAAGGATGTTAGAGGATAGTTTCTTGGGACTCTGGGGAAAACAGCAGATTTCTGAGAATGAGATGAGAAGATAGAGTGGGGTATTATAGCAACATGTAAAAAGCGCCAAGGCAAAGGCACTTCAGGTGAGAAACCTGCTAGACTGGGTCAGCCCCTGGGTCCATTTACCTTGCCCAGAGCACCCAGACTCTGCAGCAAGCAGGGACGCTGCTTGCCCTTGCATGGGGCATTTCTCTTACTCACACCAGCTCAACCATCCTTCCCCAAATCCTTGGGCCTGACTGCAGTTAGACAGGGTGGGAAGGGTGCAGAGGCAGAGATCACACGCAATCCAAGAAGCAGGGTGGCAGAAAACCCACCAGCCAGATGCAGAACTGTGCAGAATCTTGTCCAAAACCCACATCATGTTGCTGTTAAATTTCTTCTCCAAACCAGTGAGGCTGCCTGGAAAGCCAGGGATAGCCAAGCACACGGGTGAGCTGACTCTTCCACTCTCAAGCCAAATAGTATTCTTTTTTGTCATTACTGCATATTTTTGATGCTTCAAGGTGCATCTTGATCCTCGACATCTTGTTTTCTGGAGGACAAACCATCTTCTCACTTGCAGAGGTTTCAAGGCTGGAAGACACTATTGCTGCTTCCTTTATTCAGTTTCCCACAACACAGACCAGAGTTTCACTGGTATAACATATTGCTACAGGACAGCCATGCTGACCCTAAATTTGATCTAATTAATTCATAATCCAAGGAGGAGTCTACATTATAACCCTTTTTCTGATTACACGGAAGCAGGATTCAGTGTATCTGCTCTGGGCAAACAATTGACTCTTGAATTGCAATATTGTGTTAGGCCAAGAAAATAGCCGTATGCATTTGCAATTAATCACACAAATTACAGCCCTTTAATAAAGATAAAAAGCAAAGAGAATAAAACTTGTTGGAAACCTATAGGCAGAGTTTTGGCCTCCTGAATTCAAATGCAAAGGCTTGAAAGCCTTGTTTGCTTTCACGAAGTGTCACGAGGGATTATTTAGAACTTCAAAAGGAATTTGAAAACAAACAGAAAAACTGGTTAAACATGGAGGAGCTGGTGCTTAATCCATTTTGGCATATCTGCTCCCAGTCTCCCCTTTTGCTGACTTCTAAATCCCTCTTGACCATTGATGTCCAAGCTCAGGCCATCCATCTCTCAGAATAAAAACATACTTCACTAATTTAATCACAAATTATTTTTTTTTTTACCCAGATTTGCAAATGAAGCTAGATTCATGGATGTGCATGTGTCCATCTGTCTCAGTGACTTCTGCACCTCTGGAAGCAATTTAGTTATATTTGGCAGGGTCATGCCCAGCCAAGGAAAGGCTTCAGTCTGACCCTGACCCTGGTAGATGCTAGGCTGTCCTCCAAGGAGAGAGCCCTTCAAAAGTTGCAAATCTGGCAAAAAACTTCACCTGGGCTTGCAATAAGAAATAAGCAGAATGCTAAGCTTTACTAGGTCTAGTGCAAGGGGATAGGATGAAGACACATAAAAAACCAGTATCTGTTCTCCAGCTAATGGCTGTTCAAAACCAGAAAAAAAGAAGGGATTTTTTGTTTCCACAGTTACTGGGTGATATTTTGTGCAAGACATGCTGGCAGCAAGGGCTTAGCAGAACCCAGGGAAGGACTGCATGTGAGCAAATGATGGGAATCCCTCCTTCCACTGACAGACAGTTAAAAGAAAAATGTGAAGGAGACATAAGTCATCCTGCTTCAGGATATAAATCATTCTCTAACAGTGGAAACAGAAGAAACCTTATTGATGGGCTGGTTTAAGTTTTCAAAATGCAAAAGAAAATTTAGGAAATACATTGCTGACAATTTTAATAACTGCTTCTCATTTTAACGCTGTTCCTAGTTTTAGTCTAGGCAAATCCAAGGTCACAGAGCCAGTGCATCCACTCATTTAACTGTCCATCCTTCTTCACTAAAAATAATTTTGCATATATTGGACAACTCAAACTCAATTTCATACTGGAGCAGAGATCTCAATGATCTGGACTTCCAGCGGGTTTCATGACAACTGGCTGGATAAGAGAGAAAGCCCAAAACAATGCCCATAAGAGGGAAGCAGATTAAACTCTGCCACATACTTACAAGGCAAGACGTCTACTGTCCAGCCCATCAACAAGCACATATCTCCAAACCAGCAGCAGTACATGGTGCCACCTGCCCTGCCAAACTGGTGGGGAATAAGAGAAGAAGCTGGGAGTACTGGGTAAAGAGTTTAAGATCGTAAGTCCATAGGAAAGCAGGTCCTGTTGATTCAGCTGTTCACAGAGTTATTTGACTGGTTTTTCACATTCAACTGAGTTAGAGATGCAGTTGGAAAATTTTAAGTTGCCTTGAAGCAGGAAAATGTTCAAATAAAACCCACCAAGGCTTGGTCCATGCAATCTGTGCTGCTCCTGAGCATGACCTCTCTGCGCAACACCTGCAGGACTGGATGTGTTTGCAGGGCTCATCCATCACAGCAATTCCCACCTGCCAGCCCGCGCTGGCGCTATAACGTGTTCACCGTCCCTTTATCACTTAAAGCCAGGCT
Organism: Athene noctua; assembly: GCF_965140245.1. NCBI lineage: Eukaryota > Metazoa > Chordata > Aves > Strigiformes > Strigidae > Athene > Athene noctua. The sequence goes on from NC_134055.1 coordinate 11,932,543, forward strand.
TTGCCTACAGGAGGGGAAAGCCAAAGAGAACCTCTGCAAAGAGCCCACAATGTCTTATCCCTAATCCATGTTTCATACTGTTGTGGTCATTTTGTTCTCTTTTGCTCTTTCAGGAGGACACAAAACAGCCTGCACCCACATGTACGATGGAGCAAGCCAAGACACTGGTTTTGCTACAGGACCCAAACAGCCACCTCCTCATTCGTGTGGTTTTACCGTGTGTTGTTTCATCAGCTCTCCATCCAGCGTGGCCAAACGCAGCTTTTGAGCAGTTCATTTCCAGCTCCAGGAACCCTGTCCTGGGGTCACCAGTCTTGCTGGGTGGCCCTGGGGGTGTCAGATGGACCCAGCCCTGGCATGGACAATGTGAACCATCAGCATTATGGATATCAAGTTCAGCCCTTGGGAGCCCAGCCTCTGCCACCTCCATCTGAGCTAAATCACATATGAAAAGGACATGGGAAATGACACTTTCCGTATTTTCATGGCAGCTCCCTGCTTTCCAGCCCACCAAGAGCCAAGAAAAGGGTATGGTAACATGCTGGGAGAGGACACGAGCAGTAAACGGGTGCTCAGATGTTTGCACATGGCAGCAGCACCTGCTCAGGAATTGGGGTCCCCTGCCAGCATAAATGTCTGGTCTCAGCATCCTACTCTGGCTATGGGAAAGTGTTCCCTGAGAGGATGAGAAAGTTCAGTTCCCCTCATCCTAAGAGAAGAAAAACATGTTGTGATAACCAAGGGGTCTTCCAAGGACTTTCCAGCCACTCCATGCTTGCTCTCTGCTGTGATTTTGGGTGAATATTGGCATGGTGGGTGCCGTGGCAGAGGATGCCATGCCCACAGGCTGCTGCTTACCCCACAAAACCTTCCTCAGTGTTTCAAGAGCCACAGCGCACTCACAGCCACTAATTGGGTCTTTATGAGCTTCTGCGCTGCTCTCGTGTGAGTGACTTGGAGGGCTCGGCAAAAGACTCATGAAGCAATTCTTTGAAGTGTAGCTATTATTACCTAAAATGCTAAGCACGATTTACTGCTACCAAATTGTGTAACCTGCATCCGGCCGCACACTATGCAGCCTGTTTGCTCGTTTATGTGCAGCTGGCACATGAGTGCGTGCAGGAGAGGGAGGAGGGAAGGTTTCAACCTGTGCTTGAATATTTACATCCCATACAGAGCCGAAGCATTGGCTTAAAATAAAAGCACCAGCAAACGTTCCTACCAGTGATGCCAAACTGTGTGCTTGCAGCTGGGGGAATGCATCTCTCCCCGCTCTCCCCTAGCAGATGCTGCAGGACTCAGGGTGAGGTCCCCGCTCCCGGGATGCTGCCAGGAGCAGCATGGCTCCTTACCTTGGCTTTCTGTCTCCATGGCAATGGCTCTGCGTCATCCTTTTAGCACAGCAACCTCAACCTATGCAAAATCTGGCCTCGTTTTGGGATCCCAGGGTGGAAACAAGTACAGCGAGTTATCCTCACTGTCACATGCTGGGTGGAAGGTCCTGTCCCGCCGGGATGGCCATCACATCAGGAGCGTGGTGCTGAGCAGCCTGTCCACGTCCAGCACTCATGCACCGGAGGGATGGACAAGTCCTGCTGCTCACTGTGGTCTGCAGTGCCCGGTGGAGGGGTTGCAAAGTCACCCCCAGCATCACCTACCTTCACCCCATGGCACGGGGGGGTGAGCCACGCTGAGAAGGAGTTTTGTCACCCTGCTGCCTCGTCCTCTGCAAGAGCAGTGCCTGGTGCTCCCTGCCCGTGGGTCTGGGATGGTGTTACAGGCTGCTTCTTGGTTTGTTGAGCCCTGCGGATCTGAACCCTGGAGAGGGGACAGCTCGCCAGAAATACCAGCTGCAAGTGTGTTTCCTCCACCACACACAAAGAAACCCTTAAATGCAAAGGCAAAACTCCAGGGGCCTGCCTGACTTGCACACCAAGGAGAGCCCAGAGGCTGTTCGATGGGCTCTGCTATGCCACCATCTCTGGGCAGTCATGGTGCCTCCTCCCCGAGGCTCTGCCTAGGGCTGCTCTGGGCAGGGCTGGGTCTCTCCTGCTCCAGCATCTACTGGGAGGTGCAAAGGGGCTTCCCAGCATGGCTGAGAAAGTGCAGGGCAGTGACACGGATGGGATGACTCTCCCTCATTTTGTACCTGGCGTGCAGGCAGATGAGATGCCCATGTTCATCTGTCTCGATTCATATGTTAATGCAGTCCCTAGAGGAGAGGAGATGTCCTGAGTGCCTGCTCAGGAACAAAAAGCAGAAAAAAAATGCTAAAACCACAAGATTGGGAGGAAGGGCTTATTAAGGGGTCTTGGAGGGGAGAGGAGAAGGAAGAGAAATGAAATGTGTTGGGTTTATTCAAAGCAGATATCGGTGACCACTGTGGCTGCCCAAGGCCCCATCCACCGCTGGCCTGCTGCCACCCTGTGCCTGTATTCTTTCCTCAATCACCAGAGTGATTTTTTTAAACACATTTTAGATTAAAATTAAAGACTAAGAGATTCTCCCTCCTAAACCCTCGTTTCAGGTTAATCCTGTATTTACACTAAATGTGAATGAATCAAATAATTGAAGGACTAGGACATGACAACAACTAATATCATCATACAGATCTTCCATTAACTTATGTGGGATTACATCAATTCAATCCAGTCCTGGAGAGCAAAGATTAAACCTTTGTGTGGGCCTTACCTCCTCCTCAGGCTTCTGGGAAACCTCTCTGTTGGCCATGCCCGTGCTGGAGGAGAGGCACAAGGAGAGCAGCCCATGGACTCCCCAGCCCTCCTTTTTGGAGTGGGGAAGGGGCTGAAGGGTGCTGGAGGATCCTAAACATGAGCAGATGGGGTGATATGATGGAATAAACTTAAATGACCTGGGGAGAACCGGCAGGTGACACGGTGCCCCGCTGCTGCCCTGTGCTCAGCCACTGAATTTCTGGCCATGGTGCAGCCACTAGTGAGCTAATCAGGGATGGAGCATGTAATAGGGTCTGTTCTGCAAGAGAAAAGCCTTCAAACACATGTTGACGTGGTTTTGGTAGAGCTGGTCACAAGAGTCCACCCAAGCAGGGACAGTGTTGGGCAGAGAAGCTCAGAGAAGGAACCTTCACCGTGAAGCCCCTCCAGCCAAGTCCCAGGCTGTCAGAGGGACTGTCCTTAGCTGGGAGTGGGACCCTGAAGAAAGATCTGAAAGGATGCTAAGGACAAAAAGGGGTGCTGGAGGCGTCAGGGGTGAGAGGGCACAGGGACAGCGTGGTGGAGGTAACGTAGGAGGTGTGAATCCCACAATGGGCTTGTTCGTGGGTACGGGGTCAGGGTGGCTGCTCCTTTCCAGCCCACTCCCATGGCACAGGCTGAGCCAAAACGCTCGAGCTGGGCTGGCCTGAACCGCATCCGCAGGGCCATCACCCAGGGGCTGGGGGAGGGCCTGGCGACTTTTTTCCAGATGGATTTACAGGCGCATACACGAGCATCCCCAATGTGTGAGCACATCTTTCCACGCAGGAAATCCCTCAGCTAGGAGGGCACTTAGGAGTAATCCCTTGACCTTTTTCATGAGCAGAGAGAAGGGGTCCTGCTACACTTCCCTCCCCGAAGGATTATCCGAGGAGACGTCTGCAAGACAACCCTCACAAACACCTCCTCCCCCAGAAGCATTTTTCCTCCCGTGGTCGTTCAGTAAGTGACTCAAGGCCTCAGGATTTTGCCCACAAATAATATAAAACAGGTGCAGGAGTAGGAGCGGTTTGCCAGCTCTATTACTCCTTTATAGCTCCTGGCAGTTCCAGAAGCAGCCTGGCTTTGCACAGTGCAGGACTGTGGCATGCTAAAAATGCAAACCCAGTCCTATGGGGTTTATTCAGATTGCAGAAATCCTCAAGTTCAAAGGAAAAGAGGCAGCACACACCTCTGCCAGGTTACCTGCCGCCGGGCCATCGCATCAGCGCAATCCTGACCACAGAGATGCTAACTTGCACAGTAACCCCTTGATCTACAGGAAACACATTTCCCAGATTGAACTGACAGTGGAAATTTCTGGGCAGTAGTCCTGCTCCAGTTTCCCATATGTACTCACTCGTAGTCGTGATCACATTATTATTTTTATAGTTGTACTCTGTATTAATCTGTTACTGATATCACCATAACATGGGGCCTGCTGCTTGTGGTACATGCTGGCATCTCCACGGGACTCTGCGTTACCTGCACAACTTCCAAGGCACAATTAAGGGTCAAGAAAGGCTGCTCTGACTCTCCAGCCTTGTCTTCTTGCTGGCACCAGCCAGGGAAGTCCTCCCAGCCATGTCCTCAGCATTATCAACCACAGAAGCACCTTGGCTCTACCCCCACCTCCAGTGGGATTCACACTGGCGCACAGCTAGCAAAGGTGGAGAGCATCAGTTTCTCCACTTTAAGGGAAAAGGATTGAAGTGGTGGCATATTGCACAGGAGCTCAGCAGTTTAAAAAAAACAAAAACAAACCCCAAACCCAACCCAAAAACCAACAAAAAAAAAACCAAAGAAAACTTTGGAAGAAATGAAGGGGAAACAAATCTCAAAACCCAGGGTTACTGCAGTGAAGGACAATCTGAGCAATGCAGTGCCAGCAGGGAGCCCGAGCTGTGGGATGGTGCTCGGGGAAGGCTGCTGGGGACACCCTGCTTCGCCTCTGCCCATCAGTGCTGCCTGCTTTTCTAGCTAATTTTGGGATGTATCCTCACCCCAGCCTCTGTTCCCTTTCATGGTTTTTATGATGATAAAGCCAAGCACCCAGAGGTGTCCTCGGGGCAGGGGGATCTCTCATGAACTGTCCCTCCATGGCACCCTTCCCATCAAGTCTCCCGTGGACACGGTGCCACGGCTCGCTCTCGGAGCAGAAGTGCCCCTCCTGAAAAGCTTTTGCTGGCGCGGGCAGCTGGCTCAGCGAGGAGGAGGTGGGATATGAAGGCACACCTTTGTGAGGGAAAGGACCTCACAAGCCCGAGGGATTTTGACCCACCGCCCAGGGCAGCACGCACCCCTGCCCGACCTCGGCACGCTGCGAGGGAGCCGGGCTGTGGCCCAGGGTGGCCAGATGCCTCCTGCCAGCGAGGAGCCACTGACACCGTGTCCTCAGCCCCATCGCCACCGGCTCGGGGCGGGAGCTGCCGTTTGTGCCCTCGCCGTGGGACGACCTGTGGTCACGCCGGGGCCAGCGGCTGAGCCAAACCTGCTGTGATGGCAACATCAGCCCCGGGGGTACAAAGCCCTTTACCACCTCTCCCCAAAAGCAGAGACACATCTCCAGGCGGGAGTGCAAATGCCTCCATGCAAAACCCCCCAAATCCTGGCTGAGCCCTGGCTGGGATCGGCTGCGTTTCCCCGCGCATCGTGCAGTGCCCTCTGGTGCACGCTCAAGTCAGCGAGGTTTCAGGTTTGCGACAGAGTTCCGCTTCAAACATAATTTCAAAGCCAATTCAATCCTCACTTCACTTAAATTGGGGGGAAAAAAAAAAAACACCCTAATCCAAAGTGTTGGGGTTTTTTGTAGGAGCTCAATCCATTTAAGATGGGATCTTTTCCAAACTGATAGAAGCTATTCACCATTTAAAAAATATCTATGTCATAATATTTCTCCTATGATTGATGGCATTACAGGCACTGAGAGCACATTAGGCATGACATCACACATTTCTATTATTTAAAGGGACAAAGTCAAGTTAAAATTAACTGTCCTGCCTGCTCATTCAGTGATATGAGACAGGCTAACGAATCCTGCTTCAGTAAAATTGCTCTTGACTTCTGTCAAAGTGATGTCATTTTTTCAAATACATATAATTTCCTTTCCCATTATGTTGGGACTGGAGAAAGACAGTTTCAAAATCCGGATCGAAATAATCGAGCGCTAACAGAGACAGCAAGGGTTTATCAACTGGGTCTGTCCTTCAGCCGACAGCATCTCTCCAGGAGTGGAGATCAGTGAGGAGCTGTGCCCCACTGCTCCCCAGGCACCCCCAAACCTCCTCAACACCCACATCTGGCTGAAAAACCTCCCCTGGAAGAGCCTCAGGGGAGCAGGTAAAAAAAAACAAAAAAAGCACAGTATTTCTTGCCCACTCTGGAAATCTTCTCTGATTTCTGGAGTTAGCAGCAAGAAGCTCCAGGGATGCTCAGGCTTGGCAGCATGCTGTCAGTTAGAGTCCAGGATATAAAGCCTAATGAGCCAAAGTGAGCATGGCTATTTGATGGGATGGGGGTATAAAAGAAAAGTAAGCGGCCAGGCTGTTCAGCCCACTGAAGCACTTAATGCTGTGAGGAAAATAATTAGCACCTAAAATGAAAAGGAACCAGAATCTGAAGATGCCAGGAGAGTTAAAAAAGAAAACTTGCCATGAAGAGTCCAGGTAAACAGAAATAAAGATGCAAGTAGTGACATTAAGTGACATTTCTGAAAGTGATTTAGGAAGCTTACATTCCATTTTATGCAGGACTTTAATTTCTATTGGCTGCCAATGAGGTCTGAGCTACAGGGAGCCTGGCCTGAAGGTTATTTAAACACCTAAAATACAGTCCTGAGCTTGGGGGGCTGGAAGTTATTCACTATGAAAAGTCTCTCAGTGCAACCAGCATGTTTAAAAGCCTCTGGCCAGACTCGTGCGGATCGATTCCACCTCTGCCCAGGATCCTCAGCCATTTCAGAAATGGGATTTGGGAGAGCCTGAAAACTTTGCCCAAAATCCCATCTCTACAAGCAAACGTCGCTGAGACTTTGGCTCAAGTGTCATTTTAAAAACCACTCCAAGTGGCTCCGAGCCAGTAACAAAAGCTCAGAGCAGTCTAGGCAGTGGCTGCACTTACCGCTTGTAAATAGAGTCCAGGAACAATGAACAGAGATCCAAAAGGGACTCTGAGGTAGGAGGCTGCTGACACGGGCTTGTGTAACATAAAAGAGGAGAATAAAGCAATGGCAGGGAGGACCCAAGTCCTGCCCAGAGAATGTGTGGGTATCGTGTTTAACGGGGACACGGATGTGCGTTATGGGGCATTGCAAGATCTGAGCCCACCAGCAAATTAACAACAGCAGAGAAAATGTTTAGTGAGCACAAAAGGGAGGGATGGCTGGAGACAGCCACTTCATTACCATGATTCACAGAATGGGTGCCCAGGGTGTGATCCAAGCACAGCTCCTTGCTTTGGAGACCCATCTGTTATTTCTCCGTTGGTAAATCAGCCTCATAAGTGAGACTGTCTAATAATGCTGCCTAATTCCCAGCAAGAAGGTAGAGATAAACCTCTTCAGTGCTTTTTGTTTGGTTGTTTTTGTTGGTTGTTTTTTTTTTTTTTTTTTTCATTAGTATTTCTGCTGTTAGGGAAGCTTATTCTGTTCCATTTGATCTCCTCTTAGTCATCCAGCCCAGAACATGGGCGACTCTGGAAGCACAGGCTCTGAATTTCACTCAGATTTGCATTTCCATTCATCCAGACATTTTATTCTCCAAACGATCCACGGGCCCATCCGCTGACAGATGGACAGGACACCCACAGGGTGTTTTGTCCAGCGATGTCCATCGGTGGCAGTCCCCCGTCACTCATCCCTTCCAAAGCCACCTGCAGCCAGCTCAGCCCAGCGTCAGCACCCCCAGGAGCTCCACACCAAGGTCCTAACGGGACGCTCCTGTCTATCAGCCATGTTTCAAAACATGCTCTCTTGAACGTGACACTGTAGTGGGTTATTAAGTCCCACTCCAAAAATCTACTGGAGACACTCCAGCATTGCCCTCAGTGCGTGCGGCTGGCCGTGCTGCCCGCAGGTGAAACCGCCCTCAGGTACCACACTTCGAAGCCCTTCAAAGACCTTGATCATGGATTTCCTCAGGAATTTCGATCACCCGGAGACAGCAACAGTGCAACATAAGGAAGGCCACAGAGGGCAAAAATAAGGAGTCAGATATGGCTCAGCGCATGCTCTTCAGGATTTTGGCTGCCTCTTACTTGGAGCTGGCACAGTGCATTTTTCCACCTTGTCCTGCTCCCTACCAAAGCTTTAGTTTCTCATACCAAAACCACAGAATTATCAGAGAAGCTCTAGAGGACTGAGGCACTTGCACACACCACAAACGTGATGCTTCATCAATCCTTGTGTGGCTGAGATGTTTGAAGCTGGAGGAAGGAACTGAAGGATGGTTTATTCCATCCTTATTCAGCTGGCCTCAAAACAACTTTCTGTGCAGCCACAAGGCCTCACTGCCTCCTCCTTTCTGTCTTCAGGATACACTGAAGAGACAGATCTAGGGCAAAATGAGAAATATGCCTTCTCCTGACATTTCCTCAACCAGACACCAACCAAGCCATCTCAACGCTTGAAGGTTTTATCTTCACACTTCTGCAGGTGGTGTTCTGTTGGGAAATCTGTAGTGTACCTGGGGGGCCCGAGGTGAGATCTTGATGTGCCAGGGTCTCCACACACACGAGAAATAGCCACCTTCACCTGAGTAACTCCCAGCCTGTGGTTACAGAGCCAAGACTTCAGGGACATGATGGGTCTGATGAGCTCAGTCCCACAGGCACTGAGCTTATCAGACAACCCACCAGCCTCCCTTCCTTCTCCTCTACAAAACTTAATATTTTCTGTCCTTCAGGTGAGAATATAACATCCTGAGTACACAATTTTCATCAGAGGCAGGGATGATGTGGCTGCAGCCCAAAACTCTTACTTTGGGAATGGTATTCATGACTCAGCCACAAGTTCTGGTGTGAAGTTGGACAAGTCTAAAAGCGCTTATGTCTCAGTCTGTCACCTGCAAAAGAAGGACAGTTAAGGACTGATTTTGTTCAAGTCTTTGCTGTTCTTCTATATTAAAATTGTAAACTGTCATGGCCAGAGATGGTTCAGACAATCATATTGCCTCTAGGCTTTTCCTTAATGCAAATAAATACTTCCATTATGGCTATGGTAATCAAAAGTTCAATAATGCTGACAACATCAATAGCAGCAGCCTAGGTGAATGAATGTTACCGTTTTAGATCTTTGAACAGTCATCTCTTATACCAAAGCTTTTGGATTTAATGTATCACTATAAAAAACCCTCAGTGAGGACCCTTGACAACTTGTGAACAGGCTGATAGTACCTGGAAGCCATCGGTGACATGCTGAATCACTTGGGTTGCCACATGTTTGGGAATGGCAGATATACCCGGCAATTCTTTGAGAAGTAAAAGAAAAATGTCAAAACACCCCATTTGATCCTGTCTAGCTCTGTCATTAGAAATGCAAAGAAAGCAACCAGACGCATGCAGGTAGCCAGGTTGATTTATATTATTACTCCTACAATTATTATTAGAGCTGAAAAGATCCTTAGGCACAGCAAGACCACTATAGGATAAAATATGAAAGTAAATTGCGGAGGAAGGCAAAATAATTGAAGTAATAAGTGAAAACACATAATGCACAAGAAAATACAATAACCCAACAATGACTTCCAGTGCTCTAAAACTGGAAGCCTTCCCTAAGAGGAAGACCAAGCAGCATCCATTTAAGAAAACCTCCATAATGCTGAAGTATTTCTGTGAGCTTTAAAGCAGGCAGCAGAAAGCAATTCCACAAAGTTAGTTTTTGGACATTGGGACCTCGAGTTAGATCTTTGCTCGTTGGCTCAGTTGCTGCTGCTGTCCACAGGTCAAAATGCAGGCTTGGGCAGATTATGGGCTCAGCTGCATTGGTTTCCCAGAAGAGCGGGTGATTTCTGAAACAGCTGGATTTTCCAGGAGCTGCAGTCAGTCTCTGCACACAAGGACACACAGGGCTCTGCTGTGAAGGGCCATAGGCATTTTGCCTCTTGGTACAGTGAGGATGGCAATGGGCACATACCAGCAGGATTCCTGGAGAACTCATCTCCCAGCCAGGCACAAAATAAGCCTCAGTATTTCAAACAACATCCACCAAGCTCTGATGGGAATCTCACAGCCAGATGTTCCATGTGCAGTATGTGCACCCTGTGCTTTTGAAAATCTGACCTTTCTGGGTTTAATGGGTTTTTCACAAAGAAATGAAACAGAGGACAAAGGGAGAGCAGTCAGAAAATCGTTTTGTTTGTATCAGGCAAAGATATAGAAACATGTGAACTTTCTAAAGTGCTGACATTTGCCAAATTGCAGTGGGAAGAATGAAGTGCAGGGACTAAGCCCGACTCCTTCCTTCAGCATTACAATTATAAACAAAATATTTCTCTTTTCTCACCATTCTTTTTCTGTAGCTGTAATTTTTCTGTTGCTGATATTTTCCTGTGACTTTAACTGGAGTGCTACTTTGCCACCTAACACACACCTTCCAAAAGTTTCTGTGACATTGGGCTCTGCTGCAAAATCCATGTCAGAGGAGCGATGAGTGTTATCACTAGGGGCTCTGCACTTTTAATCAAGAAGCAGAGCTCATACTGAAGGGGAAGCTCTGGCCAAGCCACAAGCGCAGCCTGCCTGCCTTCGGGACCTGGGTTTTAGAGGTGAGCTTAATTTTATCATTATTAATTTCTGCAAAATGTGCTGTACCTGCTGCCCTGGAATGGTGGAGGTGTGAGGTACAAACTCACACCCAGCAAAAGCACCAGAACTCACATGTTTTGCAAAGACTACAAGAGCAAACCATGTCCACCCAGCGCTCCTGGACTGCTCAATGCACTCAGCCAGCATTTGCAAAATAAAGGTAAAGATGTGCTATGCCACAATCCTTTCCTAGAGCAAAAGGCTTCTGAGGAACAACTTAATAATTAAGGAAGTCTCTTAACTCATACTGTTAAAATTTACAGCCAAGAAATGACAGGTCATAGAGTGGAGTCATGCAGAGACCAGGCAGCCCAGGCTGGGGATGCTTTCCTGGCACCACACTGGGATGCACAAATCAGGAGACAAGTGCTTGGCAAACACAACCCACAGTCAGCCCACCACCAAAACACAAGCCTGGGTGTAAAGGCCCTGGAAGGAGCAAGACCCGTGGATCCAAGAGGCCACACCCCAAAGCACATCTCCCAGATCTGGGGGCTGATGCCCACCATCCACTGACAAAGGGGCTGCAGTATCAGAGGGGTCTGGAAAAGCTTCCCAGGGTGGTCAGGAAGGGGGAAGGAGCAGACACTGTTATCGCAGCTGCTTTCCCACTACCCAGCTGACACATTGTCATTGGAAGCAAAGACCTTTCTCCCAAAGCCTGGTTTTAGCGTTAAAACTTTAACATCAGCAGAATAAATCAATGGCCATTAGATGACCAGAGAGTGCTAAGGTCAGCTGAATTAATCCAGTCTAAGGGTTTTAAAATTTCATAGCAATGCTATTTTGGATCCGTTCCCTCAGCTGTAGCACACCAGGGACAGGACTCCCCCTGCAAACCAGAGCAGAGTGATCCACACACGCTCCCTGGTGTCTCGAGTCAGAGACAGAGTCTGTCAGAGAAAACACCCACCCTCCAACCCCGATGGGACTGCAGAAAACACTGCAGGAGCAGCTGCAACCATCTGGAGATGGGCGACAACAGTATGTAACGTGTGAAATGTCTGATAACCTGGAGCCACAGGAACGCAGGGGGTTATGATGACAGGGTAGATCCTGCACGGTGGTGAGGGATGAGTTGAATATCCTGTAGCTACTTCTACTTGCAGTGCACACTGGATTTACAGCCTCAGCTCCAGCCATCCCTCCAAGGACACCAGCTCTGTTTTCTATGGAAGGACAGCCCCTGCCTCTCCTTCTCCTCAGCCATCAGCCCTGGCACCAAGACCCTATTAACACCGCCAAAACCCAAGCTCTTATGCCACCTTCCCTCCAGCTCAGCTTTTTATTGAACCAGATAACCCCACAGCAAAGCTGCCCATGAGACACACCAGCTGCACTGCTTGCTCTCGCAGGGGACCAGCACACGGTCACCCCCAGCCCCTGCTCGCCTCTTCTCCCTTGTTTTCAGATGCCCACTTCCCTCTCCCCAAGGCACCAGCTCACTGCTCTGCCTTGTAAACCTCTTGTGCTGGTGTCAGTGTCCATAAGGTGTCTGTCTGCACCCTCCTTGTGCATGGTCTTTAGGGAGAGGTGACTTTGGGAGCCCTTCCCTGAACCCTTCCCTCTGCACCATGTATATGTATGAATTTAGATCATTATACTGATGAGTTGTGATGGTTTGACTCTGGCTAAATGCCAGGTATCCACCAAGTCGCTCTATCACTTCGCCCCCCTTTCCCTTTGTTTTCTCAACAGGGTAAAGAGGGGAAAGAAGATAAACTAACCCTTGTGGGTGAAACAAAAGCAGTTTTAATATAAGCAAAGCAAAGCAAAAGTCTGCGCGCGGAAGCAAAAGCAAACAGATTTAGTCTCTACTTCCCATGAAGAGGCGATGTCGGGCCTTCTCAGGAGCAGGGCTCCAATACGCGTAGTAGTTGCCTCGGAGGACCAAGGGTGACCCCACCCCCTTCCTCCTTTCTCCCAGCTTTATACTGAGCAGACGTCACATGGTATGAAATATCCCTTTGGTCGGTTTGGGTCAGCTGTCCTGGCTGTGTCCCCTCCCAAGATCTTGCCCACCCCGTCCCACTGGGGAAAATATCAGAAAGAGCCTTGGTGCTGTGTAAGCACTGCTCAGCAGCAGCCACAACATCAGGGTGCTGCCAACACCCTGCCAGCTCCAGCATGAACCACAGCACCGTGAGGGCTGCTATAGGGGAAAACCGATTCCAGTTCAGCCAGACCCAATACAGTCTCCACCCCTTATTCCATACCATTTACGTTATGCCCAGGTCCCACATAATATTCATTTATCTATTCCATAAGCTTTCTTCACTTCTTCAGATGTTCAGTGCCTTGGCTTCCATCTGTCAAGATAGATGCTCAGGACAGAAGTATGCTTGACCGTTGGACTCCAGCACCGGCTGTCTGGTTCACTCTTCATCGTTCCTACTTCCTCCATCACTTCCTGCAACATACAACTCATCCCACAGATTACTTTCCCCCCAAGGTTAAATGTCCTTGAGGCACACACTGAGTAGTCCCATCCTCCCGCATTACCCACCAAGTACATCCAGGTCCCTGAGCAAAGACAATCCCACGAGTGGGCTTGCCTTTTCCCAAGGGAGGAGCAATCCACACTGCCTTCCCCAGCCACCTCCCTGTGTGTACTACAGGGACCTTATCTCCTCCCACAGTATGAAGGGGGTTTGTTTGGGCAGGCCCAGGACGGTTAACAGATCCTCTGGTATTAATTAGCCAAGTGGCTTCTGCTAAATTTATATCCCAGTGCTTCCATCCCCCATTGTCCAATGCTCTCAACAGAGTCTTCAACAGTCCATTATATCTTTCAATCTTTCCAGAGGCTTGTGGGTAATAAGGGATGTGATACACCCACTCAATGCCGTGTTTCTTTGCCCAGGAGTTTATAAGATTATTTCGAAAATGGGTCCCATTGTCTGACTCGATTCTTTCAGGAGTACCATGTCGCCATAAAATTTGCCTTTCAAGACCCAAGATGGTATTTCGGGCAGTGGCATGATTTACAGGGTACGTTTCTAGCCAACCCGTAGTTGCTTCTACCATGGTGAGTATGTAGCGCTTGCCTTGGCGTGTTCGTGGCAGTGGTCCAATATAGTCAATCTGCCAGGCCTCACCGTATTGAAAACTCAGCCATCGCCCTCTGTTCCAGGGAGACTTTACTCGTGTGGCTCGCTTGATTGCAGCACATGTTTCACATTCGTGAGTGACCTGTGAGATGGCCTCCATGGTCAGGTCCACCCCTCGATCACGAGCCCATCTGTACGTTGCATCTCTGCCAAGATGCCCTGATGTTTCATGGGCCCATCGAGCTACAAACAGCTCACCCTTACGCTCCCAGTCCAGGTCCAGCCGAGCTACTTCAATTTTGGCAGCTTTGTCTGCTTGCTCATTGTTTTGGTGTTCTTCAGTGGCACGCCTTTTGGGCACATGAGCATCTACATGACGCACCTTTAGAGCCACGTTTTCCACTCGGGCAGCGATGTCCTGCCACAATGCAGCAGCCCAGATGGGTTTACCTCTGCGCTGCCAATTGGTCTTCTTCCACTCCTGTAGCCACCCCCACAGGGCGTTAGCCACCATCCAGGAGTCCGTGTAGAGATATAATACTGGCCACTTTTCCCGTTCAGCAATCTTTAGGGCAAGTTGGATCGCTTTTACTTCTGCGAACTGACTTGACTCTCCTTCTCCTTCAGTGGCCTCAACGACTTGTCTTGTGGGACTCCACACAGCGGCTTTCCACTTCCGATGGCTTCCTACCACACGACAGGATCCATCAGTAAAGAGAGCATAACGCCTCTCATCTTCTGGTAACTCGTTATATGGCGGTGCCTCTTGGGCACGAGCCACCTCCTCAGGCCGCACTCCAAAATCTCTACCTTCTGGCCAGTCCATGATCTCTTCCAGGATCCCTGGATGGTTGGGTTTCCCCAGTCGAGCCCGTTGCATGATTAACGCGACCCATTTACTCCAGGTAGCACTGGTTGCATGGTGTGTGGAAGGGATGTTTCCTTTGAACATCCAATGTAATACAGGCAGCCGTGGTGCCAAGAGGAGCTGTGCTTCTGTACCAACAACTTCTGAAGCAGCTCGAATCCCCTCATATGCTGCCAGTATCTCCTTTTCAGTCGGAGTGTAGTGGGCTTCTGATCCTCGATATCCCCGGCTCCAAAATCCTAATGGTCGACCTCGAGTTTCACCTGGTATCTTCTGCCAGAGGCTCCATGTGAGTCCGTGCTCCCCAGTTGATGTGTAAAGTATATTTTGCACAGCTGGTCCTGTCCGAACAGGCCCAAGAGCTACCGCTCGAGCTATCTCTTGTTTGATGTGCTCAAAGGCTTGTTGCTGCTCAGGACCCCACTGAAAATTGTTCTTCTTTCGGGTCACTTGATAGAGAGGGCTCACAAGCTGACTGTAACCTGGAATATGCATCCTCCAAAATCCCACAAGTCCTAGGAAAGCTTGTGTTTCCTTCTTGTTGGTCGGTGGAGACATAGTTGCTATCTTGTTGACAACATCCAATGGCACATGACGGCGTCCATCTTGCCATTTTATTCCCAAGAACTGAATTTCTCGTGCTGGTCCCTTGACCTTGCTTTTCTTTATGGCAAACCCAGCTCTCAGAAGAATCTCAATTACTCTTTGTCCTTTCTTGAACACTTCTTCTGCCTCATTGCCCCACACAATGATGTCATCAATGTATTGTAGATGTTCAGGGGCATCACCCTTTTCCAGTGCAGTTTGAATTAGTCCATGACAAATGGTGGGGCTGTGCTTCCACCCCTGGGGCAGTCGATTCCAGGTATACTGGACACCCCTCCACGTGAAAGCAAACTGTGGCCTGCACTCTTCTGCCAAAGGAATTGAAAAGAATGCATTGGCAACGTCAATTGTGGCGTACCACTTGGCTGCCTTTGACTCCAGTTCATACTGGAGCTCTAACATATCTGGTACAGCAGCACTCAGTGGTGGCGTCACTTCATTCAGGCCACGATAGTCTACTGTTAACCTCCACCCTCCGTCAGACTTTCGCACTGGCCATATTGGGCTATTAAAAGGCGAATGTGTCTTACTGATGACACCTTGGTTCTCCAGTTGACAAATCAATTCTTGGATGGGAGCCAGAGAGTCTCGGTTTGTACGATACTGCCGTCGGTGCACAGTCCTCATAGCAATTGGCACCTGTTATTCTTCAACTTGCAACAGTCCCACAACAAAAGGATCTTCTGAGAGGCCAGGCAGATTAGACAACTGTTTTACCTTTTCTGTATTCACACTGGCCACACCAAAAGCCCATCGGTATCCTTTTGGGTCTTTGAAGTATCCCCTCTTGAGATAGTCAATGCCCAAGATGCAAGGGGCTTCTGGGCCAGTTACAATGGGATGTTTTTCCCACTTGTCCCCAGTCAAGCTAACCTCGGCCTCCAATACTGATAGTTCTTGACAGCCCCCTGTCACTCCTGAGATCCAGATAGGTTCTGCCCCTCTATAACTTGACGGCATTAGTGTACATTGTGCCCCGGTGTCAATTAAAGCCTGGTACTTCTGTGGATTTGATGTGCCAGGCCATCGAATCCACACTGTCCAATACACCCGATCATCCCTTTCCTCCTCCTGGCTGGAGGCAGGGGCCCTCTATTCCTGTTCTTGGTCGGAGTACTCACTGTCTGACTCTTGCCGTGCCAGGCCGGAGGTTCCTTCTTCAGGATCAAGGGAGGTGATCTCAGTCTTTCTGTATCTGGGAGATCGCTGGTTACTTCCTTGTGGTTTTACACCAGCTACATTAGCAACCTTCTTAGATGTCTTCTTGTTGGCAGGGGTCTTTCCTCGCAATTCATGTACACGTGCTTCCAACTTAAAGGTGGGTTGACCATCCCACTTCCTCATGTCCTCCCCCTGGTCGCGCAGGAAGAACCAGAGTTCACCACGTGTCATGCGCCTTGGCTTTCCTTTCCCCCTGACTGGGACAGAAGAGAAATGATTTCTTGGGGAGCTCCTAACATCCAGGGCACCCGCCCGTAGAGATGAGGAGGTACCAAGACTCTCTTCAAAGTTCTGAAGCCAGGAAGAGACTGCCTCCACAGTTGGCGTACATCTTAGTCCTTCTCCTGCATCCATTTCTGGGTAGTGCATCGCGGCCAAGCCGGCAGAATACGAGGATGGCGCACCTTTAATCACCTTCCTCCACATGGCCCGTGTGCATGGGACATCCTCTGGATTTTTAGGGGCTTCATCATTATCTGGATCACCATAGATTACTTCCATCACTGCTAATTCTCTCAGGTACTGGACACCTTCATCTGCAGTAGCCCACTTCCCTGGGGTGTGGTCCATAAGATCTTCCTTGAAAGGATACCTTGCTTTAACACTTGAAAGGAGCCGTCTCCACAGACTGCAAATTGCTGTCTCTTTTCCAATTCCCCTTTCAATTCCTCGATTTCTAGCAAGGGAACCCAGCTGTTGGGCTTCCTTACCTTCCAGCTGTTGAGCATCTGCCCCATTATCCCAGCATCGCAGCAGCCAGGCAGCGATCCGCTCACCCGGCTGGCGGCAGTAGTCTTGCCGCAGATCTCGCAGTTCTGATGATGTCAGGGACCGGGTAGTTTCTGCCTCCTGTTTCAGTTCTGTTATTCCCTCTTCTGATACCTTTGCTGAAGGACCAGCTTCTTCCTCCTCTTTCTCCTCCCTTATTAATCGAGGGTATGGGCCTGTTGTTCTCCTTGTCCATTGTTTCTTTTTTACTACTGGGGCAATCTCTGTTGTTGTTATTGTTTGAGTTCCCATGTCAACCACAGCCCTTTGAGAGTGCTGAACTGCAGCTCGGTAAGCACAGGCCAGGCCCCAGGAAAGTGCTAGAAGTTGCTGATTCTCATTGGGATAGGCAGACACCCCTCTATCAGGTGATGTGTCAATTTTGTGGGGTTGCTTGCCTGTTCAGGGGTGAGATCCCAGGCTACAGGAGGTGATAACGGTCCTAGGAATCTGCCCAACTCCTTCCACTCTCCCTGCCACCCAGGAACAGGCCGCCTCAGAGCACATTTTGGCACTGATTCACTCAAAATTTGCGTTCTCTTACACCAAGAGCATACCGAGCTCCACACAACCCACAACAGGCGAACAGCATTAATAAAGAGTATCAATGAACTAACATAAGGATGACTAAGTACCTCGGGAGCCTGCAAAATAAAACCACTCATGATGTTCCCGATTCCTTGCAGCATGTTCCCGAGCTTAACAAAATAAAGATAAGCAGCGCAATAAACAAGCCCGTGACCAGCACAAGAGCTTGTTGCTTAATAACTACTATAGCTACAGCACATTTAATATAAAACTGCCGTTGTTTTGCCCCATGTTGGGCGCCAGAATAGACTGTGATGGTTTGACTCTGGCTAAATGCCAGGTATCCACCAAGTCGCTCTATCACTTCCCCCCCCTTTCCCTTTGTTTTCTCAACAGGGTAAAGAGGGGAAAGAAGATAAACTAACCCTTGTGGGTGAAACAAAAGCAGTTTTAATATAAGCAAAGCAAAGCAAAAGTCCGCGCGCGGAAGCAAAAGCAAACAGATTTAGTCTCTACTTCCCATGAAGAGGCGATGTCGGGCCTTCTCAGGAGCAGGGCTCCAATACGCGTAGTAGTTGCCTCGGAGGACCAAGGGTGACCCCACCCCCTTCCTCCTTTCTCCCAGCTTTATACTGAGCAGACGTCACATGGTATGAAATATCCCTTTGGTCGGTTCGGGTCAGCTGTCCTGGCTGTGTCCCCTCCCAAGATCTTGCCCACCCCGTCCCACTGGGGGAAATGTCAGAAAGAGCCTTGGTGCTGTGTAAGCACTGCTCAGCAGCAGCCACAACACCAGGGTGCTATCAACACCCTGCCAGCTCCAGCATGAACCACAGCACCGTGAGGGCTGCTATAGGGGAAAACCGATTCCAGTTCAGCCAGACCCAATACATGAGTTTAAGCGTTTTCAGTTTAGCAGTTTTCAAGATCCTGAGGGCTCTCAACTTGCTTTGTTTTCCCTCTCTCTTCCCACCCTCACAGCACAAAGTAGCCCATTTCAAGGAGGTCCATGTGTTGCTGGCCTGGCTGGGGGGACATGGCACCTGCAGGGTGCCAGGGAACCCCAAGCTGGGCTTGCCAGGGCTGTTTCTCACTCTGGTATATGCAACATAATTGCAAATAACATCATTCAACCCAACTTACTGAGCCCTCATATCACCCACCCTCCAAGATGTTCCCTGAGGCTTACTTGAATTTTTGCCACAAGGTTTTTAGTTTAGTTTTGTGGATTTTTTTTTTCTTGCAAACATGAAACATTTCCTGAAAAATGACATCCCTGCTTTTATGGCTCTTCCCCTTGTCTCTCTCATATTTTCCCCATTTACACAACTCTTTCCCCTCCACACTGTCCCTAGGCTTTTTATCTTATGCATCATTCATCCGAGTTTACTGTCTTCTTTTAACACAGGCTTCTGGGAGATGCATATCTCCTTGAATTCTTTTCTCTCCTTCTGCCTTGCCCTGATTTGCACTCACACAGGCACTTTCCCATCTCTACAGCTGCCTGCAGTCTTGCTGGGAACACTACATCCACAGAAGAGCAGAGAGAATAGCAGCAGCCTCAACACACCTTTCACCAAACCTTGGATAATTCCCATATGGTTATAATGACCAGAGCCTGGCTGTGTGTTATCCAGAGGGATAAGCCACTGTTTAGTGGTGTCCACCAACATTAACGTGTGGGCAGTGGAAGGGGCAGGACAACATAATGGTGGTAAGTGTGGTAAAACACCAGGTTAAGTTAGCAGGAGAGCTGCCAGGCACGTTTCACGTTGGGTATGCTCTGATGATAAGGGAGGATGCTGCGGTGGCTTCACAGCAGAGCCGGTGAGGACACCACATCCTCCCACCAGTGCACTGCAGGGTGATGCTCACATCTAAACCCCATAACTGGTCTTTCTCCAAGAAGCATCTTTGAGAACAGCCACTACAGATGCCATCCCTGAACCTGCCAGCTGGATTTTTAGCTGTGGTTCAAACACAGCTCCGGGATAGCTCAGCCTCTCCTCTCACTCTTTCCCTGTGCTCCCATTCAAAACCACAGTGCAGATTTACCAGAAAACCCAAGTCATCCTTTGGTGGCATCTGCCACACTGGCTGTGTTACAGCTGACAGCTCAACACACCAGAAAGCTCCCTCAAATTTCCCAAATGTGCTTTCTTCCGAACAAAAATGACAGTCTTGGGTAATGTGAACTGAAAGACAAACGCAAGCACAGAAGTAAAAGCTTGGGAAGAGCTTTCCAGTCCTTTTGTGAAGTCTTGCAGATGTCTGCCAGCTACAGAAACCTGTAAATGCCCCATCTCTTGTTTCTGACACTATTTAAAAGGGTAAAAGCTTCTGAGAAATTGCCACCTGTACTGTTAGAGATGCTCACAGCTGGGGATTTGGCCTCTTGCTGGAGAGAAAGAACAAGACAGAGCCATAGCCATCTCCATCTCCTTTCATCAGGTACTGACCCCAGTGACCACGCTGGCTGTTATTCTCCAAAGTGCTCACACCTGCCAAGTGCATGGGAGTAGCACATGGCCAACACTTCTCTACTGGGCCATAAATGCTCATGAAATTTTAGAGACAGAGCATGGCAAACTATTGCTGAGGAGACATAGCAGTATTTCAGACACTTTTTGCCTGTATCAAGTGAATTAATGCAGCAGGTCCTTCCCTCCAGCAGCTTCTCTGCTTACCAGTAGCTCAGACACCTTTTCCAAGCAAGTCCATAGCTCTTGTGCCTTGTAAAACTGATAAATACATATATAGGCAGGTATACATAAATGTGACATGGCTTGCAACCTTGCTTTAGGGTAAAGGTTGTTTTACACACAAAACGTGCTTGACTGTTGACCTGCCAAAGCAGAGTCAGCAGGAAACCCCCCATCCCAGCACCAGGGCCACGGGTGCTGCAGACCAGAAGCAGGGAAACCATCAGTGAGGTCAGATCTTGGCATGGGGCAGCCCAATGTCAAACCACCACTGGAGACCTTCTGAGAGTGATGGACTTTCACCAGGGTGGGGAGAGACACAGGCGAGATGCCTTTGGAGGTGATTCAGCCACATCCAATTGCAATTCCCATGGTCTTAGTGGGCCAGAAATGCTTGGGCTCATCCCAGGGCAACACCACCAGGCTCCACCTAAGTCTTGACATCTCACTGAAGGGGGTGGACCCATCCAGCTGTTTCAAAGCACATATCAGGAGAAAACCAGGGGTAACCAGCCGTAATGAAGGACACAAGGATTGCTCCAAGACCCTGGCCGAGGGCTGATCTCACCTGGAGCTGGCTTTTGCATCCAGGCATGGGATGCAAACCAAGCAGGACCCTGGGCTGGTCATCAGCTCATGGTTCCCTTACTCAGCACTTGCAGAGTGCAGTTCACTTCTGAGAGGATTTCAAATTAAGCTCTTTAAGTAACAAAGCAAGTTCTCTCTTTAAAACCTCTATTTAATCACATAATCCTGAGGGAAGACCTCTCCTCCCCTTGGGTAAAGAAGGAGAAGTAGGTTTGCTGAGGGAGACATAATTACTTTATCCCCATATAATTGGATGATATTTGCTGAATAAATATAGAAAGCCTTGGGGAAAGTTTGATTTTTGATAACAATTTAAAGATCTTTAAGAAAACACTTACACCCCCCCCCAAAAAAAAAAAAAAAAAAAAAAGAAACAAACACAGGAAGAGTCAATGAAGAGACTGGGGGAGGGGGGAAGGTCATCTTCTGGTGGCTTTGTGGAGCAGGTTTTGCCTTTGCTTCAGGAGACTGCAGGAAACACTCATGATTACTCCTGTTACAGTCCAGTGTGACAAGGAGCTAAACCACCCCCAAGCCCCGACTGGCTGTGATGGGAACCAGGGGGAGGCTGTCATTTTGGATGACCCAGAGCAAAGCTCAGCTCTTAGATGAAAAAGATCACCAGGTATTTTGGGTTGGCAGGTACCTCCAGAGTGTCCAGCCCAACCTTCTCAAACACGGTCAGCTATGGGGTCACACCAGGTCGCTCAGGGCTTTATCCACGTGGGTGAGTAGGGATGGAGGCAGCTCAGGTGCATGGAGCCAGAGCTTCACCTCAAACACCGAAGCCTGCAACTCTCCCATCTCCCACCCTTCCCAACGCCAGGGCTGCTGCTACTTTGTGCATGCAAAGCTTGGTGCGCAAGGAGGCTTTGCTCACCTGAGCCTCCAGGCACAGAGAGACATGGAGAACAAGGAACTCAAAGCCCACCCAGCACAGCCACATGGGGAAGAGTGTTTCACTGATGGCAACAAAGTGCTTTGAAGACTTTAGATGGATAGGAAACATCAAAAAAACCCACATTATGTTATCAAAGCAACAGGGAAGCAAATCTGGAATCAGTCTAGAAAACGTTAAATGCTATAAATATGAAATATTATTGAATACATAAACAATATTTTATGTATATCAGACATATCAGATTTTTCCTGTATATTATGCGTATCAGACTCTCCTGAGTTTTCTTTCTCAGTTTACTCAGCACTACTTATATTTAATGAGCTTTCAGCACATACAAAAGGAAGCAGCTTACACAAGTGTAAGATCTGTTTCATATGTGGAGCATTTGACTGCTGACAGTGTTGCTACAGAACTGATCTTCCATCCATTGGTTAAAATTCAGGATCTCAGTCTACAAAGCTGTTAAGATAGTGAGAAAAACCTTTATACCACTGATGACTGCTTTTTATATTACTCTGAGATCACAAATAGAGACACAAATAGCAATATTTGCACATGTTAGTGTTGGGTATATAATGATAATGAACACATCAGGCCGTTACACATCACACTCGAGGAGTGTGCAGGTGTGATTTGGCTGCAAACCCACACTGCAGCATCATGCACATGCATCACTTGTGACAGGGAGAGCTGAGCATCGGGACCACTTTGTACATGCTCGGTGGAAGAAGCTGGCTGTAAGGAGATCCCAGATTTCCTCAAAGCCACTGAGCCCCAGAGCTGCCTCCTCTGCTGCCGTGATGCCAGCAGCCCTCACACTGGGGAGCCCTGCAAAGCCCCTTCCCCTCCCCCTGCAAACCTGGTGGCATCAGCAGCCAACAAAGAGGCATCAGGGACAGCCATGCTTGGCAGCAGAGCATCAGGATGGGGTATGAGCAGTGCCCAGTGCCTGGCACCTTTCCCTGGTGACCCTCCAGGGTGCTGGTCCCCAGAGCATCACCTCCCCATCATTCCCAGGGCTCCCATTCCACTCCACAGACGTTCAGATTTCTTGCAGAGACAAGACTCCCCAAACTCATGCAATTTAGGGAGACTTGGTGCCAGGTTTGTGTAAACAGTCTTGCCACAAAGCAATGGCTCAGCTCCTGGGTAGCCCGGGACCCTCTGCTCCCATTCCAGCCGCAGAGATAGCTGCAGCACGGCACCAGCAGCATCCCAGCCACGGCCTTGACAACCCCATAAGGAAAACCTGCTCAGCATCATCTACAGCAAACATCAAACAGGGCCTTTGAAGAGATCAGAGCTTTACAAGGATTGTTCAAAAGGGTCTGAATGTTCCCTGTGTTCTCCATTTAATCTTGGAAGAAGAGAGAAAACAGGGAGAAAAAGAAACACAAACACAAGAAATATCTGCTGCACAGGTGAGCACAGGGCAGCTGGGGTAAGGCACCCGCCTTGGTCCACCTGGGCTCTGGTAAGCAAACACCTCCCCATCCCCTTAAAACAAAACTAATACCCAAACTAACCCCCTGCATCAGCTGCAATTGGGGAAACCTCTGCCCCATCACTCCCTGCTACGATCCCCCTTGGTATGTGCTGACAAAGCCTCTTCCGAAGGCAGCTCAGCACCTTACAGGGTCAGATCAGGTGCCCAGGAAAGGCTGCCAACACAGACAGAAAAGGTGCCGACCCTTCCTCACTCCAAGGAGACAGACTATAAAAATAACATGAAAACCTGGTTTAAAAAAAAAAAAAAAAGAGAAGAGACCACTTCAGAAAGACACAGCTGGCTGTACAGAGCTCAACTGGGTTTTTTAACAGAAGCTTCACAGGATTACAATTATGAGCAATCATCAGTTTGATGCACTTGGTTATTAGAATATTAGCAGGAAATACATACCTGAGGCAGGCTGGCCGGAATGAAGTCAGGAAAAAAACCCACTCATCTACAAATTATTGTCTAAAACTCAGGCTTTCAATATGAATATTGGCAGTGTTGTCTTATTTTTATCCACTGAAATTATTGCCAGTGCTGATGTGTTGCCAGACCCAGAGTTTGGGCCAGGATTTGGAAAAACTGGTAGTTTGGCATCCCTGGGCTTTCCTGTGCCTGGCCTGTGATCGGAGGAGCCCCTAAACCTGCATCTGCTGGTGGCACATCACGTTGGACATGCAGCGCCCTGCCTGGGAGCCTCCCTGCTGCCCAGGGTAAGGGGGATGAAGGCAGCGAGAAGCCCCCGCTGCCACAGGGGTGGTCAAAGCATGGCTGGGAGCTCTCAGCATCCTCTGGGGCAATTGCTCACAGGCAGGAAAGAAACACACAGAGCCCGACCTTGCAACCGCTTTTCTACAACAAAGAGGATCTCGAGCTGCAAAGTGCAGGCACCCAGATGGGTCAGAGGAAGCACCAGCAGGATGAGAGATGAAGCCGTGCCAGAGGTGGGAGGGAGAAATAAGGGCTTAAATACAGAAATATAGACATATTTTTAAATACTGTAAGATATATACATATTTTGCCCTTTTTTGGGAAGTCAGAGCGTGCTTCTGGCACCTCCTGCCCAACCCACCCCAGAGTACTGAGGTCATTTAGCCCCCCACAATGCATCTCTCATCGTGCCAAGTTTTAATAAAGGAAAATGAAGGACACAGGATGAGTAACACACAGTTCCTCTCAGCCCATGGGACTCTTGGAAGCACCACAGCCCCTAAGGAACCAGTCCATGCCAGGGCTCCCAGTGCAGATGATTCCTCAGCCTCTGAGAGGCCAGAGCAGATCTCAAAAGGATTCCAGCAGTCCCTTGGTTCATTTGTTCTTGAAGTGATGAGATTAATTTTGCTAGCACTGTAAAGCACCAGAGCAATTGCTGCTCTGTGGCACAGCAATTTCCCAGCAGGTTGTCCACCCACCAGGATTCATTTGCCACCTCTAACCCTGCTACCAGGTGCAGGGTGCACCCTCCTCCTTTGCCTGCAGCAGAGCCTGGTCTGGTAGGGCAGAGCTGCCCGCAGCCCTCCTCCCAAGGAACACAGCCAAGGGACCTCAAAGCCATAGACACCACTAACCCCACCAGCACAGCTTACCCCATGTGGCACCGTGGGCAGCACATCCCCAGCCCTGGTCCCACCAGGCTGCAAAACTCACCTCAAGCACCACTCACAGACACCCCTCAGCACCAACTCCCACAAACCTATGTTTAAAGCTTAAACCTCATCCCTTTGGGCAACTCCAGTGGCTTTTATAATGTTCCCAAGTCCCTCCCCCCTGCTGTCCTTACAGCAGACTGGATCCACCTGTAGAGAAATCACCTGCTGCTGGTTTTCCTCCTCCAGAGCTCTTTGCCAGCCGTGTTACTGCTTCCACACAGCAGTATGGCCCTCACAGCCGTGGGAAATACCCTGTAACACAGCCTGGGAGAGTACAAACTGCAGAAAGTGGAGGTTTTATGAAAATAACTACAGGCACCAAATGGGGCTTGCTGTTGGCTATGTCCACCCTTGCTGCGGTGCGTGAGGGAGCAGGTGGAGATGGGTGCTTGTGGCTGCTCTCCAGAAGAGCTCTCGAGGAGCCACGGCAGGCTGCTGAGGAAGTAGCAACCACCTTGACAGCACAAATAAATACATCTGCTTCCCACAGATGTGGTATTACCAACCGCTATGGGAGTGTGTATCTCTGGAGTCTCCCATACTCGGCAAGCGCTGTGGGAGCGCCAAGCATGATCCTTCCAGCCATGAACACTGCCCTTGCTGTGAGTCTTCCCAAATTCATCAGGAAAATACAAAGATTGAAAAAACATGTGAAGAAGGGAAAATGTGGGAATAGGATTCTTAAGCCCCAGCACAGCATGCAGCAGAGCACTAGTAAGCCCTGCTCGCCTGAGGAGATCCTGCATGCAGCAGTGCAATCAAAGCCAGCAACTCCAGCAGGGAGGACAAATGGGAGGACTCCCATTTGCTGTTTTTCACATTTTCCTTTTTAAAATAACAGCCAGCAGATCTCGCCCCCTTGAGATAGGCCCAGGATGAGCATGGCATCACGGGCTGGCAGCCTGGCAGTGGGCACAGACAGCCTGCAGCAAAGCCAGGGTGGGGGGTGCTCCGAGACCCCAACCAGATGTTATCCCTCGTTTTGTTAAGTGAAACCTGCTGCTTCCTTACAGGGCTGTTGAAAAACCACATCACATCTACTTCTTGTCTTTAATCTCACATTAACCACCCTGCTGGGGCTGGTGGGACAGGTCCCATTTTCTTCCCAAGGGCAAGCGCAGACCCAAAGGGAGTGAAGGGGGAAAACACAGTGTCCCCATCGACTCTCCAGCCATAACCCCCTTTGCAGGGAGCTCCAGGGCCAGAGGAAACCCAGAGACAAGGTGATCCTCCATCCTCGAGGAGGGCTTTGCCCCAAGCATGGTCCTCTTTGCAGCGTGAGCTCCAAAACCACGGCAGACTTAACCATGGAAGGGCCACCTCCACGAGATGAACAAGTTGGTTTAGTTACAGGGAATTTGAGCAACCAGCTTTGTCCCGGACGTTTTAAGAGTAGCCACAAATCCATTTAAGGAGAGGTGGTGATGATCTTGGCACGATCCTCCGAGCAATGCACGGTGCCATGGATTTTAGGTCCGTGTCTTCATCCCATGTGTTACACAGCCTCATGCTGAGGCCACGCTGCCCCTCGGGTGCTCTCCGCTCCTGCTGTACTCGTTGTGGCCAGCAGACATTCACCATCGCTTCCTCAAACCAGGAGCTTCATTTTGAGCAGCTTCGATGCTGTTCTCCCCGCCCATGAGCTTTTTCATCTTATTTTCTCCCCATCTTGCTGAGGAGGGAGGGTGAGCGAGCGGCTGGGTGGGCACCTGGCAGCCAACCAAGGTCAACCCACCACACAGGTTTGCTCCGTTTCCTTTGCAGACCTTCTAGAAACACCCCTGCGTGCTCCCCAGGGTACAAGGACAGCGGGCAGCTTGGCATTGGAGAGGGCTCCTTCAGGATGGGGGGAGTTGTGTCCCCAAGGGCTCCACTTGCTCACCGCATGGGGCCATGCGTGTAGCTGCATGCCACCAACCTGAGGTGTCACGAGTGTGCCTGGGCTCAGAGACCTCACCAAGAATGGAGATGGCCGGCTCCATCCTCTGTCCCTCCAAGTGAGGCTGGAGTTGAAAAAGCTGAATAATAACTTCAGTTTTGTGGCCTTGCTTTCTCGCTGCTGTTTCTACATGGTCTTTAGCAGCGTTTGTAGCTTATTTGGTTAAAGAAAACAGAAAATTTTACTCTGAGCAGATGTTGGGAGAGCAGCAGCACAGGTATTTCAGCACTACCCGCATAAGCTGAGCAGAGCTCAGAGCAGCTTTTCTTGTAATGCTGTAAGCCTGCCACCAAAGAACAATATTTTATTATTAGCGTGCTAATGCCATGATCTGGCATTTCACAGCCTCAGCTCTTGCCTGCAGAGCTCACGCTGTTTTTCCTTCTGCATTAATCTGGAGAGTAGATTTCCATAATACATGGATGATAGATATGATATAATTCACAGGGTGGTCTGCTGGAGGAGACCAAAACACACCAGAAATCCCTCTGGGAACCCCACATAGTGCTGAAATATGCCACACAGCATCAATCCTATGCAAAGGTACTGAGGTGGATTTTTTATTAGGTCCCTCGCAACAAAACTCACCATCACCACATGCAGGAGAGGACAACTCTGTTATAGCCTGTATCACCCCAATCCACAGCCCATGCTGGTGGATGCCTCACCAGCCCCTGATAAATTTTGACCATGGTAAGGAGGAGGAACAGAGCTTGGCATGCAGCAGTTCACAGGAGGGCGGGATGTTAATCAGGAATAGAAAAGATGGGTTAAGGCTTTACATGCCCAGCCTGCACCTGGGCAAGAAGCAAAGAAAAAGGAGAAAAGTCCAATTCAAAGCCCCAGGCTCAAAAAAATGTCACTTCTCTGGCTTGCAACCAAATTGGAGCTGGTAAAGGTGCCTGGGAAGTGCCATCCCTGGCCTGGAGGGGCTGGAATGAGGATGGGAGCTCCCAGTTCCCCAAAACCTGAAGGCCACCTTGATATGCCATCAGTGCCCATCCCCTGAGGGGAAGGGGAAAGCAGAATTCGAAGCCAAAGACTTGTCCCAAAGCAACCGATAGAAACTGTGAGGCACAACTAATTCTCTTTGTTATTACTTGTTTATTGTATTATTGTAATATTGTATTAATGAGCCTATTTCCACATTAAAAAAAAAAAAAAAGGACTTTCAGGATCTCATTAAATCATACATAACCTGGAGCTTTTATTTAAAAAAACAAAACAAAACAAAACAAAGGAGTTATTTCACTTTAATTAGCAGCAGCCTTAATGCCATGTGCCAATTATACCCTTTCCTGGTGCAGGCTGACGTGACTCTGCAGGGAGTGGAGGTGCCTGAGCCGCAGCGAGGGACATGGTGTGATGGGGGGAATCGCCTGCTGGCAGAGCCAGACCCCCCAGCTCAGGATGAAACACCTCTTCCCATGCGGCTTGCTTCAAAACAAGCACTCGATTAGCAAATATTGCTCTTAAATCAGGGGGGTTTTGAGGTGAATCATGCTGTTCGTAAGTATGATTTGAGGGAGGGAATAAATGAAATTAAATTACTGGGCACACCTCTGCCCCTGCTAAGCATCTGTGTCTCAATGAAATAAAGTGCTGGTGGGTCTGTTTCTGTGTTTCTGGGCTGGATTCCTACAATTCTTGCCTTTTATTGAAAATAAACCCCAAATTGAACATATTTCCGCAAACTCTAAAGCTGCTCCCCCCAAGGGAAGGGGGGGTGCAGTGGCAGGGTGGGGAGATGGGGATAAGAGCAACATTTTACCGTCATCTTCTTTCTGGGCATCTGCATCAGGAGGGTTTCAAGTAGGACCACAGGACCTGTCCCCCCAAAAAAAGGCTGAAATTTCTGCACTTCCAAGTCCTGCGACCCCCTGGATGTCCAGGCAGCCTCCTGGGTTGCCAAAACATCAGAGCCGAATACAGCCGGAGAGGAATACAACAGCTATGGGGCGGGAATGAGTAAAACTCTGATTAACAAAACTTTTAGAAGCAAGCGGATATGTTTTACATCACACGTTTAGGCAGGGAAGGCAGGCACTGGTGACTGAGCACAGGGTGCAGGCAGCCTGCAATGCTGGCAGCTCTGTGCAAACCTCCCTGCGGGCTCTCCAGCCCCCCAGAACTGGTGGATTTTTTGTTTTTGGAGTAAGAAGTGGAAATATTGACGCTAAGGCCAGGGGAGCGAGGCAGCGCTGCCTCTCTGCCAGCTCCAAGGATGTGAGCTGCTATAGGTGACACACCAACTGCTTAAAGGCATCATTGTCCCTTACAGAGCCCTTAGAGAGCTTCATGGCCGGGACGTAACAACAGCAAAGGCTGCAACGAGCCCGTTTTGCTGCAAAACTTCACAGCCAGGTCCCATCTTTCTGATTATGGGGGAAACCAACCTGCCAGTGGGGTTTCGCCTGCCATCCTCCCCCAGTCCCAGCTGGAGGAGAAATTACCGGCGGCCGTCAGCAGCTCAGGGGGCCGCGGGAAATTTGACAAGTGGCCTCACATTTCCAGGGGCAAGCCACTGTGAGGCTGCAGCGCTTAACAGCTAATTATTCATGTCTTTGATGCTTTCTCTCTGTTTTCCAAATAACATGTATTTAGTGCTAAGATGATTTAAACAGCTGATCTAATCTGAGCCCCTGGCAAAGAGGATGAAATTTTGCGAGGCAGCAGCGGTTTAAACTCCCAGATGGCTGCCCCAGAGGTGAGGATTATGTTATTATCAGCATCCCCAAAAAACCCCAGCGGTAGGAAGGCGGATGGTGGCAGGATGAGGTGATGGAGCCAATGCCAGCGCAGGTGTTTGTTAGAGGTGAACGGACCACACGGGCAGGATGGCCAAGGGCTCCCAACCCACCCTACAGACAGGGGACTAGTCCTCGGCTGGTTCAGGGACCTGAACCAGATCATGTCTCGGCAAGCTGGGCTCTGTTGGAGCAAAAAACAGCGCCACATTTTGAAGGATTTCTCCCATCAGTATTTAATCACAAACTTTTTTCCAAGCAATTGTTGCTGTTCTGAATTTTTTCAAGGTTTGGTTTTTTTTGTTTTGTTGTTGTTGTTGTCGAGGTTTTTTTGGGTGGATTTTTTTGTTGGTGTTTTTTTTTTTGTCTGTTTTTTTTTTGGTCTGGAATGATTTCTTGCAAGCCTTCTCATCGATTTTGATCTATTCTCAAATGGTTTTGTTTTGGTTTAGAAAGTTTAATTCCAAAGATGCCACCAGCCCCTGTGCAATGGGGAAGCCGGGGCCATCCCATGATCTGGCTTCCCACAGCCCTGACATCCCAGGAGCAAGCACCCCCCAACCCTGGCAGCTGCCCAGCAGGCTTGAGCCCACCCTGAAATGAGATGGGAAAGAATGTGGAAATACCAAATCACTGAAGACGAAACTGTCCATGAGGAAAGACCCTTCCCAGCTCATCCTCCAGTTCAAATGTTCATTTTTAGGTTGTGAAACCCTTGAAAAGTTTCCTTCTTCATTCAAAATAAGTTTATTTTAAAAAACCCCAAATCTTTAGTTACTTTGTCTATAAGAAAACATTTAAAATACATGAAAAGTGTAAGAGAAAGTAAAATTTTTAAAAAATCTAATTAAATCTCCCAAGAGATTTAATCTACATTTCATAGAAAACCAGGATTGAGCTTTTTACCATTTACTGGAAAGCTTGGACCCCCAGGCCAGCACAATTTCTCCCAGCTCCTCTCTGACCTGACCACACCAGCACAGCTGTAACAAGCCACTATCCCTTGTTCCTGCCATAACAAACCCTCTTGAGCTAGAGATCCTGTAATTTTTGGCATCATCTGTGTTGAATCCCCCCAAAATTTCCCAGTGGTGGGAGGGAGCCCTGCGCAGGAATGCCATCCCCAGTGCAGGGCTGCATCTTCACTACCCCTGTAACATCACGGGAGGAGACCACAGCCATCTTTGGAGATCTGTCATTGGGAATAACCATTTTGGACAATTTTAACACGTACAGAGCTGTGGCCTTGGCAAATTAAGGATAAACTTGGAGACAGAACAAAAGAGGATGCTCCAGCCCTGGGATGGGCACTGCAGCCAGGCGAGCATCCTCCAGGGAGGCTGTATTGAGTGGCATTTCCAAACCACCACACTGGGTTTTTAGAGGTATAAAAGGAAAAGGCCAGGTCAGGCACAGCGATATCCCATCGCGCCAGGTGCCCCCTTGCTGTGAAAGGCAGCACAGGGAGCTCTGGCTACATCAGTCCCTGTGGAGAGGGCAGAGGGCCAGCCAGGAACCAGGGAAAGTCACAGCTGGGGGCTAGTGCTGAGAATGCAGGGCAGGCTTTTGATAAAAAAAAAAAAAAAAAAAGAAGAAAAAGAAATAGTAAAACTAATAGAAAGCCTGGTGCGACAGTAAATTATTTCCAGTCTGACACAAACAGCAGCTTCTCAGGGAAATGCTTTAAATCGCCAGACTAAATATAACTGCTCCCAGCCTCTGCCTCTGCGCATCTCCAGGGCCCTGCTGCATCTCTGGCCGCCCTCGGCATCAGAGGCTGCAGGACTTCGGGAGCCCCTCCCTGCCCCCTGCGCAGGCTCTCCCCACCCCAGGGACCCCCTGCCCTCTCACTCCTGTGGCCTTTCTCCACCTGGGGCTTCCCCACTTGCAGAAGATGCTGATAATTTATTTAAACGAGCGATTTGCTCTTGAGGGTGGTCATTACCACCTCTGCCATCTCCTCTGCGATGTGGAGATGCTCCCAATATCACCTTTTTGAGGGTTGCTCATGACACGGGGTCATAAGGGCTGTGCAAACAGCAGAAAGACCTTTTCTTCCTCAGTCTTTCCAAGTAGTAACAGAGGACAGCTTTGGGATGGAGAAGCCAGGATTTGCCCAAGCACCAGGGAGACAACCCAAGCACGGTGGCCCCTGCTCCAGGATGCTGGAGGATGCGGCCACATGGGCTTGTGCCCCCCACTGGAAGGGGACAGGGGCACCAGGGAAGGGGTGGTGGATGGTGACAGCCAGGAAGTCACCCCTGATTTGTGCTCGTGTTGGCTTCAAGCGTGACGCTGCTCCCTAGATTTTGGGAGCAAACATTTGGATTGGCTGAAGGAAATCTAATCTCCTCCTAAATGTCCCATCCCTGCTAGAAATGAGACCCAGGAGCTCCTGCCACCTCCATCCCTGTTGCAGTGAGCGGTTGCTGGTCGGTCTTGCTGGCTGGGGAGGGGAGGAGACAGAGATGGAGGTGAGGAGGAGGAGGAGAAGGAACTGTTGAGCTCCCACCTCCGGGAAAGCTCAGCTCCAGAAAAGCAAGGGCTTCCTTTGAAATATTTTCCCAGAATTAATTGCCTCCCCTTCATCGCAGTGAGCTGCTAGAGCAGCACATGTTCTCACTGCTGGGTCGGGTCCCCCCTGTGGGGCCTGCTGCCTTTGCCAACTCCTGGCTCAGTTTGCAGTTGACGAAATGAAAAAGATGCCCTTCCTTCAATTAATTCAGATATCTTCTTCCTTTCCCCTCGAGGCACAATAGCAGCTCTAACATAAATGATTTAGGAGCGGAGCCAGATGAAGACAAAGCTGATGGATGACAATTCTCTGTTTGGGGGATGTTTTACTGCTGGAGATTTTTGGAAACAAATACATTTATCCTCATTCAAAAACGAAACACCCCCCCCTGCTGAATGACTCACCCCATGAGTCAGGGCACAGCGGCAGCGCGGCCGGAGAGACCCCGCAGTGGCACGGGGGGATGGCAGCCTGGGTCAGGCAGAGGGGCCGCAGCACACAGCTCCTCAAGTACTCTCTGCCTTTAAGCGGTTAAAATAATTTTTGCCCATTTTGCCTCTAGGATGAAACCTCCCAAGCCTCCAGTTTGGCTACTGAAGCAACAGGCCCCTCTTCATTGGGAACAGCACCCAGGAAGCGCATCGTGCCCTGGCTTTGGGAAAAATCCCCCCAAACTGGAGGGAGGGCAGTTTGGGGGGTGGTCCTGGACATCCCTGGGGACAGGGAGGAGGATGGAGACCGCCCCCTTGCACTCTCAGCACCACAGGCAGGTGCTGCTGGAGGGTGGCTCTGGTCAAAATCAAAATCTGTGGAAAATGGGTTGGCATCACCCACTTACCGTATCAGATATATTTATAGCAAGAGAGCATCACCATTGCAAGAATATGGGCTGATCCTGAAATCATGGTAAAGATCCCAGACCGGATTTACCAATCTCTGGCAGAATAAAAAAGACCTTGTTTAACTGAAGAACACTTTTTTTCAGAGAGCATCCCATACCATTAAAGCTTCCCTGTGAAAAAAAACACAATGTCCAGCCCGCACGAGCATCCCGGTGAGCGGCAATCTATTTTAAATCTAAAAGAAGCAATTTCAGGTGAGAAATGAAATGCTACTGTTAGAAGCAGTTTGAAAAAAAAAACCCAAACAAAACGAACCCCTACCCTCCCAGCACAAGTGAAGCTCCCCGACCCCAGCACACCCGGAGCACGATCCCCGCGACCGGCTGCAGACGGCAGGAGTTACAGCAGCACCCACGCTGCCTGGCTGGATCTTCAATTTAGCGTGTCCCAAAATAGCTATAGATGGCGATTTGTATTAAGTTGTAGAATTGAAAGCTACTTGTGTAAGAGGATTGCTTTCGGATACGTGTGTTGAAAGATTTGCTTTAAGCACGAGGCAATTCAAGTGTAATTGCAGAAGCGAATCCTGCCCAAATTGCTCTCAGAGCAGCTTCCAGATGTCACATGGACCCCAGGAGGGACAAGCAGGCAGGATGTGGCCCTAGTTACCATCCTGCCTGGTATTCAGGAGCTGTGTTTTCCCTCCAGCTGCCAAACACAGAAAATCATGATTTTTCTAAGATATCTCAGCTGCCAAGCCCCATGGGGATACTGCGGTGTTGGCCTCACCCACTTCGTCCCTCTCCCCTGTCCTCTCCTCTAAGCTCCAGCAGTGGTGGCCCCACTGGCCCCATCTCTAGGGCTGCAAACCAGCCACCAGCACCCGCTCGGGACAGATTTGCCCCAGAGTCCTGGAACACAGTGGGGAGGATCAAGGGAGAAGGATGGAAGGAGCATGAGGACACAGGGAAGATCAGGGAGGAGGGAACCCAAGGACCCAGGAGGATCAGGGAGGAGGGAGGGAACGTGAGGACCCAGGGAGGATCAGGAGGGAACCCAAGGACCCAGGGAGGATCAGGGAGGAGGGAGGGAACATGAGGACACAGGGAGGATCAGGGAGAAGGATGGAAGGAGCGGGAGGACGCAGGGAGAAGCCTCTTACAGCGCCAACAAGTTATTTCAACTGAGCCAAATGGCCCGTGGAGAAGCACTCTGTAACGGGGACAGCAGCAATTTGTGTGTCCCAAGGGGGGCTGGGAGAAGAAATAGTGCTAATGCCACAGCCCAGAGAAAACACACAGAGCTTTCTTTAGGGCTCCCCTAGGATTTCTAAGGGAAGGCACTGTCAGGGCTTTATGGAGCGTTTCACATGAAGCGCTAATCACCGCGGCAGCTGTTGAGGGCAGCGGCCCCAGGGCAGCACTGCCTGCTACCAGGGCTCACCGTGGACAAGCAAAGGGATTGGGGTGATTTATAGCCACTTCATTTGTCAGGGAGCTGGGGGCAGGATGGAGGTGTCTGGCTCAGAAAGGAGGAATAGGTGCAGAAGAGCTGCCAGCCATTGAGGGGAATACAGTGGGTTATGGTGGACATCAAACATGCCAGTTTAAAACTCCAGCCATGCCCACACACAACTGATGCTCCAGGGTTAACAAGGGTCCCACAAAAAGCACATGTCTCGCCCAAGCTGCCACTGTCCTCAGTTAACCTGACCCCCAGGAGGCTGGGAATGAAGAGGCAGTGAAATACTTGTGGATCTTCATTTCTTAACGCATGAAGAACTTCCCTTCCCTTGGGCTTGGCTACAGGCGAGTCCCCCCGTGCTCTGTCTTTCCAGGAGGTCACACAGAGAAGCAAGGATGACTGTAATGCCACAGCTGAGCAGACAGCAGGGAAGACCACAGCCTGAACATGCACATCTGGGGGCTTGGGAGATGCCCTGGGACAAGGGCTGGTGCCAGGTCTTCCAGGAGTCTCACAGAGCAGAGCTGGTGGCTGGAGAAGTCTCTGCACCTACTAAACATCTGCATTCAGGTAGCTACGTCTCACCCCTGATATTAGTTTTTCATTAGTTTTGCATAGTTTTAGCCCAGAATGCAATGTTTAACTCAAACATGGTCCAACACTGGGAATTTCTGAGAAATCACCTTTTCCACACTACATCCCTCCCACCACAAACTGGAGTCAGAGAACAAGTCTCACTAGTAAACGTATTTTTTTCCTGTTAACAGCTTCAAATCTTTCAGCACAGAGCACCTGGGCTTTCCTGTGCTGTTAACCTTCACCTCAAAGCCCAGATGGGAGTTAAATGGTGTCAGACACAATCAAGAGAACAGGGGAACAACTCAGCAGAGGACGGGATTTCCCCTGGTGAAGCTGTGGTGGGAACACTACAAATCCTTCACCAAGGGAAAAGGAGAGCACCCTTTCTCTAGCCAGGTCCTTCAGGAAACCAAGTCCCTAAGTCTAACCTCTCATTTTTTGATAATATGGTCTTGGAAGGAAGAAAAAAGCAATTGTGGAGACCCTGCTTGAAGACAGGTGCCCACTGCTGAACCAAACACACAAAGATCCTCACCCAGTTTTCAATGCCCTTAATGAACCCATGTCTTTCCTCCACCTTTCACTGAACAGCAAAAGGTATCACTAAGAACATTAAAAAAACATTTTCTGGTGGAAGAAGGCAACAAAGAGGAGCCCTCTCAGATGAGCTGGGTACTCTCCAGCTCTCATATGAATGGGGCTGTAAAGGATGAAGCACATGGAGACTTCTTAGCTAGGAAGCAGCACTAGCAGTCCAGATTGGATCTCGCGATGACCACAGCCGGGCTCACCCCAGCTGCAGCTTTCAAAATGGTCTGTGACACATGACGGCCTGAACACAGTGTCCCACCAGCCTACCTGGGACCCTGGGCACCCCGAGCTCAGCCTCCAGCCAGATGCAATCGCAGAGCACAGACACCTCGGGGGTGCAAGTCCCACAGCTGGGTTTTGGTGACGCAATGCACACAGAGCAGTGACGTTTCTGTGCTAGGTTTCTGTTGCAGGAAGATGGCCAGATGGTTTGAGAATGTCCTGTCTCTCCCCAGGGCTTGCTGGTGGCAGCTGTGTCCCTGCCCTGAGGAAGCAGGGTAACTTCTCACCACCTCCAACCTCCATTCAGTGTTTTGTGACCGACCTGTTATAGAACATCCTCCCATCAGCCAAGCCCTCCCCGTCATCCATGGACACACAGTTGCTCTCCCTTCCACTCCACACGCTATTAAGAAAAAAGAAGATACTCTGCAATGTTTGTGCCTTTGATCGCCTTAAAATCCCTCTAGCATCCCCTCTTACAAAGTCTCGTACAGCAGTGACACACCAAAGGTGCTCTAGGAAAAATTACTTTATTGTCTTTCTTCTTAAAAATACCTTTTACAGTTTTAAGAAATTATGTTTTTTTAAAAAAGAAATAAAATCACAATGTCAGGAAAGCTCACCATCTACAGCACCGTGGGCACTGGGAATCTCAGGCTTATGGACCTCACTGATAAGGTGGGAGCACTGTGAACGCCTCTGATCTGCACTCCTGGAGTTCAACAGGAAAACAAAAACGCTCGAGCATGAGTGTGTTTTCTTCCCCTGCACTGGCTGACACCTCTGGGTCTAAAGTAGAGCTGTTTGTGCAGCTGGTTCAAGCCAAAGGGCTTTAGCTGAGCAGGTCAAGCCACCACGCAGCAGATGGAGAAGCCCTGTCGTCCTCCCCGCTCCCGCACTGAGTCCATTCACCCCAAGAGCCTGGCTGGGCGCAGGGAGGGAGGAGGCCTCGGGGGCTGCCCAAGGGTGGAAGCCATCGGCAGGGGTGTGG
Source organism: Athene noctua (assembly GCF_965140245.1). Lineage (NCBI taxonomy): Eukaryota > Metazoa > Chordata > Aves > Strigiformes > Strigidae > Athene > Athene noctua. The sequence goes on from NC_134055.1 coordinate 11,969,323, forward strand.
GAGGAGCTGTAGTCCAGTTCAGCCATCTGGCAAGCGAAGGCACAGCCAGACACGGGGGTTTGCCGTGGGCGCTCACACACTGACCCTCTGCAACTCGTCGGGGACTGCAACCAACACGGATCTTGCATAAACAGAAAGGGAAAGGTCTTCACACATGAAAGTGGGGATTTTCCCAACAAAAACCGACCCACCCCCTCTCATTTAAATGCACCTTCCCAGCCAGGCTGCAGTACCATCCAGCAGAGTGCCAGGCACAGCCCAGGGTCTCCCAGAGCAACACCAGGGACATGTCACTGGACCTCGTGCCCAGACGTCACCTCTCCAAACTAAAAGAGTTGGTTTCTTGACACAAGAGACTGCAACCGGATTCAGTTTTCATTTAGATCAGATTACCCTCACCCAAAGCAGCAGCAACACTGCTGACTTGCTCAGGTGGAGCTACAGAGGCCGTCTGCTGCTGGCCAGGCCTGCTGGCTCCCCACAGCACGTCCTCCCTGTCAGCAGGGGTGAACCTGCTGAGCCCCGTTGTTTGGGGCTGCCGGGGAGTGGGATAAAACTACTCTGAAAATATTCATTGCCAAACCCATGAAATTGGAAGACAGTTGGGGAGATCAGAAGTTGCAGATGATATTAATAGGGGTGCTGTTACTTATACAGTTCCCAAGCTTCAGCTTCTTGGGGATGAGACTGGGTCTTTACAGGAACTGGCACCAGTGTTTAAAATACATAAATCTTTGTTACTGTCTGTACAATAATACTTCCAGTGGGGCTCAAGCTTTTACATACAGATCTGTCTGCCATCCCACCTGCACAGATCCAACCAGCTTGTGGTGTTGAAATCCCCTGGGCACTTATCCTTACAGACACGGAACATTTTGCTGCTGAGTTGGGTGCCAGCACTCGCTGGGCTCTCCTTGCAGCAGGGCACAGAAGTCAAACAAACACTCCCCCTCCACATCCAACTCCAAACACTGTGGAGGCCACAGCCACTGCCTCCCCTCATCACACTGCCAGTGACGTAAAGTGCTGGCATGCACCACTTGTGATTTATCTTGAGATAAAGAGCATTATAAATATTTTCATTCAAGAAGCCCTAAAACTTTAAATAAAGGCTTTACCCTCCTCCTTAATATCAAAAGTCAGAAAAAAAATAGGTAAATAGATTTAAAATTGGTGTTAGCCTAGAAACAAAGACCAAAACTCAGCAGCCAGCCAGGCAGAGTCTGGCCAGCCCCAACCTAACCTCAGCACCCAGAGATGTCTCTCGCTTTGTTCTTCCGCTGGTATCTCACGTCCAAGGGATCGAATCCCCTTTCTCTGGACCCAAACAGAGCCCAGTGAGGAGTTCTGGCTGTGTAATCCGCTGCTGTGAAAGTCTTGGACCCGCCGCTCCTCTCATGCTCTTGCACCAGCTCCTGGAAGCGCTCGTAGTTGATCCAGGTGCACCACTCACCATTGATCTTGAACTGGAAGGAGAAGAAACGTGTTACTGAGCGAGGGAGCAATGAGGAATACCAAATACCACACTTATGCTAAGACAAGCTGGGTGGTATTAAACTGTTACTCAACCATAGTTCGTTTTAATTTTCCAGCCGCATTAAGGTCCAGGGTAAAGCCATCCAGAAGCTAACACAGATAACTGCTTTAATATAAAAAAAGAAATTCAGGTGGACAAATAACCAGAACTTACTGTTTCCGAGCTACATTTCATCCACGGGGTTTGACAACACACACTGACACAGGATGGCTGCTTTTCTGATGACTTTAGTCATTTAGTGTTGTCTACCAGCAGATAATCTCTGGGAGGGTTTGACTGTTGGGTGCTTTGCTGAAGCCTTCAAAGCACGGAATCCTACCACCACTTCGGCCCCACTTTGCCAGGAGGAACGCTTCCAGAGTGCATCCCAAAGCCTTCCTGGGCGTGTCGGCACTTTCAGGTGTCCCTTATAGCTCAAAGACCAGGGTTTGGGGAACTGGAAGAGCCCTTGAAGAAACGTGTAAATTTGAGAGGAATGTCCAGGTACCCCTTGATGAAGGGACCTTTCTAAGGTCAACCAAAACCCCTGTTCAGAGCGTGTGACACCGCCTCCAGGGCAGCCACTGCCTAGCAAAATGGCACAGGAGCAACACCAGAGCCATGTGCTGTGGTGACTGGGATGGATTTGGGTGATTCTTGAAAGGGACACGAGAGCTGTGTTTGGGAACAGGGGAAGATAAAAAGGTTTAATGACATGAATCCTCTTCCATGTGAGAATTTTAAGAATTGCTTATTTTGACAAGCTGAAGCTACATTTGTCTAGCAGACCTGCTCTGCTAATTTAGCAACAGCCTTGACTGAATCCTCAATTAGGATTTATCTGAGCTAAGAGCTTATTATGCACTTCATAAAAAAAAAAAAAAAAAAAGGCAAAACAGACTTGACTCCCTGTTTTTTTTCAAAAACCTGATGGCTATGCATTTAAAATAACACTTGACTTTCTGCCCAAGAGCTAAAAGCTTTTTTGGTTGGAAAAACTGCTGATACCTGCAAAATTTTGCAATCAAACATTGCTAATGGTAATCTATTGCTGCCTGTGTAATTCCAGCGAATTCTTGCAGGAGTTGTTCTCCAAACAGAGCAGAGATGTGAGACTGCAGAGTCATAACAGCAGGGAACGAGTCTCGCCGTGAAGTTGCCCAAAGCTCATTCTTCTTATGCTAACGTGGAGGCTGTGTTTCCACCAAGGCAACAAGTCCTTTCCCAAGAGTGCAGCTGCAAGTAAAGCAACAGCAGAGGAGACAACGTGTGGCCTGGGAAGCAGCAGGTCCCAAAGAGGACCCAGGCTCAGGAGATCTGAACTCCCCTCCAGTGCGTGCGGGCGTGCTTAGCTGACAAGTTCACACCATGCGTAAGACTCTCTGCTCCCCCCAGATTTGATTCACTAACGCTCAGCAAATTCTCACACAAATTAAGGGCAAAAAAATCCCAATCCACAGGATCCAGCAAAGCCTTTAACACACATGGGAGAGTTGTTTAGCACACGAGCTGTTGAGCTTATTCCCACAATGGGTCCCTAGCTAGCCTTGAGACCAACTAAGAGAAACATAGCACATCAAGAACAAAAACACTGCCAAGACTGGAGCTCAGCTGAACAGGTAATTCTGTAAAGCCTGTTTCCTTGAAAATCGACGTGATGCTGTGATGTCAGGACAGAAGGAGGAGGTTGCAATGAGCCGTTAACACTGTGCTCCACAACGGCTGGGAAGGGCACCAAAGCCACAAGAAATATTGGTGCCACCCGATCAGATGAAACGAGGGTACAGACTGCAGTCACCACCCCCAACCCAAACACTGGCATGGACTTCTGTCTCTCCAGAATTTTAGAGGCTGCATGAAAACAGCATACTATGACCTGCAGGAGATACTGAGAACTATTTCTAGACGAAGCCCCACTCAAACCACTGCTGTGCCAAGCCAGTCAGTCCCTGTGCCAACCTGTACTCACAATTGGTCTAACTGGCGATGGGTGGGTAAAAAACCACCCCCCTATGAATGGGCCAGCATCAGTGCTGGTGCTTTCATCACCCACAGCAGCTTCAACATCAGTATAACCCTGCCTCTGCCCAGCCGAGGGAGGAAGCAGCTTCATACAGGGATGAGACTCTGACACGAATTTCTAGGACAGAATCAGATGGTTTCTCTCTTTTTAGAAGCAAACTATTCTTTCTCCCCCCTTGGGCTTGGTGAGTGGCTGAAGGGACCTCAGCCCTCTCCTCCCTTCATCACTCGTCCCCCTTAGCATAAAGCACTACATATGTTTTCCTGAGGATAAAACCACTCATGATGAAGGATAAAACCCTCCAGACTTGCATAAAACACGTGCGTTGCTCTGCGTCCTGAACTTTAGCTAGGTCACCAAAGTGAGATTTTAAGCTATTTAATTTTGACCCCATCTGAACATGCAGCTCCTGACACAACGGAGCTGTTAAGGCTGGTACAGACTAAAGTGATGATACCATTCCCACCAGAACAACCAACTGAAGGCTGCCTGGGATTCATTACAAAAGCAGATCAAATCATATTAAATAACTTTAGCACTGCAATAGCACAGCTATAAAACAGGAAGAAATGGGACTAAGTGTGTCATAGAAAGCAATTACTTCTGCTGAAGAATAAAAACCAGACAAATACGGGGTGGGGGAGAGCAGCCTCAATTGCTCACAAGATTTACAGATTGAACAATTTTGTGATTACCCTATAGATAACAAAATATTTAAGGCTCAAAATAGTTTCACAATTCTATATAACAGGCGAGCCAATGCTAAATATCGATGTTATTTTAGACTAATGCAGTCAGGTTTTTTATTGAATTTTTTACTACCTGGTTAAGTCTTTTAAGGTGATAAATGCAACAACAAGAGACAAACAGCTGAAACCCTTTTTTTTTTTTTTTTTAAGCTAGAATTATAAAGAAAAGTAATAAGCTCCTTCAGCTGGCTCTGAAACCAGACTGTGTTGCTTGGAAAGGCAAACTCACCCTCCTCGAGGGCTTTGCTTGAAAAGTGAGATGACGCAGGAGCCGGTTCACACCTTCCCTTGCAGCTCGTGCTCCCAGCAGCCCTGAGCTCTGGTCCCTATGGTCCCGTCACCGACTGCTCCCTGCAGATGTGGCACTAGTGCAAAGCAATGCAAAACCCACCCCATTTGTGCAGACCCTACAGGCAGGGCAAGGAGCACTGCCCCGAGCAGGTATTAATACTGGGAAAACAAGAGGCAAAGGAAACAATGGGAGACTCATAATGGCCTTCAAGCCCAGAGAAGCAGATCTAGGTGTGACACTGGACCACCGTGGGGGACATCTGTCAAGGGGTTACACATCTCTGCTGGGAATGGCATGGCTGGACCCAGGAGGATCACAGGGCAATGGTGCAAAAGGACAGAGCTACCTGGGGTTGTGCTGTCTGTGGACATGGCCAGTCTCTCAAACAGTCTACAGCAAAAGTAATATATATATAGTGCAAAGATAATCAGGAAACAAGACTAGAATGGAGAGCCAAGTTACCAGGGAGCATCAGCAGAGCATGGCTAACACCTCTCTTTTCTCTCAAAAAATTGGATATGAACAGGAAATGTCTTTAAATTATCTTTTGCAGTAGGTTTACAGATGCTCTGACTGCAGAGAAAGAAGCTTCTTGCTACAAAAATCCATCAACATTCATGAAGAAGAAGAGCCACACTACATATTTCTTTTCTTATCAACAGATTTGCATAAGCAATTTTTTGGGGGTAAAAATGTATGCATATATTGAGGACAATATACTAGTACAATTTACTACATTCCTACAGACATGCATAATTGCTGAGAAATAAACACAAGGTTTATATGAAGGGACAAAATACAGAAGAGAGGTTGAGATGGTGACACATGAAACACTAATACTGAAAAATGGAAGTCAGCCAAAAATCAATTAGTTTGTCCTAACAAGGGTAATGTTATATATTCTTCAGTGAAAAACACACTAAAATGAGGAGGCTCCTCTTCATCCATTCACTCTGGTCTTTCTCTACAAAAAAAATTAAAGTGTTTTCAGAAAAGGACTAAATAGTGCAGGCTACATAAGAGAATAAAGCAGAGCAGTGGGGCAAAGCCTGCTGTGGCTCCTCGCAGACCTCACCCTCCCAGAGCAAACGCTGGGATGGGAGGACAGATGGGGAGAGGACCCATGGGAAAACCTTTCTCTGACGAGCTGTGCTGCGACACAGCATCCCCCAGGAGCAGCAGGAAGACTGGGAAGAGAAAGCAGAACGTTGGGTCTTGCAACAGCTACTCTTTAATGGCTCGAGGACACCAAGATTTAGTAGTCCAACAAATGGATTCTTCCCCTGGCAGATGCACAGGGTTTAATGGTAAAATACAGCAATTTTATGCATAGTTTTAAAGATCGCACAGACACAAAAAAAATCAGTGGTAATCAGAGAAAAGAGCACTTGCTTCAGTTGCAGGGAGGCACAGGAACTGGTGTAGCATCACGCAGGAAGGCAGGGAGAGTCCACTGCTCTTCCGAGAGCTTTTCTAGTTACAATTTCTAGCACTTTAAAACACGGCTTTGGCAAATGTTTCACTCGACACTTATTTTGGTTTGAACATAGCACAAGACGTTAAAGGAGCCTTTTGCAAAAGCAAGGCTCGGCAACTCAGCTTTTGTAAGGCCAGCAGGTCTGATGCTTCCCAGTCCACACTTTTAGGTCCCACATCCCCAAAACCAAATTAAAACCAACTGCCAGCTCTGCTCTTAGACATTCAGAAATGATTAAGTTCTTCTCCCTGTCCAAGTGTTAAAATCCCAGCCAAGCAACACAAGCTGACAGCTCATGCAGGGGCTCCGTGCTGCCGGGGTGCCCCGTTCCCTGGCTCCTCTCCCCACGGAGCAGCTGGATCCAGCACCACCTGCCACCCCCAAACCAACCCCCGAGTGCCCACAGCAACGCTCTGCCCCGGCCTCAGCGGCCCAGGGCTGCGAGATGTATTTGGTGTTACAGGCAGGGGGTTGTTTTCCAAAAAACCCCAACAAAAACCAAACCTCCCACAAAAAAATAACAAAATTTCAGGCATAAAGACTTTTTTTTTTTCTTTAATGGGAAGTAATGCACTCAGAGCCTGTAAACGTTACAGTCCCTGCACCGTCTGAGCATTGAAACAGAAATTTAGAAAAAGCTCACTCCTATAGTCCATTTATATTCCTTCCTGAGAAGAAAACTTATCTTTGAATTATCTTCGGAGAAGCTGTCAGGATACCCTCAGTCTGTTTTTTGGTGGCTTTCCTTAAAATACTTTCTTTGCTGAATATAAATATATTCTTTTGCTATTAAGGAAAAGCATTGTTCTGAGGAGATGGAGTGTGCCTTTGCACACAGGTCATAAACAGATTTATTTATTTTTAATTCCACACATGTCACAAACTCAAAGCCTTGATTGCAAGTATCCGTGCAGCCTCGTGCCAGCTGTGTTGACTGTGTCAGGTCAGGTGAGCTCACAGCCCACAGGGTCACTGAAGACCACTCGTCCCACACGGGTATACTACAGGGCTTATGTCAGGAGTGTTTTGAGAAAAAAAAAAACAACAAACCTCTGTAGAAGAGATGCTCCTCTCCTCAGAACCCCTGGCAGCAGCTGGAACAACTCAGTAGCATCAGAACACTGCAAATTTCATCAATCTGCAGTGATACATGTGAATATTCACATAGACATATATATATTCACATATACATATGTGAATATATGAATAAAAAAATAAATCTGTCCTGGTTACTTTTGACAGCTGGCCATGTGGGAGGGCAGGAGTTAACACCCATCACTCCTTTTATTTCCTCTTACATTTTTCGTTGTCACCAAAGAGAGGAGGGAACAACTACAGACCCCAGGTCTGCTGCAGCGTATTGGTCCTAAAGAAACAGCACAAAGCTGGCAGAGGATTGCTCTGAGAACCACCTTCTGTGCAGTAACCTACACATCCAGATTTTCTCCAATGGACAGAGTCATCTCATGAACTGTAGATGGTGCAGCTGGGCTCTTGCAGGCTGCAGGAATTCAAACACTGCCGAGGCCATGCGAGAAGCTGAGACAGGTACGTTCATCCCACTCTCACCACGGCTGCCCTGCCAGGCTTGACCTTTATGATTCCCTTTCTGAAAAATCAAATCACATCGTCCCACTCCAGTTCCCAAGGTTGCTGGCTTAGAAGCATTTAAGACCTGAAACAGGAGGTCTCTGAGTAGAGGGTAATGCCATGTCAAATGTGTTACTTGGGAATTAGTTACCACTCCAGATTTGCAACGCAGCAGCTTTCAGCTGCTGGTTTTCTGTTGCTGGTTGCCACCATCAGCCACTTCTCTGGGTGCAACATCAAAAAGGCAGCTGGAAAAATGATCTTGATGGCTCCAATCGTGAGCTCCTTAATTTAAATTTGAAGACAGCCCATCATTGCAATAAACAAAACACAGGATATTATTAAACAGATCATATATAATGGAAGTGCAAAGACACATTATGCAATTGCTATTACTATTTTTGCCACCTGCCAGTATGAAGCTCTCCAAGTCAAACAAACAATTAATTGAATTACTACACACCGTTTCTCACCTAATTAAGGCTCACAATTATTTAAGGCTCCCTTTGTTCAACAGTGGAAGTGAATGAACTGAGTCACTTAGGAAAAGAGGAAGAAATATTGTTGATAAATTAATCTTAACAGGGTCATATTGCTGGTTAAAAAGCTAAAAAACCCTTTTCTTTTTAATTACCCGTTATAACCTCAGGCTTTAAGGGGAAGAAATTAAGATTTAGCTGGTTAATAAGTTACAAATGCGTGCAACACAAGGTAATAACCAATCCAACAGGACACCGAGCACGCAGAGGTGAGTCTCACTACATCCTGTGTCCGTAGGGCTAAAGAAAACTGCACAGTGACACGGAGCCCTGGGAAAAAGTGAGCTTGAAACCCTTGCAGACAGTATCTATGAACAGTTAACAGTACCAAAAGTTTCCACCAATTTTAGATGGAAACAAAATATAGCCTTGTAGTTATATATTCAGTGACTTCAGTGCTCATTAGCAATCAGACACATTAAAGCAGATGAAACACCTTCCAAAGTTGGCAATTAGGAAGCCTGGAAACAGGATTGACTACTGTGTTTTCCAAGGGAGTGGAACAAAAAGGCGACACCAAACCAAGGCTGGGCTGACCCGCACGCTCTGGGTGGGCACCGTCCCTCGCCAGGGCTGAGGGCCCTACGCCTGTGGGACCGTTCCTCTGCAACTCATTAGCTTCTATTTATTACATCTCATTTTGCGTGAGTTATTCTAAAGAAAAGATTCATTATTGCAGATTTTTTTTTTTAAATCCCTACCCGCTGCAGAGCAGAACATCTCATCTCCCAATTAAGCCAGGGCTACATCTAGACAGTTTTAATTCCAATGGATGAAAACCGGATTACTTTAGCACAACTATGATCTGCTTTTAATAACTAACAGATCAAGCACAGCAGAGCCACCTTCCTTTTTGGAAGGAGACAATGGAAAGAAAATAAAAACCTTCAGGAAACATAACATTTTGTACTCACACCTGCACTAAGGCCATTCTTTGGCTACTGAGACGCCTTGTCCTCAGCTGGCGAATAACCCCATCCCCTGCATCTGCTGCAGACATGGGGATGTTGCACTTACTTGGTGACTTTCTGACATGAAGAAGGAGCCCAGGTTTGTTTTTCCCCTAGCACAGTAATGCTGTCACAGGTACGGGGTAACTGATGGATGAGCAGGCAGAGAACATGATCCAAATTCTGGATCTCGGATGCTGGATTGCAAGGACAACTTACACTCTTACAAATGATTTGCAAGGCAGGAAGGAAATAAAATGTGATGGACTATTTTTCTCCAATATAACCCTTGTTGGTTGATCTGCAGCTGGTAGTTAAGTGCTTCCTTTTTCTCCCTAAATATAGATGAAATGCTCAGCATGGAACAACTTCAACGCCTTTCACCCAACCTCTCAAGCCTTCTGCAAGCGCAGCCAGGACGCACGTGAAGCCCTCATGTCCCATCCGAGCCCCCGTGGTATAGACATGGCTGGTGCTGGAAAACACAGTGGGAAGGAAAAGGCCAATTCCCTCTTTGCTGGGAACTCTTCTTGGTTGATGGAGACTGATGAACACCTTTGGCCAGGCTACTATTGCCCCCCCAACTCATTTCAGTTCAAATACCTACACCTTGGAGGTACCCTGTGTACCCTCAGCACTGCACTTTGGTTATGGGAAATGATTACAGGGATCTTCCTGAAAGCATCTGCCTTGAGTCATTTTGTGGATGCCAGGCTCACTCTGCCACACTGGAGAATGCAGCGTGAACCCGGACCACATCCACCAGGGAAACAGTCCAATTGGTGAGCCAAGGGAGGTCCGGGGCACACGACTGCACCCGCACCACGAGGGAACATCTGGATCCAGGGGTACAGACTTGGATCTGCTTGTGGAAGGTCAGGCACATCCATTTATGAAGGCAAAAAAGGATGATGACCGTCACTTTTCTGAGCCTACCAGCCATTCATTTCACCCTGTTAACTGAGGCTTCCAAAGGGAACAAAATGGGTGGGGATTTCAGGACTATTCCCTGTGCTAAGAATGGCTAATTGACATGGCAATCAATCCCAGCACCACAGGGAAGAGGCAGGGATGCTCACACATACTAGCAGACTTGCTAAGGACCAGACCCAGCAGCAGCACACAATCCAAACTGCACTAACAAGAAACTCGTGGCTGCAAAGAAACAAGGTGAATGTGGCTGGAAAACAACCCACTTGCAAAAGCGAGGTAGAAATTTAAATGAACATAATCGGAGATAATTGGTAGGCAAGCGTTTGCAGACAATGGAGTGGGTGGTAAACACATGCATAAAGCAAGTTCAACAAAGCAGGGCAAAGAGTTTTATTCTAAAAATTACCAAAATGCTAACTTTCGTTCAAAAAATCTTTTCTGCAAGGTAGCTGCAGCATACTCCCCCTTCTTAGGCACTTGTTACAGTCGTCTCGAGGATATGCTTATTGCCACAGCCCAGGGAAAGGAGCCACCAAAGCCCCTCTCTGGAGAACGCTACCTGAATTAATTGTTAAATTATAAAGTTGCCGCTGTCTCAAGATCTGAGCTAATTAGTTCAAAAACACTGTAATAAACTAGATTTTTTGTACCATGGTGTTGATAAAATATACTACAAAGCAAATATAATTATTCAAGAACTCAGCATTGTGGCTAAAGAATCAAAGAGGAGGGAGCCAAAACACACCAGCAACCTCTCAAGGAGAGATAGAAACCAGCATGCAGGGGGGAGAGAAATCTGGGAGGAGCATGTAGAAAAGACAGGGGCAGAGGAGCTCTCCCACCCATAGGAGCCAAAGGAGGGCTGCACTCAACCCTGGTTGTCTTTGCTTGTCCTTCAGGCTTAAGAAGCTGATACCTTCTTGGCCCAAAAAAAGTGAAAATACCAGTAACAGTTTTCCAGGTCACTGTGAGCAGGGTGCAAGTGTTCTGTGTTATTTTTTTAGGGCTCTGTGCGGGGTAACTGGAAAACAAACATTCTGCAGTAAGGCTTAAGTTTATTAGACAATTTAAGCTGTCCTTGGATAGTGCAGGAGTGCCAGAATCAAAGCTCTCCGAGGTTCAGTGGGACACACCTCACTTCCCTAGACCCACTGAGTCCTGAAGGATTTCACAAACACTTCACCTGTAACTGCAGAAAGACACTCAGACACCAGGAACCCACTTCTGGTCAGCAGGGAAAAAAAAAGGGGGGGGCGGGTGAGGGGGAAAAGACTTGAAAGTCTAATGCTGGATTTTTAAGACGCTGACATACCCCAAACACAACAGCTCCTATCTCTGCATTGCCTCTTGATTTCCCAAGAAATTAACACCAGACATTCAAACTGCAGTTTCCTCTACCTAAAATCCCATTTTCTACATAAATCCCTGGCCTTAAGAGTCTAAATCCTAAACTATTATTCATCTAAGCAGGTGCCAATGAACGATTCTTCGTAAATCAAGGAGCAGAGGCTACAAGCGAGATGCATTATTTCTCTGACATTTCCAGACTCTTTCGTACAGGTTGGCATTTCAATATTGGTGTTTAAAATTATTAATATGAGAACTGTTTGAACACCTCAAAACTCAGACCTTGCAGGACACGGTGACATAAATCACGTTTCGTAACTATTTTATTACCATCTTCCTGCAACTCCTTAACTTTATAAGGATACCTTTGATTTTGCAATTACTCACTACAGTTTGATGGTTCCCAGAGCACAGGTTTTCTGCAAATAATATACACTGACAAATTTTATTCTCCACTGGAGCCTGAAATTCAGAATTAAAGGTAATAGAACTGAATTTATTTTTTATTAGTTATTTTAGTACAATTTAGTATAGATTGTTTCCAAAAGACACCCTCCCCTAATGCCTTTGGAAAGCCAAGCAGCTGTTGAATTCCTCCCGGGCCAGTATCAATCTATTCTTGTTACTAATAGTGTTACTTAAATTATGCATCAATGAGTTAGGTGGCAATCTGTTTCTTTTTTTTCCCCTGGGCCCTTCACCTTAGAATGGAAAAAAAAATTTTACATTTGAGGATTTGCTCAGGCACAGTTGCCCTTGGCAACAACCAAGACTGAGACTGTAAATAAAGCAACTTTAAGTTGAATTAAAACAAAAATAATGCCAGGTATCCCATTTTTTCTCTGCTCCTTTACAGCTGTTTCCATAAAATAGCAAAACACAAAAGCAAGCCACGGTTTTGTAACTGTGCAGAAGTTTTCAACAAGGAGACTAATCATTTTCAAACACTGATTTAAAATACTTTGGATCTTTTGCAGGTGGTGATTTTAACCCTGTGCGTACTGTGAATCACCGTGCATGGAAAGCCCTACACCACCACTCACTAAAAGCAGCTCCCACTTGAGTGAGGGACACAAGAGCATTCATGACTTTAAGCACAAGCAAAGAATATGCAAAAACTAACATCATCATAATTAGCATGACAAGTAGCTGCTCCACCAATTGCCTAGGTAGCACATTATAATACATTTTTATTATCTTTCTAGTACGCTTTTCTGGAGTTCTGAAAGCCAAACTATACTTGGCATTTTTCATATCCTGCATCTTTAAAGATTTTTTATTATTATTTTTTTTACGTTTCACTTGTATTTCGATTTGTGTTGATGGTATTTACGAAGGGACCCAAGTCTCAAAGTGTTTTACAGGCACCCAGGCTGCTGAGACATGCTCGGTCTGCGAAGCACTCCAGCAGCATAAGGAATGCTGGTGTCAGAGGGCATGTTTAGGATAGAGAATGTGTATAATCATTCTAGCTGCCTCATTTGTCCTGCAAAACTGTTTTGCAGAAAGGCAGCTCCAGTTTCAAAAGGAAAGCATCCTCTATTATCTTCCACATCACGTCCTCTGCCAAAATTTCTCCAAAGGAAGAAAAATACATTATATCAACTCTGGCTGAAAGGAAGGAGGGTCCACAGCTCTGGTAAGCATCACAAAGATCCAGAAGAGAAAAAACACAAACTTAACCTATTCTGGTGTAGCTTCCTTACCGAGCACTGAAAACCATCATGGAAAAACAGGAACAAGACAAACCAGCTGACCGACATCAACAAGATTTGTTCCTGCTGTTCTCAAAATGCAAAGTGAATGTGGCAAGGCACACAAGATACCACACTGAGCTCCACATGGAGCCCTTAAACACTTCTTGCCTGGATTGCCACCATAGTGCTCAGAGTTATCACCACCGACTGCAACCTGCAGGCTTTTCAGTAACTATTCCACAATGCTCTCTGCAACATATGCTATGCATTTCCACCCTCCCAAGAAGTGTCCAGCTCACTCTAGAGAGAAAATGCATTGGAACAAGGCAATTGTGCAACACTGCCAAGAAGAAGATACAGTGCCCGGTATCACACCCTGGCAGCGTCTCACCTTTTTGTGAGCTATCAGGAGGCAGTTTGAGTGTTCGTGCTCACACGCGATTTCATAGTCAGGGATGAGGTCTGCCAGCTCCTGGACGAAGAGCACCACCTCCTCGTGCCAGGGGATGTTGGCCATGGTGAGGCTGCTGGCTGAGCTTTCGCCGCAGTACGTCACGCCCTGAGAAGAAACATGGAAACAAACATTGTCAGCTTAACCCTTCACAAGCTCAGAGCACTGCCAGCACAAACCCCTGAAAACAGTTTGTTTTGTCCCCCCCTTCACACCATATCTTATGGAAAGGTAACAGATCTGGAGATGGTATAAAAAAAAAATAAATCTGTCTCCCTCAGTGACACATCCCAAACCACTGTGTGCTCAGGCTTCCACAGCAGTAAAACACAGGTTAGTCTTTATTCTGGAAAGTAGCTTTAAAACCATTCAAACGGAGGATGCTCATGCTCCTGTCCTACCAAGGGACCTCTGAGAAGGTCACTTGGTTTTGAAACATGACATGCCTGGAAGGAATTCTCACAAACAACCAATGCAACAGTCAGTGTGACGCTTCTGGAGATAACTGTCCCATGTGCCACGGAGGTAAGGACCTTTCCCAGCCAAGGCTGTGATTTCTGACACTGTCCTCTTGTATCCACACAGATCTCATTCCAGGTCCTTGTAAACCACCCTGCGTGCCCTCCTCTCTAACCCTGCCCAGTGAAGCTCCCCCAGCTCTACAGCGCTGGCTCTCCCTGCTCCCAGCTGTTCAATTTAATTATGAGAGAATTAAACCTGCCTATTTTAGCTGCAGACAATTGCTGTAACTGTCCCAGATCAAGACCATTCTGGCATTCAAGATGAAAAGATGGTCCCTGCACTCCAAAACCCATTTTTTTGTCTTCCCCATGATGCCCATGCAACGAGATTCAGGTACCCGTAACGCACTATGAATACATATATTGGAGATTTTGAGTAAAACTCAGTTTTATTGACGTGATGGTTTAGATCTCGAGACCTCAAGGTTCTTTCCAACTCCTGGTCATTTTATAGAAAAAATTACAATACTCCCAGTTTTGGTATAAGAAACGAGTTTCTAAAGCATTATGCATCCATGCACAGATGGGCTGGGCAGAGCCCCACTGGGCAGTGGTGCCCAGACAGCACTGGCAGAGATATCGCTCATTAGGAGAAAAGTGTAGATGCAGATGCTGGCAGGGTAGCAGCAGCTTGAGCCCAGAGAAACAGTGGATTTCTTTTAAACACCTTTCCTTCCAAAGAAGAGGGGGGAAAAAAAACTATCCACAAGTGTACAAATCATCCTTCTCTTCTGTGCATGCACAAAGTGTACGATTCTTGAGAGCACAAAGAGAAAATCACAAAAAAAAAAAAATAGGGCAAAACTGGAATAAAGCAGAGGATGTCTGTGAACCTTGAAGTCTTCTGACAAGTGCTAATTTTAGGTTCAAACCAGGGGGATGCAATTGGGCTTTAAGGGTGGAGAAATTGTGAATTTGCACGGTCCAGTGTCACATCAGCCACTGGCTTCTAAGACCTTTGCTAAACCAGAAGCAGCTCCATGGGGATGAGAGCATCTTCACTGGGGGCAAAAACAGAGTTCCCCAGAAAAAGAGGGCTTTGCTTCTGACCCTCTGCTCATCTAAGCTGTTTTTCTACAGTAACCAAGCACCTAATGATCCTTAACAAAGCCAGCAAGACAATACCTCTGGGAGGGACATGTTCTTACCTTCTTTTTACAGCCTGCAAAAAAGGGAGACAGAGACTTGCACGGGGCCACAGGGGAAGCTGTGGGGAAGGACAGACAGTCATCCTGGACAGCATCGTAGCACTGCTGAAACCTCACCTGCCTAATCCAGCCTGCTTTGTCTTGGGTCTGCTCCTCTCCACGGCAGCACTGCTCCTCCAACTTCTAGTTAGGACAAGACTTACAGAACCGTAAGAAGTCATGAAGGCTAGAAGGAAGGTGCTGCTCTTTGTTGTTCATTCACTTCTTGGAAGGCAGAAGTCACTCAGCAATGAGCTCACTGTTGAGAGACAGCCCCAGCACAGACCACAAGAGCTGGTTTGCTGCTGGCTCTGCTGCTACCTCCAGCGATTCAGGGTTCCACCAAGACCCTTGACACCAGCATGAAAGGATGATGAACACGAAGACTCATGTGGCCAAATGCTTCTAGAAACAAGAACTCGGCTCAGCATCCTCCATCTAGCTAAAGAAATATAAGTCACCAACTTCCGAGATTATTCTTTAATTCTCTATTTGCATGGAGATCTGCAGGCTGCTCACCAAGTGCCTGCTGGGTGGGGGTGAGAGCGTTTTAAGGAAGATATTGA
This sequence comes from Athene noctua, assembly GCF_965140245.1. Taxonomy (NCBI): domain Eukaryota; kingdom Metazoa; phylum Chordata; class Aves; order Strigiformes; family Strigidae; genus Athene; species Athene noctua. The sequence continues at coordinate 11,985,161 of NC_134055.1, forward strand.
GTATGCTCCTCCCTATCTTTTCCCCAGACCTCACCTACAGAAGACAGCTACAGCAACTACTGGGCACTCAGTGCACCAGATCCTGGTTAAAAACTAAAAAAAGAGGAAAAAAGAGATTGAGGGCACTTGTCCAAACTGCTCAATATCTCCCCTGGATATCAAGGGCCATGAGCTATATACAAAAATAACATCAGCACAGTAAAGCCAGTGCAAACAGTCAGTAAACACACTGATTATTTTCAGGGCTGAGTACACAAGCCAACACCCAAAAATATAAAGGCATTTGTAAAACTCCTTCCAACTCATCTCATTCCGACTATCTTTAGCTTAAATTAATTCAGTAAATACTGAGAACTGTTCGGAAAGAAGTCTATCTCTGCCTGTGCCTCCCGCACATGCAGAAGGAGGGTGAAAATCCAGGCTTAAGCTGATGCTGGAGAGAAACTTGTTGTTTACTGATGAGTAGAATTGACCTGATGACATTAAAAAGCAGCTTGTGTTGTTTTGGTCAAAGGCCACCAGAACAACCAAGGAATTTCTATAATCCTACCACTCCACAAACGAGTCTGTGCTGCTTTGCTAAACACTGAGAGCCCAAGTAATCGCCCCAGAGCAAACATCCGCAGGAAACATCAACGGATGTTTTTTTGTAAGATTGATCTGCACTGATTGCAGATCTCCCATCCAAGACCGTCTGCCAGCTGAAAGGCCAGCACCATCGCTCACGCACCCCCAAAGCCCTCATCACTTCTGATCTCCCCTGACTTGGCAGAAGTAAAGGTCACACAGCGCTGGCATGTCGCATCTGCACCCCAAAAAAAAAAAAAAAGGAAAAAAGCTGGTCCATGAGGTGGGAAGTACCCAGCACCCACAGAGTGATGTGATGAGCACTATGAGCATCCCTTGGGCAGATCACGGAGAGGAGCTTCCCACAGCACATCAGTCTGCAAAGCTCTGTAGGTCACTAGTGCGGACAGGCAGGAGCACGAGCCTTTGGGGAAACAGCTTTTCTGATCATTTTCTGGAAGCACACTCAAAACTAGTCACTAGTTTAGAAGTGGCACTGTTCAAAGGACACCATCTCAGACTGAATTGTATTAAGTCAGCAGAGATACTGGGTTCTTGCTGCAGTTCCCTTCCCAACCACCCCATACAGTAAATGGACCAAAGGAGAGCATGTTTCTGCTGAGCCCTACACAAAGGCAAGACACAGACACTGCTGGTTTGGGCGATTTACTGGCAACAGAAGCTGAGGTCCTCTGGGTCACTGTAATACCCACCCCCTACAGCTACCACCTCCGTGTCCGGCAACGATCACTGGTCAGTAAATGCAACCCCTCAAGCTCTCCTACACCCCACTCCACCCTCATAATTTTGAGATCAGATGCTCTTAGTTTAGAGAATTGATCCCATGAACCTCCTGAATTACTGATTTAGTCTTAACTATGACCTCAATTCACTGCTACCTTGCTCCATCTTTAATTACATTAGGAAATTTCTCATCAATTAGCTCAGCAGTATGTGGCTTGCTGAGATGTATTTTTGCTTATGTCTTTCTTTCCAGTTAAAATTCATTAAATTCTTATCCAACTGGTTTAACCTGTGGTATCACAACAAAGGTCACAAACCTACCAGCATCCAAAAGGACAAACTCACGCAAAAAACAGCTTTTCTTCTAGACAGAAGGCCCAACTCCTCTGTACCTCTTTAGGTGGTTTCATCACCTTTGCTCTTCAGCTGAGCTATTTTATTCCAGTCACAAAATCCCATCAAGCACTGGTCTTTAAAACAGAGAGCACACAATTTTATGGATGATTATGTTTTGCATTCTCATGCTTTTCCTCTGTGAAGAACACTTGTACTTCTTTTAAGTGGCATTTGCATCCACACTATGTTTACAGCACCTGGTCCCAGCTGACACTGCACTGTCAAGACCTAATTCACCTACGTTAAGTTGAACACGTCTTGTCCAGCGATAAACAGACACAGATCCTTTGCAAACACTTAGAATTAGAGCAAGGTGAACCACACAGTGCACTTAAACAGGGCTACAAAAGAACACTCATGCTAATTAGAAACTGCACGAGTTTTGGAAGCAATTACTTTCTCACTGGTAAATTTATGAGGGACCTCCTCTATTAATCTGCCCAAGAAAGGATATTAGAGCTGTGCACCATAACTCAGAGCCAGCATGGGAACAGGTTGACTGTGCACAACTGCAGACAAGTCGGGGGAGTGCTAAAACAGGGAAGTACATTAATTTAGTCAAGCTCTGAAAAGCTAAAAAAGATTTTAAACATTCTTATATTAGAGAAGGCAGCCACACAAATAACAGGGTATGTATCTCCAAAGTTCAGCTATATAGACACAGCTCCATATAGCAATATTTTCCCCACGTTCATTATACAGATTATGATTTGAGAAACATGAAAACTGTATAACTACAGAGGGGGAAAATTCTTAAGAAGCTACAACATGACTCATTCTTTTAATAAACTTCAAAGATATCATTTACAAGCAAAGAAAGCACAGAGGCAAATGGAATAACTAAGTGCTCGGATGGCTGATTAATTCACAAGCACAAATCAATGAAAATCAGCTTAGCAGCACACCAAATGAAAGCATGTCAGCTTTCGACTTCCCTAACTTCTTAAAACTTGAGTTAATTAACAGTGCTGATACCACTTAAAAGATGTGAACAGTTGATGAGGGTGGTCATGTTATATTTCTCAGTAACACACAACGACAGTTATTAAGACATCAAGTATTAAAAGAGGAAACCATTCTATTGTACACCCTAAGCTCCTACACCAACTTCCCTGCAGTAGCAACATCAATGATGCTGCCTCTTAATCTTTAATAGGGGTGCTTCTAACATCCTAATCATGACACATAACTTTGGCCAAATCCCTTGAAGTGCTAAAGCCTTTTAAAAAGCATCTCAGCTATTTCTGGTTATGTTGGTACGAATCCAGATCAGTCGCTCTGGGTGTGCTCTGGATTTCCATGTTGCTGTAATGGAGCTGAGCGTAAACAACTGTATTTAAGCAACACCTTGTGCCAAGATGATTATCACTGCAGCAAGAAGCACATTTCTTCCACTGTGACCTGGCTCCTTGCCGGAGATCGACAGCCAGCAATCATTTTAATCCACGGGGTTATGAAGGAAAGATTGCTGGGGAACTAAATATGACAGCGCTTTGTTTCTCAACTCTGAAACTCCAGGCTTCCCAACTTAATTACCAAACAAGAGAATCTTCTTGACTCCTAGTCCACAAATTATACATTTGTTTAATTGAGGCTCGTGTGAATTAACAGAAGAATAAAGTGTCGGCCAAGCTGCCGACTGACAGAGCCACTATTTAAAAACTGGGGCAGCCCTGACCCAAGACAAATATAAAAAGCCCCAAATGACATGCTGATAGATTACACTCTCTGCAATAAGAACGCTTCTGATCCAAGTATCAGCATTGTCCAAATTATATACACAAGCTCTCATGCATGTCTGCTCCTCACTGGAGTGGATTCAGGCTCATTGGTTGATTTTAATAATCACTTTCAAGTTGATTTAACAAAGGACATCAATTTATTTGTGTCAGTTAAATCTGAAAAGCTGGAATGGAAATGTTTAGCTATGCAGCATAACCCTAACACTAAGCACTCCAGATGCACCACACGCATGGCTATACGCAGATCGTAGAGCGACCCATAAATCTTCAGCAACTCCCCTGAAGTCAAAAGAACTGCTCCTGTAGAAGCTGAACTCTGAAATGCTGGATGCAACTTGTCATTCCATCTCTTCAAAACAAGCCATATAGATATTGAGAGAGAAATAGCCACTGTTAAATCACCCACCCCCCTGCTCCTTATGCCCTATTAAAGAGCGATTGCACAGAGGGAGGGAGGACAAGTAGAAAGACTTGGATTGGAAGGCAGGAGGTGGTGACCTGCTTTGCTACAACCCACTCCTACCCTGCCTCAGTCTCCTCACCTGCAAAACACAGTACATAGTGCTAGCCTTTCTTGTCCTGTGAGCAAGGACTCAGATCCATGCACAGAAATTCATTATTACAGACTATTAGTTGAGCACAGCAACACTGGACCATCACGCACAACCAGCCTCAACACGCCCTTTATTTCCTACAGCTTCCCTTGGTCATATCAAAGAGCCTCACAAGCCTAATGCAATTTCCATGCCCTGTGCTTTCCACTTATTTTGGATACTAACCTTTATTGAAACACAGAAAGTAGATGAGAACAATTCATTTTAGCTTGGATTTTCATCAGACTTACATTTGCACCCAAGCCCAGTGCTAAACTGCAAAAGCTCCTTCTCAATGTCAGAAATATATTTGTATCAAACTACAGGCTTGAGCTAAAGACTGATTTTTCAATGAAACTGTGTGTCAGGGTCACTTGGAAAATTCAGAATTTAATCATTCACCCATGTCTGCAATGAAACTTGTTATCAAATCTTACTATGTACTCACAGCATAAAAAAACCACTGATGTCAACCCAGACTCCTCAGACACATCTATTAGTAACTTGTAACCTTTACCTGCATCAACAGAAAGAGAAAGCTGTGTCCCTGCCTCTGTCACCCACAGATGCTAATAAAAAGCTGAGCAGCTTTTGGCAGAGGCTGCTCGGGACCCACTCGGAGGCAATCTTCCACAGCAGTCCAGGGCCACCGGGATTCATCCAGCAGAGCCAGACCCCTCGGGTGCACAACCACCCCGCAGCTCTCCAGCATGATGGGGAGGTGGAGCAGCCCCTCCATGGCCTACCCAGCCACTCTGAACCATCCATGCCTCTCATCTTGTCCTTGGACCAGGGGCTCGCAGTTGAGAGGACATTAAATGGTCAATTTTAAAAATTTTTTTTCAGAGAGAAAAATTATACGTTGTTTGGATTTTGTAGCAAGACACTAGAACGGGAGATTTTTTTATTCATCTAAATGCAGAGTGGAATGGCAGCAAGTCTCTGAATAGCTTTTTGACAGGTGGGGGCAATCGCCTCTTGCTGCATGCAATTAAAAACTCATTAAAGCAGAGCTCATTTTCCTCATTATTTTAAGCACTTAAATAATCTTTACTGTTTCATATGACAAGACCAAGCAGATTGGGACAGATACTTCCCCCTGGTTCTTTCTTCCAGACATTCACTTGGTCATTTTAATTCTGTAGCAAAGCCTCAGATGCCAAGAGCAGGAGCTGCAGTCCCAGAACATCGTCCTTGGCTTTGCCAGACACTAAGCCCGGCCACCAACACAAGCTCATCACAAGGGTGCTGCGCTGGAGCTGCAGAAAAATCATCAGGGACAAGAGCTTTCAAGTGCCTGAAAACTGATTTTACAAATGCTTAAGGAAATTCTGTGCAGTGCCACGACTCTGCTCTGCCCAAGCCCTGCCCTCAGAGAGCACCGTGGTACGAACAGCCCTCAAACAAAGGACAAGCCAGGCAGGTTTGCTTTTTGGTTTTTTTTTCTCCTTAAATTAAAACGGATGGAGAGAAGCAGCAAGGCTCTGCTCAGGCAGGAAGCAAAAGCTGCAAGATGAAGCTTCACTTCAGCAAACACAGACTGCTTCCCTGGGGATGTCACGTCAACCGCCGCTCTGACCGGAGCAACCGGATCTCCTGCACCATTGCGGGAGCAGCTCCGAAATCCAAAGCCATGTTTGCAAGGCTGAGCACTTGATGCGCACACTTGCCTACACACAACCTCAAAGCTGCTGGCAATGCAGAGTGGATGGACCATGGCCACAGCCTAAATAAAACGTGCAGGTGTCCCCCGTTGCTCCGTGATCCGTCTGCAATGGCCAAAGGTCCAGCCTGGGTCTCTCTGCACGAACGTGACCCCGCAGCACACTCTGCTCACATGTCCAAGTTCCTTAGGACCCATTCACATTTCATACAAAAATCCTTTTGCCCCTTTGGTTTAAGGAGGAATATAAATGGCAAAATACTGCATATCAAGACAAGCTTTTAAAACAAAAAGATGGTAACACTGCAAAGAGATGAGTTGCACATTCTCGACTTTAAATATAACAATCAACTTTGTACAACCATGACAGTGACACTATGGCATTAAAACAGACTAAGGCAATAAATAAAACTGATGCGTATTTAATAACTACATGACACATTCTTACTTTTCTATTGGTTTAAATAAGAGAATAGGGTCCCACAGAGTTACACCACTGTAAGATACTCTTGTAAATGAGAACAAGTATTAAGCCCTGCAAGAATCTAAATCTCTATCCACTCCACCCTGTGAGCCTCTCCGGAGCAACAGTGGATTAGCTACATTCATTTTAAATGAACGTCATTTATCTCAAGTATTTAACCAGGAAATCCCACTGAGATAAGCCTCATTTTCTGACATGCTTTGCAATATCCTGTAATATTTTTTTTGTTTATTTGCTTTGAGCAGGACCTGGGTCTTTGCGTTTTTAACCTATCACACTGGGGTTTTGAAAAAAAACCTCAAACAACAAAAAAACTCAGCTAATCCCCATCACATGTAAAACAGATTCTTCAATATGCTTTAAAGAAACACAAGAAATTACTTTTAATCAAAAATATTGAGTCTTTTAGGGAAAATTCCCAGGTCACAAATGCTGTATGAACACCACAACTGCTGGGGCTGGACTGAAGGCCAGTTACACATTGGCAGGAGTTTTTATCCAAGTGCAGATCAATACCTAGAGCACATGAAAGGGACTACTGACAGCCATGAGTGCTAGATTTGAACACACCTCAGCCCTGTCTTCCTTTGAGTCAGAATTTAACTCCTGACTATGTACTATGGTATCAAGCATCCCTCTGAATGCTGGGGGATGATATCTGTGATCACTCTGCTCACGTGCACTTTGCCTGCACAACTGCAAACTCCCAGGCTTTAGGGGGGATATGGTTCAGACCCTCTTCTGCTTCTTGCTGAGAAGATGATCTGCTCACCTTTTATTCCAGAGCAGTCAAATAGTGCAGGGACAAAGACTCCAGCTCTTGCCTGCAGGTGCACAGGCAGAAACAACAAAGCCCCCTGAAGCATTCTCATCCCCAGTTTGCTCATCAGCACAGCTCAGATGCCTCTGGAACTGCTGCAGCAGCCATCTGCACCAGTGATTCTGCCGTAAGAGAAGGCTGATCTCATGGGTAGTGTGTTGGGACAAGAGCTTTGCAAGCCAGGATTAAAGGCGATCAGATGAAAACAAGCTGCCTGCAGAGCGCACAGCTGAACGCAAAGGAGAATAACCTACTAATTTAGTTAGGTCAGACCACAGGGTAAGGGCCTGGGTGCAGGCACAACAGCAACATGAGTATTTCCAGCAGCGCGGGGGGCACCCCACCCCACCAGCAATCAGTGGGCACTTCAGAAAGGACAGCCAAGGAAGGAAGCTGTCCTTAAGGTGACATCCCCTCTGTCAGCCACTCGTGTCAGTACCTGGCTGGACTCTCTCGCTACCCTGCAGCAACTCTGTTCATCAGCCGCTCCAGAACGTGTCGCTTACTCCTGGCCAAGAAAAGGGAAAAATTGGTTCCACGCTCGAGGTAAGAAACCATGTAATCCGCTCACATTTCAAAGTCAGAGACAGTGCAGCAAGAGGAGAAAGCCACTGTGCATCCCTACGAAGCCAAATCTTCCACACTTTAGAAATGCTGCTGTTTAGCAGGAAACTGGCAGATGAAACTATGTGAAACAAATAAGGCCACTGACTGGGCTAATACTATATTTAGTGTGAGCTGCTTCCCCTCTGCAGAGCACCAAGGACCCACCTTTGGGAACACTGCACTTGCTCCATAGAGGTAAGGAAGAAAAGCAGCTGTTAAAAAACCCCCTTGCTTTTACATAAAAATGTCCCATATAAAAATCTGTGATCCCATATAAAAATCTGTGAGCAAGACCTTTTATCATCTTAGGGTCTTTTTAAACACAACCCCCGCTCCAGGGAACCCATCACAAAGTTTTGTGCCTTTTAAAAGGGATGGAAATGACATTTAAACCCCAAATGTTGTGCCCACACGGAGTTGGGCCATTTGTTTCACAGGGATAACGTCGGTTAAGCTCCTGCTCACCAAGGGTCACTGCCAGCAACGCTGCCAGCAATGGCCTGTTTCATACTTCAAAGTACATGAACCCTGCTTTCCTGTCTTCCAAATTAAGATAACGGGACAGCACAGCTCTATTTAAAAGCTCAATTAAATGGAAAAAAATGGAGGCTATTTCAGAGCCTGCTGGTGAATGAGGTGGAGCAGTGCCCTGACAATGCATTTCTGCTGCTGAAGCTGAAAAGGAATTAGTGTGTTTTCTTGTACTCAGCTGCTCGCTTCTGTCTTGCGGGGCTTAGCTGCTGTCAGACTTGCTGTATGGTTTTGAGAGCTTTGGAAAATTGTCCTCCCTCCGCTAGACTGGAAACGAAGAACAAACTGTAGAAGATGGGTTCTTGGTCTTTGAGTACCCAGATTGCAATGAAGTTGTGAAACGCTGTGCTGCAGTTTTTAATGAGAGCTGTAACCAGGGAAAGTAAGACTTTCCCCATCGCTCCCAGCCTAAGGACAGCAACTAGCAAAGGAGAGAGATGCTGCATCCTTTTAAAAGGCTTAAACCTGAGTTTCCCTGTCCCCGAATGCTGCTCTTGGGATTGAAAAGACAAGAGACTTTCCACATGCCAGCTACTGACTGCTTCTGTGGCCACAGTATAGGCACAGTGTTAAACCATTCACAGAAGCAGCTGGGGCATGAGATGTTCTGTCCCTTAGCTTGAAGACACCATGATCTGACAAGGATCGGCACCCTGGCAGACACTTCTGTCTTCCAACTTGCAGAACTTCACTTACCTGTTGGAATAGCTCTGAAAAAATTACATTTAGATCAAAGCAACCCACATGCGCATTTAAGTAACACATACCTTTAAAAAACAAACCAAAACAAAAACAAGCAACCAAACTGCAAACTTACACTCCTATCAGTCCACAAAAAGACCTAAACCCACCCAACAGCACATGGCCATCAGGTGCAAGGTGCACCCCCCTCAGCCTTCCTTGCCCTGCAACCCCTCTGAACCCCCTTTGCAGCTGGTGGTGGCAGGTACACGAGGGATGCTGAATGCCCAGCTACACTGCCGTGCTACGTGGCTCTTGGGGATGTCACACAGCCCCCCTCTGCCTCAGTTCATACTTCTGCAAACATGGCAACATGCTCAATACATATCCCTTCCTCGCAGGTTGAGATCTGGCTAGTACCTTGAAGTACTCGGGAGTGCAAAGTTGACATTTTCGATTGAAGCCATGTGGGCAGGAGCCTGTCCCAGCCGGAAGAGTATCGGGAGTACATCTATGACCACCTTGGTAATACCTCCGTGACCACCTCTTTTCACCTATTTCCCTGGCAGTCTGAGGCATGATTTTGCCAAGGAAGAGCCACTGGTAGAGCTGAGCTCCACACTGCTGGGAAACCATGACTGCAAGGCTGAATCCTTCCCCAAGCAAAGGGAACAGCAGCCCTTCGCCTTGGAGAAGACAGATGTTAGCCCTGGAGAGCACTCGGAAACATTGATTAACATACACCTGATTCATTTTACTAATTAAAGTTGCTACACATGACAGAGCAGTCTAAGTAGCATGTACACCAACAGCCTCATGCTCCACACTGGTGTGCACGCTCATCTCTGCCCTCTTCACAGGCTGGATCTTGTACTACCAGGCTGCAGAAAGAGTCAGGAGATGCAAGGTGGGAAGGGCCCCATAGGAGCACTCCTCCTGATGTGTTTTACCCGAGGAATATAAATCAGTCTGATACACAGTATAAAACTGAGGCTTTTTCCCAAAACTATACTCAAAATCTTATTTTGTATTAAGCTATCAACTTCAGCAGCATGTTCAGAGAGAAAGAGACCTCTCAATACTGATAATATAAAAACCTTTGGGTTTTGTTTCATAAGGAAATTGCAGCAAACTCCAGTCCTTCTTCAAAGCAGCAGTACATAAAGGTCAAAAAAAGGAAAGAGAAAGAAAAGAAAAAAGAGAAATAAAAGAGAAAGTCCAGAAGTAATAGAGCTGCAAAAACACAGAGCTGAGGTAAATGTGCTGGTCTGCAGAGGAGCTGCTGGATGAAAATGCTGATTCTTTACAGAAAGATTCTTTACAGAACACCTTGCAATGTGTCTTTTTTACATTCTCTATATACTAAATTGATTTACCCCAAGATAAAGCACCTCCTGCCCTGCTGTAGTTCTTCCAGTCCCAGAGGGTAGTATTTCCCCCTGTTCTACACAGCCTGACAAATACTACATCAGTAAGCCAGACATTATCACCTTTTCCCCTGGCAGAATTTTAGGCCAGGATGGAAATAATAATACCACACACTACCAGTTTGTCCTAGAATATTTTGTTTAAAATGGTGGTTGACATAAAAGAAGGAACATCTATTTATCAGTCTCTGCTTTCATGAGAAATACAAAAGAGACCAGAGGGTTATGATTCTGTTCAGCAGAAATTGATGCCAGCTGGTACAAAGCTTGTCCTGCATAACGCTACTCCAAATGCATACACAAGGTATTAGAAACCTGGCTGCCTAACTTTAAAAGCAAGAAATAAGTTCCTTATGCATCACTGAAATCTTTGGAAGAATTGCATTTACTCGTACAAGTTTAAGACTTGGAGGGAAAGAGGGAATCGGGAAGGAAAAAGCAAAATACTGATGGGAAAAAAAAAATATCTCCATGCAGCTCACCTTGACCTCAATAAAGTCTGGTTTACCGAGGGATATCAGGTCAGCATAGGCTTTGAGGTCATCCACATTCCAAGCTTTCACCAGTGTCAGCCTATAAACTGTGCGCTGTTGCTGAAATAAAGCAAAATTGAAATTAGCAACACATTCTGACACAGGGAGGTCATTCCAGCCTTGCACACAGCTTCAAGTTTATTAATGAATTTATCAATTCATTAATTTATTCCAAGAACCCAGGGGCTATAACAAACCAGGAGTAACCTCACTTGTTCTTTCAAGAAAGCTACTTCACAGCATCAGTGAGCTGAGCCACCTTTTGCTATACAAAGACTTATCTTCCCTATATATATTCCAAGCACTTTGTTTTTACAGGAGGTTTAACTTAATGGGAAAATAACCAGGAATTTTATCTGCCTTTGATTTACCTCTCGTTGATTTGCTTCCCTAGGCATAAAATTGCACCATTAGTTGCTATACAGATATTTTTATTTCCTCCAGCTGGATCATCTGGCATTGGTGATTTTTAGCCAGGACGAACAAGAATAGACAGACTGTTGTCTGCCCCTGTCTGCAAATATTTCTAGCACCTCAGGTACAATATCGCAGAGAAAAGGCTCGCCTGTGATCGGTTTCACAGAACATTTTATTGGAAGCAAAAAGAGACAATTAAAATCACAACTGGGAAACATTGAAAATACCCTGCTTATGACCTAGCTTATCAAAAGTGTGGTGCAAACCGTTAGGAAGACACACAGTAGCTGCAGCACTAATGACTGAAAGAGCAGCATCCACACCCCTCGGTACCTGCAGCAGGTCAGCTGGATTTCTGCCTGGCAGCATCCCTGCCTGCACCTGCCTCTCCATCCCGCGGCCGAGGGCTGCGGCTCCTCACCACACCAGTGCTTCTCCAGGATGCCCAGACCTGACTTAGGGCTGTGCACCGTGGCAGACAAAACTGAGAGCTTCTTTCCTTGGAGTTACTCTGATTTTCCCTCCCTAAGGGCTGCTCACCAAAGAGGTTACTGATGACAGAAGAACTTCCATCAATATAAGCACTTTGACATGGAACAAATCCAGCCTCACCGCTTACATCTGCTGGTTTCCATCTTTCCCCCTCTTTGACTTCATCTTCCACTAATGTTTTATTCCACTTATCTCTGGAATTTATTTATAGAGCAATCTTCCAGCAAAATTGTTTTTTGAATTAACTCATTTTCCTTCCTTGGCACACTGTAGACTGTAAAACACGATAAAAGCACCAGTTTAGTCAGGGCAAAAGAGCACCGTAACAAATCCACCACAACCAAAGACTCCACAGCTGGGGCCAGGTTGTACCCCAGGGCTGGGACATCACAGAACAGCAAGGGCTGCAATCAAATTCTCCTGCTCCAGAAAGTCCAGGCTCAGACTGAGGCTGAGTTAAGAGATTCTCCCTTACCTATTACCCATGACACGTCTGTAGCACAAGGTTCCCTGAACTTCAGTGCCACGTGTGGGAAGCATGCACAATATTCAGTTTATTACACTTTTCAACCCAGAAGAGCAAGCTAATAATGAGATCTGCTACTGAACTGAACTTTCCATCACTAAATCTCAGACTGTTTCCCACTGCAATACCTCTGACAGCTTCCACTGGCCAGGGAAAAAGCAGGGACGGATTCCAGGACCCTGAGTCCCAGTCCAAGGCTATTAAAAAGTTCATGCTATTACCCCTCCCCAGACAAAGCCAATACTTCCATACCAATCCCCAATCTAGCTATGTTTTTCTTCAGAGCCTCTTACCAACATGTCACATAAGTAAATTTTGCTCTCTGTACAAAAATCAAAACATCACTTACCTAAACACATTTCTATGTTTTCCACAGGGGGAGAAAAAAAAAATTTGCTACACCAGTTTGCCATGGAAATATTCTAGATTATTTACTAACAAATAGCTAGAGGACAAACACATAAAAACCAGAAGCATATTCTTCCTTCTACTAACATCTGAACACAGCCAGGGGCAGGTCTTTAGGGTACATACATATAGAGAACTAAACTCAACGCAGGCACGAGTGTCCCAGAGCACTTGCTGCCTGTTTCCTGTCACCTTGGGAACCTAAAGCACCAGGTAAACCTGCAGAATTCTCCGGGGAAAAAACATGAGCAAGGATTCAATACCTACAAAAAGGCACTGTCTTGAGAAAATAGTTAAAGGTAGAGCTTCTTTTAAAAAAATTCTGTGGAGAGTAACTTTAAAGAATTATTGAGAGAATGATTATTGTAGGCCAAATATTACAACAATTAAAATAGCTGTCCTGTACCCATAGCATATAAGCACATATTTACAAACAAGTCTTATGATCTGAATAGATTGGCAAAAGAAAAGTTCAGGCCAAGAGACAACAGGCCAGGCAAATATGAGATCAACAGTTAATTACTGAAGAGAAAAACAATGAAGGAACTAATAGAAAAAATAAACGCATCATTTGCCATCTAACAGGAAAAGAAGAAACTAGAGGGAAAATGTTTAACAAGAGGAAAAACTTCAATCCACACACGCCTGTCAATGGTCTGAAGTGATTAGATACCCAATTAATCAAGAAATGTCTCCCCAAAGGTCAGCTCACAGTGGTAAACAAATGCAGGCAGCTTCAAGCCAACAGTAAATAAAAATCCTATTTTAATACCAGCTCCAGTCCTCTGACTGGGGGGTCACGTCTCCAGTAAAATCAGAGTGGGGAGTCCACCATGAAGTGGCGTTTAAGGGCATTTCTTTTTTTATGGCAGGATGGTTTTGTGCTAAAATTAAGAGCAAATTTATGGATGTCTCTGCTGTGCATAGAAAATAGAGCTTGGCAGTGAGCGCACAGCGAGTAGGACAGCGCATCCTGTTAAATCCAGCACAAGCAGCATCACCACTGCTGGCTGAATAGTCTGCAGCAGTGGAGAATATAAAAAGGAAAAAAAAAAAAAAAAACAAAGAGAAAATAAGATCTCAGCCTTAACACAGAGAAATAAACCACAGGAAATCCCTTTGTGGGGTGAAAGTCTTAGAAAATCCACTTGATCTTCAGACAGCAGATACTTGCTGTTTGGGGAATTTGAACACGACACGTGTAATGGGAGACTGGACCAGGCAGAAACTGCTCTCAAGTGCTAGAATTAGGGGTAATGAATAGTATCAATAGATTATGGAAAACTCCTAAAGACTAATAAAAAATATTTATACCTAGCCCAAGCGTGAAGTGGTTCAACTAGAGCTTTGCACGTCACCTCTGCTGAGCAGCGAGGGCAAGACCTTCAGGTAACTGAAGTGCTGCAGCTCAGGAGGGCATTTGCTACCCTGCAGGACACATGTGTGACAAGTGTCACTTACAGAACTGCCACACTGCTTGGAGCAAGCTTAGAAAGTGCCACCAAGTGTCTTCCCAAGGTTCAATTCCTTTATGAGATCTCCAAAAGGATAGAAAATGTTTTCTAGAGGCTGAAAGGAACCACTCGCAGCAAGCAAAAATTTAGCAGCATCTTTGTTGGCAGCAAGAGTTGAAGTCAACTGATTGGAGGGAGATGATTTGAGGAGTGCTACACTGTGATTTCAGAGGACCACGCTGCAACTTTGAGGGGGGGCACACTGGTTCACCCCGCCATCTCTGCTGGTAGATGTATGGTCCAAATGCACCCACACCCCATACTGGAGGGGACTGCCACCAGCTCATGTTTCTTGCCAAAATATAGCAGAAGCAATATACTTAAAACAACAAGTCTAGTCTACTAAAAATGGATGAAATCAGATTGTGAAGACTAACATAGAATCACAGAATGGTTTGGGTTGGAATGGACCTCAAAGATCATCTAGTTCTGACCCCCTGCCACGGACAGGGACACCTCCCACTAGATCAGGTTGCTCAAGGCTCCATCCAATCTGGCTCCAAACACTTCCAGAGGTGGGGCATCCACAACCTCCTTGGACAACCTGTTCCAGCGCCTCACCACTCTCACAGTAAAAAAACTTCTTCCTTATATTTAGTCTAAACCTCCCCTCCCTCAGCTTCCACCCATTACCCCTCGTCCTACCATTACAGTCCCTTGTGAAAAGTCTCTCCCCAGCCTTCTTGTAGATGCCCATCAGGTACTGGAAGGACACTATGAAGTCTCCCCGAAGCCTTCTCTTTTCCATGCTGAACAAGCCCAACTCTCTCAGCCTGTCCCCACAGAAGAGGTGTTCCAGCCCTCTGATCATCTTGGTAGCCCTCCTCTGGACCCGTTCTAACACTTCTACATCCTTCTTGTGCTGGGGGCTCCAGAGCTGGCCCAGTATTCCAGGTGGGGTCTCATGAGGGCAGAGTAGAGGGGAAGAATCACCTCCATCAACCTACTGACGACACTTCTTTTGACTAAGCCCAGAACCTGGTTGGCTTTTTGAGCTGCAAATGCACATGAATGGCTGTTAAGAGATATAAATATATGCAAAATCATAAATGGCTATTAAAGAAGAACCAAATATACATTTGGTTCTTATTCGCCAGCCCTCAGCACTGCACTTTCAGCCATCACTGGGACTTCTCTCCCTGGGACAACTCTCTGGGAGGCAGCACAGAGGAAGGTTTCTTTCTTGCTCTTACACATGTGGCTCAGTCCTCTGCTGACACAGAAGACAGCGGTCCCCTCGGGTTCAGAAACAGGGGACTGACCCTGTGGAGCCCTGCTTCCTCCTGGGATCACAGGCACAGCCCCGAGCACTTGTCAGCTTCTTTTATACGTGCCTGGTTGTTTCCCAAATGGTCCCTGCAACTGCCAGAGCAGATGGGGCAGGTTCAGGGAAGGTGACAAAACACTGACAGCAACAGGAATTGCTGCCCTGCTTCCCAGCGGCTGCCACCAACACAAAGGGAGGGTGTGACATGAAAGCTGGTGTGATGGCACAGTCACCAACAGCTGCCTTTGGCCTGGGGCAGGGGGACATGCACGCAGGCAGACATGGCCAAAACTCAACTGGACCAGCAAAAATTTTGCAAAAACACAAACATTTTTCAAATAACCACACGCTGGCAGAGGACATCCATGTACAATGATTACCTTCAAGTAGTTTGCCAGCCTTCCCTCCCCCTTCCTCTGGTGTCTGAAGCCCAGTCACTTGTCATCTTACAAACCAGAGTGAGTGGAAACACCCCCTGCCCAGAATCTTGGTGCTTGCAACTGCTGGGACCATCTCACTTCTTCCCTTTATAATCTAAAAAATTATTTCTAGGGGCTAATACCTAATCATTCTCTGTGCTTTGCTCTTACAACTAACAGTTTGTTCTCTCTCCCACTTTGGAAGATGGTTCAAAGCTCAGGCCAAACACAGGAGGAATGTTGTCAGAGCCAAGTACATGTGATACCGTAGGAACAGTTTTGTAGAGAGGATGAAGTGTTATCAGTTTACTTTTACCACATTTTCTAACATACATCAAGTACAATGTTTCAGTGAGTGTTTCTTCTTACAGCAATGAAGGCTTACATGAAGGGAGATTTTTTTTTATCCCATTTAAATCTCATTTTTAATACTCTCCAATATACATCCTAGATCATTTTAGAAGTTCAACTTTAAAGTTCAAGTACTTCATAAAAGTAAAACTGCTGCAAGTGCATTAAAAGGGCTTTTACCCCCATAGGGCAGCACTAACTGACAAGGAATAACTGCAGTCTGTGTGTATTATCCATCACTTCAGTAACAGAACTATCACAAAAACTGCATGAACTAATCACTACCAGTGGTGAAAGAAGCAGGTAAAGAAACTAAAACACTGCCAAAGGGATATAGAAAAAAGGTAGAAAAATCAAGAAATTAATATTGCAACTGAAGAAACCTCTTTCCAGAGGGCAACATCTCTCAAACATTATCTGAGCAGAGAGAGAAGACACTTTTAAAAAAGTGGTAGAGGGGACAGATCAAAATGACTAAGGTCCTAATACCACAAAATGTTATATACAAGTAATCATTACAGACTTCTGGCAGTACAAATACAAAATCCTGTTTTATTAATGTATTGTTTGTATTTGGTTGTACAATAGGGCCCCAGGAGATCCTCTTATAAGCACCGAAAAACAAGAAATAAGACCTTAAGCCCTGAGAATTTAATGATGTAAACCACCAGGATATAAAACCAGACTGCAATGCTTTACGCCCTGTGTTTCCAGGAAAAGCAACCATTATTTCACTTCAGACAGCCATCAGAATAACATTAACGGAAAAGAAAAAGTTAATATGATAATGAGCCTTTAGAATGGGTAAAAGTTGAGGGCATAGAACCACATCTATTTTACACCAAAGAGCTTTTTATGAGGACAATCAGCCTGGCAGGAAGGGGCAGCTCTGGGGCCTGGCAGGACCACACATGCCTATTGGGTGGCAAGGGAAAATAAGAGATGGGAAAGAAAACAAAAGAATATGCCCTTGTAAATAAATACCTGGTGCGGGGAGTAAAGCAGATGGAGCCAGACTATTCCCAGCAATGCCCAGGCAAAGGACAAGAGACTATTGGCACAGTAAACTGCATTTTTAAATGGAATTTCTACAGAAAGGCTGACTGAACACCTGAAGGGGTTGCCTGGAGAGGATGAGGAGTCTCCATTCCTGGGGATACTCAGCACTCAACCCACCAAGCTGATCTGACTGAGCAGGAAGGCTGGACTAGACAACTGCCAGAGGTGCCTTCCCACATCAACAGCTCCCATCTTGGCCATCTAGTAGTTACAGGTTTTCTTCAAGTGCCTTTCAGGAGGGGAACCAAGGGTAGAATGCAGACCACCTCCATGAAGGATTACAAACAGCAGCTGTTAGAGAAAGTTCCCTTAGATGAGGTGAGCATCAGCACAAAACAACAATTTGGAAGGGCAATAGAGAGTGCACGCTGCAGCCAAGTAGCTCAATTACAGCTGGAGTGGGAGCCCATCAAGTTATAAACAAGGGAGATTAAATAACCAGCAATTCAGACCTCGGTGAAGAACTGGGAGCAGAGGGAAGCGCAGCTGACTATGGGGAAGCGAATCTATTCAAGGTTGGGGAAGTCCGAATAACTTTTGAAGTAATACTATGAAAAACATGGAGTTCATCGGAGCAGTTATATGGCACGATGCCTGCACATCTGCATGGCAAGTCAGACGTGTTCTCACTCCAACACACCCCTCTGCTCTGAGCATTGAGCATCCTCATCCAGCCCGGGCCATAGGACAGCATTCAGCAATCTTCAGCCTTTTCCTGACTGAGATTATGGCTGAGGAGCATGCTCTATATGGAGCTGATCACAGAAACAGAATAACTGACTATGAAAGGGTTATTTTTTCAGTTGTGAACACTCAGAAGACAAATGAAGCCTCTCTGCCTGCACTCCAGGCCCAACTGGTCTCCTCGCAGGGCCACAGCAGAACATTGTGCTGGACTGCGCGATGCTTCTGCTCCGATCTGCAGCTGAGGGGAGGGGGAGAGGTCATCTTGCTTTCTGTCTCTGCAAGGCACACAGCAAAACTGCTGCATGGCTGCAGGTCACAGCACATTCACCATGCACCCAGGAGGGCTACAGATGTCTGACCCTGACAAGAATCTCAGCAGTCTCCAAAGAGGTTAAGTAGTATCATTGTTGGGTTCCTCCAGGCACCTACACATGCCCCAGAAAGCAGCATCCCTACAGGGCCACCCTTCTCTGCCAGGAAATCTCCTCTGTCCCAAAGCTCAGGGGTCAGTAATGCTTTTACTCTTGCCCTTGGTAAACTGGTTGGCTCTGAAGGAGGTGCTACTCCAACAGATCACATCATCATAATGGCAGCACACACAGGTCACAACACATACCAAAAGCATGAAGCCCGTCCTTAAGAGGATCAGGAAGGGCCTGTGCTGCTGCTTAAGGACAACTAGCATCAGGCACTGAGTCCTACACTTTGGGAGATGTTCCTCCAGGCCAGTGCACAGTGCTCAGGAGCCAAGAGACAACAGAATCACAGAATCATCTTGGTTGGAAAAGCCCTTGAAGCTCCTCCAGTTCAACCATGAACCTCACCCTGACCGTTCCCAACTCCCCCAGATCCCTCAGCGCTGGGTCAGCCCGACTCTTCAACCCCTCCAGGAATGGGGACTCCCCCCCTGCCCTGGGCAGCCCATTCCAACGCCCAACAGCCCCTTCTGCAAAGAAATCCTTCCTAATATACATTCTAAACTTTCCCTGGTGCAGCTTGATGGCATTCCCTCTTGTCCTATCGCTTATTAACACAACATGTTTCTGTGGTCATGCCCAGCTCTAATGATCTTCAACTTTCAACTGACAATCTCAGGTATAAAAAACAGTTAGAGGTGCTTTTTGCCCACACAGGACACTGAGCATATGGGTAGAAACGGAGGTATTTTATACACATAATTTGCCTTCCCAAACCTTTCCTCAGGTTATTATAGTGGACTTCTCTAAAATATAGCACTTGCAGTTTCTTTAAGATTGTATGTGGTAGTTGGTCTATTAAAGGCACCTTAATACAGAATATCTTCCAATTATCCAATTGTGTTCCAATATCTTACTCTTTAGAGGACACAAACCCAACAGCACGCTCAAGAAACAGGAGACTGCACTCCCTCTCATTGCATTCTGAAAACTATGTAGCAACTGTCACCCTTTTATAACAGGGTCCCAAAAATGCAAGTCAACAGGCACCAGCTCAGCCTTCTGTCCCCCAAATACTTGAGGGCAAAGGAAAGAACCACCAACCTGGGGAAAAGCAGTATTTTCCCTTTAGGCAAACCCTGCTAAAGTCTTTCCAAGCTACCCCAAAAAGCATTGCATCCCTTGAATGTCAGAACAGGGCACAAGGTAAAAAAAACTGAACAGGGTTAGGGAAGAATACTTATGATAAAAAAACATTTCATTAACTGGATCTGAGATCCTGGTCTCTCAGCAAAATTTTGGTCTCAAAAGCACGTCTCACGGCCTCGCCCCCACAGCAGCAGTGCCCCATGGCCAGAGCTCAAAGTCATGACTGTGGCCCAGGGATGTGGCTCCTTCCCTCCATCCTCCGCAGGTGGCTGAGACTCGGGTGACCCCACAGATGAGTCGCCAGGCTGCTGCACACTTGCACCCCTCCAGCAGCTCACGCTGAAACACCCCACCGGGCCCTGGGATTGCTCCGCAGCCCAGCTCGGAGAGCGGTGGGGTGACCTCCCCAGCCGCCCCGGCTGTGCCGAGCCCTCCGAGCAGCATGCACCAGCACTGACGTTTCGGCTGGTTTCCAAGGCGGTTACATTTTCCTTTGAAACCACTCTAAAATTGTCCTAGTCCTATAACATTTGCAAACGAACATTTTCTTCGTGCACATATTTCGCCAATGGCCACATCTCAAAGCCAAACCACTGAGCACAGCTCAGACTGAGCCCATGAGGTGACACTGCTCTCCTGACATCCACTGGCCCAGAAGGTGTTGACAAAGGATTCACATGCCAGTTTGACAAAGGGCTCTCTTCTTGCTTCAGTAATCGAGACCGATTGAGGCTGCTCTTTTTTTTTTAATCGTTTCTTTTTAATTCCCTCCTCCTCACCATTCATCTTTTTGTAGATCAAATACAATTATTCTTCATAAAACATCCCAGGTATAATTTCAGGAGAAAGAGGGAAGGGTGAACACATTAACTGTACGGCAAAGAGCAGGCTGCTGGATTGATAGAGTTTGGCTGGGGCAGGGGAGCGTCTCCCTTCTCAGCCAGGACAGGAGGTAAGCGGGAGCAGGACTGGAGAAGGCTGGGACAAAGGTCTAAGAGCAGACAAACCCCCTCCTCCAAACCATGCCCTGAGGTCCCACAAGACCCTTACCTTGGATCGTGTCACTTGAACTTGCTCTTTTGATACAGCACAGTAACACTGTCCTACTGTTTGGAAGTAAGCATGATAAACCCCCGGTTTTTATTGCAACTTGCTAGCTTAAACTCAAATATTCTGAATGCTCATATGCCTTCCTTAGATATAGATAAAATAATTTTACCATTAGAAAATGACATTTCATTTACAGACTCCACAACATAATTCCATATTTTTGCAGCTAATGAATTTTAAGTAAAAAATTAATATTGTCAATAGAAACACTGCATTGCTTAAATGGAAAAAGAAGAGGGAGAAGAAATTATGGTGCAGACTGAAAAACTGCTCTTTCACACAGCTTCACAGATCCTCTGCAGGTATTAGATGACGAGCAAGAAACCACTTCAAAAGCCAGCTTTTTAGTTTCATTAATATTTCTTACTTCTTTCAAGGAAAGGCTCAACTTGTAAACTGACTTCATGACACATTTTCAGAGCTCCTAGCTGGCAAGGGCCTGCTCTGATCATGATATGAAACAGCCCAAAAAACCTGAAACACATGTGCAATCCCGCAGCCCTCCACAGCTCTGGTGCTCTTGGCAAGCTCCTTGCTCTCGCAGGGTGGCAGCAGGAGAGCTGCCCCTTCCAAGCCAGCGCCCCTACAAAGGGAGAAGCCCTCCTCTCCAAAGACTTGATTTAGTTCCCTCAGTAAAGCGTTACATAACCTGAACAAGTGAGCAAGTCCTGAATAAAGATATCAAAGCAATTTTCACACTTGGAAATTACTTGTCACAGGGATGCAATCGGAAAAAAACCCTGCAGCCAAGTATCTATTCACCATATTCAATAACACACATCTTTATGCATAAAACCCCCTGAAGGATAAAAGATCCAAAACACAGCAAAAGGAAATCTCAAATGCTAACACAGCCCAAATTTCACAGCTTTCTAAACCCTTCCAGTGCAGCCTGGAGACAGAGTCTCTGTGAGAGGACTGGAGATCCAGCACTGCTGAGCCTCCAGGCTCCCAGCAGCTCTGCAGATGAGCTGTGGCACCCATCACGCTCCAGGGGAACATCATCAGGGAAAGACTCAGTGCCCTTGAAAGGATGGCAGATTAATCTGTTCTTTTGGCACCCAGGACCCTCCCCTCAAATAAAGGGCTCATCACTTTGTTTGGGCTCATCTATCAGTACACAACCAGCCCTCCACATGGTCACTGGAGAGATGACATCCTTCTAAAAAGTCACACTGCAAACACCTGAGAACATTCTGCTGAGCAGATTTGTGCAGCAGAGGAGGTTATTTCCCTTCAAAGATTAACTCAGCACAGAGCACAAAAGTTTTCAGTTTCCTTTCTTCAGGCTAATACACAGTCATTAAAGCAAAAAACCTGAATACGTTATGCTGCGTAGGTATCTACTAAAAACACACATTGTTCAAGCATTTGCTATTAATACACCAGTTTAAAGCAAGTTGAGGCTTTGTCTTCACTGCTAAAAAAAAGCGTGTGTTACCATAGGATAATTAACACATTAGCTACTCTGCTGTAAAACCAGAGCAAAGCTCAGAACTTCAATTTTACTGCTAGGAAAGTGAGAGTGCTCAACCCCAGCATTTACCTGCAGATCAGAAGCCTCCCGTCTTCACCCAGGATCTTACAGCTTGACAGTTGTCCTTGTGTCATGCCCAGCACAGGGGAGAAAACCAACCTCAATACTATCCACTACTTTTTGGACCCTGCACCAGCTTTAACACAACATTCAAGTTCTAATGCTAAAGAAGCTTGGGATGCTTTTAAAAAGACACACCAGGTTTAGAAAAAAAAAAAAAAAAACAACAAAAAAACACAAACAAAACACATGCAAAACCTATTCCTGCTCTTTGTGAGAGAATCAGGTAACAAAATCAGTTACAAGGTGTGTGCGTCCAAAGAATGGTTTGGTCTTACATCTCGACACCTGGATCCCAAGAGAGTCCCCTTATCAAAGGCCAAAGAGCAAAGTAGATTGTAATTCTTTCAGTTTTAATATGCTTGTGTAAGACAAAAAATTGTCTCTCTAAAGTATTATTATTCTGAGGTGTCAAGTCAAAAAGTCATATTACAAAAATATGAAAGTTGGACTTTTGGTTTGCACCAGGGGTTTTTTTGAAAGACAGAAATCAGTCAACATAACTGTTCTCATATCATACAAAATCTGTTTGTATTGACCAGCTTTGAGATTCTGCCTCGAAGTAAGAAGAAAATCCTGTAGAGAGACAAGCACATCAGCACTGATTCCCAAACCAGAATTTTAAACCAGAAAAGCCCCTCAGCCTATGAGCAGTCCTGCTGATGTACAAAGCACAAGAATAAGAGATCCACCTGGAAACCAAGGAGAAAAATAAATAAAATTTCATTATCTCATCTTCCTAAACCAGCACCCTAAGTCACATTCCCCCCCCATCATTCTTCCTGTAACTCACCACCTATTGCTTGTAATCTACTTTATTGCTTCACACTTCAGTAGAAATTAATCAGTTTGTTTAGTTAAAAATCTCTAGAAATAAAATGAAGTACAGCAACAGCTTTGTTCTGAGACCTAAAAATGTTCTTAAGTAAATCCAGAACCATGACTGCTGCTCCTTATCCATTTTCCATGGACTCATTTTTAATACACTTACTCTTGTAAATCAGCACCAACAATAGTCTAGTGATTATTTATTTCTTTTCAATACTTCTATGGCAGTTTCAAGGAATTATAATGTAAAATTTATACTATGGGAAAAAAGTCCAAGGCAATGTAACTTAAAATAGAAGAACAGTATTAAAACAGATCATATCAAATCATCAGCAAAAAAACACTTCAAGCTTGCTGTTAAACAGACCACACAGCCTGATGATATTTCATTTCCTGGGGAAACAGAGTATGTTTAACACCAAACAGCCAGAAAAAGCATTAGCACAAGCCTGGGTAGTGCTCCCACTGAGCCCTGTGCCAAAGAGTCATCACAACCAAAGACAGGCTCAAATCTGAGTGGAAAGTGAACTCGTGAAAATAAAAAGCCCTTTCACCAGGATAAAAGCCTTCAGCAACACTCCAAGTTTGTGCCCAGGTCCCTGTGACTTTGAAAGGACTTAAACCAGAAGCTTGACAGGGGATGCTCTTGTGAAGCCTCCCAAATATAGGTGGGATCAGGACCTTTTCCACACGGGCATCTTCCGATTCAGCGCAGCAACAGTCCCGTGGGTCGGAGCAGCAGCTGCCGCAGCAGCAGGGGCCTGCCACACAGCCACCAAGTGACAAGCACTTTGTCCAGCTCCAGCTGCTGCTCTTCAACACAAAGTGAGGGTAAGCACAAGGAGCTTGGCCAGCAGCTGACCTGCTCGGCCACCTTGGCTCCATCCCATCTGTGAAACAGCCCCTTTGCCAAAGAGGTGCAAAATCCAGGAGAATCTCTGCCTTGCTTTGATCTGACCATAAAAATTATTTTTTAAGCTGAGCAGGCACCTCTACTTTTGTCTGGGCCAGCACTTTGCATGCAAGGTCACAGGATGAAGTAGACCCACTTGTGTCTGGTCATATGTGGGAAAGAAGAGGCATTCAGAGCCAGTCTTGTAATGGGGAAGAGCTAAAACCACCCTCTGTGACTTCCCACATCCTCCTCCTGTTTCACGTTCCCCAAAACGTCCCAGCAACAGCTCCATGCTGTCAGGTCCCTCTGGCTCCGTGACCTGATGTCCCATGCTTGGCCAGAGATGAGAGTGTGGTGGTCCTGGAGAGGCACCATTTCAAACACGTCACTTCAGAGTGCAGAGTTTTGTAACCCCAGCAGTGTGTGGAAGTTAAGATAAGGACACTATTAAGAACAAACCACAGGCAAGGAGCAGAGCCCCAAAGAGGGCGACAAGGAGGAAAGTTTGCCTGAAGTGGTAACGTAAGAAGTTTCTTAACACATAGATTGGGGAACTTAAAGAAAACACTTGAATGACATTCATACATGAAAAAAAAAAAAAAGTGAAGGATAAAAGCAGTTTAAAAACAGAGCCCAACTTTAGCCAAATGCCTCTGGCTAAAGAATGAACTGAAACATTGACCAAAGTCACTTTGGATCCAGTTGAGGAACGGAGTCTGCCCCACGTCAACTGCCAGGTGTTGAGTATTTTTAAGCCATCCCAGCAGTTATTTATACATACAGCCACAGACTTGGATGCTTCCTTATGGACCTCTGTAGCTGGAAATCTCAGCCAGGAAAACAACATCCCACTGAAATTTTGCAGGTCTCTAAAAGAGCTCCATGGGGGATGCAAGACAGAAGAATAAACTGCATTTTAAGCAATCCTGCAATAACAACGGCTTAAGTGAGCAATTGCAGGATAATGAAAAATGAAGAGGCATCACGTCCGTAAGGTAAAAAGAGAACCCATGATCTGACAAGATGTCAGCACTTCCATGGGTATAACTCACAGACAGCAGCAGCCAGCGATACAGACATGACGGACGTGTGACTGGTGGCACAGCACACACACTCAACCGAAACCTGGGAAGTGGCTATTGTATTTGAAAGAATAAACTGACACTTGTCTCGGGAAACAATAAACCAGCAATGCAACTTCAAGAGTCAAACGATGAAAGCAGAGATTAATCTGCCATAAAAACCTAATTACCTAATTAAAAAAAATCACCCTCGCAGTCTGTGAAGCAAAGGATTTATAATATTTTTCGTCTGGGTTCTGTCCAAATCATCTAAAAATAGAACTGAAAGCCCCACCACGATTTGCTGAAAATCCTGCCCATTTCATTTAACAAAGAACAACATAAACAAAGAGTCTGAAATAAGTATCTTCCTTATTGATTAAGCAATCTTTGCAATCCTACTGCTCTTGTAAAGCACTAACTCAGGAGTTAGGCTCTAAAGTAACAAACATTATGGAAAGGTAAATAAGGTTTAAACAGTTTAACTGCCCATCCTATTAAATAGTGGAGCTGCAGCTGGAGCTGGAGGCTGGACTGAGAGCACTCCTGTACGGTGCTGAGGCAGAGCCAGGAGGTGACACATGGAGAGGGGACATTCCCCACCCGGCACTCACAGGAATGATGCTCTGCATGGGCAGATGTGTAAAAGCAGCCCTTCAACAGCACCTGGACGATGCTTTGCAACACACTTGGGGCCTGGAGAGCAATCCTGCTGCAAAACAGCTGCTTCTCAGCAGCCACTGTAACCCCCCTCCAAACCCTTCTCACTAGCACTACCTCAGATGTAGCACTGGGAACCTTTTAGCAGCTCCCACAGGCTTTGTATCTGGCTCTTCACTTTGAGCGGTTACCCTCGAAGCTTTAGCCTCAAGGAGTTAGACTCCTTTCACTTCCCACTGGTTTACAGGATTACTCCCTACAAATACACTCTTGGAAAATTTGTAGGGCATCACCACTTCAGAGCAGGCAGCAATATCTGAACTCCTCAGACCTTGTCTCATCATTTCCAGCTGCTCAGAAAGTTTCCCCTCCTGGCTACTCCAGTCTCACAGCCAGGTCAGCATCATGGAGACACTGCAGACTGGCAGCTCACAAGGCAAGAATCACTTCTGCTCACCCAGGAACTGCCATTGCCTTTCTGTGCAGCACTCCAGTCCCCTGGCAGCCACACAGGCACATCCAGCAATCACCTCTCCTGTCTCAACATGCTGAAATCACTACAAGCTCTTCCACACATCCCAGGACCACTGGGTGACCACCACAGACTACACCCCTGTCCTGGACTGCTTATACTTACTAGGGTGGACATCCCTGTGTATACCAGCTCGAGAGGGGACAGGCAAGGTTCATCTCTTCTCAGTCCCACTCCTGTGTGTCATGTGCTCTCAAGTGCAGAGACATGCACATGAACTAACTGGTCATCTCTGCAAGCTACCAGATGGGATGCTCTTGAAGTACCCACAGAACATTAGAGTGCTCACTTGCCATCGTGCAGCATCCTGCTGCCCCCACCTCCAAATGTGGTATTGCTCTATCCAGTTCATAAGTCAGTTCCCCACAGACAACTGCAACAGAAGCCATGCATGAAAATGGAGTATTGAGAGCAGAGACAGAAGGATTTGCTCAATGCAACAAAGGCTGGGTGAAGAAGGAAAGAGAATTAACCTCTTAACCCAAATTACAGAAGTAATTCAAAGTCATGGCAAAAACCAGAGCTAGTGTCAGGGTCCAAATGCCAAGTCTCCTTCCTGCAGAGCAGCTGGGGAGCAGCCAGCTTCACAAACCTGCCTGAAGGCAAACCTCGGGTGTGAGGCACCATGCCTTGCTACTGATGAGCATCATCTCACCTAGTTTCATTGAGGCACACGTTCAACTGTTAAGTTACATTAGAGTTTTGAAGGTGAGTAATCTGCCTCTCTGACAGCCTGGACAAAAACGGCAACTCTCTATTTGGTCAGCTGCTGGCACGGCCAGAGCCTTTGGCAGGAAGGCTGCCTAGCAAACACCAGACAAAGACAACAGCTATGCCAGGCAGTCTTTACCTTCTGTAAAGGAGTCTGAGTGCAGTCTGTACAGAGTAATAAAAACAAAGCTATCCATAAGCCTGATACATGGATTTCAAAAACCATGTTGCTTCTTTAAAAAAAAAAAAAAAAAAAAATCACAACAAAGGGTTTAACAAAGTCCTAAGTGTCTCTGTATGCACAGCACAACTTCTACCCCCACTTGAGGGACCTGCCTTCGGGGGGATAACCTGCTTGACATTACCTGAAACTCCAACATCTCGAACTAAAGTATTATTTCAGAGATGTAGTCTCTACGAAAAGTTTTCAGATCCTCCTACTTTCACAGAAAGTTGGACTCTACAGAAGAGCCCTACAGGGAGATAAGGCTCCTCAAGACCTTAAGCAAATTTCAACACAAAGCCAGAATGAAATAAATGCAATGAAGCAGACACATTTTTACAGGTCTGTTAACAGGTGCATTAGCACTATGGATCATCCACTCTCCAGTTCAAGGGCTCACCACCACCTATACTCTCCATGCTCCTTTGTTTTCAGAACTAAGCAGTTAAAGGAGATCATTTACAGTGCATCTAACATCAGTTCCTCCACCAGCAGATTTATGAGTCAAGTGCTTTGCTGGGATAACAAGAAAGGGAGATCCCCAAATCAGTCTACACAGTAATTGTGCCCGACTACTGCACTTAGAAATGGCTGAATAAATTTGACAGAAGACAACCTCACCCATCACAAAGGCTTTAATTGTGTACAAAATAAAAATTAAATCACCTTTGATTTGCCAGTTTGCTTTGACCTTTTGTGACTGTTACTAATGACTGGCTTTCTGTATTCAAATATATACAAAACAACAAACTCCACAAATTTATATGAAAGATGCTCGAGCAATTTAGTGGCTTCAGAGGGGACTCTGAGTCCCTGTGTTGTAGTTTCTGTATTTCTTACATTGGCGAATCTAACAGCAATTTCATCCAAAGAGAAAATGCAGGACTTGGCTCTCAAGGGCACAACTTGCAAGTCAACAAGGCTGCAGACGGGATACTTCAGCAGCTATGGAAACAATGGCACATGGTTGGGGAGGTCACAGACCACCCCACTAACCACAGCCATCATTTACACCCACCAAAAAGTGTCTGAAGTTACAAATAGCCAACTCATACCACCAGCTCCCTGGATTTTTAAGGACTGAGCACCATAAAAAGGAACAGGGCCAACACACAAATATGCAACAAGGAAAAAGAGCCCTTCTCTGCATGAGATGCTTTGTTGCTAAAAGTCATTCTGACAAAGGAATTTTTGGGTCAGGTTCTGCTCTCACTGGCCATCAGATAACCCTAAGAAGCTGAAGCTGAGGGAGAAGATTGCTGACAAGCAGGGCACTGAAGGTATGATAGTTCCCTGAGCTCTGTTGCCACCTACCTGCTGCTGGATCCTGCCCTGAAGAACCAGAGGGAGAGACCAAGATCTCAGCTGCCTCAGCCCCACATCAATCATATTAGGTCAAATCACCTTCATCAGCAGTTTGAACCAAGGATGCCAATCTCACCCTGAAGCAGAGGAGAGCCTTCCCAGAGCCCACCCCCTAGAGGACATGGAGCACCAAAGAGCCCTGGAGCATCAAGTCCATGTGTCACTCCAGCTACTTCTGCAAGCCTGGACCCAGCAGCCCAGCCTGTCACCCGAACACACCTGCACTACCTGGGCCATCGTATCTAACCCCTTCCAAGAGAATTTCCCACCCCCTCCAAAGCAGTAAGCCTTCCTGATTTTATTTGACTTGCACGAGTCCATGAGTATGTTCCCTCTGCTTTGGAGGAGGACCAGCACGCCCATTACAACATTCCCATAAAATCCATTTTCTTGTTTGCGGTGTTTCTGCCTCAATTATACAGTCACCATCTGAGATGAGAAAATAGATCACTCTTGCAGATGCTTTGTCAACTCATCTTCCCTGAAATGTCAAATGAATGGATTCAATGAACCCAATAAATGCTTCTTATCTGAATCATCGTGCTAGAGCCATTGATAATTGGTCAGTGAGTACAAAAATCCAACAGCTAATACATTTAGCAGAATGGAATATTATGCAATGCTCTGCACAAACCCAGTCTATGGCATTTGGCCCAGTTACTTCAACTTTATAGGCTTAAATAAAAACATGTTTAAAAATAAAGTGCAGATACAAGTTCTTTGCCTAGTTGCCACAAGCAGAATTTTAGGCTCGCTCTTTCCTTTTTAAGAGTTCACATGAAAACACACACATGCTGTCTTCTTGGAGCGCTTTCACATGAAGACTACTGCTCTATTTCACAACTAGAGAATGAAAATGTGAGAAGACATCCCTAAGACCACGAAGCCTGTTGGGGTAGTTGGGAGTTCTGGCTCCCAGAGCCAAGCCCCAGGGAAGAGAGCAGCGCTTTGATAGTGATTGAGTTAATAAGTAACAGAAGGGCTGGAAAGGGAAAGAGACTGGTTTGAACCAAGTTCTCTATAAAGCCAAGCCTGGCATCTCTCATGCTGCCTCTAGGAAGAGCTCAAGGCAGCTGAGATCTTGTTTAATAAAGGGTAAGAAAAATTTAAGAAGCATTTGCTAAAGCAGCAGAAAAGCTAGGAAAGCTAAATGATGTGTGCTAGTTAAGAGGTGAAAGTGAAGAGTGAACTTAGAAGAGGAGGAGGAGGGCCCTCTGCTTCCTCCATTTACATTTCACAGGTCAGAGCCCATTTCCAAAAGACATGGGAAGGAGAAGTGCTTTCTACCAACAACGAGGGTGGCAACTGGGCAGCCTCTCCACAGCCGTAACCGCTCCCCTGGCATGAACCAGCAGCAAAGGAACAGCCCACAGGCCTGGCTACCTCAAAGCACCAGGCCGTAACGAGGAGAGGACTGATGTGGGATAACAGACAAAGCCTTGGACAAGGACTAAGACAACGTGGATTTTACCCCCACCTTTGCCTCAGGCTTGCTGGGTGGCCAGACACACCTTGCCTTCCACTCCAGCCTCACTATCCTGTCTTCACTTATGAACACAGCAACAACCAGCAGCTTGGAATAACACATCATTTTGATTGTGAAGTGTGTTTCTGAACATTCTTCCCCTTTTCTTTGCCTGCAGGCAAACCAAGAGGTACTGGAACAGACAGAAGAAATAAGATTTCACTCCCTCTGCAGTCAAGAATCTTGCTGAAGCCTCATTTGGATTGCTGCTTGCTGTAAGCTAAACTGAAAAGAGATGATGTATTTCAGAGACAATAACTTAGTATTAAACATCATACCTTTGTAGCACTCATCATATTGCATTTCAAAAGGTTTACACCAGAAGTCTCATTAGCGAAGCCATTAAAACAAGAACACAGCTGGAGGAGAGCATTTACTGTGCAGAAGAGTCAAATTCTTCTATATTTATAGTGGCAAAATTGATTACCGATTCTAACATCTGTTGCAAATTTTACATTTAAATTCTCCTTTAAAAAGTCACTTAGCTCAGAAACATCAGACTAGGCTCTACAAACCAGTTCCCTTCCCCCAATAACCACATAAACAATCTCCATGCAAATCAAGTGTGCTCTTTTCATAAAAGCAATTGTTACTGTCATATTATATAATAAGCACTAAAACGTGCTCAAGATGTAATTCAACGTATTTACACTACGTTTGTAATCACATAGAAGCCAAGAGTAACTTTGAAGAAAGGATCATATTGGAAAAAAAAAAAGACTAAAGTAAACAGCACCAGATGCAAGTCTGAAAACGTTTAAATATGCAAGCTGGCATCTTCATTATCCAGAAATGTAAAAGGAACTACCTGTAAGCAGCATGCAAATGAAGACCTGGAAGATAGTAATAGGAAACTTTTTTATATTTCATGCCATTCTCTGAGCAGACCATCTCTAGCACCTTCCAGCAAAGGGTACATAGCCACAGGTGCCAAATCCATGCACTGTTAAGTGTGTGATATCCTAGGATGAGTAGAGCTAAGAATTTCCCCTTCTGGTCCTTTTTTAATAAAGAGAGGAAAAAAAAAAAAAAAAAAGACATTTGCTACACCCTGCCCACAGAGGCATGACCCTGTTTCTCTGTGAAATTGTAATTCCCTTAAGTAGAAAAAGATTGAGGGCAAGGTTTTACCCAACATCTAAAGCAAGAGGTGGGTATGATATCTAAAGACACAAGTCTAACTGAACTCCAGAAAGTGCCAATAAGCTGTTTCTTTTGCTCGTTGTGACGCTCCTGGAAGGACAGGAAGGATAAGGTTCTGCTTCATCATCAGTTCCTGCAGTGCCATAACATCTATTAACCTAAAGGGATTTTCCCCCATTTGCTTTGTACATGGCTCCAATCCGTTTAAGAGAACATTGGCACCTGTCCTCTGAAAGTTAAAGCAGCTCAGCAATACCTACTTGGTGTCTGGCAGCACAGCAAGTACTGTAAGGTACAGTGTATCAAGCAGATTGAACAGGATTTATCCTGATTAAGTCAAGAAGATAGACAGAAGAGGTGACACCACATCAGGGTTGGAAGAGTGCTCCTCAGAGCACAGGAGTGACACAGGGACCTTCTTCCCAGTTCTCATCAAGCCCATAAACATCCTTGAACCAGCAGCTGCTTGCTGCAAGAGTTGCCTTGCTCTTTCCAACAGCTGGAAAGAAGCGTGTTCAGAGATGTTGCAGTGTAATGCAAGGTAATGCATCAGTGAGTTCGCAGATGACACCAAGTGGGAGCATGGATCTGCATGAGGACAGGGAGGCTCTGCAGAGAGACTTGGGTAGATTGGATCAGTGGCCAACGTTAACGGGATGAGCTTCAACAAGGCCAAGTGCCAGGTCCTGCCCTTGGGCCACAACAACCCCCTGCATGGCCACAGGCTTGGGGAGTGTGGCTGGAGCTCTCTGGGAGAGAAGGATCTGGGGGTTCTCATTGACAAGCAGCTGAACAGGAGCCAGCAGTGTGCCCGGGTGGCCAGGAAAGCCAACGGCATCCTGGCTTGGATTAGAAATAGTGTGACCAGCAGGGACAGGGAGGTGACAGTCCCCCTGTGCTCTGACTGGTGAGGCCACACCTGGAGGGTTGTGTCCAGGTTTGGGCACCTCAATCCGAGAGAGATCTCGAGGGGCTGGAGCGAGGGCAGAGGAGGGCAACGAGGCTGGGGAAGGGCTGGAGAATAAACCCTGTGAGGAGCCATTGAAGGAGCTGGGAGCGTTCAGTGTGAGGAGGAGGAGGCTGAGGGGAGACCTCGTCACTCTCTACAGCTCCTGACAGGACATTGCAGAGAGGCTGGGGCTGGGCTCTGCTCACAGGGAACTGGTGACAGAACAAGAGGGAACGGCTTGAAACTCCAACAGGAGAGGGTCAGACTGGACATCAGGAAAAAATGTTTCCCAGAAGGAGTGGTCAGAGAGTGGAATAGGCTGCCCAGGGAGGGGGGGAGTCCCCATCCCTGGGGGTGTTTAAGGGCTGTTTGGATGAGCTGTGGGGGATGTGGGGTAGGGGAGAACTTGTAGAGTCAGGCTGAGGGTTGGACTCGGTGATCCCGAGGGGCTTTTTCAACCTGAGTGATTCTGTGATTCTGTAATGCTGAATCACAAATGGAGTATATTCTGCTGGTATGTCCATCACCATATTTTCTTCAGTTATTTTCAAAATACTTCGGTAGAAATCTGTAAGCACTTTTGCCGTACTGGGTCACTGCATCCCCACTTCATTTATCAGTAACTCAGTGGGGGATTCCCATTTGTCTCAGTCAACATCCCTATCGCTTGGGAAAACACTTGGTGATTTATGGACAAGAACAGTTTTCAAAAGTTTCTTGACCTACAGAATCTGGTCTAGTAACACTGAGGGAGACAAAGCACAAAGTCAAAATACAAATGCATCAAGTCTGACTGCCGGTGGATGAGAGCTCACAGAACATTAGTTCCTTATTTTCTTGCTCAGACAGCACATGGTTAATGGTATTTTTGAAAAAAAAAAAAAAAAAGCAAGCATCACCTTGATGATAGAACTTCAAGAGATGGAAAATCTACCTCTTCACTCCTGAGCTTCTGAACCCTCATCATTAATTTTTACCGCATTTCTGACTTGGATATAGCATTATGAAGCAGCAATGGCTGGAAGAAATGCCTTTCAACCGCTGGAACAGGTTTCTCATTCATACAATGAGAATAAGGATTCACATCCTCAGTGCTTTCTCCAAGCACTCGTCTATCAAGTCAAGTCACCTCAATTGTTCTTATAAACTCAAGGCTGTCAGAGGACGAGACAGTAAGGCTTTTCAAATGTGACGTTTGGAAAGGGCACATTCTAAATTGCACATGTTAACGTCTTTCTTTTTCCTCTCAATTTAATTTGGAGGGCAGAAGACATGACGAGAAACAAATGGAGCCTTCTGGGAGTCTACCTGCTGTTTAACAAACTCCTCTCTCAAAAAACATTTCTCAGCATAGCAAATTTAACCCAAAGATCATCTCAATGAAAATCACTCTAGAAATTATAAAACTTGGTCCAAATAGTAGTGGACAAAGAGGGGGTTTCTTGCTGTTTACTGCAGAAAGAAATATCATAAATCTTTATATCTTTTATTCCTGAACTTCCTTTGAAAATGCTGTAGCAACTAATCACCAACATGCTGCATGAAATCATACTGGGAATAAATCATTAAATTCACTCCTTTATTAAGAATTTCAGAACTCTGTGCAGAACTTCAGTTAAAATCATGAAATCCATTATCAAGGCAACAGATTTGAAACCCACCTCTCTAACCCAGCCCCTTCCATTTCTACTTTTAACCAGAATCAGCCTGCTTTTTGGTGGCTGGAAAGAGACCAGCCAAGAAGGATTTCCTCACTCCTTTCTCACCCAGGACCACATCCTCTCCTCCTCCTTTCCCCTGCCCGCCACTCACCTGTTTGGATTATCCATGTTTTGCAGCAGGACCTGTCTCTAATCACCCATCCCTGCAGCACCCAGCCCCGGGGGCAGCCAGCAGACACACAAACATCCAGGGTACCTGCAGGAACAGCACCTGCCCAACACCACAATGGCAAGCACAGCAAGGCACAACTTGTGTTTTTAAAAACTCCCCTTGCCACACATTTTCAAATGTGCATAGATCAAACCTACCTCTGATTCTTATTAGCAGTGACTCATATCAGCTGCAGTGTCAGCTTATCTTAGTCTCAGAACTGAAGAAGCCTGGATGGTTTGTGATGCAGTGTTATATTACAGAACTTGTATTTCATTTCCAGATATATATGCATCACTTCCCCAACACAATGCATCAGCACTTCCCCACCTATTCTGAAACAGGAACTGTATTTCTCAAGAATCAGCAGATGCATGAGCTTTCACCACCTTTCATTCATCTCAGTCCTACAGAACAGTGCTTAACATCACACATGACACCAAGCAATGTGCTCAGAAGGAAAACAGGAAGGTGCTTCTGCCCAGAAGCAGTTCAAGATAGTTTCTGGGTACCAGAACCATGTATAACACTAAGAATAAAACCTAACAGCAGCTTCCCCAAGACTTCTTGCTGTCCCCCCCACGTGTGGTGATGCAATATGCAGCTGAGCAGGGCTGGCAGATCAGCATATCACCAACTGGAGCAACTATTAATTGGCTCTTGTGTTATCAGTGTTTCAAGGACCCTTCAAAGTACAGTTGCTTTGAGGAGAAAATGCACCTGCTAGTTGAGCTTCTTTTTCCCCTCCTCTTCACCTTGACCAGAGTATTTTTAGCTGTATGGACAGACTTGCCAATACTTTCACCTTCAATTCTTTACAGGGAAGTTTCTGACAATGCACAGCAATGAATGAACAATATCTATCCTGGGTCAAGAGAGACAGAAGGAAAAAAACGATGGGCAGAATCAAGTTCCCAAAAGACTTTTTCAATATTTTAGCTCCCCTTCTTTCCACAGCCTCCTCTACTCACACAGAGAACTTAGTAAATTTGTACCCGATTTCAGTAAGCTCAGAGTTTGGCCTGAGATTTTGCTTAACGAGATCAGCCAACATATTTGCACTCAGACAGCTTGATCAAGCTACTCACATGCCTTTGCAGAAGAAAGCGTCACTCAATTACACTGAGTCTCCCAGATCTACTAATATAAGTACACTTGGCAGAAAATGGTCCAACATTGACATCTCGGAAGGCTGAAAATCTCATTATTCAAATGAAACATTCTCTCTTGTCTGTTCATCTCAGCAGGTAGCACGTCAGCTTCTGCCAAATAGGTAAACAGAAGTACTTGCTTCCAGAGTACTGTATCAGTAAATAAGAGAGGGAAGACATGCTCATGAAGCACTGTTCCTGCTAATTCATGTGATGCTGAACCGTGAGTGCTTCACTAATTACTACAAAAACTGTTACGCAGCAGATCAAGTTCTGAGCTGACAGCAGCAGGCACGGTCACACAACATGGTCACTGTTCAGCTGTCTCAGACAAACACAAACTACGACAAACCACTGACAGTCACCCTTGCTATTATGCTCAGATCTACTGTTTTGGGTAAATCTTCTAGAAATAAGCAGATTTCTACGTAGCAGGAGGGTGACTAGAGTTAGTAAACTCTGGCTCACACATTTTAATGTCTTCTATGCACTGCTATTTCAAGGGAACCTTTATGCACTGCTAAGTGCCACACGGGGATTTATGACTCTTCCTAGGCTTCCCTGAATTACCAGTTTTCCTTCAGCAGCCTGCTTTTAGTGTAAACGCTTCATTAGGAAGTCTTCTATTATTTTATAATCTCTTCAACTCTCATAGCATTTTATATTCACAGCAGAGTTTACTCATTTGACACACATCCTGCTCTCCTTTTGTCATTAAATTTCTCCCCACATAGAAAACTGATCAAACTTGCTGGAATTTATAGACCTTAATGTACAAAACATGTAAATACACTCCCAACACAACCAGAACACATTCCACTGTCCATCTGAAGCCTCTCAAGTCTTCTGGTTTTGTCCTGAGTAGGTAAGGTGCAGAAGAGAAAAAAAATATTTAAAAATACATTCTTAACTGAGTACCTTTTCAGACAAGGCCTTTAAACTGTCCAGAAACCTCTGCCAGAAATCCTTGAAGAGGGGTCGATCAATTCTCTTCAAGCTCTCTTTGGTGCTGGCATCTACGCTGACATACAGCTGTGTTACTGGCTCAAGGTTCCTTAGAAACAAAAAGAAGGGAATTGATGTTTTCAGACATTACTGCTAGCTGAATTCGTGTTTTCCTACCAAACCACACACAAAATACAGTATCTCCAAGCAAGCTGCTCTGCTGGTCCAGCAGTGACAGAAACTATACAGTATTTGCTGGGAAAACTATCAAAGTCCAGTGGTTCATCTCTGCCAAGTGGCCATCATCTTAATAGCAAGACATTATAACCTACTTTCAACAAATAACACACCCCAAAGCTAAGAATGCCATATAAAGGCCTTAGTTGACATTCTAATTACCTTTTTCTCGCTGAACTGGAACATATTCCACTCCAGTGTAGCTGTTAACACATTCAGAAAAGCTTCCCAAATCAGGCTGCCAGGGGTTTACACGAGGCACTGGAAGGTTCTGCTTCTCACCACAGCCCCTTTCGTTAAAAGCTATAAAGCTCATCCCCTTCCCCAAGCTCTATTTGCCCTGGACCATGGAAAAATAATCCTATTCAATAGAAATACAACCATAATTCAGCCAGTTTCTACTGCTGGACACATTGAACTTACCTGACCCACAGCTGGCATCAGTCAAATAATTTTCTGAAGGGAAGTCAAAGCTGTTTAGAAAAATAAAACCAAGTGCAATCCCCCAACGTGTTCTCCTTCCATTTCCAAGGCTCTTATTTCATATAAATCCTGCAGTATAGTCTTTCTGATCACATAATGGTTGTGAGCACAGCAAATTTGAGCCCAACAGCAGTAACTTCTAAAAAGATTAAACCTCCTCTGCTGTGTGAAGAGCCTGGGTTGAGTCTAATCCCTTCCATAAACCCCAAGGGTATAAAGGAGAAGCAGCACCACTGCAGTCCATTAGCAGAGGGATAAAGCAGGGCATTAGGAGGAACAACCTAAAACGAGTTCCCTTGTCACAGACAAAACTGATAAAGCCAGTGGGAGAATTGGGTTTGTTCAGCCTTGAGAAGAGAAGGGTTGGCAGAGACCTTACCATCATGTTCCAGGACTTAAAGGGTGGCTACAAAGAAGATGGAGACTTTTTTTACAAGGAGTGGCATGGGAAAGAGGAGGGGTAATGGGAACAAGTTACCCCTGGGGAGATTCCAGTTGGATACAAGAGGAACATTTTTCACAATGAGAACAATCAGCCATTAGGAGAATCTCCCCAGGGAAGATGTGAATTCCTCATCACTGGACACTTAAGATCCAGCTGGACAGGGGGCTGGGCCATCATTGTCCAGGCCGTGCTTTTGCCAAGAAAGGTTGGGCCAGATGATCCTTGAGGTCCCTTCCAACCTGGTACTCTATGAGGCACCCCTCATGGCATCTTCCACGCCAGTGTCTCCGAGATGATATGACAGCTTCCCAATTGCACTGTGTAACTAACCCTTCACAGTTTTAGGACAACATTTGCAAGTGTTTTTTGTGAAGTCTGTTAATGAGCCAGCTATAGTCCCAGCTTAATTTGGCTCTCTATAAAAGACAAGAAATTAGAAACTATTGTTCAGCTGTCAAACAGTGCCACCTAAAAAATACACCAAATCCCCTGCCCTCCCCAAAGGTGACAAAGTGACAAGAACTGTCCAGAATGAGACTCAGCAGAGCTCTTAGCATCCAGAAAGATCCACTTAACAGACACTCAAACAACCTAGCTAAACACTTTTTCTCTGTATGTATTTAGTCAGAAGAATGAAATAGGCCAGAACGAATTTAACATTTTCAGTTAAAAATCCTATTTCGTAAACAAGCTTTGTCTGGACTGGCAGCCCAAAGCCACAATCTCCAAAAATGACCAGATGCTCTAGGTGTAAGTGGATTGAAGTGCTCAGTTTCAAAGAACATAGCCAAAATACTCTTTTCTTTACTTAGCACTGCATTTTCCTAATTAAAAGGGGCTACATTGAAGATGGAGAAAGTGTTTTTCAAAACATGAGCTGAGAAAAATCACATCTTCTCAGAGGATCTCAATCCTAAGGACAGGCAAGACCGAGACTCTCTGTTACACTGAAGAAAATTAAGAAATTAGAAGAGGTCCCACGGAGGGATTTCTGCCCCACTTTGCTCCAAAACAGAGAGGTCCGCAGGGCTCTGCCACGGCTGGGGCTGGAGCCCAGACAGCCTCATGTATGCTCTGACAAAGGGGAACAAGGAGAAAGGGCAGTCGTGAGTCCAGCCAGCACCAGAGAGAAGCAGAGCACAAACTGCTGTTCCCAGAACACAGCCACAATTCATAATTAACATGAAATTTAGTTGCATGGTACCAGGATGGAATTTTCCAATGTTCCTCCTTAATTTTTTGTTGCAATTTCCAAACTAACTTCGACAGCTGAGATCGCATCCAGGAGATCAGAATCACAACATTTACCACGTATGAACTTGGGCAGAAATCACGAACGAGTAGCACAGCACTACTCAAGAGCAATAAATTGACTTCAGGCCACCAGCCATGAGGTGGTTTCTCAAACAGCCTAGGCAATGATACAAACAACAGAAACATCAATATAATAAAAATGAGCCTTTGCTCATGAGCAGTAATAAGCATATTATTATTATTGATGCTCATAAATGCAAACACATACGCAAGGGTTCTTGTTTCTGACTAGGGGCTGTGAACAAGAGGACAAGAGCCAGGTAACTGCTCCATACGAGCTCAGATGCTACAAAACCTCCTTCACTTTATGAAATCGTGTGTGCGCCTGGAGGCAGATGAAGCAGCAGCCCGAATGCAAGAGGAGGAGGAGCAGAGAGAGGAAGGCAGGCACAGGCAGCACCATGCTGCAGACCCCGCCTGGAGGTCTGCAGAGCCAGCGGGCCCCTCTCCTATGCCCAGTGAACACCCCAGGCCATGCTCCCCATTGCACACCGGATGCCAGAGCTCGTGCTGCCTATTTTAGGACTTTTAGACTGTAGCTCCCCTCTGCTGACAACAGCAAAGTGAGCTTGGTGCGTACTTCAGTTCCCATATTAAGCAAATCATTTGCTTTGATGAGCCAAAGATCAGTTGCAATTTTTAAGACAGCAAGACTAGCATTTTATCACTTTCTTCTTTGTTTCTTTTTAAAAACATTCAGCAGATCCTAAGAAATGCAGCTTCAAAATATAGCATGTGCTCTCTTTTTAAAACACTATTTTTAGGAAAGAGCAATTTCTGTCTATCAGGCACATAATACATGACTTAAAGTAACTTGATTACACAATTATTCAATCATTTGGAATGCCTTTGTAGCGTATAATTACTCACTCAAAAATTGCATGCCCTCCCCCCTCACTGCCATATTCAGACCACGAGAAGGAAGTGTAAAGGAAGCTCTACCAGAAAGTGCTAACAGGGAGAGGCACTGAGCTGAAATGGCAAGCTGAGCGATGTACCAAACCACCCTGTGTACAGCTCCACTAACATGCTCACGTAACTCCAGAGTTGGACTTTGACAGGGTTATTAGCTGATGGTACTCCGACAAGTTCCCAACCACCTTGCAGCTCACACCATGCGCTGCATTTCCTTGCTACATTCCTTCAGATTTTGATAAAGGAAACCTGGATGCTCAAGAAACAGGGATTCTTTGCATTTGTAAAGACTCTTTTATCAGAGTTCATGAAAATGTTTTGAACATTTAGCTCAAGTCCCTCTGAGAGGGAGGTTAAAAGTTACTGATCCCACTTTTGCAAGATGAGTACGTGTTTGTCACCTTTTCTTATCCAGCACTCCAGGTCCTGCTGGAGATGATGGGCTGTATAGATCTTTGGCTTGAGCCATTACGGCTGGTCTTACGGAGTTAGAACAAAGATCAGACTACAAGAGAAGCACACAAACCAAAAAAGGTGATTTATGAGTTCCGTCTCCTGCTCTAGCTGTTGGAAACACTCACACCAGTTATCCCTGTCCCCAAGCAGAAAACGCAGCTCACTCGCTGTTCTTCTCTCACACCTCTGGGAGATAGTATATTACATTCTTTTCACTTCCAGAAGTAATCACACTTTGTTTAAAAGATACAGAAAAGAATATCTAACTGGGGGAGAGAAAGAGATGAGAAAGAGCATGGGGAGATTAAGGTTAAAATCAAACAGATGCCAAGTGGGCTTTTTCATTGTCGGTGCTCACGCAGAGCTGACTGATGAGCAACAAATCAGAATTAAAAACACAGGTCAGCACTCAGATGTTTTAGTAGGGAGATATTTTGCCCAACTCTTACCTAATCTCATCTGGGAACTGTGCATTTGTAACCAGGAAACTAGAGATGCTGTGCTGGTGCAGCAGCTTCACAAAGCGGTTGATCTCGGGATACATGATGGGCTCTCCCACCAGCGACAGCGCGCAGTGCTTTGCTGTCATGGCTTCCTCAAAGCGAGCTGCTTTTACTCCTGAGACGCCTGCAAAAAGAGGGAAAACAGGATTAAATCAACTAACTCCCTCCCAAACCATCCATCTGTATTTACAATACAGTCCAGCATGAGGAAGACTGAGCAAAAGTAGCTGGAGCCCTCCTGAAGCAGCTCTGCAGGAATCCACAACACAGCATACGCCCAGACACATGGAGCTTGGGGCTGAGTGTGCCCTGTTAACTACTGCAAGTAATTTCCTAGTAACACTTGAGTCAAGCTTTCCATTGCTAAGACCTCAAGGATGCTGCCTGAATGCTGAGACAAGAACACAAGAGACAGTTTAAAGCCACTTCAAGGAGGTGTCTTAAAAAAGCAAGCCAGGTTAAGCCTGTCTCTGCTGCTAAGCCCTGTGGCCCCCCAGCCCCACAAAGACCAGCTCCCCAGAGGAGCTGGGCACACTTTGTCAAGCAGAGCACCAGCAACCAGCTCTGAACCCAGACTGGCAACCACACGCAAGGCAACTCCACAGAGGATGCGTTCAAAAACAAAACCCAACACGTGACACCATCCTGAACAGCGAGAGACATTTGAGAACAAAGAGGAAAACACAAGGAGCTCAACTGTAGCATCCACATGAAATTGTTATCTGCAGGTTTAACCGATCTGAGTCACATTTATTGTACCCACAGGAGGGCAGGGGAGAGGCAAACACTCCTCCAGCCCATCCATATCTGACCAAATGCTCAGAACCCTGTATGAA
Organism: Athene noctua; assembly: GCF_965140245.1. Taxonomy (NCBI): domain Eukaryota; kingdom Metazoa; phylum Chordata; class Aves; order Strigiformes; family Strigidae; genus Athene; species Athene noctua. The sequence continues at coordinate 12,026,409 of NC_134055.1, forward strand.
ATCATCTGACTACAAACAAGCTTTTGTTCCAAATATGTCATTTCACATTTTCTTGACATGCCTTGATGTACTCAAATAATATCTGAGGTTTTAGATTGGGGGTTGGTTTGTTTTAGAAAAACAAAGGCTTGAGTTTGAAACCAGGTCCTCAGCTCACCTCTCGTTGCCTAGACGTCTGCTGGAGCTCACGCAGTACAGAAAATTACATGCTATGCTGCAAAGCCAAGATAAAAAGAGGTGTTCCTGGATATTGCTTTAGACTCATGTAGAAAAGCTGGTTTGTGATCAGAGCGAAGCTTAGTGCATTTTAAACCAGCCAGGCTCAGTCCTGAATAAGTGACAGGACTAATGGTTATTCCGCAGAAACTTGACAGTACTAAATGAGAACTTTATTTGAAAAGAAAGAAGCATCTCAACCACACACTGAGATTAAAGGACTAACTTCCATATTCCTAAAGCTACTGGAAGTCATTTTTGGAATTAATTAATTTCTCTCTCTCAGTATCTTGCAATTGGACTATGATAATTACCGTGCCAGCTTTATAAGCAGACAGAAAAAAATTCTAACATCATGTAAAGTTTGAGAGTAACTTTCTCAGAATAGTTTACAGCAAATCTGACATATAGTAAACACACCCCACAGGAGGGTAGAGGGTTTGTATGCAATCATTTGACCGTATAAATCATGACCTAGGCAGGGATAAACTAAACAGGATTAGTGTGTATTCAGGGAGCACATGAACTCTCCTGCACTTCTGGCTGCCGTACCACCACAGCACTCAGCCTCTGCTCCTGTGGGTGAGCCTCCTTCTGTCTTCAGCCAGTGAAGTCCAGCAAAGTCAGAGCCTGGGCAGATTTTGTACAGCCTGCAGCAGGTCCAACACAGGTGCAGGAGCTTAGAGCCGTAGGAACTTGAGAAGGAAGAGGCAGCGGCGTACAGCTTTCAGCTCCTGCCGAGCTCAGATCTCAGCAGAGCATGCAGCCAAGCCTCCCTCTGATCAGCACATCTTCTTTGAAAAGCTGATTCCAGCTGCTCTTCTACTAGTGCACTTAAATTCGGGAAAGAAAAGCATCATCTGGCACATCACCCTAGAGAGGCTGATTGCTGACTCTGGGTGCACCTCTGCAAGCACCTGTATACCAGTCATCACAAATCCCTGGGTGACTGGGGAGGCAAGGAACCTGTTCTTCCACTCTTACAGCTAGATACAGAAGTAGTCTTTGGATTTCCTCATTAGGTCATGTATGTGGGTTGTGGTAGTTGGTGGTTTTGTATGGTTTTATTTTTTTCCCCCCAGGTTGAACCAGGGCTGTATTATCAGAGACTCCTGCTCTCCTAGTTTTGAATTATGTTTCCATTCTGTGTGTGCCCTTTATAAGGGCACAGAGATTTACTAGCCACTACCTAGGAAATGTATCCAAAGGTGTATACTTCCCACCTTCCCACCTTCGCTTCCCATCAGTAAGAAGTCTCTCCATCAGTTACTCTAAAAGAGAATTATGTGACATTAATGGCTATGGTTTTCAAAAACAGTACACCCTACAGCAACAATAAAAGAGAATATGACATATCACCATCTCTAAAAGCATGAGTAGGGACACTTACAAGATATAGGGTTATCCTCTAGGATATCCTATAGGATAGAGGATCCCCAAGAATCCTTCTATTCCTTCAAAGATAATCTCCTTTTTACTACAATGCATGGAATTAATAACCTATCAGATCAGCTCAACATTTTCTCTGTCACACAGAGGTGTCTCTATGTGTGTACCTGAATGTGGTACTGGTACTGGAAAGAGCACTGATTTATTCAAATAACTTTGAGTATTATCTGAGCAGCATTACCAGACACTCAAGACCTCAAGGGCTCTCTAACCAAGACATTTTCCTCATGCTTTTCTTCTCCAGTAGCCTGAAGAGCCTGGCCTGCTCTGCATCAGGGGTCAGTGTTCAAACACCTCAGCACCTGCTGGAAACTCCTCTGCAGTCCCTGTGGCCACCTCACTGTTCAAACCTTGGGGTGGTTTGTGGGGTTTTAGTGTTTGCAGGTTTTTTTTCCATTTAAAACCAATCATAATAAAATCAAACCTACTATTTGTGGAGTGCTGCTAAGTCTGCTGAAAGTAGACAGTCATGTTTTCTGCCTGAGGCACTTCCAACCCGGACAGAGGGTAGCTCTGGCATGCCGGGGGCTTTCATCCAGCAAGACATTGCACATCTTTTAACTCTCCCTGGCTTCAGTTTACCACACAGTGTTTCAGCTCAACTTTGCTTCCACTGATTCTACTCTAACAATATTTTCACATGCACCTTAGGGAAGCGACAATGTAAAATTCACAAAAATGTAACAGTGAGCTACTGGGCTTTTCTTACTGATTTTTCTTCTCCTTAATAAACCTTTTGCTTTCAGGCTCCCAAGACAGGATGCACGTTGCCATCTATCACTCTGAAAAAGTTAACACATCTTTTCCCACTTTGCAGCACAGCTCTAGTCCAGAGATGGTTTGGTTTTTTTGGTCTTTCTCCTTTTACAGTTCCAGGCCAAGGGTAACTGTGCTGAGCATGCACATGCAAGTTTCAAGGAATATTTACAGATTTGTTTAATGGAAAATAAGCTCCAGAAAGAGAGAATTGGGATGTCCTTACAGGCCTCTCAGCACTTTGGGAATATTTTCAGATGCTGCCAAGTCCTTCTATAACCTTTCCCTCTCCCCAGCCCTTTTTGGGAGGACATCAGGGGGTGGTAAGGGAAGAAGAGGGTTATTCCTTAGTATTAGTTGGGTTTAAACAGATCCCTGCACCCAGTTTTCAGATAAAGGCAGGGTTTTCGAGCATCTGCAAAATAACTTTTGCTTTTCATCTTTTTTTAGTGCAAACGCCACACGTTTCTGTTATACAGGGGCAACACTTCGATCACACTGCACCACTACAGCACAGCTCGAGGGCAACTCCTGCCTCCAAAAGTATCCCCTAGATATCCCATCAGCAACTGCATGCAAATCTAGTCATCACTTTAAACAATGTGTAGCTTCTTCCTTAACAAGTGTAAATGACTGTTTTCAGCCAAGTCCTGCCTCAAAAGGGAAGAGAGGTTGTTATTCTTTAAGACTTAAAATTTTAACAATCGTATCAAAAGTCACAGACGTACTGGTTCGCAAGGGCTCCAGCAGGTCTCTAGTCCAGCCTCCTACTCAGAGAGGACAATTGCCAATACTGGGGCAGGGTGATAATAGATTTACTTAAAAAGATTTGAAAGCTCTAAGGTAGAGGGTTCCCCATCTCTCTGGGCGCCACCTTGGCTGATTTTGATGTTTAACTCAAACTTCCCAAACAGAAACTCAAGTCTGTTGTCCCTTGTTCTACCATGGCAGTGGGTCTCCCAGCATGAACTGACATGGGGTTATAACACTCGTACAGAAGTTTCCACTTCTTGTCAAACTCCACACGCATCTGTTGGCCCAACAATCACGTTTCTCGAGGTCCCACTGAAGTAAAGCCATGCCACTGAGTGTGCCTGACGCACTCCCTAAATTAGGATCGCCTGCAAAGTTGACAAGGGTGTATTCATCACCTGTTGATGGAGATGTACAACACAGGTTCCCAGATCAACCCCTGAAGTACCCTGCTTCTTATCAGCCACCAAACTGACCTCAAGCTATTGACCATAAACCCTTCAGCATGCACAGCCACGTTTCATCTCATCTAAGAGCCTGGTTATCCAGAAGAGTCTGAAAAGTGCTCAGTGCCTTAAGTGTTGAAGATACTCTTGTTTATAGCTGTAACAGTCTGCTACGGTTGTTTCAGCCTTCCAGCCAAAATCTGACATCCTACATGCTCTTCACTCATGCAAACCACCTGTACCAGAACTCCTGCTGGGCTGGCACTGCATCCCACCAGCTGAGTTAACAGCCAGCCGCGAAACCCTGCAGCAGCTCTGTCCCAGCCTGCCAGGCAGCACTGCTGCAGGCACCTTGCCTTAACTCAGCACTCTCCTCGCATGGCTGCACGGCAGAAGAAACACCGAGGCCAGGGAATGAGAGCTGCACTGCAGACTGCCCTGCCTCAAGCACAGGCAGCTGTGCTTTCCTTAGTCTGAAGGAGGATGCACTAGTGACACCAACTACCTCCTCCACTGACTCCTCTCATCTTGCCACCTCTTCCCCAAGGAAAGCTTCCCCTACTGAATTAACATCATTTTTTCCCTATCCTACTACAGCACCTTCGCTGCTTTCCCCTGGACAAGCTCTAGAGCTGTGATCCAGTCCCCCAGGTCTGGCTACTCCCTATCCAGTTCAGCATAGGAGCTCCCAGGGAACGGGCTTCCCTGGAGCTGCTGGTCTGAGAGAGCAAGATGATTCAAACCAGTCACCTGACGAAAATTAAGCTCATGAGGCCCTAACTTGAGTTATTTTTCTGCCTATTATGTAACTCCAGTGAATGAGATGGAGCAACTCTGCTCAGCTGACAGAAGGTTTTTTTGCCTGTCGTATTTTTAATCCATTGGGTTCTCTCTGTGCACAGCCAACATAAACAAACAGGTTCCCAAAATGACAGCCAAGACTGAGGCTCATCCTGCACATTTTATGGATGCTTCATTCCATTCCTGGTGCTCACACAGCCTCGGCTGTCAGTTCAGAAGAGCAGAGTCCTAGACCTGTCCTGACAAGCTGGCCAGCCCTCCCAGCACACAAAGCTGACCTTGGCAGAGTTACTGAGTTTATCACCCTTGAAAAAAAAGAAAAAAACCCGCAACCATCTATAGATATAGATACATACGGAATAACTCAAAAGTACAAGGAGTTCCTCTGGGAAGTAAAATACAGTACTTTTCAGAGGTGCTGTGTAACTGTACCTTCAGTCACAAACAGATGTACTGAGTAATTCCTGAAAGTAATAATACCCTGAATGCTAGTGCTCACTCAACAAGAAATATGCAATCTAGGCACTTCAGAGCTAACAGAAAAGCTCCCAGGAGATTAAGGCTGGGCAATGTATTTCTTATCACGTTAGAGGCTGATTCCTTTCGCCTTCTACCTGCCCATACTTTTATTTAATAATCAAGATTTCTCATCACTCAGGCCTGCTTTAACCACTGCAGAACCCTCCACGTGTACCAAGGAAAAGGATGTGACAAGTACAAAGATGCACAAGAGGCAACTTCACGCTACTCCCTCAAAGCAGCAGTAGATACCCAATGGCTGACTCATGTTCTAATGTCAAAACCAAGGTAGAACATCTCAGAAAACAGTAGGTGTGCTACAAAAGTTTCTTCTCACCCATCTTTCTGATATAAGTCTCATGCCTCCTTCCAGCATTTCAGATGACTAGAATGTTTTCACCTACGCTTTGAAAAGGCTACTGCTGGTTATCTTCCAAAAAGCATCGTTGATGGGGAAGAAGTGGGAGAAGTTACCTTTGAACTGCTTGATCATATTCTGATGGTTCTCAATAGCCTCCTGCAAGATCATTTCAGGTTGGTCCATCTTCCATCGCCACTCTGTGCCCACTGGATTTGTATGATGTCTGAAGGAAAGAGAGACAGTTATTCACTGTCATTTGTAACACACATGGAAGAAACCATCTGTCGCCCTGGGGACTCTGGCATTGTTTAATAATATTAAAAGCAAGAAGTTCTCAGCTATATCCTGCTTCTGACAACTTTCAGATGTCATCCTGCAACACCATTCTCATACCCCTCTTCTTCCAGGCTCTGGTCTCCCAGAAGAAAGCACGGACCTTGCATGTCTAATATAAACTTAACATACCTATTTTGAATCACAGGTAAAAGGTTTCTAAGTTAAAATTATGCTCTACAGCAAGAAAAACCTCTGTAAAGAAAGGAAAACTGATCCTAGCTCCTCTTCTGACCACAGCTGCACAAAGCACTAGAAAAGGAAGGCCCTAAGTCACCTTTAGTTCCATTGCCAAGGTACCAGCTGCCACCCTGAGGAGGACAGGATTTGCTTCTAACCCAATCTTTATGTAACGCTCTAGTAACGGGACAGATGAGGGCAGACTACTTCAAACTATATGAAGAGATTAGGAAATCTGCAGTATGCTGGAGATGCATTGCTGGTAGATTCGGTTAATCTCCCAGATTTACAAAATCGGGGCTTCTCATCACTTCTGAGATCTGCTAGCTACAACATCACTAAAACCAAAGTGCAAAAGATAAAACGTTAATTTCTGAACCAAGCAGATCACAGGATAAAAACCACTGATTTTCCATCTGAGGGACAGCTTGCGTCACATCGGGTTAGGAAGCCAACTCTGCCTTCCCAGAAAGGACTACTATACCCATGTTTTTTCTTCAAAAACAAAAGAAGCCTACCCAAGGCAAATCCACCCAAGCACCTGGAAGACATATGGAGTTTCTCCCCATTCCCTATTGCTTTAGCATGAGAGGATGTTACAAAGCCATTGTAAATCATCTGGTAAAAAAAAGCATCCTGATCAGCAAATGAACTATTATAAGCAACTGGTGTGGTACCCATCGTGCTTGCACCTGGACAAACACAACCTAGAGAGAGCCTGTACTAGGGCACAGACCTCTCCCTGGTGGGAGGAATTTCCCACTAATTTTGCTGCACTTAGCCTGGTGTTGAACAGGGATAATTCAGCATTTAAGTATCATCCTAAGAAAAAAAGCAACAAATTTCCATGCTTCCACCTCCTTGTTCTCTCTCCATCTTCTCTAGCTTTTTTTCCAAAATATGCTACAAAGGTTCCTCCACTTTTCCCATACCAATACTACTGCAACTCAGAATAATTTATTAACAGAAGAGCAGCATATTCTGCATTGTCTTAGCTCTGGACACTAAAACAAGATCAAACAATATATATTCCTGAAACTGTTTTCTGACCAGTTGATCTCTTTCTTCCACCACTCTCCATCAACCCTGGAAGTCAGCCACAAAGATGACTGCGAGGTTTCCTGCCATATTCAGCCTTCCAGCTACACAGGCACTAGGACATGATGCCCAGCATTTAACTAGAGGAAAAAAGAGAGGGAAGCACTTTCTCAGAATGAAGTGGCTGGTCCCATGTTTACTGAAGACAATGAAAAGACTCCCACTGACTTCTCCAAAGTCAACAAAGACCTACAGGTCCACACTTTGACAGTGCTAAAACACACAAATTCTAGACCCAGCATCAGTTTTGAGTCTATGGCCCAAACATTCCTTCATCTACTTCAAGAGCAAAGATTCAAATGCTGCTCTTAAACTATTCCACCACCTCAAAGATCCTTTAAGCTAAAACAGCTCTGCTTTTTGAATTTCCCTTCTTTTGTCTTCCAACATGGAAAGTTTTCTGAATGCCAACTACAGAAGGCATTTATAAAACTCTTACATGTTTAACTACATAACTTGGACCTTGTATATTTAATAGGGTAAGTTGGCAGAAAATCAATAGGCTCTTGAAGCATGCTGGACAGCTATTAGTTTCTAACAGTCCTTGAATTTTTAACACATTCTAACTGTTTAATAAACATACCATGTCATGTCTACAAAGAAGCTTATTTGGCAAAAAACAGTTTCTCTTCTAATGGGGGGGGGGAATGTCTTGCAGCTGCTGAGATCATTTCACAGTCCCTGGAAGACAGAATTTCACTGTCACCTTCCCATTCCCCTGCAGGCTCTGTGACCCTCTGCATCATCTGCTTCACCAGCTACTGAAATTTTTGAGCAAGTAATTATGCATAGTATTCCTTCCGAAATTAACACAAGCACAAAAAAGTCTCACCCAAAACCACACAGATCAGAAAACTTATTTTATTAGAGATTCCAAGTGTGAAACAGGTTTGATTTGATGCTTCAGAGACAAGCCATCACTGCCACAGCACCCCACCAGCACAGAGCAATGCAGACTGCAGGGAACACGATGGGGAGCTCCCAGCTCACTCCTGCTCTCCCTGGCTAACAAGACTGCCTCCAATCCAGCCTCATTCACATTCTCATCAGACCTTTGATCTACCAGTATTATTTGCCAGCACTACCGAAGAGTCCTTGGCAGTCAGACCTCTGGGAAGGTGTATGCTTCAGTGGGGCAGTGCATCCCCCTCCATGATCAGTTCCGTATTATTTTAATAAATCAGCTGTTGCTTTATACCCTCTTAAAATGGTCGCTCTCTTCTGTGAGCAATGCTTAGTATTATGAAGTCTTTCAAGAAACTTTAAGGGGAAATGCAGTACAGGCATGAAGTATCATTTACTCCAGTGATCAACTGATTGATGTTGATACGTGGTGGGGAACATGAAGGTGAGGAAATGCTGGTGGCAGTGACCAGGAAAGGACAGAGCACATGGTTCCCAGGAAGGGACAGGAGAGAAAGAGCAGAATAAAACCAGGAGAGTTCAAAAAGCAGACTTCAGTGAACCCTGAGAACCAGCGGGTGAGATCCCAGAGGAGAAGAGTTTAAGGGCAAAAGAGTTCAGGAGAACTGGCAGCTTTTAAAACCCTATTAAGGCAGAAGTGCAAACTGCAGCAATAAAAAGCAAAGAAGAGTAGCAAGAAACCAATCTGGCAGAATCACAGGCTCCTCTGCAACCTTGCAGTCCTCCAGCTGAAAATAAGAGGAAAAGCACAAGAACACAGGGTCATAATCAGAAAGGTCAAGGCAAAAAAAATCAGATACAACTAGCAAAGGACATACAAAAGGAATACAAGAATAACTTTCCCTATAGTGATGTGAGGAGAAATAGGAAGACCAAGAAAAAAACTTGTCCAACACACAATCAAACAATGTTGAATGTTTCCCTGTGACAACAAGAAAACTGTTGGCACCTTTTCTTCTGCTTTCTCCTGGCAGCAATGGGAAGAGCCCAGGCTGGACAGGAAGAGGACAGGTTAGATATAGCTAAACTGAATGAAGTGTTTCACTAGGATGGTTAAGCTCACCCTAGAGCATGCTGGATGAATTGGTGGACAGCATCAGAGTCACTAGTGATAAGCTGAAAGTTTGTGACATGCATGTAAAAGAGATTCAAAACACACCAAAAAAGTGCAAATGACTCCTGCTAAAGAAATCTTTGCAATGCCCACTATCTCAACCCCTCTTAACTTCCAGTTCCTCAGGACATACTGGATTAAAAAGGCGTTTGAGAGCCCCAGAACACAGCACTGGGATGGGTAACAGCCAACATGAATGTCCTCAGAACATCTCACGCCAAGAGCACCACTGGTCCTTGTAGGCAAAGGAAAAGGAGAAGAGGTTGAACTTTTGACACTGTCTTACCCAATATTCTTAAAATACGCCCAGTGAAATGCTCTGTAAGTAGCACTGTTTTGTAAGAGAGCACAAAGCAGGGTGTAAAACCTGAATCAAAGATTAGTTACCCCTGGTTCAGCAGGAGACCAGATCTATCCAGAAGGAATCTGCAGGGTTGTGTCCTGGACTGGCCCTACTCAGCAGCTCCCAAGGGTTGAAGGATGGCTCAGGAGGTGGGCTCACCACATCTGAGGTGGAACTAACCTGGCTGGAGGTGCAAACTCAGGGAGGACAACATGCAATTAAAAAGATCACCACGCCGATTGTATTATATAGTTATAACTTTCATTGGAGTGCAAAATGCCTTGTGGCAGCGATAAAGTACAGACTTCAAGTCTCAGATTTACTCTCTACAAATAGGAAGACATTCACTTTAAAAAGCGAAAGAGAAGTTTTGATAGGAACAGCAGCTTAAAAATCCCTATCTAGACTGCTGTCTGAGGAACACAATGTTTCTATAGAAATTTCCTGTTAAATAACAGACAATTATTTCTCATGTTGCTCTAAGCAATCTTTTGTTAGCTGTAGGAATGAAAAAAATAATGAATAAACTCCAGAAAAGGAAAAAAGCTTTTCAAAAGGCACAGAATTATTCCTAAATGCTGACAAATTTAAACAATTTCAGAGAAGAAAAAACTGGGGAAATAAGGCTGAAGTCAAATGTTTGGATATCTGAACATCCAAAGAAAATTCTCATTCTAAAACCTACAAAATATTCAGTATTTTCAAATGAAAATTTGGACTTTTCTCATGTTTTAATATCAACTTAAATAAAAAGAATTTTCAGAAACAGGTGAAAAAGCCTAAAATGAATTGATGAATTTTAGATGAAATGAATCAACCAGTAACTTCTGTATTTTCACTAGGAGTGCATTGCAGCTGGACCCTCACTAACTTCCTAAGGTTTTTCACATCAGCTGCTCCATCAAAATAAGTTTTGTCTTCTCCTTGTAAGATTACTTGGTCATATTACAACACGTGGCAGCAACTCATGATAGTACCCATAGCGAGGACTTCAGTCCAGGTTGGTTTTGACAGTTCCTCTGAACTGAGAGAGGACTGAACTTTAGAAGATTTTTAGAAGAATCCACTTCTGGTACTTGTGAGGCCACACCTGGAATAATGGATTTGGTTTTGGGCCCCTCACTACAAGACAGACATGGAGGTGCTGGAGCATGTTCAGAGAAGGGCAACGGAGCTGGGGCAGGGTCTGGAGCACAGGTCTGCTGGGGAGCGGCTGGGGGAACTGGGGGGGTTCAGTCTGGAGAAGAGGAGGCTGAGGGGAGACCTCCTGGCCCTCTACAGCTCCCTGACAGGAGGGTGCAGAGAGGTGAGCGTCAGTCCCTTTTTCCAGGTAAAAAGTGACAGGGCAAGAGGAAACAGCCTCAAGTTGTACCAGAGGAGGTTTAGATTAGATATTAGGAAACATTTCTTCACCAAAAGGGTTGTCTATCACTGGAACAGGCTGCCCAAGGAAGTTGTGGAGTCACCATCCCTGGAAATATTTAAAAGATGTGTAGATGTGGTGCTTAGGGACATGGTTTAGTGGTGGGCTTGGCAGTGTTGGGTTTATGGTTGGACCTGATGGTCTTAAAGGTCTTTTCCAACCTAAGTGATTCTATGATTCTCTAACTCACACTTCTGAAATCTTAAGGATGGAAGACGCCCCCATGCTGAAAAACTATATCCCAACTCTAAGGGCACAGTTTCTAGAAAGGCAGGCAATGCTGAGCACCTCCCAGAAATCTGTCCTGTGCTTGTGTCAACATTTGTCATTCCCTCCCAGCAGAACCACGCTCAGCACTGTCTCAAAGGCTATTTCAAAACTAACCTGAATGTCAAGATGTACAAGTTTACTTTCAAAGCCCATAATCACTCCATCACATTACTGATTACTGCAACCGGGTACCAAGTCACCAACCACATGCAGTAACTATCAAGACACACACGAGCATTTCACAGCCAATCATCTGCTTATATTCACTACTGACACCATAAACATGTAAACTAATAATGAAAACTACAAAAGCCTTCAGTAAGTCCCTGATCAAGAAAATGGACACTGCTGTAAGATGAAAAGCATAGGTTTCAATCCCAGTAAGTTGCTGGCAGGGTACTTTTTTTTCCTATTATAACCTTTTTGTAGAAGGAGTGGAAATATTGCCCACTGCACCGTGTGAACTGGGAATCCTCACGTGGCAGATACCTCTTTGGGGACTATGTGCACTTACAGTGACCTCACCACCACACTTCTGTGCCTGTGTAACAGTGTAATACTGAGAGCCATCCTGAGCAGCACTCCCTTTGCACAGTACTGCGCAGCTGATATAACCCCGTCCCGCACAAACGGCAAGCCCCAACAGCACTGCCAAAGTGCCAACACTCCTGCGAGCTGGTACATACACACCCAAACAAGACAGTCACCAGGGTCTGCTCTCCTCTCACCCCATGGACCACATTAACAGTTTCTCCTAGAAATGCCTCAAATTATTACAGCGCTGGCAGAGCAGCACATAAAGGCACTGAGACTTTTTTTTTTTTTTTACCATTGACAGGGGCACGAACTAGATATATTCTGTGATGTCCTGTCCCCCACCCCATTTATATGGTTATTTCAAGAGCTCCTGGAAGACAGACAGGCCCAAAGGTCAACAAACCAGTGAAGAATCAAATCTGAATGAAACAATGAACCTTGGGTCACAACATATTAATTCTGTAAACAAAAAAATAAACACTGGGAGAAGAGAGTATTAGCAGAACAAGGACTGGTGGCTGGAGATGCAAGGAAACTCTGAGCTTTCAGGCTCAGGTTCCAAGTTTTACAAACCTGCAGTGTCAACTCCTTTGATATCATAGTATTTCATATTTCCCTGAACAATTTGGCCTCTGGAGTTAAGTTACTTAATAAGAAGAAGCTTTTGTTTTAATCTATGTTTTTAGTTTCTTCTTAATTTTTTAATGGCCTTATTAAGTAACTCTCATGAGATAGTTACTTTTTAATCTCTTAATTTTGTAGGATTTACTGTGAACACTGGCTTTTGGCCAGAAACTTTAGACATCTGAACAGAACTTCAGCTGTTGTCTACTGTACAAGATAAAGCCTTCAAGTACAGGTATAAACATCATAAAGTTACAGAAGAAGAAACATGAACCAATTGCTTTACAGGATATTTCACTCTGGTTTGCCTCCTCAGATGCTAAAATAATAAACCCTATTAATTTAAAATCTTATTTAGCTGTTCCATCTCTCCACAATAATTGATTGGGCTTTAGACACTCAGCCAGAAAACATAATCAAATCAGGTTTGCCTGGTGATTGTGCCGCAATACAGTGTCAGAAAGCCTCAGTCCCCACAATTGCTCTAATTGATTAAAAGATTTGGTCACTTGCACATTTCCATTTAGACAATTAAGCTAAAGAGATACTACAAACACAGCAAGACCAGCTGAGAGCAATAATGGATAGCAACAGACTATTTTTGCAGGGAGAATTATGACTTAGGGATGTTGCAGTAATTAAGGTGTGGGGTTCCCCCCCCACCTTGATGCAACAGCCTCAGGAGTTCAACACAGCATGATTGCTTGCCTTGACAAGGGAACACCATACAAATGAACGATCTGCTTTTCCTGTCCTCCGGAGAAGCTGCCACATTATAAACCTGCATCACCAAACTCACAGGCAGCTCTGACAGGGAGAGGCAGGGAAGCTCTAGGCAGCAGCCCCACCAGTAAGAGGGTACCGGCAGGCTTGCTATCTACCAGGGTTGTACCCTCGGGGGACAAGGGGGAGAAGAGAGTGCAGAGTCAAGCTACATCTTTTACAAAAAACTCCTAACTTTCTGAGTGCTTGGATGCTGGTTTCACCCATGATTCCTGGTTCAAGGCCAAAACGTGTCAGTCACAACCAGCCAACTACAATGACATCCAATTCCCAGGGAAAGCAACTGAATTACAGCATTTCTTGCCAAAGTGAGAAAGAGAAAACAAACAGGCTCCTTGGCCTTTTCCTCAGCAATCCTGGGAGAGCTGTGGTGGTTATGCAGTTGGAAACATTGGCAAGCTCTACAAATGTCAAAATCCTTAGAGAAGAGATCAAGAAAAAAAGAATCACAGTGGTCTTATCTGCAACTTAGTGTGCAGAGCTGCACGACAAGACCAGCAAGGCATAAAACCTGTATTAAAAACATTTTGCCAACAGTAGATCAAAACTATTGCTTCATACGTCTCCAACAGCACAGATGGTAACTGCTAATAAGAAGGTAACATGTTTATCCTACCCAGCCACCGGTGCCTGCAATTCTAGATTTACTCTCACGTGATTTAAGACTCCAGAAAGCACGATGGGTTTAAAATAAAAAGTGTATAAATAGCCCTGGCTGCAGGGTTTGTGAACTGTGCTGATGTGCAATCAGTAGGGAGGAGAAGGGGGTACAAAGTCCCTTCTTTCTACCCCAAATTAACCTGACCAGCACAGATCACAGCCACACAAATGCTGTAGCAGCCCAAGCACAGGATCTGAAAAAGCAACCAAAATGAAGAAAGCTTCTCTCAGCAGCAGTTCTGGTTTATATCTGGGATGTGTCTCAAACTGAGCCCTACCTCTTCTCAGACCTCCGTTGAGTTGGAAGACAGGCAGCTGCAGTCCACATAGAAGAATCGAATAACTACAACCCATTTCACTCACAGAAGGTAAATAAATGAGAACATTTTTCAGCACAGTCCCCTGGAAAGCTGTTTCCTTGCATTCGGGTTGTTACCATTAGTAAAATAAGCATTCTAGCATTCATTATCATTAGGGCTACTGTTTCCAGCATTCCTTCTAAAAGTGACAAATGACAGGTACAGGATGATGAGTTAGAGGCATGCGGAATGTATCACACGTGGCAATTTATCCCAATTACTGCATTCAATTTACACTTGTTTGACTTCCCTGATTCAGTCCCATACTCCAGACACAAGCTGCTGCTGCTAAGAAATACTGAGTTGGGTCATTTCGAAGGGGAACAGTATTAAATGGTCTGTAATGCAATGCTTGGAACAGAATGCCTCATTCTGATGATGTTATTGCTTGCTATTTGCTGTTTATGATGTACCTTTTGTGTAGGGACAGAGGGACAATTTAATATACATGGCAATCTTCTTCCTACCAGTAGTCGCGACTGCAGAATTAAGTGCACCATTGCTAGCTGATGCATGAAAAATAAAAGAGAGACACAAGCACACATTTTTCTTCCCAGTCATTAGATTGCTCTGAAGAAAAGGAGCAAAACTTGCACATTAATCATGCCATTTTGCTGGGTCCTTTCAAGCCAGGATATGATGAAAGCCCACGAAGAACACTAATATTTTGAAATAGACTCCCAAATGCAAACTTAACAGGATGGCCAGTGTCTAACACTTACAATTAACACTAACATGGGAGACAGCTTCAAAATGCCTTCAACATTACAGCAGCCCTTTTGCACTGTTACTGTCATTTAAATAGTCTCATTAAACATTTGCATCATTAAAACCTGAAGACTATGAAAGGCAGAAAGTGGTACTCTGAGGAGTTTAGCTAGTTTTGGAAATATTGGGATGTTGGACACCCCAGCTTAGGGATGGAATGGCTGTTATTGGCAGCCAGCTCCCCAGAGGGAGCACAGCCCCCATGGTATGAATTAGCTAGCAAGGTAGAAGACAAAAGAGATCAAATAACCTCCACATCCTCCCACTCAGTACATTTTCACGTCACTGCTTTTATTTCTGCTGAGCCTCTCAGTCTCTCACCAATTCCATCCTGCACTCCCCCAGCCCAGCAAAAACCTCCCTCAGAAACCTCGGCATTTTGGTGAGTAAGCAGTGCCAGAGCAGCTCACAGTTCAGATCCAGGCAAAGCTCATTTTCCTTTAGAGAATTAGCAGCAAAGTAATTCCTCTGAGAAAAGGGGTCACTTGACTAAAATGGAAACTCATTTATTAGCTACCGTTCTAGGAAGCCAACAGTTACTAAGTCATCACTTTTCACTCATTGAGAACACAGCTGAACTGGTGGGGGTGAAGGTACTTTAAATAAGAAAAATGGTCCAATTTCAAAACAAAGATATATCCCTTAGCACCTTGGTGGCTTTGCACAACACGAGCCAGCCCATATTCTCCAGAGCAGAGCCACAGGGAGTCCCAGACCGTGACCTCCAGAGGGAACCAAACTCTGACCCAGCGCTCAGCACGGGCAGCAGTGGGAATTGCAGGGCAGTAGGTGGAGAGGTGTCTGTCTCCTGCCTCCCGCATTCCTCCTTCCACTGGTCCCCAGCTACTCTGAACTTGCTGGGGCCCAAGAGCCAGCTGCAGTGGACACAGCTCTAGGCAAGGTGGTACTGGGGAGCCCTCAGATCCTCTTCAGCCTCCAAGATGTGGAGCCCACCCACCCAGTCACCTCCAGCCAGCCCTGACCCACAGGCTCAGCAGCTGGCAGAAGGGCAGGAGTACAGGCAGGAAGGGGGAGCCCTGCTGCTGCCATCCAAACCCCTCCTCCTGCCATTTCCAAGTGAAAAGGGCACCCAAGTAACACTGCCCTAGGTTTGACGAACAGCTCAGGGACAGAGTGGAGCAGAGCCCTTATCCCAAAGTAAAACTGCATCAATACTTTACCTCCAGCAAAAGACGCATTTGTTTGCACAAGCCAGGCTCGGTGTGGCCTCCATGCAGCGATGGCTCTCAATTCCATAAAACGTGTGTTTGTAGCAGCCTCCTCGGCCTCGAAGCATCGACTAACAGCAGAGAGACACATACAAATACCAGGAAAGTTAGAACACACCAGCTGTAACCAAACCAAGTGCAAAGATTTCAAATCTGAGCCCTGGGCATATTTGCAGTTTTCAGTCACAAGTAACTTCAATGTTCAGAGTCACCCGTGACAGACGTGGCAAGCAAGGTCAGGGCTGCAGAGCAGGTATGAATGACAGATGTAGTCTGGTTTAAGAAATTTGTAACACACAGATCAGTATGTGGTGTGACTGTTTATACACACCCTTACAGAAGAAAGGCATTTATGATGTCAAATTTACAACTGTTTTAAAGAGAAACTTTAACATAATCAATAACTTCTCACTTGTAACCTCACAGCATAACAATGCGCCAACAAAGGAAAGCAGATGAAGCCACTTAAACTGCAAGAATTATTATTGTAAAAGCTCACTAAAGGGTAACAGGGATCAATTCCAAGGCCGCCCTACCGAACACTCAATTCTTTTCATTTGTCTAGTAGAGTATTTCTTCTAGCACTAAATTAAATAAATACCCTGACCTTATAAACCCTCATTCACACCAGTGAGCGGCTCCAGCAGGACGCTGCACTTTTCGCCACAGCAGCCTTCCCACTGGGATTTAACTCCTATTTAGCATGCAAGTTGCTCGGAGCAAAGACTGTCTTTCATTATCTCAGTTTAATAATAAGTGAGAAAGCATCTTTACTACTCTCAAGAGAAAATCTGAGATATGACACAGTAACTTGTGATCTGCCTTCTACCTGGTGATCCAAAAGAAAGTCTCCACTAAGCAGCAGGGAAAGGATATAACAGGTAACCCCTAAAATATGCACAGTCTGGTTATACAGTTGGAAGATTAAACAAAATGGAAAATGCTGTTTATTCTACCCATTCCTCAAACAACAGAGATTTCAGGAAACTCACAAATTCTAGGAGAGCAAGTTACATTTTGGATTTCATAAAACAGACAAATCAGCAGGTTTTATACTCCTTTCCAGAATATGCCAGAACACAATAATTTTAATCTGAGATATCGCTATGAAACTCTACTTAATACTAATCCTCCTAGCCCTGCTCCTGCTTTCTGCTGATACAAATCTCAAACCAGCCTCCTGAAGATACTCACATATTGGTGTGAATCAGAGTCAAAGCCACTGTCTGTAACCAATTTCAGCTCAATTTATTAGAACACTTTACATTCAATTCCTGCTTAAGCTAAAAATAGTATGGTCCTATCTAAGCACACAGAGCTGCTATTTATTTTGTGAAATGGCTTTACAGTGCTGCATTAAATTCCAGTTCTTTAATAAAAACAGGTTCTCTGGGTTTCTCTCTCAGTCACACCATGGATGAAGTTTGACAACTTTTTCTTTAAAGATTTCATGGCCTTCTCTGATGCTAAAAATGATAGAAGAGAAATATTTGTACGAGTAAACAGCAGAAGCATCAGTGAGGTAAGTACGTCTCAAATATTCATGACAATACGGCGGTGGCTCTTTAAACTGTTCACAAGAACACATCTTTTGATGAAACAGGTCATTGATACCAGGCATTTCAATAAGAAAACCTCACTGCAGCCACCCACTTTGGTGACTGTCAATCAGAGAGCTCTTTTCAAAATAAACAAAGTTAATCATGCAGCAAAAAAGAGCTGAGAGACCAAGGAACTGATCACTGCCACAGCACAAGAATTAAGAGATGTGCTGTCATTTTAATGAGGTGGTGATGCCCATAGTTCACCATCCCATGAACGCTGAAGGCTTTAGCATGTTATACCAGCGTTACAGATTTGGGGAGTAATGTTACAGACCACCTTTCAACTTCCTAGCTTCTCGTGGACCTGCAAAGGACAACCAAAACAACAAACATATTGAAGTGGCTGAAGTTTGCTCTACAAGGCTCTGTGCCTCTGCTGGGAAAGTTTTTAATTCTGCAAACTGCTTGAAAAGCTACTGGTTTACATAGCCTATAATACACAACTGCAGAGCTTGGAGGATGACATTTCCACCTATATGTGTATATACACACACAGAGACATATTATACACAACTACATACATACACACACACTCCTACAGTAATTTTTAAAAAGTCCTAAGCATTAACAAGTGACAGTTGCCTCACTATCCAAATCTTACTTGCCAAATGCTGAAAACCAATAGAGGAGCACCGCCCATCGTGAACCAGATATATCCATCACAGAACAACAGGTTCAAATGCCCTTGTGTGCCCATTCGAGTGTAATGATGGACTGTGTTATCTTTGTTTCAGAAGACCTCACACTAGTGACATAACCTTCCTACTTTTCTCCGCGGTGTTCTGCTCCTGCCATATATTTCAGCAGGCAGGAGATATTTTAGCAGACAGGAGAGTAACGGAAAAACAACAGAAAATTATGCTCCCAGCTCTTTGCCATGGTCGCATTCTCCCTCTTCGCAGCGGGATTTTAATAGCTTGAAATGCAAAGCTACAGCTAGGAAGATGAAATTTGTTTTCATGCAAGTAATATCACATCTTAAAAGAATATTTCATCTGGAAATTGTAACACCTAAGTCTCTAGTTTGTTGGGTTTTTTTAATTTATAAAATGAGAAAAGAGAGTATACCTTCGTCCATCGGCAGAGCTTCACCCCAGAATGGCTTCCAATCAGTTTGTAACCTGAAAATAAAAAATAAAATTAAAAAAAAAATATTTGTTTTTAACCTGCAATAATTGATACATAAAACATACCAGTCGGTACACAATATTTAAGCATCACAGTCTCAATGTCGCTCTTGCCCAGTGGCCCGAAGGTGACACTACCAACAAGATGTCAGTGCCCACCCACATTTGATTCTGGGAGTCTGCACATCAGTGCAAAGGCCATGGCCACCCAAGGGACTGTGGCCATCTTGAAACGTTTTCTCTTAATGGGAGATTTATTTATATTGCTCAGTCTTGTTTGAATCAACGGGGAGAGCCAGAAGACTTCTCCATGTAACAGGATGGCAGACTAACAGGTCTGGCCCAGAGATGTGGAACATCTCACTAAGCCCAAGGGACAGCACATGGGAGGGAACAAGACAGGGAACCAAAAGGATCTCCCTGGCCCTAAGCCATCACCCTAGAACAGACTCTTCACCAGAACCAAGGAGATCTAATCCCCACTGCTCCTTGGCACATCTGACTGGGCCTGGAGGACAACATCTGATTCCCAGTGCAGCTGAGGGCAGAGGAAGATAACTGAAATGCAGGGCTCAGCTTGAACCCAAACTTCACAGGTTCACAAATTCCATCTCCAGTGGCTGTGGTGGAGTCACAGCAAGGGAACAGCTCCTCCATGCCTGGAATAAAGCTGA
This sequence comes from Athene noctua, assembly GCF_965140245.1. Lineage (NCBI taxonomy): Eukaryota > Metazoa > Chordata > Aves > Strigiformes > Strigidae > Athene > Athene noctua. The sequence goes on from NC_134055.1 coordinate 12,045,760, forward strand.
TTTCACATCACTACCCTGGTCCCCTGCCAAGATCAACACAATTTCATTTAAATTTATTGGTCCAGAGGGATTAATTCCACAACGTTCGTTAAGCACTAAGTACTATTATTACCCAAACTGCTTGAGTTAGGTTTTTCCCCTCTTTGAAAAAGTGTTTAGAGACCGAGGATTAAAAGTCACTTCAAAATCAGCATAAAAATAAGAGGGATTTGAGAAGCCTCCCTGTGTCATTCACACAGTAGCATTTATACATCAATGGCCTGGTCGTCCCCAAACCCAGCACATCTCAACTAGCTGCTTTAGGCTGATGTTTATATTAACACTTTCAGGGAAAAAAAAAAAAAAATCAAATCAAATTTTAGGTATCAAGTCTCCTTCCTGCCAACCAGTATAAATAGGCAAAAAAGCCTTCTGCTCAGCAGAAGAACTGGCCTTCACCTCCTCCGAGAAGCAGCAGAATTACCCTGCCCTGCTCATTTGTTACCATGCACCTCTCGCACAGTGAGATGCCAGGGGAGTGCGACTGTGCCCCAAAGTCCCCCACACCTCCAAGGACACTGAGCCAGCCAGGAACTGCAGCAACAGCAGATGCTACAACAGCGAAAAATTAAACCGTGTGAAGGCACACATGGCTAACAAGGAATCATTCAGCCCCTGGAGCACGCTGCTCTAGTTACTCTGCCACTTAAACCCAGCACAGATCTGCCCAGTCTCCGCTTTCTTCTTCACCTGGTGTTTGCTCCCATCTCCTCGTGCTGGCTCTGACCTTGCTGGGTGGTTCAGACATACGCAATTTTAGCCCAAGCAGTTCCCTGAGGCGACTCTCCAGGAAACTGTACAAACACTTGGGCCAGCGCAGGGGAGGTGGCTGGCGGGAGCAAGCAGCAGGGACACGCTGTTAGATGGCAAAGGGGCCAACTGCCAGATTAAGTGAGGCTTTGGGGACTTCAGACTGCTCCCATGTCCTGAGCTCCCTCTCCCCATCCAGCTCTGTGCGAATGGACAATACTTTAACATTTTCCTCCCTAAATGAATAAACTCCCCACATAGCAAGGAAGAATGAGCGGCTGTAAGCCAAAAAGCCTCAATATTTCACTGAGCAGATCATCCAGTCCTTTCCTGGAGAATGACATCAGTGTAACCCTAAGCAGCACTTCTGACATGGTACTGACAGACTCCAAAGCCACCTGCAATATTGGGGACACCTTTATCTATAGCTGGAAGAGACCCAGAAGACCTTGTGGCAACTTCTGACTGTCACTTGTCAAAGGCACAGCCAAGCACACGCAACTGCATTTGGCCGCATCACATCAACTCTCCCGCCCTGGGTCTGTCCTGCCTATTTCTTCAGCATTTTTTTGCAGACAGGCAAGGTCTAATCTCAGAGACCTCCCTGTGCTGCTAAAATTTGTGTCCTTACAGTATTTCCTGACAAGCATCAAAAAGGGTGCTGCAGTCCTCCCTCTAACACAGCTATCCAAGCCAGACTCTTTGCTTGCACAGCCCTAGCCTTATTTTTTCCATTTTTCAGACTCCAGCAAGAAGCATTCATGTAAGATTATTCTCCTACAGATCACTTGTCAGTAGAAGTAATATGGTTGCTTTAAAATGGGTTTTAGATTAAAATTAAATTGGAAATAGGACATGCTTGCCCAGATCTGCTACTGAGTTGTCTGAGGGAAGAGAGGAAGCAGCTAAACTGAACAAGGTGCCAAGCTCCGGAGCCCAAAGCTGCAGCGTTTTCTCTTAAGTTACTTAAATCAACTTCCACCATGTGGAGCGCCCACAGCATCTTTTAAAGGCCAAGAAAATTGTACATGTTCAACATCAAAACAGAGTCTTAAAAACTTCAGCCAGCTTTAGTGATGAGAAGGGGTTTACTCATCTTGTTTGCCACTGCCAGGAGTCACAGCTATGGTTACAGGAAGAAACAGCCTATACTTGCAGAACTTCTTAAAACCACTGTATGAAGCTGTTGAACTCAGATCTTCACCACATAGCTAATTCTGGTAGAAAGTGTGGTTACCCTGCTAAGCCATCGGCAGCGAACGCTAGCCATGCCACGCTTTTGTGGACTTGGGAATTCAATAAAATATCAGTGACCAAAGGCTGAATGCTTTTTACTCATCTACTCTTGGTGAGCAGTCTTTCCACCTCTGTGAAGCCTGTTTTTTTCAAGCACATGCTTTACTGCTGTAGTAACACAGGCAGCAAACCAGTTCGGGCTAAAAGAAAGTACAAAGGGTTAAGCAAGAGCCAAGCAGTGATAAGTTTCAAACCAAACATGAGATAATGTGTTCAAGAACCAGTGTCAGGGTCTTCTCTGTTGTTTCCACATCACCCCATCTGCTGAACAACCCTTTTGAAAGCTCAGGCTAGCTCACCTCTTCCATCAGCTTTGACCATGGCTTTGCCAAGGCAAGTCGTGGGTGATTTGAATCTTACTGATGGCCCAGAAGTCTGCACCTATGTATGCCAGGACTCACTGTGAACACATTTACTTCTTTGCTCTTAAGGCAAAGCGATAACTATAAATGAATATTTGTATAGAACACCTTCCAAACAATACAGTGTGTTGTCTTGATGGGACTCTGCTCCCAGTCCCTACGGATCTTCAGACACTAAGGCTGAACAAAACCAATCCATTTATCATTTCTACAGCCTAATATTCAAAGGATTCCTTAAATTATAAGCAAGCTTATAGTAATCAGCTCAACTCCTGACTAAAGGCACAAGAACTTCTAATCTGAAGTCTGTGTATTAGTTGATCCTTCTCTAGGTGATAAATTCTGAATGACCTAGAAGCCTGCCAAACTTCACTGAAATGGTCATTTTTTACTATAATAAAACATGAATTAAGCTTTTAAACAAGCTTTTGGATGAAATTACTGTTATCAGGCAATAACACTAGGCTGATTAACATTGAGCAATTGCTTGCCCTGACGATCCAACTGCAGTTTAATAGACCACAGACTTCTAACCTAAGAGATGGCCAGCATCACAGATGGCGACTGCTCCATTGTCTGGGGCAAAACTGTTCTGTAACTGTTTAGAACTACACTGCAGCATTTCATCTCTGTCGTGTAAATAATAGTTTTAAAAGGGCATTCTCAAATTCAAAGAATTCATCAAACAAGCCTACCAAGCTCTCCACCGCTGAAACAGGACACTGCTGTCCATATACTCATGTCACATTCCAGGATAACAAGGTATTCTGGTTGTAGTTTTGCTAGTTTACCAGTGCCATACACATAACAAGTCTTTCTAACTTCCTGAATGTGGATGAATACGTGCATTTGTGACCAATTATGCTATTTTAATTTTGAAACCAGAACAGATAAAATAAAACAAATTTCTGCAACTACAATTGCCCATATCAGAAGCAGTGTCATATCTGCACAGTCTGAAAAAAAATGCATCTGTAGGATAGCCATGCTGAACAGGTTTCAAAGTCTGCTGACTATCCCAACATGGCAACATTTCCAGAAGAAAACCAAGACAAATTGCAGTTCAGATCTCTACACCACCAAAAGCTTGCTTCAGCAGAAGACTTTGAGAGCACAAAGCAAAAGATTTAATTACAAAAGAATGAAGTAGATCGGTGGTTGAAAAATCCCCAAAAAGTACAAAAAAAAAAGACTTAGCCATCCTTCTCCAAGAGTGCAGTCACTGTAAACTTAGTAAAAGTCAATCTGATGTCACATTGTGCTTCACAAACTCAAATGACTTTCAAAAGACTTTTCTTCCAAGAGTAATATACAGCTGACAAATCCATGTGGTTCCATCAAGCAATCTCCTTAAATAAAAGCCTTCTGGTTTGAAGCAATGATTATCTGTTACAGCTGAAACTCAGTGCAGAAAAGGGAACTTCACACTTGGAGAATGTTTACAGGAAAAAAAAGTTTCCAATTTCCTGCCATTCTGCAGGAGTGCAGTTTAAAAAGGCCAGAGCTGAAGGTCAGCAGCACAGCAGTAATCTATCACCACCACTTTACGGGCCGTTTTGATAGTTGTAACACAACTACTGCACTTGCACTACCACCCACAAGAATGTTCTGACTAAAGCTACAAAGTAAGGAAAAAAAAAACAAAACAAGAAATGTCATTGGTGAAAGGAGAAAGGAACCTGTTCAAATTCTGTCAGTATTTTATACAAAAAGTAGTGGAATCTGGGCAGTGGAATTTTTCCACTGCACAATAGGAGAAGCCTCCAGTGTCATTCCTAGCACTGCTCAATCTTGAAGAAACCCTTGCCAAGCCCATCAAGATCTACTTTAGGTTTTCTCTTTTCTGAATAAAAGAGGAAAGCCCTCTTAAAAAGTATAAAAGGCTCATGATTTGTAGAAGGACTTGCTTTCATGAACTCAAAGTAGGAGTGAGGACATGAGAAAGAATTTCAGGACTGAACCTTGTATACAGAAATCCTGTCATTCCAAAATTGACGGCAAATTTGGCCTTTCAGTGGAGCTACTGAAACGCTGCTTCAGATCCTCTTCATGATACACACAAACATCCTGAATATTGTCAACACACAGTAAAAGCCTTCTCAGGTTAGTGAAAGAAATACAGCTGCTTCAGCAGGCAAACCAAGCCTAACCTAGCATCAAGAAAATGAGACTGGCAAAGGTCAAGGGTGGGCATGCCAGTAGCTATAATGAATTCCAGCCTCAACAGCTGATCATAAGAGCTAAAAATTCTTAAAATCTGGCTTTTTATTTAAACCCAGATGTCCATTTCAATCCAAGAGCGCCTTTTCCTTTGCAGCACAGAACAGCCTGGGCAGCAGGAATATAAAGCCTCCAATATTCAAACACATAATTTCTCATCAAACTATGCCTTTTACAAAAACAGCCACAGAGACTACTGGTATTTACACCTACATCAACTAATACTGGAGAAAAGCCAGAAGAAAAGCCTTCTGTATCTGGCACCTTTGACAAAGAGCAATGTGCTAAGCCAGACCATTTGCTGAGCAGTTGCAAAATGTTTGCCATGAACACATGTTGGTGACCTCCACTAGTAGCAACCACAGCAAAACATGTCTTACAGAACTGAGGTCATGGGCATCAACAACACGGCAGCCCATCCCATTTTAATCCAACCCCCAAATCAACTACAAGTTCTCAAGACCTCCTCTCACCCAAGGCGAGATGGAGAAAGGATGTCAGCCCCTCAGCCCAAGTAGTTTCACTAACTTCTACATGGTTTGCCATCCCTAAAGAACAGCTTCCCTACTCCCAAAAAAAAGGATCTTTGGGGCTTGGCAAGCAAATATCCATCACCATCCACCAGAACAACCCTTAGAAAACAGAACTAACCAGCCATCCTCAGAAGTCACCTTCCAGCTGCTCTCAGACACTGTGTCCAAGATAAAGACCTGCAAGATAAAAGCCCCTCAAATGTTCTGAATAACAAAAGGATCCCTGCATCTCTCTGGGAGGTTAGAAAGACACAAGCTGCACTGAGGAGGAAAGCACAGCCAACTCGCTCTCCAGCTGCAAAGCAGGCAGAATAAAAGAAAACATGATGGCACTTTTGAACAGGCTGCCTCGCAGAGCCACCAGCTTCCCCACAAACACAGACTGCCTCAGCAACCCTGCTAGGGCCAGATCAACAGCTCCACTGCCAGGACCATGGGCTCTCCCCTGCTCTCCCACAGAGGACCTTTGGGTCCCTCCAGTGCCTTCTGTAGCCCTGCCTCATATCTCCAGCTCCCCTTGCATCTTCTACCTATTTTAGCTGGCCTGATGGCTGGGCAGGAGGCAGCGAGCATATGCCTAGCCTAAAATCTCCTCCTTCCAACTAGCAGTAACAAGCTGGCCAAACAGGACAGGTCATAACTTGGGAGATCAGGACATTCAGTGAGGAGGAAAAGAGCCTCAGTCTCTATTCATAGGAGAATTCAAGAAATCTGCAGGAACTTCTTTAAGAACTGTACATCAGTGTCAACTTTGGCTGAAAAGTTTCAAGTGGAAGAAGGCAGCCAGCCTGTACGACTCTCTTCCTCAAGCACCCAGAACAAATACAGAGTAACACACAGAACTACAAGTTGCTACAGACAAGATCATCTTTTTGGTTCGTGTCTGAGTCACTCTTTCAGTCATTCTGGGCACATTTCCTTTATTTCTATTTGTAAAAACTGTTCCCTTGCTTAGGAAGTGTCATGTTATAAAGGACAGCAAATTTTATCCTTGCCTGAATATACCTTGTATTTTGTTCTAGCATAATAGACTTAATTTCAAAGACCAACACTCTCCCCAAAGTCCTTCTGAAACTAAAAAAAAGGATGCACTTCAAATATAAATACATTTATGCTTATTTTCCTCTCTATACATGGGGTAATTCTACCAGCTCCAGTAACTACGCGAGGGAAGAATCAGGCCTGCAAACCTGAACTTTCATCATCTACTCTGCTCCTGATAAGCCACTACATCTGTGCCAGCAAATTAGTACTGCAGTCAGCTCACCAGCAGCTCTTGGCAGCTTCCACACTGTGGGACTTAAGCATCTTCTGCTTCTTGGATTCTTCCCCTTTAACTGTGTATTCACTGTTTATTTACACAGATATTTTCTAAGGAACTGCAAGAAAGCTTAGCAGGCTTAACTTTACCTGGTTTTGGTTGTTGTATTTGTTCTGATTACTAAAAATAATTTGCTCTTTTGCAAACTAAATTTTAATCCTGCCATGGCCAGTATTTGGATTCTGTGGTTTCAGGGAGTGCACCAGTGTTAGTAATCCCTGACCCAGCTGTGAGTTGCTAGTGCCACCTGGAGTTTAATAGCTATACATAAAGCACGCTGAATCCCAGAGATGCATGCAAACATTTCAGCACACAGCCTGTAAGAGTATACATCCAGCAGCACCGATCTCTGTGCAGTATCTCTGCACAGTGGATCTCATTTCTGAAGTCTGGGCGCTCAAAAAGCTCAGCACAGCGAGCCAAGCTGAGATTGTCAGAAGAGCTCAGAGCTGCAGACACTGGAAACCTCAGTCCAAGAATGGACAGCAAAGGCCACCAAGTACTTTTTAAAACAAGGCTGGTAAGCACTTGAAAAGCCCAGTCTTCAAGATTTTTATTAAGTCAGCCTCTTGATTGCCCATACACGCTGAAAAACATAGATCAAAGTACATCTTTATATCAACTATGAAGTCAAAACATGAAAGTAAGTGGTTACTGAAGTATCCCATACTATTTCAGAGACAAGCTGTCTGCTAATACCACTTGCCTTTGGATACAAGCAAAATAGAGTTATCCTGGACACCCTGGTGCTAAATTGTTGGCTCACTTAACCAGTAAGACAGAACAATCCAACTGGACTGCAGCTAAATTGTACCTGTAGTAGCAGAGACAACAGAATAATTTATACAGTGTTAGTGGTGTCAGTCTCTGGGTTTCATTAATCCATTCCCATGAGAAGCACAGTTTTATTAATGCTACAGTAGAAAAGAACAAAGCAAAGAGCATGTTGAAAATTCACGGTATGAGCAGTTTAACAAATCCAGGTCCTTGGAATCTCCTAAGCAAACAATCAGCTCTTCAGGGTTTTGAGTTTGTTTTTTCTCTGTTTTATTCCTGCACATTTAAGAGAAGCACATCAAAGATGGCCTGAAGCACTGCTAAATGCTACTAACTTGATAGGGATGATGAAGCTGGCTGTCACTGTGCAACATCATGTTTGACCTCCAAATATTTCAAGAAATCAGCTTCAGTAAAAACATGATTCCACCAACTGCCACCCTTTGCCTTCTTACTCAGCATGACAGTTAGTCTGGCTTAGTTTGACCATCACTATCAATAAAACATTTGGCAAATCAAGGAGTGGTTAAGATTAACAATGGTTAACAACACAAACAGAGCACAGGTCTATGCTATTGCTGTACTGACTTCAGAGCAGCAGGAAAATGTAAAAAATGATCTATATTTTGTACTCTTAAAATAAGTACAGTCGATACAGGGTACAGTGTAGGAACCCCCATGGATTCACACTGGGGTTTTTTACCGTCACCTTTCCTATTAAAAACAGCAGCTTGAGACTCCCTCTAAAGGAGGATTTAAATCCACTTCCTGAAAAATCAGGAGCTCTGGAAAGGCAGACTTCATTCACCATATGCAAAATCCTGCTGGTACCCAGGCCAAGCAAAAAAAAAAAAACAACTGTCAGCACAGAAGGGATTGTTTCAAGAATGTACAAGCAACAGCAGAAAGCAAAGGTGAGTGTTAGGCTGTATCTACTAATCACCGCAGGAAACATTAATATGAAAAGTTTGCATTATTTTCAGGTTGTTTCATGACATCTACCTAAACAGATGAAATTATTAAAGCATTAACACAGCAAAATGGTACCACTGTAAATATAACACAGCCAAATACTTCAACTGTCAGCCTCTCCTGCTATATTTGTTACTTGGAGGCACTATGTAGTTTGCACTGTATTTGTATTTTATGCAAGACCAAACACTGATGGAAAGAGAAACAGCGTTTTCCCACAATACAAGATTGCCTACAAATTTAAAAAGCAACTATTACAGAGAATCTTTTATAAAGGTATTTGCAACCAGGCAACTATACAACGCAGTAGGTGAGGCTACATTTAGCTGAAATTCAATGCCAGTGCTAAAACCCACATTGTTTAAGCAATATTCAGTTTTCTTAAAGGAAGGTAAATGAAGAGTGAACACTGTAACAGTCTGAAGAGATGCTGGTCAAAGGCAAACTTCTGTTACACAACTACAATTTAAAAGAACAGCTTTCTCCTGAATCACTAGTACTGTTTTTTCCTTCTCTTGGGCTAATTATGCCTCGGGGATAATCTTAAAGACACTGAACTTACACCCAAAGCAACTAGTGGTTGCAAGATAAATTACATTCTTTTGACTACATTGCACTTGTTTTGGCAGGAATGGTGCCGAGGGAAAGAGGGAGTTGTTTTATTTTTATAGCCACATAAGCCTGTCTTGGTGTGTTATTTGCAGAAAAAATGTTATATGATGTGAAAAAAGAAAGGCTCCTCTTCTTCACTGTTGAGTGACCATTAAAGAATTAGGTGAGCAGCAGAGGAAAGGAGGGGAAGGTTGTGTCAGTAAGAGACAATTCTAACTGTAAGGGATACAGACACAGTAGTTTTAAGTCTTTGAAACGGCAGATTTATGTAAGTAGATCCTACTAGTTGATCCAATGCTGGCACTACCCTGAATGTCAAAGGAAGGGAAAATACATACCTACTCATCTGCATAATGAATTCCTGTCCCTGGAAAATCACAAGGAAATCCCGAGTTCTCTGAGGAGCTTGCTTTTGTGTCAAAAAATTATGGTAGGAAGGTGACCTTCCCTCCAGCACTGTTTACACTTTCCAAATGACCACTTTTTAGATATTAGTATTACAGCACAGCTTCATTCACTCCCCAAAACCAAACCAAAACAGACTGGGTCAGAAAGTGAACCACAGTGAAGCACTCCTGCAACTACCACAGCACAGAGCCCTGCACCACAAAAAAGTCAGGGCAGTGTGCTGAACTACCCACTGCCCCCCTCTCAGAAGTCAGTACCACAGGCAGCCTCCACAGCCCATCTAGGGTTCCTGTGTCCCAAAGCAAAAACTGAGATGTCTGGGGGACTCGGTGCACCCTTCCATGGAGTCAGGAGCCCCTCTAACCTCTCAGAATAGGGAACTTGAAGCAAACTATCATGCTTTTATCTCCTCAGTTCATTTCTAGACAGTCGTGTCTCCTAGAGCCCAGTCCCCCAGGCCTGCTAATCAAATCCCCCTGTTCCCTAAACTCCCTTGCAGGCAGAGCAATTATACTTCTGGATCACAGACAGCAGTAACTAAAAAAATGAATAAATAAAAAAAGAAAGCTGTAACAGTGCTCCAGCTGTTCTGCCGCATGCTGCAGTGTAACTGCCACCACATCACAGCCTTCAGAATTGAAGCTGAAAAGATGTATGGAACCAGCCTCCTACAATCCCTCTGCTGGTCCCAGCCGGCAGCAGCACCACTATGGACAGTGGTGGAGTCCCCGGGATCCCTGGAGGGGTTGAAGAGTCGGGCTGACCCAGCGCTGAGGGATCTGGGCGAGTTGGGAAACGGTCAGGGTGAGGTTCATGGTTGGACTGGAGGAGCTTCAGGGGCTTTTCCACACAGAGATGATTCTGTGAAATGAAAAGGTGGCAAAGTCACTGCCACCCCTTGCTAAGCTTTTGCTTTATTCCTTCAGACTATGAATTTATAGAATGGCTCTTTATTCTATAGATGTGCTAAGGTTAATGAAAAAACCCAACAACCAAAAGTGTCAGATACTTGATGGGCAGAACACAGCACCAGCCACCTACAAAAGCTCAGGCAGAAGAATGACCGAGATGCTGGGGAGCAAAGGTGTTGGGATCCCACAGCTGCTAGACTCACAGCGGACATGGTTAAAACTTCAGAGTCCCAGCTCTGTAGCAAGATGCCTCCCCTGTAATAACCAGAAGTGCATTTTCAGAAGCATCAGGAGAGATACTATCGATTTAGCAAGAAAGAAAACCGAGCACACTCTCATCATAAGAGATAAAAGAAATTAGACTAAACTCCCATTAGTCTCCAACTGAGCAGCATAGGGAAACTCACATCACCCTCCTCCTGGCTCTGCTACTCAGAACTGAGACTTCTGAACCACAGAGTTGTCAGTCCAGCTCTGCTCATGCTTGTCCTTTGTTTTTAAAAAAGGTGTTAAGTTCATTAAAACTGTTCTCTACAGCTCATAGAAGAGCCACTGATGTAATCACCTAATGGATTGTTAAAGTAATTTTGAACTACTTCCTTTTCTGGAAATACAGTTTCAGTAACAAAATCAGAGTGTGAAACTGATTATAAAAGCGGGGGACTAAGATGCAAAACAGAGATGCAAAGCTGATCTTTAATATTCTTTGAGAAACCTACACTCTGGGAGCTAGAGGCACGTGGGACTATCACCTTCTCTCCCAAGCTGCCTTAGCAGACACATTAAACCCTGTGAATTCCGATACACTCTCACACATTAGAGCATGTGTCACCCTGAGACACAAATACAAGCTTTAGATTCTTCACCACAACAATCGGGTACAAAGAGCCCCTGCCTAATCTCTGTCCTGCCTCTGGTTAGAGCCTACCAGGACCGAGGGTCCAAAGCAGTATCTTTAACATAAAGAACAGCATTTTTCACTTGCTCTGTTAAAAGTCTACCACTAATACTTCCAATCCTGGTCCACCATCTGGTCTTTGCAGAACCTCACCTTGTTTTGTGAGCGCTTCTCTCAGAGCTGGAGTTACCATCTCTCTTTCACCCTCCTCCTTCCTCCCAGCGTTCTCTCGAGTCAAGCTCATTCCAACATCTCCTTCCTCGAGCTCACGTTCTCTCTGTTTAAAGACAGTGAATTACAACCATTTAGAATCAAGAACATGTTTTAAACACTGCAGCATGGTTCAGCCACAGACCTGCTAAACTTAAAACCGATGTATGTGCCCACACATGAATTCTTGCATTCATGTAACCCTGCACTAGACTCTGACCCCTCAGTAATTTAGGACAGTAAATTTAAAAAGAAAGAACCCACAACACGCTAGATTTGTTCTACTAACATGGCAATAAAATTCTCTAGAACATTTTAAGAAGCAAGGTGCTTGAATCTCATCTGAGAGCAAGAGGACTCCAGGATTTAAGCCCAAGTGTTTCACGACTGCACAATAACGACATCTCCCTGCAGAACACAAAACAGAGGGAACAAACCATTTTGTTCCTAACACACAGCTGCTGGAGTGACAAGCAGCTACTGTCGCAGTTATTTGGGACGGGTCAGAGAAGAAAGCCACAGCACTACAATGACTTGGCCCAAGAGTTTCCAGAGTAGAAGCTGTGCTTTCCGCAAGTCACCTAAGAAAGCAGCCGTGTGCACCACCAAAATTCAGTGATCACCAAAGGCCCTGCAAGAAAAAGCTGCTCCCTGCTGCCCCGCAGCCAACTCCAGACACAGGAGGCTTCCAGCAGATGCCACTTTTTAGACACAGTTCAGCCCTTGGAGCTTATTTAAAACCAAATGCAGGAATATCACGTATTAGCATAAAGTTACAAGGAGAAGCAAACCCTAGCCCAGAAGAAATTGTGAATCCCCCGCTGCATAAGTGTCACTTCTGAGACTTCAAGGATATTTATTGTTTCATGGCTGCACAAAGAAGCATGAAAGTGTAAATAATTACTTTGATGTAACTTGCAATCTGTCAGTCCTTTATGGCTTTTTTTGAAATATTAAAGGAGTTACAGATAAACAACAAAAAAACAACAGAGGACATTATGTTTTCACAAAACTGAGGCTATTTCACATCCAAGACTCTCTTTGTGCCAAAGACATCAAGAAGTTCATACAAATGCTTCCAGTTTGAGTCTACCCACCAACTGTTTGCATCACTAAGGAAACCAGTGCTCCTGACTTGACAGTGTTCTTCACAAACAGGGAAAATAATCTAGCTGTTCCTAGACACACAGATTTCTTCTGTACCTGAACAAAATTTCAGAAAAGAAAGGTGCCTCAGAAGCAAAAAAAAACCACCACACAGTCTCAGGTGTTCAAGGACAAAACAGAGTTCCTAATAAGCACTTGAGAAAGGAATAGGAAAGTAAAACTTTTAGGGACAGACGTTATTAGCTTTCCTACTCATTTTGAATAAAACTTTGCTCATAGTTTCAGGGAGGTTGTTCAGGAAGGTGTTTTCTAACGACCAGTAAAACAACATGGTCCTTACTGAAGGAGAAAGCTGTCGCCATCTTCTACTTCCTCTCAGTTTGCCGAGTTTTTAGGCAGGATTTCATTGGTTTCCATAATGCATCAAAACTTCTGTGAAAGGCTAGCTCTATTAAGTACTTATATGTTGGGTCTAAAAGCTCATTTCCTGAGACTTGATGTTCATTTATCAGCAAGATGCTTCAACAGCAAAATACTAATATTACTGGAAAAGCTTCATGCAAAAGGAAACAAGGAGATAAAAGATTAAGATTTTAAGTCTTAAATAAAGAGATTCTCCTCCCACAAGCTATCATTTAACCGAGAACTAGGCCCAGCCATACACTTAAAAAGGAAAGGCGCTTTCTTAGCACAGATTTGTTACCTACTCAAAAGCTAAACGCTACACCAGATTTACAAGTGGACACATCCTGGCCCGTCCGCTCTACAATTCTCCCAGAACAGCTAAATATGCATTATGGAACACATAACTATATTAAAAATGCAACGATTGACTTAAGTACAATGAGACATCACATCCAAGACAGCTTTCAGTTACAGAAAAAAAAGTTTTTCTGAATTTAAAGGGTTTGCATTTCTACCTGCCTGTTGTGCTTGTTACTGCAATATCTGAAAAAAGTACCTAAACATAAGAACAACAAGTAAAATTGCCTTACTGGCAGGACAGAAACACATTTCAATAATCATTTTTCCCCTCAGAGATGACAATATTTTTCCTCCCCTTCATCCTGATGTAAACAAAGCAATCATTTGTTTTCTCTGAAGTGCAATACCTGACTTGTTCGGTTTGGCAAGTGACTGGCTTCAGATATTTCTCGTGGAAAATGGAATTCACAGCCCTGGGAGTTTTACTTATTTGCTTAATAAACCTGTCATATGTATTATTTAGGGTTTGAGTGGAGAGAACAAAGTTAACTTTGCACAGAGCAAACTTCTCAGGTTCCTGTGATTTAGCAGAAAGCCCAGTAGTAAATCCAAGGCAAATTACTGTCTTTCCATAACAAATCAAGCAAGTAGTGACAAGAGCCAACTTTTCATGCCCTTGAAATACTTCACTGCTTAAAAACTGAATAGTCATCCTCTGGCCTGTGTTCACAAATGAGAGAATGCACAGAGATGAGAAAACCTAGGGACACACTCCCATTCCTTAGTACCTCAAGACTCAGTACAGGAACTGCAGCTTAATGCAGGTTTTTTTTTTTTCTTTTGATACTGCCATTGAAGCAGACCCAATTAAAAGCAACTGAACCTCAGATGGAAGAACTTAAGATCACCTCTTCTAAAGGTGAAAGCAAAAAAGAAAAAAAAATCTCTTGCCTTTTACTGCCATACAGGCAGAGGCAGCACATACTTTCTGGGCAGGCAGAAGCCCATTTTTGATGGGTCAAGAGCAGACGGTATCTGACACAGGGCATAGGACCTCAAGGGCATAGACACAAGCAAGGACCTCAGCATTCCCTGCTAAGGCAGAGGTGTCACCGTCCTTTTGACAAATCACAGTTCAGGTGTTTCAAAGGATTTCCTACAAACATCCCTACCAAACTCATCCACAGTCACATCCAAATATAACCAACAGGCCATGTATGGCCACTTCTCCCCTTGGAAGTGTTCTCTCCAGGTCAATGTGCCTGATATCTCCCTGTGTTTTCCATTTTATTACACCAAACACTCTTCAAACTACTACTGCAGGAGTGAAAAAATTGAAAAAGAGAGACCTAAATTCCATGCAAAGAAGTATTCCCTAAATTAATTTAACATTTTAAGCATCATGGCTCTACTTCTTGATGTGCTATGGCTGGAAAAAAAACCCAAACACGTTCCCCAGAAGGTTTTAGTCCCTAAAGGAAAACAACACCCAAAATATCCCAGTTTTGACTAAATTTCTTTCCTACCTAATCTCACAGTGGTTGAACAAGAGGGAACCCCTGGTCTTGTCATGATTTACAGTTTCATCCATCAAAAGGCTCCAGGATCTGAAAACTGTAATACATCAGGGGCTGGAGCCAGGACTAACAGAACCAGCACTAAGAGAAAAATGTTGGCAAGGCTATCAGGAAAAGACTGCTTGGCAGCAAGAAATATTAGTAAAACTTTCCCAGGGGAGTCATTAAATGAAGTAAAAAAGTTCATGAGTTACATGAATGAAGAGTCAAAGTTCACACCAAGCAAAGCTCTGCAAGCAATACTCCAGTGGTAAGAGGACAGCTAGGAAAGCCGATAACTCTTCCCCTATTTCAGGCTCAGCTGCCAGTGGCACCTTAGGCAAGAACCACATGGGGTTTTTTTGAAAATTGAATAGACATCAGGCTGCTCACAGGAACAGCACTTGTTTCCTTACAAAGCAAGGCCTAACTCCTGACTAACACATGGAAAAAGAATGGGACGGGGAACAGGCTCCCACAAAGGTACTCTTGAACACAACAGAAGCGGAGCAGAAGAATGCTAGTGTACTGTGGCGACCTTCCTGCTCCAGGTACAAAGCTCTGGCTGTCACAGCCCAACTGTAACAGAGACAACTGCAATTTGCTCAGTCCACGGATGAAACACCCTGCCAATCTCACAGCAACACGGGATACTCTAACTGCTGTCAGTCACCAATAAAAATGGCTTTGAGCATTTGAAGTGAGCACAAAGACGAATCCTGGAAACTTGGATTGAGTAATCGGTGAACCAGCAAACACTCTGACAGCAAGAAAATCTTATTAAAAATAACTCCTAGTGTCTACATAATCACAGGCTACATACCCACTCCACACATCATTGCCCAGTAAAGCACAAAAGCCTGAACTGAAGCAAAAAGCAGACAAAGGTTGAAAGCATGACAGCTGAGACATGGAACTTGACAAACCATTACCTTGCCATGACTGAAATAAGAGATGGCTTGATCAAAAGCAAAAATCATGACACATACTTTCAAGAAGTGTCCCTAAAATGTGGAAAGCCCCCAAGAAGTTCTGACTGATACTAACAAAAAAAAACAAAACAAAACAAAACAAAACACGCAACTTAGAAGTGAGATTTTTTTTTTCTCCTGGAATAGAAACCTTTGTGCATCAAGCTGGAAGAAAGTCTCCATCCACACCTACCTTACTATGCTGTAGAATAACAGAAGATCCCTCATGTTACTCTGAGGCAGCAGGCACTAGCTGCCACACAAAGGGTGCTGTTCAGACCTGCAGCTCAGCTGCCACAGAAAGAATTCTGCATTTTCTTTTGCATGAAAAGTCAATGCTAAGATTTTTTGACATATACAACAGCATTTTAAAACCCAAACTCATGCAGAAAAATAATGACAGAGAAGACTTATGCTGCTATCCAACTGAATCAGTCTGAACTGGCACTGCACATCTGTGAAATGTGGAAGGACAAACGATACCACCAACATCCATTTTCTTGTAAGTTCATCATCATCCAGAATCCGTAAGGACAAAAAACTTACCAGATCACAACTGTAAAAATATATCCGCAGGGCTACAGTGGGGTTTGAGATTGCTTCAGTGAGCTATAACATCACTGCTCTGCTGTAGGGAAGGTTTTTACAAGGTGCTATTAAACCACAACTCCATTCCACATACTGCTACATGATTCTGTCGACATTTGTTTGAGTTGGGAAACTTCTTTGAACACCCCATAAAGACGACCAATTTTCAAAGGAAACAAAAGAATCAAAACTTAAAATGTGTCTGTCTCTACCCTAAAGCAACTAGCTTATATTTGAAAATCGGGCCATATATTCACATCTTTATTGTAAGCACAGAAGAAAGGAATAATCACAATTAAAATCTATGTAACATGATTTAACAAGTGTCCTGAAATGCCCCACCTAAAACCATTAAGATTTTCCACTTCAGTCTACTCTTCTTTGACACACAGAGAACGCAGCACACATTCTTTCACCATGTTTTGCAATATTGTGCTGTTTTTTAAAAGTGGCTCAGTAAAAAAACTTCTCTACTCCATTTCCTTCTTTTCCTTACAGTGTAGCACTAAAAGGGCATTTCATTTCAACAATGTTCTTTCAAATGGTCAGAAAGCCACGCACACATTAAAAAAAGAAAGCGTGATGAATTTTAATTCTGAAATTATTTACTATGCTTTTAAGAAGACTGCAGTCAATCTGAGCTAGTATCAGCTAGAGGTGTATCTCCTAGTAGCAGTATCTATTGTGGAAAAGTCCTTGTCAGCAACTGAGCTGGCTGGACTGCAGGCTGTCTAACTACTAATTCTGCATTAGAAACCCTGAATGCCTTCCACAGGAACAAAGGCATCCAGTGCACTGACACAAGTCAGCCATCAACAGGCAGCAGCTGGCTCTCCTAAATGCCTTAGCTTTCAGTGACCTTCAGAATTCCTGTAATGCGAGAAAGCATCTAACCATAAAATACTAGCACAGGTTATGAAGCAATAGGAAAAGTATTGAACAGAGACACACTTTTCCCAGGACCACAAGTGACCCAAGAACAACTCCCCACCTGGGTTAGTCTTCCCAGGAAGACCGTTTTGGCAAAGCTCATCCCCAGCAGAAGTCAGTGCTAACTGCAGAGCTGCGTGGCACAGTCCCTATCTGCCCCTTCCCCACCTGCCCTCTGCCAGAGTGGGAGCTACACACAAGTCTTCCAAGCACCCAAATTAACAGTTTTGGTCTGTAGCCCATTCAGTGAGAGACATCAACCAGCTTTGCAGAACTATTAGATGAGAGGCACAAGATCATCATAAGAATATGTTATTAAAGTCACAAGGAAATTGCCTGGTTTCCACCATAATCAATCCTCATTGACTGTAAGATAATGTAAACCAGTCCCTCAGGGAAACAGACTGAGACAGATGTCCAAGAGCCCTGCAGAACGGCCCTCAGGACCCAAAGCCCCATTTCCCAAAAGTACAGGCCAAAGAAGAGTCAGAAATTACTCCGAGCTTCACCTTCTCAAGGGGCACAAAGCACACTTCCATACACACAACCACACAAGCTGCCTTTCCAGCAAAGCCTCGTGCTTCACACCTGGGTCTCTTCTGCTCGCTGGTTTACAGCAGATGATGTGTAACACCCCCCTCCTAAAAACCACCAGCCCACTGCTGTTCCGCTAGCGCTGGCCCTCACAGGGACCAGCCTCAGTGACCCGGGTCAGAATGAGCCCCCACACGGGGAGCACTTGCAGGCACAGATGCAGGCACACACGCCTTCCCATGACCCGCTGGCACTGAGGCTCCAGCCAGGCCAGTGGCAAGAGGAACATCATTTCCTCATGACAAAGCTTAACTGTGCCATGACAGGAAAAACTCCCAGCGTGGTTTGGCACAGGTGTAAGTACTCTGTGGAATACAAAAACAGGTTAATGCCATGTTACAGCACCCAGCTCCTTCTGCAGAGCTGAGATAATGCTCCTTCCATTCCCTAATGCCACGCTCTTGTGCTGAGAAAGCTTTTAGAGAGGCTCCATCTCGTCTGCACTTCCACAGCACCCAGCAAAACGCCATCCCACCTTGTGCCAGGCCTCTGCAACCAACGGCAGAAGAGGGACGGCAGAATATCAGCTCTGACATGAACAACGGAGGGTCGGTATTTGCCTGCTTTGGCAGCCCAAGTGTCAGGAAAGAAAACAAAATTGCGGCTCATCTCATAACGGGAAAGAAAAAGCAGCTCCCACGGTCCATAACCAGTGCTGCCCCTCACCCCCCGGGACAGCACACCGACCGAGGCCAGGGTGGATGCTTCTGCAGTTGAGAGCCACTGACGAACCACACTGAGCACTGGGCAGCCACAGCAAATGGGGAGGTTTGAGTGGAGGCTGCGTGTGGGCAGGCTCACTGCCAGTCGCCTGCGGAACGACCGACCTGCAGGGTTTGTCTGGCAGAACAGGGACACCTTCGCTGCACCCCAAAACACCTTATTCAAACAACATCTTTATTTAGCAACAGATGCTGCACTCCCACAGGACATCGTGGTGCTGCTCTCTCCTTGGATACAGCAATGACATCAACAGGCCACCTCCTCCATGCTTCTCCCAGCAATTACCATCAGCAGATAATTACTCTGTGCATTGATTTGTGGACTTCTGCTCAACTGTGTTATGTGCCTGGCAAGAACCTTCAAAAAATGCACAGGAGAAACATACCTGAGAAACGCTGCACAACTTTAGTGAGAAAGAGCAGGCAGATGGGCTGGACTGCTGCAGGCTCAGCCCTGATCATCTCCAACAGCAGATGTGGACAAGAGGAGGCTGCAAATAAAGAGGAAGCGCAACACTCGGGGGGAATTCAGAATTCCAGAATTTCTCGTACCTCTCAGCTCTGCTTCACTACCTGTTTACTGACTAATTTACAACAGGCTAAAGAACAGCAAGGGATATGCCATCTACCACCCAGGGCAAAAATAAGAGTCTTCATTCATGGGTCACAAAGCCCTTTACAATGGCTCATCAAGGCAGCCAGTACCGTACCACACGTCAAAGACAGAATGTACAGCTAGAGGTTACCTTTGAATTAATTTTTTCTGTTTTTTCTCTTTTTCATTGGGCACTCCCAAGTCTTATATAAAAGTCTCAAGATCTCTTGTAATGTTGTTTATCAACTGTAATGTCTTTTCAATAGCCAAAGTTCAAAGAAGAAAGATTTGAACACAGGAAAAGGGTGAATTGTCCCCGTGACAAATCCAGATTTTAAGGCTACAAGTAGTCCCCAAGCAGTTAAAGGATATTTCTTAAAGCTTATTTTAAAATGTAGGGTCACACTGAATTCTGAGCCAGAGTAGCAGAGGTCAGAATCTAGCCTAGACACTGAGCTCTTGCAGATAAGTGTGTGTTTCTCCTCTAGGAGTCTTTCATCCATTCAAAGTTAAGAGATCTTAGTTCTTAGAGATCTCTGACTGTTCACATCACTTTCAGCTGTTTCTAAATCTGGCAGGAAAGTGCCCCAGCCCTGTTCATTTTGGTTAAAATAAGGGTGACAATCCCTGCATACTCTAACACTCTGTCTGTAAACCTTATACCTTAGATACCTTATACCTTAACACTCATTGCCCCATTTCAAATAAAACTCCAGCCATCTTTGTTAAATGTTTCTCCACCCTCTGTTAGCAAAGGTTTGGTCTTCCCCAGCAGTCACCCGCTCACAAAGGGCTCTCAGGAAACATTGAGATTGGCGAGATTTACAATCCCTGTGGAGGTCAACGCCTAACGTAGGGCAACTTCTTCGGGAAGAGTGCCAGAGGGGACCAGGAAACCCCTCCTGTGGCAAATGGACATGCTCCCCAGGACACATTCTGTTCCCTGTCAACCCAGTCTCACTCTTGCTCGCTCTCTCACACACACACCCCTCCCCTGTATTTACATTGCAAATGGAATTATCAGCATCACTAAACTTTTTGTTTTAGAAAACAAGAACATTCATCTCAAAATTGTGTCAACAAAATATGCCTATTTGATTACTTCCCAACCCATCCAAAAGAAATTAGGATATTATTATTACTATTACTCATGCCTGCAGTTTATAAATATGAAGGTTAATAAAAGCCATTTCATTCCCTGGGAACAAGTCAAGATTGATCTTTCTTTCCTAGTTTATCACAATCTCCCAGCTGTGAGAGATAATCTACATTAAGAAATGGTGTCCCTGTGATTAATAGCAGTCTTGCAGGCTACAAACATGCCCATTAGATTTCACATTTTATCTGATAAATACATTTCAGGGGAGTAACTCTGGAGGACAGAGAAAGTGTGCCACAACTGTCAAACTTAAAAGTCCACTTAGTTATTAAATCCACTAGGAACAACCATTGCCTTCTCTTGTGCATAAAAGCAATCTGGAGAACAGGTCCAAGTTCTCAGCCTGAAAACAAGCAGCTGGAAGAGTAAATCCAGAGGAAACCCAAACTTTAACCCACCTGGCTGTGCATCATCCAGCCCTGCCTGGCACCACAGCATCAGGCACCTGAGAGAAGCAGCCTCAGACCTCCCCTGCCCGCCCTCACACCCTGGTTGTATCACACACTGGTGAGCTCTCATGACCAGCAATTCCCTTCACAGGCATTATCTGCACCCACAGAAAGGTTTAACTCCAGCTCTGGGCCCCCATAAGCATCACCTGCAACTATAGAACCTGCGGCAACTTCCACCACACAGTATGACATTTGGTAACAAACAGTGGAATTTACCTTTGTATCACCTATCCCTTCACACAGCTGAGTGATTTCCTGGTGCCACCCAGCCTGGTGCTAATTCCTGTGCTCAGATCCAGTGCTCAGAAGGCACCACCATCATCTCGAACCGTATACCTTCACCCTCACAAGCTCTTTAAAAATCCATCTCTTCTTCCAAGGAAAAGTACCTAATAGCTACAGCTCTACCAGGAAGAGGTTCTGGCATTCACCTTCAACTGCTGAATCCATCTGCCTGATCCAAATGACAGCAGGAATCCAGCACCTGTCTCAAGCCCTCTGGCAATACTTTGTACAAGGAAGTGGAAGCATATGGGAAAAAAAAGCTGTAAAACAAAACTCAGCCTTGATTTCCATCAAATCAAGCAACAGGAGATGGATGCAAAATTAAATTAAGATCACCTGCAGAGATGGGAGCAAACATTCATTAGACACACTCACCTCCACAGCCTCCCTCTGCCATCCCATAAAAGGCAGGACAACGAGGAATTATGACTACCGGTGAGTGCACATCTGTCTCATCTGCTAGTGATCCCCACAAGAGGCAACACGTGCCTGCAAAAAAGATCAAAGCTGGACCCTAAATCGTTCAAACTGATTATATCGCACAAGGCAGCACCTGCTATTCCATCTCCCACACGCAGAGGAGTTACACTGACATCTGCAAAACCCGTGCTGAAAGCTGTCAGGTACATTTCAAATCCAGGTAACTCTGGGTATGAAGGAGCGTCTGTGACATAACCCTGAAATGCACAAGTTTTCCTCAGACTTGCGAGCTTCTATGTGCAGAGTTCAGACACAAAAACCCACAGCACTTGCTTGTGCTGGTAACAATTACTGCAAGACAACAGATCACATCAGTCTAAAACAAAAGTGTCAGTCTAATTTTATGCAGTTCAACATTCTCCCAGGGGAAAAAAAAAATGGCTAAAGGGACAACACAACTCATCTGAACAATTCTCATGGCACAAACTCATAGCCACTAAAGTGAGGGTGTGACCTAAACCAAAGATGCACTGGGTTTAAACAATTACATCTTCCCACCTGGGAGCAAGAGAGTCCGATCATGATGAATTACTTTCATAAATGCAGATCGTCCTGGTCTTTCACATCAGATCTTCAGCATTTATTTCCGTTATAGTAAATAACTGCACCTACAGATCATTTTACAATTCAAGTGTTTGCAT
This sequence comes from Athene noctua, assembly GCF_965140245.1. Lineage (NCBI taxonomy): Eukaryota > Metazoa > Chordata > Aves > Strigiformes > Strigidae > Athene > Athene noctua. The sequence continues at coordinate 12,067,854 of NC_134055.1, forward strand.
AAACCTGTTGCCCGGCAGCACGCGCATTCCCCAAAAGATTCACCACCAAGACAAAGTCATTCTTTCTCCCAGCTAATGACAGGGACAGCCACCAGGTCAGGCTCCCTCAGGAAATATTTACACAGCTGTATCCTGCCACCCCTCTGGAAATGACACCCCCCTTGGAGAGAGCTGAGAGGTCACACCCAAGTGAGCACTGAGGACCCTTTCTCCGTGCCCTTTCTGCTGGCAGGAGCATGGAACCAGAAACCCAGACTGCAGCCAGGCAGATCAGCCCTGCGGAACAGGAATAGAGGGGCCAGGAATGAGAATGGCATCATCTAAGGTTTCAAAATTAAGCCAAGCACCTGGGACGTGTGAACTGCGGTTCCGTAGCCTCAGTGCCAGCGAAAGGCTGACCCACAGCTGTGGGCCCTCCTGTCTCACCAGCTGGCAGCAGCTCATCTCCAGACGCGCCCGGACACTTCCACGCAGCCAAGAGTGGGCTGCCAGTCCCACACCGACACCTGCACTCTTGGGATTTAACCCTTTGCAGAGGCAAGAGGGCAGCATTCAGCTGTCACAGCAGACCAATTATTTGGCATCTCCCCGAGGAAAAGGCAGCAGATCAAACACTGCAGCTCCCAACTCCAGATGAGCATCTGTGCTGAGACAGAAGCTGTCCTTGGATCAGAGCGGCGACTTCGCCCAGAGCCACGAGAGCCTGATCCACCCAGAGATACTTGTACTGCTGCAGTAACTCGTGCGTGCAGCACACAGGCCTCTCGCTGCCCAAGCAGAGCAGGGAGAGAGGAGAGTTTGAATGACGCATCAGCCAAAGTCACAGACAGCAATGGACTGTCACTGCCTGCGGACAAACCCACACCACACCAACTTCAGCAGTGCTCAGGACCATAACAACCAGCATAGAGTATTTTATTGCTGTGCTCACTCTTTATTCATCAACCGGACTACGATACATGGTTTTCCTGGTTTACACTACCCTTTTATCATAGTATTGTCATATTTTGTCAGTCAGTGAAAACTCAATAACTAATTTTTCATAAAATTGCTGGAGGACACCACCTCCCCTCCCGAGTCTAAATCCCCTCCCAAGGCGAGCGGCTTGGATTCCCTGTTTGTCAGTGACCTCCAGTGGTGGGCACATGGAGGAGAGGAGGAGAACACAGCGCAGTTACACAGGGAGACAGATTCGTCCTGCCCTCCAAAGGAAAGCCAAATGCTTCATTCCTCCTTCTCTTGCAAGCTGCAGTGCACAAGCCGGGCAAGCACAGGGACAGGAGCTCTCACACAGCTCTGCCGTGCCCCCATGGCAGGGGGCTGCTCTGAGTTTGTTACAAGCAGCAGGAGGTGTATAACCTCCTTCCCCGTCCCTAAGGTGAGGAACAGAGATCCCCACACACCCTTTGTAGCCCCCTCCCCTCCTAAACACGCAGCCTCCTGTGACCCAGGGCCTGGCTCAGGGTGGCCCCGTGGCTCAGACCGCCGAGGAAATGGTTCAGTTTCAGGAGAGAGCTGTGAGAAGCCCACACGGTGGGGGCACACAGGATGAGGAAGGTGTAATTACAGACAGAGGTAGCTTGTTGAGAGGGGGATGCAGAGCAGCCCAAGGATTCACAAGGAAAGCCACCACCATGGAAAGGTTGCTGAGGGGGAAACAGAGTCAGCAGATGGCAACTGGGTACATCCCAGTCCCCCCAGGGGCCCAGCCCCTCCCAGCCCACTGCCAACACCTTGGCCAGCAAAGCATGGGGAGCACACTAAGGCTGAGCCTAGTTGATTATCCTCACTCTTTTGGGTGTGCTAACCAAATAAAGGAGTTTGATACAGCCTGTTTGCAGACTGAGCACAGAAAGAGAGACAGGAACAGAACCGCACAGGAACAGAGATAGTAACACCCTGAAACGAAGCAGGAATTATGGCTGGCTGACAGACTCAGCACAAGTCAGGCCAAGCTCACTGCCTTGCTCTGCAAGCACAGCACCTCCTCTTAGGGCAGCAGTGAGCAAGACACAGAAGGTCTTGCAGCAGTGTGTTACTACTCCACCTGCAGCTTTGCTCCCCGTCACGACACATCAGCACAACACACGCCAGCATTTCAGCTGACCGACCCACGGGCAGATACAGGATCAGGATGTGAGTTTAGACACTGGCCTGTGAATTGCTGTGGCAGAGAAATACATTCATATCTCAACATTAGCTGAGAAAGTAATTTCTCCTCAGTCTGGAAACAACAGGTTACACTGCAGCACCTGCTTGGTGAACAAGTCAGTCAGCTGGTAACTACATCCAACATACCTCCAAGTATGCTCTTTTTTGGGACGGATTCTCCAACAGCTCATATTTTATTCTCCCTCTAATTAGACCCTACAGATTCAAATCGAGCAGGTAATATTTTAATCAACTCAACTGATCACTGACAAAGACCTGACAGTTCTATATTCGCTCTAACAGCAGTACCTTTGCTTTCTTCATGTGGCTCATGATATTGCCAAGATCTTCAACATCAACAACAGAATTTGTGCCTCCAGCTTCCTCAGCATCAGCCTCCTCCTCGCTACTGGTTTCAAACAACTCGTCTGCCTGTAAGAGATCAGAGAAAAAAAAAATCAGGAATGTATCTGAATGTTAAACATAAGACCTTATCTATGCCAACTGGTGAAATCAGCTTCCACAATCATTGAAGACCACTGAAAAACAAGGAACAGTCTACCAGTAACCTGTATAATGTATGAGATGCATTTAAACCTGGGGCTTTTATCGGTGTGTATATTTAAGAGTTTAGTAGCACAGAGACCACCTGAAGCTCAGCCCAGACAGCCTGCCTCCAGATCGCTCCGTTCACCTCCTAGGCCTACCTGATCACATGAGAAGCAACACAGAGTCCAACTCCCAGTGTTTATGATGAGGATCTGGAAGCCTAAACCCCTTGAACTCCTCCCATAGTGCCCCTGTCTGAACCAACAGGGAGGGAGAGATCTGCTCTCCAAGTCAAACTCTTCACAGAGCAGAACAGCGGTCTCCCTTTCTGTACACAGCCAAGGTACAGCACAACAGCACTGGTGTAAGAGCAAGACTGATTCCTCTTCCTCCTGCAGCAGCCAGAATTCTCAAACCAACTCAGCCAGAACAGCTCCTGTTTTCCTACAAAATTCGACACGGCCATAGCAATCACTTCCAACCCACAGTAAATGGCTGGCAGGGAGGCCACTGCAGCTCTGGGTCTTGCACCTTAAAACAGAAGAGAGGATTTCTTATTCAAAACCTCTAATCAGACACTCCCGAAGACACACTAGTGATTACAGGCAGACACATTCAGAGGAAATACAGGACTTGCTCAGACAACACCTCCCCAACCGCCTTTAGGAGAACTCTGGGATACAGGCAAAGCACCTCAGCTTCAACAAGCTGAAGTGGAAACAGCTTAACTGTTCACAGGGAACTAAATGTTTCACTTGACCAGGAGAAAAAACAAAGACACTGAGGGGAAGCCAGACTGACTCCCTGGAGCATCTGTCACAACACACACCTCCCCCTACTCAAGAGGAAGGCTCCCTCATCACAGAAATGCCACTAGCCTAGGTCCATCAGGAAGTCTTTGGTCCTTCTTTTGGGATGGCTTATTCTACTTGTTAGCTGCCATGGGATCTCACCCCTCTGCTCCAGCACAGAGAATTATCAAGCTCCCACAGCACCCCTCGTGCCTTTAGGAGGAAAAAGAGAAGTCAAAGAGTGCTCCAAGGGGCACTAAACCAGAAATAAGGTCCCATGGATTTTGGATCTACCTCAGTATTCTCATATCCTGACGCCCTCTGCTCACGTTCTGAGCTCTCCTTGCTCTGCTTCCCCAGAGATTTGCACTTCCCTTTCTTGCACTTCCCACTGCAGGGCTTCTTTTCTCCTCTGCAGAGCATCTGGAGCCGACTGAGGAACTTGGCTTTCCAGGCTTCAAAGTCGGCCTCGATGCTGCCATGCTTGCTCTGGGCCACGTTGCAGTCCCCTTCGGCCCGAGTCATGATACGGCGGGCACTGAGCATCCACAGCCACCTGTCAATATTTCTTCCAACCTAGAAGAGGATGAAAGGGAGAGGGAGATCAAATGGAGCCCAAGTTGAACAAAGCAGGCAACTAAGAAAGCACAGACCAAGCCTGGAAATAGAGCTGGTGAGCTGCACAGGACTGCGAGGCAGGGACTTGGGGAGTCCTCTCACCTGCTGACTCAGAGCACAGACACAGGGCAGGCTGAACACCACCACACCCCCTCAGGCTCCCAGCTGGAAACCTCTGCTCTCACACTGATGTGGGAAGAGATGAGCTCTGGGAACAAGCTGCTTTAGGCAATGCTTGTTGGTCAGAGTGGCCACACCGTAACACGTTTTGTGTCACCAGGTTATGCTTGTATAGCTGGGCCCACAAGTCATGCCATTTTTCTGACTGAGATAAAAGTAATTACCACGCTAAGATACTGTCACATTTTACACCAGGAAATACAGCTAAAATCCACACAATACAGCAAAGTACCTAAGCTTGAGAAAAGCGCTCTAAATGAAAATGCAGCAAGTGACAGGGTTTACAGCACTATGCCCCCCTGCACCAACAGGAAGCTTTCAAAGCTGGGAAATTAACTTGGTAAGGGTTTACCAAATGCACAACCACATCTCCCAGATTAACACAATGCTTATGGGACTCCTCTCCCATGCAAAAAGGAAGCACAATTGCTTCAAAGTCGCATTTCTCATGCCCTAAACCCAGTCCCTAATCAACTCCGCACAACGGCTGCAATTCTCACACAAACTAACAGCATCATTCGGTTTCGCAGCGTTTAAGAAAGCTCAGCCTTTCCGAGGAGAACTCAAAGGCAGGTGCACAGGAGATACTTACTGTGTTGTAATGATCAACATAAACTGAGTTTCCCAAGCCAAACACAGCGTATCTCAGGCCTCTCAGGTACATGTTCCCAAAGCGGAAATCATTCGCAGCCTCTTCTAACCACTTGCAGAACCACGCTGCACTCTCGGTTGGCTGTCCATCTGTGTATGTAGCTACCAAGAACACACAGATGTTCCTGCTGCTTGCCTAAGAATAGAAACAGGACAGAACAGATCACTGTTTCAGAACATGTTACACCAGGAAGAGAGCTGTAATACATGGGCAGTTGGAGGAAGTCCAAAGGTGAGATTTTTGCTAAGTGGGTTAATAGCCTTTGGTGTGGGATGCTGCAGGTGATAATCCTGACGGTGGGAAACGGCCATCCTCCCTGCAAAACCATCTGAAATTAGCCCAGACACCAAGCTGTCGTTCCCCCTACTTAAGAGGGACAATGGTAAAACAGAACCAGACACCTACCCTCCCCACCCCAATCAACAGCTTCTTGAACAGACTGTTGCAGCAATAAAGTTCCCCCTGGATTCAAAAAGCAGCTATCAATATTTACAGGAGAAAAATCCATCAAGGATTATTCATTATAAGTAACCTCACAAGAAGTTTCTAACTAAATCTATGAAGGCTGCAGAAGTATCACCACCTACATATTCTGGTTTAAACCCTTCCCAAGTGTACACGAGACAGAGACGTGTTCAGAGAGAACAGGGGGACCTGGTGCTGCCACTCTCACATAACTCACAGCTGAGCTATAGAACTGGCAAATAGAAAGTCACTCTCAGCATCAAAATATTCTACATGATCCTTTCCTAGGAACTTCTAAAATTTAGGTCTTCTCTGCTGAGGGTCGACGGGCTATACTTGCTTACATGGAAAGGAAGCAATTTTCCACACACAGCTTTGGGGATTTCCAGGGTAACAGCTGAGAAATAAAAGAGGAAAACAGCCTTCACCTTCCCAGAAGAGACTTGTGTCTATGATTCGTATTTCTGACATACCTACCTCTTCTGATAGACAATCATCTGGATCACAGTCTCCCATACTAATGACTTCCACAGGCAAATTAAGGGCAACAACAGCTTCAGCAAGACTTTTGGCAAATCTCTGGGAGAAGAAATTAGAAAATTATCAATTACTTCAACACAACTATCGTAAGGGTCAAACAAGCCCTGCTATGTCCAGACACAAGAGAACCAGACACTGGACTTAATTAATAATAATTTCATTATAAGTTTTAATAGTAAAGCATACTGGCTGAAAACAGACTAACAATTTTACATTTGCACACACAAAACAAATTTCTTTGAGAAAACGCCTAGAAGAGCATTCCTCTCTAGAAGGCCTACTAGCAAATCAAAGAGTATATTGTAAGAGTAAACTTCACACTCCATAATCAATGTTTCTATCGCATGCCCCACTTCAAGGGAGTAGAAGAATTGTTATTTTCATATAATTTTCACTTATCTGCCATGTTGGGCAATGACTTCTAATAAGCTAATGAACTTTCTGATGAACTTCCATAATTTTTACACAGTGCAGCATTTCTAAGGCAAGAAAGGTACTTGAACCTCAACAATATTTCAAACCAACTTCACGTATGTGAAAAAAGTAACTCATACCTTTGCCGTGCCAGTCTGAGACCCATAGAAAATCTTTACCCCGGCAACACAGACCTCCTTTGCCTGCAAGGTGGCATGTCCATTTACTAGTTTGTCGTCTTCAGAAGCAGCAGGACTCCCATGGGATTTTTCACCCTAGGAAACAAGTATCACATCACATTCAATGCCTTTTCAAAGGGATGTTAACCTCATTTTCCCAAAAGCATTTAGAACTCAAATCCTGTTGACCAGACTCTCAGCATTACACAAATGCAACAGTCAAAGCATTTTAGCTTCTCACTCTTAAGAGGAACACACAGGTAACTCTTTGAACCAGGCCACGCTACAACACAGTCATCCCCCACACCAGGGAGATAACAGGATCCAGCTGAACACAAGAACCTCCCAGCTCATGCAGCAGAACTTCATTCACCTGCACGAGGGGGTTTTCAGTTCCTGCATGACCTAATCCCACTCCCATCCTAAAACCAGTCCAACCTTGTCATTAACATCCCTGGAAACACAAACATGAAAACACTGGGCACAAGTAGAGTGGTTTACTTCAAGGGACAGAGCAACCCAGGCTTACACATTCTCTCAATAACAAAGTGAGAAGTGTTGAGCTGAGATCTGCTCTAACGTCAGAGCAGCAAGGGTGTTCAGTTACCCACAAGCATAAAACAGTCCAGACTGCAGATGATAACTATCAGATGAACTAAATTACATTTGGGATTTGCAACAACCTAAGTGAGCCCACAGCAAAGCAGCACATCCCTCTGAACCAGTGGGCTCCTTCACCCAGCAACTACTCACTTCCACACACGGATTTGGGCTCTTCTCAGACAAACGTGCTTACATCTCCAGTTACCTTCTTTTTGGTTCTGGTGGTGGTGAACTGAATGACGATCCAAATGCTGAGCCCAAAAGCAGCAGTAGAATAGATGTAAAATCTGTGCAGCCATAAGGACACCAGGCAAGTATAGAAGAAGTTCCACATATCCATTGAGACACCTAAACCTAGAATAAATCACAGCTTTAGCATGAGCAGATTTCTGCAGTATGAATATAGAATGAAGACACAAAAAACCAATCATACAGTACCCCCAGCCCCAGGCCATTACCTACTCCTCAGGCTCTGCAGAAAACAGCTTTTGGCTAAAGACAAGACACTATGACTGAATCAAGGAGCCTTCACCTCCTCAGAGGTGTGACAGCTGAGTTTCACCTGTGTATCCAAGCTAACATTTTAGACTGTCAAATGGAAACCCTTTTTTTTTCTTAGATGGGGCAGGTTCTGTTATAAGGAAAGGCTTGTGCTGTGCAAGTGTCTGAAAGTAAAAAGCCCTGTAATACATCCCCTGTATCATACTGGCCTTAGTTTTGCACAGACCTGACACGTGCAGATCTCTGGGGTTAGAAAGCTCCATTTCAAAGGGGAAATCCTCTCCACAGAGCTTCCTGCTGCACACAGCCCTCACTCACACACGAGACACCACACGGATTACAGCAGCTTTCACCCAGAGCTGCAAAGGCCAGGCTGAAACCTGGGTTCAAGTGGAAGCACTTTTTCAGAATTCTATCATGTGAGCAAGGTTTAATTCAAAACAACAGATTTTTCAGGTTGGTTCAGAACATTCAGGGTACACACTGCTGTGGCCAGGAGCACGCTGATGCAGTGTCAGCAATTACTCATTTCACGTGAAACGTTCAGTAGCTTAAATACCGCTCGTTCGTGGCACTTATTGACTGAGAAACAGAGATGACACCCTCCTACCGCCATCTGCACTTCTCCTGGACCTTGTGTGTGCCGACACCAGACAAAAGCACAGACACCGAGTATTTCCAAGAAGCTGCAAACATTATCTTCCTCCTGCCTGGGCCGTTCCTTACAGCACCAGATCAAAAGCTCGAGGGAATGCACCCGACCCCCGCACCAGAAACACTGAACCCCAGAAGACAGGAGCTGAGCGCTGGCCGCTGTGCCAGCACACGCCCCCGCCCGCCGCAAGCAGCGACCCCTCAGGGGGGCTCCGGAGACCCGCAGCAGCCCCCCGGCCCCGCTCCACCGCCCCGCCGCTCCCCCCTGCGACTACCCCGCGGCACCCACCCCCCGTGACGGACCGCCAGCGGAGCTGCCCCCCCAACACGCTCACCTCTGCGCCCACCCAGCACCTGCCCGCCTGCCCCCCGCCCCGCCACACTTAACTCTTCCCCGCACCCGCCTCCTCCCCGTCACCCCGCTCCGGCTCCAGCCCTCACACGCGCCCCCGCCGCCCCCTCTGCCCCCGCCACCCCCCCTCTCGGGTCTCCCCCCAGCACAGCCCCCACCCGTGACACCCCCCGCACTGCCGCTCCTCTCACACACGCCCCTCCCCTCGCGGCCGTTGCCCCGCACACACCCGCTGCCCCGTCCCGCCGCCCTCACCGACGCGGCCCCGCGGCCACGTGCCCCCCGCCCCTTCCGGCCGCCCCCGCCCTCTCGCCCCGTTTCCCTCCGGACGCCTTTCGGTGCCGCCACGGGGGGCGGGGCCCGGCCTAGCGCCGGCCAATGGGGCGGCGGCGCGGGCAGGCACCGCCCCCGGCCCCGCCCCCCGGCGCCGCCGCCGCCCGCCCGCCGCCGGCGCAGAGGCGGCCGCCGCCGCCGCCATGTCCATCTTCACCCCCACCAACCAGATCCGCCTCACCAACGTGGCCGTGGTGCGGGCGCGGCGCGGCGGGAAGCGCTTCGAGATCGCCTGTTACCGCAACAAGGTCATGGGATGGCGCAGCGGGGCGTGAGTGACGGGCCGCACCGCCGGGGCCTGCCGAGGGCGGCCGGGGGGGGGAGGCCGGGGGGGACCCGGCCGCGGCGGCGGGAGGTCGGGGGGGGGTGCCCGGCTGCGGCGGGGGGTGCCCGGGGGGACCCGGCTGCGGGGGAAGCCGGGGAGCAGCCGCCCCCCGTCGGGCCCGGCTGCGGAGCCGGGGAGCTCGCGCGGCACCCGGCTGTGCAGCCCGCGGGGTCGGGGCGGCCCCTGGCGGACCGGGAGCGGGGAGCGGCCCGCGGCGCTGTGCGGTTCCGCTGCCCGGCCCCGGGCAGCCCCGTTCCGGCAGCAGAAGTTCCCGGGCTCCCCTGGCGCAGCCCTTGGCAGCGGCAGCGCTTGTTTCTCCGAGCCCGCGGCTCCGCGTGCGTCGCTGCCTTGGCCCGTTCCTAACCCTGTCCCCGCCTCTAGCGAGAAAGATCTCGACGAGGTCCTGCAGACGCACACGGTGTTTGTCAACGTTTCCAAAGGCCAGGTGGCGAAGAAGGAGGATCTGGTCCAAGCGTTTGGGACGGACGACCAAACAGAAATCTGTAAGATGGTGGGTTTCACCCGCTCGGCTCTCTAAAAGCCGGCAGAATCCTTTCCGTGTGTTTTCGTAAGGGGCACGCAGACGCGGCCGCTTGGTTTGCTCCTGGGAAGTTGCTGTAGAAGGGCAGTGCTGCTGTGGGCGACAGGGCTTTTATTTGTTCCGGAATGGGTGGCCGGGAGGGGTCCCTCTGTGGTACAGGCTCACGTTGTCTCTATGCGTCTGGCCGAGGAGAGCTGGGAGGGTTCTGTGTCACACGCGGCTTCATGCACCGACTTCGTGGAGACGGAAAAAAGGTTCGCTGAAGAGTTTCTCACCTGAGATATGTTATTAAGGACGCAGCGAAAAGAAGGGCACCGTTGCGTACTTGAGACATTTCAGTTCAGGGTTCAGAACAGATGTGACTTGTCCTTCCCGGTGGGAGATGCACTGTGGGCCTGGGGGTGATGAGCATCCCAGTAAATCTGCGCCTGTGTTTTTGTAGTTCAGTGCTTCTGTGGTGGGATTCCTGTCTGAAGTGTTTCCAGCGTTGTCAGTCGTGGTGATGTGCGTTATGAATACGGATATTCTTTTTCTGCACTTCACCTCTAAGCAACCCTTCAAGCAATTGTTAAATTGGATGAGGTCACTGGAGTTTTTGCTCTTTAGTTAAATCTGTGATGTTGATCGCCTGGTTTCTTCCTTCTGACTGTACAGATTTTATCCAAAGGGGAGCTGCAGGTGTCGGACAAAGAACGACACACACAGCTGGAGCAGATGTTCAGAGACATCGCGACTATTGTGGCTGACAAATGTGTGAATCCTGAGACCAAGAGGCCGTACACAGTAATCCTTATAGAAAGAGCCATGAAGGACATTCACTATTCTGTCAAACCACACAAGAGCACGAAGCAGCAGGTTAGTTTGCTTGCAACATCAGCTTCTGGTCAGAGGTGCTGTCTCTAAGGGTAATTTCTCTCTTGGCAGTCACGGAGGGAACAGAAAAGCCTTGTGCTCTAAAGCCCACAGAGTGATTACTCAGCCGGTTGGCAGTTAAAGGCTGGGTACAAACAGCTTCCAAAACTCGTGAGGTTTGTTTTCCAACAATTCAGGGAAGGGAGAAAGAAAGAAAGAAACAAATTAAAGCGGCAACACTGATCTGCGTGGAACAGAAATACAAGTTTTATCGTTTATTTTAGCTGAGGTAGTAAATCAGGCTTTGCATCTGATCCGCGTGGGTTTCTGTTGTTTGCAGCCTATCTGCTATTTAACATTATTTCAGACACTTCATTGAAGTATTGGAAGTGATCACAAGCAGCAAGAACTCTGCTTTTATTTTGTTGATCTGTCAAAACAGCGTAATGGCAAACTCCCTGCATCAGAGTGGCGGTGATGGGGACTGAGAAATGTGTCTGAAGCTACTGCAGAGGGTTTGAGATGTTGAGCTGTGTGGTGTTTTTGAAGCAGGTGTGTGAATGCTCTGTGCTCTTAATGTCTCTGCAGGCACTGGAAGTGATCAGGCAGTTAAAGGAGACCATGCAAATCGAACGTGCTCACATGAGGCTGCGATTTATTCTTCCAGCAAAGGAGGGCAAGAAACTGAAAGAGAAGCTCAAGCCACTGATTAAAGTTATTGAGAGCGAAGACTTCCATGAGCAGCTGGAGATTGTAAGCAATACAGCAGTCCGTGGGTTTCATGCTTGGTTTGGCTACTGCTGTGCAGATTACTAGAAGATGAATTAATAAATGGCAGTGGTTTAGATAAACTGCAAGTTTACCAGAGATTCTAAATCAGAGGTGTGGTTTGCACTTATTAATTTCACGCAGCGCTACTGATGGAAGCTTGAAAGTAGCTTCCTCCATTATACAGAGACGCTGCCTCAAGCTGAGGAGCATCACGGTGCCATTTCTCCTGGAATCCTACAACTGATAAGTTTCTCTGCCTATATGGAATGTTACTCTTACTTATTTGGTGGGTCAGGCCTGTATTTTGACAGTGGTTAATGAGTTTTTGAAAAACTAGTCTATGGTAGAGCAATATTTGGTGTTAGTAGAAATCTTCCCGAGAACAGATTAGAATCTAGCAGTCCCAACTGTCAAAGGACACGTCCAGCCTGGCTGAACGAAACTGCAGAACTTCTGTGGACAGATTAGTTATTTAGAAATTGCTTATCAGCTCTGCAAAGTCCTTCTCAGTAACCAAACAATGTATTTTTTAAAATGAAAATTCCTGTTAGCCCTTGAAGAGGGGCTGGTGAGAATCAAGGATTACTGCTTGACTTATGAAATGTGGAACCTTTCAGGTGTGCCTTATTGACCCCGGCTGCTTCAGAGAGATTGATGAGCTGATCCGGAGCGGGACAAAAGGGAAAGGAACACTGGAAGTGCTCAGTCTGAAAGACGTGGAGGAAGGAGATGAAAAGCTTGAGTAATTAAAACCTTCCCGCAGCCGTTCTACTTCAGCACCGTGCTACGGACTGACTGGCATCAGCCACTCTTCTGTTAGGCCTTCCTGTTTTTTCCAATCTCTTGCTTCCAAATCTGTTCTGACACTAATCCTTTGGGATTTTTCCATGCAGTGTGGGTTTTTGTATCATTTTACACTTGCTTGGTTTCCAAATGCATTTGCCAGCAGGAACGTTTTGTGTCAGAGTTGCCCGAATGAGGATTGAGTTGGGGCGTGACACGGAGGTCCCTCTGGCTTTGGTTTACACTGAGGTTGCTCTGGGAGAGTGTCTGACTGATGCAGTGCCAATCGTTTTCACTGTAAGTTGTCAGTGTTGAGGGGAAGATTGCAGAGGGCACGGAGGGGTGGGTTTTGTATGTCAGGAGAAGAACCTTAAGCTAAGAGAGCTGCATTTCCCTTCTAAACAGGTGCCAAGTGCGGGTCCTGTCTGAAAACCAGTCTCCTGGCAGCATGAAAACTGACTTTGACTTCTGGAATTGGCTGCCTGATAATTAGAGTGCTTTAAAGGACCACTCTTATTTTAAGGTTTCCTTCACGGGATATAACAGCACTTGCTGACCATAGAAAAGATGTTCTGCAAATAACTTATTTGTAACATATATGTAGCTATATTAATATAAAATTAATTATCATCTATCTATGTACGATAGGTACAGATAGAAATAAAATAATTATTTTTGTTAATAGTATAGGGTATCTCTGGCCGTGGCGATGCTTTCTGCAGGCTGAAGGGGCAGCCTGTGCCTGTGAGCTGTTCTCGTCCTAAAATGAATCTGGAACGGGCAGTGGTGGCCTCTGGCCATGGAGCCGGACGGGCTTTTGTTGGGCTGTAATTCCCTGGGTAACTGTTTGTATGTGCCCCTTTTCTCTGCAGTGCGATAGAGAACAATTCTGGCAGCTGTCCTTTGTCCTCTGTCTTTTTATGCTGCTTTCTGATCCGTGCACGGAATTTCCAGCCAGCTCCTGAGGCACACGGCATCTACTTCCTAACAATTCAGCTGAATCTTGTTTCGGCTCTGTTAAATGCTTTTATCTGGAAGTTGTGTATCTTGAAGAAGAGAGGACAACAACTGGAGGAGATCCTAAAAAGACAGGCCAGCAGGCAAAGCGTGTTTGCTGGGGTGACTAAAAGCTGAACCAGCAGGAACTGAAGGAGCCTTCAGCATCGTGAACGTGTTTGCACCCTGACAGGACGCAGCGAGGCAGGAGCTGCTGGCCAGCCCATGACTGCATCTCTCTCCCCGACGAGCCTGTGCTGTGTTCCTTGTCTTTCATTGCCTTTTAGAAGGCATGACTCTTACATGACAATTAAAGTGAGCTCTGCTTTATCCTCTCGACATGACCTTTTCCTTTGTACCACCCACAAGTAGTGAATTTCCTAGAATGGAATCAGGGAGAGTTGAAGTCAGCTGGAGGAGGAAAGTTTTCATCTGTCAGGTGCAGATGGCCTATGGGACTAGATCCTTAGTCCAAGGCTTCCTTTTGGAAGCTGATTTCTGCAGCACTTTATTGACATGAGCTTGTGCAAGGTTGACTTAAAGCTCTTTAGTGCTATTTGGGAAGGACTTGCCCCTGTGGTGTCTGAGTTACACTGAGGTCCAGTGAAATGGAGACTCTGAAGCTGTATTATCCATTTTAAAATGCTTTCTCTTGCCCCCAAGGTAACCTTGCATGGCATTTAAATGGAACGTTTAGTGGCCCATTGACTATATGTGCCATGTGGACACAGCCTCAGCACAGAGACCTCTCCGTGCGTGGATGGATTGGCAAGATTCCTCGTGTGTACAAACCCTTAACTGCTTGTTTTTCAAACAGTCGTGTCTTCATGTAGACTGGAGATGACAATGTTGGTATTTAGCTTGTCTGGCAATTAGCACTAATGTGCAATTCCTCAATCGGCAACTGAGACCACTGGGTGGGAGCCTGAGATGATACTGGGTCAGTGAGACTTGATTTCACAATCCTGTCATTCCCCTGGTTTCTGTGTTCAGGACCTGGAGCACATCAGGGTGGCTGCAGGTTGAAGATTTTGAGTTACAGAAACTTACTCTAAGCTGGTTTTGCCAGCGTGGTGCTGGGAAGGCAGTTTCCTTCTAAAGCCTTTTCCTGCAAATCAAACGTTTGGGATTTTCTCCGGCAGAGGGAGCTTGGTTTTATTGATCACCAAACACACGTACACTCTTGCCTTTCCTGTCCTGTCGCAGCTCACAAGGATGTACGACGTGCATCAAAATAAACGTCCGTGCTGGCAGCTGGTTTGTTCTTGCCCATTTCAACCGGGGTGTAACTCCCTGCAGCACCGTTTCCTGATGCACTGACATTTCCAGAGGTGTCTCTAGGGAGCAAGGAGATGACTCTAGGTATTTGAAACAAGCTGGCAGCTCCCAGGAGAGGTGTACCGAGGGGTACAGGTGTGCAGCTGTTTCTGCCAAAATCCTCCTCACGCTGTGTCTGGTGGGGCTTGGGGGGCTCCCCCGGCTGGGCAGGTTGCAGCTGCCATAGCGCCGGCGATGGGAAGGAGAGCGGGGATCTCCCCTGCACGCCCTGCCTTCGGCTGCCCAGAGAGCTCGGGAACTGATTCGGAGTTCACCTGTTCCGTGCCCCAGTGATGGTTCCCCATGCGCACGTTTTGTCTCCCTGTCCCCCCCAGGCTGTCCCCGTCCGTGTCACTGCCCTGCAGAGCACTGCGTCGTGTCTCTGTGTCCCCCCAGGGTGTCCCCATCTGTGTCACTTCCTGGCAAAGCATCGCTGCTGGTCCCTGGGACCAGTCCTGGCCCACACCCCGGCCAGCGGCTGCAGGGCATCCATGGGGAGATGGACCCGACCCCCCCTTACCGCCTCGCTTCCCCCCCCCCCCCACCACCCCGAGTATGGGGAAAGATGAAAGGGGGCAGCGAGGCTGCAGGTGGAGGCAGAACTGGGAGCAGTGGGGTCACTGGGAGCTCGCTGGCATGGGGACTCCTCCTCTCTCCGGCAGGGCCACCCGAGCAGGGGTCCCCCGGGTGGGGTCACCCCTGGGTGAGGGGGTTTGCGTGCGGGCGGCTTCACTGACGGAGGCTGCATCTGCCTGAGGCTCAGGGTGGGTGCTGCAGGGTGCTGGGGCAGCCTCTGCATGTGCCACCCGTGTCCCCGTGCCAGCCGGGGGGTCCCTCGGCTCCCGTGGGCAGGGAGCCCGTGGGCAGGGCCCTGCAGGGTGCGTTAGCGCTTTCCTTTTTTTAATCTCGCTGTTTTCTTACAGAAGTACCTACCTTCGCATGACGGTCATAGAGGCATTTATTAAAGGATAAGCAGAGTATAGGTTTATAACTTCTTATAGAGCTAGTGGAAATATTTTTATCCCTCCACAACTGTTCTCAATAAATACGGCTGACCCAGCTTGTCTGCAGTCACTTCCACACGGGCAGTGGGCACCCACGGCCCCGGGCAGGCGAGGGCGGGGGCTGACGGTCGCCGGCCCTGGGGCCTCTTGCTCCTGGTTCCTGGCAAAAGCTCAAAATGGACATTGAGGGGCACCCAGGTTGGGGTGGGGGGGAGAGCCCCGTAGGACCCAGCTCTGGGGATGGGGGGACACAAAGATGAGGTCCCCCCTGCCTGCGACTGGCTCGTCCCCCTCCCACGTGCTGCCTTGGGGTCCCGTGGCCCTGGGTGCTGCTGGTGTTGGGGCCGTGATGGGAACGGGGGGGCAGAGCGGGGACCCCGAGCCAGGGGATGGAATTGCCCTCCCCGGGCACCCTTGTGCCCCCCGCGGTGGGCTGAGCCCTGCTGGGAGACACCACGGGCACTCGGCATGGCTGGACCTCCCCTCCAAGGACCAATGCCCAGTTACCCCCGTTGGGCTTTACCAGTGTCACAGGCTGCTCATGAACAAGAAGCTGTTGGTAAGAGGCTGTTCCAGGGGGATGTTCTGTGGGGAGAACAGAGCAGCTCTGCGGGGAGGGGGTGGTGGTGGCCTGTGCTCTCCCCCTCCCTCCTGTTGTTGCCCAGAGACAGAACTTGGTCACTGCACAGGGAGAAGCCAGAGAAACGCAGAAACTTCTGGAACAACCGACTGCACAGGTGTGAGAAAAAATATGTAAAGGCAACAGCCCAGGGGTGTGTCTGTCGACACACGCGTTACAGACCGAGCTGGGTGCTCGGCCACGATGCAGGAGCCGAGGTGTTGATTGCCCCTGTCCCCATCCCCCCGCCTCTCTTCCTCTTTCTGCTCTCGCTCTCTTTCCTACATATATTCATGGCTAATTGAACTGCCACCGGTTGTGCGTTGATGGGTTATTAGGAAAACAGTCTCATGGCCAAAGTGCTTCATCCATACCCACGGGGTTATCACCAGCACAGTCGCTCCTCGGTCCTTGGGGTGCCCCGACCCGCCCCGCGGCTCTGCCGAGCTGAGACCGGCTCTTCCACCGGCCACATGCTCTGGGGGGGCTCAAAAGATTCACCCCCGCCCCTGTCATAACCCACAGCAGGGAACAAGAATTTTGGTGTCAGAAGTGGGATTCCCCGAGTCGGTCGTTGAGGGGAACGTAGAAGGGAAAGGGCTGTCGACTGAGCTGGGGCAGGGAGAAGGGCTGAGCCTGAATCCTCCGGCAAATGATCGTGGCTTCCCGGGTTCAATTCTCCCTTTGCAAGAGCTGCTGAGAACGGGTGACTCTTGCCCGATCATACAGAGAAATGACCACTTTCCTTGAAAATTATTTACTTATAGCAACATAGGATGATTTCTGAATGTTGCTTAAGAATCCTGCTTGCCCAGACTGTCCGGTGGATTCCGTGCAGCCTAGCAGACAGTCAGGGGATTAGTTTAGTGTGATAAGAAGGTAACAGCTAACCTTGAGTTACAAAGCAAAGAGATAACATAGACTTCTTGGGGACTCCATTATCTTTAGGAGAGGAACTAGCTGGTGGAAACTGGCACTGTGAGTTGGGGCCCTGCCAGCTCAGCATTCCATTCAAACGGTGAAAAATTACATGATGAGGAAGACTGCGGGCCTTCCTCCAAAAGTCCCCTGCAGACACCCAGCAGGAGGCAATGCCCAGGTGCAAAGAGACCATCAACTGCTGACACCAGTCTCTAGAACTAACCCAACCCGACTTAGGCATAGGCAGGTTTTTATTGCATAACCCTATGGATATGGAAGTCTTAGTGCAATAAATATCTGGGTACTTGCCAAGACGGTGTGCAAGCTTTGTGGAGAAATCCCCTTGCACCCCAGCCGGAATAAACATACCTGATTTCTAATTCTATCCGAGATGTAGTTTGTTTCTGCCTGTCACCGACCCTCAGGGAGAGCCTGGGCAGAGTTGACCTGGCGATGCCCGTTCACTGTTGCAGAGGGAATAAAGGATCTGGAGAAAGAAAACGGGTGGAGACCTGGCAAAGGAAAAGCTGCGGTTTGGGGTGTTTTGGGAGCAGCGCTGACAGCAGCACAAAGAGATAAACGTGGAGTGAAACGGGCTGAGCAGGAGAAAAATGAACCTTTACAAGGGCTGGTGAAGAGCTTCCAGGCCAAATTAAAAACTGAGCGGGAGAAGCAGCTGCGGGCAGAGGGAACCACCAAGAGGGGCCAAGGGCAGTTGGGAAACGCATTTGTTTGGGAGCGAGAGTTGCGCTCGGAATTAGCCGGGATGTGGCAAGAGGATGGTGCAGTGATGGGGGGGCTCTCGTTTACCTCAGCAATGCCAAACGATTAACAGAGAAGTAGCTGGGCATTACCCCTGGGGGGGGATGGAGCAGATAAAGCTTGAAACCAGAGAATCAATCCTCAAGTGTCTCCTCAAGTGGCTCCCACTGATGAGAAGGGAGTTTCTGTACGATGGGGGAGCTGATGCCGCCCCGGAAATCGTAACAAAAGAAACACCCAATAGTGCAACTGAAGTGGCAAAACTGCGGGAAAAATACAGTTCAACTCCCCAGAGAAACAGGGAGTGAGTATGTGTGGAAGGTCTCACTCTCGGGGGAGAGAGAATGAAACTCGGTGACGAGGAGGCGCAGGGCTCCTGGGCTCCGCGTGTGTTTCTGACTGTCCCAGGGCTCCCGGTCCCTGACTCAGAGGCCGGTACATGGGGCCAGGGGCTGGATCCCCTGGAAATACTTCCCAATATCCAGTCTAACCCTTCTCTGGAGCAGCTTGAGGCCATTAGCTCTTGTAAGAAAATTACCCCCACTCTGCCCTCTGCTCTCCCCCTGCAGCCCTGTACCGGGCTATCGCCCCCCAACCCTGCTGACCATCCTCCTCCCCTGCACCCTGTTATCCTCCCCCTGCACTCCCCTCTCCTTCCCCCTGCACCCTGATACCTTCCCTTCTGCCCCCCACCACCGCCCAGCACCCTCTTCTCCTCCACACAGCCCTGCTGGACTCTCCAGCCTGGCACAGGGTGGGGGCCCACAGCTCTCCCTGGGGTCCCCAAACCCTGCTGTGAAGCAGCAGATCCTGGCACAGCCCAGCCCTGCTGTGCCTGGCTGGGGATGGCAGCGACTGGGGGTGCCCAGGAGTGGGGGCAGCGGTTTGGGAGGGCACCGGCACTCGTGCAGGTCTGGGCCCAGCCCAGGGCAGCGGGTTGGGCTGATCCCGGGCATTGCTTCTGCAAATGCTTTAGTTAACTTAGAAAAATTGGCTTGTTGGAGTGTAAAGCAATTTAATCTAACCTCAGAGATCATTTCAGCTTTACTAACCGATGTAGATAGTGTTAGACATGCCGTGTTACAAAATAGAGCAGCAATTGATTTCTTACTATTGGCACAAGGACATGGTTGTGAAGATTTTGATGGAAAGTGTTGTATGAATCTGTCTGATAATTCCAAATCCATTCACAAGGCACTTAGCATAATGAAACAGAATATACAGCACATTCAGCAACATCGCTCCGGATTTGAGAGTTGGCTTCAGACTCTTTTCGGAAAATGGAATCTTCCCTTTTGGTTAGGTAGCTTGTTGCAGGAATTGATTCGATTTTGCTTCTATGTTATGATTGCAATGTTTATAATAGGTATATCAAATGATTCATCACTAAGGTGACAAGCCAAGTCCTGATCGTTCAAAAAGAAAAAGGGGGAGTTGTGGAGAAGTTTTTGGAAGATAACGGCCACCTGGTCCTTGATACCAACATGAGTAATTCTCTGCTAGCTGCCTCTGTGTAAAGAACCACTGTTTAGTGTTCCTCTCTATCTTGCCATTGCAGAGAGGGCTATTGTTTCGCAAACTCCTTAACTAGAGCTATGGAGTGAAGTTGAAACATTGAGTAGGAGGTCCATAGGCTTGTGCTTTTCACGCGTGCTTCTTGCATTGTACCAATGAAATATGAGTTATATTGTGTGGACAGTAGCTTAGAACCAATCACAGCTTGTTTAGCTGTATGCGATCACGCCTTAATAGTATATAAGATGCTCTGTACTTAATAAAATTGGATCAAGCTGGCAAACCATATTGGTGTTATTCTTGATACCCGGGCTGTATCCGTCGACACCCGGGTCCCCCACCGTGACCCCCAGCAGCAGCCGTCATGTGCCTGGCACGGGGCTGTACCTGTCCCCCCGCGTGGCTGGGTGGGGTGCTGGGGGAAGCACATCCCCAGACACCTCAGAATCCCCCCCACGCCCCTCCCATAGCCATCCCTGTCCCTGACGCCTTAATCACCCTGAGCATCCTCACCTGGCCCCTCCCAGACCCCGGACACCCCATTTCAGCTCAGCAGCCCCTCGTGCTCTGCTGGGCCCATCCCCGTCCTCTGTGCCCACACGCTTGCTCCTTGCCTGGCGTGGGAGTGGGACCAGCAGCAGGGAGTGGGGCTGCAGGCAACAGCTCTGCTCTGCGGGCAGCGCGGGGGGCGAGCCGAGCAGTTGTGGCAACCAGTGTGGGGTGTCTGTGCACCCCTGTGAAGCTGTAGGGATGTGAGTGTGTTTGGTGCAGGAAGCTGGAGGAGGACCTGAGGATGAAGGGAGAAGGGGACCCAGGCTAAATCAGCCAGTTTGGGGCCAAACCAAGAGGCTCTGTTGGCTGTTCTGGGAAGGGAGATGCGGGCAGGGCCACCAACATGGGGGTCTGTCTGGGAGTGCTGGGAGCTGCGAGGGTGGGATGTGGGAAGAGGCAGGTTCACGCATCCCAGCCTCTGCGGTGAGAACTGCTTCCAGCCAAGGAAGCACAAACATTTGACATCTCCATGTTGATGCTAAGAGGGTTGATGTCTGCAGTGGTGATTTTGGGCCAGACAAATACCCTGGGCTGGCATCACTAGCCACAGGTAGGCTTCAGCATCCTTGTGAAACGGAGGAAGGAGCAAGGTGGGACTGAGACAGCGCTGGCAAAGGACGGAGGGATCCCATGGGGGTGGCTTCCTGCCCCAGCTCCCCCCCACAGCCGGGGCAGAAAGTGCAGCAGGCGGTGGATGGGGCTGGCAGCGCCCCACACGGCAACCTGTCTCCCTAGCAGAGCTCTTCCAGCCCTCGGACCATTTCGGTGGCCGCCTCTGGACCCGCTCCAACAGGTTCCTGCCTGCCCTGTGCTGGGGACCCCCGAGCTGGCCGCAGTGCTCCAGGGTCTGAGCAGAGACGGGCAGGAACAGATGGGAGCAAAACCCTGCAGAGGGGAAGAGAGCTGACTGGGGTCGGGGGTGAAGAGGAAGGGACGGGGGGACACCTGGGCAGGGCCAGGGAAAAGGGGAGGGTGTGAGTGCCAGCAGAGGCGAGCACAGTCGTTGTTGATATTTAGGAACAGAGGGATGGGAGGCAGAATGTGGGGAGAACCTACAGTGCACAGAGAAGGGGCACAGGGGACTGGGGCGCGCCCCTGGGCAGGCGGGGGGCTGCCTTTGCAGCCATGGGTGTGCCCCTCCATAGGGAGGATTGCAGAGGGCACGGAGGGGTGGGTTTTGTATGTCAGGAGAAGAACCTTAAGCTAAGAGAGCTGCATTTCCCTTCTAAACAGGTGCCAAGTGCGGGTCCTGTCTAAAAACCAGTCTCCTGGCAGCATGAAAACTGACTTTGACTTCTGGAATTGGCTGCTTGATAATTAGAGTGCTTTAAAGGACCACTCTTATTTTAAGGTTTCCTTCACGGGATATAACAGCACTTGCTGACCATAGAAAAGATGTTCTGCAAATAACTTATTTGTAACATATATGTAGCTATATTAATATAAAATTAATTATCATCTATCTATGTACAATAGGTACAGAGAGAAATAAAATAATTATTTCTGTTAACAGTATAGGAGGTATCTCTGGCCGTGGCGATGCTTTCTGCAGGCTGAAGGGGCAGCCTGTGCCTGTGAGCTGTTCTCGTGCTAAAATGAATCTGGAACGGGCAGTGGTGGCCTCTGGCCGTGGAGCCGGACGGGCTTTTGTTGGGCTGTAATTCCCTGGGTAACTGTTTGTATGTGCCCCTTTTCTCTGCAGTGCGATAGAGAACAATTCTGGCAGCTGTCCTTTGTCCTCTGTCTTTTTATGCTGCTTTCTGATCCGTGCACGGAATTTCCAGCCAGCTCCTGAGGCACACGGCATCTACTTCCTAACAATTCAGCTGAATCTTGTTTCGGCTCTGTTAAATGCTTTTATCTGGAAGTTGTGTATCTTGAAGAAGAGAGGACAACAACTGGAGGAGATCCTAAAAAGACAGGCCAGCAGGCAAAGCGTGTTTGCTGGGGTGACTAAAAGCTGAACCAGCAGGAACTGAAGGAGCCTTCAGCATCGTGAACGTGTTTGCACCCTGACAGGACGCAGCGAGGCAGGAGCTGCTGGCCAGCCCATGACTGCATCTCTCTCCTGGATGATGCTCGGAAACTGACTGTAACTCAGAGTTACACAGCAGGGATGTTTATTTCGGTGCTGGGGTGCAAGGTTGCACCCCAACAGCAGATTTTACCAGAAACTTTGTGTGTGGATATACATATTCATTGGGTTACATAACACAAACATGCATATGCATGAGTGAGGCTGGGTTAGTTCTAGAGGCTGGTGTCAGCAGTTTGTGTTCTCTTTGTGCCTGCCCATTGTCTCCTGGTGGGCATCTTCGGGGGGCTTTGGGAGGAAGGCTCACAGTCCTCCTCACCTTGTATTTTTCCACCCCATTCCTCAGAGCATGCGCAGATTCTCCTAAATAATTTCTTGAACAACAAGAGTGGTCCCAGCTGGTTTACTCCCTCTATCTTCTCTAAAAGCACTAGCTTACTAGTTTCTACATGGCTATCTCTACTCCATAAAGACTCAGCTTGTTAGAACCCATCTGCTTCTCAAGGACATGTCTGTTATTTTTGCCGAACACAGTAGTTCTTGGTAAGTTTCCACAGAAAATTGCTTTGTTTTGATGAACACAGTGGTCCTTGGTAAATCTCCACAGAAGATTCAGGGCAAGCAGGATTATTAAGCAATATTCAGAAATCGCTATAATTTGCTCTAAGTAAATAAGTTGCACAGCAGGTGATCATTTCCCTGTATCAATTCCCCCATTTTCCCTAAGCAAATTCTTTTGCTATAATATGTTGTTCCCTTGGAGGGATTTGGTGAAGTATTTGCCACTCTCTGTTTTGTCTGAATCTATATTAGTATGCCAATTAGAGAGGCTCCTTTCCCTCCATGTTCAGGTATTTGAGTACATATCCCACAATTGATCTTACCTAGAATTAGGGTTCTGTATTAATGCATAATGTGTGTTAGAGTCCCATGCACTTACAATCCTTCCCATAGTCCAATCATGTTGATAATCGATGTTCATCCTTTCGTTGGATTCAGAGCCTCAGAGGTCCAGACGATTTTGACACCCATTGCTGTTTCGGGCTCCTTTAACTTGAGTGTGATGTATCCACGATGCTCATTCTTTAATTCTGATGGCTGGATGTGAAGTTAGCAGCACCTGAAACAGCTCCTCTCACTTTGGTTCCAGATGTGAATCTGAAAAAGATCTGACATATACATAATCACCAGGTTTAATGTTGTGTACAGGCCTGTCCAGACCTCAAGCCCTGGGTCCCTAGGAACAGTTTCTCTATTTCCCGCAGCTGCTTTTGTAGACTAATAATATTATCTGTTAATATTTCATCTCCAACCTGTGTTGATGTTCCTCCCTGTATCATATAGGGTCTCCCATACACTATTTCAAAAGGGCTTCATCCCTTCTTAGCTCTGGGTTTGGTTCTGATCCTCAGAAGTGCTAAGGGCAGTGATAGGGGCCAGGCCAATCCAGCTTTCTGGCCTAGTTTTACTATTTGAAATTTAATTAAATGGTTCATTTTTTCTACTTGACCATTTGTTTGTGGATTATATGGGGTACGTAGTTGCCATTTTTCTGTATTAAAGGGAAAGGGCTATCGACTGAGCTGGGGCAGGGAGAAGGGCTGAGCTCGAATCCTCCGGCAAATGATCGTGGCTTCCCGGGTTCAGCCCGATCTGGCCGCTCCCCTTTGCGAGAGCTGCTGTGAACAGGTAAATCTTGCCCAACCCGCAAGGAGAGCCTGGGCAGAGTTGACCTGGCGATGCCCGTTCACTGTTGCAGAGGGAATAAAGGATCTGGAGAAAGAGAAAACAGGTGGAGACCTGGCAAAGGAAAAGCTGCGGTTTGGGGTGTTTTGGGAGCAGCGCTGACAGCAGCACAAAGAGATAAACGTGGAGTGAAACGGGCTGAGCAGGAGAAAAATGAACCTTTACAAGGGCTGGTGAAGAACTCCCAAGCCAAAATAGAAGTTGAGCGGGAGAAGCAGCTGCGGGCGGAGGGAACCACCAAGAGGGGCCAAAGGCAGTTGGGAAACGCGTTTGTTTGGGAGCAAGAGTTGAGCTCGGAATTAGCCGGGATGTGGAAAGAGGATGGTGCAGTGATGGGGGGGCTCTCGTTTACCTCAGCAATGCCAAACGATTAACAGAGAAGTAGCTGGGCATTACCCCTGGGGGGGGATGGAGCAGATAAAGCTTGAAACCAGAGAATCAATCCTCAAGTGTCTCCTCAAGTGGCTCCCACTGATGAGAAGGGAGTTTCTGTACGATGGGGGAGCTGATGCCGCCCCGGAAATCGTAACAAAAGAAACACCCAATAGTGCAACTGAAGTGGCAAAACTGCGGGAAAAATACAGTTCAACTCCCCAGAGAAACAGGGAGTGAGTATGTGTGGAAGGTCTCACTCTCGGGGGAGAGAGAATGAAACTCGGTGACGAGGAGGCGCAGGGCTCCTGGGCTCCGCGTGTGTTTCTGACTGTCCCAGGGCTCCCGGTCCCTGACTCAGAGGCCGGTACATGGGGCCAGGGGCTGGATCCCCTGGGGCGAGGAGAGCCAGGAGCCATCCCCATGCTGGGGCTGGACCAAGTGACCTAAAGCATGCAGAAAGTGGCTTGTCTTCAGCTCATGCACGACAGGCGTTCAGTACCCCATCGGTCCTCTCCGGGGCTGCCAAGACCTGACCCGAATTGAATGAAACCTGATAAAGGGCCTCCCTGACTCCCTAGAACTGTGTGCTCTACAAATTCAAGACTGTCTTAGGGGGGTAGGGGGGGTGGCCAGAGTGGCACTGGGAGGATGAGCTGTGTTACCACCGGCCTTCAATGGTCATCATTGTCCTGTACCCTGCTATCACCTCCTGTACCCCTCAATCCTCACAGAACCATCTCAGTTGGAAAAGCCCTTGAAGCTCCTCCAGCCCAACCATGACCCTCACTTTGACCCTTCCCAACTCCCCCAGATCCCTCAGCGCTGGCTCAGCCCGACTCTTCAACCCCTCCAGGGATCCCGGGGACTCCCCCCCTGCCCTGGGCAGCCCATTCCAACGCCCAACAGCCCCTTCTGCAAGGAAATCCTTCCTCAGAGCCAGCCTGACCC
Organism: Athene noctua; assembly: GCF_965140245.1. Taxonomy (NCBI): domain Eukaryota; kingdom Metazoa; phylum Chordata; class Aves; order Strigiformes; family Strigidae; genus Athene; species Athene noctua. The sequence goes on from NC_134055.1 coordinate 12,092,898, forward strand.
TGCCCTGGGCAGCTTGAGGCCATTCCCTCGGGGCCTGGCGCTGGTTCCTTGGCTCCAGAGACTCATCCCCCCTCTCTGCCCCCTCCTGGCAGGGAGTTGCAGAGGGCCAGGAGGTCTCCCCTCAGCCTCCTCTTCTCCAGACTGAACCCCCCCAGTTCCCCCAGCCGCTCCCCAGCAGACCTGTGCTCCAGACCCTGCCCCAGCTCCGTTGCCCTTCTCTGGCCACGCTCGAGTCATTCAGTGGCCTTTTTGGGGTGAGGGGCCCAAAACTGAACCCAGGAATCGAGGGGCGGCCTCACCAGTGCCGAGCCCAGGGCTCAGATCCCTTCCCTGTCCCTGCTGGCCACGCCAGTGCTGACACAAGCCAGGATGGCATTGGCCTTCTTGGCCACCTGGGCACACTGCTGGCTCCTGTTCATCCGGCTGTCAATCAACCCCTCAGGTCACTCTCTGACTGGCAAGAGAGATAGAGGCCAGACAAACTGTGGCTCTTGATACAGTCCATGTCACATTTGTTCATAGCCATGGTTAAGGATCATGCCAGTGGCTACAGGTACTGCACCTATGGGAACAAGTACGAGATTTTGAAGCTTGGGCAAGTGGGACTTTGAAGCATCTTCAAGACGACCTGCAATAGTGATGAGAAATTCATCAAGGACATACTTTGATCTCCAAACCCTAGAAAACAAGTGGAACACCCTGGAACACAAAGAGGTCTGAGATTGTGCTGAGGATGAAATATTGGACAACCTGGCAAAGTGAACAAGTTAACACGGCAATGAAACTAACGTTTGAGTGTCCTGTAAGTGAACTACCCTCATTATAATACTAAAAACCACAGACACACGGAGGTCAGAAAGATTGCTGCCCAGGTTGAGACCCTTTCCCTGAGCATGTGTAGTAGTAGAAGCATGACGTAAGCTGTATTCTAATTGTATGTTAATCACTAACCAATCAGTATCTGATAGGTGTATTTGGAAAAACCTCTGATTTTTGTGTATGTAAGAAGCACAAAAACCTGCTCTTGGTGTGCTTTATTTGTGGAAAAGTCCACTGAGCACCCAGGCCTGAATAAGTACAGTTACTCTGGTGAGCATGTGAAGGGGTGTTTATTGAGCAGCCATCCCCTGGGCGCTGCATGGGGACGCCGCCCCTTCAGCCTGGCAGAGAAGCAGCATTGTAGGACGCTTTCTTCAGGGACTCCAGGAAGAACTCCTCATTCTCTAAGTAAGCGTGGTCCTGAGAAGAAAGGGATGGATGGAAGAGGTATCAGAGAGTGCCACAGAAGGGGGCTCACAGTCCCAGGTGTCACTCATGAGGGAGGGAAGCATCCTAAACCCTCCTTCCTGCAGTGAGCAGTGGGCTGGTACCCATCTGTGGTACTCCCTGGGGTGTGGGGCTCCCCCCCCCCCCCCAAATCCCACAACATCACGCTCCAAGCAAGACCCACAGCAGAAGCCTCAAAGAGCAGCCCTGCCTGGGGAAGGACCCAGCAGGGAATCGGGGGACCGATGGGAGAGGATGGGGACACTGTGAAGCCAGAGGCCAGCAGAGCTGGCTTCTCCCACCCAGGGACAGGGCGAGAACAAGGGCAACCCCATGGAGGATGTTATCCACCAGCCTGAGACCAGCTGTGAGGATCCACCCGTCCTTGCTTCTGGCATCACTCCTCTAGGTGCCCGGGGATTCTACAAGCCCGCCCAGCCCCACAGCTCAGTAATGATCTTAGACTCCCCAGACTGTGGCTATCAGGCTCAAATCAGGCTTCACCCAGCCCTGCTCCCACCCAGAGGGTCTGAAGCCCCTTCCCACCCCAGCCTCCCACCACCTCACCTGCAGGGCTCGGAACCTCATCATCGCCAGCGTGGCACTGAGCTCAGCAGAGCTGGCCACGGCCAGGAGTTCCCTGATACCTCCCGGGCTCCCCATGGCAGGTGGAAAGCCTGGAAAAGAAGCCCGAGTGTGTGGTGCTGCCGCTGTCAGAGGAACTGCAAATGGAGACAACAAAGCATCCCTTTGGGTGCTGCCTGCATGTCCCAGCAGCAGGGTCCTCCCCACACTCCCAGTGCAAACGGGCTTTAACCCACCGGCCTCTCCCTGCCTGGCCCCTCTGCCCTCTCCTGTCACTGCCCTGGCTCAGAGCTTCGCTGAGCTCCTTCAGAAGACAAGGAGGCCAACTCCCATCTGAGGTTTATATACAGGGGAACTAAAGAGCCCCCAGGAACATCCCAAGCCTCCTGAGAAGTGGAATACAAGTGCATCTTCCACCCAGCACATCCCTCCCCACCAGCAGCAAGCACAGAGCCTTACTCAGCATGCTGGAGAAGCCACTCGCAGGGGCACTGGAGTCCCACCCTGCGGTCCGCAGCATCGTGGGGTTGTTGGGCAGCTCCTGCCGCAGCTGTTGAAGTTGGCTCCTCTGCTGAGCCATGCTCAGCCAATCCTGCCCCGTCCCGGGGAGAAAGGGAGAGAGAGATGCTGTTGGCAAAGGTTCGAGCCCTTGGCACGGTGGCCCCAGGCCCACAAGGGAAGCCAAGGGGGTATTTGCCTGGTAGAGATGCTCTTCCTGCTGCCTGAGCTGCTCCAACTGCCACTGCAGGGCCTGCAGCCTGGATTGGTGCTGGGACTCGACTCTTTGTGCCTCCTGCAGGGCTCGCTGCCCTTCCTCGTACTTCTGGGAGGAAAGCTGCAAGGCAGAGCGGCTGGGGAGGCTGGGGACAGGGACTCCCGCTGCCCTGGGGCAGGACTCCTTTGGGCACCCCCTTCCAGGACAGGCTTTCTGTCCCTGCTCTGGGGGCTGTAAAAGCCCAGCTTTGCTGCCAGCCCGTGTGCAGCTGGGAACGGCAGCGCAGATGCTCCGCTTACCTCCGTCACACTTTTCATCTTCTCCTCCTGCTGCCGGATGCGCAGCGCAGCCCCATTCACCACCTTCTGCTCCAGCTTCAGCTCCTGCCAGGCCTCGTCCAGCAGCTCTTTCTCCCTCTCCAGTTGCTCCTCCTGGGCTCTCAGCGTGTGGACCCGCATCTTCACCTCCGCCCGCTCCTAGGATGGGCACAAGGGAAACCAACGTATGACCTGCTCCATCCTGGACACTCTTGTGTCTTCCCAAGAGATGGGAAAGATCTGCCCCTGTTGAGCTTCTCGTGTGTGCCAGTCTGGGGTGCAGAGCAATACAGGTACTCCAGCAGCACCCCCACCCCCCAGCCTTGGGGAGCAGGGCCTGGCAGAGCTGGGACTGTACAGACACACACCTCCTTCCCTGGAAAGGGCTGAGCCCCTCCCCATGTTGCACATCCTACAACATGGCCAAGGCACAGCACTTTGTCAGCAGTGGAAACACCCAGACTGAAGGGTTATTTTCCACTCTGGTTGCCCTTAAAAATGCAGCTCTGCCGCACTGCCTGTGCCACATCTCCCCTCTGGACAGCCCCAGGGGGAAGCACAACTGGCTCTGCACCCATATCCATGGCACGGGCAGCTTTTCCTTAACTCACCAGGGGGGTTTCCTCTCACCAGACTCAACGGAGGCGGCTGCACCTGCTCTGGCTGACAAAGCCCTCACAGGCAGCCAACATCTCCAACAAGCTGGTGGAGCCTGTTCCTGGAACAGCCCAATTCTCACCACCCCGAGCAATGTCTCCACCTTGAACAACTCCCCTGTAGGCAGGACCCACTCTCAGCCTGCCAAGGGGGTGCTGGAGGCCATGGGAAGGGGCTCTGCTGGTACCTGGGCCAGGCTCCTGACAGGGCCCTCTCCCTGGGATTCCACGGGCAGTGCTCGGGCTGTGTCCCGCTCCTTCCTCAGGGGCTGCTGGGTGTGAAATTCAGCCCACTCAGATGTCAGCTTCTGCCACTGCCCTGCACACCTCTGCAGCACCGCCTTCTGCTCCTCCAGCAAGGTTCTCTGGAGAGCATCGCCAGAGTGGAAGAGAGAAAGCACTAAGTCCCTTTTGCTGGACCATATTTCTCCTTTAAAACTATCTCTGCCACTGAATCTCGGCCAACACCTAGAGGCTGCTTCAAGCCCCTAGCACCCGGCGTGAACCCTGCACGGAAAGCTCTGGCCCCATGCTCCTCAAGAAGCTGTAGCACCGTGCATGCACACAGCAGCCTCTCACACCCATGTGCTAGAGGGCTGCTCTGCTGGCGATTCACCGTGCAACTGGGTGTGGGACTGGGGAGGCAGAGGAAGGATGCTGCAGCCCAGCACCCAGCTCTTTCCTCCACCACACACTGCAGCGGAGCCCCGTTCGGACTCACAGAATGTGTGAAAAGCACCTGGAGAGTGCTAAGGCTTGGACAACAGGCCCAAGCCAGAGTTGACCTATAGCTGAATCCTGTATATTTGATAACTGAAAACCATTGTGCTAGTTGGTACTGTACTAAGTTATAACAACCCACTTTTGCTGATGTAAAGAGTGCTAAAGGGTTGAAATACTGAAGCTGAACAACAGGCTCTGAACTGAAGCTGCTAATTTAGCATGTAGTCATTAAGAAAGAATGTAAACTCACCAGTGAAAGATGCAGCTTAGAATATAATCAGTAGTGAGGATGAAAGGCTGAGAGAATGTATCCAACTTGCCTTTCTAGGCTGAGAACTCAAGTATTTGGCCTCCCTTGATTTCCCCCTCTGAGCCCTGGCCAGGCTTTGGGTGGAATCCAACAGGAGAATGAAACCAGAAATTTTCCACTCAAAACAAAGGCACCAGCTGTTCTGGCTTGCTGATTTTTGGTATATAAGGCTGAACCCACTCACAGCGACTGGATACCTCAGCTACGGGTGGATGCACCGCGTAGGATTTCCCACTTGCAGGGAAAGGTTCTTCAAATCCCTGCTGCACCCGGGGCTGCCCAGGGACTGCAGGTCTGGACAATGGTAATGGGTGCAAGGGGTGAGGGATCTTTCTTAATCACTGTTCTCCCCGTCACGTAGCGATGATTTGATGCATTACCCTGTATTTTCCTATTTGTTGATTTAGCTGCATTATTCTGCCTTTTCTTACTGCATGTTTTCTGTATTACTCTGTTACACTATTTAATTATCACCAGTAAAATATGCCTCCTCTTTTCACTCTGGTGTCCGAGTTTAATTGGTATCCTTAATTACCAAAACACTGCCCCACCTCACCTTCGCCCTCTCCAGCTCTGCTCGCTCCACGGAGAGCTGCTGGGTCAGGACTCGCCGCTCCTCCTTCAGCGAGTGCTGCAGCGATTCCATCCTGGAGTGCTCCGCCAACACTCTCTGTCGCTCCTGGGTTCCGACACAGAGGACAGACAGATGCCATTCACAGGCTCCAGGCCAAGCACCTCAGGAGGGCTGAGCCAGGCAGAGGGCACAGGGTGGGCTCACCTGCTCCAGCAGCAGAGTCTGCTCCCCCAGCCTGGCCTCCAGTTTAGCCACCACCTCCTGGAATCGGCGCCGCTCCTTCTCCGCCTCCCTCTTCTGCTGCAACAGGCTGTCCTGGAGCACTGGGGAGAGGCAGCAGCAGGGCCATGAGCAGCATGAAGAGGGAAGCCATGCTCTGTCCACACCAGATTCACAGAAGAACTGCATGCATCTGTGCTCATCACCTTCTGCACATCCCCAGAACACCATTTGAGAAAGACCCTGAGATGCCCAGTGACCGAGGCAGGCAAGGCTCTGCCAGCCTTGGCTCCCAGCTTCTGGCCAACTCGGAGCAACTTCTCCCTGTTTCCTGGGTATCCCCAGCCCTGGTGGGGATCCCACGGCCATTTCAATGCAAAGGAACGACAGACATACCCCTGAGCTGCTTCTCCTGCTTCTGTGCCCCCACGGCCAGCTCCTGGGAGGTGGTGTGGTGTGTGGCCTCCACCCTGTGCAAGACGTCACACAGGTCGCTGGAGAACTTCTCCATCCGCTCGATGACGCCATTCAGAGTCCTGCGGAGAGAAGCGACGGGGGGGTCACCCTGGGGGGACACGCGATGGAGAGGGGGGCATGTGGTGGGCCAAAGGTACTGGAGCGAGTGCAGTGGAGGGCAACGAGGCTGGGGAAGGGCTGGAGAATCAATCCTGTGAGGAGCCAGTGAAGGAGCTGGGAGTGTTCAGTGTGAGGAGGAGGAGGCTAAGGGGAGACCTCGTCACTCTCTACAGCTCCTGACAGGACATTGCAGAGAGGCTGGGGCTGGGCTCTGCTCACAAGCAACTGGTGACAGAACAAGAGGGAACGGCTTGAAACTGCAACAGGGGAGGGTCAGACTGGACATCAGGAAAAAACTTTTCCCAGAAAGAGTGGTCAGAGAGTGGAATAGGCTGCCCAGGGAGGGGGGAGTCCCCGCCCCTGGGGGTGTTTAAGAGCCGTTGGGATGAGCTGTGGGGGATGTGGGGTAGGGGAGAACTTTGTAGAGTCGGGCTGAGGGTTGGACTCGGTGATCCCGAGGGGCTTTTCCAACCCGAGTGATTCTGTGATTCTGTGAAAGGCCAGGCAGCCCTGCCCCGAACCTCTCTGGGACAGAGCAGAGCAGTATTCCTGCATCAGCAGAGCTCAGTGGCCCTGGCGGCAGGGGCTGGGAGAGGGGACAGCCTCTAGCGCTACAGTCCAAGGCTGGTTCCCCGTAGGACAGGGAGCACTGTGGCCAGAAACCAACGTGGGGACATGACACCGCCCATCGGTACCTGGTGTGCGAAGTGGCGCTGGTCACTGCATCAACCTCCTGGTCCTTCAGCCGCTTCAGCCGCTGGAGCTGCTCCTCATGGTCCCTGCGCAGCTCCTGCACAGACACCCTGCAGGACATGGGCAAGGAGCCCACCATGGGCTGTTACAAACCAGGGCTCCTCGGGACAGACAGTGGGCAAGAGACTTGGTCAAGGGCCTGGGAACCAGGTCCCAGGAGCTAAGCTGGCATGGGGGTCTGTCCCGGGGCATCCCACTGACAGGCATCCACATTTGGCACAGACCACAGCTAGGGGTGATGGGCTTCTCCATCAAAAACTGATTTCTCATTGACCCCAACTATGTGGACGTCAGTGACTCACTGACCTGGATAAAAGGGATTGGGGGGAGATAAAACACTGGGTTCAGCACCTTTCAAAATACAATGCATTCACTCTGAAATGACATCTCCAGCCACATCTCCCTCTGTCCAGCAGCAAATTAAATTGCCATTCCAAGTGCCACCCAACTGCCCACAACCCAGTGCTTCTGGAGTCTCCTTTCTCCTTTCACAGAATCATCTCAGTTGGAAAAGCCCTTGAAGCTCCTCCAGTCCAACCATGACCCTCACCCTGACCGTTCCCAACTCGCCCAGATCCCTCAGCGCTGGGTCAGCCCGACTCTTCAACCCCCCCCAGGGATCCCGGGGACTCCCCCCCTGCCCTGGGCAGCCCATTCCAATGCCCAACAGCCCCTTCTGCACAGAAATCCTTCCTCAGAGCCAGCCTGACCCTGCCCTGGGCAGCTTGAGGCCATTCCCTCTGGGCCTGGTGCCTGTTAGTTCATTAAAGTACTTTCATCGTGTCCCCAAACCCCTCCCCAATTCCTCTGCCATAACCAGCAGCACCAGCCCCACGCCTGCACCGCTCGTGCCACTCTCACCTCTGCAGCTCTCGCAGCCGCTCCAGCTCCTGCATGCTCCGCTGCTCCAGCGCAGCCAAGTGCTGCTGGTGCTGCGCCAGCAGCTCTGCCCGTGCCTGCTCCGCCTCCTGCCTCTGCGCCAGGAGCTGAGCCGCCAGCTGCTCCTGCTCCTGCCGCAGCCTCTGCAACCGCTGCCTGCAGGTCTCCTCCACCACCTTCACCTGGGTCCTGCCCGCAGAGGTCACGGCCAGGAAGAAGTGGTACTTTAAGGGCAATAGCCAGGCATCTCCACCCACAGCACACGTGGGGATTTCGGAGCTGGTCGGCAGCGCTGGGTGTGCGGGGAAACATGCGGGCTCTCTGCAGTCGGAGCCCTGACAGTGCCCTGGCTGGGGATGTGCTCGCCGTGGGACCAGCTTCTCCCCCACGGGACGGTGCTGGTGAGAGCAGACCCCCCCCCCGGCTCACCCGTGGGGCTCCTCTCTGCCCCCCACCAGCTCCACACCCACACGGCTCTGGGCCTGCCCACCCCAGGCAGCACCACAGCGCTCCTCCCCACCCCGGGGAGAGGGACAGGGCTGTGGGCAAGGCCCTGGCAGAGGAGGGCAGCCTGTGGGTACCTGTGGGTGCTCTCGAGGAGATCCAGGTCCTCCTGATGCCGCTGCCGGAGTCTCTCCAGGAAGTCTCTGTCCTGTGCCCGCACCAGCTCCAGCGTCCGCACCTGCCGGGCACCCGAGGAGAAGCTCCTTATGCCGCCCAGGGGACAGAGCTCCCACAGCATCACTTGCTAGCCGCAGCCTTCTCTGGACAGGCAGCTTCCTCCTCTCTGCCCCGTCCCCCCGATGCCATTGGGAGCAGGCGTGGCCTCTCCTCCTGCCCCTGGCTCACCTCTGCACCCCCGTCCAGCAGGCCATGGGGCTCACCTGGCTCTCCAGCTCTGCCACACGGGCCTGGGCGCGGAGCAGCGCTGCCTGACAGCCTGTCACATCCCCGTGGGGCTGGGCCACGGCAGCCCCCAGCCTCCTCTCATGCAGCAAGCCCAGGCCTGGGGACTCTACCTACAGGGACAGAGAGAGAAGACCCAGGTCCTTCAGGATCAGGGGCTTTGTGGTGGTGTAGAAGAATTTTAAATATAACCTCTGATATATCTGAAATAGATGTTAAGACCTAGTGAAATGTGTTCAGGACTGAGCTATCTTGTAATATCACCAAGGCAACTGAAACACTGATCAACAGGCCTGAAAAGTATTCCTAGCCTGCTTCTCGTATAGTCCCAACCCAAGGCTGGTTTAAAACCCAGTCAAGCTCATCATACAGAGACAGGTGTTTTGCTAGATTAAGAGAATCTGGTATATAGAAACTGTTTGCCCTACTAAGCTTTTAATAGAACATCTTGAAGTCTCTCAGAATTGTGTGAGATGAAAACTAGTGGAAGATGAAGAAGATGATGACCCAAAAGATGACCCTGACACTGAAGCAAGAATTGGAACAGACCGATGAGAATCCGCTGAAGCTGTAGAATATAAGGGACTTTTGAAACTGATGAAGAATTAAGAGCTGAGAGTTCATGGGAAAACACCAGAGTTTTGTACTGCATAATGTTATGTAGAATCATATCTATAGAAGGCAGTTTTTGATAGCCACTGCCACTCCCTGAGGTGCTGGCCCAACTCTGAGTTGTTAATAAAGCCGACCTAGAGATACCCACAGTCTGGCAAAATTCTTTAACTGGTGGGGCCACCAGCCCCCAAAGGCAGGCACGTTGCCTCGCCGGCAGCTATGCCCTGGCTGTGCTAACCTGCAGAGACACAGTGATGCTCTTGGGGAGGTAAAGCCCTGGGGAGAGCATCTCCTCCCAGCCTGGGAGTGATGACCCAGCCCCAGACTCCTGCAGTCCCTCCTCTACCCATCTCCAGCCCAACCATGCTGCTCCCAGGTGACACTCGGCAGCCCCTACCCCAGACACAAGTGTGCTGGGCTCTTCCTTCTCTGGGGACAGACTCAAGGATAAGACAGTGAGTCCTCTGGGAGACAGCCTGTGTCCTGCCACCAGGGCCGGACCAGGAGGCCCAGCTCAATGACAAATGGAGGCTTCGAAGACCAAGCAAGAGCTGCCCTCCCTGTCACAGGTTCCAATTCCCCTTCAGTTGTCTAGAAACAACCTCAGAGCATCTTCACCACCGTACTGGGGAAAACCAGCTGAAGAAAAAGTCCTTCGTCAGCTGGAGGCTCTGATGTCTCATTAATTGAATAGAGGGATGCCTGGGGAACTCTGTCAACACTGCTCAGGCAATGCAGGACTGTCAATGCACACGATTTACAGAGCAGCCACAGCACACACACTTTGGCCTAATACAACTCATGGCATCTCGGGGCTCTCCAAAGCCTTTGCCTCCATGGACACAGGCTCCCAGGGGTGCAAAGCGGGGCACAGCCATCCTCCTGCCCAGGGAGCATGGGCAGAGCTGGATGATGGTGAGTTAGCAGGGGAGGACTCACGATCACCACCCCGATTCTGCACCTCTCGGGGGCACAGGCCCAGCACACCTACCTGAGCCAGCGGGGCAGGGCTCTGTGTCTCTTGCTCTCCCGGGAACAAGGCTGCGGGGACTGAAAATGGAACAAGTCTGTGATTCAGACAGGCCAAGGGGAACCATTCCCTCCCAGAAGGACAAGGGCCTGGGTCTCCTCTGCAGAACGAGAAGGATCCTGCCCCACTCTGGCAGCTGGGGATGGAGGCTCAGACAGGCTTGTCCAAACCTGCACCCCTACCCCACCCCACGCACAGTGTGGGGGACTCTGCTCTGCAGAGTAAGTCTGGGGGTAAAGCATGGCTCCTCCTTCATCTCCATCAACTAGGGAGGAGGCTGGGTCCCCTCAGCCACTTTCAGCGGCCTCTGAAGCGGTGCTCAGCCTCAGCCTAGGGCAGGAGGGGGTCTGCCAGCACACAGCACTCGTGGGACGAGCATTGTGGCAGCAGGAGGGAAGAGGGAGAGAGAAGGGGCAGCACAGACTTAGGCTCACCCATTGCTCAGAGAGAGCAAGTCCCCGACAGCCCCCTGAAACCCCACAGGCACACTGCGGAGCTCAGTGTGCCCCGGCACCGTGTCCCCACTGCACCACGACACTGGCATGGTGGCATCCTGCAGCCTGGCAGCCCTCTCCAGCAACGGCTGAGCAAAGCCCACGCAGTGTTCACATGGACAAGGGTGATGCTGCAGCTCCTGGTTTTTTGGCTGGTTGTTTTTGCAGGGCCAGGGGGACCCTCTCTGCTTCCCGCTGCCCAAACCATACAACTACACGAAACGCACCCGGGGCGCTGGCGTCTCTGGAGGGATCCCCGTGTGCTGCCTCTGACGGGTGAGCTGAGGCTTGTTCCGCGGTGCCGAGCCAGGGGAGCGGTGGCCTGTGTGGGCACAGAGACACGGGTGATGCGCAGCAGTGCCGCAGCTCAGGGAGACATGCGCAGACATTCTCCTGCTCGGCCTTTCGGGGAGTTTTTAAACTTCAGAGCCACCTGCCCTCCCACTTACAGAGGTGCCAGGGCACTGTGATCCCCCCACTGGGTACCAGCCCTCCCTGTTGCCCCATCTCCCACACGCAGCTGCTTTCTGCAGGACACCCCTCCCGTGGAGGACGCCTGAAAGGCGAAGGCAGCCTTACCTGGAGCTGTCTGTGCTCACTGCCTCGGCTTGCATGGTGGCTGCCTGTGGCCGTGCTCCTGGGGAGGCTGCTGGCTGGCTACAAGCAAAAAGCATCCTATGTGGGAGAGCCAAGGAGGCGAGGAAAGACAAGATCCTCTCCCCCAACACCAGTTCCTGCCTCTGTCCCACTCAGCTGCAGCAGGAATCATCAGCCTTTTGGCTGCAGAGGAAGCAAAGACACCTCAAAACCTTCATCACTGCTCTTTCTCCTTGCTGCATCCACCCCCTTCCCCTGGGCAGCAGCAGCCCCAGCTAACACAGCCCTGCCCCTGCCACAGGGCTCTGTCTGCAATTTGCTTCCCAGTCCCCTTCAGTAGCACAAGTCTGGACCTGGGTCCGTGTCAACTCAGCTGGAGGAGGTGGTTTGCCTCAACTAGGAGGAAGAAAGGGGAATGAAAATGAAAGGGAATGAAAGGGCTCAAATGAATTTCTGACAATTATTGAGACTAAAACTGTGGTGATGTATGAAAGCTTTGCTTCTACTCTGCTTTGTTTGTTTCAAAGCTTTGCTGGTGTTCTGCTTCATTTGTTTCTCCAGGACTGCTGACTCTCCAACTGTTTCCCTTAGGCCTCTTTGTTTATGTAAGCAAGGAGCACAGGGAGAAGAAGCTCATGGGGCTGTGCTGACCCAGACAGCTCCACGGGACCCACGGCACTGTGTGCCATCCCAAGATGGCTACAGCTGGAAGGAGAGCCCAGACGTGTGATGGGACTGTGGGCTGGATCAGTGGGACAAAGCCCTGCATTCTTACCCCAATCTGAGACAAGACAGTGCTTAAAATTAATTTCTCAGATTGGAGCCTAGGGTTTCGGAGAGCTCCTGCTGGAGCAGCCACACGTGGAGCAGACGGGAGCACTGCGGCCATCAACCATGCCTTTACCTGACAGGAGAGCAGGGATTCAGCCCTTCACCTGGGGCCTCCGAGGCCTTAGCATTCCCCTCCTGGGCCTTCGCCTGCGCTTGGGCTTTTTTGCGAGATAAGGCAGCGCTCAGCCAGTCCTCCTCCTCCACCACGTCAGGTTTAGCCGCTGCCTCCTCTGCAGCCGGGAGCTGTCTGGAAGGGCCGGGCCGCCCAGCTGCGGCAGGGCTGGGGGAGCTCCCTGCAGGACCGGCCTTTGCTGGAGACGACAGCTCCAAATCCATAAAATCTTTGTCTTCCAAGCCCAGCCAGTCACCTCCAGTCCTGCAGCCCCGCACGGGGCTCTGGCTGGCTGAAGGAGAAGCTTTGGAGTGGAGCTCTGCTTTTGGTTCGCTGCTGTTCTCAGCTGAAAACCTGCTGTGAGGAGAAGCAGTCGCATCCCTGCCCGCGAGGGGACACTGGTGTGACCCTGCCCACGAGGGGACACTGGTGTGACCCTGCCCGCTCCACTGCGGGGGCAGCATGGCCAGTGGCTGGAGCTACGGACACACAGAGAGCACAATACCTCACAGGCTGCCTCCTCGCCGGCTGGCCCTTGGCTGTGGAGGCCACTGAGGGCTGGTAAGCTCCAAAGACAAAATCCAACTTGTTCCGACCCTCTTCCTTGTCTGTTCAGACAAGCGGCCTTGAGTCAGCACCCCTAGGAGCAGCCGGCTGCAAAGACACCAGCCCTCCTGCTCCCCCCCCCCCCTGCAATTCCCACTGACAGTGCTGCCTCTGGGAAAACACCACTGGAAACCTCTTGCCCAGAAATCGGTGAGCGAGGGGCCTCCTCAGGGTGGCTGGGAAAAAAATTTGTTGGGAATCAACCCACAGCCAGAGAGAACCAAAGTTACAGCTCCTGTGCAAATGCTGCCAGGCTGCCGTGAGGGCACAAAAGGCATTTCCCCTGCAAGGACAGTAGAAATCAATCTTGCTCTCCCAAGCCAACGCTGCCACCTCTGCAGCCCTTCCCAGTGACCCTGGCTGTGCTCACCCGGCTGCTTTTCGTACTTCTTCTCCAGTTTGAACTCCTGGCACTCTCCCAGGCCTGGCTCTTCCAGGATTCTGGCCACAGAGCCTCGTCCCAGCAACTCGTCCAGCTTGGCGCGGGCTGGCCGGACCTCCTCTCTGCTGGGGACACAGCGGCAGATGGGTTTCTCTCAGAGACAGGGCTGTTCCTCCTCCCACAGCCTTGCCAGCCTGCTCTGGCTCTTCTCTGGGAAACAAGGCTGCTCTTGCCCCTTTCTAGGACCCACAGGCAGACGCTCAGCATCCCCCACCCACCACGGTGGCACCATCTCAAGACACAAGCCATCCCCTCCTTTACTCCCGTCACCCCTTCACTGCCCTTACTCTTCTGCCTTCTTGCCCTGCTTTTCATCGCTTCCTGGGCCACTGCCAAGTCCCAGTGCAGCCATCAGGTCGTCACCATCATCTTCAAACATGAGCTCCTTCCTGCTCTGAACTGGGGCCACAGTGCGCAGGGGCATCTGGGCTGGGGGCGGCTCTGTGGGTGGGATCACACATGGTAGGAGGTTTGAGCTGGTCTTGTCTCTTTTTTTAATTTTTGTTTTCAACAAGAGATCAGAGCAGCCTTGCCTGCTCTTATCTCTCAGGACCATTTACAGAGTCATTTTTTAATAGCCATTTTCAGTGACCAAATCTCGTAGCAAGTGACAAAGCGGCAACATGCTACTGCCTGGTCCGTGGCCACTGATGGGACATTGCTGGGTGTCACTGACACTGGGGTTTCCAGCTCTGGCAGACACCAGCAACTTCTTCAGCTTTGCAAATTTCCACTCAGATAATTCCTCCCCGTCTTCGCCCAAAGTCCCTGTTCCATCAGCGCACCTTAGTCCTTTCCCCAACCCACCAGCTGCTACTCATGTCCAGAGTGGATTTATCAGGGTGAAAGGAGGTGCGAGGGGACTACCAGACCCACTGGCATCCTTGCTGCAGCAACAAGAGAGACAGACAAGTGCCTGTAACATGGTCACACTGCAGCTGGATCCCACCCAGAGGTGCAACTGTGCTTTGGCATGGACCAGTGATGCCCTCAGCCCCCCAAATCCTGACCCAGAACACTGGTTCTCATCTGGCAGCATGCAGAACAGGCTGGATGAGGTCCAAGGGAAGATCTGAGACTCCCAGAAAGAATTCCCAGAAAGGAAAGGTCAGTTCTGTAACCTGTAGCACACTGAAAATATTGAGCACTCAGGGAGCTGTTACCAGCTGTAACCCCACTACCAAGTTGCACTCTAAAGGGCTGTACTGGTTAACAAGAGATGCCACTAGCTGGCTTTCATTTAACATTTGGGCATCACACAAACTCATCCAGGCTGCTGATTCATTTAATACAAAGAGGACGCATCAAGCAACCCTGCTTACCTTTCTCTTTGCTCTGTTCTGTTTTTTTCCCAGAGATGCTTTTAGTGCCTGTTGGAGATGGCTTCTTGGGAGCATCCTGCTCCTCATCGGACAAAAGCCCTGACAAAGGAACATCTAAATCTGGGAATTACCCCGTAGGGGCAGAAAAGGAGAGTAATAACAGTAAAACCAAACAAAACCAAGGTTATTTAGAACAACGGTTCTGTGCTAAGGCAAACCATGTGCACATGGGGACAGGAGATCATCTCTGCCCAAAGCCATGAACGCAGATTCTGCACCTGGGATACTCTTGAGTATCTCAAAACTGGCGTGCTATAACTCTTGACCACTCTTTAGGGAATGACAAAGGGGAGGAGAAAGCCCACCTAAATCACCTAAAGCCAATTAGTGGTTTGAACAGAGCTGACCTCGATTAAAGCGCAGGCTCTGACAACCAGATCTCAGCTGTGCCAGGAAAACAGCCTGCCTCTTTGGAAGGGGGACAGAATCCCCCCCTCCCCGATACAAGGGTTTCCAAGTGCTACAGACAGGCATTAAAAACCAAAGCATGGCTGAAAAAGTAAATGCCCTCAGGAATCCTCTCCCAGCCCCACCCTGGGGAGAGCCTCCAACACTAAGCAGTCTTTGTTTTTTTTCCTTTGGTCACCTCTAAGGGATGAGGTTGGCACAGGCATCGCAGGGGTGAAGGATGCTCTATGTCATTAACCAGCCGAGCCTTTGGGTGACAGAAGAGGCAAGCTACGGGCAAAGAGCAAGGACAGAGTCCCCAGCTGCCCCCACACATCAATGTGCTAAAGGGAAGCGACATCCTACCTTCCAAGTCAAATTTCTTGTACTGTTGGGAAGCAGGGAAGGATGACAGTGGCTTCTTCTCCATCAGAGGTCCAGACTCGCCTAGAAAGAGAGGCCACAGCTCTCACAGACAAGGTACTTTGGGGATGTCCCCTTCCCACCCTGGCTGAAGGTCACTTTTCTGGTTGCAGCCCCCTAAAAGCATATCCTGTGGGACACAGTCCCCTCACGGCCCTGTGGGGTGAGAATCTCTCTGGAGGGGCCTCCTTGCAGACAGAGAAGGAGAAAAGGGCTTGGGGAATAGAAGGACAGGTTGGGGACAGGCACATCTTAAATGCAACCCCCTGGCTCTCCTTCCACGCAGACCAGGCAGATCCCTGGTCTTTGATCTGCACCAGACAACAGCCAAGTGAGGTTTGGTGGGAGGCAGCAGCGCATGGCAGTGATGTTATCACAGCATGACAAGGGATCAACCAAGGGACAACACATGGCCAGGAAGACATTCTGTGGCTGGGACAGCCCCAAAAGGACCAGGTAAAAAGATTTTAGGGAACAAATCCACTTTCCATTCCCTATCGCAGCAGAAAATACACCCTGCTCGTTTGGAACCAGGCTATGACAAGAGCAGAATCTCCTTCTTACCTTTTCCAGGAGCTAGCAGCTTCCCTGCGGTTTTCACTGCTTCTCCTGAGGAGTCACATTTCCCAGGACCTTTCATGGCTGGCTTCCCTGGCCGAGAACTGGGTCTCGATATTCCCAGCAGATCAGCTTCCAGGTTGTCCATGTCCTGCAAAGCAACAGGATGATGACAGGAGCAGGGCAAGTGCTACTCCCGCCTCAGCACTGATTCTCCCTTCAGAATTTGGTGCTGGGGGCCACGGCTGCAGCCCACGCGGGGTTCAGGTGAAGGGTATTTCTGCACTGACCTTCAGGGTCTGCAGCAGAGCTTGGGGCTCTCCGCCGGAGGCACTGGATCCCTGCGTGCCGAGGAGGGCAGAGATCAGAGACAAGCAGACTTGGGAAACTCCTCACCCCTTGCTTCCATACTCCAGCCCCTGGTTTTCCTCATTGTTTGGAATGGGAGGATACCTGCCCAGTCCCTCACTGGAAACCCCCCGTGTCTTGATTCCTTTGCTGAGATCCTACTGCCTCTGGGAGAAGCGTCAGGAACACCCAGGTGGGTGCTTCAGGTGAGGGTCCTTCCTGCGACGCTTCCCCAGAAGACACCCAGCAGGGCTGGGCTGCAGCACAACGTCCCCCCCCTGCTTTGCTCCAGCTCACCCAGGGTACCTGCAAGCCCTTCTCCCACCATCCACCCACTCCCCTGGCCCAGCTCCCCCCCAGCCATGCCAGAGAGGGGTCACCTCTTCAGCCAGACCTCATGGTTCCCCCCAATATCCCACTGCTGACTTGGCTGGGCTGACACCAGGGGCAAGCCTGGCCCCTCTCAGTCCCAGCCCTCGGGATGCCCAGTCTCTCTCCCAAAATTCAGGCTCACCTCTGCAGCTTCCACATCCTCTGCAGGGAATCTGCTGAAGAAATCCTCCTCTGCAAAGGACCTGCAACACAAGCCCCGGGGTCAGCAGCAGCTCCCGTGAGCTCGGCCAGGGCACACTGGGGACAGCCAGGCCAGGTGGTGGCAGGGGGAGGGGACTGCAGGGGCACACCGCAACAGCCACGTCGGGCGACAGAAAAGGAGGCGAAAATAGCCCAGGCATAAAAGATGGGAGTGCTGTAGATAAGCAAGCAACTCTCCTAAGGCAGAGGTACAGAAGATGTTCCAGCTCTCGCTGGAAAGCTTCAGGCTCTGGGCTCCCAGTTCCCAAAGGCATCACCGGTAACTCGCCTTCCCGGGGAGTCGCTGTCAGGGCAGGGAGCGAGGGGGAGAAGCCAAAGACGGGGCAGGTCACAAGGACCTGGGGAGCACAGAGAGATCTCCAAGAGCGAGAGGCTGTGACTGAAAGGCACTCACTTCTGGCTGGCCTGCGAGCTGGTGCCCCAGGCTCTCCCACTGCTGCCCCTGGCCAGGCAGGAAGTTCTCACAGAATTAACAGGGCTTTCGTCTGGAAACAAGACAGGGAGATGTGAGGATGATGGATATGGGCATATTCCTGACCTAGGCACCCCAAAGGGGGATTTGTTGTCTCCCCACAGGCCACAGAGGCTTTTAATCAGAGATGAACTTCACCCGGCTCCCCAAGCTGACGTCCAGTCTCTTCAATGGCCTCTGACTCTGGGAAACCCTGCTTGCTGCTTTCTCCCCGCTCACAGCTGGAGGCCCCTTGGAGATGACTGGCTGCTGCACCAGCACCTCCTACTCCCAAGAGCAGAGTAAGAGGACAAGGACACTGCCCTTTCAGCTGCAAAGAAGGTTCCTTTTACCGTCAAATCCCAGGAGGTCACCAAGCACGTCATCAACAGACTCTGAAACCAGACAAATTAAAGTGTTGAGGCAGGTGAGCTCACCATGCAGGTGCAGAAAAGCTCCCAATTGGCTTGCTCTTTTGAAATCCCCCAAGCACACAGGTTTGGTCTCAAGCACCACCAGTGTAAGGCCTTCCTAGAGAGAACTGCCAGGACTTGACCCAGTATTTTGTGGATCAAAGATTTTTCTTCACTTAGCCAGAAAGGAGATCTCTTTATCAAGGAGCCAGCGGCTTCCTATTCAGTCACTGGCCACAAGCAGCCCTTCACCTGGGAGCTCTCACCCCACAGTGTCTCAGAGTCCCTGGGCAACCCCAAAAGCGTTGCTTCAGTATCAAGGGCTGCAAGAGGCCCCCAAACAAGCACCTGGGGATTAGATGAGGCGAAGAACTGAAATCAAGGCAGATATTCTGCCCTGGATTGGGGAAAGCCATCAGGAAAGGACTGTAGGACCCCAATAAGCAAACCCACTCGCTGGAAGAGGCAGGTGAATATCTCTGGTTTGGGAATGAGATGAGGCACTCAGCTGCATCTTTCAGACAAGGACCATGAAGCATCACTGTAGCCAGGACCCCCACCCGATCCCGCTGTCCCCCTCCTCTGTCCCCATGTTCCCAGCAGAACAAAGCACCTACGGACAGCAAAAGGAACGCATGCCAGGCTACGTACCTCTTAAACCTCTCTGGGGTTTTGCAGCCTATGGAGAAAGACAAATTTCATTAGAAAATGAAGCAGGTCTGGCTTGGACCTTCTCAAAACACGGTAAAGCCAGGGGCAGGTTTCTCCAGAGCATCCCATAAGCAACAGCAAAGCCCCCCTCCTCCTGCCCACACTGTTTGGCAAATGGCACCTGAAACGCCAGGAACCACCGAGAGATTCACAACTGCAGAGCCAGCAGCGAGCAGAGCCCCTCCTGCCCGCCGGCTGGGCCGAAGCCCTCGGGGTCACTTCTGCCTCCAAACAGAGGGGCTGGAGCAGCAAATCGGGATTCCCCAGGGCTGCCTTTGCACCCCATCGCACTCACCATCGCGGCCTTCCCCTGCAACCGAGTTTAGAGATTCCTCCGGCTCCACGCTGCGGGATGCTCCGCCGCCGCTGATCACACCCGCTCCAACCCAACCCGCAGGGAAGGGGGCGCTCCTCGGCTGCCGGCCCGGCCCGGCGCTCCTCTCTTTACCTCCTCCCCTGGCGGGGCCCCTCTGCTCCTCCGCCCCGCCAAGCCGCTGGAAACAAGGCCCGAGTTGAGTCTTAACCCCCCCCCGCCTTCCCCAGAACAGTCTCGCACTGCAAAATAACCCAAGAGGGAGCAAGTCCCACCCGCCGCTGCCCCCCGGGGAGCCCCCACCTCTCCGGCCCGCTGGGCACCCACCGACGGCCCGCACCCGCTGCCCTCCCGACCCCTGATCCCCCCCGTCCCCGCCCCGTCCCTGCGGTACCCCGCGCTCTCGGCGTCCCGGGAAGGCGCCCGCAGGCCCCGGTCCCCGCGCCCGCAGGCCCAGGCCCAGGCCCAGGCACCGGCAGCACCGCGAAGCCCCGCCCGCAGCACGGCCCGGGGAAGCCGCAGGCCCCGGCTACCCCGGCCCGGCCCTTCCTCTCCCGGGGCGATGGGAAATGTAGTTCGCGGCGGGCTCGGGGGTGGGCCGGGACCTGCAGCCGCGGCCCTGCGGCTCCGCTCCACTCCCCGCCCCCCGTCGGAGCTTGCGGGGAAAGCTCGGGCGGTGCGAGGTGCCCAAAGGCTGCAGCTTCCCCCTCCCGGACACCTCGACCCCGCCGCAGCGGCCGGGCAGGAGGGCTGAGAGCAGCCGCAGGCTTGTCCCGTGTCACAGAATCACAGAATCACTCAGGTTGGAAAAGCCCCTCGGGATCACCGAGTCCAACCCTCAGCCCGACTCTACAAAGTTCTCCCCTACCCCACATCCCCCACAGCTCATCCAAACGGCCCTTAAACACCCCCAGGGATGGGGACTCCCCCCTCCCTGGGCAGCCTATTCCACTCTCTGACCACTCCTTCCGGGAAAAGTTTTTTCCTGATGCCCAGTCTGACCCTCCCCTGTTGCAGTTTCCAGCCGTTCCCTCTTGTTCTGTCACCAGTTCCCTGTGAGCAGAGCCCAGCCCCAGCCTCTCTGCAATGTCCTGTCAGGAGCTGTAGAGAGTGACGAGGTCTCCCCTCAGCCTCCTCCTCCTCACACTGAACACTCCCAGCTCCTTCAATGGCTCCTCACAGGATTGATTCTCCAGCCCTTCCCCAGCCTTGTTGCCCTCCTCTGCCCTCGCTCCAGCCCCTCGAGATCTCTCTCGGATTGAGGTGCCCAAACCTGGACACAACCCTCCAGGTGTGGCCTCACCAGTCAGAGCACAGGGGGACTGTCACCTCCCTGTCCCTGCTGGTCACACTATTTCTAATCCAAGCCAGGATGCCGTTGGCTTTCCTGGCCACCCGGGCACACTGCTGGCTCCTGTTCAGCTGCTTGTCAATGAGAACCGCCAGATCCTTCTCTCCCGGAGAGCTCCAGCCACACTCCCCAAGCCTGTGGCCATGCAGGGGGTTGTTGTGGCCCAAGGGCAGGACCTGGCACTTGGCCTTGTTGAAGCTCATCCCGTTAACATTGGCCACTGATCCAATCTACCCAAGTCTCTCTGCAGAGCCTCCCTGTCCTCATGCAGATCGACACTCCCGCTTCACTTGGTGTCATCTGCGAACTCACTGATGACACACTTTATATCCTTATCGAGATCATCAATAAAGATGTTGAACAGAAATGATCCCAACACTGAGCTCTGAGGAATAGCACTTGTGACCGGCCGCCAGCTGGATTTAGCTCCACTGACCACCCCTCTCTGGGAGCATCCAGCCAGCCAGGGCTTGAGTGCCACGGGGCCTTGGGAGTCTCCAGGTGCCCAAGAACACCCGGGGGACAGGGGGTTTGCTACACCCCCAAAACCTACCTTTAAAGACAGCAAGCTGGCTTGGGCACAAATAATCAGCCCTGCTGGGCTTTAAAGCCCTGTCTTGGTGTTTAATTGATAAAGGACAATCACAGTTGTCCTTTCCAGGCACCCAGAAGTTCCAGCAGGAGGCACATGCGGGAGGCCAAGCCCTGCAGTTACAGCTCCAGCCCAGGTCCTGGGAAGCGCCGCAGCCGCTCTGCAGTAGGAATTAGAGCCTGGGCCCAGGAAAAGCCCCCAACACCCCTCCTGACACTGCCGTGAAGCACAGCCCCGCTGGAGCAGTTCCCTGCAGCCCAGCCAGGCCTGTTCAGTCATTAATTGAACTTGAATTAGTGACCATTGCTCCAGAGGGGCAGGATTTAGCAAATGCAACCCCAGCAAGCTCTGCAGTGTGGTGCACTGGCACTGCTGGTAGATGGTTGATTGGAAATGTTACAAGTTCAGGTTACAAAAAAGCTCATATTTACCAAAGCTAGGCACAGGACAAAGCCAGTGCTGCTCCTGCCTTGTTTGCTTGTACTTAAGTTGTTTTTTCCAGAGAAGCCCTGGGGAAATGTCTGCCTTTGAGAATGTTCTAACCCACAGGCCCATCTGCTGTGGCTTTCACCATGTGTGTTGTCAGTCCTTAACCAAAAGGCAACAGTTTTAGGAGTCTATTGTCCAAATCAGACTGGAAACCACAGGTGACAGAGTGCTCCTTGCTGTACACTTCAAAAACAGTGCTGGTCACAAGTGTCATTATTGACACAGAAATCACTTATACGGGCGCAGAAGAGGCTCAACACTTACAGAAAGAGGATGCTCTTGGAGCAGACAAGGAGCTTCTGGCAGCTCACCATCCTCTTTTCCCAAAGCGGAGGTGAACCCACCGCCCCGCAGCTCCAGACCTTCATGGGAAGCCCCAGCAGTGTTGGGGTGGGTCCCCAGCGGTGGCATCCCCAGGCCCTGCAGGTCACCCTGGGACGCCTGGCTGGGAGAGCCCGTCAGGAGTGCCTGACCCCGAGGGCCTGGCTCGGGGCGCTCTGGGATGCCACCAGCCCTCCAAAACGGCCACAGCTCCCCAGGGACACGGGCACAGCGGAGGTGGCCCCACAGACCCTCCTCAGCCCATTCCTCTCTGCTCTCTCCTCCAGAACCCCCTGCTTGTGATGACGAAGACCACGGCCTTGTCCTCGCCCGGGAAGACATCAAGAAGCAGGGGCTGCTCCTGAAGGAAAGCAACAAGAAAAACTGGCAAGAAGCAGCAGGTGCTCCACGGGCCACCCGTTGTACGCTTTTTCCAGCAGGTTTCAGAGAGCAGGTCTTTGTCGTTCCTCCCAAGCCCAACAAAAGCCCGTCCGGCTCCACGGCCAGAGGCCACCACTGCCCGTTCCAGATTCATTTTAGCACGAGAACAGCTCACAGGCACAGGCTGCCCCTTCAGCCTGCAGAAAGCATCGCCACGGCCAGAGATACCTCCTATACTGTTAACAGAAATAATTATTTTATTTTTCTCTGTACCTATTGTACATAGATAGATGATAATTCATTTTTATTAATATAGCTACATATATGTTACAAATAAGTTATTTGCAGAACATTTTTTATATGGTCAGCAAGTGCTGTTATATCCCGTGAAGGAAACCTTAAAATAAGAGTGGTCCTTTAAAGCACTCTAATTATCAAGCAGCCAATTCCAGAGGTCAAAGTCAGTTTTCATGCTGCCAGGAGACTGGTTTTTAGACAGGACCCGCACTTGGCACCTGTTTAGAAGGGAAATGCAGCTCTCTTAGCTTAAGGTTCTTCTCCTGACATACAAAACCCACCCCTCCGTGCCCTCTGCAATCTTCCCCTCAACACTGACAACTTACAGTGAAAACGATTGGCACTGCATCAGTCAGACACTCTCCCAGAGCAACCTCAGTGTAAACCAAAGCCAGAGGGACCTCCGTGTCACGCCCCAACTCAATCCTCATTCGGGCAACTCTGACACAAAACGTTCCTGCTGGCAAATGCATTTGGAAACCAAGCAAGTGTAAAATGATACAAAAACCCACACTGCATGGAAAAATCCCAAAGGATTAGTGTCAGAACAGATTTGGAAGCAAGAGATTGGAAAAAACAGGAAGGCCTAACAGAAGAGTGGCTGATGCCAGTCAGTCCGTAGCACGGTGCTGAAGTAGAACGGCTGCGGGAAGGTTTTAATTACTCAAGCTTTTCATCTCCTTCCTCCACGTCTTTCAGACTGAGCACTTCCAGTGTTCCTTTCCCTTTTGTTCCGCTCCGGATCAGCTCATCAATCTCTCTGAAGCAGCCGGGGTCAATAAGGCACACCTGAAAGGTTCCACATTTCATAAGTCAAGCAGTAATCCTTGATTCTCACCAGCCCCTCTTCAAGGGCTAACAGGAATTTTCATTTTAAAAAATACATTGTTTGGTTACTGAGAAGGACTTTGCAGAGCTGATAAGCAATTTCTAAATAACTAATCTGTCCACAGAAGTTCTGCAGTTTCGTTCAGCCAGGCTGGACGTGTCCTTTGACAGTTGGGACTGCTAGATTCTAATCTGTTCTCGGGAAGATTTCTACTAACACCAAATATTGCTCTACCATAGACTAGTTTTTCAAAAACTCATTAACCACTGTCAAAATACAGGCCTGACCCACCAAATAAGTAAGAGTAACATTCCATATAGGCAGAGAAACTTATCAGTTGTAGGATTCCAGGAGAAATGGCACCGTGATGCTCCTCAGCTTGAGGCAGCGTCTCTGTATAATGGAGGAAGCTACTTTCAAGCTTCCATCAGTAGCGCTGCGTGAAATTAATAAGTGCAAACCACACCTCTGATTTAGAATCTCTGGTAAACTTGCAGTTTATCTAAACCACTGCCATTTATTAATTCATCTTCTAGTAATCTGCACAGCAGTAGCCAAACCAAGCATGAAACCCACGGACTGCTGTATTGCTTACAATCTCCAGCTGCTCATGGAAGTCTTCGCTCTCAATAACTTTAATCAGTGGCTTGAGCTTCTCTTTCAGTTTCTTGCCCTCCTTTGCTGGAAGAATAAATCGCAGCCTCATGTGAGCACGTTCGATTTGCATGGTCTCCTTTAACTGCCTGATCACTTCCAGTGCCTGCAGAGACATTAAGAGCACAGAGCATTCACACACCTGCTTCAAAAACACCACACAGCTCAACATCTCAAACCCTCTGCAGTAGCTTCAGACACATTTCTCAGTCCCCATCACCGCCACTCTGATGCAGGGAGTTTGCCATTACGCTGTTTTGACAGATCAACAAAATAAAAGCAGAGTTCTTGCTGCTTGTGATCACTTCCAATACTTCAATGAAGTGTCTGAAATAATGTTAAATAGCAGATACGCTGCAAACAACAGAAACCCACGCGGATCAGATGCAAAGCCTGATTTACTACCTCAGCTAAAATAAACGATAAAACTTGTATTTCTGTTCCACGCAGATCAGTGTTGCCGCTTTAATTTGTTTCTTTCTTTCTTTCTCCCTTCCCTGAATTGTTGGAAAACAAACCTCACGAGTTTTGGAAGCTGTTTGTACCCAGCCTTTAACTGCCAACCGGCTGAGTAATCACTCTGTGGGCTTTAGAGCACAAGGCTTTTCTGTTCCCTCCGTGACTGCCAAGAGAGAAATTACCCTTAGAGACAGCACCTCTGACCAGAAGCTGATGTTGCAAGCAAACTAACCTGCTGCTTCGTGCTCTTGTGTGGTTTGACAGAATAGTGAATGTCCTTCATGGCTCTTTCTATAAGGATTACTGTGTACGGCCTCTTGGTCTCAGGATTCACACATTTGTCAGCCACAATAGTCGCGATGTCTCTGAACATCTGCTCCAGCTGTGTGTGTCGTTCTTTGTCCGACACCTGCAGCTCCCCTTTGGATAAAATCTGTACAGTCAGAAGGAAGAAACCAGGCGATCAACATCACAGATTTAACTAAAGAGCAAAAACTCCAGTGACCTCATCCAATTTAACAATTGCTTGAAGGGTTGCTTAGAGGTGAAGTGCAGAAAAAGAATATCCGTATTCATAACGCACATCACCACGACTGACAACGCTGGAAACACTTCAGACAGGAATCCCACCACAGAAGCACTGAACTACAAAAACACAGGCGCAGATTTACTGGGATGCTCATCACCCCCAGGCCCACAGTGCATCTCCCACCGGGAAGGACAAGTCACATCTGTTCTGAACCCTGAACTGAAATGTCTCAAGTACGCAACGGTGCCCTTCTTTTCGCTGCGTCCTTAATAACATATCTCAGGTGAGAAACTCTTCAGCGCTGTTGAACCTTTTTTCCGTCTCCACGAAGTCGGTGCATGAAGCCGCGTGTGACACAGAACCCTCCCAGCTCTCCTCGGCCAGACGCATAGAGACAACGTGAGGCTGTACCACAGAGGGACCCCTCCCGGCCACCCATTCCGGAACAAATAAAAGCCCTGTCGCCCACAGCAGCACTGCCCTTCTACAGCAACTTCCCAGGAGCAAACCAAGCGGCCGCGTCTGCGTGCCCCTTACGAAAACACACGGAAAGGATTCTGCCGGCTTTTAGAGAGCCGAGCGTGTGAAACCCACCATCTTACAGATTTCTGTTTGGTCGTCCGTCCCAAACGCTTGGACCAGATCCTCCTTCTTCGCCACCTGGCCTTTGGAAACGTTGACAAACACCGTGTGCGTCTGCAGGACCTCGTCGAGATCTTTCTCGCTAGAGGCGGGGACAGGGTTAGGAACGGGCCAAGGCAGCGACGCACGCGGAGCCGCGGGCTCGGGGCTCGGAGAAACAAGCGCTGCCGCTGCCAAGGGCTGCGCCAGGGGAGCCCGGGAACTTCTGCTGCCGGAACGGGGCTGCCCGGGGCCGGGCAGCGGAACCGCACAGCGCCGCGGGCCGCTCCCCGCTCCCGGTCCGCCAGGGGCCGCCCCGACCCCGCGGGCTGCACAGCCGGGTGCCGCGCGAGCTCCCCGGCTCCGCAGCCGGGCCCGACGGGGGGCGGCTGCTCCCCGGCTTCCCCCGCAGCCGGGTCCCCCCGGGCACCCCCCGCCGCAGCCGGGCACCCCCCCCCGACCTCCCGCCGCCGCGGCCGGGTCCCCCCCGGCCTCCCCCCCCCGGCCGCCCTCGGCAGGCCCCGGCGGTGCGGCCCGTCACTCACGCCCCGCTGCGCCATCCCATGACCTTGTTGCGGTAACAGGCGATCTCGAAGCGCTTCCCGCCGCGCCGCGCCCGCACCACGGCCACGTTGGTGAGGCGGATCTGGTTGGTGGGGGTGAAGATGGACATGGCGGCGGCGGCGGCCGCCTCTGCGCCGGCGGCGGGCGGGCGGCGGCGGCGCCGGGGGGCGGGGCCGGGGGCGGTGCCTGCCCGCGCCGCCGCCCCATTGGCCGGCGCTAGGCCGGGCCCCGCCCCCCGTGGCGGCACCGAAAGGCGTCCGGAGGGAAACGGGGCGAGAGGGCGGGGGCGGCCGGAAGGGGCGGGGGGCACGTGGCCGCGGGGCCGCGTCGGTGAGGGCGGCGGGACGGGGCAGCGGGTGTGTGCGGGGCAACGGCCGCGAGGGGAGGGGCGTGTGTGAGAGGAGCGGCAGTGCGGGGGGTGTCACGGGTGGGGGCTGTGCTGGGGGGAGACCCGAGAGGGGGGGTGGCGGGGGCAGAGGGGGCGGCGGGGGCGCGTGTGAGGGCTGGAGCCGGAGCGGGGTGACGGGGAGGAGGCGGGTGCGGGGAAGAGTTAAGTGTGGCGGGGCGGGGGGCAGGCGGGCAGGCAAGTGCTGTGGGTTTTGTGTCTGAACTCTGCACATAGAAGCTCGCAAGTCTGAGGAAAACTTGTGCATTTCAGGGTTATGTCACAGACGCTCCTTCATACCCAGAGTTACCTGGATTTGAAATGTACCTGACAGCTTTCAGCACGGGTTTTGCAGATGTCAGTGTAACTCCTCTGCGTGTGGGAGATGGAATAGCAGGTGCTGCCTTGTGCGATATAATCAGTTCGAACGATTTAGGGTCCAGCTTTGATCTTTTTTGCAGGCATGTGTTGCCTCTTGTGGGGATCACTAGCAGATGAGACAGATGTGCACTCACCGGTAGTCATAATTCCTCGTTGTCCTGCCTTTTATGGGATGGCAGAGGGAGGCTGTGGAGGTGAGTGTGTCTAATGAATGTTTGCTCCCGTCTCTGCAGGTGATCTTAATTTAATTTTGCATCCATCTCCTGTTGCTTGATTTGATGGAAATCAAGGCTGAGTTTTGTTTTACAGCTTTTTTTTCCCATATGCTTCCACTTCCTTGTACAAAGTATTGCCAGAGGGCTTGAGACAGGTGCTGGATTCCTGCTGTCATTTGGATCAGGCAGATGGATTCAGCAGTTGAAGGTGAATGCCAGAACCTCTTCCTGGTAGAGCTGTAGCTATTAGGTACTTTTCCTTGGAAGAAGAGATGGATTTTTAAAGAGCTTGTGAGGGTGAAGGTATACGGTTCAGGGGGATGGTGGTGCCTTCTGAGCACTGGATCTGAGCACAGGAATTGGCACCAGGAAATCATTCAGCTAAATAAAGGAATGGGTGATAAAAGGTGAATTCCACCGTTTGTTACGAAATGTCATACTGTGTGGTGATGACTACTGGCTAGTGTCTGGGCTAGATTCTGATCTGTACTACTCTGGCTCGGAATTCAGTGTGACCCTACATTTTAAAATAAGCTTTAAGAAATATCTGCTTGGGGACTACTTGTAGCCTTAAAATCTGGATTTGTCACGGGGACAATTCACCCTTTTCCTGTGTTCAAATCTTTCTTCTTTGAACTTTGGCTATTGAAAAGACATTACAGTTCATAAACAACATTACAAGGGATCTTGAGACTTGCCTTTTCTCTGTAAGCCTTGGGAGTGCTCAATGAAAAAGAGAAAAAACAAAAAATTAATTCAAAGGTAACCTCTAGCTGTACATTCTGTCTTTGACGTGTGGTACGGTACTGGCTGCCTTGATGAGCCATTGTAAAGGGCTTTGTGACCCATGAATGAAGACTCTTATTTTTGCCCTGGGTGGTAGATGGCATATCCCTTGCTGTTCTTTAGCCTGTTGTAAATTAGTCAGTAAACAGGTAGTGAAGCAGAGCTGAGAGGTACGAGAAATTCTGGAATTCTGAATTCCCCCCGAGTGTTGCGCTTCCTCTTTATTTGCAGCCTCCTCTTGTCCACATCTGCTGTTGGAGATGATCAGGGCTGAGCCTGCAGCAGTCCAGCCCATCTGCCTGCTCTTTCTCACTAAAGTTGTGCAGCGTTTCTCAGGTATGTTTCTCCTGTGCATTTTTTGAAGGTTCTTGCCAGGCACATAACACAGTTGAGCAGAAGTCCACAAATCAATGCACAGAGTAATTATCTGCTGATGGTAATTGCTGGGAGAAGCATGGAGGAGGTGGCCTGTTGATGTCATTGCTGTATCCAAGGAGAGAGCAGCACCACGATGTCCTGTGGGAGTGCAGCATCTGTTGCTAAATAAAGATGTTGTTTGAATAAGGTGTTTTGGGGTGCAGCGAAGGTGTCCCTGTTCTGCCAGACAAACCCTGCAGGTCGGTCGTTCCGCAGGCGGCTGGCAGTGAGCCTGCCCACACGCAGCCTCCACTCAAACCTCCCCATTTGCTGTGGCTGCCCAGTGCTCAGTGTGGTTCGTCAGTGGCTCTCAACTGCAGAAGCATCCACCCTGGCCTCGGTCGGTGTGCTGTCCCGGGGGGTGAGGGGCAGCACTGGTTATGGACCGTGGGAGCTGCTTTTTCTTTCCCGTTATGAGATGAGCCACAGTTTTGTTTTCTTTCCTGACACTTGGGCTGCCAAAGCAGGCAAATACCGACCTTCCGTTGTTCATGTCAGAGCTGATATTCTGCCGTCCCTCTTCTGCCGTTGGTTGCAGAGGCCTGGCACAAGGTGGGATGGCGTTTTGCTGGGTGCTGTGGAAGTGCAGACGAGATGGAGCCTCTCTAAAAGCTTTCTCAGCACAAGAGCGTGGCGTTAGGGAATGGAAGGAGCATTATCTCAGCTCTGCAGAAGGAGCTGGGTGCTGTAACATGGCATTAACCTGTTTTTGTATTCCACAGAGTACTTACACCTGTGCCAAACCACGCTGGGAGTTTTTCCTGTCATGGCACAGTTAAGCTTTGTCATGAGGAAATGATGTTCCTCTTGCCACTGGCCTGGCTGGAGCCTCAGTGCCAGCGGGTCATGGGAAGGCGTGTGTGCCTGCATCTGTGCCTGCAAGTGCTCCCCGTGTGGGGGCTCATTCTGACCCGGGTCACTGAGGCTGGTCCCTGTGAGGGCCAGCGCTAGCGGAACAGCAGTGGGCTGGTGGTTTTTAGGAGGGGGGTGTTACACATCATCTGCTGTAAACCAGCGAGCAGGAGACCCAGGTGTGAAGCACGAGGCTTTGCTGGAAAGGCAGCTTGTGTGGTTGTGTGTATGGAAGTGTGCTTTGTGCCCCTTGAGAAGGTGA
This sequence comes from Athene noctua, assembly GCF_965140245.1. Lineage (NCBI taxonomy): Eukaryota > Metazoa > Chordata > Aves > Strigiformes > Strigidae > Athene > Athene noctua. Next base: position 12,122,069 of record NC_134055.1, read on the forward strand.
AGCTCGGAGTCATTTCTGACTCTTCTTTGGCCTGTACTTTTGGGAAATGGGGCTTTGGGTCCTGAGGGCCGTTCTGCAGGGCTCTTGGACATCTGTCTCAGTCTGTTTCCCTGAGGGACTGGTTTACATTATCTTACAGTCAATGAGGATTGATTATGGTGGAAACCAGGCAATTTCCTTGTGACTTTAATAACATATTCTTATGATGATCTTGTGCCTCTCATCTAATAGTTCTGCAAAGCTGGTTGATGTCTCTCACTGAATGGGCTACAGACCAAAACTGTTAATTTGGGTGCTTGGAAGACTTGTGTGTAGCTCCCACTCTGGCAGAGGGCAGGTGGGGAAGGGGCAGATAGGGACTGTGCCACGCAGCTCTGCAGTTAGCACTGACTTCTGCTGGGGATGAGCTTTGCCAAAACGGTCTTCCTGGGAAGACTAACCCAGGTGGGGAGTTGTTCTTAGTTTCTGTGTTCAGGACCTGGAGCACATCAGGGTGGCTGCAGGTTGAAGATTTTGAGTTACAGAAACTTACTCTAAGCTGGTTTTGCCAGCGTGGTGCTGGGAAGGCAGTTTCCTTCTAAAGCCTTTCCTGCAAATCAAACGTTTGGGATTTTCTCCGGCAGAGGGAGCTTGGTTTTATTGATCACCAAACACACGTACACTTTTGCCTTTCCTGTCCTGTCGCAGCTCACAAGGATATACGACGCGCATCAAAATAAACGTCCGTGCTGGCAGCTGGTTTGTTCTTGCCCATTTCAACCGGGGTGTAACTCCCTGCAGCACCGTTTTCTGATGCACTGACATTTCCAGAGGTGTCTCTAGGGAGCAAGGAGATGCCTCTAGGTATTTGAAACAAGCTGGCAGCTCCCAGGAGAGGTGTACCGAGGGGTACAGGTGTGCAGCTGTTTTTGCCAAAATCCTCCTCACGCTGTGTCTGGTGGGGCTTGGGGGGCTCCCCCGGCTGGGCAGGTTGCAGCTGCCATAGCGCCGGCGATGGGAAGGAGAGCGGGGATCTCCCCTGCACGCCCTGCCTTCGGCTGCCCGGAGAGCTCGGGAACTGATTCGGAGTTCACCTGTTCCGTGCCCCAGTGATGGTTCCCTGGGTGCGAGGAGCTGGGCTCCACCGACTGCCACAGCCTGGGCTGTCCCCAGTGCACCGAGGGGCTGCGATGGTGCCACGCGCACGGCGGGGCTGAAGGGCCGAGGCAGGAGCACCAGCTCCATGCAGGGCCAGAAGGCAAAGCTCAGCCAGCACGCCCAGGAGCTGTGCACCATCATCACCGCACAAGGTGCTCCCCTTTGGGCTTTGTGGGGACAGCCCGGGTGGGTGTGGGCTCTCAGGCCCCCCATGGTCCTGTCTAGTACCAACGGCACCTTCGTGTCCTCCAGAGCAAGACAGGAAGGTTTTCCTGCTCACTTGCTCATGGGGGTTCCCGGCTTCCCTCTAGGTGTTGTTTTACTTGTACCTTCTGGTTGATGGACGGGCACTGAGACCTGCTGCTGGTTGTGGTTGTTCCCTCAATGATTCCAGGACACTTCTGTCAAGGCCCGGGGCATGCAGAGGCTGCAGTCCCTGGTGCAGTGTGTGGCCATCCTGCCCCCGACAGCCACAGCCTTGACAAGGATGACGAGGTGCTTGCGTGGGGGCTCCATCCCTGCGGTGGTCTTTGGGGACCTGCACAGGGCTCTCCCAGGTGGCCCATCTCAAGCTGTCCTCCCAGCTGGGAGGGTGGAGGTGGCCCCAGGGAAGAGGCATGGAGCAGCTCAGCCCCAAGTGGCACTGGGTGCTGCAGGGTGTCCCCCCTAAAGGGATGTGGGAGTGGAGCACCCCTGGGCTTGGAACACCCCCCTCCCTGCAGCAGTTAACCCAGGGTGTCTTTCACAGACTGTTGTGAAGGTCAGAAACCTTCTGGAGAAAACCATGGTGGATGATCCCCAGAACCTGAAGATTTCCTTGGAGAACACAGAGTAGGAGAGCACAGCGGGGGACACATTCCCCAGTGACTGTCCCAGCCCCTGCCCACAGGGGGTTCTGAGTGTCCTCACCTGTTTCCCACTGCCCCAGCAGACCCCGACCCAGGAGTTGCCTCCAGACCTTGGGGCTGACGTTGGCTGTCGAACGACGACAACTGGTGGGGTGGTAAGTACTGAGGGGCCCTCGTCTTCAAAATCTCCTTTGCTAGTTGTGAGGAAGAACCAGTGCCTGGCTATGCCTGTGGCCTCCTCTGATGGGATGCTCTTGGAGCAGACAAGGAGCTTCTGGCAGCTCACCATCCTCTTTTCCCAAAGCGGAGGTGAACCCACCGCCCCGCAGCTCCAGACCTTCATGGGAAGCCCCAGCAGTGTTGGGGTGGGTCCCCAGCGGTGGCATCCCCAGGCCCTGCAGGTCACCCTGGGACGCCTGGCTGGGAGAGCCCGTCAGGAGTGCCTGACCCCGAGGGCCTGGCTCGGGGCGCTCTGGGATGCCACCAGCCCTCCAAAACGGCCACAGCTCCCCAGGGACACGGGCACAGCGGAGGTGGCCCCACAGACCCTCCCCAGCCCGCTCCTCTCTGCTCTCTCCTCCAGACCCCCCTGCTTCTGATGACAAAGACCACGGCCTTGTCCTCGCCCGGGAAGACATCAAGAAGCAGGGGCTGCTCCTGAAGGAAAGCAGCAAGAAAAACTGGCAAGAAGCAGCAGGTGCTCCATGGACCACCCGTTGTACGCTTTTTCCAGCAGGTTTCAGAGAGCAGGTCTTTGTCGTTCCTCCCAAGCCCAACAAAAGCCCGTCCGGCTCCACGGCCAGAGGCCACCACTGCCCGTTCCAGATTCATTTTAGGACGAGAACAGCTCACAGGCACAGGCTGCCCCTTCAGCCTGCAGAAAGCATCGCCACGGCCAGAGATACCTCCTATACTGTTAACAGAAATAATTATTTTATTTCTCTCTGTACCTATCATACATAGATAGATGATAATTCATTTTTATTAATGTAGCTACACATATGTTACAAATAAGTTATTTGCAGAACATCTTTTCTATGGTCAGCAAGTGCTGTTATATCCCGTGAAGGAAACCTTAAAATAAGAGTGGTCCTTTAAAGCACTCTAATTATCAAGCAGCCAATTCCAGAGGTCAAAGTCAGTTTTCATGCTGCCAGGAGACTGGTTTTTAGACAGGACCCGCACTTGGCACCTGTTTAGAAGGGAAATGCAGCTCTCTTAGCTTAAGGTTCTTCTCCTGACATACAAAACCCACCCCTCCGTGCCCTCTGCAATCCTCCCTATGGAGGGGCACACCCATGGCTGCAAAGGCAGCCCCCCGCCTGCCCAGGGGCGCGCCCCAGTCCCCTGTGCCCCTTCTCTGTGCACTGTAGGTTCTCCCCACATTCTGCCTCCCATCCCTCTGATCCTAAATATCAACAACGACTGTGCTCGCCTCTGCTGGCACTCACACCCTCCCCTTTTCCCTGGCCCTGCCCAGGTGTCCCCCCGTCCCTTCCTCTTCACCCCCGACCCCAGTCAGCTCTCTTCCCCTCTGCAGGGTTTTGCTCCCATCTGTTCCTGCCCGTCTCTGCTCAGACCCTGGAGCACTGCGGCCAGCTCGGGGGTCCCCAGCACAGGGCAGGCAGGAACCTGTTGGAGCGGGTCCAGAGGCGGCCACCGAAATGGTCCGAGGGCTGGAAGAGCTCTGCTAGGGAGACAGGTTGCCGTGTGGGGCGCTGCCAGCCCCATCCACCGCCTGCTGCACTTTCTGCCCCGGCTGTGGGGGGGAGCTGGGGCAGGAAGCCACCCCCATGGGATCCCTCCATCCTTTGCCAGCGCTGTCTCAGTCCCACCTTGCTCCTTCCTCCGTTTCACAAGGATGCTGAAGCCTACCTGTGGCTAGTGATGCCAGCCCAGGGTATTTGTCTGGCCCAAAATCACCACTGCAGACATCAACCCTCTTAGCATCAACATGGAGATGTCAAATGTTTGTGCTTCCTTGGCTGGAAGCAGTTCTCACCGCAGAGGCTGGGATGCGTGAACCTGCCTCTTCCCACATCCCACCCTCGCAGCTCCCAGCACTCCCAGACAGACCCCCATGTTGGTGGCCCTGCCCGCATCTCCCTTCCCAGAACAGCCAACAGAGCCTCTTGGTTTGGCCCCAAACTGGCTGATTTAGCCTGGGTCCCCTTCTCCCTTCATCCTCAGGTCCTCCTCCAGCTTCCTGCACCAAACACACTCACATCCCTACAACTTCACAGGGGTGCACAGACACCCCACACTGGTTGCCACAACTGCTCGGCTCGCCCCCCGCGCTGCCCGCAGAGCAGAGCTGTTGCCTGCAGCCCCACTCCCTGCTGCTGGTCCCACTCCCACGCCAGGCAAGGAGCAAGCGTGTGGGCACAGAGGACAGGGATGGGCCCAGCAGAGCACGAGGGGCTGCTGAGCTGAAATGGGGTGTCCGGGGTCTGGGAGGGGCCAGGTGAGGATGCTCAGGGTGATTAAGGCGTCAGGGACAGGGATGGCTATGGGAGGGGCGTGGGGGGGATTCTGAGGTGTCTGGGGATGTGCTTCCCCCAGCACCCCACCCCAGCCACGCGGGGGGACAGGTACAGCCCCGTGCCAGGCACATGACGGCTGCTGCTGGGGGTCACGGTGGGGGACCCGGGATCAGCCCAACCCGCTGCCCTGGGCTGGGCCCAGACCTGCACGAGTGCCGGTGCCCTCCCAAACCGCTGCCCCCACTCCTGGGCACCCCCAGTCGCTGCCATCCCCAGCCAGGCACAGCAGGGCTGGGCTGTGCCAGGATCTGCTGCTTCACAGCAGGGTTTGGGGACCCCAGGGAGAGCTGTGGGCCCCCACCCTGTGCCAGGCTGGAGAGTCCAGCAGGGCTGTGTGGAGGAGAAGAGGGTGCTGGGCGGTGGTGGGGGGCAGAAGGGAAGGTATCAGGGTGCAGGGGGAAGGAGAGGGGAGTGCAGGGGGAGGATAACAGGGTGCAGGGGAGGAGGATGGGCTGCAGCGTAGGTCAGCAGGGTTGGGGGGCGATAGCCCGGTACAGGGCTGCAGGGGGAGAGCAGAGGGCAGAGTGGGGGTAATTTTCTTACAAGAGCTAATGGCCTCAAGCTGCTCCAGAGAAGGGTTAGACTGGATATTGGGAAGTATTTCCAGGGGATCCAGCCCCTGGCCCCATGTACCGGCCTCTGAGTCAGGGACCGGGAGCCCTGGGACAGTCAGAAACACACGCGGAGCCCAGGAGCCCTGCGCCTCCTCGTCACCGAGTTTCATTCTCTCTCCCCCGAGAGTGAGACCTTCCACACATACTCACTCCCTGTTTCTCTGGGGAGTTGAACTGTATTTTTCCCGCAGTTTTGCCACTTCAGTTGCACTATTGGGTGTTTCTTTTGTTACGATTTCCGGGGCGGCATCAGCTCCCCCATCGTACAGAAACTCCCTTCTCATCAGTGGGAGCCACTTGAGGAGACACTTGAGGATTGATTCTCTGGTTTCAAGCTTTATCTGCTCCATCCCCCCCCAGGGGTAATGCCCAGCTACTTCTCTGTTAATCGTTTGGCATTGCTGAGGTAAACGAGAGCCCCCCCATCACTGCACCATCCTCTTTCCACATCCCGGCTAATTCCGAGCTCAACTCTCGCTCCCAAACAAACGCGTTTCCCAACTGCCTTTGGCCCCTCTTGGTGGTTCCCTCCGCCCGCAGCTGCTTCTCCCGCTCAGTTTTTAATTTGGCTTGGAAGCTCTTCACCAGCCCTTGTAAAGGTTCATTTTTCTCCTGCTCAGCCCGTTTCACTCCACGTTTATCTCTTTGTGCTGCTGTCAGCGCTGCTCCCAAAACACCCCAAACCGCAGCTTTTCCTTTGCCAGGTCTCCACCCGTTTTCTCTTTCTCCAGATCCTTTATTCCCTCTGCAACAGTGAACGGGCATCGCCAGGTCAACTCTGCCCAGGCTCTCCTTGCGGGTTGGGCAAGATTTACCTGTTCACAGCAGCTCTCGCAAAGGGGAGCGGCCAGATCGGGCTGAACCCGGGAAGCCACGATCATTTGCCGGAGGATTCGAGCTCAGCCCTTCTCCCTGCCCCAGCTCAGTCGATAGCCCTTTCCCTTCTACATTCCCCTCAACGACCGACTCGGGGAATCCCACTTCTGACACCAAAATTCTTGTTCCCTGCTGTGGGTTATGACAGGGGCGGGGGTGAATCTTTTGAGCCCCCCCAGAGCATGTGGCTGGTGGAAGAGCCGGTCTCAGCTCGGCAGAGCCGCGGGGCGGGTCGGGGCACCCCAAGGACCGAGGAGCGACTGTGCTGGTGATAACCCCGTGGGTATGGATGAAGCACTTTGGCCATGAGACTGTTTTCCTAATAACCCATCAACGCACAACCGGTGGCAGTTCAATTAGCCATGAATATATGTAGGAAAGAGAGCGAGAGCAGAAAGAGGAAGAGAGGCGGGGGGATGGGGACAGGGGCAATCAACACCTCGGCTCCTGCATCGTGGCCGAGCACCCAGCTCGGTCTGTAACGCGTGTGTCGACAGACACACCCCTGGGCTGTTGCCTTTACATATTTTTTCTCACACCTGTGCAGTCGGTTGTTCCAGAAGTTTCTGCGTTTCTCTGGCTTCTCCCTGTGCAGTGACCAAGTTCTGTCTCTGGGCAACAACAGGAGGGAGGGGGAGAGCACAGGCCACCACCACCCCCTCCCCGCAGAGCTGCTCTGTTCTCCCCACAGAACATCCCCCTGGAACAGCCTCTTACCAACAGCTTCTTGTTCATGAGCAGCCTGTGACACTGGTAAAGCCCAACGGGGGTAACTGGGCATTGGTCCTTGGAGGGGAGGTCCAGCCATGCCGAGTGCCCGTGGTGTCTCCCAGCAGGGCTCAGCCCACCGCGGGGGGCACAAGGGTGCCCGGGGAGGGCAATTCCATCCCCTGGCTCGGGGTCCCCGCTCTGCCCCCCCGTTCCCATCACGGCCCCAACACCAGCAGCACCCAGGGCCACGGGACCCCAAGGCAGCACGTGGGAGGGGGACGAGCCAGTCGCAGGCAGGGGGGACCTCATCTTTGTGTCCCCCCATCCCCAGAGCTGGGTCCTACGGGGCTCTCCCCCCCACCCCAACCTGGGTGCCCCTCAATGTCCATTTTGAGCTTTTGCCAGGAACCAGGAGCAAGAGGCCCCAGGGCCGGCGACCGTCAGCCCCCGCCCTCGCCTGCCCGGGGCCGTGGGTGCCCACTGCCCGTGTGGAAGTGACTGCAGACAAGCTGGGTCAGCCGTATTTATTGAGAACAGTTGTGGAGGGATAAAAATATTTCCACTAGCTCTATAAGAATTTATAAACCTATACTCTGCTTATCCTTTAATAAATGCCTCTATGACCGTCATGCGAAGGTAGGTACTTCTGTAAGAAAATAGCGAGATTAAAAAAAGGAAAGCGCTAACGCACCCTGCAGGGCCCTGCCCACGGGCTCCCTGCCCACGGGAGCCGAGGGACCCCCCGGCTGGCACGGGGACACGGGTGGCACATGCAGAGGCTGCCCCAGCACCCTGCAGCACCCACCCTGAGCCTCAGGCAGATGCAGCCCCCGTCAGTGAAGCCGCCCGCACGCAAACCCCCTCACCCAGGGGTGACCCCACCCGGGGGACCCCTGCTCGGGTGGCCCTGCCGGAGAGAGGAGGAGTCCCCATGCCAGCGAGCTCCCAGTGACCCCACTGCTCCCAGTTCTGCCTCCACCTGCAGCCTCGCTGCCCCCTTTCATCTTTCCCCATACTCGGGGTGGTGGTGGGGGGGGGGAAGCGAGGCGGTAAGGGGGGGTCGGGTCCATCTCCCCATGGATGCCCTGCAGCCGCTGGCCGGGGTGTGGGCCAGGACTGGTCCCAGGGACCAGCAGCGATGCTTTGCCAGGAAGTGACACAGATGGGGACACCCTGGGGGGACACAGAGACACGACGCAGTGCTCTGCAGGGCAGTGACACGGACGGGGACAGCCTGGGGGGGACAGGGAGACACAACATACTATTCTGCAGGAAAGCAACATGGATGGGGACAGCCTGGGGGGGACAGGCTGCAGTGATCTGCAGGGCAGCAACATCATGGGGAATCGTGGGGACACGCAGCAGGGCTTTGCTGGGAAGCAACAGGGATGGGGACACAGTGATGCTCTGCCAGGAATCAGCAGGGACAGCTTGGGAACACCCAGGGACACCACAGACAAGCAACTGGCACCAGGGGCTGAAATGCCAGTGAGGGATGATGCTGTTGCTGGGAGTCAGGAAGCTCGGTGCGGGCAGGACAGTCATTATTGCTTTACAGGGTACAGAGGCCGGCAACCCAGCCTCTGCTTTGGGGTTCAAGGGATTTTCTCCGGGGACTGTGATTCCATGGTCCTCCCCACAGCCCGGGGACATGGGGCGCTCCTACGGGGCAAAGCTCGTTGGGGACAGGGTCCCTGCTGATGACACAGGGCTGGGCACCGCCAAGCTTCAGTCCCTCCTCGCACTGGTGCTGTCACGGAGGGAGCCAAGGGTCTGTCACTCTGGCCCAGGTGGGGGTTGCCCCTCCATCCCCTGCGTCCCCAGGAGCTGCTGTCCCTCTGTGCCAGCCAGGGCCAGCAGTGAGCAACCCTGTCCCCTGCAGCAGGGCAGCTGGGGGTTTGGGGGACAGGGTTGGGGGCTGGGACTGACCCCCCACTTCTTTCTTCCCTTAAGCCAGGGCCAAGCTGAGTGTAAAAGCTGTAAGCAGGCAGACCGAGGTGACACAGGGACAAGGGACACGTGGAGAGCAGGCTGGCTGGTGGCCCTCCCCAGAGCTGCAAGGGAAGCAGGGAAAGCCAAAGCTCGGGGGACAAAGCCCAGGCTGGGTGCCCTGTCCCCTCGCTGTCCCCGTGGGACGGGCGCTGGCCGCTTGAATAAGGCGATGCCGCAGCAGCTTAAGGTGGCAGGTGCAGTGTTGGTACCGAGTCTCACAGCGGGGCTGGGGCAGGATGGAGCGTGATGTAAACATTTCTGATCTGGGGCGGGAGGAGGAGGAGGAAGAGGAAGGAGCTAGTGCGAGTCCTTCATCTGCTTCTGGATCTTCTGGAGCATCTCCTGCATCCGCCGCAGCTGGGAGGGAGCAGAGCAGGATCACGGTGGTGTGGTGGCACCCCCCAGCCGGCCCAGCTCCCTTGAAAGTGTATTTGGAACAAGCAGCCCAAGCAGACTGGGATCACCAAGAGCTTGGGGGGACCCTTCTGGTGCCCCTCCAACACCTTCTCACTCTGGCCTGAGGAGCAGCAGCTGCTGGGATGCTGCAGGAAGGGTGGCCCCTCGCTGTGCCACCGCTGGGGCTGGGGACATGGGGGGGGGGGGGGGGGGATCGGGGGGGGGGCACAGCCCTCCCCCACACTCACCTCCTCGTCCTTCTCGCGGATGAGCTTCTCTGTCTCAGCGTCTGGCACCGGGGGGATGACAGGGATGGGGAAATCCGTCCCACTTTCCCGTGTCAGTTTGCTGCAGGCAGAGAGAGGAGGTGAGGATGCTGCCACAGCCCTCCCGCCCCCCCCCAGGGGACATCCCCTCATGGGTGCTGCAGCTCACGGGTGTTGCATCCCAAACCTCGCAGACACCCACCACCTGCCTGCACAGACCCTGAGCCCCACTCAGGCCCTTTTCCTGGCAGTGGGGTACATGAACAGCTCCAGGCAAGTCCCCAAACCTCGGCCCCCGCGAGCTGCTGCTAACAAGTTTGGGGGACGCAGGAGGCACCACCACAGCACAGAGAGCCAGGGACCCTCCCAGGCACAGAGCCTTGCCTGGGTGCTTCAAGCTGGACTCAGGCTCTCCTCACCCAGTATTTTCTCTGCTGCTTTACAACATCTTAAATTTAGCATCTCCCTTCCACAGCCACAGGTCTGCTGCAGGAGGGGCTCCCCAGGCACCCCTCTGCCCAGCCAGCCCCAGGGATGCTCGGCACCCCTTTTCCCAAGCATCAGCTTCCTCTCAAGCCCATCCCTGGTGGAGAAGGGAGCTGCAGGCATCCCCCTGGGGTCACCCCACTGCGCAGGACCGTGGCCAGTCAAATCGATGGCTTCTCCCACACCAATGGCAATGGGGAGGGACAAGCTGTCCCAGCCAGGGCCCTGAGGATGCCACGTGCTACCCCAGCGGGTGACGACATGGCTGGGACACTGCCAACGTGGCTGGCAGGAGTCACACATGTCACCACGTGCCACCGCCACGTGCCACCGCCATTGCAGCCCCTCCGCATGCAAAGGACGATGGACATGGCAGGTGGGCTGGGCCACCTCTGCCCTGCGGGCTCCCATTGTGCTGAGGGGGGCTGTGCCAGCATGCCACGGCAAGGGATGGGTTTGGACACATTTTGAGCTGCTTTGGAAGTCCCTGCCCGTTGTCACGGCTCCTCGCCATGGGGGAACCCGGGATGGGGCACATCAAGCTCCTTCCATCCTTGACAGCAAGACAAGGCTTGAGCCAGGCACCAACAACGGCGCAAGCAGCTTCACCAGCCCAGAAAAACCTGCCTTCCTAGAAAAGGCAGCAGGCCTGCCTACCGCTGCCTCCTGTACCCCAAAATCACATCCTCTGGGGGGGCAGCAGGATGGGGGTGCCGGCCTGCAGCCCTTCCCTTGGGCAGCCTTTGGCTGGGAAAAGCTTGGTGCCACCAAGCAGTGACACGTCCCCCCAACCCCGCCTTGCCTGGGTGATCCAGGGCCGTGCCACCGGCACACGGCATCCTCCCGGCACCGCTGGTGGTGCCGGCACCCCAAGGGCAACTTGTGTGGGCAACGGGTGGGTGGCCACGGGGCCAGCTCTCCCCAAGAGCAGCTGCCTGGCCCTTGCGCGGGCACAGAAGGACCAAGACAGCGTTGGGTACCAGCAAGTGCTTTATATAGGGGCCAGGGGGACAAGCAGGGGGAGGAGGGTGGCGGGGGCCCAGCGCGGCCCCAGCCGGATCCTGGCTCAGTCGGCGGAGCAGTCGGCGCAGCACAGCCTCAGCGTGGAGGGATGCCGCCTTCTCCGGTGGCACGTGTGGAGAGACCAGCTCAGAGGCGCCTGGAGACGCCGCCAGCCCCCTCCACCAGTGCCATTGCTTTGGCCCTCCATCACCCACAGAGCTCTGTTCAGCTCCAGCCCCCCGGCTGGAGGGTCCCAGCAGGGACCCTGCTTTGGGGGCCTTCCCCCAACATCCTGTGGTGGCTAAAGGGGGTGTGAGTGCTGTGAATCTGGCTAGTATTGGGGGCAGAGCCCCAGCACCGGCTGCTTGCTTGGCTCCTGCTCCAGCCCTGGAGCCTGCAGGGACAGACAGTCCCCCCTCACTGCCAGAGCATCCACCCCCGAGTCCCAGGGAGATGCAGGGTCGCCCCTTGCTGCTGGAGCATCACTTCCCAGCCAGCCCCAGGGGGACGCAGGGTTCCCTCCACTGCTGGAGCATTTCCCCCTGCCCTGCCAGGCAGCCCCAGCCCTGGGGGGACACAGGGTCCCCATCAGTGCTTGAGCATCCCCCCCCCCCCCCCCCCGCCCCACCCCAGCCAGGCCAGTGGAACACAGGGTTCCCCCCACTGCTGGAGCATTGTCCCCAAGACAGACCCAGCCTGGGGGGAAGCACCCTCCCCCTCAGCCAGCCCTAGCCCAACAGCACAGGAAGGGCCCCCCACTGCACTGGGGCACCCCACCACGCTGCCATGGCTTCCTTGCCCAGCCCACCACAATGCCTGGCACGGACCCACCTAGAATCCCAACCCCCAAAGATCACCCCTTGCAATGGGCTGGCGTCACCCCAGAGAGGAGACGCTCCCCCACCGCCCCCCCCCCCCCGCCCCCAGCCTGTCAACCCGCTCGCGGCCCGTACTTGCGGTTCCTCTCCTTCACGACCATGCGGGTCATGCTCTGGATGCACTGCGTGCGGTAGTTCTCATAGTGGGTTTCCCGCGTCACGTCCTTCAGGTCCTGCATGTGGGTCCTCACCAGCATCGTCCGCAGCTTCACGAAGTCGCAGTGGGATGGGTTCTCCACTGCAGGGGAGCCCAGCATCAGGGGGCTACAGCCAGCCCCCCACATCCCCCTAAGCCCCTCCAGGCTGAGGTGGGGCTCGCAATGTCCCCGTCACCCCAGGGCTGGTGGGATACTGGTGACACAGCCCAGCATTACCTTCCACGATGCCCCAGGGGTAGAGGCGCCCACGGACACGCCGCCCTTTGGCCTCCACAACCGTGTTGCTGCCAATGATGGCAAAGGGGATGCTCTCCTGTGAGAGGACAGCAGGGGTTAGCAGGGCTGGAGCCTGCCTGCCGTGGCCCACGTCCCTCCAGAAACATCCCCTCAGCTGTATCCAGCACTCATTTGCCGAGATGCCCAGGAGCCCTGGCTATGGAGAGCCCCCAGTGTCACATCAGCAGTTTCTCCACACCAGCCCCATCCCACCAAGCTGCAGGTGGCACCTTTGGGGTCTTGGTGACTTGCCTGGTTAGTGCAATATGTACCAACCCCACCATGCTGGGGCTGCTGGAGGGCTTGTGTGGCCCCAAAGAGTCCCAAGGGTACCCCAGGATGATATGTCCTCCCAGCCATGGGGCTCTGCTCTCCCAAGGATGGAGCTGAAGGAGCCTGACCCTTCACAGAGTTGACCTTTAAAGGTCCTTTCCAATCCAAGCAAGTTTTATGACCCACCTTCAGCGCCTGGTCCTGCAGCTTGAACTCCTCATCCTCATCCGAGTCGCACTCAGGGAACTGGTAGATGCGGATGCCATAGTGGTCGATCTCCTCCCGGATCTGGAGGCAGACAGCACCACTGAGGGCAGGGCTCCGGCCCTTGGAAAGGGGGTGGGAAGTGTCCCTCCAGGACCCACAAAAGCCTGTCCTCCCTAGACTAGATGTCATGGAGGCCCCCTGCCCCAGACCATTCCAACTCCCAGCTGAGCACCAGGGAGATGTGTCCTTGGTGGCCACGTGGGCAACATGGCCCTCTACAGTTCTGCGAGCATGGAGGATGCTGCATGGCAAAGCCCGGGCAGGGGCTTAGAGAGAGCCCCCAGGGCACCCCCATCCCCAGAGACCTGCTGGGATGGCTCCAGGCTGGGCCAATCTCCCCTTACCTTGTTCTTCATGCGCTCCACCTCAGTGGGGGTCAGGGTGTCAGCCTTGGCCAGCACCGGCACGATGTTCACCCGCTGGTGCAGGGCTCTCATGAACTCCACGTCCAGGGGCCGGAGGCTGCGGGGGGAGCCTGCTGAGCACCATCCCACCAAGCCCCTTCCCCAGCCTCCCCCATCCCAGCAGCACAGGCAGGGGGTGCCTGTACCCGTGGCCGAAGGGCGAGATGAAGTAGATGCAGCAGTGGACACGGTTGTCCTGGATGTTCTTCCGGTTGAGGCCACTTTCATCGCGGAAATACTGCTCAAACTGCTGGTCGATGTAGTCAGCCACTGGCTTCCAACTGCGGGGACAGGGAGGTGACTGTCAGAGTCCCCCTGTGGGACCCTCAGGCTTCCTCTGGACTCTCAGCTCAACACCTCCCATGGCTCAGCATCGTAGCCCAGCAGCCATGGGGCCCCCACCCTCAGAGCTGCTAGCACCCACGGTGATGCTGCCTGGCCCCGGGGAGACCCCCCACCCCACCATGGGACACACCACTCAGTGTTGTTGACGGCATCACCGAAGCCTGGCGTGTCCACAATGGTCAGGCGCAGCTTGACACCCTTCTCCTCGATGTCCACCACGTGTTTGGTGATCTCCACCGTTTGTGTGATGCGCTCTGCAGCGGCAAGAGACACGGCAACGGCGGCGAGAGAAAATGGGGGTGACACAGGGAGATGCTGCAGCCCCCGGGTGTCACCCCCACCCTGGGGGGCTGGGGTGGCTTCGCAAGATCAGCCCCAATGCGTGCCTGGGTCCAGTGCCGAGAGATGATGCCCCACGTTGTGGCCCCCCACATCCACTGGATGCACACCCACCCCTCGGGCTGTGCCACCGCCACCCCGCGACAGCCCGGCTCGGGCAGCATGGGGGTCTGCTGGGAACAGGCATCGCTGCAGGAGTATTTTTGGCTCCCTGCACCCCCACGTGTGACCCCCCCAGCTCTGGGACTGCACATGCCCCGTTACCCCCAGGACCCCTCCATGTCCTTTCATCCCCGAGGATGGCCACATGCGTTTTGGCTTTTGCTCCAAACGACGGAAACAAACCAAACAACCGCCTCCAACCCCTGGGGATTCGGGCAAGTTTGGGCAGTTTTCATTCAAAAACTGGCTGCAGCTGAACCGGCGCTGTGCCGACTGACCCCAACTGTCCGCAGCCTCCCAGATTTGCTGTGGTTCCAGCCGATGCCCAACAAGCTGAGGCTTGTTTTCCCGGCAGGGACAAAGCCCCTGTGGGGGGTCCCCATGCTGGGCAGGGGGGTTCTCTGCTGCCTTGGAGCAGTCCCCAGCGCTGGCAGGCAGCTGGCAGCGCACTGCACGTGGCTCCAGAGACCAGAGGAGCCTGGCCGGTCAGGGACAGGGGCTGTAGCCCCCCCAGGAGTGGCATAGGGCTCTGCCACCCCCCTGGGACACTCAGGACACGCCATCACTGGGACCATCGTGCCCCCCTCACCTTCAGCGTTCAGCAGCTTGCGGTCTCTGTACATGTCCGTCAGGAAGAGGCTGTTGACCAGGGTGGACTTGCCCAGCCCAGATTCCCCTGGGACAGGGGGAACGAGGGTGAGGAAGGTGCAGCTGGTGCCCACCCTGCTCCATGGCTTTTGGGATCCGGAGTGGGGTCAGCAAACCCCGTGCCAGGCTCAGCCCCACCCTGTACCTGCCACCATGAGGGTGAAATCAAAGCCCTTCTTCACCGACTTCCGATGGACCTGGTTGGGCAGCGTGGCGAAGCCCACGTACTCCTTGTCATCCTGTGGGCAGAGGGGATGTGGGACAGCGAACACCATCATCCCACCCACCCCCCATCCTGGCAGGCCACCCCCTCCCCCCTGCCCCGAGCACTGTGGGATGTGGCCATGCCTGCACAGCCCCTTGGCTTCAGAGGATGGGAACATCCTCCACCGTGACTCCTGCAGCCCCTCGCCCCGTGTCCCCCCTCCCCACGGAGGCATCTGCACCTCAGAGGAGTCATAGGGGTCCAGCTGCCCCCAGGGGCTCCGTGGGCGGTTGGGGCTGGGGGGCGGAGGGGCGGCGATGTGCTGCTGAAAATCCGAGGGTCGAGACCGGGAGAAGATCCGGGCGTCCCTCTCGTCAGCGGCTTCGTCAGGGGGGACCCTGCCCACGCCGCAGAGGGGGTGGCGGGGCTCTCGCCGGCTCTCCAGGGGCTCCACCTTCCTGGGGCTGTCAGCCGGTGGGCAATCCCGCAGGAGCTGGGTCAGTTCAGCCTCCTCCGAGTCCTCCTTCAGGAAATGCTTTATCTGGGGACCAAGGGGAGGACGTGACACCAATGGTGGCAGTGTCAGCCCAAGGCAGCGTCACCCGACTCGGTATCACGATCCCCCAAGCTGCAGCAACCAGACACATGCACCCCAAGGATGGCAGGGGCAGGAGGAGAGGGGGGACATGACCACGCCAGGGGACCAGCCACCACCCTGGGGAAAGCCATGGGGACAGTCACAGGGACAGCCATGGGGACAGTCACAGGGACAGCCATGGGGACAGCCACGGTCCCACACACCCCAGGCGCTTACAACTTGTGGCTTGGGGACAGCAGCCAGCTCCTGGCACTCCAGGGGACAGGGACCTTCCCCCTGAGC
This sequence comes from Athene noctua, assembly GCF_965140245.1. Taxonomy (NCBI): domain Eukaryota; kingdom Metazoa; phylum Chordata; class Aves; order Strigiformes; family Strigidae; genus Athene; species Athene noctua. The sequence goes on from NC_134055.1 coordinate 12,137,775, forward strand.
ACCCTGCTGCTCCTCAGGGTCTTCTTGGGTAGCCAGGACCCCCACACACCCCATGGCCTGGTGGGAGGACGGGGAGGAGGGTGTCAGGGAGGAGTGAGGCACACCAAGAAGAGATGAACAGCAGCAGTGGAGGAGCTGGCAGTGGGGCCAGACCCAGGGGGGAGGCAGATGGTGGGCAGCGGTCTGCCTTTGCCCCCCCTGCCCACCCAGTCACAGGGTCTCAGCACAGGTGATGGCACAAGGGCCTCCCATCCCTGCAGTCCCAGGGGAGAGCCAGGGCAGGGGACCTGACCCACGGCCACCATGTGCTAAGAGCTCGGGGGCAAGGGGACACTCGTGCAAAGGGGCCATGCTCAGGCACACAGCAGGACCCCGACACCCTCTTGCCCCAACTCTGCCCATCCTGCAGCCGGTGCAGGCAGCAGCCCCAGGCGGGGGCCAGGGTGGAGACCAGGCGCAGCAGCCCCCGAGCTGGTGGCCCCGTGGGGCTGGAAAGAGGAACGGGGACGCCGGGACTGGGACGGCTCCACATCCTGTTTACAAGCACTGGCGGGAGGAGACGCGTTCCCAAGGGCACGTCCGGCAGCAGCTCTGCGGGCCCAAGTCCTCCTGCCAGCAGGCACCAGGGTCCCCAATGCCCCTCCACGGCAACTGCCCAGACACTCCAGCCCCATGGGCAGGGAGACCCCCAAATGGGGGTCACATAGGGTCTGGGGGAGCCCCCAAACCTGCAGGCTCACACCTGGGGATCAGTGCCCCCCCCCTCCCCAGAGCAGTGCCCCGAGGCAAGAGCCCTCCATGGGGACACGTGTCCTCCCTGGTCCCGTGTCCCTGCTCCATCTGCAGGGAGGGCGGCCGTGCCGGCGGCAAGGCGAGATGCACTGAATTAGTGGGCTGGAAACAAGGTCATGGCGCTGCTGGGGCTGAGCACTCACACGCCTGCCCCCCGCTCCCCAGTGCCCCTGCAGCCACCAGCACAGAGGGGGCCATGCTGCCAGGCTGGGGGGGCACCAGGTGCCCCCATGGCAGGGGCTGCAGGGCCCCCGTGCTCCCCTCTTCCCCAGCAGGTCAACAGAGCTCAGCGGGTCTGTGTGACTGCAGCATCCTCTTCCTCACTGACCTTGACCTGGGGGGGCTCAGCACCAGCCCCCACCGCAGCGCAGCCCGGCTAGCAGCCACACAGGGATGGGAGATGATGCCATCACCACCAAACACTCCCAGCCCTGCTGCTGCTCCATCCCTTGGGGCTCCCCTTCATCCCCCACCCCAGAGAAGCCAGTGGCTTCGTCGATGCCAGCAGCAAGCACAGCCCCCAGCAAGGCCATCCTGGGAGCAGAGCATCAGCTGCGGCACCTCCTCGCAGCAGCAGGGTGCTGCGGGTCCCCCAGCCCCATCTGTCCCCTCTCCCGCCCCACCAGGGAGGGATGCTGCCCCCGTACCTCTTGTCCAGGCTGCAGCTCGGGGCAGGTGGCCATGGCAGAGCCGACATCGCCCGTGGGCGCAAGAGGATGGCGAGTGGCACCGGCTGCGCCGAGGGATGGGGAGCAGCATTAGCATAACTCCGCCCTGGGCAGGCACTGTGGCCTGGGCGCCCACAGCACCCAGCAGCCAGTCACAGCCCCTGCAGGTGCTCCGGGACAGAACCAGTGCAGGGGGCACAGGACGGGAGAGGGAGCCCTAGGGCAGAGCCAAACCCAGCTCCTGGCCGGTTGTCAAAATGTCAAGGACAAGCAAAGCACCACTTGCCAAGGAAGTGATAAGGCAGGTCCTGGGGTGCTGCATGACCACCATCACCACCAGCAGCCCCCCTGGGCTGAGCACACAACTTGGCTACAGCCCTGGAGGACATTCAGCCCTCTTGAAACACCTCCATCCCAGGACAAAACCGCCTCCATCCCAGGACAAAAACTGCCTCCATCCCGGTGCACACCAGATCCTCTCCCACACCCCACCCTGGAGCACCCTGCAGCCACCCTGGCAGGCCCCCCCCCAGCCTCTTTGAGGGGAGAAACCCAGTTTTCCACAAAAGACCATTTGAAAACTCAACACTTTTGCACCTGACAATTAAAGCTTCCCCACATGGCTACAAGTTTCTGCTCCGGCTGAGCCTGATGGGTCCAGCCGGGAAAGACCCAACCTCAGGCTGGGAGAAGCAAGAATGATGCCCACCACAGGCGTCCCTGGCAGGCGCTCCTGCTTCAGCTTCCCTGGCTCATCCTTAGGGAGGCAAAGGGTTAATGGTGCCCCAGGAGGAGCCTGGATGGCAGCAAGGGTGCCTGAGCTGTCACTGCCAGGGGTCTCCAGGGACAGTGATTCACCTTGATGCATGTCTAGATGTATCAGAGCAGCTCAGGCACGGAGCCGGGGTCACTCGGCCGTGGAAGGACTGCATCCACAAGGAAAGCACTAAAAAGCCCCGGAGCATCGACTGGAGCAGGGACAGGTGCAATGAACCGTGAGCCTGCCAGTATCCTTGAATCCCAGCCCCACTCCGAAACCCAGCACCAGCTCTCCTCCCACCCAGCTTTGAGGCCACCCCGTGCCAGACACCCCGATGTCCCCACCTGGCCTCAGGCGCCCCGGCTCAGCCCAGTCCCAGGGCAGCAATGCCACTATCCCCACACCTCCCTGAAGGAGCTCCCCGATGGCTTTTCATCCCCTTTCCCACTCCATCACAGGCTGCAGCACCCCACCAGCCTGCCCAGGCTCTGCACCCCACCAGTTGGTGACCCTCGCCCCCCAAAACCCCGGTGCCGCACAGCTCTCCCACAATACCCACCGCTTTACAACCGTCCCACCCCGCGCTCCCGGCAGGAGCAGGAGCGGGGATTTACTTCAGTGAGAGCCTGGGGCTGTGCCGGTGCCCCTGTAAGCGGATTACACGCCCAGCTGCGCGTGAGACAGTGCTCAGTGCCAGGGCTGTCACCGGCCCAGCAGCTCCAGCGAGGTGGCACACACGCCGCCTTGTCCCCACCTGTCATGCGGCATCACACTTTCCCCGTGCAGTGACAGCCGAGGGCCGTGGCAGAGCAGGGCACGGGGCCAGTGGGCAAAGCCTGAGCTGGGAAAGCCCTCGGCTGCCTGTTGGCATCTTTCTGCCTGTCACCACATTCCCACGGGATGTGTTTTCCCAGCCTGTTCCTGTGGGGAAAGGAAGGGAACATCCCAGGGAGGTGCTGTCCCTGCAGCCAGGCCGGCCGAAACATCCCCAGCCCACCCAAAGGTGACACCGATGTGCCACCCATGGCACAGCACGCACGGCCCCACTGCAGCACGATGGCTGAGCATCCCAGGCACAAACACCCCGTCCCAAAGGCACCAGCTCCGCCTGGGACAAGGGCACGGTGGCCCCTGTCAAAGCCCAGCTCTGCTGGGACCAGCCTGGCTGTTCCCCAGGGCAGCCAGCACCTGGGCTGCACCTGCTCTGACCTGCCTCCAGATGCCCGGGGTGCTCCCGCTGGCGCGCTGTAGTCAGAGTTTCTTACTCCCAGCTCTCCCACCCTGTCAGCAGCACCCCAGTGAGGAAACTGAGTCTAACAGCAGCTTTAAGAGGGGCAGGGTGCTGGGCACCCCGTGGACGCAGAGGCACCAGTCCCCACTCTGGGCACGGGAGAGCATGCAGGACGAGAGTCTTTCCAACATGTCCCTCAGCGCAGCAGCTCCAGCCCCTTTCCTGCAGGGAATTCTCCAGCTTGCAGGACCTGCGGGTGCCGGCGTGGGGATCCCGGGATGGGATCACACATGGTGGCTCCCTGCGAGCTGGAAGTGACAGCAAGGCCTGTCCAGACTGGAAACAAGGCAGCATCTCAGCACGTGGGGACAGGCGAGAGGATCCAGCCCACTAAGAGCCACGAGCAGAGGTCGAGGGCGACCGTTGCTCATCCTGCTTCTTCGAGAAAGCCGTGCACCACTTTGGGGACAGAGGGACGTGGCACCAGTGTCGGGGGCCACCAGCTCCACCTCTGTGAGTCCTTCTGGCTGCATCCACACCCAGCTGCAGTCCCAGCTCACCCCACGAGCACGGACGAGGGAGCCCAGCTCCCCTCCCGTACCCAGCTGCGGCTGCCGTCCTCCCCCTGCGAAGTTCCCAAGCCTGGATCTGTCCGTCCCCAAAGCCACGGCCGGGAGCCTTTCGGGAAGGCGCTCGCCAGCGCCGGTTGCGACACGCTCCGCCAAGCCGCCCTCCTATCTGGTTTCGCTGCTCCGGAGGAATGTGCCGGTCCCGTTCCCACGGCGGCTGCCGGGGAAGGACGGCCGCGATGGTCCCCACCAAGGGCACTTGTCCCAGTGGCCGCAACCCTGGTGCCACGTGAGCCACGGCCACAACCCTCCATCTCCATCCCCACCCTGGGCATGGCCAGAGCCTCGAGGTCCCCGCGGGGACGTGGCCCTGGCGAGTGGCTCCTGGGGACCTGCCGCCCGCCCAAGCGGGACGAGCGGTGCGGGACGGGCTCCCGCCGAGCCGGGAAGGCCGTTGGCGGCTCCGGACCCTGCCGGGAGCTGCAGAGACGGCCCCAAAACGCAGCGAGGCTCCAGGCGTGCGCGACGGTCCCCGCAGGAGGGCCCGGGCAGCCCGGCAGCGCCGCCAGCACCGCAGCCCGGGGGACCTGCCAACACCACGGCTGGGCGACCGCTGCTCCCCTGGGAGCCGCCCGAGAGGAGACACCCCCTCCCCGCCCCAGCCCTCCCCACGCAGGGACACCCCGGGGGTGCCGCAGCTCGCGGGGGACACGCGGGTACCGCTCGGAGGGCAGCGCCGCCGCGATGCCACGGTGAGGGGCGGCGGGCAGCCGGTCCCACTGCGACCCCCCACCCGTTCCCCCCAGGGCTGGTCCCGGGACGCTGCCCGCCGGGACCGGGCAGGTGCTGCCGCGCTGCCTGTGTGTCCCCCCCCTCCCCTCCCAGCCCCGCTGCGGCACCGCCGGCCCCGGCCCGCTCCGCCCCCGCCGCCCCGTCACCTTCACGGAGGGCACCGGGATGCGGGAGCGGGCCCGGCCCCCGGGTACGGCCCGGCCCGGCCTCCCCTGGCCTTACCATGGCTGCGGCGCCGGGCGCCGTCCGGTAGCGGCGGCTGCCGATCGGCACGGCCGGGCCCCGCCGCCGGGATTAGCAGAAATAGCAGCGGGCGGGGGCGGGGGCGGCCCGGGGCGGGGCGGGCGGCGGGCGGGGCGGGGGCGGCCGCTCCGCGCCACCGGCACCGCGCACCGGCACCGGGACACCTGCCCGGGGACAGGGCACCGGCACCGGGCACCGGGACACCTGCCCGGGGACAGGGCACCGGCACCGGGCACCGGGACACCTGCCCGAGGACAGGGCACCGAGCACCGGAACACCCTCCCGGGGACAGGGCACCGGCACCGGGACGCCTGCCCGGGGACAGGGCACCGGCACCGGGCACCGGGACACCTGCCCGGGGACAGGGCACCGAGCACCGCGCACCGGAACACCCTCCCGGGGACAGGGCACCGCGCACCGGAACACCCTCCCGGGGACAGGGCACCGGCACCGGGACGCCTGCCCGGGGACAGGGCACCGGCACCGGGACACCTGCCCGGGGACAGGGCACCGGCACCGGGCACCGGGACGCCTGCCCGGGGACAGGGCACCGGGCACCGCGCACCGGGACACCTGCCCGGGGACAGGGCACCGGCACCGGGACGCCTGCCCGGGGACAGGGCACCGGCACCGGGACACCTGCCCGAGGACAGGGCACCGGGACACCTGCCCGTGGACAGGGCACCGGGCACCGGGACACCTGCCCGGGGACAGGGCACCGGCACCGGGCACCGGGACGCCTGCCCGGGGACAGGGCACCGGCACCGGGCACCGGGACGCCTGCCCGGGGACAGGGCACCGGGACACCTGCCCGGGGACAGGGCACCGGCACCGGGCACCGGGACACCTGCCCGGGGACAGGGCACCGGGCACCGCGCACCGGGACACCTGCCCGGGGACAGGGCACTGGGCACCGGGGACGGGGCACCAGTACCCGGTACAGGGAACTGGGCACCGGGCGAGGGCCCCAGCCCCAGGAGCAGGCTCTGGGGTCAAGGCCCCGGCACTGGGTGCTGGTGCAGGTGAGCGGGGACGGCGCCAGGCCCGGGGAGTGGCCTCCCAGCTGCGGGCACCAGTACGTCGCTGGGCAGGTACCACGTATTGGGCAGGAGGCGCCGGGCACCAGTCGCCGCACACCAGTCACTGGTGTTGGGAGCACTGGGCACCTGGCACTGGGTACCAGTTAGCTGGTGTTGGGTACTGGAACCATGTACCAGGTACCGAGCATCAGGTCAGTGCACTGGCACCAGACATCAGGCACCACGGGCCAGGGCACAGGGCACCGGGTCCCAGTCCCTCCCAGTGCTCCCCCTCCCAGAGCTGATGCCGGGACATCCTGCCTTGGCTCGGCTGCGGCTGGCTGGAAACCTGGCAGAGGAACCAGCAACCCCAGGGGCTGCGTCCCTGTCCCCGTCCCCATCCTACGCCAAGGGGTCACAGCCCCTTCCCAGGGTGTCCCCAGCCCCAGGCCGCTGCTTTCAGAGGCAGCGAGTGCCAGCGGAAGGCAGGGGAGGACGCTGGCACAGGCGGCCGGGGCAACGTGCAGCGCTTCTGTTCCTGGCCATGAAAGGGGCCGGGGGGGTCTTGGCTGGCAGCGGCTGTTCCCCACGGCGAGCAGCTGGCAGAGGCTCAGCCATCCCCAAATTTTAGCCTCCTGGTCCAGCCACCCACCAGGGCCACGTCGTCTCTCCAAAACACACCCCATGCTGGGGGGCAGCAAGGCCACCCGCACCCCCAGAGCATCCCTCTCATGGGTGGCTCCTCCCTGCCTCAGTTTCCCCACCCATAAAACAAAGCCTGTCATAATTTCCCAGCAGGGAAAGCCGGCTCTAGCCCTACTCAGATTCCCACAGAGGCTGGGTGGCTCCACAGGGACCGTCTCAGCCTTGTCCCCAACCTTGTCACCACCTTGGGCCTTGTCCCTCACCACGTCACAGGGCCAGGCTGCGGCCAGGTGACTTCACATTCCCATTATTCCCATAAATAACAGACGGAGGCTCAACGCAGTGTGGGGGAGCTCCAGCAGCCACCTGGCCCCGGCCATCTGGGGTGACCGGGCAGCCTGGCAGCCCTTCCCCAACCACTGCCGGCCAAAGGGCTGAGGCAGCGCTGCAGGCAGGGGCAGGCAGGTGAGGGGGGCTGTTTGCATCTCTAATCCCCGCAGGGAGTGCTTTCCTCGGAGATTACCAGGGATTACTGGCTCGGGTGCCCCAGGAGCTCAGCCCCGTCTCTCCCTGCCCTTCAAGGAGCAGCGCTGAGTCCCACGGCGGGCAGGAGGGCAGGCTGAGCACTGCTGTGATGAGCTAGGTGTTCTCAACCATGCTGGCAGGCACAGCCTGGAGTAGCCTCCGGCTTGCCATGGTCTCGTTCCAGTAGCCCAGTGCCCATTGGGGCTGGCAAACTGCAGCCCAGGCTTTAACTAGAGCATTAAAAGCTGAAGGGATCAGCTGTAGATGCAAGGGGCTGCATGTTTCTTGGCCAGGGGATGACGCAAGGGGAGCCAGGGTGACGCCGAGGGAGCCTGGCGCTGCTCGAGAGGTCCCCGAGGTCCCTGAGGCACCCCCTCTCCCTTGGCCCGGCTGGCAGCAGCGTTATCAGGGCACAGCCCAGCACGGCCCGGCGGGGCTGGGAAGCCGCTGTGATCCGCTACTGGGGACCAGAGCTCTATAATTACCAGGGGAGGCTGAGTTATTTTGGGAAGTGGCTATGCAGCTGCCAAAGCTTTTATTCCTCCAAACCAAAACAAGATGGGAAGAGCCCAGCCCAGGATGCTGCATCCGGCGGGCACAGGGAGGTTAACCCCTTTGCCTCCTCACTGCCTGCACCCGGGGGACTGCCTGCTCCCCCCTGTCTGCACCCAACATTGCCCCAGCATCAGGGCTGGGTGTCAGGGGTTTGGGTTGCACTGGGGGGTGGATTTAAATAAGGGGTTCGGGGGAGGAAGATTTGTGGTTGCAGAGGCCAGAGGGTGTCTGCCAGGCACGAGATGGGACTGGGGGGTCAGCCCCGACCTTGGCTGCTGGCAGGTTCAGAGGCCACATATTCGGATGCTTTTCTGCATCCACCGTGAGAACCACTATTTTTAGCTCTTTCTGTTGCAACGGGTCCAGTTTTTGGGCCTTCCCAGCACAGAGGCTGGGGTGAGGAATGCCAGGCAGAGCGGAGCACCTCGCCACTGCTCCAAATAAAATGTCCCAGAGGACAAAGCCCCAAAGAGCCCCAAGAGCCACCCTGAATGGTGGGCAGAGGTGACAGCCGGGCAGGGAGACTGCGCTTTCCAGTTTCTGAAGAAGCCAAACAGTCTCCAAGCTGCAGATAAACTAACTTCCCAGCTCGGAGAGGATGACCCACATCATGCACCCTAGAGTCCCCCACCCCGAGATCTGCCCAGACATCCTGAGGATGAGGTCCAGGTGGGCTGAGGGTCTGTGCTCAGGGTGGCACCCCAAAAAACTGGGGTTTGATTCCTGCCTTTTGCCTTCTTTCCCTTGATCTGAGCCTGGAAGGTCTGCCTGTGCCTGGGTCGCTCCCTGTAGGGCAACCAATAGCCCCCAAACACATGTTCTGGGGTGCCCCAAATTCTAAATCCACATGCCAGGGTCTCCCAGCCCCCAAAGCCATGTAGCAGGGTCATCCCATCCTTGCTCCAGGCCCCCCAGGCTGTCTCTCTCCAGGCAGCTCCAGTCCCTGATCAGGGTAGGGGGGACCTGGGAGCTGTCAGGGGCCATGTTCCCCTGTGCCAGCGCCAGCCCCTCGGAGGGGGACAGGTCAGCTCCATGGGATGGTGGCACAGCAGTGGGGACAGTCACAGCCATCCAAACCCACAAGCCCAAGAGGTCCCACCCTTAGGCCAGGCCACACAGGCCTCCTGCCTGCCCCACCACACCCCAGCTGAGCCCTCCCACAACTCATCACATGTCACCAGCCCCAGCAAATCTTTTGCAAAAGATTCACCAGCCAGTGCTGCCCATCTCCAGTTCCAGACTGGGGAACCTGGTGGCACTGGGGAATTGGGAGCTCCCCAGTGTCACCCAGAGCTCCCACCCCACAGCCCCAGCCCATCACTTACTTCCTCCTCTGGAGCCGCGACCAGGAAGGGGTTTGCATTGGAGCCGGTGGAGGACGGCAGCAGGACTGAGGAGAAACAAATTTTCTCATCAGAAGCAGCTGAGGTTTTCCAGGGCCGCCCCGCTAAGCCCTGGCTGTGTCTCCTCCCACCCAGGACCACCAGCTGGGTCAGGGAGGGGACCCGCACGTCCCCAGTTGGCAGAGAGGGGCAGGGACAGGTGTGTGATCCGGGAAGGCAGCAATACTGCAGCGAAGCATGGGAGAGCCATAGCCCCAGTGCTGTGTTTAAAGATGCTGTGTTTACGTAGACCCTACAAAAACCACTGGCAAGCGAGGCGACAATGTGGGGCCCACTGGATTCCCCTGCATGGCTTTGCTCAGCCACAGGACATTGGCATGCCTTGCATCACCCCGTTTGTGGGGAGACAGGGAGCTGGAGCAATGGCCCCTTCTTCCCATCCCCACACCCAGCACCCCCGTCCCACACACTCCGGCAAGAGGGGAAACTGAGGCAGGCAGGTATCGACCTGCCAGCATTGGCCTCGGCACCCTGCATGGATTTCTGGGGTCTGGATTCACCCTGTGGAGCCACAAGGTCCCAGTGACCTGGCAACATGTGGGACACAAGGAGGTGGATCCTGTCCCAGCCCAGGCTGCTGGGGGGGGAACACGGGGCTGTGACAGTGACACCTCTCTGCCCAAATCACCGAAGGAGGCCTTGAGCTGCTCCTGGGCTGTGTGAAGTCCCCAGTCTTGAGCTGGAAGGATGGATGCTGCATCCAGGGGACAAAGAGTGGCTCTGGCGACAGCGCCAACCATGACAGACCCTGCAGAACCAGGCACTGGGGGTAGGACAGGAGAGATCTCAGGACATCTCTAGTCCAGGCTCTGGCTCAAGGAAGGGATGGGCAGAGCCACAGAAACACTGGTGAAAAGGGCTCCAGAGGTCCCCGCTCCCACCAGAAGACCCTCCAGTGTGGGCAAGCCTTCCTGCGGCTGAGGATGGGGACCGGTCCCCGCATCCCTCTGGAGCTCCATTTCCTGGCCAGACCCCAGTGACCCCTTTCCAGTTCCCCATGTCCCTGTGGAGCTGGGCACCCTGGTGGGATCCCAGCAACCCTTCTCCAGCTCCAGACATCCCTATGGAGCTGTGTGCCCCAGCCACACCCCATCCCAGCCACCTCCTCTCTTTGCCCATTTCAAGCCTGGCGAGGACCCCGCTGCCTGTTACTCTGCCTGGAGGCAGCTGCTGTCCCCGGGGCAGGGTCCCTGCAGCACCAGTGCTCACCCTGCTGAGATGCTGGGGGAAGCTGTGTTCTCCTTCCCACCCGATCCCCCAAACTTACCCATGAATGTGATAAACCTCGTGACATGTCCCCATCATCACAGCCAGAGCTGGAGCTCTCGGTCTGGGCCTCGTGGACAGTGGGGGAGGCTCTGCTGAGCCGCACCAGCTTGGCCATGTCCTTGCTGGAGCCACCACTGCCTTTGGCCACCACCTTGGTGGCACTTGGCTGCTGGCCTGCCCGTGGGGATGTGGGACATGGGGACATCTGTCTCCTCTCCTGCAGCAAGGGCCACCATGCTGAGCTGGGGCTGAGCTTGGGCAGAGCCCTGCCAGGGATGTCCCTGGGAACCACCTCAGGTGGGGACAGAGCAGGCCCCTGGAGGGGACAGGGGGCATGGGGGGCAGCTCTCGGTGGCCTACAGCTTGGTCTGGGTGTCCTTCTCCCTCCTGGGAGGTGACAGCCGGGGGGGACAGCCAGGTGCTGGGAGTGGGGCTGCTGAGCCCCTCACGCTGGTGTCAGGCCTCGCTGAGGGGGGCTGCAGGGGCGAGGAGCCCTGCCAGGCTGCCACTGGCTGGACAGGGGGCTAGTGAGGGGCCGGGTGCCGCACACGCCGGTAGCCGGATTCGGGCAGAGGGTGTGCACATCTCAGGGGGTTTTGGGCAGGTGACAGCTGCGGTGTGGGGCCACCCGGGCTGTGCCGGGGCCACACCCCTGTCTGATGGCTCCCAGATGGTGGGATGAGCCACTGGTCACAGGGGTGACAGAGTGGCCACCACTTTTGCCCTGTCACAGCCAGCTGCTGGCTCTCCCCCTGCCTGGCCCGGTGGCAGTGGCCACACCAGGCACATCTCTCTCTACAGCTCCATCCAGCTGGGCAAAGGGCTGGCGGGGGGTTGAGGGTTCTGTGGGGACTGGGGGCTCCCGCTGCTGGCTGGGGCCTCCCTGGGGTCCTGCTCTTCCGTGGTGGCAGGGGTTGATGACCATGGTGTTTCTCAGGGGTGGTGGCTGCAGCAGGTTCCCCCCACCACGCTGATGTTCCTGGGGAGCGATGGTGTCCTGCTCCCAGAGCAAAGAACTGTTGTGCTGCGATGGCACCACGACACTGGCAGAGTGTTTGTCCCTGTCCCTTCACCGGGGTGAGGTGGGACAGGCAGTCAGACGAAGGAGCCACTCTGGGGGAAGGGGAATGGAGCCACCAGCACCTCCCCAACTCCCCCTGGTCCTTCCCACACCAAGGCTGAGCATCCCGGGGGCAATAAACTGTGAAGTTTTCCTGGCAGGGGGCGTCCAGCCTAGATCCTGGGACCCCTTTGGGCTGTGCTGTCTCCTCCCCTCCTCACCCAGCTGCAGCATGCCTGGGGACATCCTCAGGGACATCCCCTGGTCCCTTCCCCATCACCCCCCCCCCCCCCCGTGAGCTCCTTGGGGTCCAGGTTTTCTCTAGCCAAGGCTCAAACTTCCCCCCGAGGATGGAGATCCCCCACCTCGGGGACCTTCATTTGGGTTAGGAAGGTGATGAGGACAGGACAGCATGGGACGGCCATGGGCCACCACAGCATGGGGCACAGGTCACCTCGCTGGTCCCTGGGGCTTGTTTGACACTGAAGGCAAAGCTGCTCCACGGCGCAGAGGGTTCTGCAGCTCCGTAACCCGCCTGTCACCACCGTGGGCTCTGCCATTGTGTGTGGTGACAGTGGGCACAACCAGGCAGGGAATGGCCACGGGACTTGGGGGGGGGGCCCGGCTAGGCAGCGCAGACAGAGAAGCGCATCAGCCCCAGGGCTGGGGAGGGGACCCACGATGGGGTGGAAACAGCACCAAGTGGGCAACAGCGCTGCCACCGCGGGGGTGACCAAGCCGGAGGATGCCACCAAGGCTGGTACCACCGCACCACCCTGAGCAGAGGGACCGTCCCCTCCTGCATCAGTTTCCCCAAGAGCTCCCAGCCCCCCCAGGGGAGGCGAGCGATTCCCAAGCAGGCCGGGCAGCGAGCAGGGAAGGATTTATTGACTCACGGCTCGGGGTACATCACAGTTTGAGCTCCCTTCCCGCCTCCAGAGAGGACATCGCCTTGGACTTCCCGGGCAAAAGTGCGCGGAGAGGCTTCACAGTTTCATCCCTTTGGGAAAGCAGAACCGAGGCAGTGACAAATGGCAAACGCTACATTGTATGAAAAAATAATACAAACTCTTCTCTTTAAATATCTTACAGAAAAATGAACCTGAATAAAGAGCATGAAAAGCACCGCGTGGCGCAAACCCCCCCAACCACCCCTAGTCAAGGGGACCAAGACGAGCCGCATCCCCGCATCCCCCTGGACCACCCGTTATCGTGTCCCCAGGGATGTGCAGTCACAGGACACGGGCAGCAGGGACGTGGGGGGGGCAGGGACCACTATGTGCCTGTCCCCACGCCATGGGGGTGTCACCCCCCCCTCCACGGACCCTTCACTCGGCCAGGGGTGCTGGCAGCCCCCTGAGCCCAGGCTGCCGGCAGAAGCAGCGTGAGAGGGTCCAGCTGAGGACGAGGGCGTTGCTACGAGGCTGCCCCTGGGACTCACGCTCCCCTAGGGGGGGTGGGGGGCAGTGCACCCCCCCCACCCCCCCAAAAGGAGCCAGGGTGTCCCTCCTGTGTTGCAGTGCAAGTTCACGGAAAGCCAAGGCACCGCCGCGAGGCCGCGGCTCTGTACGGGGGAGCCCACGGGGCTCGTGCGGGTGCGGCGGCTGCGCAGCCCCCGGGCGTGCAAAGGCGAAGCGAGCCGGGGTGGTGGGGGGACGGGGGGACATGGGGACACGAGGACTGTCCCCGCGGTGTGGCCGGCTGGGCTTGTCCTGGGGGTAAGAGCTACGGCGTAGAGGGGGGGAGGATTCACAGGGGCCGTGCAGCCTCAGGGAGAGCCAGCTCCCAGGGACAGTGCAGGCAGCAGTGCGGGCAGCAGCGTGGGCAGCCCGTGCAGGGACAGGGTGGGGGGACTCATCCGGGGAGCCCCAGGGATCCAGCCCCGGGTGTGGTGGCAGCTGGAGAAGATGCTGGCGGCGGGTGCAGCTCCTTCTCCTGCGGCTTCAGAAGGGGTGAGGTGGTGGAATAGGGGGGGAGGGGGGGTGTGTCTATCGGGGGGGCGCGGGCAGCCCGCCCTCCGCCCGCCGGTGCGTCTCCCCGAAGGTTCGGTCCAGTTGCTCCAGTTGGGAGCTCAGCGGCAGGTGGATCTCCAGGTGCATGCGGAGGGTTTCCAGCCACTGCTCCAGCTTGCTGAAGGACGGCCTGAGCGAGAAGGGGGGACACATGGCAGCTCTGCTGGCACCATGTCATTCCCCCCCCAATCCCCCCACCAGCACCCTGGGAAGGAAGGGGAGGGGTGGTCCCAACAACTCACCGCTTCTCAGGGTCCAGGTCGCAGCAGCAGACAGCGATGGGGAAGAAGCTGGGGGGGCAGGTGGGGGGGCAGTAGCGGTCCAGGAAGCCCCTGACGTTGAGGCCGAAGTCGGTGGTGCGGGGCAGGTAGTCGGGGTCGGCACTCACCCGGCCGATGATCTGGGGGAGAGTGGGAGGGATGTGCAGGCTCAGCCCCAAAGGAGCCCCCCAACCTCAAGAGGGGACCCCAAACACAATGAGGACCCCAACCCCAAGGGGGAGACCCCAACCCCAACAGTACTTGCCTCGCACAGGACAATGCCAAAGGAGAAGATGTCCACCTTCTCATCATAGCTCCTCCCTGTGGGGACAGATGGCTCAGGCCATGTCACACACCCTGTTCCTGCCCCACCAAGTGTCCCCTGCCTGGGGGCAGAGCCCTGGCTGGCCACATCCCCCCTCCCAGCACCACAGCCAGGCTCACCATTGATCATCTCCGGGGCCATCCAGTATGGGTTCCCCACCACCGTGTACCGCTTCTTGCGGTCTGGTTTCTTCAGGTTCTTGAGATGTTCAGGCTGGTTCTTCTCATCCACCATCAGCCGTGCCAGCCCAAAATCAGCCACCACCACGCTCTTGTTCTGGGTGGATGGAGAGGGGTGAGGCACGGGGGGAGCCTCGCAGGGGGCTGGGAACCCACTCAGGCTGGGGGAGAACACCACTGAGGTGGGACTCACCTCCCGCACAAGGCAGTTGTGAGAGTTGAGGTCACGGTGGATGATGTTCATGGAGTGGAGGTAGGCCTGGGGGAAGGATGGGCTGAGCACAGGGGGCACCCCCACCCCACAGTCCCCCACCCACCAGCACCCAGAATCACAGAATCATCTTGGCTGGAGGAACATCCTCCAGCCCAACCACGAACCTCGCCCTGACCGTTCCCAACTCCACCAGATCCCTCAGCGCTGGGTCAGCCCGACTCTTCAACCCCTCCAGGGATCCCGGGGACTCCCCCCCTGCCCTGGGCAGCCCATTCCAACGCCCAACAGCCCCTTCTGCACAGAAATCCTTCCTCAGAGCCAGCCTGACCCTGCCCTGGGCAGCTTGAGGCCATTCCCTCGGGGCCTGGCGCTGGCTCCTTGGCTCCAGAGACTCATCCCCCCTCTCTGCCCCCTCCTGGCAGGGAGTTGCAGAGGGCCAGGAGGTCTCTGCTCAGCCTCCTCTTCTCCAGACTGAACCCCCCCAGTTCCCCCAGCCGCTCCCCAGCAGACCTGTGCTCCAGACCCTGCCCCAGCTCCGTTGCCCTTCTCTGGCCACGCTCGAGTCATTCAATGGCCTTTTTGGGGTGAGGGGCCCAAAACTGAACCCACTCATCGAGGGGCGGCCTCACCAGTGCCGAGCCCAGGGCTCAGATCCCTTCTCTGTCCATCCAACCCATCCCACCCATCCATCCCCTGGTGGCACCCACCATGCCAGCGGCGATGTCCTTGGCGAAGCTGACCCGCTGGCTCCAGGGGTAGTGGCTGTCCTGAGGCAGGAGGGGGGATTCGCCAGAGAAGAGAAAAGAGAGGGGTGCCCCTGCCCCACCACGGCAGTGTGGTGGTGAGGGGCCGACCTGCCCCCCAGTGCTCACCATGCTCTTGATGAGGCTCCTCAAGGTGCCCCCCTTGATGTACTCCGTGATGAAGTTGAGCCTCTTCTCTTTGTACAGCACCCCGATGAACTTCAGCACGTTGGGGTGCTCCAGGCAGCGCATCACCTTCACCTGCAGGACCCCCCCCGTGCCTGTGACACCCCCAGGCACTCAGCACCCACCCGGACAGACCTGCTGCTCACGTATTCTCCATCGAACAGGCAGGGATGCCTGCACCCCGTGGTGCCTGGCCACCCCCCACTCCAAGCGTCGTGCCCGGCATCCCACATCAGGCTGGGGGACAGGATTGGACAGCCCCACCCCTCGTTTCCCCCTCCCCCCCCCAAACCAGGGAGATTAAAGAAAATGGACACTCACCTCTTTGAGGAAGGTCCTCTGCGTCTCCTCATCGAAGCGGATCAGCTCCTTCATGACCATCACCTCGCCCGTCTCCCGATGCGTCACCTGGCAGGAGCGCAGGGACTGAGCCACCATCTCCCCGCTACCACCCCACCCCCGGGAAGACAACACCGCCCCCTCCATCCCAGAGAGCTGAAACCCCGACGCTCTTGACACCTGTGACTCCCAGCCCCACCTTGATGGCCTGGCCGAAGCAGCCCTTGCCCAGCACCTCGCCGTGGATCAGGTCGGAGGGGCGGAAGATGCGATGGGCGCGGGAGACGACACGCAACGACTCGGAGCGACCGATGTCCTTGCGCTGGGATGCGGGTGAGCCCACCGAGCCGGAGCCCGGAGACTTGTCCGTGCTGCAGCTCCTCCTGCGGGACAGACAGACAGACAGACAGAGGGTCAAGCCCAAGGAGGGACCCTGATGGGAGAGGCAGGTGAGCTGGTGGCCTTACGTGACAGTCCGCTGGCGCATGGTGCCAGGGTCCCCGCAGGGCGGGGGGGCCGGGGAGCACAGGGGGCTGCACGGGGCGGGTAGAGGGCTGGAGGCAAGCCCTGACTCGCGGGCAAGGGGCTCGTGGGGGTCGTGCTCAATGGTCAGCTGGAGCAGGCGGCTGGTCTCCTGGATCAGCAGGTCGATCTGGGGCAGAAAATGATGGTAGGGGTGGTTTGGGGGGCAACCCAAGCAGGGGGGCTGGCTTGGGGTTACCCCAGGGGGAGCGTACCTCATCCAGGGGGACGTGGCCGATGGGGGTGCCGTTGATCTCCAGGATGCGGTCGCCCACATGGATGGAGTTCTTCATGTCGGGGCTGATGCAGTCTGGATCCACCCTGCAGGGCCGGCAGGCAGCGGGGGTCAGCACCCCAGCCCTGGCACTGTCACGGGTGGGGATGTGCTGGGGCACCGCCCACGAGCCAGCCCCAGCCAATGGGGACAGGCTGTCACGTCACCCACGCATCACCTCTGAGATGGGGACATGCCGTCACGGTACCCACGAGTCACCCCCCAGTGAGATGGTGACGTGCAGGCGAGCTGCCCATGAGCCACCCCTGCTAGACAGGGACACGCACGCTGCCCACGGGCCACCCTACCAGCTGGGGACACGTGGGTGAGCTGCCCACGGGTGACCCCCGCTAGCTGGGGACAGGCAGGTGAGCTGCCCACGAGTCACTCCTGTTGGATGGGGACACCCTTGCCTGACGGGGACATGCTGTCATGGTACCCACAAGTCACCCCTCTGGGAAGGCGACACGCAGTCACAGGAGCCACGAGTTACCCTGCTCGATGGAGACACGCAGGCATGTTGCCCACGAGTCACTCCTGGATGGGGACATGCTGGCACAGTAGCACAAGCCACCCCGTGCAGATGGGGACACGCCAGCACGTACCCACAGCCCACCCTGGCAGATAAGGCAACACCAGCACATCACCCCCAAGCCACCCCAATGGCTGGGGACAGTCCCCACTGACATGCCACCACTGTCCCTACCGGCCACCCCTTGCCACACGGGCCCAACCTCTCGCCCTCCCACCACAAAAAGTCTCTGTGGGGTGGATCCCACCAGCAGAAAGGGGTGTGGGATGCCCCCAGTCCCAGGGAGAGGGGCCACGGACGCACTCTCGGACGCGGACGGTGCAGGGGTGCTCGGTGCCGCAGCCCTGGTCGATGGAGACGGAGAAGCCGCGCTTGCCGTCAGAGCAGGCGGGGATGGAGACGAGCGTGACAGTGTGCGGGATGCGGGAAGCCGGAGAATCTGGCAGGATCTGCTCGATGACCGGTGTCACCACCATCTGGTAGTAGCAGTGCCCGCTGCAGGGCCGAGAGGAGGCAGGTGGGTGGGGGGTGCCAGGGGACACACGTGTGTGTGTGTGTGTGTGTGTCCCCCACCCCGCTGGGACGTACCAGTAGAGCTTGGAGCGCTCCACCAGCGCGTAGGTGTCCCCGTCCCCGATGAACGTGCGGCAGTTGAGGCAGCTGAAGCACTCGGGGTGGTATTTCTGCTCCCCAGCCACCTGCGGGCAGATGCCATCAGCCCCGGGGATCCAAGTGTCAGGGGCACCGGGTGTGGGTGCTGGGAGCACCCATGGGTGCCCCAGGGCCAAAGGAAGGGCAGGGTGAGCCATGGCATGGGGGAGGACGGTCATGCCACCGGGCTGGGGATGGCTGCAGGGACATCTCCCCATCGCCCTGAGCCTCCCCCCGGTATCCCCCAGCCCCAACACAGGGGCAAGACCCCTAAAATGCAGAGGACCCCCCTGCCACCCCCCGAGAGCTCAGCCTGTGCTGGGGGTCTGCAACACCTGCCCACCTCACCCCCTTTCCAGGGAGCTCAGCCCCCAGGACCCCCCCCCAGCACTCACCATGACCAGCCCCTTGGTGATCTGCTCGGAGCAGCCGTGGCAGAGCTCCCCGAAACGCGCCCAGTAATCCTTCTTGCAGTAGAGGCGCCCATCCTTCTCGTAGTACTGGTGGGACAGGGAGGCCCCACACTCACAGCACCTGCAGCAGGGGACGGGGACCTGCTTGTCACCCTGTCCCCATCGTCACCCCAGGGTGCAGCCAGTGCCCGGCCACCCCTCAATTCTCCGGGCAAGCTGCTTCCCCTGTTTCCTACCCTCCTGCAGGGCCCCCGCATCCACGTGTCACCACCTCCAGGGTGGCAGCAAGTGGCTCCGGGGGTGCCAGCGCGGGCTGGTGGCGTGGGGACGGGTGGGGCAGGGATAGGCATGGGGAGGGAGGTGCCACGGCCATGCCAGCCCGGGCACGGACACCCAGAGGGACGTGCTGGCCCAGTGACGGATGTGCCACCCTGGCACGGACAGACAGAGGGACACGCCAGCGCGGTCCCAGACAAAGAGGGACGCGCCACCCTGGTGACGGCTGTGCCAGCTTTGGGGGTGCAACACCCTGTGTGCTGCGAACAGGGTGCAGGGGGAGGCACTGCAGTGTGGGGTGCAGGGAGCTGCGCCGGGACTGAGACGGGGGGGCGCAGGGGATTGGGGGGCGCAGGGGGATATGGGGGGCGCAGGGGGATATGGGGGGGCGCAGGGGGATATGGGGGGGCGCAGGGGGTGCAGCAGGGTCTGTGAATTTTGGGGGTGCACAGGCAGGTGCTGGGTGATGGGATGCCGCAGGGGGTGCCGCAGCCCGCCCCCAGCCGTGGGCACGCGGGTGGAACACCGACCAGGCGTGACGTCACGGCGCGGAATTTCCCCACCCCATGACGTCACCGCGCGAGGACTCCGCCGCCCCGATTGCACCGCCCGAAGCCACCCTCGGGGGGGGGGGGGGGGGGGGGGCGGTGGCCAATGGAGGGGCGGCCCCGCCCCCTTAACCCCTGCCTGCCCACGGCGCCTCGACGGGGCGGGCGCATCGCCCCTCCTCCCACGCGTGACGGGGCTGGGGCGCACGGCGGCGCGCGGGGCGGGAGGGGCAGAAGGGCTTCGCGCGGCGAGCCCCGGGCCGCCGGAAGTCCGTCTCCGGGGGGGGGCCCGGATCCAGCGGCGGCCCCCGCAGTGGTTTTACTGGGACCGACGGCCCAGGGCGTGGGGAGCCGAGCTGGGGGGGACACACAGACAGACACAGGCAGAGCACCCCGGGGGTGCGGGGGGTGCAGAGCCCGGCCCAACCCACTCCCACTCACTTGGCTCCGGCGCTCAGGACGTGGCTCTTCCTCAGCACCGCCGCCAGCATCCTCCCCGGGACTGGGGGGACCGCCTGGGTCCCCCGTCGCTCTCGGCACCCCAAGTCCCACAGGTCACCCACCAGGTCCCAGCTACCCCTTGAGCCCCCTGCCCCGGGACGTTCCTCCTCCTCCTCGGCGGCTCCCACCGCTCAGGCGGCCGGGAGGGCGCGAGTGAAAGAGGAAACAGGGAGGGTGGGAGGGAGCCGGGTGACATCAGCCCCGCGCGCCCCGTCACTGTCACTGGGCAGGAAGGGACAGCGGGGTACAGGCAGCAGAGCCCTGCGCCAGGCTCAGCATCACCGGGTGAGCCCTGCCGGCACCCCGCTGCCTGCACCGCCCCACGGGCACCCAGACCCGCAGCCACGCTCCCGTGAGCATCCAGGTGCGTGTGACTGCCACGCCGTGGTTGGAACGGGGCGGGGGGGTCTGCTGTCCCCGCGGAGCATCCCCGCGTCCCCGATGCCACCCCTGCCGGACCGCGGGCTCCTACCGGAAGCAGTCGGCGTGCCAGTCTGCGCCCAGCGCCTGCAGGTACTGCCCATCGTAGATGCCCTGCCTGCAGCTCGCACACACCGGCAGGTCGGTCCCTGGACGGAGGCAGGGGACACAAGGGGGACAGGGTTGTCACCCTGCCAGCCAGCCCCAGCACCCCCGCAGCAGCACCCTCTGTCCCGGCTGATGAATTCCACACACCCCCCTCCTGCCAGCTCCCACTCATCGATCCCGTAACGGGGACAAGGTCGCGGTGTTAGTGTCCCCAGGGTTGGGGACAGGGCAGGGGCTCAGCGCAGCGGTGCCAGCCGGGGCCCACGTTGCGCCAGGCCACCTCCAGAGGCCCTGTCCCCCGGGAAAACTGCCCTGACCGTGTCTGCCCATGTCACCGGGGGGGGTGCTGGATGGACACAGGGAGGCTGGGGTGTATGGGGGGGGGGGGTGCAAGGGGGTAGCATTGGGGACCCACGGGTGTCCCATGGGAGGTGCTGGAAGGGGTGCAGGGTTCAGCCAGCACAGGGGTGATGGCAAGGGGGGGAGCTGAGGACACAGCAGGGTGCTGAGCAGCAGGACGGATGTTTGGGGTGCACAGAGATGTGGGGGATGGCGGGGGGGCAGGCGCTTGCAGCTGGGGGGGCAGGAGGGGAGGGATGGAGGCACACACTGAGCTGCGGGAGGGATGATGGAGGTGAAGGGGCAGAGCATGCAGGGGGGGTGAAGGGGTGTAGGGAGGGATGCAGGCTGGATTTGAGGTGAAGGGGGAGATTTTGGGGTACAGAGGGATGCAGGCTGGAAAGGGAGTGCAGTGAGGGTTGTGGGGGTATGCAGGCTGGAAGCGGGGTGCAGTGGGGGCTGCAGGGGGGATGTAAGGGTGCAGGATGGGTGCAGGGAGGGATGCAGCGATGCAGGATGGGTGCACAAACTGCGGGGGGGTGAAGGGGTGCATGATGGGGGCAGGGGTGCAGAAGGGATGCAGGTGGGATGAAGGGGGCAGGATGGAAGGGGTGTAAACGAGGAATATTCAGTGGGACATAAAGTATATGGGGGGACACAGAGGGGTGCAGGATGGGTGCTGGGGTGTGCAGGGTGCATGGAGGGGCACAGAGGGGTGCGGGATGGGTACTGGGGGATGCAGGGCGCGTAGGGGAGCACAGAGGGGTGCAGGATGGGTACTGGGGGATGCAGGGCGCGTAGGGGGGCACAGAGGGGTGCGGGACAGGTGCTGGGGGATGCAGCGTGCATGGGCTAACACTGAGGGGTGTCGGATGGGTGCTGGGGTGTGCAGGGTGCATGGAGAGACACAGGGGTGCCGGACGGGTGCTGAGGGATTGAGGGTGTGTGGGGGGACACAGGTGCAGGATGGGTGCAGGGACACAGAAGGTGCTGGGGGATGTGGCGTGGATGGGGCACAGGAGCAGTGCAGCGATACAGGGGGGTGCAGAGTGGGTCGCTGCAGGATGGAAGGGGGTTCGGGCACACGCAGGGGGTGCAAGGGGAAATACGGAGGTGCAGGGGGGGAGGTGAGGGATGCAGGGAGGCTGCAGAGGTACTGGGGGTGCAGGGAGGGATGAGGGGTCTGGGGGGTGCAGTGTGGATGGGAAGGACATTAGGGGTGTGGGGGTGCAGGGAAGGAGGCAGGAGGAGTAGGGGGGCATATTGGGGTGCAGGGAGGGAGGTGCAGGGTGTTTGTCGGGTGCAGGGAGGGACGTAGGCTGGATGTGGGGTGCAGGCTGGATGGGGTGCAGGAGGGGGACATGGGGTGTGCAGGGGGAGATGTGGGAGTGTGGGGGGTGCAGAAGTGGGATGTGGGGGTACGGGGGGATTCAGGCTGGAAGAAGGATGCATGGGGGATGCAGGGGGTGATATGGGCTGGACGAGGGGTGCAGGGGGTATGCTGGCTGGACGTGGGATACAGAGGGGGATGCTGGGGGGTGCAGAGGGGGGTGCAGGGGGTATGCTGGCTGGACGTGGGATACAGAGGGGGATGCTGGGGGGTGCAGAGGGGGATGCAGGGGTGCAGGGGGCCTGCGGGGAGGATGCAGTCTGCATGAGGGGCGCCAGGAGGGATGCGGGGGGGCTGCAGGCTGCCTGAGGGGCATCGCGGGGCCCCAGTGGCGGCGGAAGCGCTGAGTCAGACGGGGAGGGGGGTGGTCCGGGGGAGGAGGGGGGGGTCACGCACCTTCGTCCTCTCCCATAGGCTCGTCCCTCCAGGTGCAGCACAGCAGCATCAACCTCATGCAGCCGCGCTGCCCGGCGCCGCGCCAGGCCAGGCCCTGCCCTCTCTCTCCCTCCTTGCCTCCTCCCTCCCTCGTTCGCCCGCCCCTCGCCCCGGCCCCGGCCCCGGCCCCGGCCCCGGCCCTGCCGCTGCGGCTCCGGCGGGCGGGCGGGGACGGCCGGGCGCGAGCACGGCGCCGGCGCGGCCGCCGGGGCGGGGCGGGGCCGCGGCCGGGGGGCGGGGCGAGGGGCGGGGCGTGGTCGCGAGGGGCGGGGCGGGGCCGAGGGGTGTCTCCGGGGGCGGGGCACGGGAGCCCCAGCAACACCCCCGCTGTCACCTGGGTCACGCCATGGGCACGGGCGGCACCGGGGAGGGGGGGCTTGGATGTCCCCCGCGTCCCCCCGGATCTGTCCTCGGGCTGTCACCAAGGGCCGGGACATGGATGTCCGCCTCACCCCTCAAGTTGTCACCATGGGACAGGGCACAGACTCCCCCCTGGGTCCCGGGATTGTCACCGTGGAACATGGACATCCCAGTCCTCCCCCAGGCTGTCACATTGGGACAGAACATGGATGTCCCCGTCACCCCTGGGGCTGTCACTGTGGGACAGGGCATGGCCACCCCCGAGGGCCCCGGACCGTCCCCTCGCCCACCCGCTGTGTCCCAGGGCTGTGACCACGCAGCGGGGGGCACACGGCACCCCCGCACCAAGGACCCAGCACGTCCCCACGGCACAGGACACGGGGCAGTGCCACCCTGCTGGGCTGGGCCACCCGTCACTGCCACCACCACGGGGCAAGGGGGGGGGACACACGACACGGACATGGGATGGAGCCGGAGTCCTTTAAAAACTTGTCCTTTATTAGTCTGTCGGAAGCGAGTCCCTCTGTATGGGGCGTCCCACCCAGTTATAGCAAAGTGAGTAACATGAAGGGACCGAGCCCCTCCTGCCCGCGGCCCCCCCCCGGCCGAGGGGAGCACGGGGACCGGGGGGGGCCCCCGGGCCGACGGGGACATCCCTCCCCATGCAGGCCCCCGTTGTCGGGACCCCCTTCCCTCCCTCCAATGTGAGGTGCCCCTCATCCTGCCGCCCCCTCCCCGCCACGGGGTCAGCTCTGGGACTTGGGGGGGGGTGACACCCCAAGACCCCCCCCTAAATCCCGCAGGGAGCGATAGCACCAAGGGGGACGGCTGCTCCCCGCAGTTTATTCCGCGCTCCCTGCCGGGACGGAGAGGGCTGGTGGGGGGACAGGCGCTGCCGGAGGCGCGGGGCCCCTCCTGGGAATGTGGGGCCGGGGATGGCCCCGGCATGGTGGAGGGGGGGTGTCCGGGGTTTCGGGGAGGGGGGGGTGTCTCAGCTTTGCTTGGGATTTACATTCTGGACCATGCAGTAGCACCAAAGTTCATGAGGTCATCGGTGACGGTGGCGGTTACTTCCGCTTCCTCCCGCAGTACTTCCCTTGTGCGCAGCCCACGCCGCCTGGGAGGGGGGGATGCACAGGGTGAGCCCCACCTGCACCCCCAGAGCCCCTCGGGGGGTGGCGGGGAGAGGGGCAGGGGGTGCAGGAGCCGGCCCCGGCGAGACGGGGGGTCACCCGGCAGCAGCGCTCACCTCTAAAGCCCAGGGCACCGAGGGCTCCTCCGAAGGTCTTGGGGG
This sequence comes from Athene noctua, assembly GCF_965140245.1. Taxonomy (NCBI): domain Eukaryota; kingdom Metazoa; phylum Chordata; class Aves; order Strigiformes; family Strigidae; genus Athene; species Athene noctua. Next base: position 12,161,627 of record NC_134055.1, read on the forward strand.
GCTTCCCTGCGGGGGAGAGACAGAGCAGGGTGAGTGGGACCCCCACCCCGCTTGGCTGCTGGCTGCAGGGGGGGATATGCCACCCCCCCCAAAGAATAAATGCCCTGCTTGGGGGATGGACACTCACCACCAAATCCCAGCTGGCCGGCGACCCCACCTGAAAGGAGAGTGAAGCCCTCAGCACCCACCGGGCACCCGCACTGCTCTGGTCTGCCCCCCCAGCCGAGCACCCCCCAGCTCAGCCCAGCCCCCTGGGTCCGTCCCCGGGCCGTGGCCATGTCCCCGTGGGCTGTGCGTGTCCCCATGAGCCGGGCAGGCACCGAGAGGTGCCCCGGGTGCGTGCCAAGGTGCGGAGCTGCGGATGGTACCTGGAAATATCGGTGACACACCAAAGCCAGGAACTCCAGCCCCTGAGGAAAAAGCAAGAGCCGGTGACAGCCTGTGACAGCAGTGCCACCCCAACCCTGCCTGGCTGGGGACACCCTGACTGGGGACCCTTGCTCACTGCAGGGACAGGAACTGCTGCAAACCCCCCTGTTGCCACCATGTCACCCGCCTGGATTTGAGGTGCTCTCCCAGGTAGTGGCATGCCCATTGGGGGATGGCAGCAGGGTGGGGACAGCAAGCCAGGCAAGCGTGGCATGCTAGGGGACACAGTCCCACCCCAGCCCCAAACGGCAGCATTCACCTGGCTGCAGCCCCCCAACACCAAAACCTGTGGGATGGGAGAGCCCTGGGGAGGGCGGGGAGTGTGGGGACAGGGATGGGGACAGGGATGGGGGTCACCCCTCCATGCCCCCTGGCTGGAGCAGCCCCTGTTCCTTACCTGGCTTGGGAGGTTTCCCAACAGCTCCTGGGTATAAGATCCCTGTGTCAGAGAGGGGCGTCAGTGTAGCCCCCACTGGGGGTTGCTGCCCCCAGGGCTGCAGCCAGACCCTGCACTCAGCCCAGAGGGTCCCCAGGCAGGGACCTGCATCTCTGCATGTTGGGGACATGGTACAGTACCGTCCACTGTCCCCACGGCACAGGCAGCGCAGGCGCTATGGCCCTCGGTACCTGCTCGGCGATGGCATTCCTTTCCGATCACACCCCGGAGCAGGGCAGGTGGCAGACACAAGATGGGACACAGGGCACAGAGACAGTGTGGGGTGGGACCACGCCGTGGGACCGGGAGGGGACAAAAGTGACCCTGCATCCCATACAAGCCCTCTCCTTGTCGGCACTCTGCCAGCACACCACTGCCACTCTGCTCCCTGCACCCCGGCCCTGCGCAGCCCCGATGCCAGGGGCCAGCATCACTCACCAGCACCGAGCCCACCAACTCCAAGACCACCGAGTCCAAGGCCGCCGACTCCAAGGCCACCTATGATGGGGGTCCCGGGTGAGCACCAGTGGGGACGGGCAGCATCTGATCTGCTCCTCACCCAGCCCCATGTGTGCCCATCCTCCCTCAGGCAGCCCTGCTCCCCCCATGCCCTTGGGGAGCATCCCCCTGCCTGGCAGGATCTGCCTGGGCTCAGCTCCTGCCAGCACCCACCTGGGATGCCGCCAACCCCTGGGACTCCAGCTCCAGGAACGCCTGCCAGAGAGAGACCGTTAATCCCTGTCCCCCCACAGCCTGATACCCCCCAGCCAGTATTTGACCCTGTGGGGTGGCCCCTGCCACCCATCCTGGGTGTCCACAGCACCCGTCTCATAGCACCCAGAGCAAGAAGACCCAGAGGGGGCTCACCCCCAGCATGATGCACTGCTGCAGGCAATGCAGAGCAGGAGAAAAATGTCCCCGAGTTCCAGGGAGGAGGCGCAGGTGGCTCTTCACACCCATGGGTGACAGCACACCACCTCCTATGCCTGGACCACCCTATGCTGGGGCACAGGGGATGTGAAGCAAGGCCAGCACACCGACAGCCACACAGGGGGGGTGCCCAGTGATGGTCCAAGGTGGACCTAGGGCAGGGTGGCAGGGATACGTACCGAATTTGGGAGGTTTAGCACCAGGCTGCACCCCTACTTGGGGGATGCCTGCAAAGTGAATGAGGACACCACAGTTAGGACAGTCACCCCTGCATCTCTCCCCCATGCCACCATTCCCCATCCCACCTGCAGCCCCCCTTGCCACCCCTCCACGTGGCTCGGTTGCTTTAGCATCCCTGGCCACTGCTGTCCCCAAGCACGTCCCCAAGCGGGGTGTGAAGCAGCATGTACCTGCACCGGGGAGGATGCCAGTACCGGGTACCCCCACACCCGGCACCAACCCAGGCACGCCGCCGACACCGGGTGTCACTCCTGGCACTCCGGCAACGCCAGGGACCCCACCTGGCACCCCGACCCCAGCACCTGCGGAGAGAGGGGGTGAGGCAGCGTGGGGGTGATCTCCGTGTGATCCCCATACTCCGTAGGATGATGTGCCCGTCATGGGGTGCCCACCCCTGAAGCCCCCCAGCTCCCCCTGGCCCAGTCTGTGCCACACCAGGGCTCATGGGGACACCCCAGCTGCCCACTGGGTGCACAGGGATGCTGGCCGTGGGCTCAGCCACAAGCAATGGGCTTCTCCAGCCAACTCACCGAATTTGGCTGCCTTCGCTGCTGCTTTTGCTGCTGCAGCTGGACCTCCGACACCTGAGTGGAGACATCAAGATGGGGGTCAGTGTCCCTGGGGGGCAGAGTCCTTCCCTCACATCTTATCTGCATCCCCCAAGGGATGGCCATGAATTGATAGAGACCACCAAGGTTCTCCTCAGGTCTGGCCTGCCCCAGGCCTGCCCCTGCACCAGCCAGGCTGCCACTTCCACCCCGCTTCCTCCTCCTCACCTGGGACACCTCCAATGCCAGGGGCCAGGCCACCCACTCCAGGAGCCAGGCCACCTACGCCAGGAGCAAGGCCACCCACACCGGGAGCTAGACCACCTACACCAGGAGCCAGGCCACCTACACCAGGAGCCAGGCCACCTGCTCCTGCAAGGAGACAGGAAAGGATTGGAACTTCAGCTCAGGAACAGAGGTGGTGGAGGAAGACAGCTGAAAAGGCATGGCAGGGTGGGGCAGGCGGATGGGTGCAGGATGGCTGGGTGGGTGGGGGGAGGGAGGGATGGAGATGGATGGATGGATGGATGGACGGATGGATGGATGGACGGATGGATGGATGGATGGATGGATGGATGGACAGATGGATGCATGGATGCATGGATGCATGGATGGTGAGATGGATGAATGGATGGAGGTGCGGATGGATGGACAGACGAGTGGGCAGATAGATACTGAGGTGGCTGGTTGGCTGGTGGATGTGGATGGGTTGGTAGAAGGGATGAGATGGATGAGAAGGTGTATGGATGGTGAACCTAGGACCCTCCATGCAGACCAACTGTCTGGAGAGCAGCCTGTGACACAGCCAGGACCTCATCCCACACACAGCCCTGCAGAGAGGTCATCCCTCACCCGACCCACCGGGACGCTGTGCAGTGCCAGGCCTCAGCCCCGAAGAAGGGAGCAGCTTAGGGTGGGGAAGTGGCAGGAGACAGGACAGGGGGGATAACCCCAGAGAGATCGCAGCTTACCGAATTTGGCTGCTTTGGCGGCTGCTTTGGCAGCAGCGGCGGCTCCTGGAACTCCGACTCCTGGGGGAGAGGGGGAGCATGAGGGGCAGCGATGGGCCATGGTGGCCACACCAGCACCCCTCAGCCAGCACCGCTGGGGACAGCCCGAGCATCCCTTAGACACCATCTCACCTGGTATGCCTGCGACCCCACCGGGCACCAGACCGGGCACGCCAACACCGGGCACACCAACTCCAGGCACGCCGACACCGGGCACACCGACACCGGGAACGCCAACACCGGGAACACCAACACCAGGCACGCCGACACCGGGCACACCGACTCCGGGCACGCCGACACCGGGCACGCGCCCTGCTCCTGCAGAGGGGTTCAGGGATGTGGCCCAGCAGGCCGGCGCTGTAGACAGGGTCCTGCTGACCTCCCCACCACCCACAGCGCCAGGGGTGCCCATTTGCCAGCATCCCTCCTCCCTCCCTGGGGAAGGAGGATGGTGACTTACCATACGCTGCAGCTTTTGCTGCAGCCTTCGCTGCAGCCGCCGCAGCTCCTGGGCCACCCACTGCAGGGACAGAAGGGAGAGAGTCAGGGGACCAGGGAGGCCATCACCACCCATTGGCTCATGCCAGTCCATCTGCTCACCTCCGACACCGGGCACCACACCAGGAACTCCGGCCACACCGGGCACACCGGGCACACCAGGGACACCAGCAACACCAGGGACGCCAGGAACACCAGGGACACCAGGAACACCAGGAACACCAGGAACACCAGGGACGCCAGGAACACCAGGAACACCGCCAATGCCGGGAACACCGACACCAGCTCCTGCAGGCAAGAAGAGGGGAGAAGTTACACCTCATTGCAGCAACAGTTGAAAGGTAGGATCTCGTCATAGGTCTGCTCCTGTTGTGCCACAGTGAGGAGAGCATCCCATTGCCTTGTCCCAGGAGAGACACACAGTGGTGCAAGGGACTGGTCCCATGTCTCCCAAGAGGCCCCCGTGAGGATGGTGAATCTGCTGTTGTAAAAGAGAGGCTGGGAAGTCACCAGCGCAGGGGACCATGATGATCCTTGTCATCACAGAGGGCTCCAGATGGTCCTCATCACGGGGACAGCAAGCCTTGCAGCCAAACAGGCCATGGAGGAGAAGTAGCTGGTGGTCGCTAGTAGCTGCCTAGAAGGGCTGGGTTCTCTGGGCACTGGCCAGACTGGGAAGCAGCCCAGGGCAGTGACAGCCTTGACCTGCTGACACTCTTTAGTGCCACGTGGACAAGCATCAGGTCACTTCTGGAAGGGCTGAGTGCCAGAGTTGTCCTCATGGCCCCCTGTTTGGCAGATGCCTGGCACCCCAGCAGAGCACACACCCATTAACTTGTCACTGCCAAGCTTCTCCCTAAATCCCACCCTCCCCTGGGCACGTGGTGGGAGTTTTTACTACATGATGCAGATGAAAATGGAAAAAGTGTCCAGCAACAGTTTAGCCCTCAAAGGAAAGCTGCCATCGAGCGTGGCTGCTCCCAGGGGACTCCCAGCACTTTGCAGTGATAATGCAGAAGGTCCTGGGACCTGGCCATGTACCCTCTGACACTGTCTTTTGCAGCAGCACAGGTATCCCCCAGCCCTGCATGGAGTCTCGGGGTCACTTCTGCCTGCTCTCTGCTCCCGGACTCCCAGCTTCCCTGCTGCGTGGCCATGTCCCTCAGCCCCTCTGGGCTCCTCTTCACTCGAGCTCCCTTGGGGTGGTTATGCCTGCTGGACACCTGGGTCCTGCTAGACCAAGTCAGATGTACTTGCTGGGTCCCACCAGGCTTTTGGAAGGCAGTGACCCTAGGCAGGGGCCCCTCTGCCAGGGATCTCTGCCCACCCAGGCAGCGAGGTTGAGCCTGCAGGCACCAGACCCTTGATCAGGTCTGCTGTTAGAGAAAACAGATTTGATAGAAAACCCAAGAATTCATATGAGGTCCAAAGACATGAGCTTGGTCTCATCTGTTCACCTCCATGAAGTCTGCAGAAACCGCAGAGGGAGAGAAGGTCCTGCCCTGGGGATGAAGCCAAGCCTGGACGCAGCAGCTGGGAGCCAGGCTGGGCACATCCCTTCCCCGTAAGGAGCCATCGGGAGTGATCCCTGGGAGAGAACTGCCTGCCTGGGGGCACCCCAAGTGCCAGGGGTGGTGAGGGTCAGCAGGGCTCCCCAGGGAGCTGCTGGGGAGTTCCTCACACTGCACAGACGTACCATATTTAGCTGCCTTTGCTGCTGCTGCTGCTGCTGGTGCACCGACTCCTAGGGACAAGGGAGAGAGGGACCCTCAGCCACCAGCACTCACACCCCTCACAGAGCTGAGCACTGGGGACAGGGCTCCTGAGAACAGTCACCTGCCACCCCGGGAACACCTCCAACACCGGGCACCAAGCCGGGGACACCGCCAACGCCGGGCACGAGGCCTGGAACACCTCCAACCCCAGGCAGCACCCCTGGACCTGGAGGAAAGCAGAGCAGTCAGACCAAACACTCCATGTCACTGCGGGGGACATGGTCTCCCCTGGTGTCACCGGAGGCTCTGGGGCACCTGGCTTTGAGGTGGGCTCTCCACACCTCCCAAACCAGACACTCAGGGGACCTGGGACACACTCAGGATTGGGATTCTCAGCTCCCTACACCCAACCCAGGGGTCTGGAGCCCACCCGGCCACCCAGGAGCTTGGGGACCCTCAAGGTCCCTCAGGGCTATGGTTGCAAATCCCATTTCCTCCCAGGGCTGACCTGTTTCCTCTGAAAGCTCCAATGAGCAGCTGTTTGCTACTTGCTCTTCTCCCACAAAACAGCCAACAAGGGGAGCAGCAAAGGTGACATCGGCATCACCAAGCGCACCACCCCACTAATGAATGACGGCTCATTACAGACACCGTCTCCTCAGCCACCCCACCGGAGCCCGGCCCAGCAAAACCACATCTCCTGCGGAGAAACCACGCATGATGGGGATGTACTGCCCTGTGTGGGGCTGCTGCACTGCGAGGTGGCCAGCCAGTCCCCCAGCCACCACCAAAAAACCTCCGTTCTGCAAACCAGGCTTTGCTACACCCAAGCCCAGCTTCCCAGCAGGCTGCTGGAAGCTGCCCCTAAGGAGGTAAAGCCCCTCTGCACCCCTGGGGGCTGGGGGGTTCACACCTTGCAAAGCTGCTGACTCAGCAGAGTGGCTTCCCCTTGCCCTAAGCCCCAGCAGGCAGCAGCTGGAACCGAGGCAGGGGCCCGGGGCTGGGAGAGCACCCCAGGAGATGGGGCAGGGGGCGGTGGAGCAGGCGGTGAAGCCTGGCACCAGTGCATGGCTCTTCTGCGCCCCGAGAGTGAACCCGGCCCCACAGGCAGCTGCCGGATCTGTCCAAGCAGCAGGGCACTAACTCACCGAAAGCTCCTGCCTTTGCCGCTGCCTTCGCTGCTGCCGCTGCCGCTGCCGGCCCTCCAACTGCCAGGGTAAGGGAGAGAGTCAGGGGTGCGGGACAGGGGGAGGCGACCTCCCTGAGCCCCAGGGCCTCGCCCCTCCATCGCCTCACCTCCGGCTCCTGGGACAACGCCGACACCTGGTACCACTCCGCCAACGCCTGGGACGACGCCAGCCCCGGGCAGGACACCAGCTCCTGCCGCAGGGGAGAAGGGGATCGTCAGCTCAGTGATGCAGGGGCACAAACAGCATCCCCCTGGCCTTGGAGGGAGGGAGCAATTGCCCCACTGAGGAGGTGGGTGATGGATGTGCCCATGGCGGGTGACTCACCATATTTTGCTGCTGCTTTCGCTGCCGCCGCCTGTGCTCCAACCCCTGGGGAAGGACATGGGCAGCCACTGAGATCCCAAGGCCATTCCCACCTCAGCTCCCCCATCCCGCAGGGACCCTGGGGACCAGCCCCTCCTGCCAGCATCTGCCCCCTTCTCCTTTGGGAGGTGATGCACCTCTCCAGGATGTCCTTGGGGTGACACTGCCACCCTGAGGCCACCAGACAGCCAGGCAGTGCCCAACATCCCATCCGAGAACCGGCAAGGTGACCGGGGTGCAGGTACCCCTGCCATGCCCGTGCCAGTCCCCCATCCTGGGGCTGCCTGGGAAGGGAGCGTACCTGTCCCGGTGGGGTACCCTGCCTTTCCTGCCCCGATGCCGGCTCCTATCCCGCCGGGCCCAAAGCCTGCAATTACAAACAGAAAGGCAAAACCTTGTCAGGCACTGGGCCTAGGAAGGGGGAAGAGGCAGATGGAGCAGCTCCCTCAGCCCAAAGGATCTCCCCCCACTGGCATCGTGGGATGTGGGGGGGATCCCAAGAGCCAGCTGCCCCCCAGTTGAAGTGCCAGTTCAACTATCCCTGCCTGGAGCTGGCTGCGGCTCAGGATGTGTCCTAGCAGAGAGCCAGCCAACCGACCGCTACCGGTGCCGCGGCACGCCTGCGGATCAACGGCTCCCAGCCCCGCTGCGGGATGCCAGGAGAGCTGGGTTTCTCCCAGCCAAGTCAGCAGGTGTCACAGTAGGACAAGGCACAGGTCCCTCGAGGGAGCACCTCGCCCTGGGAGCAGGACGCCCCTCACACAGCCCCGAGGGTCGGTGGCCATGAGGCCACGGCAGCAGCCGGTGGAGCTGTGAGGAGCTACGACCGCGGAGCGAGGGCTACGAGCACTCACCGTAGGGCAGCTTACCAGTGCTGTAGGGCAATCCATAGCCACCTGGAGAGGAGAGAAGGTGGCGGGTTAGCACCTGGCTGCCGGTGGCTGTGCCCCTTCTGCCCCGCGGTGTAGCCCCTCTCTACCAGCTGGCTGCGTGGCACCAGCCCTCGGGGGTCCTTCCATCGGGATAGTAAATCCTCCAGCATACAACTCCCTGTGATGGAGCCGGCCCGGGAGATGCTCTTCTCCATCACCTTGGGAGCAGCAGCTTCAAAATGAGCCACTCACTCAGCCCCATGTCGAAGGCTGTGGTGCCCAAAGCCAGTTTTGCAGGAGTCTCTCATAACCCCACTTCAGTGGGGGGTCCCCCGGGAGCCCTGCGGCAAGAAATGTACCCAGCTGGCTGCACCACGGCCAGCTCCAAATGCAAGATTTTAATTGGAATCAGGGCTTGGGAGCCTCCACAGGAACATGACCTCGTTAGAAGGGCGGCATGAAGGGATGGGGAGGGATTACGAGTGGGAACGTCGCAGCCAGGGAAATGTCTTCTTGTGAAAGAGCAGGATCCCACCGCTCTGGACGGCACAGGGATGCCCGTGACTCGGTGGGGACCGTGCACTTGGGAGCCAGCAGGACCGAGCTCCTATCACTGCTGGCAGCAGCCTGAGGAGGGGTGATGGGCTGCCACATCCTCGATGGGGACACCTCAAGCAGCATGTAGAATGAGGGTTTCTCACACACCAAGCCCTCCTGCCAGAGCGGGTTGCGGGCAGGGCAGGGACATGGCTGCCTGAAGCCAGGATGGGATTGCTCATGGCAAAGCACCTCCTTGAGCACGGGACACCATCCCCTCCCGCCTGCCAGCATGTGGGAACCAGATTTCCCTCCACGCTGCCAGGATGTCCCATCGTGTCCCAGACCAGCGCTGTGCTGCTGGAAGGCAGAGGCTTTCCAGGCTGTGGTGGCCATGAGCTGTGCTGGGTGTCCCCCACCTTGGGGACCGCCACTGTCCATCCCAGGGCACCTCATCAGCACCTTGCTCACCCCAAAGCTGTGGAAGGGTCTGGCACTGGGTGACACACATGGAGGTGACTCCAAGGGTCAAGCACGCAAGCCCTTGGGTCTCTGAAGGTTTTGCTGGCTCCAAGCCCAACTCCCCACCAACCCCAGCCAGATGTGAGAGCAGCCCCCACCCTGGGGCTTTGCGCACCCATCCTGCACCAGCCTGGGGATGCCACAAGCACTGCCAGGGGAGCTCAGGGCTGGCAGGCGCTCTGGCTGGCAGGGAAAGGGCTTTGCACAGACCAATGCCACCCCAGCACGGCCGGGCACTGGGGAGCAGTCCCCATCTCTACAGCATTGGGTAGGACCCTCATTTTAGCCACAGCTTCAGGTTGAGCCTTGAGCAAGTGAGGTGACCCCGGGGCCACCTCCTGAGCAGGGACAGCACAGAGCAGGAGCTGGCTAGGGCATTTGGAGCAAATCATCCAAAAAGGCGACTTTCTACTGAAAATATTATTTTCCCCACTATTCCCTCACTCCCTCTTGACCCCAATCTACCACAGCTGGGACAAGGTGCAGGGGACCCAGGGACATGTGGAAGCCCCAGGTCCACCCGCAGCATCAAAGCAAGAGGCTCGACAGCCAGCCCAGTGTGTCCCCCTGCTGCCAGCACCAAGCCCTCAGAGGTGACAAACTGGCATCCCCCTGTGTCCCAGGAAGGACTGGGGTGCCAGGCAGGACCCAGCAGCTGAAACCACAGCTGGGGACACCACCACTGTGCTTCTGGTCCCCTCAAGAGCCGAGATGCACAGACGGGCGTCTCTGGCCAAGGGGATGGGTGTCCTGCCCTGATTTATTTAACGAAGGCTCCCCATAAAGTGGGTCAGCCGTCAGCAGCGTCCTGTCCGGGCTGTGGGCCACTGGCAGGGCTGCCGCAGGAAGGAGCCAGGCACGGCTGCGCCATGTGCCGGTGGTTTTCTCTCCACACCGGGCACCCCATGAAAGGCGGCCTGGGGCTGGGCTGCGGCCGGGAGGCCAGACAGTATCCAATGGCAGCGGGGCCAAGTCACCCTAACGAGCGTAACTCTGCCTCCGCGAGAGGAAGCTGGAGCGGGCCAAGTATTTCTGCCGCCGTTTGCGGCGACGGGCCCTGGCGGGGGAGAGCTGGCAGAGCTGCCGGCGCTGGCACTCGTGCCGGGGTGGGACCTGCTGCCTGGGGGTGGGCTCCCCCCGCCAAGACTTTCCTGCCTGTAGCAACTTGTTTCAGCGAGTGGGAAAATGCCTGTGACTCTACTTGCTCCCCAGTACCCCAGGGATGCAGGTCCCTGCTTAGATCTGGCTGCCCTCCTACTCTGGGATGCTCTTGGGGCCAGTAAGCTGGCAGCATGGCCCCTGGAGGACACGGGACACAGTACTGGCTGCCTGGCACTGCCCATCCTGCCGCTGTCCCTGTGTGGGCACAGCCAGCTGTGGACAGACAGAGCTGGCACCCAGCACAGGGCCGGGAGATAGAGGTCCCCGGAGCAGCCCAGCCTGGGAAAGGTGTGCTGAGCCCCAGGCTTCCCTGGGCCGGGCTGAGCCTCATCTGGGATGGCAATGGGGAGGGAGACCTGCCGGGAGCTCCATCCCCACTGCCTGCCTGGTGTTGGTGGCCTTGGCTAGAGCTCCTTGAGCCGGGACATTTGGCCCAGGTGAATGCCCAGTGATGCCTGGCACAACCCCAGGAGCCACAGAAAGCAGACAGTCCCTGAAAGGGCTGTGTCTCATGCCAGGAGGAGCTGGCAGGGATGACCTGGAGTGGCCTGGCCCAAAGCAAGTCCCCAGAACATGCTCTTTCCTACCTTACAACAGCTGGAGAGAGGCACGGCATCATCCTCATGGGCTGGGGACAAGACTAGCAGCAGCGTCCAGCCAGCTGCCCAGGGGGCTGCGATACGCAGGGCTGCTGCTGGATTCACCTGCCCAGAACCCCTTGCTCTGTCCTGATGTCCCAGAGCCAGCACTGGTGCTGCCAGGTCCAAGGGACCTGGGGCTACCACGGCTCAGCCCTGGGGAGCGGCGGGTCCTTCTCCTGACACTGCTGGGGGTCCTTCACCCCCAGTCCCGTTGGCTGTGTCAGCTTACCTGGGAGCTTAGGAGCTTTGATGGGATACCCCAGAGGGACACCGGGCTGCTGACCTCCAAAACCTCCCAGTCCTGCAAAGCCAACAGCAGACTCTCACCTGGAGCCCGCGCCTAGGCTGCCACCAGTCCTTTCGGGAGGGGAGCGCCCCAGGCTACCCCGGGAGAGAAGAGCAGGTGGTTTTGAAAGCCCTGAGGCATCTTCTGGTGTGTGGAGGCCATGACTGTGATGAACAGGCTTGGGAAGGAAGAGAAGGATGGGCGAGAGAGACAAGACACTCACCAGGGATTCCTGCGAAGGCTCCTGCTCCTAGGCAGAAACACAAAGGCACCCATGTGAACCTCAAGGCTGGTCCTCAGGGTCCAAACTAGTCTGTGTGGGCTGAGTTGGAGGTTGGCTTCGCTTGCCCATGTGCCCTGTGAGGCTGCAGCCCCAAAGGATGGGCTGAAGCCAGCCCCAGCAGATGGGGATGAGGGCAGAGCCTGAACCAGCCCCGGACCTGCCCTCCACTGTGGTGTCCCCAGGGGATGGAGGGGACCTACCTGGACCTTTAGGCTTGACTCCAGCACCAGTGGGTACCCCGGGCAGCACCCCTACACCAGGGAAGCGGACACCTGCGGCAGAGACCGGAGGGGCTGGGTGAGCACGGTGGGGCATTGTAGCATTGCTGGTACCCAGCTCCGAGCTCCCTGTCACCCATCTCTAGGTCAGCACTAGCCCTTGTACCCAGGGACAGGGTAACCTCATCCCCTGGGGGCTTTCTGGGACCCTCCTGTTCCAACCTCCCCGCATCCCCTGGGCAGAGCTGCCAGGGAAGGGTCTGCTCCAGCTCTGAGGCTGCCTGTGCTTTTGGGAGTGGGGGGTGGTGGTGGTGATGTAAGGGAGTGGGCTGCCCATGCAGGAGCCTGTGGTGCCTGCAGAGTACATGGCACCATGAGAGGGTCCCACTCGTGACAGCAAAGCCCCAGCCCATGCCATGGTATAGCCAGGCCCAGGCCTTGCTCTCCACCCTGCTCATGTGCAGTGATTTTGTGCAAGCTGGGGGGCTTTGGGGAGCGGGAGGGGGGTCCTGCTCACTGAGCTCCGATCCTCCAGGGGCAACAGGCAGCACTTTGACCTTGCAGTCGTTTGGGCTGGGTTTTTGGTTTGGGGTTTGGTTTGTTGTTGTTTTTTTTTTTTGGTTTGCTTGGTTCTTTCCCCTTTTACAAATGTCTTTCATTATAACTCACGCATTTTCTGACATGGAAAAGACATTCCTGACCAGCAACACACTTCTCCTTCTGACAATGTCGAAACATCTTGTTTTCACAAGTTTTCCTTCCCCAAATTACTTTGCAGTGAGGAATTCCTCACCCCCCCCACCCCCCCCCCAGGCCTGCCACCTCCTCTCCCTCCTTCCCACGCTGCCTTTGGCTGGGCCAGCCGGCCCTGCCTGCTCCGTGCCAGCTCCTCTCCCGGTGCTGATGCCGCCTGCTCCCGCAGAGCTTGGCACAAGACCCCTGGAGACGCTGGGTCCCCCCGCCTTTGGCATGGTGGAAATGTCACTACGGCCCCAGTGAAAGGGTTTGGAAACTGCAGGCAGCAGGGATGGGGCAGGCAGGGAGTTATTTAGGCAAGCGGGCAGCCTCCTGCAGGGCAGGGTGCTCTGCCTGCATGGGCAGGGAAGGCAGCAGAGGTGTTATAGTGCCCAGGGTGCAGCTGGCCACAAGGCTCTCCACTCAAACCAGGGTGCTGGCACCGTGTGGGGACATTCTCAGAGGTCAGGGAGATGCTGGAAGAGGGGGGAAACCTCTGGAGGTTGAGATGCTGCCGGGGGCGGGGGGGGGCGGGACACGACGACGGACCCTCAGCTCACCTGCACCAGGGAGCACACCGCCCGGGAAAGCTCCAGGAATTCCAGCGCCTACCAGGCAAGAGAAAGGCAGGGATGAGCACCCAGACGGAGCCCTTCCCCGCCCCGGCCCACGGCTTTGGGGCCGTGCACCTACCTGGTACTTTGGGGGGTTTCCCCGCCGCGCCAACCCCGGGCTGCACCCCGCCCGGTACCACTCCACCTGCAGGCAGCAGAGACCCCTGAGCCCCAGGCACCAGCTCCTGCCCACCCTGGCAGGCATGGGGACGGGTCTGCCCCCGGCTTATCTATGCTGGGGACGAAGGGTATTTCCTACCTGCAGAGACCCCGAGGCCACCAGGACCACCAACTCCACCCACGCCACCAATGCCAGCACCTAGGGGCATTGGGAAGAGGAGTACCAGTGTGAGATGCCACTGCTGGGCTACGGGTGGCTGGAGCGGTGCCAAAAGAAGGGACAAGCTCAGGATGGCTCTTGGAGAGGCAAAGGGGACACCCTGAGTCAGTACCAGGGATGGGTCCTGCAGACCTGGGCACAGAGACCAGGCAGCCCAGTGCTCTCTGCTGCTGGGGGTTTAGGTTTGGCCAATGCCCCTTTCCCGGCACACCAAGACATGCCAGGGTCCCTCCAAATTGGTGGAAATCCTCGCGAGAGCAGCATCCCCAGCTCCACAGGAAATCTCACCTAACCCAGGCTCCCAGGAGTCCCCGAGCGCTGCTCGAGCCCCAGCGTTGTCTTGCCCAACCTTGTTGCCTGACCCAGCATCGTACCAGACACCCCCAGCACTCACCAGCTTTTGCAGCAGCCTTGAGCGCAGCGGCAGAGGCAGCACCTGGGAAGACACCCCCGGGGTAGACACCTCCGGGAAAGAGACCTCCAGCACCTGCAGGGAGGAGAATAATCAGCATGAGCATCCCCAAAAAGCAGCCAGCAAGAAGGTGTCCTGCCCTCACGCCGGCCACGGTGGGCGAAGGGGGTGGGGGGCTGGGGGGGGCTGCACGGCAGTGCTGGGGGCTGGCGTTAGGCTGGGCAAGGCGGTGGTTAGCGGGCACTGCCCTGTCCTGCGTTGGCTGCTCCCTGCATCCCCCCCCACACCTGCTCCCATCTACACCCCCCCACCCCGTCACTAGCTGTGCCACCACCACCCAGGTGTCACCGGCTTGCTGCACACACTGGGGCCCCCGCGGCCCCGGGCGGGCACTGTCCCTCTGCTGCAGACCCCCGTGGGGACCCCAGGTCCCTCCTCGCCTGTCACTGCTTGGGGTCACCCAGTTGATGCCGTGATGTTGGGAGACCACAGGGCTGCCTGTTGGTGGCTGCTGGTCCCTCAGGTGTTGCAAGGGTGCCCAGCCCAGACGGGACCCACCAGGCTACGGAGAGCACCCCGTGGGGACAAGCCACTTGCTAAGTGGGTCTCTGGGGACAATTGTCCTGGAACACCCGGAGCAGGGGTGGCCAGTGGTCTGTGCTCACCTGGCTGCAGACCAAGTGGGCCGAGTCCCCCGAGGCCTCCGACCCCTGGAAAGAGAAGTGGGGTGAGGTGTGTGTGTGGGGGGGATGGCCAGGGCCAGAGGACCAAGAGTGTTCTGCCTGTCCTATCCACGTGGGACAGGAGCGTGCCCCAGGGACGGGCACAGGGACAGGTGACAAATGTGCCTGTCAGCACCCGGATCCCCCATCCCATCCCTTTCTGCCTTGCCCACCCCCCACCCTGCCAGGCCACGAGGGGACAGAGCCGAAATGTTTATGGCTGAGGAATGAGTCCCTCCGGCTCCGGCCAGCGCTGCCTTCCAACATCTGGGGCTAATCAGCCCTCGCTCCCTCCAGGCGCAAATTCCACTGCCTTTGGCTCAGGGTGCGGACACCGCTCCGGCTGGGGCTTCGCGGCCGCGCCGCGTTTGGTTTTAATTACACCGAAATAAAGGGCCTTGTTTTTCTTTCCACGAGTTGAAATCTGAGTAAACGGAGGTTGCCGGCCCCCGCCTCGGGCTGGCGCTCCCGCTGCGCAGACGGGCTGGCTCGGGGGGCCGGGGGGTGCAGTGTGCCCCTGCCCTGAGGCACAGCGGGTACTCCTGGGGCAGGCAGGGAGGCGAGACCCAGATCTCTGCCTAAAAGAGCATCTCTCCCTGGGCCTTGACGGGCACGGGGCATCTCTGTTAGCACCAGATTTGCCCCCTGCACATTCTGTCCCTCTGTCCCAGCAGCTCCCAGACGTGCCCTACCACCCCCCAGGTTTGGTGCCCTCGGGCTGTGCATCCTCCTGCCAGCATCTCATCTCTCTCCTGGTGATGTCCCCTCTTGCCCCCTCATTTCTAGGCCAGACAAGCCCCAGCGTGGGCTGCAGGAGCCCCAGCAGAAGCTGCTCAGCCACGAACGCAGGCAGGCGGAGGTGCTGCCAGCTTCCCCCAGACACCAGCTCCCAGCAGGGCTGAGCGAGCGTTACTCGACTTTGCATCTTCCCGAGGAGCTCTGGCACAGGTTTGCAGGCAGCAAGCACCCCAAAAGGGTGGTCCGTGGGGGCTGGAGGCGAGTGGGCAGTGTGCCAAAGCAGGGGCCGAGGGAGGAAGGCTCTCTGCAGCTGTGGGGGCTTGGCAAGGGTTAGTGTGGCAGGGCAGGGCAGAAAGCGCCGGCTGCTGCGTGCCTTGGCCATGGGGGTGCCCACAGTGGGGGGGTCCCCTTGGCCACATGGAAGAAACATGAGGGCAACAGGCGTTGGGCAATATCCTGGCCACTGGCATGGCTGGAGGTGGTGAGACAGCCAAGGAAAGGCTTCTTACCTGGTTTAAGAGGTTTTCCTCCAGCCCCGAGTCCTAGGGTAGAGTGTGTGGAGAGGGGTCAGAGCCATCCTGAGCATCCCCCAAGGGGGGACACTGTGTGGGACTGGGCCAGCCCCATGGCAGACCCTCTGCCTGACACCAGGCAGCTCTGCTGGGCGCACTGCCCCCCTCCCCATCGCGGCACACCCTGGGCAAAGGGGTCCCAGCACTCACCTGCTCCCAAACCTCCAACCCCAGCACCTGTAAGCAATGGCACAGTCTTAGCACCCATCCCTGTGAGCACCCACCACCCACCCACCCATGACAGGGTCCATGGGGGGACAGAGAGGGTCACAAGGGTGTAAGGAGATGGGGCATCTCCCCTGGGATGTCCCCAAGATTTTGGCTGAGATGCTGGGGACAGGCTGTGACCTCTGAGCACCTCTTGTGGCCAGGCCAGGGTTTAGGTGCCAGCCCTGGGCTAGTGCCACCCAGTCCTGTCCCCATGCCATGGGGCTGGCACTGAGGCTGCCACCCAGGGCTGAGCTGTCACAGTGTACCCATGTCCCCTGACCCCAGATGGCAGGTCCCCGGACCTCTGTGCTGGCTCAGAGGCACCTGGGGATCCCACAGGCACCTGCCCCATCCCTGCAAACAAGGTGATGCTCCCCGCCAACACTGCCTGGACCCCCTTACCTGGGAAAAAGCCTCCTCCTGGGACCCCCCCTCCTGGAATAGCACCAGGGACCCCTGCAAGAGAAGAGACCGTCATTGAAATCCCACCCAGGGATCCAAGTGTATCCTGTGGGGAGGGGAGGGGGGCACCTTCTGTGATGGGGAGCTGCTCTCTGTGGAGGGGGTGGGATGCAGAGTTCCGGGGCGAGGGCTCAAGGGCAGGTCCCTGCCTTTCCTTTCACACCTCAGCTTCCCCAGGGTGACAGTGGTGACAGGAGGTGCCCCAGACAGAAGCTGGGGAGGGCATCTTGGTGGAGGGGTCAGCAGGACTTTGTCGTGCATGGGAGGGAGGGACATGGGGCTGGTACGGAGCAGGGCTGGCTGGTGTCCAGCCCTGCTTCCCAAAACCTGCCCTGTAACACAGCCAGTGCCGTCTCCATCACCTCCAGCTTCACGTGGCTCTGGAGGGACTGATCTACTCGTGGTCATACATGAAGGGGCAAGACTGTCCCAGTTCATCCCCACAGCCCACCCTGGTCCCTGATCATGCTGGGCTGGCCTGCCCCATGCCCATGCTGCCTGCCCTGCCTTGCCCTTCCTGCTGAGCTGCCAGCAGGAGTAGTCAGCTCAGGCCAGCAGGACTGGGGTGTCGGACTGGGGGGACTGTGCTGAGACCCACTGAAACCACCTGCATCCCTCTGCCCATTTCTGTGAAGCTGAGATAAGCCCCCAGGTCCCACTGCTTTCCAGGGTGCCTGGAGATCGTGCTCAGGGGTCATCCTCAGGCACCAGAGCAACGTTTTTGGCTGGTTTGGACCATGGCAAAGGTCTATGTCCTGCAGACCACCAGGCAACCATCCCCTGGGTGGTCCTCCCTGCTCCCTCGGGGTGGTGCAGGAGGTGGAGGCTTGCAGGTGGGTTGGCAGCACAAGAAGATTGCAATGCAGAGGGATGCTCTGCTGCTGGCTGGAGCGTGTTTCTGGCACTGGGGAGGGTTCTTACCGTGGGGGTCTGCAGTGGGATTTGCAGGTT
Organism: Athene noctua; assembly: GCF_965140245.1. Taxonomy (NCBI): domain Eukaryota; kingdom Metazoa; phylum Chordata; class Aves; order Strigiformes; family Strigidae; genus Athene; species Athene noctua. The sequence goes on from NC_134055.1 coordinate 12,179,262, forward strand.
GGCTGACAGGGCTTGCAGTGAGGCTGACAGGAGGATTTGGGGGTTGCCAGAGGCAAATCGCCTTGGCCAGCACCCCTGTGGAAAGCTGCACCCAGCTCTCCTGCCTGCCCTGGGCAGCGGGGATGGAGCTCAGGGTGGATGGGCACTGGAGACCCTGCAGTGCCATGGCTGGGACCACTGGACCTGCTGTCCTGCTCCGAGGCTGTAGTGGCCTCCCCAGCACCCCAGCCAGGGTTGGAGGGACCCAGCACCCCCAGGAACTGGGTGTATGCAGTGTCACAGCCCTGGCAACACCACCGCAGGCTGGGCAGTGTCTGGGGGCTGGGCAGGCAGCCAGCGCAGGCAGGTGGCAGAGCTGGCACACCACGGGGGGGGGGGGCACATCTCTTCACCATCTCAGATGTGGTGCAACATGACGTGACGAGGGTGACCCCTGGGCCCTGCTCACATATGTCCCCCACCACCCAGAGCACCTGGGAGGGACCCCCAGCCCAGCCACAGAGACCCGGCGCCAGGATGCACCCACACGTGTCAGGACACACACACACTCACGCAAGAGGGGTGTCAGGGGGACACACACCGGCAGGACACACACCCACAAACCCATCGGGATGCACACGCTGTGCCAGGACCTGTCACACAGCCCCAAAGATCCCTGTGCCCCCCCAAGCCACCTCCCAGGGCCTTGCAGGGGACAGAGGGCCAAATCTGGCCCTGGGGCAGCTGACATCCCTTGGAGCGGAGGGCACACGCGCTCGGACATTGCTCCGGCCGGCCGGCTCACCCCTCTGGCACAGCACAGCCTGGCCCGGCTGTCGGCCAGGGGTTTACGGAGCGGCTCATTTTCCCGGCACATTCCCCCACCCACACCCCCCCCGAGCTTGGGAAAACAAATCTCAACTTCTTGCATGTTTCCAAACAAACTCCGAGCACCCACACAGTGCCTGTCCTCCCCCACCCACCCTGCTGGGAGGGGACATCCCACCCCACTGGTGGCGAGAGCCAGAGGGATGGCCAGAATCCACCCCAGGACCCCCACGCCTGGTACCAGCAATTGTCCCCCACCAAGCAGGAGAGTCCCTGCTGTGCTCAGCCCCCGGGGTGCCCCCCAGTCTCAGCTCCCTGTGGCTAGGCAAGGTCCCTGGTGCCGGGGTGATGCTGGACAATCTGGGGATCTGGGCTGAGCTTCCCCACCCCTCTGTGCCCCTGTGCCAGCGCTGCCCGGCACAGACCCCTGGTGAAGGTGGGCCAAGGCAGGAGGGCTCACAGCCTTCCCAGGGTGCGTGGGGACCCTAGCAAGGTCCAGGTGACACGGCCCACAGCCATCATTGTAACCTTCCTGGGTGCTGCGGACGCTGGCAGGGCGTCCCACCATGGTGTCACTGTCGCTGCCCCCTCCTCAGGCATCCCCCAGGCACCATCCCAGAGGCAAGGTGTTGTCTCATCCTGGTGCCTCCTGGCAGGTCTGAGCTTTTTAGAAGATTACAGGGGGTGTGCCAGTTCATCAACCATCTCCATGCCCAGGCAGGAGCCTGGATGGCTGGGGGGCAGCAGGATGGCCGGGGTGGGGATGCCATATGGCTCTGGGGAGCCAAGGCTTTTTCTCAGGAGCATCTCAGGAGGCTGTTCCCCCTTTGCTGCTCTCTCGGACCAGCTCTGCCACCAAACACAGCCAGCTCTGCACTCGAAGCTCTTCTACAAGCTGCCTTGGTGCTGGCAGAGCCGTGCGCTTCCCGGTGGGAGGCAGTGACCATAGCCCAGCTCAGGGTCTGCTCCCCGGTGCGGGCACTGCCAGGGGGCACAGGGGTCTCTGACCTGCTCAGCTCTCCAGCTGAGGACCAGCCTCAAGCAGCCCAGTTCAACCCAGCATCACCAGTCCCAGCAGCAGCAGCACCACTCTGGCCCGGGTGATGACAGCAGCGCACACGCTTGGCACCGGCTACACCGTGGGCTCCCCGAGGCTGCACTGGCTTACGGCAATCGCTCTCTGGCTGGTCTCTGTCCTTCCCCGGCCCCATCCTTCCCCAGCCTCTGCGGCAGGAGCCCACACCCCAGCTCAGGGTCTGTCCAGACCCCCCTTTGGCCTCTCCATCCCACATTCCCCTGGCACATCGCGGAAGGGGAAACTGAGTCACCAGCCTCCCAGCACTGAAGGAGCCCTGTGCTGCTCTGCCCCTGGCCTGAGCCTGGCAGGACTCTGGGCTGGTTTCTGCTCTCTCCCAGCTTGTCTCCCTGGCCGGGGCTGGCTGCAAGCCTGCAGAACGTGGGGCTGGCCCCCAGCACCCACCCTGGGCATGTCTTCTCAAGCCAGGGGCAGGAGAATTTGCACCCACACGTGCAGCCCCAGCTGTGGTAGGGTTTGACCCTGGAGGTGCTCAGGATCTGGTGTGGAACCTGGACTTTTTTTTCCATAGCTCTGTACCTCAGGCCACTCTTTGCAATATCTGCACTATTCCATTACCTCTGCTGTTTCAGACTGACCACTGTTTCTTTCATCTGCACCATTTCTACCTGCACCACTGCTTGCAGCTTTCTTTACAAGCCAGAAATACAGATGTTTTCTCTATTCAATAGCTTTTCAGACTGACACCAGCCTGGACAGCCCACTGCAGGACACGAGCTCACACCCTCGCCGAGCAGCCAAACCTCGTCCCTCGCCGCCCTCCCTGCACCCGTGGGCGATGGCTCCCGGAGGAGGCTCAGCACATAACCACCGCAGATATTTCCCCTCTTCCCTCACGCCGCTGTTTTCTTTTTCTTGGAAGAATCGGTTTTGGAAACATGCAGTCTCCAAGCAACTTCGAAGCTGTGTTGCATCCCAGCCTGAGCACGCTGGTAGCAGCTTGGGAGGGAGCAGGGGGGCTTGCTGTTGAGAGCCTGGCTCCTCTCCAGCCCCCACGAGGCTTCAGCTTTCATCTCGGAGCGCTGGCAGACAAGCTGCACCCTGCAAGTTGTTTGCAGAGGGAGCAGCCCCAGCAGGCCGGTTCCTCAGGGAGGTGCCCGGCTGGGAAGGGGAGATGCCATCCCAGCTCCACAACTGGGACTACTGTCCCTGGGGCACCCTGGGGACTCTGGGTGTCCTTGGAGGGTCTCCACAGTACCCAGGCTGGGATGCCAGCACACCCTGTGCCAGCCTCTGCATCCACCCAAGCTGCCCAGAGCCTGCAGGGCTGAGGTCCCCCCGGGATCCCTCTGGTCCCCCTCTGGGGGTGTCAGTGCCAGGGGTTCCCCTGTGCTCCAGCTCTGGAAACACTGAGGGATGGAGGGAAGCACTGAGGGACAGATGCCCCACTCCAAATGCTGGGACACGCTGCACTTTGCACCTTTTAGGGAAACATCAGCTTCCCCATGCAGCAGCCTGGATCCGGCTGTGCACATCCCCACAGTGCCCAGTACAACTCTGCTCCCCCGGGGGGGGGCAGAGCAGCAGGGACTGATCCTAACCCGCTGCTGTGAGCTTCCCGAGTACCACTGGCTGCTGCAAGCCCAGGGCTCAGCCCCTTGGCACCGCTCTGAGGGGACAGACTGTGTGTGCAAGGGGCTGCCCCTTTTACCCCTCAACCCTGGGATCTCTCAAGGGTCCATTTCCTGCCAGGCTGGTTTGGAGCTGGACTGGAAGTGGGTGCTGGAGGATGCTGCCCTGAGCCTGCTCCAGGTTGGGTGCACCCCGCAGCACCCTGGCATCCCCCTCACAGCTGCCTCTGTCCCAGCTCAGTCCCCGAGGGCTGGCGGAGCATGGCTGAGCCTGCCCGGTGCCAGGCAGCACACCAGGCTGCAGAGACACTGTTTGCTCCTCCAGGGGAAAGTGTACTCCAGTGTCCTCATCAGCACAGGGAGTATCTCCAGGGCCAGGGACACCTTCTCTGTGAGCCACTTCCCAAAACAGCAAACACTGCTGGAGACTGAGCCGGGGACTGGAGCGGGGCCAACAGCCCCAAACTGCTCAAAATTTACTGCAGGATCTCACCCAGAGGCCAAAGTCCTCCTGAGACTGTCCTAGCTGGGGAGCAAAGTCACTGTGGTTCAGCAAGTCAGCACAGAGCATCCCTGCCAGAGATGGGGAGTGCCCAGGACGAGCTGCATCCCATCAAGCACCTTGACCTGAGCTGTAGCTCAGGACCAGGCACTGACAGAGGCTCAGCTTTACAGGCAGCTGCCTGGCTTGGCACCACTCTGGGGTCACGCTGCCTGCACAGCCAGGCTCCAACCAGCCCAAGCTCGGGGTCCCAGGAGCCCACCCCAGCGGGGCAGGGCAGGGAGCTGCAGGGCACGGGCAGATGGAGCTGCTGGCTGCCGAGCCCCGAGGGCTCTGCCCTGGGCAAGGGGGTGCCCAGCCTGCAGTTGCCTGGTGCCACTCACAGCCCTGGCACTGCCCTCCCCTGCCCAAGGGACCCTGCCCTTTCCCCTCTGGCCCTTGGTCCTCCCTGGCCAAGAAGCCTCATTGCATGCTCTCCATGGCACGGGGTGCCCACCGCCAGGCTCTGCGGAGGTGGCTGTCCCATCCCTGACCGAGCTGTCCCCACCTCGCAAACCTTTGCCCAGTTTGGCCACCGCAGCGGGCCATAAATCTGTGCTCAGAGCTGTTCTCCCCACCTCCGTGCGTGCTCATGGCCTGACCACGAGACGCGAGCCGTGCTGCGGGCAGGCACCTGCTGCGCTGGCGGCTGTGGCTCGGTCACGCTGTGCCGTGGGACGCTCGCCACTGCGCTGCCTTCGCCTCCCGCCCTGGCAGCGGGTTTGCTGCACGTGTGTGTGTGCGTGTGCTGGAGTGTCACCCAGCCCGGGCCGCTGCCCGGCCAGTGAGCCATCACCCCTGACATGAGCTGGTGGATGGACCCGACGCTGGTGACACCAGTGCGAGGAGGACGGTGTGGGGGCCACCCCAGGCACCCAGAACCTGTGATTCGGGTGGGTTGAACTGCTCTACAGCTGCAGGAGCCCAGCGTGCTCTGTCGCGGCCACACACTGCGCAGCAGCTCGCACACATCAACTGCGGGATGCACATGCAGCCCCCCACTGTCCCTCCAGCTCACACCGCCATCGCACCGGGAGGGGGGACAGGTCCCAGCTCCCTCAGCCCCTCGCACCTGTAACCCTCACGGGAGCTTGGCAGCCACCCCCGGCTGCCCCTGCCCTGCACCCTGCCTGCGTGTCCCCAAGCCTCCTGTGTCCCCAAGCCCCTCGTGTCCCCAAGCCCCTTGCCAGGATGCAGCACCTCGCTCAAAGCCTCCCACCCCGACAAGTGCTTCACACGGCGGCGGTGCCACTCCCGGGCTGCCCTGTGTCACCATCCTTGGTGACACCCCGCCCCAGCCGGGCATGGCACATGCCACCCACCGGGCTGGGGGGCAAAGAGCCCTCTGGGAAGTGGCACCCAGGGCGCTGCCCTCCCACCCCCGGGGATGTCCCCAAGGCAGGGCAGGGAGGCTGCCTGTCCCTGCTTGGGGACACGCAGCTGGGGCAGGCGTGGGGCTGCCCGGGGGGCTGAGGGGGGGACAGCGAGCAGAGCCCCAGTGCCAGTGGAGGGTCCCTGCAGAGCCGAGGAAAAGCGTTGGCCGGGGCTAAGAGGAAGGAGCCTTTTCTTTCCTTACCTCCTTGGTGAGAAGCCGGGAGGATGGAGAAGAGGAGGAGGACTCCGGGAAGGAGGGGTGCAGCTGCCTGCTTTGCCATCTCTTGAAGCAATGCCCCCGTGCTCCCGCAGGCAGTGTGTTTTATCCCAGAGCTGCTTAATTGTTGCTTCCAAGGATGCGAGGGGAAGGGGAGGGGGGGTTGGAAGGAGGGAGGGGAAAAGGAGAGGGAGAAGGGGGGAGAGAGGCACAGGACACTACGTCATGAGGAAAGGGCAAACACACGCAAGCCTCTCCAGCCGATTGGGCTGGCTTGTTCGGTTTTTTTGGTGTGGTGGTTTTTTTTCCTTTTCCCCTTTCTTTTTAAAAAAAAAATAATAAAAAAAATTCCTCTCCCTCGCCGCTCTCTCCAATCCGGGCGCGCCTCTGCCAAAAAAGCTGAAAGGGGGGGACCTGCCAAGGGGACGGGGGGGGGGGCGGGTGTCAGGGGAGGGGCTGCGCCCACCCTGATGGGCCACCGCGTCCCCGGGTGGCACCGGGGGTTGGGTGCCCCGGGTGGAAGCGGGGGGGTGGCACATCCCGGGTGGCAGCGGGCAGAAGGGGAGATGGGGGGCAGGTGGGGACCGGCCGGGCAAAGGGGTGTCCGGGGGTGCAAGCGGGGTGTTAAACGAGGAGCCGCTCCCGGGTGCCGCGGGGTGCGGGGGGGCCCCGCTCCCGGTCGGGCCCCACCGGCGGTGGCCGTTAGGTGGCGGGCGCGGGGTGTCCGGCCGGCGGCCGGAGGGTGAAACCGGGCGGTTTGCAGAAAAATGTCCTGCCTGGACCCAGGAGCGGAGCCCCCTGCCCGGCCCCGGGGTGTCCTGGGGACACGCAGCGCCCAGCCGGGCCGGCCGTGGCTAGTGATGGCCACCGCGTCCCCCAGCCACCTCCAGAGCCCGGTGCCGGGGAGGGCAGGGGGCGCCTTGCAGCGGAGCTGCCCCGCTCCCCTCTTTGCAGCCCCGGTTCATCCGGGGCCACGCGGGCTCCAGCCCCCCCATCCCCTCCCAGTGCAAAACCAGGTGCTGGCGCAAACCCAGGCCCTGCCTGTCCCTGGCCACCCCCTCCCCCTTCCCATGGGGTGTCTCTGGACAAGTGTCGGGGGGCAGCCGGGGCGGGCAGCGGATTAAACAGGGGGAATGGAGAGCCAAGAGCTCAAATCCCCCTCTCCCCACAGCCCGCAGCCGTGGCCACGCTCGGGCGCTGGGCACAACCGCCGCAGGACTGAGCCAGGGGCCTCCTCTCTCTGCCAGGAGCCGAAACACCGCTCGTCCCCCCGTACCCTGCTCCCTGTGACCCCCCCCAATCCTCTGCCCAGGGAGAGAAAGCACGTGCGAGGAAACACCCTGTCTGCACCCCCTTCCTGCTGGGCTCCCTGTGAGAGGGCCCCCCCACCCCATTCCCCGCTCCTTCCACGGCTGCGGAAATTGGCAGCAAATTATCAGCAAATCCACCCAGTTCCTCTCCGCCTGCGAGAGGTGCGAAGTCCCAAACCTGGACGCCCACTTAAAGAAGTGTGAGCTAAATCCATGCTCAGGACAGTCCCTCCGGAGCCCGGCTGTCTGGCTTATCTCAGCTCCCACTTTATTTTAGGGAAAGTGCTGATGGCTACAGCCGCAGGAAATCCAGGAGGTGGAAATTACGGAGCGTTTTGCCCTCCACACCCGGCTCTGAGACATGTCAAAGAGATGCAGGGGGGTAACACACCGTGCAGGAGCCACTTGGTGGACTATGATGGTTCTTGATTTTCTGTTCACTTGCGTCCTTGCAAAAGGTGGAGGAGGGCTGGGCGGCACAGAGCACCCCACGATGTAGAGGGGGTGAGCACTGGAGGGGGCAGAGCAGCTGGGCTGGCCTGTCGGTCCGCCCGGCTGGCGTTGCTGAATGACGTAATGCTTGAGCGAAAACACACTCGGTCATTAAACACGAGCTCTCTGCTAGCGAGAAGCAACACGGGAGCAGATGGATGCAGGGACGAGCAGCTTTGCAGTGGTTCCAGCAGCCTGAGGGCTGCGATGTGGCCTGCAGGGATGCAGACCCCCGGTCAGGGCAGCCCAGGGGTCCGGGTGATGCATCCTTCATGCAAGGTGTCTGCATCGTGTCTGCAAAACATGCTGGGAAAGTGGACTTGCTGGGAATCGTAACTGGGGCAGCTGGCTGTCTCTAGCAGCTTCCATCTCTTGCCAGTGAAACGGCTCTGACTTTTGAAAGCATGTTTTGTACCTAGAAAGAATAGACACGAGGCAAGATCTCCCCGCCCCTGGCACTTGTGCCGGGGAACAGGATCCAAGCCCTTTGTGATTTGGCCAGGGCAGAGCCGAGTGTTTTGTGAGCTGCCCGCGGGGAAGGGCTGGGAGCGTTCCCCGAAGTTTGCAAAGTGTCGGGGAAAAGCTGTGCAATTTGGCCTGTGCTGGGAAGGCACGGTTATAGGTACAGTCTGTCGAGAAAGGGGGAAGGTGGAAAACAGTTCCTGCAGCGGGGCTCACGTGGAAAAGAGGGGGTTTGCTGCATGGTGCAATATCTGGGTGAGAAAACCTGCTACAAGGGCCAGAGCAAGAGTCCCTGGGGCTGCATCCAGGACCTGCCAGTACCAGCATGGAGGCGGGTGAGGGGTTGGGGGCTTTGCTGGAGCTGTGGAAGCTCCAGAGAGGACGTTTCCTGCAGCCGGTCCCCAGTGAGGGTCACATCGTGGTGGCTGGTAGGTGTAGGTCACATGTGGTTCCCCTAAATTCTGACATAGTTGCTGGGGGAGATGCCAAACATCTTTACCCTGCTGTTGAACACACCAAGAGCTGTCCCGGGGGTAATACTGACATGGAAAACACAGAAGTAAACACCCCTTTGCCATAGCTACGGAGGAGCCCCGCACCTGCCCCCCCCCCGGGACCCGAATCCTGCTCCGCACTGTTGACGGCGTTGTCATAGGAAACAGCGCTCGCTAACGGGGTGTGACGGGTCTTTACGGTGCCTGTGCCGGTACGCACAGGATGCGCTCAAAGGAAAGGTATGTGTGAGGGGCAGATCACAGAAACACCGGTGGAAGAGGCCCGCCGAGGTGTCCAGCTCCAGTGCTGGCTCCCAGCAGCACTGCCCACTGCCACCAGTGCCAGCTCAGGGCAATCTCGGCTGCAAATCCTCCAAGGATGGGGGTCCCCCAGCTCTCTGGGGACTGTCCTGGGGCCATACCACCCTCTTGGGGAAGAAATTTTCTTGATCTGGACCTATGATGTGTTCACAGCTGGGGATATCATGAAATGCCCAGGGCAGCCTCCATGGGAATCCCTGCCCTGCTCATGAGGGAAGAAGTGGAGGAGACGTGTCGCGTGGATGATGATGGAGAAGGAGCCCAGTGCTCTGTGTCTGGATGCAGACATCCTGTCGAGCTGGAGGAGAAAGGATTGCTCACCCCAGAGTAGATCACCGTGAGCAGGGCACATCACATTTGTGTCCTGTGGCTGCATTTCTGCAAGGGACCAGCCACGGCAGCTGGTAGAGATGCAACCGCAGGGACTGAGGTGCAGGGAGAGCTTGGGGACACAGCGGAGCCACTGCAGGTCCTTGCTGCTGCCATACATCGACATGGAGGTTGGAATAAAGTGGCCTTGACATGGTCTCAGGGAACCTGATGCTGATATGTGGGTTTGGTCCAGCAAGCCAGACTGTGGAACAAAATTTTCATTTCACCTGCCTGTCCCTCTGCTGAGCAAGTGCCTCGTGTTTGGCCATGGTGTCTTCCAGGAAGGCAGTGCAGTCTTCATCTAAAGCACCAAGGGACAGGGAAGCTGCCTCTTCCCATGGTTGAGTATCCTTATGTTTTCCTGCCTTGGTTCACCAGCTGTTAATTGCTAACTAGCAGGTTATCACCCCTGTAGATGCTACAAAAAGAAAGCTCCAAACTAAAGAGGCTGTCTGAAGAGACGCCTGTAAGTCTGCCTGCTACAGCATCCCAGAGAAATGCCTTCCAGGGCATGGGGCAGGCAGAGGAGGCATGGATGGGGCTCTGTAGTACCTGGGAATTAAGTCAAGTCTCTGCTCAGTCTTATTTTTGGCAAGTGAAACCTTCAGGCTTGTCAAGTCCCTCATTCAGAGGTATTTTCATCAGCCCACAGTTGTCTCTGTGGCTCACTCCTGAACCAGCTCTGACATTTGCAGACAGGTCCAAGCAATGGGCAGCAGGAAGGTGAACAGCCACCACCTAGCATGTGCCTGTGGCTGTAGCTCCAGTGTTTTCTGGCCAGAAACCTGGATAACTCCTGCCCATCAATGGGCACACTGGGGACAGCCAGGCAGGAGGGCACCAGTGGGAGGCCAGGGTGGAGCGTGTGCTTGGGCTGGTTCATGGTGGGACGTCTGGAGCAGGGGAACATCACCCTCCCTGCTCACATCAGCCACCCAAGAGTCACAGCTTTGGTCTCAAGACTGGGCCAGATGGGTGGCTGTTAAAACATAGACACCCTTTTTGAGGACCACTGGATACTCTGACCGCAGGCTGGGGATGGGGTCTCCATCTCTGACTCCCACATGCATCCCACTGCATCAGCCCCGCATGTTCCCTGGGGGAACATTCACACTCCGCGTGCAGCCCACACCGCAGCCCCATGGCCCATCTGGCACCCAGTGCAGCAAGGGAGCCATCCTGTCCCTGGCACGAGGCTGGAAGCCACTGCAAAGGGAGACCTGTTTCAGCGTCATGGGCAGGATCTTCTCAGCTATCCCCACATACAGCCAGTGCTGGGAAGTTTCTCAAAGCACAAGAGGAGTTGCCAGGACCCCAGGGGCTGTCCGGGGATGGCAGGGGCTGACGCAGCCTCTCCTTGCCAGCTGCTGATCACTGGTAGGTCCCACGGTATTGGGTTTGGTTGAGTAACTAATGTGACCCCAGCCATACCCCGCCTGATCTCAGCTTTCCATTAGCTCTTCTTTATCTTGCAGTTGCTTCCTGCTGTTGTTATGGCAAGAGGTTTTTGCCAACACAGGGATGCTGCTCAGTGGGACCAGTGCTGGAGCTGCATCCACATGTGGTGGTGGGATGCTCTTGGCATATCCGACAGAAACAGCGTCATTCTCCCACAGCCACGGAGGGACCTCCTCGAGATCTCTTGGGAATATTTGTCATTGGAGTCCCCTCAGGGAGAGAAGGGGAGACACCATCCCCAGCCTCTACATCTAACCCAGGTTCCTGTTTTCTGCCATGCATGAAAAAACAGGTGATGTTTGTGATAGTGCCTTCCCTGCAGGCTTTGCCTCTCGTTCTCATTCTCTTCCTTTCCCCTGTGGGTAACCAGTCCTCCTTGTGCTAAGACATGTGGATGTGCAGCACCTGTGAGGCTTGGATTGTGTTGGGAGCAGTGTAGCCTGGGGACAGTGGTGGTGGGATCTCCATACTTGGACATGTTCAAAACATGCCTGGACAAGGCTCTGAGAAACCTGACCCATCTTTGGAGTGCTAACTTGCTCAGGGGCTGGGCTGGAGACCTCCAGACATCCCTCCCAACCTAAATCCTGCCATGATTTATATTGAACTCTCTTTGGTATTTATGTAGTTCTGGGAAGCCTTCAGTGATGTATCATTGAATCGTTATAATCTGATGCTGGCCAAGGAGGGATTTAGTGGTCCTGGCTCCATACATCTCATTCACATTGTCCTTCTCAAGGACAGCTGAACATCTGCTGCTGATAGGTAATTCCAGGCCGTGGTGTAGCCCCGCTCCCAGCTCGGGCATGAAACCTCTTCCCTGCCTGCCTCCATCCCCACTGCCTCGGAACTTCGGTCAGATCTTTCAAGTGGCTGGTTTTGTCCTTATCCAGGCTGTTTGTGAGCTTTCCAAGTGTTGATTAAAAGGTACCATCACTGCAAAACGTGCTGTGCCTGGGTGGATGTAACTTTCAGCAACTGAAACACAGTGTTTACTGGAACGCACCACGGTCGTTCTCAGTCAGGACTGATTCCCTGCCAGATGTCAGCTCTGACCCCCAGCAGTTTCAGCAGTAGAGCCGCTTAAAAATTGGAAGATTGTTTTGTATTCTTGAAAGAAAAAAAAAAAAAAAAGGGTATGTTTATTATGGAGATATTGCTTTTCACTGCCTGCATACTCTGAAATGGCCAAAGTGTATTCAAAGAGACTTTCAAATCGCCTTTGTGCAGAGACCAGGGCTGGAAAATATCAACCCAGAAGGGGAAAACTGAAGCAAGTTGTGGGCAACTGAGCACAGAGATGTAACTGGTAATACTCAGCCAGAACATGAACTTTAGACACTGCCTATGCTACAGTTTGTGTCTGTAGCACAGAGGGGCCCTAAGGAAAAGGCGGTGGAGCTCTATTATCTCGCAGCCAGATCCTTGTGGTGTTGAGGGGAAACATATAGCAGGCAGGGCTGGGCTGCCTCCCTCCCCTCCCAATGCACCCTGCAAATGCCAGTCGATGGCTCCCAGAGCCCTGATAATCCCAAGCATGAGTCAGAGCCCAAAAATCAGCACAGCTTCAAATTAAGAATTTTTTTTTTTTTTAAAAAGCACATACTGGGTATGGTTTCTTGCGTTCTGCTTTTTAAGCCATAAGGTTTATGCCTCCAGCTTTTCTATGCATCCAGAAGGGCTTAGCATTTTTCTTTCAGCAAAGTGAAATCTGAGTCTCCCCCAGGCGCATGAGTCCAGGGGATGGAGATTAAAAAACCTGCAAGGCGAGTGATGCATTCACTAGTGGTGACAAGGCTGTGGATGCACAGAGGCAGTGCAGGGCCCTGGGGATGTCCTTTCCCAGAACGTCCCCTTGCAGAGAACGGTCACTCCCCACAGACGATGGAGGACACTGGCCCGTCCTGCTTCGAGGTGGCTGGGAGGGACCAGCTCAGCCGTGGGTTGACCTTGAGATAAATTCCCTGTGCCAAAACTCTTGTCAAGGAGGGGATTTGATTCAGCAGTAATCTCCAGTCTGACTCCCAAAGAGGCACCACATGTGCGATTAAAAGCCCCTCAATCCTGAGATCTGGCATTTCATTATCTCCCTGTTGGGAAATGCCAAAAATCCTCCAAAAAGCTAAAAAGGTGCTTTCCAGCAGGGCTGCATCTGGTTACATACATGCAGACTAGGTCCCTCTGCCACACTCCCTTGGCTGCCCAGGGACCTGCTGCTTCCCCACAGAGGGTTTCCCCGTTATTTTTCACCTTGGGAAAGCACCCGCTGCTGCGCAGGGTGGTCACCCACAGCTGGTCCAGCTCTGCCCCGGCAACTGGAAATGTGACTGGGGATAAATGGCTCTAACAAAATAACGCGGCAAGGAACCCGGAGAAATAATGGGGGTGGTTGTGGGTCTGTGCGAGAGCTGTGTTGGGGGATTTCCACAGTGCTACAGGTATGGCGACAGGAGGAGAGGGCAGAGGGGACCGGGGAGTGGGCTGGGAAGGTGGCTGGACCAAGACAAGGAGGACTGGAGCAGGGCTTGTGGCCAGCAGCCAACTAACATGACCTGCAAATGAGGGAGACCCAACTGACACTGCTGGTTGGGTGTCCTCAGCAGCAAAGGGGTCATCGATGCAGGAGAGATTTAGGGGGTCAAGGAGGGTGGAGGAACCAGGCACCAAAATCAGGGGAAAGATGGAAAAGGGAGCACCATGGAGGGATGAGAGGGATGGGTGGCCCAATGTTGCAAAGCAGCGACCAAGGAGGAGGTACCAGTCAGGTCCAAGATGGAACAGTGAAGAGGAGAGATCAAACACCATGAGGGATGAAAGGGTTCAGCACTTAGAGCTGGGAACTGAGGGAACGAGGAGGGCTGATACCTTGTGACAGGAAGACAGCGTGCCAGAGACAGCAGAGGGGTCAGGGTCTGAGCAAGGGATGGTGACAGCAAGGTGGAGGTGATGGTGGGAAGGTGGTCCAGAAGTTCCTGCATGAGCTGAGCTGGGGTTAGAGACATCAGGGATGGGAGCTGTGGCAGGGCAGAGGAGATATGGAGGTTCGTGGTGGGATCAGGGGCACGTTTCATCCCAGCAGCAGGCAGGACTTCCTCATACCTCCTGCGGCTCCTCCAGAGCTACATCCCTGCAAGACTCTTCCAGTGCATTCCTGGCCATCTCCATCCCCTTCTTCCTGAGTTGATGCTGTTATTTCTTTCTCCCAGAGCAGAGCAGCAGCAGCAACCTGCAGATCTGTCTGCAGCAGATCCTCCTATAGACAGGCTCTGCCCATTCCAGCCTGGCCGCCTTTCCTCATCACTGTGGGGCACTCGGCCAGCAATGGTCCCCGCTCTTCTCCAGCCAGTGACCATGCTGGAAACATCCTTCTTGACATGCCCCCAGCCCATGTTTCCCTCTGAGTGTCATCTCTGTGGGACAGGATGGGAAGGGGGACCCCAGCTGGTTTGCCATCAGCCTGCAGACCCCCACGTCTCCAGAACACCGCAGATGCCTGGCACAGTCAGGAGGGATCATGTTGTGGAGCTGTCCCTATAACTCTCCCAGGGATGTGTGAGGGCTAATCCAGAGCCTCTTCTTGCTACCTCCTCCTGGAGATGGAGGCAAGAAACCCAGCTAGACCCCTGTTTTGGAGTGACAGGCTGGGAAGAGCCCTTGGGCAGCATGTATTGCATTTCTGGGGCTGTTTGACTGAATTGCTCCTCTCTTGCCAACAAGCCCCACTATAGGTCTTGGCTTCCCAGGGGAAGTCATGACTTTGTCCGTTTGTTGGGGTTTGGCTCCCCTCCTGAAAAGCCCTGTGAGCCACTGCCCAGACCTGGCAGACCTCAGCATCCTTCGGTTCCCATCGGCCTGTCTGGGCTGAGGAGCGAGCCCCAAAACACAGCCCCCCGGGAGGGATCAGCCGTTCACCGTGCAGTCTGGCAGCAAGCTCCAGAACAAGTGAAGCCCTGGCCCTCCACCAACGCACGCTGTTTCCTCCCGGCAGGCTGGCCAAAAGGAGTCAGATGAGGACATGAGAGGAGCTGGGAGTGCAGGCAGGCTTAGGGAAGTGGAGGGTAACGGAGGGCACCAGTCTGGGTTGGGTGGCTGGACAGTGCTGGGGACAAGCCTCACCAAAAGGGAATGGGAGTTGATGCCAGTGGGTCCTGCTGCCAACCACGCAGCTCATCTCCTCCAGGTTTTGGGATGTCTCTGCTTCGTTCCTTTGCCAGGGTCTACCAGCAGCTCCTGGTGTTTGGTGCTTTTCTCTAGAGCCAGAACTTCCTTACTTTCAGATACAAACAATGCATTACCTCCAAATTCTCCCTCTGCTCAAGGTCACAACCATCACTAAATTTTCCTTCCAGCCTCAAAGTCTCACTTGTCTCTTCGAGCAATGGTGTCTCCATCCCTCAAGTCTGTTATTCCTGCCGAGCCAACAGGGGTTTCACTGTCCTCGTCTGTTTGATTCCCAGGAGCAGGATCTGAAAAGAGAAAATTCTTCCTGTCACATACTCCTGCAAGCTGGCATTTGAAACGCCCGCTCCCCATCATGGGATTGCCCTGACGCATGCTGAAAACAGGGGCTGTTTACCTCAGGGACATACATGGATGAAGCTCTTGAATGATGTTCAAGTTCACCTCTGCTCTGCCACCCAGATCTCATTGCCCACAGTAATGCTTCAGCTTAACTCTGCCAATTAAGACGTCATTTGTAACTAGCACATGGATAATATTTCAATTTAATTAATACTTCTTTTACTGCAGAACGTTGCCTGCAGCCAGGCAAACTGCTTGCTGAAGAGATTCCAGACAAAAAATATTGATGAAATATTTCACCAAAATTGGGGGGATTTTTCATTCTAGCATGGAAGTGGGTTATATTTCATGGCTGAACAAATAAAGCAAACCCAGCCATTGCATTTCAGACTGAAACAGGGATTTCATCCTGAATCCAGATTATTAGGGATTTAGTTTTGATGTCAGGGATGGAAATCGCAGAAATACTGTTTTTAGATAAAACATATACATCAGGCTTTTAACTCTGCTGGAAATGCTGAGGGTGTTTCCCAGTCCCAGAGGTGTCCTGGTTCCAGGTCTGGGGAGCCCCAGCCTGAGCAGGTGAAAGAATGGTGAGTTCTGTGTGGGTTCAGGAACGCCCCCACCAGCCCCACACATGCAGACGTGATGGGTGAGAGGCCACCTGCAGCAGATGCTATGGGGTCGAGGTCACGCCCCTGCTGTCACATGTTAATCCAGCTGGATGCAAAGAGCATCCAAATGTGAAAGCGAAGAGCAAAGTCCCGGTGAAATGAGACTAAAGAAGAAAAAGCCATACTGCAAACTTCCCTGGGGACTAGTGCATGAGAACATCCTCTGTATCAATGTCATCTTCATCAGACAGAGGTTTTCAGATGGGACTTTTGAGGGCAAATATTTAATCTGGCAAATGGCTGGCCAAGCCACCCCAGACACGCAGCATCAGGAGCAGGGAGTGCCCTTGGGCAAAGGCATCTTCCCCCCGAGCTGAGCGGCTGCGCTGACGATGCACCCTGCCATCTCTGCTGTAGCTGCTTTTCCTCGCAGCACTTCACAACTCAGCACTCTTGAGTTAATTAGAGAACCATATGCCCCTTTCTCACACATCATAAAAGCGCGTGTTTAAAGCCGGGTGATAAAAGGGAGCATTAGTCTGGGTCACTGCGAGGCTCTGATCTCAGCTCGGCTCCGCACATGGACTCGCTCTCCTGGACTGCTCTCCGACCAGGTGGAAACGATGTTTGAGTCCATCTGAACTCGCTTTCCTGCCAGCTTGCTTGAGAGACTACCAAGTATTTTACAGCTCTCTCCCAGGCATGGTTTGTTCTCTTACACCCTCCTACAGCCTGCCTGTCCCTGCTTAACTCTCCTAGCTCCCTCCCACTCCGGGTGCTGAGTTTCAGCCTCCCAGAGGAAAGTTGGGACCTCGCCTGACATCAGCTCGTGGCAGCGGTCATCAGGTCTGTCCCTGGTTTTGGTCTTCAGATGGCTTCAGGCTCTTCCAGATGGCCGTGGACCTTGCAGCCTGCTTTCCCCCAGGGCACGCAGGGTGCAGGGCACATCCCCAAGCAAAGGCTTTGAGCATGTCGTGGGGCAATGTGGGAGCGTGGAGCATTGACCCCATGGAGGTGGCTGGTCCAGCTGCTCTTGTGCCTGCCACTGTATATATCCAGAGATCTCCTCTTTCCTTCCCTTTGCCTTGAGGACACATTTCTCTCCCATCCTAGTGTGCAAGGCAGAATAACATTCCAGATGTTTTATGTTAAAAACTCCCTTTTTCGTCTTTCCGCTTTCTTTAAAGAGTCTCAGACGGGGAGGTGAGGACCCTGTCTGCTCTGGTGAGGACCACCTAATCTGATCAGGTCCCTTTTGGCACAAGGCGTATCCAAGCTGCCATCAACCCAAAATTTGAACACGAGCTGGAACACAGCCCTTAGCAAGGAACTGTGGGGGCTGTGCATGTCTGATGAGCAGGAGAGCTATGGAGCAGCAGAAAGAGAGCCTGCTGCATCCTGCAAGCCGATGTGGCTGCCCCAAGAAGCTCAGACTTGTGTACAATCACTGGTATTCGAGACCACGTGTCCCAAGGAGGTCACCGGGGATGGGGACCCAGCAGCCACCTGCACAGGGATCTGAACTGGCAAAAATCCTCCCAGCGGTGCGTCTGCTTCTCCCCAAGGAAATGTGTGTGCTGGCCCAGCTGCAGCAGGCTGAACGGCAGGGCCACCTTGGGAAAGGTCCACCACAGGTGAAATGCTGGGGTTTCAACCCCAAGCCCCAAATTAAGGCTGACATGTGGGTGATTCCCACAGCCCTTCACAAAGGGGGGCGAGTTTGCCTTTAGGCTTCCCCCCAGGGTGGTGCCGGCCTGGCAGACAGAGCCGTTGGGTAAAGGAGCCCCAGGGGTCCCACACTGAGTAACCAAGGGTCAGGTGTCCCACTGAGGGATAACAGCTGGGACCCCTTGCAGGAGGGGCAGTGTCTGTGTGTGAGGGGGATGCCCTGTGCAGAGTTCCCTGTTGGGGAAGGACCTCCCGCCTCCCTGGGACTGGGCTCCACTCAGGTCTGGCTTTGTAAACGTGGGCTGTGTAGAGATTCAGTGTGTGGCTTCCTTGGTCTTATGTGTTTGGCTTGTTGACTCAGTTGTCTCCCGTCCCTTCTCTGGGAGACTGCATGTCACCATTTATTCCACCCATTGTTGGTCGTGCGGTGTTGTTGTTGGGGTCAGTGGGATTGATGTCGATTATGTATAATCTGACTGACTTGTTTGTACCCCCAGCGCTCACCCATGTACTGACCCTTTTGTATCAAATACAATTTGGTTATTGGTTCATCTTTATGCTGGCTGTGTCTTTTATGCTAGGCCTGATAACTGGGAAAACAACAGGTCATGTAGGCCCTGTCCTCTGAGCAAGCTCTGAAGAATGGGGAGATAGGAACCACCTGCTGGTCCACACACCAGGAACCTGGGCTTGGAGGGTGGAGATAGTGCTGAGGAGAGCATGTTCAGTGGCTGAAGAGAGGGAAAGTCACTGAATCACAGACTGGTTGAGGTTGGCAGGGACCTCTGTAGGTCATCTTGTCCAACTGCCTGTTCAAGTGGGGTCACCTAGAGCAAGTTGCCCATGGACCATGTCCATCCGACTGTGCCCATGACTTGGAACACCTCCAGGTCCTATTGCTAAGATGGATAGTGGAGACAAGCCATAGCCTGGGGTGCTTCAGAAAAGCCAGGACAACATCCTCTGGTGGAGCTAATCCTCCTGGCCCTGTGTGGGGCTCCAGCAATTTTCTTGCCTGTAAGCCCATGGCACTGTGACTTCCCTTTGCTGTATTAAGATGACAACCAGTGTTTGGAAGAACATCCTCAGTACTGGTCTGCTGGGGAAGGACTGTGGACAGGGGGAGACTTCACCCTGTGCCCTCCTCCAGGAGCAGGGTCAGTGACAGCGCCAGTCCTGCTGAGAAGGTGTGCAGACATATGAGGAGCCAAGCAGAGCCCCAGTATGCTCCCGGTGCCATTGCAACCCCTTTTGATGTGGATTTCTGAGTCTCCAGGGCCAGTGTTGTCCCCAGCCCCAGCACAGCAAAGGAGGCTTGGGGAGAGCTGTACACTACGTCCCTGCCCAGTCAGGCACCCGGCATGCTCCTTGGCTCTGGGACAGCCCTGGCTTGCTCTGCCTGCCCAGCATTCCTGGGACCTGACTGCAGAGAAGGCAAGGAGGTTGAGCTGTGAGCAGTGAGCCCCGTGTTATTTTTGCTGTGCTCACAGCCTTGCCCTGCGTTCTTGTTTCCTTGTGCTATGTTTAGACAACTTTGCAGGACACACTTGCTCTCATTCCAAAGCCATCTTTTTTCTGCATGACTCTGAAGCCTGACAAGAGAGGGGCAGGCGAAAGCCAAGGCAAGGTGCCAGGGTCTGTGTGCCTGAGCCAGGAAGACAACACGAGCAACATTGATGTTGGACTTCCCTGGGCTTAGCAGGGTCGGCTTGATCCTCTCTCAGTGGATTTGGGTGGATAATCATTGTCTCACACACGGCATTGCCAGGGCTCAGGGCATCCTGTCATGATCTGCTGGATGGAGCTCTGCAGGACAGGGAGACCGTGGCCACCCCACCTCCCTTGCTTTGGATGCACCCTTGGAAGAGCGAGGTGGAGAGCCCAGGGGCACATCTCTCCCAAGCCCTTACATGGGGGCTCTGCCAAACTCATGTCTGCCCCATGAGCATCACTGCAGCTTTGCGTTCAGGTGTCTGGCTCTCCTCACTTGCTGAGGCCTGGGAAAGTGGGGTCACCTTTCAGGGAGACAAGCATTAAACGTTCCCCTTCCTCCTCTGGCTCTGGCAGCTGAGCACTGGTTCTGTGGTGCCTAAGTGGGGAGATTATTAAGTGAATATGAACATCCTTGAGTCTAATCCACACGCAAATGCAAAGTTAAATTGAAACCAGAAGATGGCTTTAGCAGCACAGTTTATAGCCATTAACCCTTGGGTGACATGAACTGGACTCCCCCTGCAGTGCCAGGAGAAGGTGGCATACCCGAAACTCCAAGCATGGCCTGAGGAGTAGGACATCCAGAGGACATCTGGGGCCACAGCTGTCATCTGTGCTGCATCTTCACCTGCCAAGCCCTGTGCCCAAACCCAGGCGTACACCAGGACAAGGTCAGGTCACTGGTGTGCAGAGCTTGGGGTCAGCAGCATCCCAGGAGGGCCCCCAGCCCTGTGCATGCCCTGGGATGGTCTCACTGTGCACCCAGAGGGGTTCCCTGCTGCCCTGCACCCAGTGGAGCCCCTTTGGAGATGTGCAGATCTTTTTGGAGGAACTGGCAGGAAAACCTATGCCCCAGATAGAAGTTCTGGCACACCTTGCTACAAACATTTTTTGTCAGATCCACAGGGACACTGCTCCTCTGTCCAGCCTGGCCATAGCAAGTGCTGGCCCTCAGAGGAGGCACTCAGTGGTGGTGCCACATTTTGACCCCGAGGGTGCAGAAACCTGCAGAGATGGGAAGCGGGACAGACAAGGCAAATTGCAAAGTGGCCCTGGCCATGAAAGAAGGGGAGAGAAGTGAGGAGGGCAGATGGAGAGGTCACGGTGAGCAAGGGCAGAGTGCTTGGCTGTGCCCAAGGAGGGACCCATTGGACAACCATGGGTTTCCAGTGTGAAGGCAGAGCCACATCAGCTTGTGCTCATCTACCTGCTGCCACGGGTTGTGCCTGTCTGTCCCTCCTTACCTCTCTTCTTCGCTCGCCTCCTCCTCCTCCTCCTCCCCTACAGTTCCCTGCCCTCTTATCTTTCACTCTATCTCTCATGCGCTTCTCCAGCCATCCCTTCTCCAGTCTGCTGCCTGTTGTCACCCCAGTGCCCTGTCACCAGAGCCAAGCTGGGACCACGCCGTGGGGTTCCCCCTCTCTAGCACATCCTCCCAGTCTTTGCAAATGCCTCTTTGAATCCCGAAAACCTTCTTGGGTCTGGGATTTCTCCGAGACTCCCAGCTACCCATGCTTTCCCTGCCACGCTCATGCCAGCAGCCCGTGGCTGCACAAAAGGCTTGGCAGGAGGCAGGGTGACCTAAGAGACGTGGAGTGTGTCCGAGCGCACGGGTCTTGGGGCAGCGTGTTCCAGGGAGTGCAGGCAGCTGCCAGCAGGAGTGAAGGTGCATGAGGGGAAGGCTTAGGACATGGTTGGCAGAGTCGTGGCCACCCCTGCTCCAACAACCACAGAAATATGTAAATGAGAAAGTCAGCCCCTTATTTATGAGACTTCACGATTCATTTTTCATTTGGGGAATGTGAACGAACGAAAATATGAAATATTTCTCTGATGACACAGTTTCCACCCAAAAGCACATTCCTTGGAGGCGATGTGCATGTGCACAGGGGCCACATGGGACCAAGCCTGGACCCTGGTACAAGCTCCTCTTCACGAAGGGGTGGAAGCTGTGGGGCCAAGTCCTAATGGCAGAGCTGTGGTGAGAAAGCAGTAAGGGTCTTGCTAAACTGAAAAACCCTGCTGGGGTGCTGGAAGGGACAGAGCTGAGAGCAGGGAACAGAGCTAAGCTGAGCCTGGTCCAAGGGGAAGGGGAGCAGATTGCACCTCCTGGTCCTCCTCCTTTACAACTAGAGCAAGGATTCAGCCTCCTGCTGCACACTGAAAAGAGATTTCCTCCTCCCAACATTTACAAAATACTCACTCCTGGCAGTGCCTGAATTTCCCAAGGATGTGTCAGTATCCCTGTTTATTGCCTTAACAGTTAAAATTCATTACTGGCTGGCTCCTTCAGAATGGCTCTCCAGGTCAGTGTTTCCATGACCTCTATGAGCCCCTGGGAAATCCAACACTACTAAAATCTATAGTATCTATGGATTTAGCATCCATACTATAAAGACAAGGATCTCATGGGCCAGACCTTGCTGCCTCCCAGCCGCATCAGCCTCTCATAAACCCAGCACGGTCCATGTTATGGGCCTCCCTATTACCACCACAATCCTGGAAGGTCTGTTCTGGCCCTTACCTTCTCCTAGCCTGGAAGCAGTAGAGAGGTGTCCTCTACCAACTTGAAGCCTTCTGTGCCCCTTCCACCAGCTTCCTCCAGCTGCCACAGAGCCCACACATCTGGTGCCATGTGGAGTCCAATCCCCCCTCCAACTTCTGCAACAAGCCATGCTCCTCCAGTCCCCTGAGTCTTGGCGATGAACGATCTCTTTCCTGGTGGCCCCATCCATGTCTGCTGGATTGTAGAGCTGTTGGCTTAAATTACATCTTCCCTGATGAGCTCGCACAATCCCCTGGTACAATTCATAGCTTTTTCCCTCTGTCCTGACTTCTCTTGTACCTGCTTGTGTCTCACAGCCACGTGCAATTAGCCAGCATCCCAAATGCTGCTCCTCTGTCCTAGCCTTTCCCCTAATTGGTTCCCCTAACTGAGAAAATAACCTATATTTAAAATCCTTCCTGCTAGTCCTACAGTGCAGGATTTTGTCCTTTGCACCACACAGTGTGTCCTCCCCTTACAGAACTTGCTGTCCCGAGAAAGCCTCCTCACAGGGACAGGGGTGGGAGGCTCTCAGGGCTCCAGGGAAACATGTCTCAGGGCTGGGTGTAGCTGAGGAGTTCCCCTCCCTTGCTGGCCCTCTCCAGCCCACACTGACCTATTCCCACAGGTGCTGTGTTGAGCTGGAGCCAATCCTTCCTGTAGGACTGGGGTAGGTGGGTTTTCCTGGTCTGAGAACACTGCTGGATTTGGTTTCCTGGGGACACCACCATGAGCCACCCTTTGATGGGTGCACCATTGACCTCACAAGAAATGCAATGCATTTAGGATGGGGGCCATCCCGAGATTACCTTTAATCTCCACTCTTCTCCCTGCATACCAACTCCTTGTATTTATTGATTTAGCTAGAGATGTCTTTTGCTATTTGTTTGAACTGTCTTTGCAAGGTTCAGCTCAGCTTGACTTCTGGCAATTCTCATTGATGCTGGGCCTCAGACCCACTTTTCCCTGAAGATCACCCTGGTCTCCTTAATATCTGTTTATTCTCACTGTGATTTTTGGTGGGCAAGCCACTATTTCAAGGGGTATCAAATGGTTTTCACCTTTGCCTTGAAAACCCTGTTGTCCTCCGGCACATTCAGCCTCTGAGCGCTTCAGTTCAGTTGACTTCAGTGACTGGGTCCCTAAACTTCTCCCAATACAGGGAAGAGAAATACTCCATCTGAACTGCTAATCTGGCAGAAGTTTGTTTTAGATGAAACCTATGTGGTCAACGTGCATGTTCTGTGACCGACTTTTCTATTGTATCTCCCCAACAGCAAAGACCAAATCTAAAATAGTAAAATCAGGGACCATCTGTCAGCTGCCACGTCCCAGAATAGCCAGTAGCATTTGCTCTCCAATCTATATCTGGAAGTGAAAGACTCCCAGTGTGACAGTGAGATTTATGAGCAGTAATGATTAAGGGGCATATTCAGACTGCTTGCTCCGGTACCTAAAAAGGACTTGAGCACAACTGACATGAATAGCCCCGCAGCTGGGCTGGGCTTCTGCTCCACAGACCTGCGTTAGGAGAAGTATGGCTCTCTGCCCCAGCTCCTCAGGGATGGAGACAAGGACCCCATCCCAACCACCCCATTTCCTCCACAGTGGTTGCAGCAGCTCTAGCGTAGAAAGCCTCTGAGTTGGCTAGAAATACTTGAGCACCACTGTGCTCATGCAATGCTTCAGCCTACAGCTCCTTTTTATGAGCTGCAGATCCCAGTCTGGAGGCAGCCACAGTGTTCTGGAGGTGCCAGTTTCTCTACAAAGCCCTGGAGATATTTCTCTTTCTCCCAAAGCAAAGCCTGCAGCCAAGTCAGTCAAACCTCAACCACATCAATCCTCAAAGCCCTTTCATCTGAGCAGGTTTCTGGCATATCCACACTGTTGTATGATGTTTCTTCATGGCACTTCCCATCATTGGGGGATCACTCTGTGCCCCTCATTCATCCCCAGGGCACCTCCCTTCACCACAGCCATGTCCCACACCAGATGTCCTGTGATGAACTATGTCAGCTCACACACATCTCTCCATGGTTTTGGCCTCAGCTGTATTGCTTGATGAGCCCAGAATTGTCCTCCCATTAACCTGAGTGCCTGCTCAGCCTCTCATCCCCTTGAGCTGGGTGCTGGGTTGACCATGTTTGCTGTGAGCAGAAACCTGTGAGCATGAGGTGGTGACACCAGTCAGGCAGAATCAAGGGGGTTTGCACCTTCACTAATCTGTGCCATGCCAAGATTAGCTCTTGGTGGGACTTGGTGTGGTGTTTGGGTTGGGGTGACTATAAGACAGTGACATGTCTTATGCTCACTGAGTTCGTAGGGGCTAGAGCATACAATGCATGAGGGGAGGCTGAGGGAAGTGGTTTCTTCAGCTAAGGGACTATCTAATTGCGGTCTTCAACTGCCTAATGAGTTACGAAGACAAAGTCAGACTCTTCTCAGAGGTGTGTGGAAAAGGATCCAGGGGCAACCGGCAGAAGTTGCAGCAAGAGAAAATCCAGTGTAATGTGAAGGAAAAGATTTTCACAGTGAGGGTGAAAATCCTCCTTGCAGATGTTCACAACTGGCCTGGACAAAACCCAAAGCCACCTGGTCTCTTCTTGGAGCTAGCCCGGCTCCAAGGAGAGGGTTGGATGGGAGGCACCAGAGATCCCTCCCAGCCTGCAGCTCTGTGCCATACTACAATGTCCTGCGTACTTTGGTGAGCAACATGAGGTCTCAGCTTTCATTCCAATTAATGGAGCTTTTTTCCCCAAATATAAACAGTCTGCTCTTTTCAGGAAAATCTGCCGGCCTCTCTTCGGAGCCAGGGAGCCACATTGCCGGTTATAGCCCGGCCATTGATTTACTGGTATGACTACGGCCAAGTTGGACGGCATCTCTGTGCCGAGATCCAGCATCCTTGAAATGCAGGAGAAACCCAGTCTATCAGCTGGTCCATCTCATCCTTATCCAGCACAGGGCCTTCGCAGTCATCGGTGTAATAAGCTTTCAGATGAAAGCCACTGGGAGAGTGCATCCATCATTGTTAGCCTGATTAAAGCTAATTCACAACACATCAGCTTTCTAGAGATTGTGTCTTTTTCTCCGCCTCACTTCCTGTTTGCAAGCCGATTGCAGCAGTCTTTAATTAATTGTGGCTTGAAATTATTTAGGCACTTCTCAGGGAATAAATCTTCCCAGACTGAACAGGGTGTATTGCAGCGAAGGCACAACCCAGAGGAGGGGAGAGAGGAATGTCTCCCTGGGCAGGGTTGTGTCTTTGTCCGAAAGCACTTGCCCTGCTCTTGGTCAGTGCCAAGGCCTGGGGCTGACCCCCATCCTTCGCGCGGTTTGGAGCTGAGCACTCCTGTTCCTTCGCTGTTCCAAGGGCTGATCTCTCGCTCGTGAACAGCCAGTACAAAGCGTCTGCAGCCGAATCCTGATCGGCCCATGGAATCCAAGTGAATTTTCCTTGGGAATTACTTTCACTACTTGCTCTGCTGTTGCTGTCAGAGGGCCATGAGAAGTGATTGCCATAATGATGGTTGAAATCCAGTTTCCCTTCTAAGCCTTTTTTAATGTTATTTAGAGCTCAAATCAACTCTTTTTTGGTTGAAAGTTTCCACTCTTGGGCTCAAGCCAAAAGCAGATTTTTCAAGAAATTGGAACCGACTGGGTTCAGTCATTTCTGAGTCACACACATGGAAAAATACACATTTCCCCCTCGCGCTCCACGGAGACACATTGGACATGTACGACTCAAAACCAGCTGGAGCAAGAGACTTCAGACTTGGCTTGTTTGAGAGTCCACACCGAGGTGTAAAAATCAAGCCAGGTTTGGAGAAGCTCGCATTGGCATTTTTACACTTCCCTCCCCAAAAGGACTGTTGACTGGTGCGCAAGGGGCAAGAAGACGCGCTGTTCTCTCCCCTGTTGCTTTACATTGCTTTCTCCAATGGGATAATCCCGAGGGATTAGCATTTAAAGTAATGAATGTTTAAAGTTAGCAAGAGAAGAATTTCAGCAATGTTCAATTCTTCCTAAGCCCCTTAAATGGAGCCGAGATGAGGGGGCCTCGAACAGGGAGACATCAGTCAGCTTCAGAAGTCAAGTGGAGTAAACACAAGTAATAATCCCTTCCTCGGTCTAGGACAAACACGGGGGGGACTCTGACACCCCAAACATCCAAGTGGCTTGGATGTCGTTGTTCTAACCAGCCCCACTGCAGACCAAGGTGGTGGGGCACAGTTTGCTCCAGAGCATTTGCTCCAGAGCAGCCCCAAGGGTTTTGTGTGACTTTCTTGAGACTGAAGTGTGGCAGAGGCAGGAACAGAAGCCAACTACTTTAACCACAGAACCCTTCTTTCTTCCCTTAATGAATTATGTCGAGACCACACAAATCTTGTTGCTGGAAACTTCTGCCTTCCCCTCCTCAGCTACCTGAGTTTCTGGACATGGGATGAGCAGTCACCACAGAACACCGAAGGTAGCTGCTGGGACAAGGGAGCACGCTTGTCCAGATGTTTGGTGAGTGGTTGCCACCAGACCTGCACTTTTGTGCTTGAGCTGTCAGCTGGGGGGTCAGTCTCCATCCCCACCCCACAGGCATGGGGCATCTCCAGGTCTGGGGCTGTGCCAGCGGACTTTCTCTAAGGAGATGGCCAAGGGAGACTCTAGGTTCAAGGATTTCCCAAGAGGCCATTCTCTGGGGGGAGGTGCCTGTGCTCAGGGTGCCCAGGAGCTCAGGGAGCAGCAGGAGGGCTGTGGCCAGGCTGAAGACCCATTGCCTGTCCTGGTACCCCCAGCTCTGTGCTCTGGGTGTTATGGAGCAGGGAGGTGCCTGCGCACAAGGAGCACAGCAATCACCAGGGAGCAGAACCACGATAAGCTGGGTCTTTCACACCCTTCCCTGCCAAGGAAAGGTGGAAGTGGGAGGGAGAGGCCAGGAGGTGGAAGGGGCTGGGAGAGGAAACCAGCTGCATGAGTCACAGCCATGGCCTGCAACTGGTGGGCAGGACACCCACAGGAAACGCCGTTTCCCCTGGATAAGGTGCAGAGGACAAGCTGGCACCAGCCCATGGGCACAGGTTGTCCCCAGCACTGCTGGGTGTAGGGCACGTGTACAAGCGGCAGAGCTGGATGGAGAAGGTGGCAGAGTTTTGCCCAGCACCACTGGACATAATGTGCTGCACCAGAGGTAGTGGGTTCCGCTGTGCCGTGGGACCCCTCTTACTACTGACATCTTGTGCTGGGCTGGGTTTGGTGCCCAGCTCTGAGACTGCTCAGGTGCCTGTAGTGGGAGGAATATATCGTGGCTGGTCAGCTTTCCACCTGGGCTGAGCATACATGGGGTGCACATGCATGCTGAGCTGAAGGGCTTTGAGCAGCCAACCCTACCACTACAGACAAGATAATGAGTAGCCTGCTCCTCCCTCTCCCTGCAAAACTCACACAGAAGGCCAGTACCACCAGCACCCTGGGTGCTGGTCCAGACCATGACTTTGCTCATCTGCTGCGACTTCATCTGTTTAAATGGGCACAGATGTTCCTGCAGCATCCCTCCCACCCCTCAGCAGACCTATGGCCAGAGGATGCTTCCAGCACTGGTCATTGGCCTGGCGCAGCTTGCACACTAAGAATCTGGGCAACCTGAGGCTCTTCCCACATGTGCCCTGGTTTGGGCAAGCAGAAAGGCTAGAGTGATGTCCCAGCAGAGGTGGCGAAAGGACAGTGTCTTCTCACTTCCAGAAAACATATCCTATAAAATGATGGAGCTGGTGTCTCAGAGCAGGTTGTGTAATTCTTGCCAAGTGGGTCACCCCAGGATTGATC
Organism: Athene noctua; assembly: GCF_965140245.1. Lineage (NCBI taxonomy): Eukaryota > Metazoa > Chordata > Aves > Strigiformes > Strigidae > Athene > Athene noctua. The sequence goes on from NC_134055.1 coordinate 12,206,655, forward strand.
CCAGAGAAGCCCTGGAGAATGGCACACGGGCAGTTCTGATATGGAATGAGAGCAGGACAGGCTATGCACTGGGATTCTTCCAGCCCCTCTGTCCTGGACAGGCATCTCCTCTGAGGTCTGGGGTCACACAGGGGACCAGCAAGCTGTGGACACCACCTGACCGAGTCCCTTCTGGTGGTGACAAGTGTCCTGAGTGAGCAGATGTGGGAGGCACAGAAATATCCCAGACACCACAGCACATGGGGCTGATCTGGGGCTGGCCCTGCCTTGTAAAGACTTTGCTTTCCCAACAAGCTCCCATGAGCTGGAGAGTGGCCTCGGGCCACTGCGTAGGTCATGCCTGGAATAGGGATAGAAATCCAGGCTTTGACATCAGCAAAGGGGTAGAGGCAGGCAGGCAGGCAGACAACTGGGAGCAGTGCACGGTGCCAGCGCAGCGACCCTCGACATGTGGGGTCAGCCATCACTCTCCCAGCCCACCTCTCTGCCCAGCCCATCACCTCCCGTGGGTAATGGCACCCCCCGGGCCGGGAGAGGGACCCCGTCCCAGCTCCTGGGGCAAGGAGAAGCGGTGATGAAAGATAAATGTATGCAGAGCAGAGAAGATGGAGGGGCAACAGGCAGCCTGGCCCAGTTGGGAGGGGCACAGAACCGGTGCCCATGCTGATGCCCAGGAATGCCCACAGGATCTGGGGGAGATGGCACGGGGTCCAGGGGGGCTTCTGGGTGCTCTGCCATCCTGCCCTGCCCCAGCTCAGGGGCCAGGCACTTCCACACTCTCAGAGCCGTGCCGGCCGCTTTGCTCAGATAGCTTTTCCTGGTGTTTAACCTGATTTTCCCCCACTATAACTTAAGCCCATTTGATATCCTGTCTGCCACGAGCTGGGAGAACAGACTGTTCCCTTCCCCTCTGTAGCTGTTTTATGTCTTTGAAAGGACCGGCACATCTGCCCTTGCCAAGGCTCTGCGAACCCCATCCCGATCCCCAGAGCCGCTCACCCCATAGACCAATGCTCTCTCCCCTCCCTTTCTTGCCATGCCACGGGCAGCAGGCAGCAGGCAGTGGGCAGCGGGCAGCAGGCAGCACAGGCAGTGCAGGCAATGCCCTGGCAACTGTCCCGCCGTGCAGCCTCACAGACAGCAGAACCCGGTGTGGGTGCTCACAGTCACGCACACACACCAGGAAGGGCACAGAGGGCATCTTCTGGAGAACACTCCAAAGCACGTCATCTAATGAGATGAAATGTCTTGAATTCCCCACGGCTGCCAAGACCAGGCTGGGATTGTGCATGCCACAAGAAGCTGAAATCTCTGGCTCCCGCACACACGGCAGGTCTCAGACTGGTGTCCGGCAGTGCCAGGCACAGGCACCCCAGTGGGATGCAGGGAAGGATGCTGGGGAAAGATGCTAAACCCAACAGCCCTGCAGGAGTGGCTCCTAAATAAAAAAGATAGCCTGGAAACTGTGTGTCAAAAGCTGTCTGACTTCCAGGCAAATGATGGAGCTGGGCACAGCGGCAGGGATGTCCCCGTGCCACTGGCTGCATCCCCGCTCGCTGGCCTCCCTGCCGCGGTGCCAGGGGACAGGGCCGGGGCGGAGGTGAAGCTGGGCCAGGCTGGGGCCGGGCAGGGGGAACTGTGCAGGCATGGTCCTTATGGCTTTTGGTCTTTTTCCACCAAAGGGTTTTGGGGTGGGGGGTGTTTTATATCTAGATTTTTTTGGAAGGGTTTTGGTTTGATTTCCTCCTCCGCCAAGCACTAAGCGATCGCTCTTTCCCCCCTTGGCAGGAGCTGCCTGTCTCGTGGTGTTGACCTTGGCTGGGCTTTCTCTGAGGCTGGAGCGGACTCACACCATAAATTCCCTGTCTTCTAGGAATCTAGCATGGGAAAGAAAAGAAACACGAAAGAGAAATGTGGATTAAAATATTTTGCATCTTAGCACAGAACAAAGGGGGGTTGGCATCAAGCAGCCAGATGACTTCTCTGAATGGAGAGGTGTTGCATGCGCAGCCGGGGAATCGGCAGGTTCAGGTGCTGTGAGTGCTGGCACCTCGTGGCACTCATCCCCGACTGCAGGGCACGCAGGGACAGGAGCTGCCTGTGCCAAGGGAGAGCCCTGGCAGGGCATGGCACGGTCCTTGAGCACGCACAAGGATGAGCACTGAGCCCGCCGGGGTTTGGGGCAGCGGGACAAGCGGGCCATGGTGCATGGTGTGGGATGTTGACCCGGGAGCAAGGCTGAAGCTTTTGTAGGAGAGGGGAGTGCTTCTGGGCAAGGGCAGGGCTCTTCCCTTGCCACCACCCGAGGTGGCCCACTGTGCAGAGCACACCTGTCCCCAGCGCTGCGAGCTTCCCTTGGCAGTGCCCTGGCCAGCGTTTGCCATAGCTGCATGGCTTCGAGGGTGGTTTAAGCCACCTTGCCCAGCCCCGGCGCAGAAACGCTGGCAACAGAGCACTGAGGTGAAGCAGCAGACACCAAGTGGGCCAAACCCCGGTTGCTTTCACAAGCAGGCGAGATACAGCACAGCCCCTAATTGAATCCAGCAGAGCTGCCTCAGACAGACAAAACACAGCAGTGACTCAGAGCACCAGGCTGAGCAGACACAACCGTCCCAGCGCCCAGGGAGATGGGCTAACACCCTGGGGTGGGGGGATCACCTAGCACAGCACAGTGATACTGTCCCATGGATGCCCAGGCTGTGGAGGAGAGGGGATCCCTGTGTGCAAGAAGAGTTGGGACAAGCCCTGAGCTTTGGATGTCCAGGGTGTGCAGAAGCCCAGATGAGCTGGGGATGCGATGACACCAGGGTGATGGGCGCTGTGGAGCAAGACACCCACCAGTGCTGATGGTATTGCCAAAGCCCCATGGTGCACAGAGCTGCACAAAGCCAGAGCAGTCTTGAAGCTGGACATTGAAGCCGAGGATACCTGAGCAGCTTGGGACAGGGTCTCAGGGTGCCTGAGTGCCCCCCGAGTACAGCTGTGTCTCCCCGCATGGAGGGTCAGGACTCCTGAACCCTGACAGGGCTCGCAGAGCCCACTGTCAGGCTGGTGCAAGGGGAAGGAGTGTCTGGTGTCTCAAAAACCCAGCTATGATCCTTTCCCACCCTGCTCTCAGTTGCCTGGGCTGGATATTAGCTGAAGTACATCATGCAGGCATGGAACAGGGACGTTTAAAGGTCCTCCAGGGAAGGAAGGACACAGTCACAGGTCGCTGGCAGCTTGAGAACTGGCAGGAGATAAAATCTTTCTTTAATATTTCCACACAGGAGATAAAATCTTTCTGTGTATCACTGTGCCTGGGAACTCTGCAGAGCAGTAAACCCAAGACAGGCAGGGCCCATCCTAAAGAGAGGTCCCTGCGGGTTCTGAAAGAGATGACGTTATGGGGACGGGAGTGTGCCGTGCTTGGGTAGCAGGTTTACATCTTATGTGTTCTGGGAACGCCAAAGCACCATTTATTTGACACTTTAAAAGGGCCTCATTTCTCAGAACTGTAACCTGCTTTAAGCCCAACCAGCTGGAAGGAGGCCCTGAGTCCCCCGAGTGTGAGCGATACTTTTAATCTCTTTTAAAACACTTTACTACAGCCATCACAACTGCCCAGCCGAGAGCATTGGTGGAGCTCGTTCCTGCTTCCCCTGAGCTTCAAGGGATGGGGAAGGGACAAGCTGTTAAAATAAACCAGAGTGTCCAGATCAGCTGGGAGGAAAGAGGAAATTGATAAGAAATGTGAAGCAATAGGGTCACACGGAGAAAGCCATGAGTGGCAAAGCTGGGTGGGGATCCCCTCAGTGACATGTCATGAAAGGATGTGCCTGGGACCACCCAGGGAGGCACAGGTCCCTCCTTGGGGCTTGTGGGTGAAAGCTGGCTGCTTGCACCTGGTGTTCACATCGTGCATCAGCCGTCACGGGGGGCAATGACCTGCTCTCCACTCCCACCACTCATCTGGAGGGGTTCAGCAGCAGGGACTGGAGCAGGATGTCTTCCCACCATGCCTGGGGAGCACTTGCAATGGGGAAGGGTGATTATGGGAAGCCTGAGAAACACTGAGAATTTGAAAGGGTTGATGGCCCAGAGAAAGTGAGTGGTAGCTCTGTGAGCCTGACCCAGCACAAGTAGGGTGAGGATTGGCTGCAGGGTTTCTCTGCCAGCGTGCATGGTTCTCGCCCCACCTTTGTGTCACTGATGGCTGAGAAAGACAACGGTGCTGGTAGTGATACCCCTAGGGACAAATCAGTACATGGGGCGGTGGCATCCCTGCCAAAAACCTGCTGAGAGCCACTAATGCAGTGCAACCACCTCACTCCTGATCCAGCCTTAGACAGGGAACGGCTGAGAGGCAGCCCAGCATGGGGGCAGTGGGACTTGTGGGTGGCTGCCCTCACCGAGGCTTTTATCAACGTCCCACCAGAACACGGTGGGAGGAGAGGAAAGGAGCACGTGGAATAGCAGAACATCAGTCCTGGGAAAAGGGCTTGGAGGGGGATAATTTGAGAGTGCAGCCCCAGCACTCAGGCAGTGCTGCCACAGGGTGTATCAGGTGGTGAAAGGCTGTGGGAGCCCCCTGAGTCAGCACATCGAGGGACGGTGAAAGGAGATTTGATCCCAGAACACGTGGGGAAGGGAAACAAGATATCAGAGGCTCTGGGCACAGCAAAACTGTGATGGGAGGAGGGAGTTAGAGGACAAGACGGGACAAGGAGAGTGGGAGATGATGTGCAAGGTGCCCTTGAGCATCACCCTCACAAGGCTGTGCAGAGACCAGCCCTCAGCCCCTCCTGAGCGTCAGCTACATCAGCCACGAGATCTGCCCGCAGCATCACCCTCACAGGCAGCACGACTGGGACTCGCACACCTATTCTTTCTCTCTCTCTCTACTTTCCAAAGTCTGATTTCCCAAGGGCAGCCTCTACAGCCATGGAGCTGGGCGGCACAGGAGGGAGGAGAGCAGTCCCATAAGAGGGTGGCCAGGCCACCGCTCCCAGCCCAGCCGTGGCAGGGTGTCTATGTCCTCATGCACTGGGCTGCAGCCGCCGGTCAAATGCCGGCCCGGGAAGCACTCCTGAGGGACCCATTCCCATACCCTGCTACCACAGGCAACCGCTCGGGTAATCCTCCTCATAAATTTTTCAAGCTCCATCTTGAAACCAGTCAGGCTATTTGCAGCACTGGCCGGGTGCCAGGGTTTCTAGTTCACCAGAAATGTCGTGTTTGTTTGTTTTTTTAATCTGGGCCAGGGCCAAACTGGATCCGCACCAGCGTTTGGTTTTTTTTTGAAGTTTCCGGTGAACCACAAGCTTCTCAGCCCCACAGCTGCTCAGCGAATTGACATGCCTGTCAGCTTCACGGCTCACACCAGCAACGAGCGTGGTAGGATCTCGACTGCAATGGCATCTGGGGCTCTGAGCATCATCCCACTGACGCTCCCAGGTGACCCTGCCAGGCACCCACTTAGGCTGGTCCCGCCAAGGGGCTCCCCTTCCATCGATGCCCCAATGGCACAGATGCAGCAGGATTTTTGACAAGGCTGTTAGGCTGAAGGTTTCTGCTGACATGCAGGTTTTGCCCCTACTTGACCCCAGGAGAGGCTGTCGGAGAGTTGCTTTTTGCGAGGAGGGGATCATCCCTCTTGCTCGCAGCGTAATCATGTTCACGGCCAGCTGATAGCCATCTGCTTCTCTGCCAGCACTGTCCTCTAGCCTAAATAGCTCTTATCCCTCCTGCTGTTTACTCCCAGATGTATTTATAGACCAACTCTCTCCCAGCCTTCATTTTCCTAGACTAAACAAGCCAAGAGCTTTCAGGCTTCTCTCATAAAACCAGCTCTCCTCTCACCCGCCCATTCCACCTCTTCCTGTGCTGAGCTCTTCATCACACCCGTGGATGAGCAAAGCTGGGACCGGGGCAGCTCTCGGCAGTGCACCCACTCATGGGTACAAGCCAGTCTCCCTGTGAACACCCCACCAACAGGGTTTGTCTTTTCTGTGGCCACATTGTTGACTCATGTGTTCCCAGACTGCTCTTCCATTTCTGTTTTGATTTTCATGGACACCTTTGGGCATGCTGAGCAGACACCTGACCTTGCCCTAACATTTTGCCCAGCCCAGCCTTTCCAGAAGGCTATTTTGCTCTTTCTCTGTGTCCATGATGCTTTCCCATTTGACACCCCAGCAAATTTCATTAGCAAGGATGGTCTCAGGATCAGTTTCAGCCTCTGCTTTCAAGCCATAGCTCATCTTTCAGCACACCTTCTTGCTGTCTTCCCTTGTTCAGTTCCTCACCATCCAACAGTCCAACCTCTGTCCCAATTTCCCCACCTTTCCACTCCATTTCCATGCAGCTGTTTCCCATGCACTTTGCCAAATGAAGGGCAGATGGACAAATCCTGGCAGCAACCTCAGGCAGATGCAATGAGCACGTCACTGTGGCGCTGCAGGGGAGCACTGGCAGCCTCTGGGATCGGGCTGTCCTGGAGGCTCAAAGGGAGAGCAGGCATCTCTGTGTCTTGCTTCCAGCGTGGACTGATGGAGGAGGTCTAGCTCCCAGTCACTAATGCAGACACCAGGCTCCCAACAGTGGGGGACTGATTCCCAGTATCCAGTGGTGAGTGTTGGCTGGAAGGAGACTGATGCCTCTGGTCCAACCTACCCACACAGCTGACCCTGTCCTGGAGCACGGGAGGAGTGGGGACTTGGGCTGTTTTAAGGGGGTGAAGAGGAGGACAAGGGCACCAGTAAAATACCCCTCAGGGCTTAGGCAGTGCCTTTATCAGCTGTTATAGCCCAGATCCTATAGCCAGACACTCGCAAGATGCATTTTTAAAGGAGATCTGCTCCTGGTGTAATCAGAGGCTCAGTTTAGGGCTGCTGAAGGCTCAGGGTATCACACACTGCTGCATCACTCTCTTGCCAGGGAAACCCACACGGCAGAGGTCTTCTTGCCCCAGAGAGAGACAGACAGCCAAAAAGCACCTGCAGGTGCCACAGGCACTCAAAAGTGCACCAGAGGGTCTCCCCACCACCATGAAATGCCTGTGGCTCTCCAAAAGCCAGAGTTGACTTTTGAAGCCAAAACATTTCTGCCCAGCACAGGGTGGTGGTAGCGTGGACTTCATACCGACAGCAAAAACAAGGTCACTATCTGGCCTGAGATGATGCAGTAGCCCAAGGCACAAATGTGATTTAAGGGAGCTCACTGTGAGTGAGAGGGATACTGTCCCAACAAGCAACGATGTTTTCTGGGTCTCAGGAAGAGCCAGTTTCCTAAATCTGAGAACAATTACAAGCAAGATTGTCTTGGAGGAAAAATTTAAACAGAACAAAATGAGAACGATGGCTGGGAATCATTCAGAAATACTTTCCGAAGAGCCCGAGTTTTGGCCAGAGGCAGCGGTGCAGAGCCTGAACAACTTCGAGACCCATCAGACCTCCCCAGACTGGCAGCACATCCCTCTCCCCCTGGCTAGAGACCTTGGCAGCTGTCCTGCAATGGTGCCCATCTGGATCACTGTCTGCTTTCTAGGAAAAGTGGCTCACAGGAGCAACAGCCAGCAGGTCTTTGCCCTCAAGGTCTCACCAAAATGGTCAGTTTTCATCCCCCCAAGCCTTCCTGCACAGGGACCAGCTCTGCAGCACAGAGAGTGCTTCCCCAGACAAGTTTTGCTCAGCCCTTCCTCCATGTCCTCAGGCTTGGGCAAAGCCCTGCTCTTCATTAGGAGAAATAGCCACAGCAGGGGATTTGTTTTCTCTTGTGCTTTGCCATCCTTTTTCTCAGCCCCAGGCTCTGTCTGTGCTCCTGTTTGCAGAGCCTCCATCTCCTGGGGAGCCCCAAGAGACTTGTGCCCCACAGGCAGTTGGAACCTGGACCGGTCTGGGACAGTGGGGCACCAGGCTGGGACCGCCCAGGGTGTCCCACCTGGTCAGGTGGTTCACAGCAGAGCTGACCCATCCCCAGGGACACTTGACAGCCACCCGGTGTCACCTTTGCTGACAACCCAGCCCCACCACTGCAGGATGATCCCCAACACTCGGTGGGATGGGCATACAGATGCAACCTCACCCAACGGTAGCAGGCAGATCTGTGAGCTGAAGACACAAACAGAGCAAACAGAGGTCCTGTTCCAGAGGGGAAAAAAATATTTTTATCAATTAGAACCATATTCTGAAAGAAAAACAAGCAAAGCCATCAGGTCTGGGGATGATGGGAAGAAGTCAGCTCACCCAGGCCCAGCTGGGCCATGGGAGCAGCACCCAGGTAAGGCCATGTGGTGGGCACTGGGGAAGATGAAACTGCTCTGCATTTCATTTCGACCCCTGTCACCTGTATGAGACAGCTCTGGGTTACCCCGAGCCTGGTGGAGGCAGGGGCAGCATGATGCCAGTGGGCATCCAGCTGCAGTCCCCGGGCACAGGGGCTGTGTCAGGCAGAGCCTGTGTGAGCTTAGACAGAAAAGCCCTCATTTGCTTTGCCAAAAATATTTATTTTGTTAGGAAAAATCCAGAATGTCTTAACTTTACCCAGGCAATATAAGCTTTTTACTCATAAAATTGAATTAATTTCTATTAAAGTATAAAAATGAAAGGAATGAATTGAGAAGAGTTTGGACCCCTAAAGAGATGCTGTCAGACTTTGGTTTCTCCAAAAGCAGATTCTGTCTCAGGCCAGACTCAAACAACCTATCGGAGGCCACTGAGCTGCCTGTGCATGAACAACCCTGCCTCTGCTGTTCTCTGTAGCAGTGGCCATGTCCTTGCATCCAGTTCCTCCACCCATCACTGCTGCAAGCCCACAGGAGTGACTGGGTTTTCTTACACCCAGATCTCCTCTGCAGGGAGAGGGAGCTCAGGAACCCAAGATGTAATGGTGATGGCCAAGCGTTTCCCTCCCAGCGATGGTGCCATGGCACAGGAATGGCTGCAGGGAGCTCTGGTTGCTGCTCAGAGGCAGCAGATGGTGGCTGCCAGCACTGCAACGCTGTCAGTCATCCCCCTACCCAGGTGCAGGAGTGGGGGGTTGCTTCTTGGCCAGCCATCCACAATGGTCCCTTCCCAGTGCTGCTTCCAGGAGGCCTCAAGAGAACTCTTCCTTCTGGAGGCTGATGGGATTTGGGTAGGGGTGCTGGGGGTCCCAGCCCAGCCTTGTGCACCCAGCCTGGGTGGATCAGAGAGGTCAAAGGCTCCAGAGCACCCTCTTTCTATCTTTCCATGGGGACAGCAGTGCTGACAACTGAGCCTGGAAATCCCTTTCCACAGGAGCTTGACCATCAGTTGCACAGCTGTAACATTTGCTGCCCATGTGTGCTCCTCCAAGGCTTGTCCTCCCTTCGCAGACGTGGATCAGACACTTGTAGGGGAGAGACACCAGAACAAATGTAAACAGGAAAAAAAGCTGCAAAGATCTGTCTCTCACTCAGCTGCTCTATAGGGATATGATTTATTTCGAGTACCTAAATGCAGGTTGACATTCTGATGACACAAGGTTAATCTTAGCTAGAGGCTTGTAGCACTGGTGCCAAGCTTTGATAGTGTCCCAGCAGACTGAAGCAGTTGTGCCAATATCCAGCTCAACTCAGTACAGGAAAGTCTGAATGTTTGATCTAAGCCCCTCTCTATACCTCCCTCAGCATGTCGTGCTCCAAATCCTCGTTCTTGGTTGAAAAGCAAAACTCTGCTCCTCCGTGATCAATGCCAGGCGTTGTATAGCTGATCTCCTCTGCTCTTGGCGAGACCCAGAGTCTGAGCTCTGAAGTGACAGGCTGTGCACTAAGGCAAGTCAGAAAACAACTTTGAAAACCACTATGGTGGTTTTTCTGATCTCCTCAAACACCTCCTTGTTACTTGCAGGTTGGAAGTTTCCAGCCAGGAACATAGACCCATTTTTCTTTTCTTCCCCTCCACTGCTCATGGCCATAAAAATCAAGTGTCTAGGATCTGTATTCATTGCACTTTTCCATTTCCACCCGCAGCTTTTCCAAACCTCTTCACCTCTGGAAGAGCTACAGAAGCAGCAAAAGGAAAACTGAAACTCAGGAACGCACCACTGTGCAGCTGTGCCAAGCATGAGGACTTCTGAAATGTCAGCGGGACAGAGGAAAAAGCCCCTTCTGAGCTGTTTAGAGAGAAGCAGATAGTCTTTCCCGCAAGAATCAGCTGTGTGACTCTGACTTGCAGCCAGATCAAGCCCTCGGTCCCACAGCTCAAGGATGCTGACCCCCCTGTGCCTCTGCTTTGGGCAGAGGGAGCCATGGTATCCTCCACATAGTATCATCCACTGGTTTTTAGAGGATGAAGGGGTGGCTACTGACTCCATCCCAGGGCAGATTCCCAGCCTTGTGTCTGTCAGGACTGGTATGGACAGGAACAGCTCTGCCTGTGGAGAAGGAGCTGCTTGGGGATGGATGAGATCCACCCCAGGCTGGCAAAGGGGTGTCAGGGGGATGGAAGTAGAGGGAGAGGCTCTTTGTGCCTGAAACTGGAGATTGAAAAAGTGAAGCAGAGAGCACTTCAGAAGACCACATCTTCCCTGGGCTCTGAGCACCACCTCTGCACCCCCTGAATCCACACTCTGCCACCCCTCAAGCCCAGGCTCCACTAAGGACATCCCTGGAGGAGCCCATTCCCGTGCTGAGCCAGGGCCAGTCTATACTCGCAGTGGTCCTGCTGTCCTGGGGGTGCTGGTGTGGTGCCACAGGGCAGAGATCAGCTCAGTGCTGCACACCCGCAAGCCTGGGTAGGTTCTTTGCACACAGAGCTGAGGAGACCTGGAGGGGTGAAGGCTGCAGCTCGAGTCTCGGCACAGCAGGAGACCTTTGCAACACATCTGGCCACATCCATGGGTCAGAGAAGTCCTGTGGGACTTGGGAGAGGGGACGGCAGTTCTGTGCTGCACTTACAAGCCGAGTGTGGTCGAGCCAGGGTGCGAGAGCCTCAGGAACCTCATGGCATGTATTACAGATGGACGCGTCCCAGGTTAAACATGCGCCATATGGGCTTGCATCAGCACTGAGGGCTTTTCAAAGAGCGTCCCGTTCGCTGTAACCAGCCTGGAGGCTGATGTTATCCAGATGATACTGTTGTCTTTGGAAAGGCTCCTAAACACTTGAAAAACACCTTCAGCCATACTCCAACACAGCAGAGCAGGACTGAGATTAGAAATTGCACTTGACAGTGTTCAATCTGTCCAATGGGAGCAAAACCAGATCCAGTTCACGTCTCTGCAATTACACACCTCCCTTCCATAGAAGAAGTGCTTTCTCTTTCATCTTACATCACGGCTATGCACATTTTATTCCTGCTTAAGCCTCAGCTGTAGGGCTCTTGAGAGTATTTCAATGCAATCTCAAACTATTCTGGACAGATGTTGCACAAACTAATTTCAAAACAGTGGTGGTCCTGATCATGACTAGCCCAGAGTTTAATACTGTTGGATTCTGGGTATCCCACTGGGAAGCATACAGATGTCTCGGACTAAGGATTTTGAATTATACTGCACCAAATCCATGAAGGCAGTGCTGATAAGGCCATGTGCTTGTGTCAATACAGTAAAAGAAAGCACTTCACAGTAAAAATGGGAGCACTGGCTTGGTTACGTGTAGGTTACAGAAAGATAGAGAGGTTGGGGAGGCGGATGGTACCTTTGAGATCATCCATCTGAAACGGAGACACAGTACCCTCTGAGGACATCACTAATCACTGAAGACCTGGCCCCCAGTAATGCAACTGGCTGAGGATCGGCACGGTTATTTCTAGTTCATAGTCCGTATCCCAAAATGCAATGGAAACTACTTGTTTCTCCAACCTTAATTTTTATTGGATGCCTGCAGAGTTGTCGCTGAACATCATTGCACTTGGAGCTGTTTGCTGAGGGCCCCTGCTTCAGAGATGACACTGCCTGTAAGGAGACATCCAACAATAAGAGAGCCTAAGATGTCTGAGAACCTTGTTCAGCTCCATCACTGTCTTCACCCCATGGCCTTAAAGTTTCTCAGCAAGACTAAGGTGCATACAATATTTAGACTTTGAAACTCTCTGGTAGACGGAAGCCTCAAGCATGGACAATCTTCATGCTGATCTTGAAGCTGGACTTTGTAAGAACTTGCTAACCTGCAAGCGAGAGCTCAGAAATTCCCCTACAAATCCTGCCAGCATTCTGATGTACTTTCCAGAAAGGGCTGCAGGGTCCTCATCTGTCCTCTGAGCACAGAGGTGGCTTTTCCTCTATGCAAAGGGGACTGTCCTTCGCCAGAGAGATGCCCCTGATGCTACAGATCTCCTAGGACACAGTGCACAAGGCTTTGGCCAGAGGTTTGAGATCAGCTCTGGGCAGAGAGAGTGCTAGCTCACTCCTAAACCCTCCTCACTGGTATTTCTGAGCTTCTTCAGTGTTTCGGTACAGACTGGTAGCTATAAGCTCCTGCTTATGATCCCTGTGCACACTACATGTGGGTAGAAAGAAGGGCAAGCTCTGGAGACGGAGCAGAGATCACAGACTCCAGGGAACATCCCACCTCTCCAGACACACACTGACAAGTCTCCTGGAGCTCATCACTGGTCTCTTTGCCAGGACAACCATGCGGAGATGGAGGCACAGAGCTGCTCGACTGCATCTGCTGGAAGGAGAAGAGGGAAGAGGCTGAGGCAGCACCATGAGAATCCAGAGACCACTGGGGTGCTGGGAGGGAGGGAGGGAGGGAGAAGCAGCCCAGAGAGGATGAAACTTTAGAGACCCGTACAGCAAACTAGAGGCTGTTGAGTGACCACAAGGAGTACTGGAGGGAATTCAGGTCTCTGAGCCCAAAAATTAATTACGACCCCAAAACCAAAGCTGAGAGAGATGGCTAAGGAGTCCTAGCTTACACTTACAAAAGCAATCAGATTTTTCCAACCTGGAGGATGCACCTGGATGGCACTACCAGTCCTCAGTAGAAATGACCATGGCATGGCAGAGCAGTTTGCAAACATCAGGTGACAGCACCAGGTGCACAGGCATCCAACGAAGTATATTCATGCAGCAAATACAGGATACATCAAATGCAAGATGTAGGGTGAAGGGTCATGTGTATCTGGCATCATGTGCAAACCTAAATGCACTACTCTGCTCTTGCATAGAGATGTTCTGCTTCTATGAGACAAAGCTATCTCTCAAGGCTGAATCATAAAGAAAGGGGAAAAAATAAAAAGAGGCAAGGCAAGAAAAGGCAAAGCAAAGCAAAGGCAAGGAAAGGCAAGGAAAAGAAGAGGCAAGGAAAGGTGAGAGGAGAGGAGAGGAGAGGAGAGGAGAGGAGAGGAGAGGAGAGGAGAGGAGAGGAGAGGAGAGGAGAGAAGAAAAAAGAAAAAAAAGAAAAAAGAAAGGAAAGGAAAGGAAAGGAAAGGAAAGGAAAGGAAAGGAAAGGAAAGGAAAGGCAAGGAAAGGAAAGGAAAGGAAAGGAAAGGAAAGGAAAGGAAAGGAAAGGAAAGGAAAGGAAAGGAAAGGAAAGGAAAGGAAAGGAAAGGAAAGGAAAGGAAAGGAAAAGAAAAACGAAAAGAAAAGAAAAAAAAGAAAAGAAAGGAAAAGAAAAGAAAAGAAAAGAAAAGAAAAGAAAAGAAAAGAAAAGAAAAGAAAAGAAAAGAAAAGAAAAGAAAAGAAAAGAAAAGAAAAGAAAAGAAAAGAAAAGAAAAGAAAAGAAAAGAAAAGAAAAGAAAAGAGAAAAGAAGAAAAGAAAAATGAAAAGAAGAAAAGAAAAGAAAAGAAAAGAAAAGAAAAGAAAAGAAAAGAAAAGAAAAGAAAAGAAAAGAAAAGAAAAGAAAAGAAAAGAAAAGAAAAGAAAAGAAAAGAAAAGAAAAGAAAAGAAAAGAAAAGAAAAGAAAAGAAAAGAAAAGAAAAGAAAAGAAAAGAAAAGAAAAAAGAGAAAAGAAATGAAACTCCAAACAAGGTCTCCTCGGAGAGAGGAAAATCTTGCAGAGAGGGGTTCGTTGTGGACACCGTGGAGCAGCAGTCCATGTAGGGACTGGGATACCCTTTGATTGGTGATGAACTGTCTGCCTATAAGGCAAACCTTGGTGTGCAGGTTTTGTAAAGCTGCAGAAAGGAACTCGCTGGAAAAAACACGTCATCATGGGCACAACCATGTCACTGCTGGATGGGAGCGCAATCCTTCAGTGGCTGCATGGGAGACAGAGGCAACATGGAAAAGCTCGTTCTGGAGACTGTTTTGGGAATCATTTTGGGGGGAATATGGCAGCGTGGGACCGTGCTGACCTTCAGATGGGTACAGCAGGGCTCCACACATCTGCGCCAGGCATCCAGCCTCTCTGCTGGCTCCTGGGGAGAGGGGAGGGTTGGGCCTCTCTTCAGTGTCCTTTTTGTGAGGAGAGGGACAGGGCTGTAGAAGCTTAGGAAATGATCAGCAACATATAATTTTAGAAAATACTGTTTTTCTTTCATAAGAGCATCTAAAAATGTCCCTCTGGCACTCTGGCAGATCTGACAGAGGAACCAGCTGGCAAGAGGGAAATGCTAGATAGCAAAGCACTGCAGAGCGGGGCTGTGCAACATGCAAAAAGAAAAGGCTCTTTAGTCTGTGATTAAATTTGGTGTGAAAATGGCATGTTCTCTGTGCCTGGCAGGACAGATGGTTTAGAGCAAGTGGCAGGGGTCAGATGTTCCTGTGTAGGACGTTTCATCTGGATCCTCACCGGTTCCCCTGGACAAAGCCCAAGACTTCCTGCATGTGTGCTCTTAATGCCTTATCTGGGAGGTACTTCCCGGGACTCCCTGGGGCTATGCTGTGCATCCAAAACATTTCTCAAAAAGATACTGCAAATATTTGAGATACTGAAGGCAGTGGAGTTCACAGGGATAGTATTATACTACAGGGAAAAATGCCAGAAGAACAGAACCAGAGTCCTGGAAAGCTCTGGGAGGGAGTTACAACAGGAAAATACTCCACATTAAAGAAAGAACATAGGAGAAAAAGTGGTTGAAGAAAGGTTAGGTCTCAGCCACCCCAGGAGCTGTCTGAGCTGCCCACAGACCGTGACTGCTGTCCCAGTGCCATGCAGATGGCATCACTTTGTCTCCCATCCCTGCATCAGTCCAAGCCAGCAATGTTTTCTGAAACAGCTGGCGAGTCCCAGACCAAATTCAGATCATTCCCACTGCGAAAAGTACAGAAGTGGATGACATCACTCACTGGGGACAGGCCCCCAGCACGGTTCTGGGGTGCACCCTTACAAGAAAGCCCGGGCTCTGTGGCACAGCGGCACAGCCATCCTGCCCACCCCTCCGCCCGGAGCCACACTGGGGGTTCAAGATTTGAACTAGCCAGAGGGCATGGACTGCCCTTTCAGGCTAACACAGAAACCTGAGAAAGTCTCTGTGCTGGCTTCAGCACTGTAGGGAGAAGTGAGGGGGAAAGGAACTTTAAACATGGAAGCGGATGCATTCCCTGGCACGGGCAGACATGCCCTGCTGCAGCAGAAACCATGCAGGCGGTGAAACTCCAACCTGTTAACTCTGCACAAGTATGGCAGCATGCGAGGAGGGCACTTACAGGCAGGAGTCCTTGCAGAGATCCCAAGCTGTCTCTGCTTGGAAGTAGGATGAGCCTCAAGAAGGACAGGGACCCACTGGCCTGGTTCACCAGGGCTGTAGAATAAAATATCAAATAATGCAAGACATCAAATGCTAGAAGCTGTCAAACAAAACAAATGAGGACAGTATTTCCAGAAATTAGAGACACTATCCAGCGCTGGCATCAAGACGTTTGTATAATTAATGACACACTAGTTCTCAATTATCATTACTGCAATCCAGAAATAGCATTATTAGAGACTACGACGCCCAGTCATGTAATGGCGTGTATAAAAGCTGCACTCTCTAGACATGACATACCTACTGTGCTGGCGACAAATAATGAACCGTAATTCCCTGTTAGGAGCTCAAGTTTCTGTGGAGACCAGGCTAATGATCCTCAGCCTAATGAGGTCATGGAAAACACTGTCAAATACTCGAGTGGAGGCTTGACATACCTTCAGATACCTGAGCCATCCCATCCGGATCCCATTCAGTGTTGCTAAATTCCTGGAGAACTGCCTTGAAACTGCAGCCATCACCCACAGAGGCTGAGAAACAGATGATCTGGCTACAAAACCACTGCAGCTGAAACCTGGGGAGCCTCACGAACCCCACAGAGAAAGCCAGCAGAAGGCATGTGCTGTGGGAGACAGCTCCACCGGCCTCTGCAGACACTGTGTTTGGGAAGCATTGAGCAGGACTCTGCAGAGGTGACTCCCTGCAACACCTGGGAGATGTGATCTGTGGTCCTCATGGGTCGGGGTAGACCAGAATTTTCAGTTGCACCCCTGGGAGTAGGACAGCCAGGAGGACGGACCCAACGTGCACCAGCTGCTGCAGTGTCCTACTTCAAGGGAAATTGTCCTGGTGGTGTGGTGGATCTCCATCCAACTCCTCCCAGACTTTTTCCTCTAATGGTTGCTAGCTGCTGTTAGATTAAAGGCTGCTCTAAGATCCAGTGAAAACATGTCCACTCCTCTGCAGAGATGCCTAAGGAATGTCCTGTCCTCCTTCCATCTCCCGGTCTCCAAAACCCTCCATGAAAGAGGGCAATGAGCCCTCTCTGCCATGGGAGACCTCCCTCTGGAGCTCATTCCCATTCCCAGAGCACAGGGCATGCTGTAAGAAAGCAAAAAGTAGTAAAAATTAGTCCCTTAAACAGGGAGAGTGGCAGTGGGGACCTGAGGAGGATGCAGTTGAGCAGCACTGGGGCTGTAAGGACTTGGCATTCTGCGGCACTGTCCTAGCCCTGCTGGGAAGCCCAGCAGGAGTAGGGCAGGCTCCAGCCACCCCACCGGGCTAGAGGCATTGCGAAATGGCACCATGTGGCAAGATGCCGGAGGCAGCTGCCTTTCCTGGCTGCAGTGTCCTCCTGCATCAGTCAGAGGCATCTGGGCTTGTCCAGGAGGCAATGGGGGGGGGGTGTCTCATGGGCCACAGTGGAGGGTGGAGGGATCCTGTCCAGCTGCTGTGTTTCTGAGAGCCAGCTTGGGCGAGCCAGGGGCTGAGCTATCAGGGCAGCTGGCAGCTCCCAGGTTCAGCACAGGGATCATGCACACCCTGAATGTGTTAGCTCAGTATGGGGCCAAGAGAAAGACCAGAGCCAGAACACTGGGACAGCAGTGTCCTCCCATTTCCCTGCAGAATGGTGATGCTGGAGGGGAGCAAGGGTGGAGGCTGGGGCAGGAAAGCATCTAGAGCCAACATCCCCCCATCCTGAGGGCTGCCAGGCACCTGAGATGCGTGGGAGCAGAGGTGCATGTCAGGGAAACGGACAAGACATGCACCCCAGGGCTGGGGCTGGCCGCTCACCATGTGCCAAGATGTGACAAGACCCCGGGGTCCAAAGGGGTTCTCTGTGCACACCACTGTCCTTGAGTGCCTCCACCGGTGCCGAGCTGTGCCAGGCATGTTGCCGACAGCGCCACGTTAAGCCCTCATTATGTCTGCTTGTCTAAGTTTAATGGGTTGTGACGGAGCCCTTTGGAGATATCTAAATAATCTCTGCTAATGGATCCCATCTGTTCTTCCCCGAGCACCAGAGACGCTGCCGTCAAGCCCAGTCCAGCTGCCTGGGCACCTGCCCAGCAAGCACTGGATACCCCTTGTCAGAGAGATCTGTCTGCCATGTGCCCCCTCCCCATGCTTCCTCTTCCTCACAGCAGAGACCGGACAGTGGCCACCAGCCCCAGGTCCATGCTGGGGAGGGGGGACATCTGGCAGGAGTGCTATGCCGAGGGGTGAGCAGTGCTGTGGCAAGGGGCTGCAGGAAAGGCTGCAGGTTGCTCCATTACTGTGGGACCTTGGTTTCCCTTTTTTTGCTCTGACTTAGCCATGGTAGCATCTCTTCAGCGCTCATCACCATGAATGGGAAATGGAGTGAAGGTCCAGTGCCCATGTCAAGGCTGTGAACAGCTTGATGGGTCCTGGCCAGGGTGTGCCAGGATAGGACCAGCCTGTGGAGATGGCTTAGCCGTGGACATCCAGGAACATCGGTGGGGAGCTGGTCAGGGAGAACCCCCAAGGTCCTGGGCAAAGGACAAGACTTCCCCAGCAGCAGGAGAGAGCAGGAGGTGAGTTTCAAAGCAGAAAGTTGGCTTTAGGAGGAAGGCCCAAGCTCCAACGAGTTTTACTAACAGGTGGCAGAGCCTCCAATGATGCAAAATCCGCATGGGATACAAGAGGGGGCTGGAAAGAGAGAGGACACGTGGCAGCACACGAGCAGAGCGGCATGAGAAACACAACACAGCACAGAACGACCACAGGAGCTCAGTGTGGTGGGGTATGAGCCGTGGCCCCCCGCCTGACACAGCAGTGTCACCCCGCCATGGCACAGAGGCGTGTGACCTGCCTCCTGACATAGCACAGTGTTGTCCTGCCTGTCACAACATGGGGTGACCCATGGCTTCATGCCTGGTGTGGGGGGGTCCAAGGGGCCTGACTCCCATAGGGAAGAGTTGAAGGTAGAGCTGTGTGCCCTCTCAGCTGTCACGGCAGGGTTAACCAGCAGATACTGCACAGAGCTGTGGCGAGGAATGATCCCTCGATTTTCCATTATCCAGCAGGCCCTCTGTCATGCCGGAGCTATTTATGAGGATCTTCCCAAACCAGCACTTGCGTGCTCCAGCCGTAAATCACCAGAGATGATATCTGAGTATCATCACCATGCATGAGATTGCACTTCTGCCAAGTCCCAGCTGCAAAGGAAGCCGTTCCCTCCCCCCTGTACACACAAACATCCCTTGGCTGCTGGGATGTCCAGGGAACAGCTGCCCCAGCACCCTCCAGGGCACCAGTGGATGGGTTGGTGGAGCTGTTGTCCAGCTCCCCATGGGCAACATCCCTCCTGAAGAGGTCTTAGGAGCTCGTGGACCTCTCATGGAGGAGCTCTCCATGGTCTTGGGCACTCACTGCACTTCAGCAGGGACGACCTTGGCCACCCATGCGAGGAGCACAGGCCACCATGAACAGTGATGCTGCTGGGCACAGCCCAACAAATGGGCACGCTGCACGTCCTGCCCGTCCCCAACCTTGGCAGCGGCAGTGAGTTGGTCCCTCCTGGCCCACATGGGCAAAGATGTGGTTCAGGAGGAGGATTGCTTGGTGCTGTGCTCCCCAAACCCCCAGGGAGATGCAGGCACAGGGCTGAGCAACCCATGGCCTCTCCTGCCTGGCACGGTGGTGCTGTGGGGGAAGCAGGTAGGGCCCAAGGCCTTGGGGCAGCTGGAGGGCTGGTGGAAAATGGGAGGGGGGGGGGGCAAGGGGAAGGGGCTGGTGGTCTTGCCAGAACTGGCTCACAGGAGAGGCTGTCCTTGTTCCCTTGTGGTTTTAGGAGGGATGTGAGACCCCTGCCCCAGATCTGGGATTGTAAAATGAGGGGTGTTGCTTCAGGTGTATCTCCTTAAGCTCCAAGAACTGCAAGGCGCAGGGGTGGCGTGACCTCCAAAGCACCTGAGGATGGCCTGGCCCCACCGCAGCAAACACAAGATCATCTCCTTTCACTCTCACCAAATACACATTGTCCCTTCCCCAGGACAGTGGTACCTCCTCCTCCTCCTCCTCCTTTCTACATGCTCAGCTCCCAGGGCCACCTCAAGACCATGGTCACCTGGAGATGTTACTATTGGGCATGGGTCCGTGCCACAGCCAAAGGCCAAGGGCACCCACAGCTTCACAGCTGCATGGCACAAGCACACACAGAGGTGGGGATCTAACTATGGTCCCACATCAAGACAATCTGGCCATCAGTCTCCTTGCTGGGGTCTTTCCCCCAGTGTCCTGGCTAACTGTGGCTTTCCTGAGGCATCCTCTCTCATTCCTCCTCATGCTGTCCTCAGTGGGACTGTCCCTGCTCTTCTGCAGGTAGGCACAGTTTCTGCATCACCCAGCCATCCTCATCAATGTCTTTTCATGATATTCACCCATGCCCAGCTTGTTACATCAGTTTTTCTGGAGCTTCTGGAATGAGAAATTTCTCAGAATGGGGAAACCTCTGAGCTGCTTGACTATATTTGTGCCTCCTGGGGGACAGCACTGTACCCTAGAGCTCCCCACTCCCTCCCAGGTATGCTGGTAGCTGGGCTGTCCAAGATGCTGGCTCCAGCCCCTGCCCCACCTGGGGCTCTGAGGCAGGATTTCCACACTCTGCTGCCCTGCTTGTCTGTCTCCAGGCTGGAAATCCCAACCACTGCAGCAGAGTGCGTAGGCTCTTTCCTGCCCAGCTCCACTTGGAGTTCAGCCCTCCCATCTTCTAGGCCTTCATCCAGCAAAGCACTTAAGTGCACACTCCTCCCTAAGTGAAATCAGTGGGACCACTCATGCACTTAACTCCGTGGCAGGGATCACCAGGCCCACTGGCTTATGTATTTCCATGCCAGACTCCAAGTCCTGCTCCTTGTCTACATGATCATCAAGGTCCTGATTTCTTATTTTATGTAATTTTTTCTTCAGCCAGACCCATGAACACAGGGAAGGTGCAGGACCTGGCTATGGGGCTGAGCACTGAGAAGCTCACTATATCTTTACTTGCTCCTAGTCAGGCCTGTGTATTATGTACCCACGTCCAGGGAAGTCTTCCCCTGCAGTATCGCCAGGCAAGCAAGGCAGCTTCCTTGCAGGGCTACTTTCTGCCTTGTTTCTGTCTTCTCCAGGTGGCTGCAGCTCTCCAAGACACACAGCTTCTCTCCATCTCCCAGCACAGCATGCCCTGCCTGATCACGTTTGTGGATAAGAGCTCAGCTTGTCCCCAGAGCTTCTCGCTCCCCGTCTCTGCTGCCATTTGGACCTGGGACGTTGTGCCCCAGCAGCATGCTTTTCACACATGTGTTGCTATTTCCCTAGAAGCTGGTGAAAGAGAAGAGCCAAGATGCTGTAGTCACAGCATCACTGAAGCCCATAAATATCACGCTTGCCCCATTTGCAACGCGGACAAGAAAGGAGCTGTGACACAGTCCAGCCCAATTTATCCTTCCGACACTCAGATTGTGGAACATGCTCCTACTTTCTGCCAGATGTTTCGAGGTCTGCTTCATGTATTGTTTATTTCTTGAGCTGATGAGCCGACGAGTCCACAGGCACTAGTCTCTGGACGCGTGTCTTTATGCTCAGCACAGCTTCTTGAAACCCTTGAGTCAATGCTTTCAGATGAGCTTGTTTGGAAAGTGTTAGGAAAGCAAGGGAAAAATACTGTCCTAGAGATTGCATCCTTTGCCAGAAACCTCGGAGCGAGGTCACCAGGCACAGTAAATGGGGCCGACTGTTGTGTTTGTACAATGCTTTGGACACACATCTTGCTGCGCCAACACAGTGCGGTTTTGCTCTCTTTGCAGTGAAGGAAGTGACGCTGCATCTGACGGGAAGTACCCTTGTATCCCCACGCAGGCACCCTCTCCCAGTACTGTCTGTGGGGAGAGTGTTTCCAGCTAGCTTCACCAAGGCTGAAACTAATGTGGAAACATCTTTTTTTTTTTTTCCAAATTAAAATTGAGATGTTCTGAATTAAATGAGTTAGCATGACATTAGCCTTAAGTGGTTCAGCATGCTGGCAAGAAGAAGAGCCTGGCACTGGGCAGCAGCAGTCCTTCTTCCCCATGGTTTTCCTGCTCCTTTCATTCAGCCACGGCCTCGCAGATGCTCCCAATGCTGGTCTGGTGCTCAGACCCTCTGGCTGCCTTGCTGTGCATAGCAAGCAGGTGAGTTAGAAACATCTGTGCACCAGGAGCTGCAGGGACCATGCCAGGGAACTTCTGGTTGCCAAGAAGCCCAAGGTAGCCTCATTCTTGTTTTTCCATTGTTACTAATCCCCTTCCATTGCTACTCTGACAGATCTGCAAGTTTATCTGCAGGATAAATCCAGGAGGCCACATGGAAATGGTAGGGGGTGAGCAGACAGGGGCATCACTTCTGGGCTGGTGCAGGTGAACTGATGTGTGCAGCATGAGACCCCGACCTGCCCGCGGGGAGGAGAGACCCCTCTCCCTGTCTTGGGAAGGTGGGGAGCAAAACATGTGAGCAAAGTGCATGTGGGGCCAAGCGCTGCATCACAGGCAAACCACAAGTGTGAAATTTTCAGACCTATATTGCCACCACTTCCAAAACACAGAGAACATGAATCATCCCAGCAGATTAGTTGCCTGAAGGCTCTCAAGGGCAAAAGCTTTTGGAGTTCTGCATTGGCCAGCACTCCCTGCTCCTGCAAAACCTCCTGGTGTATGCAGGTAGTACAAACCATTTGGGGAGGGCTCAGCCTGCAGCAAGAGAGGAATACTCAGGAATACTGCGTTTATTCTCTTGACCCAGCCTGGGTCCTCTATTGCAGGTGCCTCACCCCACATGAGCCTCACAGAAGTGGCTGCAGCATCCTCACACACCCCTCAGACAGACATGAAACCCACCACCTGATTTCTCCCATTCAGCCAGGAAAAAGAGCCATAATCATCCCTCTGGGTCTTTCCAGGCCATTATGCCACCCAGAGCCTTGCAATGACACCGGGTAGAGGGACAAACAGCCACTGTCCCCTTGCCCGTCACATGGGCAGCATGCAACGAGAGGGTCTGTCACCAAGTGAGGCCTCTCCAAGCCACCAGGTCCAACCTCCTCCCCAGAGCCACGCTACTGAAACACAGCTGGTGTGCACCAGAAAGTGGCATTTCTCCAGATCCCTGTTGGTAGGACATGCTTTGAAATACAAACAATGGATGGAGTTTACGTGGCCCAGCTGAAGCCTGTGTCACCAGCCGGAGCCTGCAGCCGGCTGCTCCAGGACCATCAGTTAATGCCAACCAACGTCCCTGCCTGCCAGAGCTGGGCAGGCACCGAGTCCCTGCTGCAAAGCGCGCTCTGCCTGCTCCTTCTGCAGCCTCAGGGAAGGGGAGGGAGTCAGGGGGAAGAAGCTCTGTCTGCTCTGGCTGTCTCTGGCTGCTGTTCAGAGCCCAGGAAGGAGGTTGTGGGGAGAGTTTGGTCCCCCCAACACTCTCAGTTGGACTTCAGCAGGCATGGCACTGCCTGACTTCCCAAAGCTACAGCACTGGTTTGGACATAGGATGCACTAAGGGCTATGGGCAGCTTTGAAGCCTGTAGCAGGACCAGCCACCCACCTTGCTGGGCAGCCAGTGTAGGAGGCCAGCAGTGCTGGCCATGGACAGGAGCACCCCAGGGTGCAAAACCTTTCCCCAGCGCTGACTCTCCAGGAGCCTCTTGGCTCTGGGAAGGCAGCGGGTCCTCATATCCTGAGCTGCTGGAGTCACAGCAGGACTGGGCCGGTGTTGATCAGAGGTGAAGGGAGAGCATCCCCCATGGTGATGGGCACTGGGGCTGGGGCAGGCAGCGAGGTGAGCAGCAAGAGAGCCAGCTCTGGGTTGGGCAGGGTCATGGTACCAACGGCAAAAGTGGGAGATCTCCAGAGACTGATTTGCAACTCCCCAAAATGCAGGGAGTATAGACACGAGTGGTGGAGACAAAGAGCTGAAGCAGGGTGGAAGGAGTGTGTCCCATGGCAGCAATGTGTGTCTGCACAGGGACTTCCACGACAAGCTGTGCCCAAAGTACAGAGGTGGGTGCTAGGTCCCAGATCCAGATGGGACTCCGCAGAAACCACAAAATCAGGCTGGAGGCACCTGGGTGGGTGATGCTGAGGGGGTTGGCAGAGCCCTTGTCTGCACAGGGGTCTCCAGGCTAGCTGCAGGACCTGCCATGGCACGGCGCAGCGTGGAGGCCAGCCTGCATGCAGCGTCTGGCGGAGGGAGAGGGTGATTCATGTCCAGCCCTTCCCCAGCCTGGAAACATTCTTGGCATGTGGCAGCTCCCAGCCATCCCACTGGTTAACCCTGGTTTAGCACAACCTGGCAGGAGATGGGGCACATGTGGACCCATTCATCCCATTGTGGTCTAGCCCAGACACCACAGCCCTGCCCAGACCCGGAGTCCTGAAATGCTCCCCACAACCCTTCACCAGAGCCCCCCAGCTCCATCCTATGCATCCCCCGGCATGAGCAGGAGCAAGGCAGAGCTGGTACAGGTGAAAAAAAAAAAAAGGAAGAAGGGACTTTCCCACTTCTCGGACATCCAGGTGGACTGCAGGGGGACACTGCTGGTCACCTCTATTGTTGGGTATAGGGCAAAGTCCTGGTAAGGGGCTTTGGGCCATGTCCTGGGAGAAGGTAACATCTCACTTTGTCTGACTGCACTGGGAAAATGCTGATGACAGGCAGCCAGGCCTGTGTCTGACCTTACAGCAGCATGTCAGGGGGGGACGGGGACATAGTAGTGTATTGCCAACAAAACACAGTGAGGCCAGCATGAGCGCAAGGGCAGGGTGTGCTGGATGAACTGGATGCGCTGGTCTGGCACAGATGCACCAGTGCCCACAGCCCGGCCTTCTCAACCCCACACCAGCGCTGGCCGGGAGGGGAGCACGACCCCGGGGTGATCTGCTACAGCACCCACGTCTGGCCAGACCCTCTGGGGTGACCTGCCCTGCCTGGGGTGGCCTCTGCACTGGGAGCTGCCGACAGCCCCATGAACTCAGCCCTGCAAGGCGTTAGCTCATCTCCCCGCTGCGCACAAGACTTGGCAGGCACCTTCCTGTGCTCTTGCCTGTTTGGGATCCAAATGGATGACCCCAAGCCCAGGCTGGTCTTGCTCCACCCAGCGTGGGAAGACAGCGAGCTGTGCTTGGCACCCCACACTCCTCTGGCCCCATCGGGGTGGGGTATATGGGAATCCTCACCTGAAAAGTTGGCTCATGACACACTGGGCCCCCCCCCGGTCCAGTGTGCCTGTCACAGAGGCAAGTACCACAGGCCACAACAGCAGAGGGAAGCACGCTGACGGTGAGGCTCAACCCGTCACTCCGGGACACTCGGCTCTCCAGGGATGGAGAGGACAGCACCAGGATGGACACCTGTGCCTGGGGTGGAGCTGGGCCCAGACCACGAGCAAAACAGCGCATGGCCACACGCGCCGGGGCTGAGCCTGAGCTCCAGCACCGGTGGAAAGCAGAGAGCTTCCAGCTGTGCACAGGCACCGAGGAGAGGTGGTCGCCATCCCCTCCACCATGCCAGGGTGGCCAGAGCAGGGCTGCAACACGGTCGCGGCAGAAGGGAGGAGCCAGCGCGGGAGGAATGTGCTGTTGCATGGGAGGGAGGAGATCACAGCAAAGGAATGTGCTGTGCCACGGCCAGGGCTGGGGAGCGGGGAGCGAGAGAAGAACCAGCAGGCAGGAAAAATAAACTCCGTCTCTCACAGAGCTACAGGGCCGCCGTCCTTCTGGTCGCAATTTTTTTTTCCCTTCTCCCTCTTAAATAAAACATGATGTCAGCCATTGTTCTGGCTGCAGAAGGGCTGCCAAAAGCTCTGGCCTTTTCTCAATTGTCCTCCAAGCTCTGCTCGCCTCCCCAGTACAGGACTGCGGACACAAGACCCACTGGTTAGGGTCACCCTCTCTTCTGGTTCCTACAGGGTTCAGGGGGCCAAGACCCACAGGTATGGTTGTGGAGTCCTCAGCTCACTGCCATTCGCTTCATCTGATCCACCGACATTACCCCACTGTGGCAGGTCTTCACATCACCAACACCCCGGTCTGCCTCCTTCCACCCTTTAGGAAACCCGAAGCCCCCAAAACCTTGTGGGCTGATGGCGAGCCCTGAGCACCGTGCTGGGAACACTGCCCGCTGCAGGAGTCAGGGTGAGCTTTGTCGGCTCGGAGGTGGTCCCCACACAGCTGTGCACAAAGTCCTGCCCTGATGCCGTTTGCTCTCTCCTCCGGACAAGGAGCAGAGGCAAATCAACACCCCCTGCAAGACCCCACAGAGGGGTGCTGCCCACCCTGGAGAGCCCCCACCAGTGAGCAGAGCTGGCTGGAGCGGGCCGAGGCGAGGAGGCACGGTGACAAGTACACGGTGGTGGAAGGGAGAAGAGCATCACATCGCAGGAGGCAGATCCCACCCCATCCCTGGCTGTGCTGCAGGTGGAAGGAAGATGCATGTGTGTGGGAAGTGGGGAGGCTGTTCTGAGATCCCGATTCAGCCAGGCATGTAGGCTCGCCAGATCTCGCAGGTTGCTACTCATGGGGCTTCAGTTCCTGTTGCAAGGACACCTCCTCTCTGTGCTCGAGCAGAGTCTGTCCCGGGAGCGAGGGAGCAGCCATATCACAGCCCACTGACCGTCTGCAGAGTGTCACCACCTGGGTGACCAGCAGCCCACCCGAAGCACAGGGTCAGCCTGGCCCAGCCATCTGCAAGCAGCTGCTTCCAGCCCTGCGAAGAGATGCTGGCTCTGCAGATGTAGCCCATAAAGCCAGAAAATCACAGGCAAAGAGCACCCGAGGGGCTTGGCCCACCCCTCCCCTCCATGTCCACCCTACCTCATCTGCCAGCTGCAGGTGGATGTCAAGCAAACAACATCCAGATCTGGAGACTGGGGTGGTACCCCAGGACCTTCCCCAGAACAACACATGGAACACATGGAACTGGTGACCCTTGTGCTACTCAGGGCCTTGGAGAAACCTGGCCGATGGCAGGAGGGGGTGCTTCAGGCTGAGATAACCTCCAGAAACAGGACTTTGAACATGTCCACAAGTGAAGACCCACAAACCCCAGGAAGGTTGAATGCAGCCTGTGGACATGGAAACAAGACTGCATGGGCAAGATACAGGCAGGGGGAATGATGCTGGGGGGGTGGTGGGAGTCCTGGACCCCTTTTGCACAAACCACTCTAGAAGTGGATGTGTGAAGGGAAACAGTGGGCAGAGGGGGTGAGGGTTGGGGGGACAGGCACTGCAGAGAGCTCTGCCCATGGAGCTCATCAAAGCTGAGATGTGGATGGGAAGCGTGTCTGAAGGGATGATGTCCTTTTCACGGCTGGGACACTGTGCCACCCTCTGGACGGGGGGGGCAGAGACATCCATGTAGCAGATCAGTAAATGGAAAGGCCAAGTTGCAGTCATTAATACGGGTGAGGGCTGCATTCCTCTTGCAAGTAAGACAGCCACACGCTGGGCTGCACCAGGAGGGCTACAGCCAGCACATCCAGACAGGTCCTCATCACCAGTGAATCTACCTCTGGGTACTTCAAAGCCAGCTCCATGGTTGAGGCAGGGATCAGTGCGTCCTTTGATCACATCCAGTATGGCCCCATGCTCATGGGAACGTAGGACTGGGGTGGTCCTGAGCCCCACACCACCTCATGGCTCAGCAACCTTCACAAGTGCCACCTCCTCTTCCCTAAGGAAATGCTCCAGGACACCAGGGGATTATGGATTTCTTTTTTCACATCAGATTATTCATGGCCAGTTAACATTCATTTCTTCCTGTGCCAAGACCAGCCATGTGCTCAGGCAGCTTTCATCCACGGCCAGCTTCTCTTCCTCTAAAACCAGGACAGTTTTCCATGGCCATCACTTCCACCTGCTGCCATGCCATGTGGTCCCTGTCCTCCTGCATCACTCTCAGGATGAGAACTATCATCTTCATGTCCAATAGGAGCTGGGGTTTTTTTACAGATTGTCTGCATTGTTTCTTTTGCTTTTGCTATGTACTCTGAGGAGAGTCTGGTTTTTTCATCTCTACAACTCCTTCAGGGGACTCAGTCTCACTGCACAGGGTGGCTCAGTCTTTGGTCAATTTAGTGACCATGCCGTCACAGCCTCCCCAGCCTGAGGCTCACCAGGCTGAAGCAGCCAGGCTCTGGTTCCCATTGCTCACACATTCCCCACCATGTCTCATCCCAGCAGCCTCTCTCAACATCATCTCTGTACATCCTTAATTAGGCTGTGCCCTGCTTCACAGAGGTGTCAGATACTCCTGTATCTGCTGGAAGATCTTCCTCAGCATAACTTGGGATCACTCATGCCTCTCCCAGAGGCAGTTTGTGATCGCCCTATGGGAAATGAATGCCTCTCAGTCCTAATCTTTGGGTTTCACACTCTTCTAGCAAGCTTGGGAGAATATCCCAGTCTTGAGCAGTCATAAATTTCCCAGCATGGTAGGAACATGATGTAAGTAATGAACCAGATCTGGGCCACATCCAAGGAGTTCTATCAAGAGCAAAAGGAGACAGGGATTGAGACATGGCTACAACATACACTCAAGGGATCAATCCAAGAGACAAGGTACTTATGAGGTCCATCCAGGAGACAGGGCTGGACACAAGCTGTCTACCACACAGGTCCAGGGTCCATCCAGGAGAGAGAGCAGGACACAAGCACACCTACAATGCTGCTCAAGAAGGCTCTGAATATCCAGGGTTGAGGTTAAATGATGCTCCTGGGCCATGAGCAGAGGTGTGGATGGGGCCCATGTAAGGCTGATCAGGGCCCTGACACCCTCCAACCAGGAATGATGGTAGTAGGAGACATCTGGTCAGAACAGGGCACACAAACAGAGGCTCAAGGACACCTCAAGCAGCATCTGTTTTTGCAAAGCTCCGTCTTGGCCAAGAAGGTTGGACTCCCCACATCATTTGCATGCCATGCAGGACAAGCCACATGCTGTCTTGGCTTGGGCTGCAGAAGAAATACTTCACATACCCCTCCGTGTGGCTCAGGGAATAACCCAAGGTGCTTCCATCATTTGAATGTCACCTTTGCCAGGGACATAAATCCCTTAGTAAAAAGAATAAATCCAAGTGCTTTCACATCCAAGAGGGGGTGGGGAGCAGTGGTCCTGTTTAAGATGCCAGAGCCAGCAATGTCCCTGGGCACATGTGACAGCTGTGGTGGATGCCTGGGAAAGGTGTTGTGAGGGCTTATTCCATGTGGGGAGCACAACTGGGTGCTGGGAGAGCCTGGGGGAGCCTGACTGGTGGCAACATGCGAGGCTCTGCAAACAATCTTGCTCAAGAGAGCCCTGTGCCACGCAGTCCTGCCAGTGGGCTGACTGTGTCATCCTGACGACAGCAGAGGCCAACTCTTCCCAGACATGTGCTGGGTTGTGCCTCAGCATCCAGAGGGAGATGCAGGGCTGAGAACACCCTTCCGCTGGCTCCCCAAACCCCCAAATCCAGGGGTACATTGGGCCCAGGTGCTGTCCTCCCTTGCTCATCTCCGTCCTCCAGGCTTCCATCTGCACCTGGGTGCCCTTCCTGGTCCTGCCAACCCCTTTGCTCCCAGCTGGGCTGTGCGGACCATGTCTTCCCTGGCTCAGTTTCCCTGCCTGCCTTCTCCCTCCTGCCCTTGCCCCTCATCCTGCAGGAGCCCACCTCATTCTGCCTCTTCTCACCCCCACCCCAGGGCTTGCAGCCCCCCACTGAATGGAGATCATGAGTCCATCACCCCAAACCAGCCACTCTTGGAGAAGGATGAGCTCATGTTTTCTGGTAAGCTCTTTGAGGCCAGAGGCTGGGTCATACCAAACCTCCCAGATTTATGGTTGAGGTGATTTTGACCCTGGCAGCAAGAGCCTGCACTGGCTGAGGCTGTGGGCATGCAAATGCACGGATGCACCTGAAGAACTGCCTTCTGCAGCACCAGTGGGGCAGCAAGGCCCCTGAACTACAGCCCACCTGCTTGCTGTGTGCCCCCAGCCCCACTCCAGATGTGCCCTCCTGTAGCCACATGGCAGTGATCTGTGCTTCAGCCCCGCAGCGAGATGTCCCTCTCCCCCTCCGGTGCCCCAGGGATCTGGGGAGCAGGGCACACAAGTGTTGTGTTCCCACATGGCAGTGGGGGTCCAGGAGTCCTCCCTGTGCCTCTTGCTGCCCCATCCACCCCACAGCACAGACAGGGGACTCTGTGTAAAGGAGAGGTCACCCCCAGAGTGTGCCACCACGTCCCTGACCCCTTTCCACTGTCCATGTCCAGCCCGACAGCACAGCTCTTCACCCAGCCACCGCACACAGGAGGGGTGTGGCATCCCCTCCACCTTCCCTGGCCCTTCACCGCTCTCACTGTGGGACTCTCACAGGGGAACAGGGACATTGTGCTGTACTGACATGGTGACTGTCACTGGCTTGCAACTGTCATTCAAGAAAATAAGCTGGAGAGCTCAGACACCTCTGGGCATCCACTCCACAGAGGCCAGGATGCATCCCATAGTTTCACCTTGAGATCTGGTCCTCTCCAGTCCTGTCCCCTCTGACCAGGGAAGCAGGACATTTCCTTCTCCCTCTGCTCACTTGTGCATCTCTGGAGCGGCACAGCATGGCAGTGCGTGAGATGCAGGAGCTGGGGAGGGCATGCAGGGCGGTGGGAGCCACACTGTGCCCTGCGGCCAGGACTATTCTCACCCCAGCCCTCTTCCTCCGCTTGCATAACTGCAGTAAACAACTCCCCACACGAAAAAATGTGTGGGAAGCATGGGAAGAGAGGGGAGCTGTTTCCAATTCTGGGCCTCTTAGAACTTGTCCTTCCTGGAATGAGGAGAAAAATATGGTTTTGATCCTGGAGATAAGGCCAGCAACAGTCAACATGTGAGATGTCTGCAAGGATTTTGTACCACCCCAGTGGCTGAAGGGGTGTGAGGATGTCGGTGATACAACCTGTGCAGATCAACCAGCAGCTCAGATGCTGTGATGGGAGCTCAGGCTGACATCCACTCCTCTCCAGGGTTGCAATGGAAAGGTGATGAGTTAGCAACCTCATCCAAGAAGTAGAGAAATTTGAGTGTGGGGAAAGAGCCCTGAAGGAGTCCCTCAGTGGAGAGTTTATTCTGTGCTGCCAAGAGGTGCCAAGCTCTCCTCAGGCAATGCCAAAGCTCTCTCTCAGAGCCTCTGTCCATAAACTCGAACAAGCACTGAGCAAAGCAAACACGGTGACCATCTCTTTTCTTCTTCTTCTGAGGCTGGAGCACCTTCAGAAACTCTGTCTCCAGACTGCAGGCTGGGGGAATCTAAAAAGGAGAAGGCAACATCACTGTGGGCATCCTGGAGCCAGGGGCTCTGATGTTCCTCCCAAGCAGCAGCCCATTGTGTCACAGAGGGAGCCAGCCATTTGCTGTCCTGGCCTCACCCAACAAGGAGACAGTTCTCTAGAGTCTGAAAAATTTTGGATGTTCTCCAGTGGTGGCACAATCACACTGTAAAGTGTAAGGAAAAGTCTTCCTCCATCCATTGCCCTGCCAACCTGTTCAAGGCTGTGTTATAGGCTGAGAAATGTGGTTTTCCTTGATCTTCCTTTATTAAAAAAACCACTGTATCAGGGAATAACTTATTTATGGAAAAACATCCAAGGTCTTTAGTCCAGTTGTGCTTAGAGCAGGACTAACTCCAAAGCCAAATCCATTTGCTCCAGACCTTGTCCATGAGCAACCTTATCTGGCCCCTGTGCCAGGCCTGCACAATACATTTTTTCTTGTGTCCAGTGATACCTTCCTTGCTTGAAACTTCTGCTTGTTGCCAATTTCCACCTTATTGTTCACCTCTGAGAAGAGCCTGGATCTGTCTTCTCTACAGCTCCCCTTTAGGCAGAGGAAAATTCAGGCAGATCCCCCTTTCAACCTCTCTTCTCCAGGCTGAACGACCCCAGCTCCCTCAGCCTCTTCTCATACATCTTCCCTCCAGATGTTTGCTGTACTCTCACTAACAGAACACCAGTTGGCTTTCATCACAGGAAAAGTGCGCTGCTGATTCATGGTCAACTTCTCTACCGAGTCCCCACGTCCTTTGCTGCAAAGCACCCAAGCGGGTTGGTCCCCAGCCTGTCCTGACATGTGGGGTTGCTCCTTCCCAGATGCAGGACACAGTATTTGTCTCTGTTGAACTTCCCGAGGTTCCTATTGTCCCATCCATCCAGTTTGTCAATGACAGAGGAACCTCTGACTGGCTTTATCTGAACCTCAAAGACTGCTTCCTCCCAGCACGTTTTCCTGAACGAAGAACTGGCCGACTAGTCCCAGGATCATTGCTGCTGCCGTTTTTGCAGACCAGTACAGCATTTTCTTCACTCCAGACTTCTGGAAAGCAGTAGCTTTAATGTTAAATTGCCTGCTTCAGTTGACAGAGCAGCTGCTACATTCTTCGTCTCCCTGAGCACTCTCAGCTCTACCATGTGGATCTGGCGTTTTCTTTTTTAACGTATTATTTTGTTCCAGCACTCTTTCTTCTGCAAACTCAGGACTAAGATATACATCTGCTTTGCAAACATCTGGGATGGGTTAAGAACATATTTCTCCCTGCTTATAGGGCAGAACATGGAAGCACTCTTTTATCTGCTTCAGTGCAAAGTTACACAAGTTAAGTTGAGCTGTCAAAGGGAAATAGTGGGGTTTCCAGATGCCTCTGCTGCCCTAAAGCAAATCCAGGAGCATTCACGTGTCCCTTTCTACTGCTGAAGCCATTGACAGGATCCTCCAGTGGAACAAGGAAGGAGACAGAGGCAGATTTCACCTAGCTCTGGTTACAATTTCATTTCAGTCATGGGCAGTGTTCAACAAACCATCTGGAGCTGAATCATTCCCCCTGCCCCAGGACCCTGGGGATGCTGGTTTCTCACCAGTACAGCCAGACTAGAGGTACTGGAAGTTTTCAGAGATCAGACCCTCTTGTGGGTCCAAGTGATGCCTCTGCTCCAAGGAGCCATCTCGGGCTCACACTAGCTCCAAGAGGCTTGTGGTATCCCCTTGGAGGCACTGAGATCTCCCCTTGACTGCTCGTGCCTTTCTCTGCTCCTCTAGTCCCTGGGTTGGGGACTTCAGTCAAAGTCAAGATGTGTCTGGATTTCCCCCGGTATCATTATTGCCCTTCACTTGTTCATGGTTTCACAGCCTTTTCCCTCCTGACAGACTTAAAGTGATTTTTGTTCCTGCCCTCTTTCTTCACTCAAATTTTGTGAGCCCTAAGTGGCTTGTACAGATGCTGAAGCAGCCTCTACATTCAGCTGAAGGACTTTAGTTTAATTCCTTTTGTGCTTAGGACATTTTTATCAGCTTCCTGATTCTCTTGAAAATTTCCTGTCTCCGGCTCAGAATGATCCTTCTCATTTTTCCCATGGTTTCTCTACAAAACATTGACATGATGTTGCAGTGTCTATTACTGGCAGCTCAGTTTTCGTTGCTATAGCACTTTGTAGTTACTTGAATGTCATTCCTTGAACAAATGCCCCGTAGTTAGGAATCAGCACTTGGACACACTTCCCTTGGTGCTGGATCAGGAATGACATCCCAGGTATTCACGTATTTAACTCCTTTTCACACCAGGAAGAGGCAAGGACCCAAGTGTCTGAGAGACCCTCACTCCTGTGGAGCACATCATGGGGGTGAGCGTTGCCTCTTCACCCCTTCATCCAAGAGGAAGTCCTGCAAGCGCGTGGATCTGCTGGGTCAAGATGTCACCTCTACACTCACTTAGTGTGAGCCCCTAAAACTTGGATGACAGTATTCTCCGACCTTGGAGCTGTATTTCAAGGATATTTCTGTATTCTTAGTGATGTAAGCTGTACTCCAACAGCTCTGTCCTGCCCCAAAGATGATGACACAAAGTCTTCCCAACAGCTGCTTTATCCACCTCACCAAGGACTGGGCTTCCTTCTGCAATGCCCATCACCAGTCCTCTCTTTGCACCTCAGCAATATCTTGGGGTCAAAGAGTCTCTCCATGTTTGTAAGCTCTTCTCCCTCATTTCTTCTCTCCTATAAACACAATCCACCAACCGATGAGCATGGGCACAGCACAAAAAAAAAGCAGGGAGAAACTCCAGTACAACCTGGGAGTTGTGAACTCTCATGGAGCTGGTAGCTGATTTTTTTTAACTCAGCTGTCACTGGCCAACCCCTTCTTGCCAAGCACTCTCACAAGGTGCCCAGCTGTGATCCAATGGCTCTGGAGATCACCCTGAAAGACATAGAGCACCACACATAAGAGCTGTAGTCCCTTCTGGTTTCCTTGCTCCCTGAGGACATCTTGTCCTGCTGATGGACGGGCTGGTCCCTCACTGAGAGCCAGGCATGGTCTAAGTACAACACTTCCAAATCACGAAGCTGATTTTGAGCTATCTGACAGCTAGCGAGGATGAGAAAAATGTTTGAAGAGAGGAAAACATATTTATTCTGATGCTTACATAACACAGAAACAGCTGAACGGATTTTGTTCAAACCATCCCCAAATAATTCTTCAGTTTTTTGGGCTGAGATCAAGCATGAACAAATTCAATCCAAAAGGATATTTTTTGAGGGATGTATAAACAACTGAAAATAGGGGTTTCGGCTGGAATGTGTGTCTCAGCCGTAACTCGAGTGTTGCAAGAGCAGTTTGTGTGTGTTTCTCCGGGGAGTGCGGTTTGGCGGCGATGTGCGGGATTTAGCTCTCCAGTCTCACATCCTCCCCTATTGAAGAGGGCTCCTTTACTCTAAACTTAGAAGTATCTTATGGGATCTGTTCCACTCGTGATGGGGCCTCACTGGCAAGCAGCTCCAGTGTGTAATTGTCCTGTCTGGTAGAAATGTTCCCTATGTTTGACTTCAGACTGGCCCCTGCTCCATGCCAGCACGTTGCTACGATACTGTCTGCAGCCACCCCCGTCATCAGCGCCCGGCCGCATCCTCACTGCTCTCCTTTTTTGCACGCCGACTTCAGATCTCCCTTCATCCTCTCCCCTCCTCGGCCGGTATCCAGGTCCTGGCTCGTCCTGCTCCCAGAGTCTCTGCTCCTCTGCAGTGATGCTGAAGCAAGCAGACAGGCCACGTTAGAGGGGGCAGGAGTCTCCCAGGGGGGTGGGCTGCTGGGTTCCTCACAGCCAGCCTCCTGCCCTCCTGCCCCCTAAGACTTGTTGGTATCATGGACAGGGCTGATGTGGGATGCAGGAAGTCCCAAGCTGCGGTCCCCTCTGAAAAGTCCACCAGCTCATGGTTGGCCATGAGTTAGCCCAGAGAGCCTCTGATGGCCAGGAGGTCACAGCACTGGCTCCCCGAGTCCTTCTTCATCTCACTGCACTCCCAAGAGCCAAACTGCTTCACTGACCCCTCTGCCAGGTCAGTCCATTTCTGAAGACAGGTGAAGGTCCTGGGCAGGGCCAGTTCTGGTGGCCACCAGTGCCCCACACAGCTGGCCAGGTGTTAGGGCAGTGTACAACAAGCCTTGCCCTCTGCTCTGGCTGAGCAGGTTCCTCTGCCCCTTCCCCAAAACAAGCGCAGAACAGTCCTGGCCACAATATTTTGCCTGGCATGGACATGCTCTAGACGAACACACTTGTTATTTCTGTCTGCTCATCCTGACTTTGTAACAGTGACTAATGCTTTTTCTGGCTGGGAGAAGGTTTAGGGGCATGTTAGCAAAGTCAATGCAAGGAAACAGGCAGCTCCTCTGATCCCCCATCACTGGCGACACCACTTGTGCTTATCCGTGCAGGAGTGACCCAGTCACCGGGCTCATTGCTGGGACCTACAGAAACCATGCTCTGGAATCCAGCCGGGGACATGGCACCCCCCGAGCTGGCAGCTGCTCCGTTGTGGGGCAGCCTGCCCTCAGCAGTGTGTCTGGGCAAACACTTTATTTCTGCGTCTGGAATCTTTCCGATGCATCCAAAGAGACCGAGCATGGTCTCAGTCCAACGCTGAGACTGTGCTGGAGCCCACGGGCTGAACACAAGGTGTACAATTAATGTTTCCAAGGAGAAACTTGAGGCATGGCACTGGAAACCTGCAAAGCTATCAGAGCCACCTCCAAGCCCCGTGGAGGCAGTAAATCCTGGCACAAGGTGGGGAGGGCTGGGAGGACAGGAAGGCAAGAGACAGCACGACTGAGCAACCCCACACCATGCCCTCCTCCTGCGTCTCTGCCCTGAGCTTTCCTCTCCTGGCCGAGCTTGTGTTGGAAATGAGCAGAGCATGTGGGGCAAGGAGAAAAGGCTGATCCCAGCAGAGACGACCTGGCAGAGGGGGTGTCCAGCTGTCAGAAGGTGTCCTTTCACAAGCAGGCATCCCATCACAGTGGAGAGATCTGATTTTATTTCCTGTTTGTTTCTGCGAGCAACTTTTTTTTTCTTCCAAAGCTTGTACCCATTCCCATTCAGAACTTGGCCTGAAATGGTGTCAAATAAACATGACTTCTTTTCACTCAGAAGACTGTCCAGCACCACAGGACAAGGTGAAGTCAAATGAAATACAGGAACTGGGGTTCATTGGCCCCTTGGACAGTGGGGCATCCTCTGCTCCAAGGTGATGCAGAGGAGATGGAGTGCTGGGGTGCCTCAGTGGAGTCGGGACTGCCTGCTTTTGAACCAAGGCTTCTCCAGCTAGCAGAGACGCAGTATTCCTACATGGAGGGCAAGAAAATTTGTCCTTGTGTTTTCAAGGGTACATCTGCAGGCAAATGCCATGGTATGAATGTTTTTGGACCTATCCACAGCCTGAAGCTTTGCCCAGGCCTTGCTGGCTGGAGGACCCTCAGCTTTTGCTGCAAGAGATGGATTGGGACTATCCAGCAAGAGCAGATGT
The DNA here is from genome assembly GCF_965140245.1 of Athene noctua. Taxonomy (NCBI): domain Eukaryota; kingdom Metazoa; phylum Chordata; class Aves; order Strigiformes; family Strigidae; genus Athene; species Athene noctua. The sequence continues at coordinate 12,243,074 of NC_134055.1, forward strand.
TTCTGTATTCTGGTCAGGAGTCTGAAAGTGACAGAGGCACAGTTGTCCTCAGGCTACAATCAGTCAGAAAGCAATGCTGCCAGACACAGCCATCCAGGTCCTACCAGTGAAATCGCCTCTCTGGTGGCCATCCTAGCACCCTAGTGGCCAGCTCACAGCCTGGTTTGGCCGACTTCTGCCTCCAACGCGTCTGAGGTTGCTCTGTGGTCAGCGTGGCCTTCACTGGCTCTAGATCGCCACTTCCATTCCCAGCTCCTTCTCTGCAGAGGCCCACACTGAGTGAAACCCTCAGCTGAGCAGCCACTTTGGGTTGTCAAGAGGTGTGCTCCAGGATGTAAGGACACAGAGGTCAGGATCTGCTCTGCTGCCTCATTTCCAGGGGTTTTGTCCAGGAAAGCAGCAGCCCTGTGCATGTCACTATCCAGGACAAGCTGGGAGTCCCGCAGCCCACCTCTCCAGCCCAACTCATACTGGTCTGTGCACCTCTGACCCAAAGCCTGGCGGTGGCAAGGCCGATTCCTGCTGCAGGAGACAATCCCATGCTCATCCCTGCCAGCTTCCCCTCCTGAGACCTCTCCTCTCCACCTCCCCTCCAGCACTGCACATCACCTCAGAGACAACACCCAGCCGGGCTGTTAACACCTCTCTCCTCTCCTCGAAGCAGCCTTGTGCTTGGCTAGTTTCTCCTCTTCTTATCTGCAGCATCCGTTTCCTCCCTGCCCCCCCAGGGTCCCCCCGCTGCGAGGACCTCAGGGCCTGTGCAACCAAGACAGAGCACATCCCTCCCGGTACGCTCTCAAACAAACCCTGCACTGTTCACGGCCGTCATGCAAGGCCTTCACACCCATAAAAACTGGTTTGAGTTATTCCCCACTCTCTCCTCCAGTTCCCTTTTGGCACCTCCAGATTTATTCCTCCCGTTGCAGAAGTGTTTGGGATTCCTCTTATCTCTGAGCACAGACTGCATTTGTACGCAGGGGATGTCATTTGATTACATCCGACCCAAACTTTAATCGCTCTGTATAAAGTCTCTGTTGTGCTCAGTCTGTGCTGTTTGCCTATGTTAGGATCCTTTCTGAATTTCATTAGAGGAAAGACTTGTTTAAATAATTTGGGAAGCAATTTGGAAATACTTTTACTTATAAAAGCAGTGAGTTCAGTACGCTGTCAGTTGTGGATTTATATCGCCTTTGTTTGTGAACATCCAGATGGTATTCTCTGACTATTAAAATGCTTTTCATGATGTTCACAATGATTATTCACTTAGAAATTCCCACAGGAAGCTGACAACCCACAATTTGTCAGTCTCCTGCTTGAAAAGACTCAGCCAGTCCGACAAGGGGCTGAAACCACCCCAGTCCTCCAAGCAACGTGACTCCTCTCACTTGACAGGGACCACACGATGCACCTTGCAGGGTCAGAGCAGGGGAGCATTGCCTTGGCAGCAGGCACTGGTCAGGCATTTCAGGAAAGATCCAAGCAGGTTGGGCATTTGTGTCACCCGTGTCCATCCAGACATGTCCCCTGGCAGCCCTAGCCAGCCCCGTTGCAAGCCCAGCTGCTGCAGCGGCTCCAAATGGGAGCGGGCTTTTCGGAAAGCCTGGCCCGGCTGTGGTGCTGAGCGCTGGGAAACCTGGCACTGAGCTCCTCTGAAATCTGGCTCTTGACACTTAATGACTTTCTCTCATACGACGTGCTCTGTTACTTAACTAGGAATAAAAGTCGAATGTTGACTGCCAGACTCTCCATCCTTTGCTGTTTCTGAAGCTGCTCTGCATCAGCATCCCTCCCACGTTCTGCTGCTTTTGCCATTGCTCATGATTTTACACAAGTGCAGCAGTTGGCTCCTCGGGCAGTTTCTGTGCTCCTCTGATGCCTGTCCCTGGCCTTGCAGAGCTGCACTGGGACGGGTTGTCCATCATCTGCCAGGTTTGCTCTCTGGCAGCTGTCTGAGTCAGGAGGAGGACAGCTTGATGACACCCAGACCTGGCTGGGAAGCCCAGAAGATGCCACGTTGTGCAACAGCCCCATTCCCTCCTGAGCCAGGCACAGGGAGCTGGTGGGTTCCCCGATTGCTCCTGCCAGCACAGGATATGCTCCTGCTGACAAGTCTACACCAGGTTTGTCTACACCAGGTGCCAAGCACGTGCTGTGTCCCCATACTGCCAACCTGTCCTGGCCCCAGAGAAGCAGATGGTCCCTGTGCTGCCCACTCAGTGGCTGATACCTCAGGACTCACCATGCCCCAAACCCAGGGAGAGGGGAGGCTTTGGCCCTGCTGCCTCTCTGCAACATGCAGGCAAGGTGGGGGGCTTTTTCCAGGGTCATTCAGACGCATCTCTGCCTCCTCTCCCACCCTCTCCCCTCACCTTCCCTCAGCCTCTATCCCTGCATGGGCTTGGGATGGCTGAACTTTTGCCAATGGTGGAAAGCAGCTTCACCACCAGAGACGGCATTTCCTCCTCTCCAAAGCACTACAAAACCGGCCATGAGCCGGACGCTCAACTCCCAGACTGGCCATTTCTGTCCAAGACCCATGCATCCATCCCCAGGCGTGGTGCGGAGATGCCCTGTGAGCAGCCTCGCTGCCCTTCATCTCACTCCAAGCACCCCTGGACCAGCCAGCCAGCCCACCAGCCCGCCCTTCCTTCCTCCTCGGGGGGAAAGTGAACAGCCCAGCAACTGCGCTTTTACAGCGCAAGGCCTCGGACGCCTCATTTTTCTGCCGGCTCAGCAGGGCTGAGAATTGGCTCCAGGTGTTTTTGCTCGGGTCTCGCGTGCAGAAAGGGTGCTGCAGTGGGAGAGGCTGTCTGCTGGGACCAGCCGCAGCCACCAGCCTGCAAAACATCGCACTTCATCAGCTCCCCGGGGAGTGCACACAGTGGGGGGTGCCAGGGGAGCGCCTCCCCCCTTCACACATGCCGGTCAAGGTCAGCTCAGCGGAAAGAGGGAGCAGAGACCGCCATCCTAGGAACGGCAGCCACATGGGGAAAATGGTTTTCAGCCCCAAACTCATCTCCAAAATGAGAATGGGCCCTGCGGCAGGCTGGCCACGCAGCAGGCGTGCTTGGCCACGCGCAGGTGTGCACACGCGTGGGTGGCACGCGCATACACGAGGATCCCCGTGCCGCTAAACGCATGCCCAGTTACACAAACAGCGTGCAACCAGCCAAGGAACACAGCACCACCGGCTGCGGCATGCCAGAATGAACACACACATCGCCGAGTGCACCTCATTTACAAAACACCACCAGACACACACTCTAAACACAAACCACATGTTGGCCGGCGCGCACGCCCTCCCCGCGCAGACCAGCACAACAACGCTCCCCGCCAGAGATGCACGTCGGCACATGTGCTGTGTCCCTGTGAGCCTCGCCGCCCTGGAAGCGTGCACATCTCCAGCCAGCCCCACGCTGATGGTGGACCTGCCCTCCACGTGGGGACATCTCCTGTCCTGTCCAGCTCCCCCATGTTGGCAATGGCAAAGGCCGAGGCTGGGAGGTGCCCTCAAAGATGTCCTGGGGGTTTCCTGCTCCCTGGTGTGGTTGGTGTGGCAAGGATCACCCATCCCTGGGGTGAGGGACATCTGCACCAACAGTCTCCAGGCATCTGCTGATGTGCCAGGAGTGACAACAGGGGTGAGAGACATCTCTGAAGAAGCAACAAGAGCTTGAGGACCATTAGAAACCCAGCAGAGGAGGAAACCCGAAGTCCCTCTGATGTGGATGCAGGAGCTGACCCTGCAGTGGGAGCAGGTCTACACCCTCCACCAGCGAGGGCCCCAGCACCAAGAGCTGGAGCTTGTTTTGCTGTGGACAGGGCATCTTGTCCTCTGCATGTTCAACGCACCTCAAGGCTGGCTCTCATCTGCTGCTGGGCATCACCTCAGCTCTCTGGGGTCACACGCACACACACACACAGAGCCTCAGGGTTCCTCGGGCTTCGATCCATGCAGGCCTCTGCTTCAAGAAAGGCTGGTGGGGCTGCTTGATTCATGAGGCATGCACACCATGTTTCTCCTGTGTCCATTTAGGGCTCCTCAGGCAGCCCAGCACTGGTAGGATTCTCCTGAGGCTCATCAGACCCCAGGTGGAGAAACTGGACCTGGGCTGAGACGGCATGGTCACACCTACAGCATCCCTAGCCAGGGCTGGGCCTTTGAAGAGTTTTTTCCTTCGGAAACACAGCCAGGAGGAAAAGTGAGAAAGCTGCCGCACGAGAGTTGGTCAGAAACATTTAGACAAGACATTTCTCCATTGGAATGTGCTGGCTCATCGTGATGTTTTGTGGAGACGGTTTGATTGCAGTTGAACTCTGCCAAGAAACTGCCAGACCTGCTGCCTGGCAATCCTCCACCTCCCCCTGCTCCTGAGCAGCTGCCTGGGGCATGGGCAGCAACCCAAGAGCCTAGAGACTCTGCAAGCCCCAGGTCTCCACTCACCAGTCCATGAGAAGCTCAGCTCCCATGGCTGGCCTGGGTTTTGGCTGGAGGACAGAGCAGCAAGAGGAGTAGCATGAAGTCAGCATTCCCAGGAATTCCCTGGGTCTGGGTGTCAGGGCAGTTGGCTTCAGATCCAAGCCCCTTGCCCCCCCCCCCCCCCCCAATCTATTGACTGGAGAAGCTCTGTGTCTTGGGTTCAATCTACATCCAAACAAATCCAAATCTCCAAATGTAGGATGTGGGGGGGAAACCAGACTTGCTGCTCTCCCCAGACCCAGCTGCCGCGAGCACTGTGTGAGTACCAGGCTCCAGGAGCTGCAGCAGCTCCTGGAACTCCAGTCCCCAGCGAGAAGTGTAGGGACCTGATAGGAGGAAGCTGCCCCCCGTGTCTGTCTGCTGCAGGAATGACAATTCCTCTCCAGGCAGGTTCAGAGACAAACTGGGTAAAGGGTGGGGAAAAGCTGTGCTAAGCATCAGCTGTGTGCATAAATACTTTCTGTGTGAAGAGGTAAAGTATATATGCTGCTGTGGTAATGACACAGGGACTGGATCCCCCACCAAAACTACTTTGCAGAAAGATTTCTCTGCTCTTGGCAGAAAAGTAAAGACCATGCATTTTGTGGCCAAGATTTGGGGCATTTGTTCCTATGGCCAAGATGTAATATTGACTCTGGGAAGGATCCCAGTGTGGGGACAAGCAAAACAGGTGGGGGATCTCCATCTCTGGAGGCTTTCAAGCCTCAGGTAGACAAAGCCACAACCACCCTGACCAAGTGTTGGCAACAGTCCTGCTATGAGTCAGAAACTGGATTGGAGCCCTCCAGAGCCCCCCTCACACCAAATCCTGGGGGTTTCTGAGAGAACAACCCCAAGGGGATATTTTCAAAGGCAAGACCATTCCAGCCAGGAGATGCAGGTGCTCTGCACACAGGCTGAGGACCATGTTTCATACAGCTGTTTTTTCACATTCACACTCCTGCCAGCCTGACTCCAGTCATGGGCAGCCACAGGCCAGGCAAAGACACCCTGTTTCATGAGACATGCGTGGACGGCTGACAGCCTAGCAGCTGCTGTGCAATTACAGCCCAGGGATCGTCTCCAGCGAACATGAGGGCTCTGCGATGTAATTCTAGAGGCGGTAGTTGTGTCAACACAGTGCGCTGTTGTGGGACAGGTAATTCAATCTGGCCCTAGATTTCAATTAGAGACTAAACAATATAAAAGCCACATGGCATACGTGAAGTGTAATTGAACGCTGGCTGGCTGTCAGCTCTCAGAAGCAGCTGAGATGAGGCCCATCACTTGCAAGTGAGTTCCTGCAGTCCCAGACCTCCGCTATTTAACATGAAGACAACATGATTAATGTTATAAGTGATTAATGGATGAAAACCATGATTAATATTGTCTGCAGATGGCATAGGCTGTGGTGGGAGAGAGCAATCACCAGGCCCCGTGAGAAGCAGCATGTTTTTAGCTGTGTGTGAAGCCACTCTGGCAGGAGCAGAGCACAGACTGGGAGCTCTGGCCCCATAACCACAGACCAAGGGTCCTGACCCCCATTCCCACAGGTGGGAGGCTTCCTCCCAGGAGGCAGCTTCGGGGTCTAGCAGGTAATTTGTGATCACGGACCCCAAAGCAGTGACACAGGGGAGCTGGAACATAAGTGGGAAGGTTGCAAGTGTCCTGGTGTGCACCCACTGGGGGCTGTGCTCAGCTCACACGTGTCACAGGGGAGGATGGTTGGATGAAAGGTCTGGGAAGAGTCACAAACGTTATTATAGAGAAGAAGGCAAAGAGCATCAGGAGCCACTAAGCTACAGGGGACACTTTATGATGTCCATAAAAATGTTGTGATGGATGGTATATGGGGGTCCCATGTCCTTATACACAGAGTGGTGCTGGCAGTCGTTTAAGAGACTGATTGCATTAAGCAGCCCATCTTGAAGAAGACAACAAAACTCTGTCCCTGTGGAGTGATGGGGGGGGTAGTCCCACGTACAGCAGGGTGGACAGGAGCTGGTGTCCCAGCAGAGAGCTGGGAAGGGACATCTCACCATGGTCAGCTGTCAGTCCTGAAACCCTCACGAGGTAAAGGGGACAGAGATCATGGAAAACCTTTGGAAGGATCAGCAGGACAAGGATTCAGAGAGCAATCTCTGTTGTGTGAAATGCAACACCCATTGCATTTCACCCAACAGTGATGAAGGGCTGGAAACGGGCAACCTGTCCTGGGAGCACAGGGTGGGTCCCAGTGCCCAGCAAAGGAACTGGCACGGAGCTCCAGGAAGGACCCCACAGCTCTCCTGGGAGCAGACATCCCTGTGGAGCAGTGGCCACCCACCAATGCCCCACAGCCATGGGGCAGGGAGGCACCCAAACACTCGTGTTTTGCTCCCCCAGGAGTGATCAGGACCGTCTCAGGTCCACCCAACACCAGCAGACACGGTTCCCCTGGAGGTGGCCAGTGGGATTAGCAGCACATACCAGCTGTGAGCGACGGCTGGGTCAGCACAGCGTGGATCAGTGGGGCTTTACAGGCTGCCCCTCAGGGATTATCATGACTCAGTGACATGCTTTAATAAATAAGTATTTTTCCCTGCAGAAATGGTGAGCTCAGCCAAGCCATGCTGCAGGGAAGGTTGCCAGGGGGGCAGGGGATGGCAGGGGGGATGCGTGACTGCCTGAGGGTGGACGACTCCCTCCCCGGGCACTGCTGGGACCTTCAGGAAGCGGTTGTGGCACTGGTCCCCAAGGGCCCGTGGCTCCCAGGGGACGGCTGGGCGGCTGGCGGCCAGGGGAAGCAGACGTGAGTGTGTGGGGAGGAATGTTTGCTCCAGGCAGGTCCAGTCCCTGCGCTATTTCTGATCCCAAGAGGCCCCGAGGGAGGGCTGTTTATCAGGGATAGACTGTACCAGATTGACTTGGCATCTTTAAAAAAAAAAAAAAAAAAAAACAAAGTTCATTTTTGGGTTGGTTTTTTTTTTTAGACAAGAGGTAATAATGAGGAAGGCTGGAGGAGAAGGGTGACACAGTATCATGTGGGCTACAAGGGTGAGGACAGGGTGTGCTGGAGGGCTAAGCACAGCAGCTAGCAGAGCTCCTTACAGTGCATTTTTGGACCAAGGTCATCAGCATCCCTGAAGAACAAGAGGCACCACAAGGAATATAGTAGATCAGGAGGCTTCAGCGAATGGGTGATATTGAGAATCAGAGTAAAAGAAAATAGGCATGGTGTGCTGCTGCAAGAAGGTTTTGTGCGTAAGGCTGTTCATGGGAGCTGTGTCCTAAAAGGTGACTTTGTCTGGTGGAAGCCCCCAAGGCAAAGAAAGGCTGCAGATGTCAACCCTAAGCCAGCAATGTGACATGGCTGTTATCAAGAGGATCAAAGGGTCAAAAGGATCCTGGGGTCAGTGAGGCTGGGGTCCTGCTGTCAAGGAGATGAGAATCTGAGGGGTGGGATCTGCCACCTCTGTGCTGCTGCTTGTCCACCATGTGCCCTTGTCTTCTCTTTCTCCTGGGAAGCACAGACCCACGGTGGAGCTGAGCACAGGTCTCCATGCAGTTCCCCGAGGTCCTGGTGGCTGCCCACTCTCTCATGACTATATCCTGTCCAGCCTTGTGCTGGACTCATTGCTGATGCTGCTGGTGGGAGGACCTGGACCACTCAGAGGAAAGGACGGACATACTGCATGGCCTCAGCTCACTGGAGGGACCTGATGGTTGGGGTTTCTTCACAACTTCCAAGGAAACAAGACCTTGGCCACTGCCAGGGGATGTCTCAGATGGGGAGTAGGGACCTCCCGACCATGTGGGATGGGAGGTGTCTCTGGCTCATGGCATGGGCTCCTGGAGCATGCATATGCTGGGGATCCCGAGCACATGGTGGGGCCAAGGCAAGCTGAATGCCCCCAAATCACGGGGAGACTAAAACAAAAGGAGACACCTACCTTTAATCCACGCAAAACAAAGGTTGTGAAAAGTCACCTTGCTGCTGGGAGCCCCAGAGGGCACAGGGCATAAGGAGTTACAGGGCTATGAGCTAAGGGTCATTATCAGCCACAGGATGTCCTGGTTGGCAGGTACCTGAGCCTGCACCTGGGACAGTCTCCTGGTCAGGGAAGCATGAGACTGGGGATGGGGACAGTGATGACGGCAGTTCTGGGCCACATGTCTGCCAGGGCAAAGCCTGGGCATGACGACAGTTTTCCTTTGGGAGGCAAGCTTGTGGCAGAGATTGTGGCGCTGGCTGTGTGCACACCCCTTGACCACGGGAGCAAGCAGGGGACACGCAGGGACAGCAGCCATCCCCGCTGGGGCAGCCCACGACGGGGCAAGAGCTGGCATGGGGTGACTCTTTTCAGGAATCCTCACCCACGCAGCTCTCCAGGACTCACTCTCTGGCACTGGGAGCCAACTTCCAGGAACTCCTGGCTGCCTGGGAAAGCCTGGGCCGCCTGCATGTCTTGAGCCTTTTAAGGAGCTTGTCCTCCACAGCTGAATTTCCCCTGCTTTCTCCGAGCATCCCAGACAGCGCAGTGCCAGCACGGCCAGCTGTGCTCCAGCACGCTGCGCATCGCCGAGCAGGCAGCCCCCACCATGGGGACTGGCTGCCTGCATTGCCAGACGCAGGCAGGATGAGTTTGCACCGGGCAGCACCTGGACTTCAGAGGCAGCAAGAGGGCACTGCTGAGTGGGAAAGATCCTGAGCAGGGATTTGAGGGCTCTCTGAGCCCACGCAGAAGGTGTTGAGGTGCACCACAGTGACACCTCCTCCGAGCACTGCCATGTGCGTAGGCAGAGCAGGGTTGGGGCTGGGTGTCTATGCCAGGGCAGGCAGCATAGCAGGAGGGCATCCGTGGCTGTGCATAAGCACACACACATGCATGCACTACTGCACCCTCTCCTCTGCACACGTGTGTGTGTGTGTGTATGGTCCTGCTGGCGCCTGTTTGGCTGGGTGCTCCCATGCACAGCCCCCGGTTGTGTCTGTGTCCTGAGAAACGAGCACGGCTCATACCTGTGCCGACAACCATGGTCTCCGTCATCCTGTCTCAGTGCTCACGTGTGTGCGTGGCTCTGCCGTGGCTAGGCGTGTGCAAGCAGGTACGTGTGTGCAGTCGTGCACGTGTGGCTCTGCCATTGCCTTGTGAAGCTGGTTCACAGGGGTTTCTGGGAGCCGCATGACGAACATGTGTGCTTGCTGGCTGTGTGTCCAGAACAAGAGGGAACGGCTTGAAACTCCAACAGGGGAGGTTCAGACTGGACATTAGGAAATTTTTTTCCCAGAAAGAGTGGTCAGAGAGTGGAATAGGCTGCCCAGGGAGGGGGGGAGTCCCCATCCCTGGGGGTGTTTAAGGGCCGTTTGGATGAGCTGTGGGGGATGTGGGGTAGGGGAGAACTTTGTAGAGTCGGGCTGAGGGTTGGACTCGGTGATCCCGAGGGGCTTTTCCAACCTGAGTGATTCTGTGATTCTGTGCACACCCAGCTGCCCCCTGTGTCTGAACCCTCCAGCAGATGTGGGGGCCCAGGCAGGGGGGCTGCACATGGGGCAGGGAAAGGCACAGCTCCTGCTGTGCTGGTTGGGACCATGCTGGTCCCCACGTCATTCCCCTGCCAGCTCTCCCAGCAGTTGTTACTTCCAGAAGAAATCTCAGGATTTGCTGAGGGACACAGCTTCCTACAATTGTCCCCTGAGCAGCAGCGCTGGGCTGGGCATGGGGCTGTGATTAGCCCATGGCCTTGGCACTGGGGACAGCAGCACTAGCACTGTGCTAGGTGGGGCAGCAAGATAAGGTGCCCGGATGCAAATAACAGCAAATCCAAGGCTGCCAAGGCACCAGGATGGGAGATTTCAAGACATGCACCTTCCAAAGGGACACCTTGTCCTTAACAGGGAGGTCATGGCCAGGGAAGATCCTCCCCATGCCCTGGTGCTGTTGGAGACAGAGGGACACCTTGCTGCAGTGTCCCCTGTGTCCTGCTGGTGCTGTCAGCTGCAAAGAAGGGTTAGAGGGTGGCAGAGGATGGTGGAGCTGAGAAGCAAGAAGAAGCCGTTGCCACTGGCCTCTGCCTCCCAGCCTGTGGCACAGATGTAGACCCCAGGGCTTGGCCACCTCTCCCAGCTCCTTGCAGAAAGTGATCTGGAGTAATGTGATATTTGAGCAAGAGCTTTGCAGCTGGACGGGAGCGTCCTGTGCCAAGGGAGCTGCCTGGGGCTTGCAGCAGGCACTGTGCCTGGGTGAGAGACTCAGCCCCTGGCAGGCAGCGCGGGACCCCTCTGAGCGCAGCATGTGCTGGGTGGCTCGGCACGATCCCATGGGGGAGCAAGGACGCAGGGTGCAAGGCTGTAGGGTGGCCCCCAGCACCACAGGGGCTTTGGAAGAGAGAGAAAGCACTGGGTGGGCTGAGTCGTCTCCAGCCATGGGAGGACTGGAGCCATGAGGAAAATCCAGGATAGGGCCAGGTGCAGGGAACCCATCCAGCACAGACCACAACTTCCCCAGGGCTGTGCCTGTTTAGAGGCACATCTCATGGAAAAAGTGACCTGTGGGGCTCCAGGTTTAGTTTCTCACCACACGTCTTGTGCATTTTTCGAGGCTACTTTAGGTTTTGATCAGCAGTTAGGAAAAAAAGTTATTGAAAACTGTTTATTTTGCATGACTCATTATAACTGAGCATCTGGGTCTTCAGACTTACTCGGACTCTCTCCATCTGACAACACGTTGGTAGAAGTCGCTATGAGCTCTCTCTCTGTTTCTCCCCCTGGAATTTTCTGCAAGCATGAGCAGAAGTCCAAGGGCAGCAGCAGCTCTCCACGTACTGCCTCACCAGTTTGGCAGTTGCCAAGGATCCAAACTCTGTGCTGCCCCACCCCCTGGCAGCTGGGTCCAGACACATCCTGCAGTGACTTGACACTGCTAGTATTTTCTAGCCTTTCCATCTACTCATTCTGCACATCCTTCTTCAGCATCAGAAATGTGTCCTTTAACACCAGCTCTTGTCTCAGAACAACCTCTGCTTGCTGCCAGGAGCATCTTAGGGAGCTGGAGGTGGCCCAGCAGTGCTTGGTCCTTCTGGCACACTTTGGGCATCGCATCGCATCCCATCCCATCCCATCCCATCCCATCCCATCCCATCCCATCCCATCCCATTTCTGCTTCCTCTGAACACTGCCCATCCCATCCTGCCTGGCAGCCACTGCTGGACAATTTCTCATCCAGAAACAACTCCTGATAGTCAGGGCGACTACTGGGCAGGGAGACCTTCCTGCACAGCCCTTGATAGGCTCTTTAGCCAGCCAAAGGGCCATGGGAAGGCAGAAAGCCTGGAAAGACCCCTCCTCTTCCAGGCAGTTGTGTCTCCAAGGCTACTGTCCCCCAAGGTGGCCTCATGCAGATAACAGCATCCTCATCCCGTTGCTCAACTCTGCTGCCCCAAAACCACCAAAAGCTTGTTGAGAGGGTCAAGGTCATGGTTCTGCCTGTCATGTGTCTGCAGGGTGGATGAACAGCCTCAACATAAAGGAAAGAGCTGGAGCAAGGTAGGGGGGGTTTGGACATAGGCTGCATGGCTACATGGGGAAAAAGAAGAGCTTCAGGAAGCAGAAGAAAACGCCGAGGGATTCCCAGTGTGGGCATAGCACTGCTTGGCCTCCAGGACATTGGCAAATGCCTGTCCTGGTGCTGCTCATTAGCACCTCAGAGTGTGCCAAGCACATCAATGCAGTCTGGAGGTACCCACGGGGCGCAAGCCAAGAGGAAGAGAGGCTGGCGCTGTGCAAGCTGTCCCCTGCCCCCAGAAAAGCCCATGCCAGCCTGGCTTTGCTCTGTCAAGTATCTGCAAAGGGGAGCAGGCACTCCCAGACAGAGACAGCTGGACCCCTGTGCTGAAAGCAGCCCCTGGCAGCACTGCCACAGCATTGCAGCAAGCACAGGGATTGCTCTGTCTCTTCATCATACCTCTGGGATAAGCTGTTTGGAGGCATTTCCCGTGTTGCCTGAGTCTGGACATGCATTGCCCTCATGTCTGGACCCCCTCATGCCCAGCGTATCCATCCTCACGGGCTTGCACGCTGCTGAAGAAGGGGGCAGGTGGGCTGTGGGCAGCCTGCCATGTTCTCCATCCCGGTCCGACCTGGCAGAGGGCCCAGGCGGGCAAGGGGGGAAGGCTGCAGGAACTTGATAAAGAGTGCGGAGGGTGGGGATGTGGGGCTGGCTCCAGGCTGCCCGAGGAGAGCCGTGGTGGCAGCCAGGATCCCAGGCAGCAGCTGCGGGATGCTGAGGGGCATAAGGAGCCTGGCCTGGGGGTATTGAAGCCCCACAGAGTGAAGGATGGGAATAGACACAAGCCTGCCCGGCTCTGGCAGGGAGGGACCGTGGTGTCCTCACCGAGCAGGGAAGGGGTCCCTGCAGCCTCGGCTGGCTCAGATGCACCTGCACCAGTGCTCAGGTCCCTGAGCAGGCTGTGCTCGAGAGACATGAAGATGATGAAGCATCTTGCTGCTGCTCTGCCTAGGCACTACCTGCACACTTGCTCTGTCCTCCCTCCCTGCTCACAGGACCCCATGTTCTGGAGCTGCAAGGGGTTTTGGTGGGAGCCTGGTGGTCCCTGGGCTGTTGAGGACAGCAGAGTCTGAGACTTCCTCCTGAGCCCCTCTGAACATGCCCCCAAGATCATCCCCACCCCAGCGTGCTGCCCATGAGTTCTCTGACTAGTCCACCAGTAGCTGGGTGTGCTTAACACTTCGCTCCACAGGCAAGGGGATGGTCTGGCACCGTTACATGGTGGTGCATGCCTCAGTTTCCTGCACTATCCTAGACATGGGCAGATGGGACACCAGAGCTTGAACACGACTTGTGTGGCCCAAGCAGAGGACTGGGGGGGATGGTGGTCTGAGAACCACAGGGCACCACAGTGAGCCCAGAGCCAAGGTAGGAACCTGCTGGCACTTGCCCCAGGGACTTCCTGGCAGGAAGATGCCAGCTGGTGCCAGAGCCACGTGTCAGAGAGTTGGGGGGCAGTGAAGAGGGCAGCCCCATGCTGCTGCCATTCCCTGCGTGGCCCTGGCTGCTGGCCTCCTGCCCCTCTGCTCTCCATGCTCCCATCCTCTGGTTGGACCACAGGCTGGCATGCTCCTCCTGCCGCGTCCCAGCACCTTGCATTTCCCTGTAGCACAGCCCGGAGAGATGACCTTCCCATGGCACCTCGGGGTCCAGCTCCCTGCTGCCAGACAGGGGCTTCTCAGGACCACGGCTGCCTGCCAGGATGTGTCTGCCACTGCACTGGATCACCTCTCATTGCCACTCCAGCAACCAAAACAGCTGGTGTTTTCGGAGTCTGCCCAGCCCCTTGTGTGACCCAGACAGGCCCTGCTGCGAGGGAACAGGGGGTCAAGGGCCAAGCAAACATCTGGAGGGAGGTGCAGCCCATCCCGCACCCACACAGAGGGGCTTCCCACAGACAGGCAGTGTTTGGGGGTCAGGGGGGGTCCCCAGGGGCTGTACCCCCCAGCCCCCTGTTGCGCTGAGGGGTGGGTGCTGGCACATCCCTCAGACACAGCCGGTCTGAGGACTCCCGGCAGCAGCACACAGCTGGCTGGCCGGCCACCGACACATCTGGAGCTGCTCAGGCAGGTCCAGGCAGCTGCCCACAGAGTGCACAGCAGCCAGAGCAGGGCTGCACACTGCCACTCTGCCAGAAGGGACAACGGGTGTCACTGCACCCCACTGCAGCCACACCAGGGCATGCTGCTGTCCTGACTCACTTCCTTGCTTCAGCCCCACAGAATCTCATCCCTTGCCCCCGGTGCTGGGATGGCACACGAGGGCTGGGCTGCAGGGACTGCCTGAGCAGCAAAACCAGGGCAGGGTACTGGGATGACGTGCCAGCCACTCCATCCAGGGGGAATGGGGTCTCTGCCAGCACCCCCTCACCGTCCATGGGTGTCTTCTGGAGGGACAGACGGGATGGATGGACAGGAACAAGGGACACGAGCAGACTGCACAGACATGGGCACAGCTGTTTGGGGAGGGTCAGCCAAAGCAGCCCAGCTACACCTTGTCTTGTTGGATCTGGGTGTTAGTATCAGCCATCCCTACAGACTTCAGGGTCTTCCTCCCATGCAGCCTATGCCCTTTGTCTGGGATTCTGGCATGCTCCCAAGCAAGGAGCCAGGAAGGTCTCAGCCAGGCTTTGGAGCATCTCCTGGAGATGGTCACCCCATGGTGAGGGGGCACATGGGTCAGTGGAGCCACCAGCACAAGGAAATATGTCCCCAACACACTCCTGCCCAACAACTCCACCAGCAGCCCAGTGGAGAGCCCCAGCACAGCCCTCCTACTCCACCACCCCTCTTCAGGCAACCAGCCTCTCCCCCTGGTCAAGACCCCCGGCCAGTCAGTGTCTTCCCATACCAGCTTCCACCAAGGGTTGACACAGGCCCCCAGAGCAGATGATACCTGGGTGCCCTCCTGACTGGGTCTGTCAGCTCTTATTGCCAGTGTCACGAGCATCACTTCTGCATAACACAGGCAAAAGCACCAGTTCCATCGAAACAGGGCACAGATCCAGAGGTGAAATCCGTACCTTCTCCTGGCCTTGCTGCCGAGCAAGACCAGATCAACCTGTTCTGCCCCTTGAGTAGATAAGCACCCATGGGCCCCCCTCACATTTCTCTACCAGGTACCACCACTCACTGGCCTCGAGGACAGCCCAGTACAGCCAGTCCACCAGCACCCTGCTCCCCACCACCAGTGCTCAGGTCTGGTCAACACAGCAGAGCAGAGCATGGCCACCTGAAAAAGATGTTCCCCCAACCCTCTCCAAGGCATGACTGACTGCTTTAGAGCAAAGGGTCTTGATCCATGTGGTTTCTTTGTGCCAGTTTGGCCAATTTCTACCAACATACCAGCCCAGGGAGGCTCTTGCCTGTGCACGTGGTGGGGTCTGTGTTGCCTGGTGCAGCAGCTGGACCACCTCCAGAGCATCTGCTGAGCACCAGACCTTCTCCTGCCAGGGAGGACCCACCGCTGCCCACCAACAAGCTGGCAAGGGAAAGGGAGAGAGGGAGTGGTGTCCCAGTGCTGGAGTAGTAAACATCATTAATGAAGCATCAGTAGCTCATCAGGGGAAAGCAAGGCTGTTCTCAATTAGTTCAGATCTAGATTAGGCAAGAGAGGTGAGTAACAGTGTGGGCTGGACCCATGTAAAGTTATTGGCTCAAGCAGACTAAAAAATAAACAAAAAAAAAAGGAAAAAGAAGAAATACCATATTCAGGTCTGGTTTGTTTATTCAGAAATAGAGAAAATTAAAACATAAGTACTAGGACAAAATATGCCAGCTCTAAATTCTGCCTGAGATGGTGATTTTATTAGCAAAGAATCTGGATCTCAAGTTATGTCTCAAAACAACACAAAACCAGATGCAGAGGTCAATACTCTCATGCCTAATAACAATGCTTTCAGTGACATCCTTAAGGAAGAGATGGACTCATCGGTATTGCAAGAGACCTTTCAAACAACTTGGACAGCAAAGAAGACAACAAGATTTCACTATTAGAATCTGCAATTTAAGTTGAGACAGAGCATAATGAAAGCTCTGTTCCAAATGCAACCCCATTACATCACTAAGATTCAACAATTAACATCAGCTGCTTCTCAAGTAGTTTGAAAAATGAAGATAAAGTCATAATTCATGAGCTAAAGTCATCCCATAAGAAAAATCAGTGGTATCCTGAAAAAAAGGGGGCCTTGAAGTGTCAACCTAAAGCCATTTCCAAAGGGAATAGCAGCAAAACTAGTAGGAATTAAAAAGTATGTGTATGTCATACAGCTGAAATGTTCACAATGGAACTAAGACAAATGTAAAAAAACCCCAAAACCAAACAAACAATCAAACAAAAAAACTAAAAAGCAAAAAAAAAAAAAAAAAAAAATTCTTGCAGGAGAATCAAGTCCTGTGGACAAAACACTCTCTACTACAAACCAAAGAATCTTGAGGGTGAGCAGGAGCAGATCCTAACTTTCCAGCTTTGGAAGAAAATTCCAGTTTCAGAGAATAATGTGGGCATAACAACAGTGTTGTCCACATTAAAATAAGATATTCAAAAAACAAAATCTTAAAGATTGTCACAAAAATGTTTAAGAGATCCTGCAGCAAAAACAAGTACTGGGACCAGATGGCATCTGTTATTTGTATTAAAACCTTTTATTCATTGCACTCATTTGTGTGCAAAACTCAATGTTTTGCACTTCATTGTAAAACTTTCCAAGCAGTCTTATAAGGGGGGGTTGCAAAGTGACACATAGGTGTTGAGAGCTAACAATGAAGAATGAAGGTTTGGACAGGGATGTGTCCGGCTAGCTAGACGTCTCCTAACTATTTGAAAAGTTGGGATTGATCAGATGAGAGCTATGACCGCTTTGGCAGACACAGGTATCTCCCATGGGCACCGAAAAGGAGACAGATGAATGAGACCCTCTGCAGAACGATTTCTGGTTGCCCGTTGAGTGCAACAGCTCTGCATGGGTGTGACACGAGTGTCTCCTCCAGCTCCACTCCTATGGATGTGAGAGGCCCTGCACGTGCTGTCAGGGGTATCACAGCTTGCTTTTAGCAAGCCAGATCTCTAATCCAAAGCTGCAATCTAGACATGGCTCATGTCTGGCAGAAAGTCTCCCAACAGGACTTCTTGGCTTTGCTTGCTGCTATGTGTCCTGGAGGAAAAGCTGATGAGGCTCCATCACAAAAAATGCCACTATCAGTTTCTGCTCATTACTGGCATTTAACAGGCCATAGCAGCATGCCAGCACTGGGGAAGATTTTGCAGTTTGGAATAAACAAATATTGTACTCCAACCGTTACAAATACGCCCAGTGCAGGTGGGAAGGGAGTCTCTGATTCCATGGGGAACTCTCTTATCTTTAAAGAAAGCTACAAACACATGGCATTTGGCACTTTGGAGTGTTTTTATCAGCAATGCTGATGGTAAAAAGAATCTCTAATTCTTGAAAGTCACTGAAAAACCCTGATTTGGATATTTTATAGTTATGGTCATGCCTTATGGTCTCAGCGTGGGATGATGAATGACTGAGACGGTTGGATGGGATGACCAAGAAATAAACCATCATGACCTGAGGGCAGGCGCTTGCAGGGTGTTTGTACCTAAGCAGCAAGTAAAGAACAGAAAAGCACTGAGTGCTTTGTGTTTGGGGAATCTCAGAGAAGGTGCAAGGCTGCACTCATTCAGCTCCTGGGAGCAGAGAGCTACACCCTGCTCAGTCTCCTCCGTGCATGGATGTAGATGCTGCTTGAGCCCCCTGGTCGCCCAAAAGCTTGTGCTCTCCTGGCTCCTGCTCACCACCACTTCAAGTGGCCAGAGGAACGCACACGTGGCGCAACCACGGGGCAGGTTCCTTTCCCTGCTGAGTCACGCTCCTAATTGTGGGTTTGGTCTGTGGTTTTGGGTTCCTCTCTCATCCTGGTCCCTTGTGTCTGCAGACAGGAGCTTCCAGCAGCTCTGCACCATGAGGGGGGTCCATCCCCATGAGATCTGACGCAGCTCTTGCTGCCCATAGATCCCCAGAGGAGTGACCACAGGTTTCTAGAGAAAATCAAATCACCATGGAAGTTTGGTCCCTGTCTGGTGGCCTGCCCTGAGTGACTCAAACACAGAGATGAAGACTGAGGTTAGCAAATATTGTGGCTTTTCCTGTGGTGCCTGCAGCTTGGCAATGAGGGAATTGTTCATCTAGCCGGGGACACGGTTTCTCAGCTCTAGGTTGAGGTCTACAGACTCACTGCTCTCCCACTTCCAGCCCATGTCCCAGCAGCCTGGCTCTGACCATCACCTCTCTAACAGGAATATAAAGACAGTAGGAACTTTTTCTCGCCTTAAAAATACCCCCATTTTTCCTGGTGAGGGAAAGCGAGCACAGAAGATGTGAGATGACCACTGATCTGATTGTCTGACTGCCTGGAGGCAACCAGGCAGCTAATGGGCATCACTGAGCAAGAGCCAGCAGGGTACTGTTACTGTGCTTGTGGTCTTTCAGATGCACCGAATTTATGGCCAAGAGGCGATAAATATCACCTGAACATCAGAGGACTGACAATGTTGCCCTGTGACCACATTAACCAGGATCTCTTTTGGCTTAAAAATCCTCTGCCGGAAACTCAGTCTGCATGTGACAGTGTTGAGGAGAATTCAACCTCTGCCCTCTGCAATTAGTTCCAGTCATGGTCAGTGTTGAAATATGTTCTAGTCCACATTTGAGCAGGTCTAACTCCCAGCCTTTGGGTCTCGTTATATTAATTTCTCTGCTAAATAAAAACACTCCCAAGTACTTACTTGTGTTTTGATTTTGCAAGGAAGCAAGCCTTATGCAATCGTGTGTCTGTTCCTCATACCTTCCTAATGTGTGAAGCAAATTCAGGCATATTTGACAGACAGCTCGTGGTCTTAGGCGGTAGCTTGTAAGGATTTTTTAAAATAGGGCAAACATGTGGGAGGAGAGAAGCTCTGCTGGTTTCTCTCCCTCCTCATAAAATTGCTCCGAGGAAGAACATGGAAAAAGCTTTTGGTGTCCACATCTTTATAGAGCAGATGATCTGGAAGGGGATCTGTTACTCAGACCTCCATTATCTCAGTTAAAATATTGACCCACCAGGAGATATCCCCTTGGGAACCTTGTGCATGGAACAGGACATCCACTCCATGAGCTCCTTATCACCGGAAAATGAACCAACCTGCTTCTTCCATCCAGCCCAGCAGCCTGACCTCCTCTGGGTCCTGCTCCTCTGTGCATGGTCCCTCGACCCTTGCTATCACAGGAGGCATTCACGCCCTGGGGAAGATCGGAGACTTTGGAGAAAGGCTCTCTGCCTGCACAGCGCTCAGATGCTCCCTCTCCCTCCAGATCTGTGCATGCATCACTGGTTTTGCGAAGGGGATTTTCCAGGATAAACAGTTGAGATGAACTCATGGAAATCTGTGGCTTGTTAACCCTCGTTAAGAACCACTGGCAGGAGCCTGGGGACTCGGAGTCCCCACGGGGGCAGCCTGGGTCACGTTCTGAGGAAGAGCTGCTGGGCATGAGGGGCTGCGCAGGTGACCGTGGCAGTGGGGCTGGCAGGGCTGGACATCCTGTTCTCCAGTCTCTCAGCCCAATTAACATCACCTCAGAGAATGAGGTCATCGTAGCGGCCAGACAGTCTGGGAAAACACTTTCACAGCTCCAGGAGGATTTCCTTTTTCCTCTTTTCAATTGTTCCTCTGTGCTGCCTCCCTCTGCTCCCCCCTCCCCATCCATGTCCTCAGGCCTCCTTTGCACTTGGGCAGAGGCAGGCTCCTGGATGCTGCACTCACATTATTCCTCCAGGGAGGCAAGAGAGGCAGCCACAGCCTGCAGAAGGGCCACATGGGTGCTGGGGGAGACCCTGGTCGCTGCAGTGGATGCTGCTCTGCCTATGCTGTCGCGTGGCCATGGGAAAGAGATGGCTACAGAGCTGCTCCTGCCTGCCTCTGGTCTGCTCCAACAAGCATGTCCCATCCCAGGAGTGAAGGGGAGTGACAGGGCCAATAGCCCTGTCCTAATCCTCCTCTTGGTCACCTATTTAGGACAGGGATGTCTGGTCAGCATGACAAGCAAGAGGACCTCTGTATTTTATCACCAAGAATATGGAACCCCTCGAAGATGGAAGTCTTCAGAGTAAATACTTATCTAAAAACATGCTTTGCATCAGCATTTGCCAGAATTGCAATGAGGTTCCCTTTGCTTCCTCACTGCAGCTCTCAGCTCTAGAGATGCAAAAGTCTGGACATGTCTCTCAAGGTACATCCATGGGTTCCTCTGAAGCTGTTCCTGTGAGGTCCCTCCAGAAATCCTGTGACCGCAGCTGCTGTTGCCAGGACCATGCTCAGCCACCCAGCTCTCCACACCTGGTGATGCTCCCCCTCTCCCCCTCCCCTGACCTCCCTCCCAGCCCCAGCACACGGCTGCACAGCCTCGAGTCCTCCCTGGTTCACCAGAGAATCCTTCACAGGGCCTAAAAGTTGCTCTCATGTTTAACAGTGCCCATCACATCCTCCATCCACAGGGTGCTGGGTGTTCATGTGAAGGATGGGTCCCCATCCTGTGCAGGTGATGGGTGATGCAGGACCAGCCTGCAAGGGAAGTCCCTTGTGGATTGGGAGCTAAACTGGGGGAGTGGGAAGGAGGGAGGGAGTGACTGGGTTGCACTGGCCAAGCTCTCATGCGATACCACAAAGTTGCCCTGGGGGTCCCTGGGAAGACTTCCTCTGCCCCAGTAGGCCAGGACCGAGCACTTGAAAAGGTTCTGCCTGCCCCCTGACTCCCCATAATGCCGTTACCACAAGGATATGGGGCTCTGCTTTTTCTGTCCAGATGCCAGGTCCTGCCTGCAAAGCGTTTAAGGCAGGAGGTAAAGCCCAACCGTGAAGGATCCCATGAGGCAGCTCCCAGGCAGGCAGGGCTGGCACGACCTGTGTGGGGATCCCTGCCCGTGCTGAGATGGACGCTGTTCCCTGTCCCAAACCCCACTGGTGAGCTCAGCCACAGCCCACAGGAGCCCCCGCGCCAGCCTCAGTGGTTTGATCTCACCCGTGCCTGGGAGTGCAGAGCTCAGGGACTGCGCTGGGTGCTGGCTTTGGCTATGTCACCCACAGTTTTCCTAGAACATTTGTGCTCATCTCTATCTCACCCTTTTTATCACAATCCGGCAAGACACGTGGATTTAACAGCTGTCTTCACAGCAGTTTGCTCCCAATTTCCTTGCTTCATCCAACATGTACAGCCAAACCACTGTTAGCATCCCCAAAATACCGTCTCCTTCTTGGGAAGGAGATGGCATTTTGGGGCCGCTAACAGCAGTTTGTCAAGAGACTGGCTCAGGTACAGCAAGGTTTAACCATGCCAGAGTAGGGATCACTGGTTCATCATCCCCAGAAACATCGTCCAAGTGCTCCCCAGCATCCCCATCCCCCCTGCCAGATGTCCAGCTCAGCATGCTGCTGACATACATCCACTGCTCAGGGACATCCTAAGGCCTCACACTGACAGGCAGTAGGAGCATGCAGGCAGCAGGTATCGCTGAATCAGGTGACATTCATCCAGCGGCATCACGGCCCAAACTGTTGATGGTTTCACTGGTGCATCTTGTTCTGAACTCCTCGGTTTTGCATCCCCTGGTCCCAGAGCTGCTCAGGGGTTGCATGGTCACCATGGTACTTGAGGACTCAAGGATAAGAAGTGGGACATGACACAGGACCCACACCGCATGGAGTGGCTGCTTTGGGGCATGTGAAGGACAGTGTTTGGAGAGCTCATGTGCCCATGGCTTTCCAAGGGACCAGACTCTCACTTTTGGGCAATTATTCATTCAGACATTGAAGGGGAACATCCAACATGGCCAAGACACCAAGTAAGAGGGACCCTCAGGACTTGGTGTCCTAGCACTCACCCATGGGCAGAGAAGGTTCTGACACTCCTGGAGCAGGCTGGCCTCAGAGGGGAGATGTGCCTGCAGAAAAGACTGTGTCCCACAGCCACCAACTGATGCTCCACAAAGCACCCAGGGAAAGGAGATCTGAAAATTCAGTTTTCCAGAGGAGCTGCCAGACTTGTCCATGGCTCCACCATGGCCCTGGGCTATTGCACTCACAAGCCACTGCTGTCTTATCTTTTCTGCGCCTCAATGTTTATTCCCATCAGTGCCCACCATCTCTCCTCACCTCATAAAGTGCTCTCACATGCAACATCACTCTCCCCTCAAGCTCGCCGCCTGCCCTCTGCTCAGAGCAAGCATTCCAGCGAGCATTTGCCAGGCTGCCGTTAGACATGACCTCAGGTCAGTTTGCAACACCCTCCAGAGGTGCCTGTTTTCCTCTGGGGAGAATCCACAGAACAGCTCAGATACAGGGATACACAAACTCGTCTGATATGTTCAAAGAATTACTGAGCATCTGCAAGGACAGGGAAAGAAAAACAAACACACGGATGAAAGGATTCCTGGAACATGACAAAGAGGAAAGAAAAGGAGACAGGGATGAATAAGGCCACCCAGACTGGTCCTAGGCTTTTCTGGGAGCCCACCATCCCCTTGAGGAGAGGTACCTCAGCACCTGCTCTGTGGCCAGACTGTCACCACCTGCCTGTCCACTCTGTTCTCTCTGAAGCATGCGGTCAGACAAGCCATTTGGTGCAACTTCATTAGTGAAGAGCTCCTTTCTTCAAAGCAGGGATGTTGCTCCTTGACTCCCCAACCTCTGCCCTGACCATTTGGAGCAGCTAATGGTTCTGCATCTATTAAATGTGCCTCCTGTCCCTTTTGCATCCTCCCCAAGTGTTGGGATTCTAAAGGACTTTCTGTGAGAGAATGGACATGTGAGCAATCCTGCGTGAGAACAAGACTGATAAGAGCCTCAGCAGAGCAAGAATGCGATAAGGATGTGACCCTGACTGAGGGGGGAGAAACTCGACGAGACAAACAACCCCTGGCAGGGGTTGGGACGGAAGAGGAAGTTCCACAAGGCAAGAAGCCTGGCAAGGCTGATGCGGCACTTTTTATCCAACCGTAAGAAGGTTTAAAGCGCGGGCTAAGTTAACTGTCCAGTCTTGAGGACTTGTACTGCATGTTACTCACGTGTGCGGGAGAACATTATAAAAGGGCTTTCTTAGTTGTAATAAATGGGCATTACTTGATCACACTGGTCGTGTGCGTGCTCAGCTCTCCCGCACCCAAGGAACTCTTCTTTGCTTTCTTTGCATGAAACGTTCAGCCTAGGGCAGATTTTTCTTACTGTCCTTGGCACCAGTCACATCAGACACTTCCATCCATCTTCCAGTCTTCCAGAGCTTGCTCCACTGACATTCAAAATTCTCCCAGATATTGTTCCACAGCTCCTTTTCCCTGCCCCTATATCAAGCACATGGTCTCATCCATCACACAAACAAACAAAAAAAAAAGAAAAAAAAATAGAGGGAAACCTGTGGTCTTCCAGAATAACTAGAGGAGCCACAGCTCTAGCTGTACCCAAGGAGCCTGTTGGAGGAGGATGATGAGAGCAGTTCACATCCCTCAGGAGATGTTCAGAACTGGTCTACAAACTCCACGCTGCAGTGCTGAGTTCCCAGGCAGGGATGACACTCCAGTTCCTGTGCTGTGGAAACGCCCATGATGGCCAGCAAGAAGCAGGGATGGGGCTGCAGATCTCTACAAAAGCCGTCTTCGGCAGCCTGAAGTCCTGCCTGCCCTGAGGGACCTTCCATCTGCAGATCTGCCTTTCCCCACAGAGCCCAAATCCTGCTGAGACAGGGATGTCTTGGCTTGGTGTCACCTACTCCCAGGTGCCCATAGCGCTGGGATTTGAAGTCACTGCACTGACTTGAAGTTCAGAGCTGCTGTTCACTGCTGTGAGGATCTGGGTCACAAAACAGAGGGATGAAGGAGGTTTACCCCCTTGGTAAATGTGCAGGCAGCAGCGCTGCAGCCAGGCACCAAGCACGGGCACTGAAGCAGGTTTGCAGTGCCCATGGCCAATGCTGCCTTCGTGCAGAGAAGCAGCGCGTGGGCACAGCTCGCTCACCTGCAATGCACAGACCTCTGATGCCGTAAGGACACTATTTTAAAGCACTATCATTGTCTTAATGACACCAAAAATGGGAGTTGAAAAGGGGAGGTGAACCAGCAGGAAGCTGTTTGTTATCAGGACTGGTTTTCACCCTGCACTGTCTCGGTGTATAATCGGGTAAGGAGGTGCAGGTGGGATGGATGGGAAGCAGCAGGGAAACAGAGCTCTCCAGGCAAGGGAGGGAGAGAGACACTTCTAGTGGCTTTAGCCTTTGTACAGACTTTGCTGGCTCATAAGACAAATCATAACAGGCTTAAGAAAGCTGTCAGTTTGGGACTAGTGTCACCTGAGAAATCCCATGGGAGACCGGATCACAGGACCAGCACGGTGGGGAAGAGAGATGGGAGGGGGCCAGCACCAGTGGGACATTGCCTGGTCTTGAGGAGCTGAAGGCTCTGGGGCACGTGGAGAGTTCAGAGGCACATGGGCAGCTCTCCACTGCCCTGTGTGCAACCCCAAGGCTAACACCAGGTCCAGGTCCAGGTCCAGCTACTGCTCAATGCATGGCTGGATAGCAGGTGCTACTTGGAAGGGAGCACGGGGCTGAGCATGGGGACAGGAGGAGGATCCTGGCAAGGAACCTGTCCCCACCACTTCTTGCCCACATGTCCTCTCTACAGGGACCTCTCAGGCTCTCTTGTCCTTATCTGCTCACTTCCTGCAGGACCCAGCCCCTGCCCCTCATCTTTCTCCCCCCACAACCATCTCCCCTGATGGGTCCAGCAGTGAGCTGGTCTCCAGGGGATGCTGTGTGTCTGCAAAGCCTTTCTGAAGCTGTTTCGTTGGGTGCTGTCTAACCTCATGAAGCTGAGACCTCCCAGGATCCTGCCCTGGGAGGGATGGGATGGGGAGGAATCATGCCTGGATGTGGTGCACAATGGCAGTATCAGCCAGTGCCAGCACAAGGCACCCAGATCACACCAGCTTATGGGGACAGCACCAGAAGAAAACAGGGCACGGTTGGCACAAGACACAGACTGAAGCTCAGCAGCTCTTTCTGGACTGCACAAACCTAACTGCTCCTAGGTTCCAGGCTGAGCTCTTGAGTCAGCAAGTGCCAGGACCATTAATAGTGTGGTGACAGTGTTTAAATTGGAGCTGCCACTGCCGCAGACACAATAACTCCTCATGCACGAGAAACTGATTAGCAATGGCCCCGTGCGGCATTTTCCATCACCCTCTGAGGAGCGAGTGAGGAATGTGGCTGGAGGGGAAAGGGTGCAAAGTGGACCTCTGGGGCTACGGTTCACCCTGCCATCACCAGGTCCTTCCCTGTAGCTCTGCCCTGTACCCTCTCCCTCGTGTCCGGCTGCTGAAGCCCCTCCTGCAGAGTTTCAGGGCTGCGCTGTGACTTATTGTCAAGTGTTTACTGTCATTGCCGGGGAGACATTAGTTCAGATTATGTCAAAACAAAGTTATTCCAAGCTCAATCCTAGAGAAAAATATTATTGTAAGCACTGATTGGCGAGGGGTGGTGTGTGCACCGCCAGCAATCCCAAAGCCCAGGGGGTGGGGGGAGATAGGATCTTTGTTTTCAAGCCAGGCTCCCAGCCAAGAGCAGCCATAGCTGAGGTAGAAGGGAGATTTTGTGAGGCAGCCAGCAATTCAGGTCAAAGCTTCATTTTCTCCAGAAAAAAAAAAAAAAAAAAATCATTTAAACTGTAAAGAGAAAGTCCTGTTCCAGCCCCAGCCTTGGCCAGAGAACATATGTGCCATATTGTCCAGGAATTGAATGTAAGGAATCCAGATATGCCATGTTATCCAAGAATCACATGTAGGAAATCCAGGAGTGGCTTGTTATCTAGGAATCACATGCTGGGAAGCCAGACAGAGCCTGTTAGACAGGGATTGTATGCAAGGAATCCAGATGTGGCACATCAGATGGGGGCTGGGTGCAAGGAATCCAGATGTGCTGTATTACCCCAGACCTGCAGGGAGGGATAAGAAAATGGCAAACACAAGCAGGCAGCACCTAGCCTGAAAGTGCAAGTACCCAGCTGGCTCCAGCCTTAGCTCAGAAACAGATGAAAAGCAAAAAGCAGCCTTAAAACCAGGGGCTGCGAGCAGGGCTAGGCCAGGCCAGGCACAAGCAGGTAGGGTGGGGGACCCGGTGGCCAGCTTGCAGCAGGGCAGAGAGGAACTGACTGAGGGTGGAAGCAGCAATGTGGGTTCAGAGACCAGCCCTGGAGATGGGGATCAGCAGGAGGAGGTGATGGTCCTTTTCACCAATGCTGGTCGGTGGCCCTAGGGCCACCAAAAGAGGTCCTGAAGCAAGAGGGGCCTTGAGGGCAACTGGTGAAGGAGATGCACCAAGGAGGAGTGGAGACAATGTAATTTATAAATGAGCCTAAAGAGGTGCAAATAAGGACAGCAAAATGCAGGCAAAGTCTCAGGAGAAATTCCCAGACAGTGAGATAGAGCGGGCAGTGGACACCTCTCTCCGGGGCTGGAAGGGGCTGGATGGGAGCTGTGAAGCTGGCTCCCTGGAGCGGCCGAGGGGACGGAGCCGAGAGCAGCCCAGCTGGGCAGGGTGTCCAGCAGCAGGAGCCACCTGGCCCCAGCCCCAGGGAGCCACGCGGGGACAACTCAGTGGGGTGGTCACCAAGAGCACCCCAGGTCCCATCCCAGGCCGAGCAGCAGGTCGGGGCTAGCAAAGCCTGCTCAGCCAGGGACTGCAGGAGGCTGCTGGCACAGGCAAGCTGGCATGGATGCTACCACCACCCCAGCACCCCAGGAGACCTTTCACGACCCTGGGAAGTGCTGGTAAAAAAGAGACTTTCCCCAACACATATGCCCTGGGACCACCACCTGGTTTGGCTGGAGGGAGACACCCCTGCAGAGTCACAGTCCCACTCCCAGCCCTTCCCATGCTGCCAGGACATCTTCCCAGGAGCTGGGCAGAGCTTCAAAGCAGACAGTAACATACACTGGCAGTCAAGGCTTGTCTGGTCCCATCCCCGAGGGAGACTGGGAATGGGTCCCATCACCCCACTGCTGTGATGATTCAATGCCAGCCAGCGATCCAGTTCTGTGAGCTTCCCCTAACAGTGCCTTATGGGGCTCAGGTGTGCTGCTCTGACCACATCCCCTCCCTTTCTGGATGTGGTTTCTCATCTGCTTCTTCTCTCAGTATCTATTTTTGTCACTCTCTCCCTCCTGTTGAAAGAGTGCCACAGAAAAAAAATCACTGGGCGGCTCTGGGGACTGGCCAAAGCACGAGCTGTGCAAATGGCACCAGGCAAAATGCCCGGCATTACTCTGGCACTGAACCAGGCTCTTTAGAGACTGGCCAGAGCCCTCCCCTTCCCCAGAGCTCCTGGAGGAAGGGGCACCCATAAGGTGGAAGTAAATTGTACCCCAGCCACAGCGATGCACAGCATCAGCAAATCCTCTCTTGCTTTTTGAGGTAAGGCTGCAGGATGGAGCAGAGGAGGAGGCAGCAGACAGTGGTGGGACAGCAAGGATGTCCCCAAGCAGATGAGCAACATGACATCAAACATCCAAACATATTGGTGGATGTTCTGGGAAAAGAGCTGCACCCACTGCCTGATCCTGCCCGTGCCATCTTCTGGGCACTTCTGCTGGGTGATGACGGCAGATGGGAGACGTTTCCCAGAATAAGCGAGTTCCTTTTGCAGACACATGGGTGGGTGGGTGTCAGCACCACCGGCTGTACCCTTGTCCCCAGCTTTGTCTGCTGTTTGTCTGTATTATCATGTTTCGTGGCTTTCATCTCTATCCCATAGCACCCTCCATTCCTCTGCACTGTCATGTCCATCTCCTGTATAATTTCCAGTGTCCACCACCATCCTGGTTTCATGGTCTTCCACCCTGGTGCTGCCTGGAGCCCTGGGGCTGATCAGAAACCTTCCATTAACAAGAAACTGTGCACACTGTGAGCACGCTGACTGGTTCCTCACAAAGGCCATGAAGGAACCAGACAAACACCATGATTTGATCCTCATCAGCGAAGTTTACCTGGAGAATTTCTCCTACAAGCTGGCCCAAAGCCTGGCTGGCAGGAAGAGATTGTGCTGCACTGCCAAAGCTCCAGCCAGTGGTGAATCCTCCCAGCATCCAAAAATCTCCTCAAGTGCCTGGTCACCCTCAAGGAGTGAGAAACTGCATCTTGTTTCAAAGCTGAACTTGGCTGAATTAGGTTTCCAGTCAGTGGACCGTAGCGTGCATTTGTCAACACTCCCAAAAGCCTCCAGGAAACATCTTTATGTGCAAGTACCTATAAAATGATCACGTCACCTCCCAGGCTTCTCTGAGCGAGAGGGATAAATGGAGCCTCACATCCTGAAATTCATTTCCCAGCCCATGGGACCAGGGTCCATGATGAGTGGACACCACCTCTGGCTGCACACCCCCCTCCCTGGGCCATCAAGCCCTGGCCCTGGCAGGTCTCCAAGCTCTCAGCATTGTCCTGTCTTTCCAAGACTTGTTCAATGTCAGTGTCAGCATTTCAAGGACTCTTCCAGCAGCTCATTCTCGAGTGTGTAAGTTAGCTGGGCCTGTTGGTCTGTGGTTGCACAGCCTTCTCCATTACAGATGTTAATTACTTAACCCCTCGCAGGATTGAACATGTCTCTGTGTTTTGACCCAAACACAAACTGGAGTCATCTACTGAGTACTTATGGTTTTGTTTGTTAAAATTAGACTCCATCTACTTTGCACAGGGCTGGGATTTGGGGTTGGCTTGATTTGGTCATCCTAATGATGTTTTCAAATACTTCTCACTGCCATTAGCCAGTGACAGCTTCCCCTTCTATCACAGCAGTTCTTTACGTGGCTGCAGCCCTCCCTTTTCTCCATCCTCCCTGGGGTTCTCCACCTTCTCCAGCCCATGGGTTGGACCTTGGGTTTTGACACATCCCAGGGTCTCAGCTGGAAGCCTTCTCCGTGTAGGAGGAAAAGTCTCCTGCCTGTGCTGCACAAGAGATGACAGGACAGATGGGAGTGTCCCATGGACCAGATGGACTCTCCGGAAGATGCTAACCCTGGGTTACACCTACAACCTTATCCTGTGTCTGTTCACAGCCAACCTGTCTGAGCCCCTCCCAAGGGGGACAGAGCAGCCCAGACAGGAGGCTGGTTGCTCTGCTGGGGCCCTTTCCAAGGTCTTCATCAGCTGCCATCATCCCGTGGTCCCAGGAGATGCCATCAAGGTCTCTTTTCTCATCCAATGGCCACTCTTCTCCACACTACCAGCCTTCTCATCATCTGACTCTGCCTGCTCAGCATGAATCACCCCTCCAAAACACATGGTTGAAACAGAAGAAGGAAAATAAGGAAGAGAGGAAGACACGCTGCCCTCTCCAAGGCAGAGAAACAGCGTAAACACTTCAGCCTTCGTTCTGCTTCTTTCCCTCTACCCCAGATGCAGGCCAGGCTCCCGCCTGGTTCCCACCTGCTGCATCACTCACGGCAGAGCGGTCCTCCCCCTCCGGCTGTGGGCCACCACGCTTACACATCCAAACCGCCTCTGACAGCTTCTTCCCTGAGAGAATTATTTTGGTCTATGAAATCATGGCTTTTGGGGCACTGTTGGGATGTCCTTGAATGAGTCCCAGTTTTTGCTAACACCTCCCACTCTAAATTTACAGTCCCAGCCGGTCACGCCAGCAATTGTTTAGCATTTTAGAAAATCGACCTTTCAGATGTCCAAGTAAACGCTCTGTTCATTGATGTCCAAGGCAAGTGCAGCCACGCCGCTCTCCAGTGCCCACAGATCCCCCGAGCCCAGCAATTAGCCTGTCATTAGCAGAGCAGAGCTGGCTCGCTCCTTACCCTGACAGTGTCCAGAGTTTTCCATAATGACCAGCTCTTATCTGTGATTTTTAGAAACTCTTGAAAAGTTACGTTGCTGGCTGCACAAGACATCCGTAAAGCCTCTACCAGTCATCTCCAGGGAAAGAGCTCTTTCTCTCCACAAGCCTTTCCTGTAAGCTGCGATCATGTTTCCCCTAAACGACCCCATCTCTAATTAAAGAAGCTCAGCTGTCGGCGGGGCTGCATGCCGATGCCAGAGCTATCAGCGATGATGTCTGTTCCTCTCCTACCCCTGGGTTGAGCCAGTACCTCTCCCCACAGCCGCTGCATGCCCGGGATAATGGTGCTCATCGAGACTTTTCATCAGCTGTTCCAGTGCTTGTACAACCCCTCCCAGCAGCAGCGCTTCATTCATTCCTCATCCCATTTTTCCCTCCCTGTAAGGCAGTAAAATTCTTTACCTTTGGGGTTGTTTCTTTTTCATTATTCACCAGACTGCTCTGCAAACACCCTGACTTTGGACTAGTCCTTTGCCACATTTTTGGAAGCCCTGGGGACTGAGTTCCTCCCAGCTGCCTTTGTTCCTAAGAGCCGGTTTGTTTGCTGTAACTCGCACTATTTCTGGCGATAGTTTCACTAGACTGACTGTTGCCACTATATTTGTATCGAGAGTTGGGCAATAGCATGAGGAGACTTCATGTTTCTAAAACCAGCTATTTTTGGGACATGTGTGTAGCAGTGCTGCAGCTGAGGTCATTCAGCCAGCCACATGCACACGTCAACCTCCTGCAGACTCCTCTACCCCGTCCCACCTTGTGGGACATGCTCTGACGCCCGGGTGCCCCAAACCTCTGCCAAAGGGCTCAGCTCATCAGCACAGCTCACTCACAGTGGGGATCATCCAGCAGCAGCCAACCTGGGGTCCTGGGCCCACCAGGCTCCCCTCACTCACACATGCAGTCCACACCAAACTCCCAGGACCCCCTTGATCTCTCAGGTGGTGTGATAATTTGCAGGAGGAAAGTTGGATGTCAAGTTTATGAGATCTCCACATGAGGTTGGGCACTGGGCACACATTGGAGATGATGTGGGATGTCCTTGCTTGTTGGTCACACCAAGAACTGCAGCTCCAGGAGGTGACTGTCCAGCGCTGTCTGCTGTCTCACAGCCCCATGTTACCCAGCAGCACATGTGACTGGTCCATCAGCAATGGTGTGAGCCTGGCTCCAAGCACATTCCATGGACCACTCCCTCTCAACGCACTTCCCACGGCATCCGAATGCCTCCATGGGGATCAGCTAGGGGAGGGGTATGGTCACCTCCTCCCCCATGGACTCATATCTCCAGCATGAGGGTCTACATCAGGCCAAGCTTTCTGCACCGTGTGGGAGAGGCCAGATCCCACCACACCAAAATGGGCACTACTGACAGATGTTCCCACAGGTGGAAGGACAGAGGCCATAGCATCCCTTGGATTTCCTTCCCACCCAAGCAGATGGGATGGGAAAGGTCACTGGCTCCAGCACAATGCTGGTCTCCTCCAGAAGAGCCCTTGTCCCTCAGGACACACCCTTCACCCTGAAGGTCTGCAGTGTGTCGTGCTGTCAGGCCCCTGAAAGGAAGACCCACGTCCGGAGAACAAGGTGGCAAGGGCTGACCAGACTGCTGCTGTCAGCAGACAGAGATATAGGGGAGGGGGGGGTGGGTCATCAGTCCCGATGGACACCAGTGCCCACCTGAGCTCTCCATAGGTGTGGAGCAGCTCTTATCCAGGTGTCCAACACATCCAACACGGAGCAGCCCCTGGGCCACCGCGCGGCGTTTCGGAGGCGCCGGCAGCGGCAGTGCAGGCGTCGGTGACTCATGGAGTGAGAACAGGCAGTTCTGCGAGACCGGGGAGCCCGGGGAGACAACAACAGTCTGAGATTTATTCCACAAAGCAGCCTGAAAACAAACCCGAGGAATGTTTATTATTTTTCCTATGTGGCAGGGAAATAAAGCACGATTGTCTCTCGCCTGGAAATGCTGGCATCCCCACACACAGCTCCTCCGCTGAGATAGCGTCCACAGCTGGACACTCCCAGCCTTGAGTCAGGGCTGCCTCTCCATGGTCTGTGCCGCAGAAAAAGGGAGATTTATGGAGTGACTGAATCCCTGGGATGGAGCCCACTGGGAAAGGTCATCCCAAGCCACAGGAGCACCCACCACGGCCACGGACACTTGGGTTTTCTTTCCCTCTGACACAGCCCCTAGGCTAAGAGTGAAGGATATGCATCGAGGAGGGATGCCCATCCCCCTTCCCCCAGAGCTGTTTCCCCCCTGACCAGGAGAATGCATTGGTGGCACGAGAGGGCTGGAACCTGCTGTGGGGCTGCTGTGTCAGGATGGTTGTGCCGAGCCCGCACTTTGCACACTGGCTGCACCCTCCCTCGGCATCCTCCCAGCCCACAGCCCCACTGCCTCCCCTCCCCAGCCCCCCCCACACCTCTTGGCTCCAGCAAAGGCCAAGCAAGGTAACACTGGGGATGCCATTGGTCCAACTGTTCCCACCCCAGCCCGGATCTTCTGCAGTGAGCAGGCAGCAGTGCTAGAGTCACTGCGCTAGACATTAGAGACTATGCGGAGTAGGGTATATCCAGCGCTAGTGCCCAGACACCCCACAGATGGCACAGATTCACCCCAAAACCCAGCTGATATCACCTTACACCACATCCCATCCAGATGTTCTCTTTTGCTCTGTTAACACACCACTTCCAAGAGATGCAAGCCTTTGCATCCCTCCCTGGGACGCCATTCACCAGTGGCACCAGTGTTGCACCCTCCTGGGGTGCCATTCCCCAAAGCTACACCCTCCCCTTCCCAGGATCAGGAATAGCAGTGCTGAGACTGGTACGAACAGGGTGTGCGTGGGGATGGGGTGCAAACACCACTGGGAGAAGGGCCCTGGGAAGGGCAGGTGCTGGCAGCACTGAGATTAGCAGCTCATCAGGACACCAACACATCCATGTGCAGCCTCATGGGCACCGAGGCTTGGAAAACAAAGGACAGGCTGCCCCAAAGGATGAGTTGAAACCACTAAAAGTCGATTGCAAGAAGACAGAGTCATAAAACTCCCATGAGGAGACAAAGGACTGTGAGCCCATCAGCAGCGCTGCTGCCGTATGATTTCTAGAGGTGGGCAAGGATGAAGAGAATAAAGGTTGTGGGCAGCACCAGCCTGTGCACGCTAACTTCAGCTCATGTTTTCCACAGGCCGCCATCCCCTCGACAAGCCAGCCTGCAATCCAGGCCTGCTGGCCTGGGGCCTTCTCTGCGATCTGGTCTTGCAAGTTTTTCCAGCTTTGACCTCAGTCCTGCTGCAGTACATGAAGCCTCGGCAGGCTTGGGAGGGCTGGAGTTCATCCCATTCCCTGCCCTGTCTCGCAGGGCCCAGCCCTTTACAAATCAAGAATGTTTATTTAAAATAATTAAAAAAAAAAAAACGCAAACCCTCACATAGAGCTAGGGAAGCCCTGAGACAACAAACGAACATGAGTGTGATACTTAAGCTTCAAAAGGGCAGGCAAAACCAGTCTGTGCCTCATAAAATAATGAGTGAGTATTAGGAAAAGATCCTTAAATACCACAGATAAAAAAAGCAAAAGCATCTGGCACGGACCGTTTGCTAAGAACATCTCTTGCCTGAGAAACTTAATTGTTTTGTCAGGAAGAATTACTGGAAGAGGCCAATTAGAGCTGGATTTTGGTTTAGTGCCTGGTCTGATGGCCCCAAAGATTAGCACCCACACACATCTCAGTGTCCCGAGCAGTGTCACACCAGCTCTGGTCCAGCACATAGAGTAATGCCTGGAAGCTGCCAGGGGCACAGAGGTGTGTTCTGGTTTACGTGGCCACCAGCCACCCTAGGAGGGGGTTCAAGGTCTGTTCCTGAGCCCCGGGGACACCGTGTACAGAGGGGCTGGACTGCTGTTGCACAGAGACATGAGAGCGGCAAACCAAAGCCCTTGAACCCTCGGATCCCATGGCTGGTCCACAGGGGATGTGCTCTGAAGAGTCTGAGAAACCAAACTGTGGAAAGTGGACCTGAGAGCTGGAGACACCAGTGAGAAAAGACAAGTTTGCACCATGATGGGGCAACAGGATAATCCTTGGGGCATAGGCTCATGCTCAGAGGCACCATGTCTGGGAGAAGCCCATCACAACCTGCTCTGGTACCTGGGAGAGGACGTGCAGCTCCATCAGCAGAGCAGTGATGGTGGGTAAGGACCATCCTGGCATTGGGGCAGGTGCTGGAGCCAGGAGGATGGTCACATCCCCGGCAAGTACGCTAGAAAAAAAGCTTAACCAGAGTCTGCAATAAACAGCCCAGGGCTCATTATTAAGGTCAGAGTCCCAGGGCAACAGCAGCCCCCATCCTGTATCTTCTCCACTCCTTTTCTGCAAACCTCCTTCTTTGACAGCACCTGGTGGTG
This sequence comes from Athene noctua, assembly GCF_965140245.1. Taxonomy (NCBI): domain Eukaryota; kingdom Metazoa; phylum Chordata; class Aves; order Strigiformes; family Strigidae; genus Athene; species Athene noctua. Next base: position 12,277,414 of record NC_134055.1, read on the forward strand.
CCATCTCTCAGTTCATTCAGCCCCTCAGGCAGGACTGTCACCTCCTGGGCAAGCATCCCTGTGCACTATCACAAAATTACAGAGTAATCAAGGTTGGAAGGGGCTTGTGGAGATTTCTGGTCCAGCTCCACTCTCCTCAGCAGGTCCAACATGATGATGTTGGCTGGGGCCATGTCCAGTAAAGACCTCAACCTGTCCAGGAGCAGACATCCCACCATCCGCTCTGTCCTGTGTTTGACCACCTTCATGGGGGAAAAAAATTTCATCAGGAAAAATTTTGACGTTTCTTCATGTTGCAACAGGTAGCCATCACCTCTGGTCCTCCCACTGCACCCAGCAAGTCGAGACTACCAGACCGTGTGGGGCGTGGAACAGTGCAGCCCCCAGCGCCTCTTCCCTGTTACTCCCCTCCTCCTCCTCACCCCTGCTACATGGACCCATACCCTGGTGAGGAGACGTGGCTGGTTGAACCACTTGCCCTCATGGTAGGTCCAGGTTTGCAGGTGCCGTGCTTCCCCGGAGCCTTTGCCCTGCCCATGCTGCAGGAGCTTCAGGCTCAGGGCCAAAGGAAGCGCAGAGGTCTGCGAGGGCAGCACGGGAAGTGGAAAAGGGCAGAGACAGAGAAAGTTTATGAACGGCCCTTGCTAATGGAGGCATCCATTCACAGCAGACAGCGACCCAAAGCATGAGTGAAACCAGACCCTGGCAGAGAGATAACAGCACAATTATAGTGAAACTGGAATTCAAACCATGGCTTGCTTGCTTTCCTCGGGGAAAAGAGCAGACAAAATAACAAAAGACCTACCACATGCACATGGCCTCAGGTACCAGCCCCTGCTGGGCACTGCCCCAGAGATCTCACCTCGGCAGGAGCCAGGGCAGCGGGTTGTGCTCACAGTCCAGTGGGGCTGGTGGCACCCAATGATGCTTTCGTGGGGCTCCTTATGGTGTCGGAACTCTGCAGAGCACTGCCAGCCTGTGACTGGGTGAGCATCCCACCCCGTCCTGGGGGCCATGCCCAGTGGCCCCCATAGGGTGGGCAAAAGAGGGTTCGGAGATCCCACACACTCTCCCAGCACTGCCCCTCACGACAGGGCTGCAAATGGTGCCCAGGACCTCCCTTATTTAATTAATTACTGGGATATTTTTTTGTAAAACCAGCTGCAGTCATGAACTCTGAGCCCTAATGCTTCACAGCTCTGGCCACAGGGGGTGACCTGAGGTACTTCCCTCTTCCAGGTTGCACCCCATAACTGTAAAAATTGCTGGTCTGCCCTCTGCACAAGCAGGAACCTGGGGGCCAGGCAGGGGAGAGCCAGGGTGCTGAGCCCCTGTGTCAGCAGGGACGAAGCAGGAGCAAGGGGGTGGGCAGTGGGGGGCTGGTAGGGTGGGAGCTGGAGGCACATGGAGGAGGAAGCCTGGCCTCTACCCCAACCTCAACCTTGAAGAACCCAGGGACTCAGCCCTGAGCTCAAACCTGTCTTGGCCTTCCCGTTGCCTCAAGCCGGGATGGATGTCTGGTAGGGCCATGGGGAAACTGGCTGCTCCCACCAAAAGCCCCATCAGAGAGCTCAACGTACCAGCAACCCCAGTGGCCATCACGTCTCCAGCACCTGCCCCTCACTTCAGTCCTGCTGCTGTGTCCATTCCCCCACCAATATCAGTCACACTCACCAAGGGCAATCAGGGACAAGCCCAGGGAACGGCAAACCCACTGACTGTGCTGAGAGGAGCTGAGCGTCTGCTGGGCTGCATTGCCCTGAGCACCGATGTACAGACATCACGGGCATTTCTAGGCTCTTATGACACCCTTCAGGACAGTGCATCTGTGCCCATCAGCCCCACAGCACAGCACAGCACCCACGTAGAGCCATATACACCCTTGCACAGCCCGTCCCCCCCATCCCAGGAGCGACAGACCCTGCAGAGAGCTGTACGCTGCTGGTGGGTTTCCCTGCCTGGGCAGGTTTCTGGGCTGAGAAGCACCTGTCCCACCAGCCTGGGAACGGGGCAGAAAGGGGGACGCAAATTTGGGATTATGGGCTGTAATCCTGGGACATCGGACACCTGGCACTCTCATCATGGGACAGAAAACATAAACAAGACCCTGGGAAAGTACATGGAGGAGGGAGGGGTCCCTCATATCCCTGACTCCCCGGGCTCCCAGGATTTACAAGATGCCCGTCTCTGCCCACGACCCCCTGCAAGGGGACAGAGCAGCTCCACGGGACGCCGTCAGCCCCAGATGGCCACGAGCTCCCCTCTGCTCGCTGCAGAAGCACACTGTCCCAGGATGTGTTTGTCAGGAGGAGGAAAGCAGATCATAAATCACTCCAGCTGTGATGGGAGCTGGGTCCAGGCCATGACCGTGGCAGTCCCTTCTGCTCCCCTTGCCAAAGGGAACAAGCAGGGCACGGGGCTGCTGGCTCTGCTGCCATGAGACGCAATCTGTCTGCAATGCTGCTCGTCCAGCCAGGGGGCTGGGCAGCTGCAGTGTGTATTTATATCAAACAGGGAGAAGGGTTGTATTACTTTTTTTTTTTTTTTTTTCTGTAGTACAGCAGGAAATAGCTGGGATAGTTACATACCTGGCGAGATGGCCGAGGAACTGGGAGCCAAGAAACATAGAAGATCTGGCATCACCCAGAGCATCTGTGCTGCACACAGCGAGCAAGCACCCAGGGCTGCATGTATCTGCGTGCCTGACAGGGGGGCAATAGGTCACAGTGAGGACCCCCACATATGGCCAATGATTCGGGAACCGGTGGAGAGTGGCCAGCGTGCACTGGGTGACTTGAAGCAAAGCACTGAGCTCCATCCACCCGGCAGTGAAGCACGGCTCTCCAGCGAGCTGTGAGCAGGCACACAGAGCCCAGCCAACTTCTCACCTTGGGGCCAGGTTCAGACACCCCCTCACAGCCCCAGCACCTGGTGTATCTGCTGATCCACAGCCCAGGAAGGAACGAGGCTCCTCTGTAGCCCATGAAGACCATAGGAGAGAGGTCCAAAGCAGGACCTGCAGAGCCATTACGCTTCCTCCTGCCCCAGCCAGGATCTGGGACACTGCCACAGAGAAGGCCACAGCTCCTGCTGCCCACAGCCCACCAAGCCCCAGCACGGGACCTGGTGTTGGGCTGCTCTCTGGTGTTGGGAATAGTAGAGACTGGACTAGGGACCTCCTGAGGTCTCTTCCATCCAGCTCTGCCATTGTTTGTCTCAGAGCCAAGGCACATTAAGCTCTGATGTCCATTGCGGACACCCCCTGGTGACCCCCAGACCAGAGATCCTCCTCCAACACCCACCATACCAGCCAGAGACTCACTGCTTGCAGACCAGACCTGGTGAAGGTCATCTGGCTGTGGCACAAAGGGGTGACCTCGCTGCCTCAGCCTCGTGACTGGAAGAGGAAAGCTGTCTCTGGCTTGGCCAAGCATGTGATGTCAAGTGGGCTGCAAGAGACCAACCTTCAAAAGCCAGGATAGGATGAACCTGGAGAGACTCTGCTAGGGCTTTGGCACAAAAGTCTCCTCCAACACTGGTACTTCACTGCTGCCACCTCAACCCCCAAATCCTAGTCCTACTAACAGAGGAATTGTCCTTCCTTTGCTGAGGCCAACCAGACCAGCTCCCTCCTGCCCTGGCTCTCCAGCCCCCCCGGTGCTCCTCCAGCATCCCACCTTTCCATGATGAGCCCAGCTGCATCTCCTTGCCTGAAAGTTCCTTTTATAGCATCTCCCTTAATGAGATGGGTTGGATGGGGTTATAGGATCATTTTTTCAGCATGTCAGGATTATTTTTATTCAAGGCTTATTATTATTTAAGGCTTCCCATGGGGCTGTGGAGTCTGCACATGCATGGTCTTCATTCAAGGGTGATGAGGATTGCTCTTTGGGAACCTGCACACAGGTTGTAACAGTCCCGGGGGACTCATGCTCCCTGCTGACCAGCCTGGAACAGCACCAAAAGCCTTCCTGCAGTCAGGGATCGGACATGTGCCTTTTCCACCTGCCTTTTCACTTGCTGCAAAAGGAGATGCAACACCTTCCCCCTGCACTGAAAGGAGGGTGCAGTGCCCCGAGGCACCCTGCGTCCCTGTATATCGCCACCAGCAGAGGTGAACAGCAGAAACACAGGACCCACACAGGGTGACACATCCTCAAATACTTTCCCATCTTACAGCAGTTTGCAGTTCATGGACCTCCTGAGCCAGAACTGAGACTTTTTATGTGATAATCCCTGGTGGATTTTTCTTCTATGAACTTGAGCTGAACCCACCCTTTGAACCTATGTGAGCTCCTAGTTTACTTGTTCTCAAAGATAATCCACAGACAGTATTTCTTCAGCCAGTGTTCAAAGTGCCATAAGACAAAAGCCCATCATCAGGCTTTTGAAAATATGGGGTTTATCTAAACACCCTTTACCCAGACGTCCAGCCTGCCCTAGGCTGAGCTCTAAGCCCTGCCAGGAGAACATCAGCTGCGCTTCCCACCCAGTGCCAAAGGAGAAAAGGAAAGTAACGAACCAGTCATCTCAGAGTCAGCTGTGGTCACTTCCCCAGGACCCCTGGGACCACCAGGGACCACCTTCACCTTCCCTGTAGACACTGGGAAATATATCAGCCATCTCCAACAGGTTGTGCTGCCTCTGCCTCACGTTACCCTGTTTGTAATGATTTAATGTTGTTTCTTCTGTCTGGGCCCCTCCTCCTTGTTCTTGAGATAATTGCAGAGATTTCCATTTTGCCAGATTCCTAGCCTCTCTCTGAACTTACTCTCTTAAAGCTGTTTCTGAAGGACCAGGCAGCTGCCCTGCAGTATCCTCCCTCGCACGTGCTTCCCAGGAGTTATTACATAGCAGTTGTCAGTCCATAGTCTTCATTTTGCTGATCTCCCTCCTTCCTTTTCCAAGACGTTAATTGCACATCCTCTTCCAGCTGCAACTGTGAGTTAGGATAGACCCACCACTAGACTGCCTAACCAGGTCATTTGGATCAACATGGGTTGGAGAGCATTCAGACAAGCAGCTCAAGCCAGGAAATCCAAAGATGCAATCCTCCGGCAAAATCCTCCACAGCTGAAATCCTCCAGCAAAGGGAGGGCAAGACTCAACAGCCAGGAGCGCTTGGTTGTCATTGTTTCAACCACAGGAGAACACATCATGGATGAAGGATGGATGAATTCTCAGTCCATGGTCACCATCACCCAAACTGTCGTCACCTCCTCAGCCCATTACTCTGCTGGTCAACCCACACTCAAAGTCACTTCCTTCTCTACATGTGTTCTTCCCTGACTGTGTTACACAGTCCATGTCTGGTGATTTGGTTCCAGTCAGAATTGGCAAAGCTCAGCTCAGGTTCAGCTTAAAAAAATCAATGATTTGACCTATTTGGCTCCACTCCGCAAGGGACCCCCACAGTCCTCATTTGGGCAGGACAGGCAGGGGGTAAAGCAACGGAGGGATCCTCCATCCCTCCAACCAAAGACAAGCTGCTGGGCTCACAGCAGAGCTAGGATTCACAAAAGGAAAGCTTGGGCTCCAGGAGATAATGCAAGAGCCTGAGGACAAAATAAATATGGGTAGCATAAATGTGGGTACAGCAGCCCATCCTCCTTCCTGAATATCTGTAGAGTTGAGTGCTAGTGGAGGGGATTACAAATTGCTTTTTAAGATTTGGATACCCAAATGCCACCAAAGTCCTGGTGTAGACAGAGCTGAGGTGGCTTGACCTCACCAAATGTCCGGAATTGCTTCAGGACGATCAAGATGAACCTCAGCAGATAAGGTCCAGAGTACCCAGGGCTCACCACGCTGTCTGCTTAGGTTACACTCAGTCTCACCGAAAGCACTGAGTCATCTCTTACAAGTCATAAGAAATCCTTTGTTTATTTACAGCCACTAATCTACTCATTAATTCCTGCTCCAGTGAAAGTTTGCACCTTATTACTGAGCTGAACTTTGTTGACTCCAGCTTCCCACTCCCTGGATCTCATCCAGCCTGTCCCTGACGCTTCCCAGGAGGTGGCAGTCGCTTCCCAAGGTACACGGGCAAACCAGGGGAGTCTCAGCGACCTGGGCTGAGTCTCACGGGCAGTCAGGGTGGTGGCGGGGGGGGATTTGCACCCAGCCATGGGGCTGTGGTCGGCAGCCCTCCCTGGAGTGCCAGGATTTACACCGAGTGGGTCACCGTACACCTCGCGCTGCGTCTTGGGATGGGAACGGGGAGCTCCTGGCTGTGCTTGGGGAGGGACACCAAGTCACGAGGGTGCCGTCCCACGAGGGACGCTGAGTCACGGGGCTGAGGCCTGCTGAGGTGTTCACGATGGGATGGCACTGCCTGTGAGCGTGGGAGCTGGGGCACGGTGGCGTGGGGTGCCTGGCTGTGGGCAGGCCTGCGAGGGAAGGGAGACAGGCGCGGGCCGTGGCGGGGTGTGACAGAGCAGGCGTGGCTGGGAGCTGAGGTGAGGGAGCGGGCTCTCACCTGTGTTGGATGTGGGAAGTCCCCGGTTAGGGAAAAAGGGCAGATGGCAACGGGGACAGCAGGGAGCAAGGGGGAAAGGGGAAAGTGTGGCTGGGGCAGACAGGGGAGGGAGGTCTGTGGGCTGGGGCTGTGGACGTGGTCTGTATGGGGCTGCTCAGTAGCGAGGAAGAGGCTGAGCTGGGCAGAGGGTGCTCGGGTGAGAACTGCAGGAGTGCACGTTGTGAGCAGAGCTGCTGGCGCTGGGGATGGGGAGGGTGAGAAATCGGAATGTCACCGTGTGGGAGCACTGTGCCCCCAGGACATGGGACTGCTGAGCCCTGGGGGGGTTGGAAGCACCAAGCATTGGGGGTGCAGGAGGGATGAGAGCACCATACATTTGGGGTACAGGACGGGGGGAAGCACCGTGGACCAGGGGTGCAGGAGGGGTTGGAGCACCCCACATCAGGTGTGATGGGGGGATGAAGCCCATAACCTGGGGGCGCAGGGGAATGGAGCGCTGTGCTCTAGGGGTGCAGGGGGAGTGGGAGCACCACACACTGGAGGTGCAGGAAGGGGGGTAGCACCATATATTGGGGGCGCAGGAGGGGTGGGAGTACCACGCAATGAGGGTGCAGGTAGGATGGGATGCAGGGGACACGTGCACAGAGGCTGTGGGAGAGCGGTGGCCTGGGGATGTTCTCAGCACAGCGGGGACAGCTTGCTGCAACCCGGCCCTGGGGAGCAGCTGTGGTCAGAGCCCTGCAGGGTGGCAGGCCACAGCCAGGGGACATGTCAGGTCCCCGGGGGCAGCATGGTTCGCTGGCGGGAGGACAACCCTTCCCAGCCATGCGGGAAGTCATGAATCAGCTGTGAGCTGCTCCCCCAGGTCTGCCTGCCTGCTCCGCCGGTCTGATCTGCAGCCAGTTCTGCGCTGCGCTGTGCTCATTTATAGCTCAGCCTTTTCCTGCTACCTGGTTGTGAGCCATGCGGGGGTTAGGGGCCAGTGCAGATCGTTTAGTGACAGCAGCCCTGGCCGCCATCAATCACAGCAATGCTTGAATTTATGAACAGAGAAGTCGGGCAGGAGCCCAGCGATCTGGGGCAGCTTATGGTGCTGAGTGGTATGTGTTAGGGAGCAAAATCCCCTTGTCCCTGGACACCTGAGGGCTGGGTTTTAGGGAAGGACTGGACAGTTCAGGGACTGACAGACTTCAGCTGTGTTTGGATGCTGGGAAAGGAAAATGCTGTCATCTTGGATGCAAGTGGCAACACTGATGTGCAAAACCCCACCAGCTGCCCCGTCTGTCCAACCATCTGCCACCTCCTCGGCCATGGGGAGATGCACTCTCCTCCCTCTGCCCCCTCCAGGGGCTCTCCAGGTCCCACCTGGCTGGCATCCCACAGGGTTTTCCTGTCCTGCCCTGTTCACAGCCCAAGTCTGCACCCTGCAGAGCATCCCACTTCAGCAGGACAAGTGCTGCACTTTTGTGGGACTCAAGTGCCCCACTGTCCTTGCTCCCCCAAGCTTGCGATGTGCAGCAGAGAGCTCAGAGGACCAGGAGGGGTCCCTTCCCAGAGCTGTGCATGCCTTGTGGTGCCCTGAGGATGATCCCTGGCACTGGCATCCTCCCCACACCACCAAGGAGTAGGGAGAGGGGTATGGAGATGCCATCCATGATCTTGACAGCATTCTGTGACTGTCACCAAAGTCCCCTGAGACAGAAGCTGCCAAGTTCCCAGCTGGTCCCACCAAGCATCTGTCCCCTGGCCCAACTCCAGGGAATACATCCACCCCACAGCTGGGCCAAGGGGCTGGAAAACACCCAAGTGCCAGGCTCTGAGCATCCATGAGTGCAAATATTTGGGAGCAGAGAAACATGTGCAAACTCCTGCGCAGCACAGAGCCACCCATGCAGCACAGCCAGCCCCTGCAGCACATCATTCCCGCCTGTTCATTGTGTCTGAAAGCTGTGAGGAGAAGCTGGACTCTCAGCTTCTGATGAGGACAGCATTGTGCTGCTCCGGAGGGGTCTTTTGGCCATCGTGGTACCCAGGACCTGTAGGGCCCTTGTCCCATGGGGCTGCATGGGGCAGAGCACCTCCGGGGCAGGACAATGCACAAGGCTGTGATGCTGGAGTGAGGGAAGCAGAGGGGAGGCACCTGGGAGGGCTGGCAAAGTACGAGCCGAAGGTGTTTGGTTGCTCCATATGCTGGAGGTAGATGTGTGTGCCAAGGCAGCCCTGGCAGGGAAGCAGCTGGGCTCTGGCTGCATGCCAGCATCTCCTGTGAGCTCCCAGCAGCCGATGCCAGCAGGAGCCACTTGGAGCAGGAGCTGGACACACACAGGGCGCTAACAAGGACCTCCAGCCCGTGTCCCATCCCTCAGCACACAGGTACAGCCATCGCAGCTGCTGACATGAGTTCTTTGTTGCAGCAGACCTTTGCCATGCTGGAGCCCAAACAACCCTGTGGGTCCCAGCAGCCTCTGGCTCTCAGCTGAGCGCTGATGGAAATCACATCAAACCACCTGGACCTGTCAGGGTACCCACAAAAGCACGCACCTTCCTCCATGCTCTTGCCAGGGACCATCTGTCCATCGCTAACTATGCCACTGGGCTCATGCACAGCCATGTGGGCAACCCAACAAGCCATAACACTGGGCATCCCACAGCTCCACCCCGATGGGAGAGGCTTAGGGTTATTCCTCCAGTGCCAGTTTGTCCAGGCAACAGGGTTAGTCCCACCCTGAGGGCCAGGGCCATGCCAGGGATGCCCTGCACAAGCTCTGGGAAAGGCAAGTCCACCTGCTCAGTGCCCCAGCTGCCACCCTACACATTACACAGGGATTTGGATCAGTTCAGATGTGGGACCTGCAAGTAAGTTAGGAGCAGATGACATTGCCAGAGCTAGCAGAGCCCAGCCTGGAGATGTCTGGCCCCTCAGAGGATCCAAACGCAGCTCAGACCTCACCTGTCCCAACTCAGTGGCAGGTTTCAGGGCAAGGGACACACCTAAGCTGCTCTTCCATCCCTGCATCACCTTCTTGGGAGGGCAGATGAGGCCATGGCAGAGGTCTGTGAGCTCAGGGTGACCAGCCAAGCCCCTGCCTTGGGGACACGCATTCCCCCAGCCTCCACGTAGAGGGGTGATGGGGTTACCCCACCAGAGCAGCTGCTGAGCTGGCCCAGCCCCACTCCAGGGTCCCAGCAAGACAGGGTGGGTGACATGTCCCCTGCAGCCAGCACAGCCAGGGCATAGCCAGATCCCCTGTTTCCAGGCAAGGGACAAGGACAGCACCCCAGGGAACAGCATTGCAGCAGCAGGATGGCCTGTGCCCGAGTGGGAGCCCTCTAGCACCAGGCCATGTGCCAGGACAAAATCCAGCCTCAGCACCAGCACTGGCCATAGGGAAGCTCCGACCTGCCTCAACCTGCTGCCACCCGTCACGGGGGTCCCCACCATCCCACTGTGCACCCTCAGGGGACAGCCCGGGTCCTGCGACATTGGCACCAGGTCCAGTCCAAACGCTGGCTGCCAGCACTGGGTCCAAGCCAGCCCAACGCCATCACAACGCGGGGTGAAGCTGTTTGCACAGCTGTGGACGGCGTAGCGCGCTGAGCCAGCTCCAGGGAGGCTACGTTAGGAAAAGCACCGGCTAATTTGGGATTGGATCCGTGTGGGTCAAGGCTCAGGGAAGGCACGACCCAGCTGCAGTCCAGAGGGCAGTGGGGTCGGGGCGGTGGATGCTGGCGGTGTACCCTGACTCTGGTTTATCTTGTAAATGAAGGTCAGGCCGTAATTAGTGGTGGAAACCACGCTGGGAATGTGACAGCCGCCATGAGAGGGAGGTCACAAAGCTGGCGGTCACCACGCTGCCGGGGAAGGGGGTGCAGAGCTCTCGGGGCAGGATCCGACCCGTGCTGGCAGCTGCAGAGGGGACAAAGTGCCCGTGCGTGGTGGCAGGAGCTGTCGAAGGGCTGCAGCCCCCCGCGGACCGTGCCCAGGAGCCATCCGTGTGTTCTCGGGTGGGTGGGGATGGCCCCTGCCCCCGTGGGTCCACCCCCTCCCCGCCCGCCCCAGCCCCACGCGTCCCCTCTGCCACCACCCCCCGCCCCCCCCGAAGGATGCTCCGAGGATGTCGCCGGGGGTGACGCGGGGCTGCTGCTCGCCCGCGGCGGCCGGGGCTGAGCCCGCCGGCGGTCCGGGGGTCCCGGCGGGCGCGGGGCAGTGCCAGGGCGGCGGTGGCCCAGCGCGGGCGGAGGGCTCCCTCTCGAGGCCCCCGGCCAGCACTGCCCGGCCGAGGGGCAGAGCCAGCCCCCACCCGTGACCGTGGCTGGGTCCCCACGGGGCTCCCAGACCCGGAGCAGCTGGATGGAGGCGAAGCAGCCACCACAGAATGCGGGGACAACGGAGGAGCATCAGCGAGCTGCCAAGCAGGAGGTGATGAGGGCCACCAGCGTGGCCTTGGGGCAGCCACCGGCTCCTTCAGGCTGCTTTCATTTTCTTTCCATCGTTAATTAGCAGCTGAATTTGTCTGGTTTGTTCCTGGAAAAAAACAGAAGCCAAGTGATGGGTCACAACAGTTGAGGGTGGTCCCACAAGTCAGAGCTTGTCCCACATCCTCCACTACGAACATCAAAGGTCGGTTTAGCAGAAGACAAGAGTCACTCCCGAGAGCTAACGAACGTCTCTCATTAATCAGCTGGATCTGGTACCTTCCAAATGCTGGGCACCAGGATTGAGGGAGAAGGCATCTCACCACCTCCTCGTGGATTGTGTCGGCACTCAGTGGTTTCTTGTCCTGCTTCCCACGAGCAAAACCCAAACCTGCTATAGCCAAGATGTTCTTCCTCCTCCCCAGCCCCGAGGGTCCTTGCTCCTGTCCTCTGTCTCCAAGCTTCACCTGCTGCCACACACCGGGTCCGTGGGCACGGGGCGGTGCAGAATGACCACCCATGGGGGCGGCGGGGCAGCTGGAGGGGGCGGGCACGTCAGGACGTGAAGGAGCCGCCCCGGTGGTGGGTGCCCTCTGCACCGCTGGCTGGGGGAGCGGCTCAGCGTTAGGGCGTCACCTTCACGCGTGATGGGACAGGATGGGCTCAGGTGGCGGCAGAGCGTGGTCACCACCCGCTCACCGCTGGGTGATGGGTCTGAGCGTCAGAAGAAGATGCAGATGCAGGCGCGGAGGTGACAGCGCAGCATCAGGGACGTGCGGGGCTGGGACAGGGGGCTGGGCAGGAGGTGCCAAGGGAGCAGGGACTGTGCCGGGGCCAGCAGTGCCACGCGGGAGGGCTGACCCCTACAAGTGACAGAACAGACCTTCAGCAGCAGCGCGGTGGGCCGGGGCCGGGGCCCGCTGCACGGAGAGACCGGTGGCCCAGGGGCACCTGGTGTTACCCCGCAGGGCACCTGGTGCCACCACCCCTGGATACTTGGTCACCCCAGCAGGGCGCCCCCGGTGCGCCTTTGGTGTCACCCCCCGGGGCACTCGGCGCCATCCCCTCGGGACACTGCGGCCCTTTGGGGCACTTGGTGCTCCCCCCCGCTCCCCGGCGCACTTGGTCGCGCCCGGCTCCCGTAACGGCGCGAGACGGAGGCGGTGGCGGCGGCGGGCCCGGCGGCCAATGGGGCGCCGGGGGGCGTATCCGAGGCGGGGGGGGCGCGGAGCCAATGGAACGCCGGGGGGCGTGTCCAGGCACTCGTGCGAGGAGCCAATCAGACGCTGGGGGGCGTACCCGAGGAGGGGGCGAGCGGAGCCAATGGGACGCTGGGGGGCGTGCCCGAAGCGCGGTGTAGAGCCAATGGGACGGCGGGAGGCGTGTCCTCGGCGCGGAGCAGAGCCAATGGGGCGCCAGGGGGCGTGTCCGCGGCGGCGGCGCGGGGCCGGCGGGGATGGCGCTGCCGGTGGGGGTGCGGGAGCGGGTGGCGGCGGTGCACGGCGGCGCGGCCCTGCCCGAGCGCCTGCGGCTGTACGATGGCTGGGCCGCCGGCTACGAGCAGGTACCGGGGCCGGGGAAGCCGGGGGGAGCGGGACCGAGCCCGTTCCATTCTCCCGGCTGCCGCTGACCGCCGTGTCCCCGCAGGATGTGGCGGCGCTGGAGTACCGGGCACCGCACCTGGCCGCCGCTTCGCTCGCCTTCGCCTTCCCCGCGCCGCCCGCCGAGGCGCGGCTGCTCGACGTGGCCTGTGGCACCGGGCTTGTAGCGCGGGAGGTACCGGGCGGAACGGGGCGGGGGGCGGGACCGGTAGTGGCGGGGAGCTAACGGTGCCGGCTGTCCGTCTGTCCCCGCAGCTCCACCGCCGCGGCTTCCGCTGCCTGCACGGCGTGGACGGCAGCGTGGGCATGCTGGAGCGGGCGCGGAGCACCGGCCTCTACCGGCAGCTGCGGCGGTGTGTTCTGGGCCAGGAGCCCCTGCCCGCGCCCGCAGGTAACGGGCCGGCACCGGGGCGGCGGGGAGGGCGGCGGTGCTGCCCCGGAGGGTCCCCCCCGGTGATGCCGCGCGTGTCCCCGCAGAGCACTACGACGCCGTGACTGTGGTGGGGGCGCTGGGCGAGGGGCAGGTGCCGAGCGCGGCCGTGCCGGAGCTGCTGCGTGTCACCAAGCCGGGTGAGGGGTGTCCCCAGTGTCCCCTCCCCTCCAGGACACCCAGGGTGGCAGCACGGGGGCGCCGGGTCCCGGTAGATGTAGGTCCCCGACTGGGCGCTGGCCCTGTGGCACAGCCAGGACGTGGCTTTGTCCCTGCTGCCGGGTACAGGCAGGGACATGCAGTGACACCTCGGTCCTTGGCCCTGCCTGCTAGTGGACGAGGCCAGAGGTGATGGTGGCACTCCCAGCACTCCAGGACAGCCTGTGCTTAGGTGTGGTGGCCTGCCTGTCCCCTGCCCACTGCCCTCCCTGTCCCCTGCCCGCTGGCCCACTGCCCTGCCTGTCCCTTGCCCTCTGGCCTGACAGCTGACACCCAGCAGAGCCTCGCTGCCTCCCCTCGCCCCCCACTTTCCAGTGGAACACCAGTCAGTCACTGGGTGCCATCGTCAGGGGTGACACCCGGCGTGGGCATCACCCATCCCCTCTCTCCCGGCAGGAGGTTTCCTCTGCCTGACCACGAGGAGCAACCCCTCGAACCTGCGGTACAAGGCGGAGCTGGAGGCAGCGCTGGAGAGGCTGGAGGGGCAGGGAGCCTGGCGGAAGGTGCTGGCACAGGAGGTGGAGCGCTGGGAAAGGGCCACTTCCGAGGAGGAGAGCACCCAGGGCACCGGCTACATCTCCGGGGTGGTCTACGTCTATCAGAAATGCCCTGTACCCCCTGTCAAGGAGGGCTGAAAGCCAACGCGGCCTCTGGGAGAGGCGGGGTGAGCACTTGGACCCTTGTAAAACCCAGCCCAGTGACCCCCTCCCCAAGCCCGGTGGCTGCTAGAGGGTGACAGTGTTTTTAGGGAGCATCCCGATCCCCTTCCCTGGCTCCTTCTCCCCAAGGTCTGGGCCACGGGGACCTTGCCTGCTCCTCAGCATGGGGTGGATTTCCTGGTTTCACCGTGGTCTCCTGGGCACCACCATTAGCTCTGACATTCTGGTGCTGTCCCCGACGCCTTGGCCCTCACCGTACCATCTCACAGACCCACCTGGCTGTTCAGAGCCATCTCCTGTCCGGGATGTCTTCTCCTTGCCATACCCACCTCTCAGCCCTCGTGGTCAAAATCTGGATCCTTCTTCATCTCTCCCACCCCAGACCGCCATGGCCTTTACCTGGGGACTGTTGGAGGTGGGTCCCCATCGCCACATCCTGTGGTCACCCATCCTCGTCCTCCCCAGGAGTTAACCCAGTGCACCCTGAGGTGCAGGAGACCTCCTCGTCCAAACCAGGAGCAGCCATGCCAAGGTGACACCCAGCCAGAGAAGTTTTCCAAGCACCACATCGGCCTTTCATCCTGCAACAGCTGCTTAAGTCTCTCATTTTCCTACAGCTTTATAGTTAATGGTCTGGGTGGGAAATGAGCCTGGAAGGGACTTCAGGAGCCGTGGCTGCTCCCCACACAGGAGCCACCTGGCATGGCCGGCCCAGCCTGTTCCCCAAGCCCCTTGCCATGCTGCCTCCACCCCTCCTCCCCCACTGCTCCCTTGGGAAGTTTTTTACCCAAATCTCTTGCTGGGATATTTCCTTTTTTCCTTTTCTCTTCCCCCAGACCTGTTCCTGCTCGTCCCGTTCCCATGGCCCTGGGGAACAGGTTACTTCCCCTCAGGAGCTCTTCCTGGGTGGGAGGCAGTATCTGTGTCTGTCCCTGGCCCCCACCTGGGGCATCCCACATCTCCCACACTCATCCTGCCAATGGTTCTTTTCACCCCTCTGCATTGCCCCCCCATGTCTTGGGATCCCTGTGCCCATCATGGGTAGCTGCCCTGCTCCCCGCTCCCCCTCTTTGTCCCCAGTACTGTCCCCTGGGCACTTGGGGTCATGGCTGTCTTCATGCCTGCAATTGACTGTTGAATAAACCCCCTGCCTCCACTGCCTGCCTGCTGTGCGTTGTTCCCAGGGCAGTGGGGCTGCAAACCCTCTGGGGTAGCCAGGAACTGGGAAGGGGGGCTTTGGCCTTTCTCTGGGGTCCCCTCCCAGTCCTTGGAGGCTCAAAGGACTGAGCTCTGGGAGCCTGGTGTGTCCCCTGTGCCCCTCTTGGCTCTCAGCACACTCTCCCTGCCTCAGTTTCCCTGCTGGGGGATATTGAGGAGCCACCCTGGCTGCCCACTACCACATCCTCATGGGGACCCACCAGGTGCTGGGGCAGCAGCCCCCGTGCTGGCAGCAGGCTGGCAGGGCAGGGCACCCATAGGACACATCACCGTCCTCCCCACCACCACCGCGGCGCTTCAAAATGAGCCCAGGCAGCCTCGGTGGCACCAAGATGTTTATAGTCCGTTGCGAGCGCAGCTGGGAAGGGCGCACATGGGAGGACTGTGCCAGGGGTACAGCCAGCGTGGGGACAGGCAGGAGGAGGCAGCGTGTGGGCAGCGGGGGTGGCATGTGGAAGCAGGACAGGAGCAGTGGTGCTCTCCCTCGGGCTGGCACCAGTGGCTCACACATAGTCTTTCATGGGGTAGCCCATTGGGCTGCAGGTTTTCACGGCTCTGTACTTCTTGGGGTAGGGGTCCTGCTGGGATGGGGGTCCCGAGCAGCACAGGATGCCCCCGCCGAAGAGCTGGAGGGCACTGGAGGCCCAGCCGATGTAGAGGGCAGCCCCCAGCTCTCTCTTGAGGGCCTCAGGCACCATGGGGTTGTAGAAGTTGCTGACAATGCTGTTGGCAGACCAGGAGACAGGGATGAGCAGCATGATGCTGGCCAGGACAAAGATGGCACCTGCCACGATGGAGATCCTGGTCTTGGTGCTCTTGTCATCCACCCAGCGGGTGCAGTCTGCGCCCGAGATGGCGGTGAGGAAGGCAAAGAAGGCCACGAAGATGGAGGTGACCACCAAGGCGCGAGCTGCTTGCAGATCGGAGGTGAGCTCCAGCAGGGAGTCGTAGACCTTGCACTGCATCTGCCCCGTGCTCTCGTACACGCAGTTCATCCACAGCCCTTCCCAGAAGACCTGGGCCACCACGATGTTGGAGCCGATGAAGGCCGTCACCCTCCACATGGGCAACGCGCAGGTAAGGATGGAGCCCAGCCAGCCCAGCACAGCCAGCATCAGCCCACCCAGCTGCATCGTCATCGTCGCCATGGTCAGCACCTGCAGGGACAGGGCACAGCCATGACAGACACCGCCCCACGCCCGGCAGGCTTTCTGAAGAGCACGGATTTCATGCTGGGTGCGTCCTGTTCCCCACCTGGGCGGGAACAGCAGATGGGGACACAGGTGACATGGGGCGGGGACACGGGTGGCACTGAGCACCCAGGTCCCATGGAGGCCGAGGTGCAGGAGCCCCCATGTGCCACGTCTTCCCCTACAACATCCTGATGGCACAGGACAGTCCTCTGCCGTCACCCCCTCCCAGCTGGTCTGAGCTCACGGCAAAGGTTAGGCAGGGGACAGGTTCCTGGGAGCAGGACGAGGGGCTCACTGTGCCCATCCCACACTCCGAAGTGCAGACCCCCTCACCCCACTCTCAGCCCATGTCCTGCTGTGGTAGCCACCCCACAGCACCCACCCCATGCTCTGCTGCACTGCTGGCGCGTCAGCCTCCTTGGCCGTGAGTATTGGGGGGGGGGAGCACAGGCAGGTGAGGCAGCCCCTGCCCTCACCACAGCACTGTCTGCTCCCCGTTCTAGGGCAGGTTTTGCTTTGCCCTCGGCAGCCATGCTGCAGCGCCCTTTGGACCCAGGATTTCCTCTCTTGGGTGCTGCAAGTGGGTCAGAGCTCAGGTCTGCCTCCTATCCTGGCCGTGGTGCTCACACTTTCAGCAACACCCGCTCCTCCTTCACGCCGGGAGCAGCACCCAGAGGGCAAACCCCCGGTGAGGGGCTGTGGAGACCACGGTCACCGCAGGCATCGCTCCCCTGAGAGCAGTGGCCAGTACCGGCAGACCCGCCAGACATGCCAATGGTCACACATGGCCACCGTGGCCCCTGGCTCCCCCAGATGGCTGCTCAGCCTCCCACAGAGCAGAGCTCCCGTACCGCCACAGGGCAAAGTGCACCCATGGGTGCTTGCACCCACACTTGGCAGCCAGGACCAGCTGAGGTTTTATGAGCCCTAAGCAGCAGTGGGGTATCGGCTGTGCCTGGCACACCCTGTGGCACTCACAGGAGGTTTCATCATTGTTCCTCCCGTCCTGGTTTCAGTTTCTGGGGACTCTTCTCCCTCATTGCACCCCCACTCCTTCTCCAGCACCTTTCATCCCTTGGCATCCTGGCAGACACCCAGCACTGGGATTTTGCCTCCCCTGGTCCATGAAAGCCCCTTTGGGCCACAAATAAAATCCGTCTCCCCACGAAAGGGAGACCAGCCTCTTGGAAGGTCGGCAGGGAGTGGATGGGAAGCCATCCCAGGCAGCCTCCACAAGACACTCAAAGTGGGGTGCATGGCTGCCCGCAGCGGGGATGAGTGATGGCCCCGCAGAGCCTGTCAGGGATGCTCACTGAAGCATCACGCTCATATTTCTACCCAGCTACCAGCAGAACAGGTGCATTTTCCACCATTCCCACTCCCAGTGAAGGGATGTGAGAAGCTGGGAGCCCTCAAAACCCCCAGACCCAGATGTGACACCCAGAGCCAGGCAGCTGGTGTCACCCATCATCCCCACGCACCCCGAGGTGGGAGGGAAGGATGTTCCCAAGCCAGCAGAGTGCCGGCTGCGCCCTGGCGCAGCTTGCCGTGCCAGAAACAAGATAGGCAAAACACCCGGCGTTGCCACGCTGGCCCCGGGGTGCTCCCAGTTGGCGCTGTCAAGTGGCCCCGGGGCCAGCGTGCCCTGACCCGCCCTTGCCGGTGCCAATCACCTTCTTCCTGCTGGAGTGGCAAGATCACACGGGGACAGGCGTGGGGCACCCCAATGCCGTGTCTGGTGCCACCGAGGCCTTGTGCCATGGGGGGACCCGTTGTCACCCCTTGGGGAGCGGGCGCCTGGAATGGCCCGGGGAGGGGTGGATGATGCTGGGGCAGGGGACAGGGGTGGCTGGGATCATGGGAGGCTTCAGGGAGCAGATTTGAGGGATCTCAGGGGCCAGGGGTCTGCGGCACAGGAGCATCGGGTCATCCTGCCACTAAGGCGGGTGTTGGAGAGGGTAAAGAAAACGAAGCACAGCAGGGTCTGAGCAGCTGCCGTTTAATGCGGGAAGGCTGCGACGCGGGGCAGGCAGCGGCACAGCCCGGGGCAGGGGGGGACGGGACACCGCGACCCACCTTCTCCTGCCCCCAGCCTGGGCACCCCACTCAGGGGATGCCAAGGGAGCCATGGGGTTGGGTGCACCCCACAGGACGGGGTCGGTCCGGGAGTCATCCCCTGCCATGCACAGGGCGCACAGCCCGGCTCCGCTCCTGCCTCCCCGACCGGTTTTCCCAGCCTGGCCGCTGCCTTCCCACTCCCAGGATAATGATGCCCCCGCCCCGGGGAGCTGCCGCGAGAAATCACACGTCTTGTACAGCCGCTCCGAGCCCCGAAAGTAGGTCAAAGTCAAAATTTAGGGTACAGGCAGGCAAGAGCCTCCGGCACCCCTCGAGACCCCGTCGGGGTTCGCAGAGCCGCTGCGTCCCCATAGGACAGGTCTGGTGTCCCCACCGACGCCGCTGCCCACCCTGACGGACGCCTCCTGGGAGGGGGGTACCCAGCGAGAGCCCCGTGCCACCGGCGGGACGGGCCCCCGGGAGCACTGGGAGCACTGGGAGCTGCGTCACCGCGCGGCACACCCCGATACTGGGAGCCAGGAGATGCTCCGGGGAGGGATCGGGTGGTTTTTTGAAGATGCCGCGGCTGGGTGCTCCAGGAGGAGCGGGACCCCTGCCGGGGGGGTGGGCAGCCAGGACAGGATCTCCCTGTTCCCCATCTCAACCGAGATTAAAGAACCAGCTTCAATCCCCCGGTGAACAAAGGCAGCTCTGTCTGCTCTCCCTCACCGCCCCGGTGCCCGGCCCTCCCTGCCCCGGCTCCCAGCCAGCCCCCGGCCCGGCCAGGGGGGGTCTGCGGGCCAGGGACGCCCTGGGAGGTCCCAGCTCCCCGCTGTGGCTGGGGGGGTCCAAGCAGGCGCAGCGGCTCCTAGACGTAGTTGCTGGCTGGCAGTGAACGAGCGGCCGTGAACTTGGCGGAGTAGGGCTTCTCGCCCCGGGGGGGGCAGGTGCAGCAGAGGATCCCACCCCCCAGCAGCAGGAGCGCAGCGGCCGCCCAGCCCACGTAGAGGGATGACCCCAGGTCCCGCTTCTGGGAGTCGGTGACCAGTGGGTTGTAGAAGTCCTGGATGATGGTGTTGGCCGACCAAGAGATGGGGATGAGGATGAGGACACCGGAGATGATGAAGATAATGCCAGAGAGGATCATGACCTTGGCTTTGGCAGCGTCGTCCTCCACACAGTTGGTACACTTGCCGCCGGCGACCGCGAGCAGGGTGCCCAGGACGGCCAAGACGATGGCCACCACCACCATGGCGCGGGCGGCTTGCAGGTCCTGCGGCAGGGCCAGCATGGAGTCGTAGACCTTGCACTGCATCTGCCCCGTGCTCTGCACCACGCAGTTCATCCACAGCCCTTCCCAGATGATCTGGGCCACCACGATGTTGTTGCCGATGAAGGCCGTCTCCCGCCACATGGGCAACGCGCAGCAGAGGATGGAGGCCAACCAGCCGATGACAGAGAGGGCAATGCCCAGCACCTGCAGCCCCATGGAGGCCATCGCTCGCTGCCTGCACCCCTGCCTGCCTCCCGCAGCACAGTGCCGGCTGCCAGGACCATGGCAGGCGTTATATGCCTTTGCCGAGGGAGGAGCACTGGCCGCTGCCGCCGTCCTGCCGCCGGCACCGGATGGAGGGGTAAAACCAGTTTCCCGGGATTCCTCCGCTTGCATTTCTCCCTGAAGCGATGACACTTAATATCCTGGCTGCTCCCACGAAGGAGGACGCTGGAGAATGGGATCAGGCCACCCAGGCGCAGGGCTGCGTCCCACCACTGCCCGTGCAGGAGGTGCCCAGGGCAGTCACCGGGCTTCAGCCTGGGGTGCGGAAGGGGAAGAGCCGGTGTCCAGGCACTGGGATGTCTCTGCCATCGCTGCCAGCACCTCCTGCTCCATCACCCGGATCGGGTTCCTCCATGCTTTCGTGCCTCAGTTTCCCCCCAGCTCGTGGGGCAGCTGCTCCAGCAGCAGTTCAGCCTCTGGCCCCCCGCAGCGCCGTGCCGGGGGGCAACACACTGTCCCTGCCCCGCTGCTGGGCTCCGTGCCCGGCAGGACACAAGAGGCTCTTGTTTGTTCCTTGGCGTCCGTACCAGTACTTCCCAGCCCTCCATCAGGCCTCGGGCGGGAGATGTCACCGCCCAGACCCACAAACCGGTTGGAGCAGCTGCCTGCTCCCCACGGAGGAGAGACGGCGCTGCCCGGGGCGAGGGGGTGGCAGACCCCAAAACCCACCCGGCCTCATGCTCTACCGCCGAGCTGGCATTCACACGGCAGCCCTTGGTCCCAGCCCTGCCAACATCCCACTGTCTGTGCTGCCTGCGCTGCCTGCACTGCCTGCACTGCCTGTGCTGCTGGCCAGGCTTGGTCAGTCGGGGATGTGGGGGGCAGAGGTGGCCTCGAGGTGTCCCAGTGCCGCCGCTGCCCCAGTGGGGACCGAGGTGCCAGACGCAGGCAGGGCCACATGGTTCTGGCAGCATTTTGGCACAACGGGCCGTACCCACGGGCCAGGCTGTGCCAACGCCAATGCCGATGCTGATGCCAATAATGGTGCCGATGCTTTGGGCACTGCCCGACCTCTCCTCCTTTAATCCATGAGCCTCCACACACACATCCCCTCCTCACTCCCTCCAAAGTCCCTCCAGCATCTGCACAAGCACAGTGCGAGGCCAGACGGACCACAAGGACAGATGGACATTGCACCATTCCCCCACCCCAGCTTAATCCTGGGCCTCTGGAAAAGATAACAGGGCCTGAGATAATCTCAGTTTTTCCAGGCACTGAGGTCACCAATACAATCAATCACTTGTGCTAGTTGTTCAGTGAACAGGCTCTAGAGCTGTCGCTGCCCTGATGCAGTGGGATGAGCCGGGTGGGCTCTGCACTGCAGTACCATGAGGATGCCAACAGCACCTGCGCTGGGGGTGCTGGTGCCTAGTGTGGCAGGAGCGGGCAGGGCAGAGCCCAGGCACTCGGGAACTCGGGTCTCACTGCAGACCCTGACCCGCAGGGACAAGCCTGCCTGACCCGTGCCAGAGGAGTCATCCAGGCACCCGGCCAGGCTGGGATGCTCCGTCTGTCCTGCTGGAGCACCCACATTACTCACATGCCAGCGTGCCCACCCCACAGCCGGAACCTTGTGGTCAAGGGCTCCCTTTAATCTGCAGTGCTCCGGAGCATCCCCGCCGGGGCCAGACTCTGCCTGGGGCTGAGCATGGCTTTCACCTCCCAGCCACTCGCTGTAACCACCAAATTATCCAGTGCTGGAAAGAGGCATGCGCCCACGTGTGTGTGCACCTCTCATGGGCCGTGTCCCCGCAGGCACGTGGGGACATGCCTCTGGGCTGGGGACAAATGGCAAGGTGGGGATGGGGACTCCTCCACACATAGAGCATCAAATGCCTGAAGCCGCCCATGCTCCCCCTCGGAGGCAGAGCAGGCGCCAGCATGGCCCTCCGACAGCCAATTACTGTAATTAAAGCTGGAACGTGACATATATTCAAACATATATTCAAACTGGTGGCTGTCACCCAGAAACAGCCCCCGTGCCCTTCCCCACATCCCCCAGCGACGCACTCGCCCAGCCAGGGCAGCCAGCCCCGTGTGCCGGCACTGCCAGCCAGCAGGACAGACGGATGCAGTCTCAGCAGGGAGCGGAGGAGCAACAGCCTTCCCCCGGGCAGCACCCCGTCCCCAGCACCCCGTCCCCAGCACCCACGGAGCCAGAGGATGCCGGCGCAGAGCGGGCAGGACCATGGCAGCGCCGAGCGCCTTGGCATGTGCTGCTTGGGGCCGTCACCGCATGCACACCAGCCCCACAGCCCTGACCCAGTTGGCCACATCTGGGTGCCTTTTGCAGGACCTCAGCCCCATTTCATCCCAGTGCCACCCCCATGTCCTGATGGGACTACAGCCCTCCCACAAGGAGTTCCTCCACCCCAAAATGGGGGGCTCGCCCCATCCCGAGCCTCTGCCACCCAGCACCTGCCCCAGCAACCAGCCAGGTATGGGTGCCCTGCCCCATATCCAGTAGGATCTGCAGGACAAAGGGGGCCCGAGCTCCTGCCACTGTTCCACCACACACTAACAGGGTCAGTGACAGCAGTGCTCCTGTCCTGGCACATTGGCCACCGGCTCTTCATGGCTCAGGAAACATCCTTCATCGATTGTCCCTGCTTCATCGGGATGGGGACATGCTGCAGCCCCATGGCTGGGCAATACGGCCATCCCTGGGCAGGGAGGTGGTATTAAACCTGATGTCACTGCGATGTTGGGCACATGGCAGAGGCTGCGCCACCCTGACCTTGCTCAGGGCAGAGGACGCCCTGCAGGAGGAGGGCTTGGGGCACAAATCCTCTGCCAAAGGGCTTGGGGACATCCCTACCAGGGACATGGGTGACATTCCCACCTCACACACACACACACACACGGCACCCGCTCAGCCCTGTGCTGCTGAGCCAAGATGCCCTCATTCCCCAGCACCCATGCGTGAATCCACCACCCCAGCTACCTCGAGGTCCCGAAAAGGCGGGTCAGACTTGTCGGCAAGCAGTGATCCACCGGGATCTCTGGCTTCACATCCACCAAGCAAGGCACGGCCACCAGCCCTCCCGCTCAGCCAGTACGGAGCTGGGCAGCCTCTCCCTGCTGGCGGCCAGGGATTAGTTACTGGCAGACCAGAGACTGAATGTTCCCAAAAAAAGTCCTTGCCCAACATAAAACCCCCCTGACCGGCTCAAATATGCAGAGTCAGGTTGTTTTCCGCTATGGGAAAGCACAGTCTTATCGGCTCAGCAGGAGAGGAGCTGTGTGCCGGGATCTGCGGGGTCCTTGGGGGGACACAGCCACCAGGCAGCAAGTGCTGTGGCAAGACACGGGACCTTCGGCCTGAAGGCACTTTGAAAATAAAAGCCCTGCCCAATTTGCTGAGCAAGAAGTGTCTCTGGACGGGGAAAATACGCCCAAGTGCTGCGAGGTGGCTGTCGAAGGGATGGGAGAGACGACGACAGCCACGGCTCAGGAAGGGGGATGCGTGCGGTGCATTGGGGGTCCCCCGTGGGCGATGCCCGGGGGAAGCGGGATGCGGAGGCAAAGCACCGGGGAAGCTGATCCGAAGCTGCTGGGGTGGGGATGCCCCAGGCACGCTGAGATTTCGGGTGTCCCACAGCATCCCCTGGGCAAACTGCCAGCCTCCTGCCACGTCCCGCCGGGCCGTGCCCCCCACCGCCCCCCAGCTCCCTGTGTGCCGGCCGGGCGCCGGCGCTGCCGGCAGCTCCATCCCCGCCCCACCGGCAGACAGAGCTGCCATTGATGCTCGGAGCCGCCTTACCTGCTCTCCGTCGCCGCCGAAGGGGCTTCAACAATGGGCTGCCTGTGTGCCCTGGCCAGGGCAGAGCCAGCAGCCCCACGCCTGAAATATAAGCAGCCGAGGCAGCATTTACCGTCCCGGCCCAGCTCCCCCGGGGGGGTAAACGCCGTCACTCCCGAGACCGCAGGGGAGGGGGAACACCCCAAACCCTGCGCCGGCTGCCGGGCACACGTGAGCGGGACGGGGCCCCATGGCACCCGGGGCAGTTTCTGCTGTCACTTCCTGCTCACCCCTGGGTGCTGGGTACACGGTGGGGATGGGGGGATGCCTACAGTGGGTGTCCCCCCCTCTAGCACAGGTGTCCTTCCCTGGTGGGCCACCAAACCAGCGACACTCCCGTCACCTTTGGGTCTGACCTTCATCCGGGGTCACTACATCACAGGGAGGGCAAACCTGTCCCCGTGTCACCAGTGGCTCCAGGGGGCTTGTCCCCATCCTGGGGGGCCTGCTGTGGGTGATACTCCCCCTCCCTTCCCATCTGTGGGGGGAGAGCAGAGGGGCTTTACTGGGGTGGGAGACGCAGGAGGAGGAGGGATGGGGATGCTCCAGGACCCCCGCAGAGATGCTGGCCCTGCTCAGGTGTCTTCGGTAAACACCAGCAAGCCGGTTTGCTCGCCACAAGAATGTGTCCTGAAGCACGCCGCAGCAACCAGCACCCCGAAACCCCGGTGATTTGCCCCTTCCTCTGTCGTGAGTCAGGCGACGGCAGGTGCCCCGGGCCGGCACGGCGCGGCACGGCACGCAGCCTGTACTTTGGGCAATTTGGGATGACAAAGTGGGGACGCGGCTTGTGGGGTGCTGATTGCAGGGTCGGGGGCCACGGTGCTTCGCCTGCCCTGTCTCATCCCATCCCTGATCCAGTAGCCCCTACCCCAGGGGCATCCCCACCGCTCCATACACCTGTCTGGGGTATCCCCCTCTTCCCCTTCCCCATGTCTGCACCTCGGGGTAGCCCCCCCCTGCCCCACACCCTGACCTGGGGTATCCCCATTGCCCCACAGCCCTACCTGGGGTGTCCCCCGGCTCTACACCCCTCCCTGAGGTATCCCCCTGCCCCACATCCCTACCCAGGGGTATTTTCCCCTACCCCACACCCTTGCCTGGGGTACCCCCATTGCCCCACACACCTGCATGGGGTACCCCCCTGCCCCACAGTCCTACCTGCTGTGTCCCCCCTGCCCCACACCCCTGCATGGAGTATCCTCATGGCCCCACACTCCTACCTGTGGTATCCTCCTGCCCCACACTTCCCCCCGGGGTACCCCCTGCCCCACAACCTCCGTAGCCGTGGGTGTATGTGCAGCAGTGGGTGCTGGTGTATCTGCGTGTGTGCCCTGGGGTGCGCGTGTGGACACCCGTACTGTCGCGTGCCTGTTCTGTGTCTGTCTGTCTGTCCGTCTGTCTGTCTGGGTGTGCGGCTGCGATTCCGGGTGTCCCTGCCGGCAGAGGGGGTAAGAGAGAGAGAGAGAAACAGTCAGACAGCGACAGAGAGACAGCGAGACTCTGCTCTGTTTGGGGGTGACGGTGTAGCGCCAGCATCTCCCCGGCAGGCCTGACCCTGCACCCACCATCATCACCATCACCTGCTGGCCGCAGCGGCATCGTGGGCACCCCAAGGTGTCCTCGAGGGCCAGGACCCCCAGCACCCCCCAGCAACAAGGACACAAGGTCCTGGGGTGCTGCTTGCATGTGCTGCCCCTCAGCAGCACATATGGGGTATGTGGGTACCCCCACAGTCACCAACCCTGGCTGGCTATGGGGGAGTGATCAGGGTACAATCAGAAACTCACCTGGCCAGATACAGGGTATTTTGGGGGTTCCATGGGTTGGCAGAGGATAATCTGGTTGGATACGGGATATTGAGGCATCACGGGGTGGTGGAGGTCAGATACAAGGGGCCAGAGGCAACCCAGGTGGATATGAGGTGCTGCAGTGACATGAGGTGACAACAGCTGACCCAGCCAGATATGGGGTGTTGGGGTGCTGTTGGGTGGCAGAGGTGCACCCTACTGGCTACGGGGGCTGAGGGTGCTGCAGGGCAGCAGAAGCTGACCCAGCCAGATATATGGGTGTTTCAGGGTGCTGCGGGGCAAAGGAAGTTGAACCCCCTGGCTATGGGGTGTCAGGGTGCTGTGGGGTACAGCCAGGCAGATGCAGGGCTCCCCCTCCATTGCAGACCTCAGGTGCCTGAGCAGGGAGGGCTCCCTCCACAGCTGCCAGCATCCCGCCGCGCTCTTGAGTAGTTAATAAGTTGTAGGGGAGATTTTGGTGCAGGCAGGGAACAGGCAGGAGCAAGCCCGTGTCTGGCAGGGGCCAGCGACCACATTCCTGGGTGAGGGGGGGGGCTGGAAATGCCGTCACTGACACCTGCATGCAAGGTTGGGGGATGGTTGATGGGGGACACACATGCACCCCACAGCCATGGGGCTGCTGCTGCCAGGTCTGAGTGTGCCTGCCAGCAGCCTGCCTGCACCTGCCTTATTTTTTCCTTCACCAGCTGCCCGCTCGGGTTGACGAGGTGACGCTGCTGCGGCGGTTACGTGCGTTATCTGCTGCTTCCTTCAAAGCCAACATATATGAGCAGGATGAGTAAAGATATTTATCATCTGGTCTGGGGATCCCCACCGGCGCTCCCTGCCCGGCAGGGTGAGAGCAGGAGGGGGCTGGGGGGGGGGTTCCCCCCCCCCCAGCCCCCTCCTGCTCTCACCCTGCCGGGCAGGGAGCACCCATGGGTCCCCCAGGATGGCTGGTGCCAGAGCAACCAATAGTGAAGGGGGTTGCACTTTGCACAGCGACACAAAGGTGCCCGGCGTTTGCTGAACCCCGGTTAAACGTGAGCACTGATAAGACGCTCCAGAAATAAACCAAACCCTGACCTGCCGGCACCTCTGGGTGTGTGTCGGGGGGGGGGGGGGAAACAGCAAAGGTGAGGGATTTCCAGATCCCAGGGGGGGGTTCAGTTGGTCCGAATGAGCATGGTGGCTGTGCTTCCTGGTACCCATCACCCCAAAACCAAGGGGATGGCTGAAGCAGGTGGCGTCTCTCCCCCTCCCGCCCTTCTCCGGTAACCAGCGCCATCTCTGCAAACAAAGGGGAGGGTGTGGGACGCGGGTGACGGAGGAGCAGAGAGGAGCGTCCAGCAGCGAAACCCCACCCCGGGCGGGCGCTTGAGCTGGCCCCGCCAGCCCTTATAAAAGCAGGTGCACCCAGGTGTAAGCTGATCCCCCAAGAGCTGCGAGCGGTGACGGGTGACGGGCGACGGTTTCGGTCCGTGGGTTCTTCTCCGCCATCGCTTGGAGCGCGACAGCGAACCGGCCACCATGTCGATGGGGTTGGAGATCGGCGGGGTGGCCTTGTCGGTGCTGGGTTGGTTGTGCAGCATCATCTGCTGCGCGTTGCCCATGTGGAGAGTGACGGCCTTCATCGGCAACAACATCGTGACGGCCCAGATCATCTGGGAAGGGCTGTGGATGAACTGCGTGGTGCAGAGCACGGGGCAGATGCAGTGCAAGGTCTACGACTCCATGCTGGCCCTGCCGCAGGACCTGCAAGCCGCCCGCGCCCTCCTGGTTGTGGCCATCGTCTTGGCCGTCCTGGGTTTAATGGTGGCCATCGTGGGCGCCCAGTGCACCCGCTGTGTGGAGGATGAGAGCACCAAAGCCAAGATCACCATCGTCTCCGGCGTCATCTTCCTGCTCTCCGGCGTCATGACCCTCATCCCCGTCTCCTGGTCGGCCAACACCATCATCCGGGATTTCTACAACCCACTGGTGCTTGACGCGCAGAAGCGGGAGCTGGGCACCTCGCTCTACGTGGGCTGGGCAGCCTCCGCCCTCCTGCTGCTGGGGGGGGCCCTGCTCTGCTGCTCCTGCCCCCCCAAAGACGACAGGTACCCCACCGGCAAGGTGGCCTACTCCGCCCCGCGCTCCGCCATCACCAGCTACGACAAGAGGAACTATGTCTGAGCTCCCCTGGGACCCCCCGTCACCCCCCCAACATCCCACCCACCCCCACCCCCCCGGGACCCTCATCACCCTTCATGGGGACCGGGGACTGCGGCACCGGGGCGGGGGGGGGGGGGCGCAAAGGAGGGGACGGGGACAGCCGCGAGGTCAGGGCCGGGCTGTGTAAATAGAGACAGTTTCGGTTAAACAAGAGGCGGTTTCGGGTCGGCGGGAGAAAGCGGCGCCCGGCGTGCCCCTGCCTGCGCCGATGGGACAGGATGGGGACGGGGATGGGGATGGTGGCCCCCCCC
The DNA here is from genome assembly GCF_965140245.1 of Athene noctua. Taxonomy (NCBI): domain Eukaryota; kingdom Metazoa; phylum Chordata; class Aves; order Strigiformes; family Strigidae; genus Athene; species Athene noctua. The sequence continues at coordinate 12,305,301 of NC_134055.1, forward strand.
GTGTCGTGTCCCCCCCTCCATCGACAGCGGCCGGGCACCATCTGTCCCTGTTACGCGTGGTCTGTACCGGTTACATTTGACAATAAACGTGTCCTGTTTTTAGCCCGAGTATCCTTGGGGCGGGGAGGGGGGGCAGGGTCCCACCGGTTACCGGGAGGGGGGGCCGGGGGCTCCAGCCCCCCTTCAGGAGCCACCCCACCCCCTCCGCCGCGGCAGCACCCCGGCGGTACCGCATCTGGCGGGGGGGATGTCACGGTGCAGCCCCTCCTCCCCCCCCGCTGCCGGGGGTCTCTGCTCGCGGGGGGCCGGTCCCCCCCCGCCCATTCGGGAGCAGCCGCGGCAGCAGGGCCGCCACCGAAATCCGGCCGCGGCACTCCCTGCCTGCGCGGTCCAAAGTCTGGCTGCGCCGAGGGGAACACGGGGCGCTCTCCCCCCCAACCCCCCCTGAGCAGCGCCCGGGGCGAGGCCGCCTTGCACAACCCTTCCCGCCGCCGCCCCGGCTCGGCCATGGCCGCTGCCTCCCCGCCACGCTCCAGCGGGCAGGGACAAAGCGGGAGGGACCGGCTGCAGGTGCACGGCCCGAGCGGGCAGCGGGGCCCAGCGGGCTCCCCGCACCCCCCCGGGGCTGCCCGCACCCCCCCGGGGCTGCCTGCTCGGGGGCTCGGAGCGGCTTTTCAGGAAAACGCTGCCCAGGGGCCGGCGGCAGAGGGAGGTTTCACTGCCTTCGGCCTTGGGTGCACCTGCGGGCAGGAGCAGGCAGCGGGAACAGGCAGCGGGTGCCCGCCCGGCCCCCGGCGCTTTGTCTCGGCCGAGCCCCCGCTGCCCCGCTCGCAGGCCGGTGCGATCTGCCCGCCTCGAATTCCCCCGGGCCGCACCTCGGCCCGCTCCCCGGCACGCCCGGCTGCCCGCGGGCACCTGCGATAAGGATCGGCAGCGCAGCGGCAGGGCGCTCCTGCCCGGCACCGGCTCTGCCCGGCCCCGGCTCTGCCCGGCCCGGGGCTCCGCCTGGCACCGGCCGGGCGCGGGGGGGTGGGGGGCGCGGGGGGTTCCCGCCCCGCGGGCAGCGCGCGGCAGGCGGTGACCTTGCGGCGCAGAGCCGGGCAGGAGCGGGCAGCGCCCCGCCCCGCCCCGCCCCGCCGGCAGCGGCTCCGCCCTCCCGCCGCCAGGGGGCGCCCGACGCCGGCAGCGGGGCGGAGCCGCCCGCACTGCGCCACGCCCCCCCCTCCCCGGTCGCGCGCCGCCGCCGCCGCCATGATGTTCCGCCGGTTGCCCCGCGCCCGCGCCCCTGCCCCGCCAGAGCGGCGGCGCCCCGTCCCGCCGCCCGCCCCCGCCCGCTCGGTGGTGACGTAAGAGCCCGGCGGGGCGGGGGCGGCGGGAGGGGTCCCGGGAGGCGGAGCGGGTCCGTTACCCGGGGGTTGGGCCCCTGCCCCGCCCCATGGCTCCCCCCCCCCCCCAGGGGCTGGGCTCGCCCGTGCGGCATGAGAACGCCGGCCCCGCCCCTTTCCCTGGCCCCGCCCCTTTCCCTGGCCCCGCCCCTTTCCCTGGCCCCGCCCCCAGACGCCCCTCTCCCCGCAGAGCGGTGCCGCTGGCCCACGTGGAGTTGGGGGGTCGCGGGGACCGGCCGCCCCTGGTGCTGCTCCACGGACTCTTCGGTAGCCACAGCAACTTCCAGACGGTGGCCAAAGCGCTGGTGCGCCGCGGCAGCGGCAAGGTGAGGCCTTGGGGTTGGGGGTCCCGGGCGGGCAGTGCCCCGGGCCGGGGTGACACGGAGCCCCTGCCCAGGCAGGTGCTGACGCTGGACGCCCGGAATCACGGCAGCAGCCCCCACAGCCCGCTGATGACCTACGAAGCGATGAGCCTGGATGTGCAGCACCTCCTGACCCGCCTGGGCATCACCAAGTGCATCCTCCTGGGACACAGCATGGGGGGCAAGACGGCCATGACGCTGGCCTTGCAGCGGGTCGGCAGGCGCAGGGCTCCCGGGGCTGGCGGGGGAGGCTCCTGGGGCGGGAGGCTGGAGGATTTGGGGTTGTTTAGTCCGGAGAAGAGGAGGCTGAGGGGAGACCTCCTGGCCCTCTGCAACTCCCTGCCAGGAGGGGGCAGAGAGGGGGGATGAGTCTCTGGAGCCAAGGAGCCAGCGCCAGGCCCCGAGGGAATGGCCTCAAGCTGCCCAGGGCAGGGTCAGGCTGGCTCTGAGGAAGGATTTCTGTGCAGAAGGGGCTGTTGGGCGTTGGAATGGGCTGCCCAGGGCAGGGGGGGAGTCCCCGGGATCCCTGGAGGGGTTGAAGAGTCGGGCTGACCCAGCGCTGAGGGATCTGGGGGAGTTGGGAACGGTCAGGGTGAGGGTCATGGTTGGGCTGGAGGAGCTTCAGGGGCTTTTCCAACTTCGAGGATTCTGTGACTCTGATATAGAGGGGTGGCACCATTGGGGGTTTTTCACTGGTGCCAGCCTGGCACACAGCCCCGTAGAGGGTGGCTTTTCTCCGTTTCGGGGGTGCAGTCCCCCTCAGAGCTGTAAGCTGAGCTGCAGGAGCAGGAGCTGGTCTCTGCCCACCAGCCCACGCTCTGCCCTGTCCCTCCAGCACTGATTGCAAGGGAGCTTCGAGATCTCCCGTGCCAGGGCACAGGGACTCAGGGAAGGGCACCTGGAGTTCTCTGCTGAGGCAGGAGGGAGCTAAAAGCCCCCAGGGAGTCTGGGTGGGAGCAGAGCCCCTGGCCAGGTCTTGCTGGGGAGATCTGGGCTGGCATCCATCTGCCCTGCTTGTGCCCCCAGCCAGACCTGGTGGAGCGCCTCATCTCCGTAGACATTAGTCCTGTCTCAACCGCATCTGTCTCAGAATTCTCTGCTTACATCTCTGCCATGAAGTCGGTGAAGATCCCAGACGGCCTGTCCCGCTCTGCAGCCCGCCAGCTGGCTGATGATCAGCTGCGTCCAGTGGTCCTGGTAGGAAATCCTGCTCCTTCAATGGGGTTTCCACTCCCAGCCTGTCCCTGAGACTGGAGCACAGAGCTTTTGGACCATGAGACTTTTTCCACCCCTTCTCACTTGCTGCTGTCATGGGCAGCTGGAGGATGTTTTACCGGGGCTGCAGGGGCGATGGGGAATGTGACGGCATGGGAAATAGGCAGAAGGGGGTGGAGGGGAGGATGGAGGGTGCTGGGACATCTTGAGGGTTTGTTGCTCTTACTGAAGAGTGTATGATCCCCTTTTGTGGCAGCTCCCACAGCTGAGACAGTTCCTCCTCACCAACCTGGTGGAGGTGGAGGGCCGCTACCTCTGGCGGATGAACCTGGAGGCTATTTCCCACCACCTGGCAGATATGATGGACTTCCCTGTCTTCCACAAGCCGTATCCTGGCCCTGCACTCTTCTTGGGAGGATCCAAGTCGCCCTATATCAGGTGGGACTGGAGAGAAGCAGTTCAGAGTCTGTGGATTGACCCCTTGTGCTCTTCTGCAGCTGTCCAGGGTGGGAGGAAGCCCCCGAGGTGGAAAAGGTCCTGGAGGGAGCTCTGTGCCTCCAGCAGCCCGTGACACCAGCACACTGCAGAGCGAGGGGGAACTTGGGGGCAGCGCTGGGCTTTCCCAGCTGGGGAGGGGACATGGTCAGACCTGGGATCCTCTGCTGCCTCGGGAGGGTGAGGAAGGGCACCTGGGTGGACCTCTGACCACACTTCCCATGGTGTGTTCACTTCTCCTGCAGCTCCAAAGACTACCCGGAGATCCAGCGCCTCTTCCCCAAGGCAGATGTTCAGTACATCGAAGGTGCAGGCCACATAGTCCATCAGGATAAATTTGAAGAATTCATCACTGCTGTCCTCAATTTCCTGCCACCACCATAGCCTGGGGATCAGGGTTTCTGCCAGCACCACGTGGGACCTGAGAAGCTCCAGACAGTGACGTGGGGCTCTGTGAGAAGGGGCTCGGCCTGGACTGGCTGCCCACTTTGCAGTCTGATCCTGGCTGCAAGGCCTTCTCCCACCCCAGCTCACCTGGAGCAGAGCGGAGAGGCTCCTCCATCCCGCAGAGCTCTCCTGCCACCTCTCAGGATCGCAGGGTGGCACCAGCCCAGGGTGCTGTCCTGCCTGCGCTGGAGTGTCTCGGGTGCTGGGAGGGGGCAGGAGAGCCCTCTCATTTTCCTGCTGCCAGGCCACCTGGTTGTGGGTCTGGCCCTGACTTTGCAGAACGCGCAATAAAGCTGAATCTATGCCAAGGCAGAAAATGGTTTGGCTGTGGCCGTGGAGGACAGGGAGGGTAGCAGAGGGCACAGGAAGGGGCAGTTGCTCACCACCAGGGCTGCTGGTGGAAGGCAACAGCTGGGCTGGGTCTGTAAGGCACTGAGCTGTGGGAGCAGCGAGCGTAAGGCCGGTTTGAGGATCTTTCTTGGCTCCCCGGGGAAATTGTGTCCTTCCTCCACTGCAGGGGCAGCGAGAGGATCAGGGAGTGGGGGAGGCTGCCCCCTGAGCCAGGAGATGCTACAGGCCTGCAAAGGGGGGGCATGGAAATCCCCTGAAGGTGGGCATCCCCTCCTCCCTGAGCTCCTTCCGATTTCCCACCTCCCACCTACTCTGTCCCCCGAGAAGGCAATGTAACCGCAGCTGCTGCTGGCTGTAACAACCATCCACCCACCGCAGGCTAGAGGCAGAGGAGCGGTGCCGTCTGCTGTGAAAATCCCTTTACTAGACAACAGGTAAAGCCAAAGACAGGGCAGAAGCGGCTCTGAGGGTGATGGATCACCTCTGTCTCAACTGGGGACAGGCTTTGTCTGGGACAGTTAAGAGAGACACCAACCAGCTTCGCATTTGGTGCTCCAAAGCCAGGTGTCTCTGCTGTTCCCTGGGAAGTTTGCTCAGTTTGGGGTTGTCTGCAGGCCACAAAAGGAAGGGAGCACAGGAGACCAAGGACTATTTTATTCCAGGTCTGTTTGTAGTTGCCTAGCAGAGGGGGCACAAGTTTGGAGGTTCACTGTTTCTGCAGAGCTGTTCGTGGATTTTCCTCTTTCCTTTTCTGAAGTGCATCAGTGTGGAGCAGGGCTGAGTTTACCTTTGAGCTTGAGCTTTCTGCTGTGGTACTCCCAAATTCAAACATTTCACCTGTGAAGAACATTAGACCGAGAAGCTCCTGAGACACGGGCTACTGGAACGAGTTCCCTGAGCGCCTGTCTCTCTTACAGCCAAGTGGGGATGGGGATGGAGTCAGGGCACTGCGCGGCCCTGGCTACCAGCACACAAGTCCGTTGGATATCCTGCCTGAGCCACGAGGTCTGGAGCCCGGGAGCGATGAATTTCTCCCCACTGGCCAGGTACCAGGTTTGGGGCACAGCCAAAAGGCTGCTGCAGAGTTGCGAGGTGAAGAGACTTACCCCAGGCAGGAGATCAATGGCCTGGGAAGAGGTAGAACTTCCTGAGCATCGTAGTCCGTTCTTGTGCTGGTAACTGCTGAGGGAAATTTCCAAAGGAATATTGGACCTGGGGTGAGGGAGAGAGTGGGGAGAAATGAGAGCAGGTCTGTTCCCAGTGTGGGAGGGGTGCAGGGAGTCGGGAGGCATCCCCAGGGGTATCCCCAGTGTGGCAGGGTGTTGGTGCCTCCAGAGATGCAGCTGACTTCCCAGGCCAAACCAGACCCCTTTTTGACAGCTCCTGAGGGGCCTGCTGAGAAATGGCCTGCCCTGGCCCGAGTTCTGCTCTGAGCAGTATCTCTGACCACTGGCATTGCTGCATCTGCCAGCACACCTGCAGTTAGCTACAAAGCCTCACCTTTCGGAAGATCTCCTGTAAGTTGCTGTTATAGGCGTGGTTTCGAAACTGCTCTATCAGGCGCTGGATGAAGATACAACCTGTTACTGGGCTTCTCCAGGAGACAGTATCTGGGGAGACAGAAGGTGCCACTGAGTGTGATTTCATTGGTGTCCCTCACTGCAACAGTGATTAACGCTGGGTGCTGAAGCAGGAGACAGGCATCTCCTCTGAGATCATTTGGCCCACCCAACCCACAGCACGGGAAAAGGAGAGGGCATCCCAGGGAAGGCAGAAGTGACATAAATATTTTATTTAAGCCTCTGTGCTCTCCCATGCTCTCAGCCATGCCAGCTGCCAAGCTGGCACGGCCTGGAGCCATCTGTGACCCAGCAGGAGAAGACAATTTCCCCGGGCCAGCCACTGTGGTGAGATAAGTCGGCTGGGGAAGGAATGCTGGCGGGGGGGGGGGGGTGCTGGAGCCAGGGCCAGGGAAGGCAGCCAGGCAGAGGCACAAAGCTTTGGCCCTGCTGCTGCTAAGAGGGATCTGTGGGTGTCCTGGAGCAGCCTTGTACCCTGGCATCAGGGGACACTGCCTTTTCCAGAGGCTGTTGGAGCAATGCCAAAGTGGTCACTGGGTGGAGGGGACCCCTGGCAACCCACCCCGAGGAGGAGGAGGAGGAGTGGAGAGGAACTACAGCCTCAGGAGTGGGAATCCTGTCCCCCTCACCTGCCCTCAGGCAGGGCAACTGTCTGCAGGAACTGCTTACCAGGTGTGGAGGAATGTAAAGTGGCAAAATCACTCTCCAGGTGGACTTCACAGACTGCATCATTTTCCAGCCCTTCAGGGATCATGTGAGCCAAGCTAGGAGCGGGCAAGGCAGGCTCTGCAGAGTCACGCACCAACACGGACCCTATGTTGCCTAGGAAGGCAGGGCCGGCCATCAGCAATGATGGGGTGTCCTGTCCCCAGCCTGTGCCCGGGGCTCACGTGCCCTGGGATAGCCTGGCCGGCTTGCTTGCCTCACAGGCACCTGGTCGCGGGGACTCACCTCCACGGCAGGACTGGATAATGACCACTTTGGGTTTGCCTAGCAGCGCCTGGCAGTGCTTGTTGTTGAATTTGTTGTAGATGGTGTCGAGGGAAAGGATGTCTGTGGTCTTGTCTCTGCTCTTGGTCCCGCACAGCCCAGCCCTGACCCCGTGGGACATGAAGACCAGGAAGGTGCTGTCAGAAGTCCAGTGGTCTTTGTGACTGGCAAAATCCTTCATGACGGTAGCCATTTCCTACAAACCAGCATAAGGAAGGAACATCAGCCACCTGTGACCAGATGTGTGGAGACCTAGCCACCAACCACTGTGGACAGAGGTGTCCCTGCGGTGCTTGAGCCCCCCATCACCAACACATGCAAGGAGGGTCTGTCCCGGGGCTGGTGGCAGCTGCTCTGTGCAGTAGTTTACCTGGGAAGTTAAGTTGCAGTGGGGGTCCACCACGTAGCCCAGCCCTTCCAGCAGCTTTGTCATCCCCTCCACATCCACTTCAGCCCCATTCCGCCGGCTCAGGTGCTCAAACTCAATGTTGCAGATGAGCAGGGCCCTACGGGTTCGTGTCTCCCGTGGTAGATGGATGGGATAAATCTGTGAGGACAGAAGGAGGGAGCGCTCAGCAGAGGGTGCGTGCAGGGAGCTTTTATTGGGAGGCAGCTAATAGCAGAGAAGGCCCACAGGTGCAGCAACCATATCTCCCTGTCCCTGGGGCATCTCCTCACATCTCCTGCCCTGCTCCCGGGTCAGCGAGGACCCTGCTTTGCCTCAGCAAGCCCCTGCCAGCTCTGGCGTGGTGGCCAGGCCATGCTCTAGCCCTCCTGTCATCTCTGCCTGCAGCACCTGATCTCCCTCTGTATCCCTGATGTGCTGGTACTCGCTCAGGGAGCACTGCCGGATCCACTGCTGGCCCCGGATGCTGACTGGGGGCCCAGAGGGAGCTTCAGGGTCGGCAGAGGCCAGCTGCTCATCTGGGGGCCCTGCAAGGAGAAAGCCCCACAGTTACACTGGGAAGCACCTACAGCAAGAGGGGACTGTTGCAGGGCATAGGCAGGCGAGCGAAGCTGAGCTCGGCCCTTCGAGGTCCCTGTTCAGCCCCACAGGGCATGGCCACCCCTGAGAGCCTGTTGTCGCTGCATGGCAAGGGGGACTCAGTGCCACAGAGCACTGACATCAGGGACACCAAACTGCCTCTTCAGGCCTTGGATGCTCATCAGGGCCAGGCCCCCCTCCAGCTTCCCACCAGAGGAACTGCGAGCCCCGGCATGGCCGGGGGCAGACCACAGCCCCACATCTCTCACCAGAGTTAGCGGCCAGACCCAGCTGCTCTGCCAAGGTGCCATCACGGTTCCTGAGGCTGCCGATGAAGACCTGGCTGGCCTTGGCGCCCTTCAGGCGCACACTGTCAATGAGGCAGCGGGCCTTGTCAGTGCGCACTGCGTATCCATCCTGCACCTCATCCACCTCCTCGAGGTTCAGCACCCCTTGGGCCAACAGGTCATCCAGCAGCCCAGAGATCACCGGCTTTCTCACACGCTCTACAAAGTCTGTCCGCACATTCAGGAGCAGCTTGTCTGAAGGGCAGAATCACAGAATCAAAGAATCACTCAGGTTGGAAAAGCCCCTCGGGATCATCGAGTCCAACCCTCAGCCCGACTCTACAAAGTTCTCCCCTACCCCACATCCCCCACAGCTCATCCAAACGGCCCTTAAACACCCCCAGGGATGGGGACTGCCCCCCTCCCTGAGCAGCCTATTCCACTCTCTGACTACTCTTCCAGGGAAAAATTTTTTCCTGATGCCCAGTCTGACCCTCCCCTGTTGCAGTTTCAAGCCGTTCCCTCTTGTTCTGTCACCAATTCCCTGTGAGCAGAGCCCAGCCCCAGCCTCTCTGCAATGTCCTGTCAGGAGCTGTAGAGAGTGATGAGGTCTCCCCTCAGCCTCCTCCTCCTCACACTGAACACTCCCAGGTCCTTCACTGGCTCCTCACAGGATTGATTCTCCAGCCCTTCCCCAGCCTCGTTGCCCTCCTCTGCCCTCGCTCCAGCCCCTCGAGATCTCTCTCGGATTGAGGTCCCATCAGTGCCCAAAGCCTCCATGCCATGGCTCCTGCTGCCCCACCTCCCACTCTGGGTACTCCCTCTTCCCCACCTCCTCCCCTGGATGCTGATCTCTTCCCCATCACCTCTCTAGCTGCTGCCCCCGCCCCATCACCTGCCCTGGGTGCTCTCCCCTTCCCTACTGCCCCACGAAGATGCCAATCCCTCCCCCACCCTCCATCTTGGTTGCTCCCCCTCCTTCATTGCCCACCCTGGGGGCTTCCCCTGACACACTCACCTCTCCCTTTTCTCACACACCCACAGAAAGTGCCCTAGGGGACACATTTCCAAGGAGCAGGGCCCCAGTTACTCGGGGATGCAGCATCCTGGCCCCAGCCCGCATGCTGTGCTGTGTCCCTGTGCACCAGCCTGGCCGGGCAGGCAGGACCCACGCGGGATGCAGGCAGGACCCAGGCAGGACCCAGGCAGGACCCAGGCAGGCCCCTGACCCACCACCAAGCCCCAGCACCCTTGTACTCACCCGCCATCGACCCTCAGACTCTGGTCTGCCAAAGGAGCCACGAAGGCCGTTTCTCTAGAGAAGGGAAAATGAAAGTAAAATTTGTAACCACTTCCTGTATCCCCACTCGGGCCTCTCTGCTGGGACATTGCCATACCCCGCCCCAGTGCCCGCCAGCACCTATAGCCCGGCCTGTGAGCCCACCGAGCCTGGGGCCAGAGCCCCTATGCCTTTTGCAGCCATGCTCGGATTTACTCCCGGGGTGCTCAGCACAATCTCATGACACTGGGGCATCACTGGGGCTCCAGCACCACAAAATCCAGCACTGGCGGGGCGAGAAGGTTCCCAGCTCTCCTGCACCTCTCAGAGCCAGGCATGGGGCAGCTCCGCTCACAGCTCGCAGCCCAGGGCCAGGCAGAGGTGGCTGCGTTCTGCCAAGGACTGACATCCCCTTTGTCCGTACAACCCTCCAGACCTGTCTGGGGCTGAGGTCAGCTCATCCCTTCCTCGCACGGCCTTGTCTGAGTCCAGAGGTGCTGGCAGGGAGACACCACCTTGGGCTGTAGCATCCTCATCCACCTGAGGGCTCCGCGGCCCCATCTCCATCCCACAGGTGCTGGGGGAAGGGGAGCCTGCCTGAAATGTAAAATCCGAACTGTGAGAAAGCCTGAGGTTCCCCTATATTAGCAGGGCTGTTTCGCAGGGCAGGGTGAGTTTAGGTGAGACTTGGGTGGGAATGGCAGAAGCAATGCCAACGATAGGGAAACGAGGAGTGATTGAAGGAGCTGGGAGTGTTCAGTGTGAGGAGGAGGAGGCTGAGGGGAGACCTCGTCACTCTCTACAGCTCCTGACAGGACATTGCAGAGAGGCTGGGGCTGGGCTCTGCTCACAGGGAATTGGTGACAGAACAAGAGGGAACGGCTTGAAACTGCAACAGGGGAGGGTCAGACTGGGCATCAGAAAAAATGTTTCCCAGAAGGAGTGGTCAGAGAGTGGAATAGGCTGCTCAGGGAGGGGGGAGTCCCCAGCCCTGGGGGTGTTTAAGGGCCGTTTGGATGAGCTGTGGGGGATGTGGGGTAGGGGAGAACTTTGCAGAGTCGGGCTGAGGGTTGGACTCGGTGATCCCGAGGGGCTTTTCCAACCCGAATGATTCTGCGACACCCAGGGACGAGCGGTGGGGAAAAGGGACGTCCCGCGCTCGCGGGGCAGAGGCAAGCGGCGCTGGCGGTGGAGCGACGGAGGCCTGAGCAGGGTGATAAAGCCACGAGGCCTTCGGATCTCTGTGCCGCCCTCAAGGCTCCCGCAGGGGAGGCCCGGCCACACCGCAGCGCCGTGCCGAGCCCCCAGCGCCATCCCGCCCTGGCCACGACACCGCCCGTGAGGGGCCGGGGCTCGGCCGGTGCCCGCCCACCCCACGGCCCTCGGAGGGCGGGTGCTGCCTGCGGGGCAGGCCGGTGCGGGGCGCGGCCCCGCCGGAGCCGTCGGGGGGGCGAGGGGGTGCGCCCGCCCGCAGGGCCGCCCCCTCCCACGGGCCCCACCGCGGCCGGTCCGCGCTGCCGGCGGGCGGGGGGCAGCCGGGGAGGGGGCCTGGTCACGTGAGGGGACGCCCCGCCCCCCGGTTGTTTCCGCCCCCCCGCGACGCCCCAGGGACCGCCCGCCCTTTTCTGCGGGGAAAGGTTACGCGGCCGCGGATTGGCTGCGGCGGGACGCGCTGTGATTTCTCATTGGGCGTCGGGTGCCGGTTCCCGCCCCCCGCCGGGCGCCGCGGCGGGTCACGCGATAGGCTTGCGGGCTAGGAGAAGGGCGGGCTCTGGCGGCCGGTGGCGCTGGGCGGGGACGCGTTCGCTCTGTTCATTGGCTGGCCGTGCCGGCGGCGCCGGGCGCTGACTGGCTGCGCCGCGCGGGTCGGCGGGGGGGGGCAGGGCGGGGAGCTGCACGCGGCAGAGGCGGGAGCAGCGCGGACGGAGCCAGGTGAGGCCCCGCCGGTCCCCCCTCCCCTCCCGCCGCACCCCCGAGCGCGGCCTCTGCCCGGGCCCCGCGGCGCTTCTCAGCCTTCTCCCCGTCGCCCGCCTGGGCCCCGCTCCTCCTCCTTCTCCGTCTCCTCCTCCCCGCCACCGCCCGGTGAGCGGGGCCTTCCCGGGCCTGTCTGTGAGGGGCGGCTGCCGGCCCGGTGGCGGAAGCGCTGCGACGGCGGTGGCGGGCCCGCGGCCCTGTCCCAGTGGGGTGGGCGGTGGTGGCGGGCCCGGTCCGGCCTGCGCTGCTGCCCGCCGCGGCGCGGGCTGGCCGGTGTCCGCGGGGGGCGGTCCCGAGGTGCCGCCGGGGGGTAGAGGCTGGTTCACGTTAAGAAGGAAGGAGCCGCGGGGCTTCCGCCGGGTCAGGCCCGGGGCGGAGGCAGCCAGCCTGCTGCCGGCCCTGCCGCTCGGTCCGGCGGCTCTGCAGAGCCTCCGCCCCCTTCTGCCGAGAGCGGCGGCCCTTTCCTAACCCCGCGGCGGCAGCGGGCGGCCCGCAGTCTCGGTGAGCCGTGCCCGCCGGAGGGAGTCCTGGGCGGCGGGCCCGGATGGGCAGTGCCTCCGCTGCCCTCTTGCCAAGGGCTGTCCCTGCCTCCCACCCCGGCAGGGGCCGTGCGGGCCGTGGACATCCCACCTGGAGGCTCTTAGCTGGTGGCGGATCCTCGCACCGCACCGGCCGTGGTAAGGGCGGGGAGCTGCTTAATCTGCCGGAGACTCCGCTCGCCCTGCAGCCCACTTTGGGGAGGGGGTGGGTGCCCGGTGCCTCCTGCCCCCCGTTGCTGTTTTTTAGAGAAGGTGTCTCCCCTCCGTGTTGGGTAGAAGCCGCTGAACTTTCTGTGCTGGTTTGACCCTGCTGGTGACTGGAGTTTGTGTGGAGACAGTGTTGTTGCAGGTTTGACACATACTGAAAAAAACCCAAACCTCAAACAGCTTCGTGTTGTAAACATAGGTTTCCCTAAAGCACTTGATATGATGCCTTGGGGTTTTGCAGCTGAATTAGCTGAAGGGGGATGAGCTCAAACTAATCTGTGTTAAATTAGTGGCCCCTAGAACACTGGGGACGTTATGTTAATAGTCTCATAAGGATCCTGCTGCTGGTTTTGTCAATGACCTGAAGAAAGTTTGCAGCTAAAAAACTGTTGAAGTGCACAAGCGACTCAGAGCGCTGAGTGGAAAATAAGAGATGAGGATCTGGTACAGTGGTCTGGCTCGTTTGGCACTGTGCTTTTGGCAAGGCCACACGTCTATTACCAGAGAAAGCCACCTGTTGAGGAATAGTCAGAGAAACACGGGAGGAAGGAGTGAGGTCTGCCCTAGGAAGCAGTAATTTTTGCCTGGGTTCATGAATAGGTTGAACACAGACAGCGGGGCTGGAGGCAGGCGGGAGAAGGTGGCCTCCTCCACGGCAGCTGTGGAGGAGGAGGGGGAGGGGGTGCCTGAGCTCAGTTCCCACACTCGTGCAAACACTTGAGCACTGCTACAGCCAGGTTTGGTGGCTGCATGTGGTGTGAAGGCTGATGCAAAGCTGGGCAGAGTTCAGAGACGATATATGATGGTGGGATTAAAGGTGAAAAAAAGCTGCCATGCGGTGATGAGAGCTCCATCTGCTTCATGCAACGACAAGATTTGGTCAGTCTGTGTGTACTTGTGGGGGACAGAAGTTGGTCTGTGGGAATTCAGTATGGCTGGTGGTGGTATAGAAGTGAGTGCATGGAAACCAAAGCATATATTTGTTAGCAACAGAGAATCAAGCATGGGAACAAACTTCCCAAAGTCAGTGCCGACTTTGTGTTTGCTGGCAACTTTTACAACAAGCCTCAATACTTTTTTTAATGAAAGCAATGTCAGGTATTGCAGCTCAGCTAACAGCCTGGGAAGTTTTGTGGTCTCTCTGCTTGGGAATTTGCAAGGTGGCCATAATGTCTTTCAGGGTGTTTGCTGGAAGATGAGTAAGTAAAACTGAGATGAAGACTGGGAAATAAATTTTAAAGTTTTACTTATTAATTTCTAGGAACATCTGGTTTCCAGTTTCCTTTGCTGCACTTGCAGGAGTCTGTTTACACTGGCAGTGACAGTTATTTGATTTTTCTGAAAGAGCCTTAACAGGGAAATTTCCTCAGATGTATCATTGCTGTTAGTTTTGTGGCAGTGTCCAGCCTTTTGTCTTGCTGACAGTGTCACTTAGCTGTCAGATTCGTCTGTAGCAAGCTAAAAGGAAAAAAAGAAAAGAAAAAATCAAGGGACGCTTTAGGGCTAGATCTTACCACGATATGGAGGCTTTGGAGCATGCCGCTGTGCCAGCTTTTATTGTTATCTCGATCTGCCAAAATATGCACTGGCTTGCTTTTGTTTTTTGTTCACGTGGGGCTTTTCAAAGTCTCCCTTGTCCCAGCTCTGGTGGGAGTGGAGGGGATAATGTGTGCAGCGATTTCCCCCTCCTGGTGGCCTGTCTTGCTGAGCTTTGCTCACCTGAAGGCAGGCACCAGACCTGGATGGCTCTTGTCCACCCCGTTTGTGAGGATTGCTCTGGGAGCTGGGCCTTCTCCTGCAAGAGACACTGCTTTAGTCTGTGCTGTTTGAGACAGAGCTATTTCCGCTCCTATTCTGTATCCTCAGCTCATCTTTAGAGCTGCTCTCATCTGGGGGAGAGAGTTGTTCTCAGTAATAAATTGGTAAGTGAAAAAAGTTAGAGACTAGAGAGAAAATGAGATTGTTTCTCAGGGGTGTGTGTGGTTGCATTGAAAGAGTGTGTGCAGTTGCGTTAGAAATGACTGAGCACTGTTTTACAAGAAAATCAAGCAGTATAATCTAACCCAGATTATTTTTATCAGGGAGAAAGGTGAACAGGAGGAAAAAATCAGTGCTGCATACTTGCACATGGTCCACAACTTCCCAGGACAGGAATGTACCCCGAGGAATTAATAACTAGCAGGCAATTATGAAAGTTCATACCTTTCTCTTCCATCGTCTCTCACCCACCCTTCAAGGTAGCTCCATCCAGCCAGTGTTCTGCTTGTTGGTGTGTTTCTGGATTTCGATGCGGGCCCTTATCGTGAGACTCTCCTCTATCACTGCGTGCAGGAAAATGTCAACATTTGCAAAACTAGATCAGAGCCCTTTTTAGATAACGATTAATGGAGAAGACTACTCTTAAAAAAATTACTTTGCTCTTAACAAATTAGCGTAACGTATTAATCCCTGTTCATAATCCCTGGCTCGCTCTCTAGGAGGATGCCTGTGTCGTTATGGAGCAGGGAGGAATTTTGCCTGAGCGCGCTCCTCACTGATATAATTGCTTCCCTTCTGTTCCTCCCTAGCAGTCCTGTGGAGACTGTGCAGTTAGTTACTCATGCTCTCGACAGCCCGAAAGGATAGGATTTCCCTTAGGAGGGATCAGATGATTAGCTTATAAATAGTAAATGCCTGTTCAGGCCTACTTTTGAGTGCGTGTTGTTTGGTTGCTGTCTTGCTCTCTGCCTTTGCAACAAGTACAACCGCATCTGCACCTCAGGGCCCCGAACCAAATCCAAGGAAATTGGGCATAATTTCTGTCAGAGATGATGAATTTCTCTGAGGATGGAAACTGCCCTGGTGCGAGGTGCTTCAGCTTTGCAGCCAGAGCTTTAGGCGTTGTGATTGATTTGAAAGGCTCTGGTGGCAGCAATGCACTGTGCTGCTGTGTACGCTGGGGTGGTGCCTGGTTCCTTGCCTGCACAGGAAAATCAACTCTTTTAACTGGGAACATGAACTAAAATGAAAATGAAACACATTCAGTGGTTGAATCCAGTTTGAAATGAGTCCATTTTCCTGCCAGAGAGAATGTGCTGGTAACCGGGAGCTCTTCTCTCTATGTTTGACCTCTTGGAGTCCTTTTGGGCTGCACACATACATATCCCTTACCTGCCACCTATTTCCCTCTGGTTTTGCTTCATTTATCTCCAGTCTTGGTCAGTCTTACAGCTGCTGAGAGGGTTTGATGCATGTGGACGTTTAGGGTCTATTGAGACTCCTTCCGACACAGCTCCCCGACAGCTCGCCCGCGGGGCTTGTGCTCAGCCTTGCTCACGCTGAGGTTTTGGCGTGGAGCCTCCGGTCACTCTGCTGTACCCGGGTTTGCGTCTGAGCTGGAGTTGCTCCTTCCCCTTTTCCAGGGTGCTTTGCTGGGGATGGGGATCAAATTGTGGCAATAGTTTTGCATAGGATTTGTTTTGCAGCATCTCTCTGCAGACCCGAGTGATCTGTGTGTGGTAGATTTGAAAGCAGCATCTTGCCTTTCCTAAGGGAGGTAGCATTAACAGGATATAGCAACAACAAAACTAAACAGATGGTTCCTGCTCGTAGCAGTTGTGACTTTGTTGTTACTTATTATTTTGACTCTGTTGCTCTTTCTCAGTTGAGAGATGCCCTCAAACTTCTTATTCAGGAGGGGGAAGCCTGCCCAGGGCCTATCCCGAGAGAGGAGAGTTACATGTCTGTATATTCTGTTTCAACATGTATCAAGTTACTGGCCTCAGAGGCTTCCTTTTATGTTGCGTGAGTTTGTAGGTGCCTTATTCCTTTTAGTCTCTGATTTAGAGCAGTACCAATCTTCCTTCCCTTGTGGATCATATTGCTTATCTTCTAGGTGGAGTGTTTGCTCAACAGCATGTTTGATACAGCTGATCTCATGCACTATAAACCCCGTGAAGGTCAGCTGTCCTGGACATGCACAATAGTTTTGCTTTTGCCAATATTTATTTTCCTGGGGGAAAGAAATATTGCACTGTCTCTTGCGAGGGTGCGGATCTGATCGCGCTGCGGAGGACAGGCAGGGCATTCACAGGAGGGATGGCAACGAGGACTGAGATTTTTACCTAAGCCTTGGGAATGGCGTTAGCTAGGAATAAAGTGGATGGAGCTGTTCTGATGTCAAAGTCCAGGCTATATGTTGGGCACCTTTGTCTGAGGCCTAGCAAGAAGCCAAATCTGGTGACTTTTGCTGAGGCTGCTAACAGCTGTCAGCTCCGCCCCTCTTTGGAGGAGTCTGTCCTGGCAGCAGAGACATAGGTAGACACAGCTCACAACTTATCTGCTTGGGGGCAAAGTCTTGTATCTGAACTTAAGCCCACATTTGCGACAGGGTGTTCTCTAGAGTTCAGCTTTCTTCCATTCCATGGCTCAGACAGCACTGACTGGAAAGAAGAATTGTTGTTCCTCTTCCAACCTGACCAGTTCTTGTGGAATTGTTCTCTCTGGCAGAATGTGCTTGGACATGGTACTGCTTGTGAGTGACAGCTTTATGGTAAGGACTCTCAAAGCATTTCTACTTTACAGTCGGTTCAATTGCTTAGACTCTGCCAGTCTTTCTGTGATGGTCTCTGTTGAAACTGAGGACTGTTCCAAGCAAGGGGTGCAGTTTGCATTGTTCCTTCTGGAAGCTTCAGAGGGTTTTGTTGTTTTGTTCTAGAAACTTGTTGAAGTAGCCAGCTTCTCTGAGTGGATGAGTGCCTTGTGGCAATCGAGCATAAATCTATTCAGTCGCCTCCCTTATTTCAGCTGTACTGCCTGGATTAACAATAAAATTTTTTTTAATCTTTCAGAGTAGTCGGCGGAAGTGCACTTTATTGCTGGAGCATGACTGACACGTAGCACTGGGTACCACCGGTGCACAGCGTGACAGAGCCAGGTGGAATTTAATGGGAATGAGAGGAGCCATTGTCCTGTTTAGTATCGTGTTTGTGGGGCACCTACACACTGTTTTGAGAACATCTGACCGAGGCTACTTGGGGAGAGCGTGGCTGGCTGCCAGCCCAGAGCTCAGGTTGGTGCCCGTGCTTCCTGCAGCACAGCTTGCCTGCTGCTACCACCTGGCAGCATCGTCACCCGATGGGTTCCTCGTGGCCCGGTGTGTTTGGGTGTAGGTTTAGGGGGACATAAGTACCCCCGGAGTTGTTCCTTCTCACCCCAGTCAGTATCGTTTGGGCTTGTACTTCTGCTTTTTGGCCAGACTGCACAGCCCTGTTCAGGGCAGCAGCTGCCCCAGTGCCAAAGGCACTTCTGCCTTCCTTCCCTAATGGTAGACTGAACTTCCCAAAGGCTAAAATGCTCGATTCTTGCTGAGAACTTTGGAGCAAGCCCATGGCATCTGGGGGCAAACCAAAAAGCCTGTGCTGCCCTGAAGGACAGACTTGGGTAAGTGGAAATGAGTCTCTTCAGGCACAAAGCTTGGGGGAGCTGAAGTCAGATGTGAAATGGAGCAGCCGGGGGGGGCAGAAAGCTGTGTTTGGCTGGGGGAAGTACAGCAGTAATGTATTTTCTGAGGTTGGTGGGGAGATGCACAGTGAAGTGGGATTTGGTGAGCTTCTCTGGAAGTGTCAGAGTAGGGTTTTTTTAAGATGCTTTAGGTACCACTGGGGATGCTGTCTGCTGTATGTTACTAGTATGTTACTTTAAATTTTCCCCTTGGTTGTGCTGAAGTACCGTTCATATTTTGGAGTTCTGCTGTCAACTTCCCCAGGGTAGGTCTGGGCCCTTATAAGCCCCTCATTCCCTCTCCATTGCTCCTCCAGTGTGACGAGTAGGGTGACTCCAGGGTTTGTCACAGCCTGATACTTTTACGTCCTCTGTATGTGAGAGATTTCCTTTGATGCTACAGTTCAGTGCTGCTTTTTTTTTTTTTTTTTTTTAAAGCTGAGGCCCTTGTGACTTGGGGAACTGCTGCTGAGTTCTGGTGTGATGAGTGTGATGAATATCTGCCTGCCTCTGTTTGCCGTGCTGCTGGGCAGCCATTTCCCTACAGTCCCAATGGGTTAGACAGCCTAATGGCTGGGATCCCTGCAGTGGGATTAACTCTGTCTCCTCTTTCTGGGGTATCAGCTTTACTTCTGTGTATCTGTATCCTTTGTGCTTCTAGACAATGTGCCTGGTTCTTCTCTGTCCTCTGCAAACATGTCTCTCACCTGCACAAGGCTGTTTATCACCTGCCTGCTATGGAGGGGAGATTTGCTTCTAGAAAGAGCCAGTGCTTAATGTTCCTCTGTCGGGGAGCTACTGGCTTGCATTTTTCATATCCACGCCCTTTACAAGCAGCTGACGAGAGACAACTACTCTAGGAAGTGCAAGCTCCCAGTGCCCTCTCTGTGCACCTTCTCTGGCAACCTGGTGATATCTGGAGGCCACGGGTATGTGTGCGAACCCAGCAAGTAGCTGTGGATATACAGAGAGGGAGTCTGGGAAAAAAGAAATCTCATCTAGCTTGCAGCAAGGGAACTTCTCTGTCTGAACCTGGTTTCCACAAGGTGCCAGGGACTCTCCGTGCTCCCTCTTTGCAAGAGCAGGGAATAACAGTGTGTCCAGGGAGGGGGACATAGCTGAGGTTAGCGGTGGCTCTTTGTGTAAAATTTGTAGCCTAGCTGAGCTGACAGTCTGTTAACCAGGTGATCGTGAGTTTTGGTACTGATGCCAGCCCTAACACCGCTAGGCTCAGATTGGTAGTAGAGCTTGTGTGGTAAAGTGCCTTTATAAAGTCATTTTATTTCTAGATTTAGAGAGTTTTATCATCCCTTGGGTAACCCAGTGCTGGGTATCCTTTCTATTCCTGGTCCATCTCCCACACTGCTACCCTGCTCAGGGCCTTGTTGTCTCTAACTCAGGCAGATGAAAAGTATATTGAGCTCTGAATGTCTGTTCTTGATGTACACTGGGCTTTCATGTGTGGATTTAGCTGCCTATGGGAAGAGAAAGTACCTTGATTTCAAAGGAGAAGTGCTTATTTAAGCTGTGAAGTCCCTATTTTCCAGGGGGGTTGAACCTGCAGCGCATCATCCTAGTGGCAATTGTAACTAAAGGGCACATAACAGCAAGAATACACAATCTTTTCGTTAGAAGTCTTGTGGTGAGGGAAGGGGCCATGGTGGGAGACTCCCAGGTACTGTACAGAAATCCCCAGGGGGATCTTAAGAGGTCTCAGACTTTCCCTGTAGCTTTGCCAGATTGCACCATCTTTAGGGCACTGTCAAATGCTCCTCTGCCTGGAGTGGAAACAGTACCTTAATCAAAGTTGTTGTTGGAGCAGCTTTGTTCTGATCCTTCTGCTCATGTTGGCCTGACAGCTGTGACAGCTTCATTTATGTGTCTCAGCCTGGCAGTTGTGATCCTTCAAGTGGGCGTCTGCAGTGCCTGGTGAGAATACCGAGTGGGAGCTTCGGGGAGGCAGCGGCTTTCAGAGGTGACCTGGGCAAAATTAATCTTTGCCTGAACCATTAAGCGATGATGTTGACAGTGTTCCTGTATAATGTCATGATACTGTGGGTTATCGGGGTGCCAAATTAGAAGAGCAGATGCTTTCTCTTTGTAGTGCAGCGAGTTGGTAGTGTGAAGATTTGTGTTGGAGAGGAGCTTCTCTGCTTGCTGAAGGTGAGGGATGAGACTTGGTGCAGGAAGTGATAATTAGTGGAGTTGCCTCAGGCTGAGATTTGATGGACTTAGGAGCTAGGCCTGCAGGGAAGCCTCTGCAGTACTTTAAGTCAAATAAATGATCAGAAGAAATAAATGAATGGGCATGCTTTTGTCTGAAGAATTGGTAATGTCCTTTCTTGTACCTGCGGCTGACTCACACCACTGACCATTCCTGTTAGAAGAGCTGGTAGCTTCTAGCACCCACAGTACTGTGCTCATTATAGGGCAGCCTGGAGACATATTGCAGGCAGCTGCCGGAGGGAAAGCCATGTTACCGGCAGGCAGCCAGCACGAACTGGATGCAGATCCACAGGAGGAGTGGATGCCAGGGCTGGTATGTGCCAGCAAGCAACTCATACCCCTCCCTCCTGTCCTTTGCACTTCCTTGGACTGGCATGAGATCACTTCTTACCTGCTCTGTTGTTTGCTCTTTTCCCCTTCTGTAATTTGAAAAGTTAATAATATATTCAGTCTGCTAGCACTGCTCTCTGGGGAGTGTCGTCCCTCCTGACGTGCCAGCGGGCAGAAGGATACCTTTCTGCTGCCTGCTCGCAGCGTTTCCATCAGAAAGAGGGGAGCCAAGCACCTTTGGATGCTGGATAAGATGATCATAGACAGAGCCTGTTTTGTTTGGCAGGGAGAGTAAATGGAGGTTATTTTTTAATATAAAACTGTTGAATGCAGAGGTTCTATGCAGACTTCTAACCGCCTCATTAGGAAACAGTGTGCAGAGCTTTCATTTCCATTGCTAAATGAGGCAAAAGAGGAAGCAAAAGTATTTTCGTTCTGTAAAGTGGCCTAACAGTTTTGTTTTATAATAAAACACAGGCTTGAGGAGAAGTGAAACCCCCTCCCTCCCTCCCTTTGTCTGTCTTCTACTGCATCTTTCCTTCTTCAATACGTGTTTCTACTAGAAGAATTTCCAGAAGAATGAGAGAAACTGTTCTGCCTGTGGGTTTGCCTTCTTTTATTGAAATATGAGAGGAAGTTACTTAGACTTCTCAGAAAAGGTTCAATAGGTCTTGTAGCAGAGGAAGTCACATTTTCAGCGTGTTTTACTAATGACGAAGCAGTCGAAATCAAAGCTCGAACGAGCAGCTGGTTCATCTGTTGGCTCTCCCTGGGGAGCAGAGCGCCCAGCACTGGGATCCCACCGCACTTGTGCTGCGGGTAACCGTGCTGCCCCTTCTGCTTCCTCCCACCCCCCAAAACCGCAGAGCAAAGGGTTGTTACTGGAGTGATACTGGATGGGAAGCGGGACACCTCCTCGAGTGCTGTGACTCTGACTTCTTTCAGAGGCAGGTTTCTGCTCTGCCTGTTCCTGTGCCTGCCGGCACCCGGAGCTGTTGTGCTGCGGCCCCAGATGCTGGCTGGTGTTGCAGAGTGTGTGCTGAAATGAATACACAGTGGTGGGGAAAGTCTGGCTTCAGCTGAAATTGCCGACTGAAGTGCCGCTGGTTCAGCCATGGCGTTTCATCTGTGCGTGTCACTGATGCGCTGACAGGAGGAAGATGACTATCTCATATTTGAGCAAAGATGATAAAAATCCCCTTGCCTCCTGAGATTTGTCTTTGTGTTTAGCTATAGCTAGTCTAATGCATTTCATTTTTGTCCTAAACCTTTTACAGGCAGGAATTTGATCCTTAATGACTTCTAATACAGTCACTAAAGGTAGGAAATCCTAGGCTCTGTTTCTAGCACTAAAAAAATCTGTGTGAATTGCAGTAGATGAGTATAAATCCTCAGGCTCCTTTCAGTACTGACCTTGTCAGGTGGCACCTTCCTACCCTGTCCTGGTGGAAGCTGGTAGCGAAGAAGGGACAATGCTTGTGAATTTGGGCAGCTCTTGCTGCTGGATAAGCAGGGGACTTGCTATATATATCAAATTGCCTTCTCTTTCCTTTTATTGATTGGCTGGGGATTTCCCTTTCTAAGAGTGCCTTTTGAGAGGATGTCATGGACAGCACTGTTTTTAGAAACAGTTAAGGTCATGGTAGAGAGCAGAGACGGTA
The DNA here is from genome assembly GCF_965140245.1 of Athene noctua. NCBI lineage: Eukaryota > Metazoa > Chordata > Aves > Strigiformes > Strigidae > Athene > Athene noctua. Next base: position 12,327,095 of record NC_134055.1, read on the forward strand.
GCAGTTAAGGTCACCTGAACTTGCTGTCCTGCCCACGTCTTTTGAGGTGAGTTTATTAATGAAAGCAGATCAGTGTGCAAGGCAGTCCCTTCACATGATTTTTCACTGCTAAATTGCAAAACATTTTTGAAGGCTCCAGATACCTAGAAGATAAAGACCGGAGGCTCCAGTTTAATCTTTTTCAACCAGAGATTTTGGGGGTTGGGATGGGAAAGGAGAATTGTTAAAGGCCAGGTTAAGTATTTGCTTGGTATTGGGAGGGAGCTGTGTGATACCGTACCCAGAAAAAGCCTCATGAGGTGCAGGTTTCTGAGTTTATTGCTGTACATGCCTGGTAGGGAAGAGCAGTGGTGACAACACGAAGCCCTGAGAGTGCTCCTCTCTGCAGTGGCGTGGGGAAGGAGGACATCCAGGCTGTCTTCATAACATACCATCCAGAAAAGCTGCCTGCAAACCCATCACTTCCGCAGGAGCTGCCAGGTTTGCCCGTTGGATGACTGTGCTCAGCAAAAAGTGACAAATTTCAAGCTGAATGTGTAATTGAAAGTGAGCTCTTAACTTATTAGTAAAAAGGGTTTTCCTCTCCTCTTGTGGTCATCTGTCTTCCTGTAGCTTGGTGGTAGAAACCCTGAGCAGGTGTTTATCGCTGTGTTCCCGGCTACGTTTCGAGGGGTTGGGTGTTGCTGTCACTGCTGAAGTCCCTGGTACAGGATTTTCTTCCTCTTGTAGGTGCATCTGGTTGTGGGGAGGCTGCTGAGAAGGCTGGGCTTGGTTTGAGTGAGTCAAGAGAAGAAATCTCGATATGTTGTTCTCTCAGACCTGCTTTAGTTTCGGTTGTAGCTTCTCATGTACATGTTTATGTGGGTAACTAAAAAAAGATTCATTTTTCTTTCTCTAGAGGAAAATTACCCTTGGAGGAAACAGGCTCTCCTAGAAATTTTGTATGCGAATGGTGGTTCATGGGTTCTGGCCTGGGCTCAGCCTCTGGTCAGCAGCACGTGCACAGCAAGCCCGGGGGTTTCAGTGCTGAGGAGACACAGCTGGAGCTGGAAGCGTGGCCATCTCGGGGCTGTCAAACCCCGTAGTGTTGCAGGACTGTTATAGGGCATGTGATCACCTGGAATAACAGAATTTTATTTTTTTTTTCAGACTCTGTTTCTGTTGAATCCCAGGGGGGATCCAGATGCTTATAGACAGGTACCAGTTTAGTCTAGCACCAGTTTGGATGCCAGAGGCATCCTGCCTGGCCTGTCAAGCTGCCTTTACTGAGGGGTACAGTTTCCTTGTCGGTCCTGCTGGCTGCAGGCAGATGCCTTGGAAACCTGAGAACTTCTGAAATAATACCGGATGAGTGTGTTTACACACCTGTATAAGAGAGTAATAGAATTTACATTTGTAATAGCAACTGGGCTGAAGTTGTGTTGCTGCTGTTTAGATGAAATTACTTTGTCCCCAGATGGTGAGTCCAAGCCTATTGCAGCTGGGTGCTCTGAAGAGCCGTGAACTTGGCTGGGGGAGAGTTGGTATGAGGTGGAGACGGGGAGTGGCATGCTTCAGGACTTTTATCTTTTGATTTCTGAGCCTTCTGGTGTGTTTGGATCGCATATTTCAGGCTTTTTCTCTACAGTCACAAAGACTACCTTTCAAAGAAAACTGTGGCTGTCAAAGACTCCACAAGTTGATGGGAATTAAAAGGTGAATTCTCTTGATGCATAAGAAGAAATGAGTGTTTGCACAGAGACCAGTTTAAACAGTGCTTCTCCGGCCTGGAGACTTGGGATGTGACCTCAGTAGCTCAGGCACCATTTCCTTGAAGTTGTTGCTGTTTCCTTCCTGAGATTTAGTTAAAATCTGAGCATGGCATGGTGTGGAGGGAGGTTAACAGGGCTGCCAGGAGCAGAATGAGAGGGAGCCCTGTGCCCGTGCGTGTCTCTGGGGCTACAGGCAGAGAACTGGGAGCAGGCAGGAGCCTGGATTGCAGCTGGGATGGGTCCATCTGCACTGCTTTGGGTAGGGACCAGGCAATTGTTTGTACTTGAATAAAGGCTTAATTGTGACTCAAAATGTCCCAACTGCTTTTTTTAAAGAAAAGCAAACAAAACTGGAGAACAACGGGCTGGAGTTACAGGGGTCTTTGGAAATGTTTGCCAAAGCTGTGCTTCCTGTCTCTGTTAGTCCAGTGGTTATGAAGTTCAGCTTGGAGCCTTGGCTTCAAATCCCTTCTCTGCCGGTTTGGGATAGAAGGCCTGGAGGGTGGGGATGGCATGAGGGTGGTGGGGACTCTTTGGGTCCATGGTTCCTCCATGTGCTGTTGAAATGAATGAGGGGTCTGTCTCACTCTCAGCTGGTGTCTCAGCTTCTCGCTGGCTGAGATGGAAAATGAATCAGCGCAGCGATGGCAGTGTGTGTGGCATCGGCAGAGCCTTTGCCAGTCCCTGTTCTCTGCCAGTTTGTTAGGAAGATGAAGGAGGAGGCAGAGGCTGACCTGGCAGGGGAGCGTCCCTGGTGTGTTGCTGCCACCTGGTGCCACCGGCTGCCCCCAGCCCTGGGCTGCTTCGCCTGCAGAGCGAAGTATTCCACTGCCACAGCCTTGGCAAGAGAAAGGAGATGATGCTGAGTAAGGCATGCTAATGGTCCTGTTCTGCAGCTTGTGGGGCTTCCTTTGAAGTTACTGTTTTCCCCTTGAAACTCTGATTTCACTGCTATTAATGTAAAGAGTGGAGTCAGCTGGCAGGCAGGCATGCTGCTGAAATTAATTAAGCTTAAAATCATTGCAGTGATGGATTGTGGTGCTCATTAGGGGTCTGACAAAGCGCTGGGCTCTGTTCTCTTCCCTTGTAATCCTGCACACCTTGATGACATCTGGGTGGCACAGCTGGACCCTTCTTGCTGTAGGTAGACTCCAGCTCAGAGGACATCAGTCTGTCTCTCTGTATGTGGTGTAAACTCTTTACTGGCTCCTCTTTGTTGTATCCATCTCTCCTGACACCTGGCTGAGCGAGACGTGGCAGGGCGACCTTAGCAGAGGAAAGGATAGGATGGACAGAGTGGTCGTGTGTCTTGCATGCACTGTGAAGATCTCCCTCTCCCCTTTTTCTTCACTTTTCCACAAAACAAGTTGTCATTTGACCACTTCAGTATTGTTCCCAGGCTTAGCGATTCCCTGGGACTAGAGCGCAGAGATGAGTAAGGGCTCTTCTGTGCTTATCTCTGGCCCAGCCTATTGAGTTAGGCATTTTTCAAATTCTGGTGGTATTTTCCTCCCCCAAGCTCTAGTCTTGTTTGCCCATTTCCTCCTCCATCTCTCTCCACATCCTTCCTACCATGGCTGCAGCTTTCGATGTTTCTTCCACCCTCAGCAGTCCTCCGCCGTTCACCAGCACAAACCCCAGAACTGTCTGTGCCCCGGTGCCGTTCCCACTCCGGGGCTGCCCAGCCTAGCTCCAGCAGAATCCCCTGTGGCCACCAGTGTCTGCCCTCGGGGTCTGCATTGCTCTTCCCAAGCTCTGATCTCCAGCCCATATCTCCTGTGTATTCTCACTTCTGGCAGCATTCCAGAGTCAGGCCTGCCTGTGGCATTGGGGGCTCAAGGCTCATGTTGGATGTGCTCTGGTCTTTGCTAAACAAGAGCTTTTTGCTTTTTTGTCAGGCATTAAGCCCGTGGCTGCTCCAGACACACCTCTTGATTTCTCCAGTCTTCCTTCCTCTTCCTTTTTAATGTAGAGGACCTTGTTTTTTTCAGAGGGGAAAAAAGGCAAAATACTGTGTCAACATGCCCTCCTGCATCTCCGCATTTCTCATGGCTCTCCTTTCTCTGTGCCAGGCACAACTTCTCATCAGATCTGTCCTCTTGCCTCTGAACTTGTGCTGTCTATTCCTCTCCTATATTGCACCATTCCTCTTCCCCCTCATTCTCAATTTCTCACCTGCCTCTGAATCTTTCCCCATGCTGTGTAGTTTCTTCCTTATTAAAGGCAAAGCTCACCTCTGCTCCTGCTCACCTCCTGTGACTGATTTTTCTTCCCCGCTTTCCTGGTAAATCCCTCATACATAGCCCATTTGGACTGAAGTCCCTCTTCTCCTCAACCTGCCTTACCTGCTATACTGGAACTGCTGCTGCAAAAAACCTCGAGCTTGGCAAAATCTCCAAATTATTCTTACGCCCTTCACCATTCAGGATGTTTGACTCCATGACAGTTGTGCTTCTGAAATCCCTTCCCTGAGCTTGCTCTGCCCGTTTGCTCCCTCACTCTGCTTCTCCTTCAGCACTTCCTTCGGGATTTGTTCTCCCAGCACGGCTCTGGTTTCTGTCCTCCTGTTGCTCTGCACTCTGTAATCTTATCCATGCACACACATTCAACTACCCTCTTTTGCAGCTGGCACATGCATATACTGTTTCTCTCGTCCTCGATGCCTGGCTGTCTGTCAGGGAGGACTGGATAATCTGTCCCCATGTTACCCATGTGTTACACCGTGTTACCATGACCAATAACAGTGCTGGCTTGGAGGATGGGCCCTGACATCTTCACTGTACAGCTGTATAAACTTGGTCTGAGAGTGTGCATGAGGACTAGCAAAGCACTAGCCAAATCTGGGTATGTTTTTGAGGGTCAAAAGTTGAATTTCTCCTGTAGGATGGTGCTGTGTACTCAGGAGCATTTCTGGCTACAGCAGCTTTCCCTGGTCTCCACAGAGCAGCAAAGAGCTGCTTTATGTGTCCTGGTCTGATCTCTTGGGTACAATCCCATGTTTAAAACCTGGATGTTCCTGCTTTGAATGCAGGAAGAAGCCTAATCAGTCTTCAAAAAGGCCTTGATAGTTTTTAATAAGAAGAAAAACATTTTCAGGGCATTTTAATCATGAACTGACTCTTAAGATTGGACAGCCAGGAAGGGTTTGCAAGCTGTGACCCTCTCCCAGCTGCCATGGTGGCTGTGGGTAAGCTGGAGTGGTTCAGCTCTCGGGCGGTACCTGGTTCTGTGCTGTGGGCTGAGCGAGGTGATGTCCGTGTCTTGCTTCTTGTTGAGACTGTCTCCTGGTACTCGGGACGGGTAATGCATGTGCAGAGCTGCAGTGCCATGGGAAGTGCCTCCTGCCCTGGGAGAACATCTCCTCCCCTCCCCACATCTTGCAGGTGGGTTAATTTTGAATGTGAGATTCTGTCTGTAATTCCGAGTCACTGATCTCCTCTGGAAGAGCAGCTGGAGGTGGGGTGTGCCGAGGGCGTCGCTGGCAGCTCTGCTTACTCAGAAGTCGGTGGGGTTTCACATATTCAGACCTGGACAAAAAGTAGTACCTGATCCCTATTAAATACTCAAAGCAGTAAAAAGGAGAGCTTTTTTCATAAGCTTGATGGAATTTATGCAATTCTGAGACTTCATCTCCCAGTAATTGGATTGAGTTATATCCTTGTCAGCAGAGTTGCCCAGAGCTGACTGTACTTTGCATAAATACTTAAACATATTGAACAAGTCTGCTATTTTATTTTCTTTTTAAGCTGCATACATGAGCTTGTTTTGTTTTGGATCACTAGATGGGTTTTGTCTTTCTGCTTCAAACTTGTTGTCTTAGCTCGGGCCAGCTGGAGGCAGTTGCAGCCGTGGTCCTAGCAGCGCTGGGGACAGAAATGCCATCAGTTTGCCACCTCTCCTGTTTACGACTCTTTTATATATTATTTCAGTACACTTTTTGCTTACTCCTTGTTGAGCAGCTCACGCAGAGGTGACTGTGGGGTTCTCTAAGGCACGTGACCTGCTGTTTTCCAACATCCCTTCATCTTGTGGGTAATTCTGGATTTCTGAATTCATACCTTGCCTCTGGTTATACCCACATGCAGTTAAATTATGATCACTTAGCCTTGCAGAGTAACCTGAATACTTTGGCACCTTGTTGTCATCATCATCTGATACTACTGTGACATTCCTAAGCTCTGGTAGCCCAGTCTTTTTAATAATTACTCATCAGTAAAATTTTGTCGTTGTCGAAGACCAGCTGGTAGCGGCCTTCATTAGAAACAGCCTTTGGACCTGTAATTTTGCTTAAAATAACAAAGACCATCCCATACAATCTGCTTTGCATGTAACTATGTGGTCTGACAATTAATTATATTTTTAGCCTCTAATTAGTTGAGAAGCTTGAGATGGCTGTTCTGTTTCATTTGGGATCAAAATAAGGCTAATAGGGTTCCTGACTGTTTCTTCTAACATCTCCTGTTTAATATTGGGACTTGTTTTTCCCCATTAAGTACATCAGGACTAACTCTACCATTTTAGCTGAAATTAAAACGAAATCTCTGCCTGGGGCAGGCACTGAGTGCAGAGAGTTTCGCTCCAACTGCAAACAATTGGTGAAGCTTTATAAGCAATTAAAATCGAGTCTCCTAGCGGGAAGCGTGGAGCTGCCAGAGGGGCCACCCACCTCGCCCGGGGTGCGCACCGAGAAGTGTCGCAGCAGCGCTAACGAGGCTGGAAGCTGCAGTCGGCGCTTGCTGCATTTCCCATCTTTCTAAAGCCCCGTGTGTGAGTCTGAAGTACCCCGATGCGCCCCGACAGGCATCCTTGCTCCCTCCCAAAGGACCTCTGCTCCTCGCACTGTGCCTACGGCAGGTGATCGTGGGGAGCGGCCGTGCTGTGCCTTATTATTCAGTGTTTCCTAAGCCTGGCTCGCTGTCGTTAGTGGAGCTGTGCTGAAGGCAGGGCTATTAAGCTTTTCACAAGCTTTTCTGTGAGGCTTCTGTAAATACCGATTGGTGAAGCAGCAGTATGCTTTCATGGCACCTCCGTGAGATGTGGAGAAGCAGAGTAAACGTTTCTCCTGATTTTTGACAGCCTAATTGTTTGCTTGGAGAGTTGGGTTTTCCAGCGCACGTCGTTTCTATTGCACGTTGACTTGGCTTGAAGCTGAGAGGCAACCTGGGTGTTTGAGTCCAGAGCTGTAGTTCAGAAAATGGGGAATAGTCACCGATTGTCTGTGAAATGTCTGGCTCGGGTGGTGGCTGAGTGTCCTGGAGGAGGACGGGTCCAGGTCTGCAGGCAGAGCTTGGTCCTTCTGTCCAGGCTCCTTTCTCACAGCCCCCGTGTCTCTTTGAGCATCTGCAGCAAACAAGGGCAGAGGTTTCAAGGCAGCTGCTGCTCCAGTCCCCACTGCTCTGTTTCGTGCTGGGAGAGGCAAAGATCCCTGGAGGAAATAACGCAGTTGCATAACAAAGTATACAATAACACGCGTGAGTCACATGGGCAAGAGGGCTACAGGGAGAGCAAAGTAAGATTTTTTTTTTTTTTTTGAGTGTTCTCAACTCAGACACTTCCTCGTTATCTGAGGGTTTGGCTCAGAGATTAATAGTTCCAGGGTAGGATACAGGGTATAAAAATGCCCAACAGAAGTGAGTTATTTTCTCTGTTTCCCCCAACCCAGATGTGTCAGGCAGCATCACCCTGCCGGCCTCGTCAGCCAGACTGGCACTGCTGGCGTTGTCCTGCGCCTGCCTCGGGCCAGGCAGCGGGGAGGGCAGCAGGCACCCGGCTCTGCCACCCACAGCCATGGGGCCGCAATCCCTGCGCTCTAGGGCTGCACGGCAGCACAACAGCATGAGACTCTGGGCCGTGGTTTCCATCCATGCATGAAAGGGCATTGTTCTCTTATCTTCTCTCCAATTTAATCCTTTTTGTCTTGTCTTTCTCTGTCTCCGGTCCCCGTTTAATTTGGCAGCGTCAGCCTCTGCCTTGGCTGGACATAGCAGGTGGCCAGCTCCAGCCTGTCCCCTGTGACCAAGATTTTAGGGAAGCTTCTGACCTGGATTTTGGGGGAATCCAACCTCCTCCATGTGAAACAGCTCCCTGACCAGCTGCAAAACCACACGCGTGACGTTCATGGGAGAGGTGGTAGGTGCCAGCCCAGAGAGGGGTCGGGCAGTGGTGCTGGGTGTGTTGGGCAGCTGCTGTTCCCCCTCCTGAGGGCTGGAAACCGCTTGGCTGGAAGCCACAGCAGCAGAGCTGGCAGCCAGTCGAACACGGCAGCCTTTGGAAGGAGGAGGACCACAGCCACTCCTGAAACGGGAGCTGCATAAGTACATGAACGAAGTTGCCTTGCAGATGGGTGCACTGGGCCAGGTATAATTCAGGTAGTGCTGGAGGTCCAAAGCTTTTCTTGGTGTTACAAGTAGTGCTTGGGTTTTTGTGGTATCTCCTGGCTTCCTTCACCCCATAAATCCTCAGGAGCCCCTTCAGCTTCATCCGTGCTCGGGCCAGGAGGAGGAAGCCCTCAGGGCGGAGGAGCGGCGGCATTCCTGCGGGCTGAGCTAATGCGGCTGCCTGAACTGCCTTCCTCTCGGGCAACTGGCTTCAAGAGTACCTTGGGGGATGGGAGCGAGGAGGAACATCCTCAAACATGATGTAACCAAAGAGTTGCAGTTTGTAGCGATTACCGACTTCCAGAAGAAGAAAGGGAGACACTGAAGTAGCCATTAGCAATGATTTAATAAATTGGTACAAAGCATACTGCAGGAAAAGCACTCGTGTGTCATTCGGTGTTATCAATAATTCAGATATCTTCAGACTAGTGAACCAAGCATACTTAACATTTTACTTCCCTTGCTATAATTGTGCTTTTCACCTAATTTGTAAGTCACCAATTGGCAGCAACTCTTCCTGATGGCATGGTAAGGTGCTACTAGATTTTTGTCTCCATGTGAAGTCTGATATGTGTGGTCATTTTGCTAAACAGTGGGAAAAAGGCGTTTATAGTTGAAAAGAGACAGTCTAGATCTGGGTTTGAAGGGACATACTGCAGTATTTGGATTTTTCAGTTTTCCTAAAAAAGTTGATTCCCACTGTGTGTTTTTTCCATATCTTCCTGAAACTTGGTGATCTGCTTTTAAGCGTAAGATAATATATTGCACAAGTTTTGAATCCTTCCTGAACTCCCATTCCTTTCTCCTGCCCTTTCTTGTTGAGTGCATGGCAGGACATGAGAAATTAACTGAAAGTACAAGGGTAATTAGTCCTACCTGACAGCACTGCTGGAGCAGGCTGGGAGCTCCCTCCTGCATTGCGCAGCAGCGCTGAGGGACTTGCGTGCAGCTTGTTCACCATAAAGATTGCATTTCAGAAATGACTCCTCAGTGCTGGCGTTCAGCTTGGCCTTCTGATGTGTGGGTGTCAAACCTCACTTAATTCAGGGCTGGGAAAGAAATCCTCAAGGGGAAGGAAGGCCTTGAGCAGGTATTCAGAAACTCCTCTGTGGCTGACCCGATTCCTCAGTGGCAGAAGGAGGAGTAATTCTCAGCTGGGGTATGTTGTGCGAGATGTTTAGACAGTCTCCAATTCTACATTTGTTGACATTTGTATTTCATCTAGGGAGGAAAAAAGTTAAAATAAATGGTGGCAAAACTTAGCAAAGACCTTGAGCGTTCCTGGAGTTTTGGCATGCTACAGGCTGCTGGTGACTGACAGAAATCAGAAATTTGATTGATGAGCTCTAAGACATCTTCAGACTACACAAATACTGAACATCCTCACTTAAAACACTGTTATTTTTAGAAAGCATTGGGACAAGTGTGCAGATTTCTGTGCTACTTGTGTGCACAGTGAAGGGGCTGTGCAGCCAGGTGAGTGGCACTGGGAACGGGAGTGTACAGTGCAGCTACAGGCGTTCAACCCATTTTTGATGGCAGTGTTTAACTGTGTGTTATTCGGTCCCCTTTGTGAGGCTGGAAGAGCAGAACAGAGGGCAGAATTTCGATCGTTGAGAGATATTTTGGGGATCAAATGTTCCCATGTCAGAGAGATCTGAAAACCTTGAGGAAGAGTCTCCTTCCTCTATGAAAATCCCAGGATCGCCTGTGGGATCATCCAGTGCTCTTGGAAAGATCTTCTCAGAGCAGGACCTTGCTCAAGTCTTGCTTGGCTTTTCCCCTCCTGCAAAACACCTCCTGTGAGTGGCCTTCTGCTAGTGGGGGGAAAGCTGGCAGAAGGGGCAGCTGGCTTTTGTGTGCTGTCCTCCTAGGCAGGACAAAATTTGATTGTAGGGGTGATTTCCTCCCAAGACCACAGTGATCTTTGCCAAACACTTTGAGTTTCCTATGAAGAAGGATCTTCTCCAGGTCCTTGAACCATAATGACCAAGTCTTTCTTCCTTCAGCTCCCTCCTGTGCTCCCCTGAGATGTGGGGTTTTTGTACCTCTGGGGTATTGTCTGGTGTGTGTTGATGGGCAGCAAGTCCTGTGTGCTGTGTGTGGTGGCTGACTGAAAGGATTTGGTGTCTCCCCTGTGATGCTGAATCTGATTTCCAGCAGCTCCTGAAAAGGGCACTAAATAGAGGCTAGCAGTGACAGGTACAGGGTGCTAGCCTCTTGTACTCTTTGGTTTTGGTGTTTGTTGTTTTTTTTTTTTCCCTCTGTGTTCATACTGCAGTATGATTACTGTTGATCTAAACTTCTGCTCCGGTTTGTCTCCTATTTGCTGCAGGTGAGACTAGTGGAAGAACAAGAAGAGACTGAGCTGTGATTGAACCAGGAGATTTTTGGACCGGTGTCTGAGGATGGTGAGTATAGATTCTAGTCTGCCTCTGTCCTCTGTGGATGGTTTTGTTCTTTCTTTCTGTGTCCAGATCTTGTACTGCTGGTAAATGTATGAGAATAAATACAGGAATGGGAAGGAGCAATGCTATAGCAGTGTGTATTATATATAATAATATAGAGAGCTTTTATTACTATGGTCAAGATGCTGTTGGTAGGTTAATTTTACCCCTAAACTTGTCACTGGAATACACTGGAAAAAAAGTAAATAAGACTGGAATCCCCTTTGCCCTCCTTGGACTACTGACATAGTCATCCAGATTTGTGCCTTATTGGTTTATTTTTACTTATAAACTTAATGCTGGGGCTTGTCATGTTCCTCTGTTGCCTCACAATGAAGATTTAACACCATGTTAATAACATGCTCTGGTGCCACCAAAGTAGCGGAAATTTTACATTAATTAGTCACAGAAAAATATGGTATAAGAGAATCTGAAAAGACTGAAACACAGCCAAAACAACTGATAAAATCGCTGATAAAATTGCATAAAGTGCTGTTAATGCCTCCAGCAACAAATAACCTAAAATACATGCGATCTGATGAGAGGAAGAAAGCTGGAGACCAAGAGTGTTTAAAGATATGCTGAAAGTGTCGTTAGGGGGGTAGTTTGAATAGGGGTTTGAAGGCGACATGGTGATCTGCATATTGGGCTGTGGGTGGGCCGGGAGCCTGAGCGTTGCTGCAGTAACAGGGTATTATCAGCTTCGTGCTCGCTGCTGCCAGAAGCGTATCATTATGTTGGGAGAAGTGCAGAGGAGAATGGCAGAAACAGTCAAAGGGCTGGAAATTCAAATTGAGGACATAAAAATTTGGGTTAAACCTGGTAAAAAAAAAAATCAAAAAAAATCTGGCAGACTGCTTGAGGAAATAGTGACGTCCCCTATGGGATTGTCCCCCATGTGATCTGTTAACAACTGGAATAGAAAAGGAAATGTGCTGTCTGCATTAATTGAAGTGTCAGCTCTAGTAGTGATGCATGCAACATTTTTGGGGTAGTCCCTATCCTCGTGCTCCCTGGTTTTGCCTCAAGATCTCCTGTGCTTTCTGTTGGAAGAGCTTCTTGCTACGCTTCAGTTTGAGGAGCTTGCTCTGGAGTGGAGAGATGAAATTATGCCCTTGTAAGCTGGTAAAGTGTCGTACACTTCAAATTGGAGTTATCCTGGTGTCATACTGGAAGTGTAAAAACCCAACTTCTCTGTATGGGATTGAGGGGAGAGTGATGCAGATGTATCCAGATATGAATGGGGAAAAAAAAGTGAATAAACATAAGGAAAATCCATAAAAGTTCCCTCCAGATAACATGGAAAAGGTCAGGCTGGGTCCATCAAAGGCCTGGCTAGTCAGATACCCCAGTGCTGGGGGGTCACTGGTGAATGTTGCAGGGAGAGCCTGGGGGGAGCAGCTCTCTGGTGTGTGCCTTCACCTGTTAGGATATGCAGCTTAGTGACTGGGTAATCCAGAAACAATTTATTGATGTTTTATGAACCCTTGGTAGATTTGTCTTCCATGAATTTATCTAGCTGCTTTTCAAAACCAAGTAAAGATACGCAGTCACGACACGTTGCAGCAAAGAGCTGAGTTGTGCGGGTTAGACCTTCTTGCTCTGTTTTTGAACATGCACCATGTTTCAGTTGATGGTCCTCAGTTCTTGTATTGGGAGTAAGAGTGAAATGTGGTGCTGCCTGCGAGCGTCCCTGTGCCCTTTGGGATTTTGTAGATCTGTCACATTCTCCTTAGACATCTGAAGAGCTCTAGTCTTTTACATTCTTCTCTGTAGAGAAGCCATCTTTAATCCTTGTCACACCATGCTGGACCTGTATTCTTTCTGGGGTGTGTAGGGTGGAACTTTGGACTTACTAAAGCATGGAAGATTTTGCTTTTCACTGTTCTCCTTTCCTGTGTCTTGACAGATACTTATTCTGACCTTGCCCTGGCCTGCCCTTAGTTGTACATGGTTTGGTTTCTTCTTAGACAAGAGAGTCTTCTGCTCTTTATGAACACCTGAAGATGAATTTGCAGTTTCAAAGGACCTTCTGAAAAGAATTTATGGGGTTTTCATATTTTATTAAAATGTTCCTTTGATTTTTTTTTAAAATATTTTTTTTTTCCTTTTGTGAAGAAAAACAAAAAAACCCCTAACAAACAAAAAACTCCCCAACCAACACAAAACCACACCCCCTCGCCCACTGGTTTGGGAAGAGAGTATAGACTTTTTGTCTCCCATGGCAAGGGAGAGAAAGCAACTTAAAATTGCAAGCTGTAGAAATAAGCACTTACCTCCACCTACTTAGCTGAGCTTCTGTCAGCAGTTGGAGGTAGACAGCTGATGTAAACTCTTGACAACCTCCTTTGAGTCCCTTTGTGACCTGTCTGGAGGGTTGTGAGTTCTGGGTTAAACACAGGTCTGCTGGGAGGTCAGAGGCTGGTTGCTGGTGGTTAGGGGATGCTCTGCAGGGTTGTCTGCTAACCCGTGGGCACATGGGGCTGGCCTCCTTTAGTCGGCGGCTGGGGGGTTGGCTGGAAACTGTTCCCTTGCAGGCATGCTGAGTGCTTAATTACTCGTGATCCCTGCAGTCAGAGGGCACAGCACCAAAGGGCATGCCCGAAAGCTACCTTACTCAGCAGCACCCCAAATGTGGATCACCAGCTGCTCTCCCCTTTCAACTGCTACGAATGCTTGATCTAGCGTTGGTTAAGAGCTTTGTTTGCTTTGTAAGACTCCTCTGGTTTCTTCCCCAAAGACTAACTGCTGATGAAAATGACCTTGCAGACAGCACTAGTGGTGGCTTAATCCTTAACTCTGGCTAATGGAAGTCCTAACCAGCACTCAATACCTTAATACATTACTTAAAACTAACCTGGCGGGTAAGTTAATGCAAGCTGCTGTGCTGCTCTGCCGGCAGCTCAGGGCTCACCTCTTACCACATACTGCACAACTCCATGGCAGCATTCCTTCTTCTTACTGCTGGGGATATTGAGACTGAAGACAGACATCTAGATTTCCATGATGGTTCATACCCTTTGGAGGGGACTGTGACTGTTAGTCTAGGTCACGTTTTGCAAGTTAACCATCCCTTGTCCCCTCTTGCTCGCATGTGGAGTTGATAGCCCTTGACTTCTGTTCTTTTGTTCTTCTTCTCAAAGGCTTCTTGCTTCATATTTCTGTTAAGTGCTCACCACTGGGCAGCTTTCTGAACAAATTAACTGTAATATTATAGATCTATAACCTCTTCTGTCATTCTGTAAAGATGAAAAGATGGCACTCACCAGCCCAGTCCTCATTTACAGGCTATAAAATGGTAGTTTCTCTTCACACAAGTTAAGAGGTTTATTTCTGGGAGGCCACCTCAGTGGCTCAGCAACCTTTCAGTTCACCCAAGGACCTCCTTCGGCTTTGAGGAAATGAACTATTTTTGAGAGGGACCTGAAGCAAAGATGCCCTTTATACAACAAAAGTAAAGGAGGCAGAACAAGAAGTCCCTTTGGCCTCAGCTAGTCAGCTTTCTGCATCAGCTTATGTAGATCCCCTGCCTAGGCAGTGAGAGAAACAGAAATAGGTGTCTGAGTGCAGTTCAGCTCACCTGATGTAGGTATCCTCTAAGCAGAAAGAGGATAGATTTTTAGATTCTAACTTTTAGAATGAGATAAATGATACGTGTCTCTCCCTTCCCCTCCTTACCTGTAAAAAGATCTAGATAACCAGTTCCTACCTTGATCTTCATCGAAAATATTCAGACCTGGACAGATATAAACTAGAATACCCTGATAACACCTCTGCTGCTGGGAGCATCTCAGCCCGCAGCAGCTGGCAAAGGCTCGGTGACTGCTGGAGCTGCAGTCTGTCAGGCAGAGCTGTCCTAGCTCCTGGAGATTTGCTTCTGATGTCCTGGAAGTACTTTCCCAGGACAATCACCACCACCTGCCGATTTTTCTATCCTTTTTATCCAGCTGGAGGCAGATTAGGGCAGGCTGTGCAATGCATGTGCTACCAGGGACAGGGATGTGGATTCAGATCTCTGCCATCCATGGCTGTAGCCTCTTTCTTTCCCTCCTCGCCATCTGCGGGGTGATGCGCTGTGCTGTGGTGATGAAAGGCCCACCCTTAATATGTACAAGGTATGGAAGTGGTGCCCTCTGCCTAATGAAGGAGTATTTACAGTACATTTATTTGTTGTGCTAAGTCTGAGTTCAGTGTGCTGGTGGTGGCACGTCCTTGCAGCAGGCAGGACCAGTTTTCTTAACCCTTTGGCTGTTTACTTCCACCTTTCTGCAAGTGATAGACTCTGCCAGTACCTATATTTCACAAGGGGCTTGGGATCCTCCAGTACCTCTTCGTGTCATTCAAGCTCCTTGAGACACTTGCAGATCTGTGCTTGGGTGGATTGTCACTTCTGAAGAGGAGAGATCGAGCTGCAAACTCAGGAAGAGGAATCAGAGGTGACCCCACAGAGTGGGTGGTAGCTCCTCTTTGAACCACCCTTTCCCTGTCTTGCAGAAAGCTGGGCTAGCTGCTGACAAAAAGGTGCAGTTCAGGTTGTTGGCTGGCCCCGGGCCTTGAGAGAGGTTTCAGCATCTTGGTGACTGTCCCCCACTCCCAGTACAGATTCCCTGGGTATGTGGGACCAGATGGTAGCTCACCCCCGTGAACCCCATGCTGCAGGCTGGCCTCCTGGTGCATGCAGACATGTCTCCACAGGGAATACCGTCTCCCTCCGAGGCTGCAGAATGGCCCCTTGAGTGCCAGTCCTATTTTTGCCAAGCACTGCGCTATCTCAGAGCCTCCAAATCCCTTTTGGAACCTTAAAGAGAGGTTGCAAGCTGTTTACCTGCAGCGTGCACACACAGATGGGGGGTGGGAGGAGCAGCAGCACAGGAGAGTGCCATTTGCAGCATGAACAGAGTGCAGTGCTAGTGGGAAGAAAAAGGGTTAATTATTGCCAACTGGTCTTAAGAACATGCTGCCCATGTTATATTCAGTTCCTGTCTTCCTCTGAGTACATGAAACCTTTAGGGTTGTTGTGGTTGAGAGAAAATGAAGGAGGTTTCTCTCTCTGCCCGCATGAATTCACATATGCATGACACTTGGAGGAGACCAGTTACATGAAAATAACCTTGTCTTCCTTGTTCAGTCTAGTGGTGGTTAGTGATAACAGAGCAAATACCAGCTGTTCAGCTGGGGAGGCTTCTGAGGTGGCATTTAGGAAATCCCTCTAGCTGACAGCTAAAGGAGGCTGGAGCTCTGCATTCCTGCGCCAGGCCAACCGGGCTGCCCAGCACCGACGGGCGCGCTGCCACCCCTCCTGTCCTTGTCTGGCTGGGTGGAAATGGGTGCAGGTATTTTATGAACTGCTGGAGGAAGAGGTGATAGCAGTGGAGTTTGGATCTCGTTCCTTCTGAGACTGTGAGCCTCTGAGACACTGCTGAGCTTCAGGGTAAGGTCTGCTTCAGCTCTGCACCAGGCTCAGCCCTTGGGCAGAAGCTCCTAAGCTATGTGTGAGTCTTTATCTAATGCTAAAAGTGCAAAAAATATTTCGATGAAAGCAGGAGAAGATCTATTTGTGAATATTCAGGTCACCTTAGGTTAGAAATTCAAAGTAATGATCTGATGAGCGACCTTTTAACTCTGTGCAGCTGCAGCTTAGGGTTACAAAGGTCCTTCTGCAACTCAAGCTGGAAACAGTCCAGGCCCTGAACCAAGTGCTGGTCTTAAAAATCTCGCTCTGGGTCGGAGCTGACCTCCGATGCATGTTTCTGTATGTTACAAATACTAGTCATGTGTTGTATGCACTTAATATGTTAAATAGCAATGAATGCTTTGACTCTACCTAAGAGAATTCTGTGCTTCAGCTGTTACTGACAGACGTGCTTTGTTGCTTTTCTCCTGATACATGTCAGAAAAAAATTGGTTTTACAGTTTTTGTAGCTACACTTTTCTTTGCAGTATAAAAGGTTCCTTCCACTTTTTGCTGCTCTGATTTCTCAGCAGACCTCTGCCACTCACCTCAGAGAAGAACCTGTGGGGAGCAGGGCAGCTCTCGCACCACTCTTAATTTTGCCCACACAAATCCATAAGCTCATCCATAGCCCTCTGTTCTCACTGTGTTGACTCTATATGTAATGCAAATGTGTTTCAGTTTGTGGGTGCCAGCTGGAATCTGGTGCCCTCGAGGCTGGGCAGTGCCTGACGTTTGCCCACCATGCACCAAGTAAATGGTGGAGCGGGATGGAGCCAAGGTGGTAATGGGATTTCATGGCCTATCTTCAGGCGTGGCTGCATTTTCTTCTAGGGCTTTTCTCCTGAATGGTGAAGTCTGTGTGACCGTGGCCTGTGGACTAGTCTGTGTGTTTCCTCAGCAAGGGAGTTCACTGAACAGCTTTTTGGTTGGGCTTTGTTGCCCTGTAGTGACGATGGGCAGCAGGTCTGGGTGTTGCACAGATGTCCCTTGGTCAAGACAGCTCAGAATAATCTAACTCTTAAGGATTTTGCAGAGAAATGCCCAAATCTTTTACCTGACTTGAGAAAAGCCTTTTGCAATGCTGTTGGTATTGCTAGGTTGAGCTGTCTTTGGAGTGACCACATCTACGAGGAGCTTGACGGCTACTGGATGTGCTCTGTTTTAATGGTCCAGGAGCAAAAACCTGGTATGATAGGAGCGAAATAGTTGGGCCTGGGCCTTAGAGGATTAACAAAGGGCCATGTTTTAATTTTGCATTTTAAGAAAGAGCTTCTCGCTCTGGCTCATTGGTGGGAGGTGGAGGGCAGAGCAGCTGCTGGTGATAGAAATGGAGTTGGTGTTGCCCAGGAGGCTGCTGTCCTCTGGCTTCTGGGATGGGCTGTGACCCGGGGGGCTTGCTGTTTGCTTGTGGACTTGACAGGCATCAGGTAGTAAAAGTCAGCTCCTGGGAGGCTGGGGTGCTGGGTGGTCAACCCACAGCGTTTCCTGCACCCAAGGTATTTCCCTCTTGTCTGCTAAACCAGAGCTGGTGAAACTTCCCGCAGGAGTTAACGGCCCAAGCCGTCAGCGAGGGCAGCGGTGGCCGTGGGGCCAAGCTTCAGCACATGGGTGCTGGTGGGAGCCCGAGACATCCAGCTCCCCCCTGCCCGCACGGGAGTTCATGCAAGGGGGGCTTAAGGGCTGGGGGGAGTATTAGGCAGCGAGGAAGCAGCAGCAGGGGCAGCCCCTTTTGTCCTCTCCTCCCTGGCGGGCCGGCGGGAGGGGCAGTAAAGGTTTGCAGTCGGGGGCTCCCGGTTGAGCATCCGCAAGCATCGGCCGGGGTGCGGGGCTCGGGGCCGGGGTGCGGGGCTTCCCCGCCGCTATTGTTCCCGGCGCTCCCGCACACGCCGCCGGCGCGGCCCGGGGCAGGTGCGGGCGGGAGTTGTGCCGCAGGCCCGGGCTCCATCGCCCGGCCGCTCCGCTTGGCCGCTCGGCGAGGCCGGGGATGAGGAAGGGATGCGCCGGCCCGTCGCCAAGGTGCCAGCCCTGCGCATGGGGACTGGAGGGAGAGAGGAGGGGTGATCCCTCCGTCGGGCTCTCCATTTTCTGTCTCGCCTGTCAGGGAGACACTTAGATGGCAGAGCCGTGCTCGGCGGCCTTCGGAGGTAGGTGGAGTCTGGCCGTCCTCCGCCCTCCCTCCCTCCATTGTCAGCGGCGGCGAGCGGCGGCGGCGGCGGGCACCTGCTGGGGCCACCGGCGGCAGGGATGCTCCTGCCCTTGGCGGCGGAGCGGGGAGGCTGCCGCAATCCCGGCGCCGCGGTTCGGGAGCAGCTGCCGGCAGCAGCAGAGCGCCGGAGGAAGGAGATGCTGCTTGCGTGTGCCCGGCCCTGCTGCCGCCTCGGGAAATGAACATGAGTCTGCCAGGCCGCGTCTCCTGCTCCATGCTCAACTGCTTTGTAAGTGCTGATTTCCTCCCCCCCCCCTCCGCCGCCTAGTCCTCCCCTCCGTGCAGGCAGAGCTGTCAGCCAGCTTCCCCCTCCAGCGCCCGGGCTGGGCTGCCTGCCCCCGGTCAGGCCTGTCCTTGAGGCCGGGCTGGGTGCGGATCCTCCTGCCCTGGATCTGCCCGACCCCGGCGTGCTGCCCCCCCCTGCAATGGGGGATCCCCCTTCTCCTCCCTCCCACGTGTCGCTGGAGGATTCCGTGGCCCCCATCGCTGCCGGGCTCCTGCCCTGCCCGGCCCCAAGGGCACAGCAGTGCCCGGCCCCGCAGGTCGAGTCTCCCGGAAGGCCCCGGTGAACGGGCCGTGCTACGCAGGCTCCGGCCAGTCCTTGCCTGGAGCTGGAAAATTACTGTGTAGAGCAGCTGAGCCCAGGGGAGCTCCGTGCGCCCGCCATGGCTGCGGTGTGCAAGGCAGGGGTGTGCAAGACCCCCCCTGTGCTGATGCTGCCTGGAGGATGTTGTAGTGGGAAGGAGTGCTGAGCTCTGCATCTTTTATACCTTCAGGGAAAACAGTTTTCTTGCTTAGAGGAGCTCTGACGCCCCTTCCTTCAGAAAGCATACCCCCCCCCCCCCCCTCAAGGTCTCATGGCCAAATGGCTCTGAGGGCTTCAGGAGATGGCTGGCTTGTAAAGGGAGTAGGATCCTGGTCCTCATGCCCTGCTGGTACGCTGGCACGGGCTGTGGCAGGAGATGCTCGGCCTCCCGCCTGTCCTGTGCTGCAGGAGAGGAGGGACTCAAGGACACCCAGGCCAGTGGAGAGCTCAGGCTGCCCTGTTCCAGTTCCTGATGCTCGCTGGGATTTCTTTGTGAGCTGCAAAGAGGTGATGGGAGAGGATCTCTGATCCCTGGCTGCTGCACTGGCACACAGGCACACACCTTTCCTTTGTGCTCTCCTGGGCATCAGAGCAAGCTGCTGGCAGGAGAGCCCACCGAGCCCCCGTGCTCCCCAGTAACTGGCGGTGGCTGGAGCAGGCGCTGTGCTCTGTGTCCCTCACAGCCTCACACAGGGACCTGGTGAATGGCTGAGCAGGGGCAGTGCCTTTGCCTCCAGCTGGAGTTGATGCTGAATTTTATGCTAGCTACGAGCAGCATGTGGCCCCGAGGAGGTGGGCTGTGTGGGGTCTGGCTGCCCCTGCCTAGTGTCCAGGGAGCACGTCAGGCCAGGCTGTACCTGTGGGTGCCAAGGCTTGAGCAGCTGTCAGCAGCATAAGGAGATTCAGAATCATTTAAAATATAACGAAGCCAAAAGGGTTGGGTTCTTATTTCTTCAGATTGAAATTCAGGGTTCTGGCTTGGGTGACTTCCCCCGAAAGATACTTCATTTTAAAATATTATTTGATGCTTACAGAACGGAGTATTTCCTAATAAGTGCTGGAGCTATAGTTAGAGAGCAATAGGCACTGTGAAGAAAGTGTTCCCACACCAAATACACATGAAACTAACACCATCCTGGGCTCCCAGCAGCATCCTCAGCTGAGTATCTGGATGCTGCTCGTTCGTACAGCAAGCCAGTGGTTTGACAGTGTGGGATGAGGGTTGGTGAAAATTGGGACTGAGATTTCATGAGTGACTGAAGATTCACAGGTCACAAACTGAGACACTCTCCCCTTTTCCAGTGATGTTGTGTCCAGGCTCCATGTGTCCTCTCAGACCACTTCTCTGAGGCCTCCGTGGGCTTTCCAGGGTGTCTGTCTGAGCGGGTTAGACACGTTCAGCTGCCCTGAGGATGAATGCTTGGGTGCTGTCACCAGTCAGTAACGCATGTTGTGAATTGGGTGCACTTAGATACAGTTGTTATTGGGTTACGTGTTCTCCTCAAAAACCTTCAAGCTCTTCCCAGACTTCTTTGGATTGAGAGTCAAAATGAAAACTCCCAAAAAGCAGTCCTTATGAACCTAAGAGGAGAAAGAGTAGGTTGAAGCTGGACTGTAGATGGAAACCATCTGTGTTTCAGTGTTTCTGCTGTGGTGCCATAGAGAAGGTAACGGGATAACATTTGACATGACAAATTACTGTCACATCAGTCTGGGATCCTGTGCGTGGTCAAGATGTATCTGCTTGGCTTTCCAAATACCACACGGTTGGAGGAGATGGGACTTGGAGACTTGCTTCAGTCTTTCAGTGTGCTGTAACACAGAACAGTGCAACAGCCAGGGGAGCTGCTGGCATCCTGCAATGCAGAGTACGGTCTGGAGGCAGAACGGGCATTTCCGTGCACAGGTCCAGGGGATCCCCAAGGTACTGGGGTGCTGAGAGTATTCAGCAGCTTTGGTTTTTGGCTTTTCATAACATGTACTGTCTGGGGCCTGTCTCAATGTGTGTTTTGTTTGCAATGCAGGGTGAAGAAGGCCCTCCCAGTTTGGAGTATATCCAGGCCAAGGACTTGTTCCCCCCGAAAGAGCTTGTAAAGGAGGAAGAGTCATTGCAGGTAAGGAATTAAGAAAACCCAGACAGCTTTGGGCTCGACTCTGGTAATGTGAAATCTGAGAGCAGTTGTCCAGCCCAGGACGTGTTCTGGAGGCGGCAGTGGGCTGGCCCATGCTGTAGGTGACATTTGGACTGGCAGGTCCTTCTGCATGTGCGGAGGCTGCTGCCGGCAGCGCTGCACGCCCTGGCCCTGCCTTCCCAGCCCTGCCCAGACACTGCGATTTGTACAGCATCCCATCTGCTGCTTAGAAATACGGCTGGAGCATGATGCAGTACGGAGCTGACCTGGGTATTCCCTGTCGTCTGCCTGTGCTGACAGTGAGAAACTGTGACACTGCCTCTGTAGGGCTCTGCAGCAGGTAGATGCTCTCTGGGACAGGTCAAGTATCAGGACTAGGCTGTGCTCTGGGTAGCCATGATGTGCAATTGCAATGGCTAATCTGGCCTTAATACACATTGCTCCTGGCATTTTCCTCCTGCAGAGCTGTGGGAAAGAGAAACCTCATATAGCTCCAGCCTCCTGCTGCAAAAGGCCCTTGAAAGAGACCTGGGTACTGTGGCTGCTGTGCAAGCAGGGGCAGTATTCTGAACAGCAGGAGCAAAGCCTCCTGGTGTTTGTTGCTTCCTTTAACATAGTCCTCTGCCACCTTGTCCCAGTGCTCCTCCTGTGGCTGTAGCCAGGCTCATGTTGTATGTTCTCATTGCTGCTGCAGCATTTGAGTTTTTCTCTGTGGCATTGTCTTGGTAAATGGTGCTGATAAAAGCAAGGACTGAAATGTGGCAACGGGATGATTGACTTGAAGGAGCAAATGCAGACTGAGGAGTTGCACAGGGTCAAGGCTGTGGGTCTGTGGCCTGTGGGAGGTGAAGCCGCTGAGAGGACTCTGAGCTGAGACTACGCAGAGAAGAGCAGAATCTGCTTTAGTCTTCTGTGTGGAGGACTGTAAAGTTCACCCCTCCCAAAGGGTAATTTGCATTCAGTAAATTGTTAAGTCTCTTAATGTAAAATGAAGTCTAAAAGGATGCCATTGGCTTGATAACAAACTGTATTGAGGCACCTGTCAGTTTATTCCAGGATTTCCCTCTGTCAGTTCTTGCATCCCATTTATAATCTGTCTCCCTTATGTTGCTGTGTGAAAGAGCCACGTAAGCAGAAGAAATACATGCCAACTAAAACCAGCTCTGGCAAGTGTGCATAAATAAACTGCAGAAATAAAGAGTATATTCTTTTAATGTCAAATAATGAACATTTTCAAAGAGTATTCAGACAGGTGCCAGTCTAAGGTTGTTATTTTTGTACAAGTAACTTAAGAATGGAGAAGTTGTCAGTACAATTGTGACTTGCACATGAAGTTTGAAATCCAGGAAATTCAATTTTTAGTCAGCGAATACCCAAGCCATAGAAACAACTTAGAAATAAAGACAAGGTGGTCTGACTTGTACTAATTACAGTGTAATGAATTGTTTCATCAGATGCCCTGTCTGGCAAGTGAAGGACTCTGGCTGAAGTGATAAATCTTCATGACGTTTTTTGCATAATTGGTTACCAACATCACCTGGTGTAGGTGGCATTCAGGGAACAATGAGAAGTCTACATAGCTATGAAAAAAGGGGCCTAGTGAATTTTAGGCTGTTCTGCCTTTTTTTTTTTTAAATACAAGAAAAAAAAAAGACTTGGCCATCTGCCAGGATACCCTGTTCTAAAAATAGCTACAGCATGTCTGGACTGATAGGAAAAAACAAAGACATTTGATTATCTGGATTTTTTTTTTTTAATTCAAATATGGGTAACTTCGAAGTTTTCTCAGTCAGACAAATAACTGTACATAGGGATTCCCTCAGAGCTTTGTTAGCAGAAATTGGGCAAAACATTTATTCATTTACTTACCCAGATTGGTACCAGTGGGTCTGGTAGCCTGACACAGCAGGGTCATGTGTGCGACGCTGCCTTGGGGCAGAGGACTCCAGTTGTATCAGGCTCTGCCTGGAGCTGGGGAGTGCACAGCTCGTGTCTGAGTTGTGCCTGAGGTTGTGTCCATGCCTGAAGTTGTGTCCTTTATAATGCCACTTGCACCAGGGCTGTGTTTACTCTCTTTGAAAAGCAGAGACCATAAATCCCTCTGCCCACATACAACACCCTCGCTGCCAGTTGCCCACAGGTGGTGTCTGTAGCATTTGTGGTCGCACCTCTCCTCCACAAGTAATTACCTGTCAGGGGGTGCTCAGTGGGTCCTGAGGCATCCTCAGAAGAAGATCCATCTCGTGGGGCTGGGCAGCGGGTACCAGTGCTGGTTTGTACTCTTGTCTGCTCTCAGTGCACGAAGAGCACGTCGCGGTGAATGATTTCCCGCAGGAGATGTGCTGCAGAGGCAGTGGGAAGAGTGGCTCTTGGCATTTATGGTGCACAAAGTACTCTGCATGTGTCTTGAATTAGTGATGTCTCCCTTCCAGGTCCCATTCACTGTGTTGCAGGGCGAGGGAGTGGAGTATCTTGGCCATGCAAATGATGCTGTGATTGCCATCTCCAACTACCGGCTTCATATCAAATTCAAGGATTCTGTGATCAATGTAAGTCTGGATCTGCCTGCTCCTGCTGCACGAACCATAATCTCTCACAGTATTTTGGGGGGACATAAGCCATTTCCATGGTCTGTGGCATGGGAGCCTCTTGAAGGATGCCGAGCCTGGTGCTGTCTCTAGTTACTTCTGGCCATGCAGTTGCTGTTTTGCTGTTGCATTTTGTGTGGATGGGGTTTTCCTCTGGATAATAATTAATTATAATAATAATAATATTCTTTGCTGTTCCCTTTAAATTCAACCTTTAAACTTGGTGGGTTTAAGACTGTTAAGGTCTTTTGCAGGCCAGTTTTAATGAGACTTCTCCAACCTGGAGACCCACAATCAAGAGACAGACAGTAGGAGCCTGAGGCTTTTTCTCACTGTCTTGACTTGCCATTTTTTATTGCAGCTTCTGTTTGGTTCAGTTACCTGTACTTGTCTGGATGTGATTTAGTCAGTAACTGGCCCTGGGTGGGAGACAATCCAGGGATAGAATAGAAATCAGAATAGTAGTTGTTGAAGGAGGCTCTGCACTGAGACATGAAGCTTCATAAACCTTGGAGTGGGTTTATAGTTGGAACTGGAAGCTCATGATTGATGGTAGAGCCGTGGCTGTTCATGATGGGCCTGTGGGCAAGGCTGCTGTGTCTCTGATGTGACGTGGTATGTCTTGTCATGCCCTACATCTGTCTCTCACAGGTGCCTTTGAGGATGATGGAAAGTGTGGAGTGTCGGGATATGTTCCAGCTTCACATTGTCTGCAAGGACTCCAAAGTGATCAGGTATCTGTTACTGCTGTGTTGTAGGTGCCACTGCAGGCCGGTTGACATGATCAGCTCTGGTGTCTCCCTCTGTGTTGCTGTTGGAATTGAGCTGTTCATGGCCAGGGTTGCTATACCTCGCACTTCATTCCTTTTTCTGGTGAAGTGGAGCAGAGCTCCCTGTCTGTGTGTCTTGGCTGTACCCACTGAGGGTGATTTACATTTGGGTTTGCAGGTGCCATTTTTCCACCTTTAAGCAGTGCCAGGAGTGGCTAAAGAGGCTAACTCGAGCCATTGCCCGCCCTGCTAAGCCTGAGGACCTCTTTGCGTTTGCCTACCATGCGTGGTGCTTAGGAGTCTGTGTTGATGAGGAGGATCAACATGCACATCTCTGCCGTCCAGGTAAGCTCCTGGCCTGTCCCCTTCCTGCTTTTCTGTCCACAAGCACTGCAATGCAATTTAAACTGTTGTCCATAATTTGATGTCCGGCTAGGTCTTAAGCTCTGCCCAAGTTGATCTTGCTGAGGGGCATCCTGTACCTGGCCTAGAGATCCAGCTGATGGCCAGATTTGGCTGGACAACACAGTAAAAGGAATAATAGTAATAAGCACAAGAGCATTCTGAGCCAGCAACTTGTAAGCAACTTTTCCCATTCTCCTTGTGAATGAAGAAAACATCCCATACTTTGGTACTCTCATCATGATGACAGAGAGCTCAAGCAGTCTTGTTCCTGGATAGTAAACATAATCGGCTTTGAGGCAACATAATTAATGAGTCCATCTGCATCTCCTCTCCAACACCTAGAAATTCCGTGACATTCCTGTGGCCAGGTCTGCGGAAATGTTTGGCTCATCCTTACACAGGTGCAAATAAAAATCTTTGAATCCATAAAGAGAAAACAGAGCTGTGATGGTGCCCTCCTGTGGATTGGGAGTTTCCCTTCTCTGGGAACACAAAGTTCACTTGCTGTTGCTTTGTCTTTTAAACGGCTTCATCATGAATCAAGTGCGGTTAAAATGAGTAACAAACCTGGCTTTAGACTTAAAAAGGTGCTGATACTAGAGAAGCAGTAACCTGAATGAAATGTCCAAACACAGGATGGGATGGAGGGATGAGGTTGGATAGTATAGCTGAGAGAGATATCAAAAAGAAGCTGGTAGAAAAAAAGTAACTGTTCTTACTGTGTCCCAAACACCAGCAATTGGGAGATATTTTCTGTCTTTCTTTTAGATAAAGTATTATTCTCTAGTGTAAATACACTTACCTGTGGAAATTGTTGCTGCAGCAACAGAATGAGGTGAAGAGCTTTGCAATATTTATTTATTAACAACATTTGACACTTGGGCAACAAAGACATCCAGGATTTGTAAGGTGTGGCTAAAACACAAGAGAGGAAACCCTGAGTCAGCCACTGAGAGAGCAGTCCAGAAGACAAAACTAACTGCCTGGGGTGGGTGCTCAGTACTCCTCTGCGGTGGGATTTCTGACATCTGCTTTGGAAGCTATCTCTGTCAGAAGGGCAAAAGGGGATTAAATTACACCCACCCCCCACCCCCCACTCTCACATTGATGTGAAGAGGCTATTTCCGTGCTGCTCTGTGCCCTGAGACTGAGAGCTGATCTGACTTGACAAAATAAACAGAGGAACCCTGGTGAGGGACAGTTCTATTTGGCTTCTGCAGCAAGATCCCTGCCATCCAGCTGTCCTGTAGTTTCTCTCCAGCCTGGATATAGCTGCTGTGGAGCTGCTGCTAGGACAGTTAGATTTCATTAGTTCTGCTTAGCTGTCAGTAAATGCCCTGTACTTTGTTCTTCCAGGTGACCATGTGAGATACCGATTTGAGATGGAGCTGGTGAGGATGGGCTTTGACTTGCAGAACGTCTGGCGCGTCTCTGACATCAACAACAATTACAAGTGAGTGTTTCCCCACCAGGCGCTCTCCACTCTCCTCTTTCCTTCTCCCCTTTGCAATCCTTGTGCAGAGCAGTGGGTGAGTCAGATTCCATCTAATCCTCCTTCCTGGCCTTGAAAACCCTCAGGCAGATCGGTATATGAGCCAGATCCACTTTCTTTCTGCCTTTCACATTGTGGAATTGAAGAAGGAATATAGCCCAAACATCAGAGCTAGCAGCAGTTGTAAATGCTGACTCAGGTAGTTTATAATGCAAAGACATTCAGGAGTCTTGGAGGAACTGTCCATCACAGGGTTGCCTTTCTGGTCAGTCATTCTCTCTAAAATGCTTGTGCTGTTTGAAATAAAAACCACAAAGTTTTAATAACGTCAGACGAGTATTCAGCTCTGTTGAGAAACTGGGGGTGAGCCAGTGGACGGCTGTCAGGATGCTCAGAAGTCTGGGGAATGAGCGAGGCTCCTTCAGTCTGGTGCAGAAGAGGCTGAAGGGTGATTTACTGGCAGCCTCCAGCTGCTGAAAGGACATTTACAAAGGTGAGGGAGTGAAACTCTTCTGACGGTGGCAGATGTCTGAACAAGAGGCAATGGCCACGGGTGCAGCTTGGGAGGTTCAGACTGTACATGGGAGGGAAAAAAAAAAAAATCTTTCCGCAGGAGTGTGGTGCTGTGCTGGGGGAGTTCACCATTGCATCATTTCAAGTCTCAGATGATCTGGTGGTGGAGGTGGTCCCCTGTGAGCAGGAGAGTGGAGTGGAGATCTTCCAAAGGTCTCTTCCATCAGCACGTTGGTGATTCCAGCCTGTCTTCTCCTGGAGAAAAGCACAGGAGCTCTTGGAGAAGCGCTGCTGCATTCTTTGCAGCAGGTGGCATTAAGCCAACAGGGTTTTATTAAGCTTTGACAGACATATTCATTTCTGCATTCTTTATAATCCTTCTCTTGAAATGACTGGTATCTCTCAGTCTCTTCTCTGTCTCAGCCAGTAAAGGCATCCCCATCATCTATGTATTGGGCAGTTCCAGGTCACTGGTTTCTTGTGGGGACCATGAGAAGCCTTGGGCGTGCTGGCCTGGGGAAATCCCACTGGAGTTTTGCAGTTGCTGCCTGTTCTCTCTTCCTCAAGTATCCAAGCAGCAAGCATTAGATTTAGGGGTTGATTTATAGTTTCTACTTGGGCATACTGACTGCATCGATGCTTTTGGACTATTAACATGACTGATGGCATTTATGCAGTTTCTCCCAGGTTGTCAAATAAAAATTGTTTTCCTGAACCGCTCAGTTTTCGAGTGTACAACCTGTAGGTCTTTGCCCTAGGTAGAGTCTGTATGTGTCTTTGACAGCCATCAGGCTTTCTCTGCTACTAGATTTTGGGATGTTTTTCCCTCTGACTGTTTCAGAAGGTTCAACTTAAATTGACCACCTGTGGTTCTCCTCCTGGCCAGTAATACACAGCAATTAACCAACTTCTCTAAAGACAGTTGTTTTATTTCCAACCAAACCAGGGAAGAAGGAACTTGAAACAAACCTCAGCAAGCTGGATGCAGGCCTGGTTTTGCTTTTCTCAATCTGCTGAGTTCCTACCTGGAGATCCTGGCAGGTCGCAGCTTCCTGCAGACATCCCGAGATCTCAAAGGTGGTGTAATTTGTTTGTGCAACTCAGAAACCAGTTCTCTCTTGCTGCTTCTGGGATTGTGTCTTTAAATCCTGCCTTGCCTTTTGATCATCACCACCTGCCTCTATTCACAGGAATCGGGTTACTTTTTAACTGTTTATAGTCCTTTTTATCTTTTATTTCCCAGCATTGGCAAAATAGTGTTGTTAGAGACAGGATACTCCAAAGTAATGGCTTTGTTCATTGTCTTTCAAGTCTGTTCGGACATGTCCTTATCTGGAAACTATTATCTTCTTCCTGGCGACAGCCATCATAAAATTAGAGCAATACAAGCATATAATAACCACTCCTTCAGTCTTGATAAAAGTATACTATTTCAGCATACAGTGATAATAAAATTATTACATGATATCTCTGTGGTGCTCACATCTTCAGTGGTCTGTACATCCAGAGAAACGGACACATCCTGGCACTGCCCATCTGGTGCACCCATGCTGTCCGAGAGTTGTTTCATATCGGTCTTAATGCTGGTGGCTTTGGTACACACGTCGTTCCTTCAGAAAGGAAAAAACATTCACTTTTTCTTAAGTGTTGATGCTCGTTTTCAACTTTGATCTTTTTACAGTTGTGATTTTATTTTTGAGTTCATGAGGAAAAAGCTGTCTGGAGTTCTGTGTAACTGCTTCAGACAGCTGATGTTTTCTCTTTGTTTCTGTGACTGCTCTTAATTCATATTTTGTCTTTTGATACTATTATTTTAATACTATCCTTTGCTTTTATTGGAAAAATGATAATTAGTGTTTTGTTTGTATCTGCCATATGAATGTGTAGACAATAAGTCTGCAAGGACTGTTAGCAATAAAGCCTGTGCGTTTGCGTTGTGTGAAGGAAGATCTCTCAGGCTGGACTGGCTGCTACCTTTGTGGCAAGAAGATGCTTTGTCATTCCTTGCCCGTATGTGTCTTGTGCTGATTTATGCGTCTGTGGTGTTACAGCCACCTTTTTCTGGGATCAAACCTCACAGTTTCAAGAAGTCTCATCCTGTGTTCTGGGTCAGCGTGGTCCCAGGGTGTTCCAGGCCGCTCCTCCGTGACCCACATTGCTTTGCTGTGGGTCTCTCTTCCATGTGACAGGGAAGCATATTGCACAACACAGGGACAAGCATGGTTCCCTTTCGTGGTGAAAAATGACCGTTGAAGTTCTGTACTATTGCTTATCTTTTCGAGAGTTACTGTTCTGTAAGAGAAGCTTCCTCCAAGTCTTTGGGGAGCCACCCGTTAAAAAACGCACAGACCAAAACAAATTGAGAAAACACCAACAAACCCTTCTGAAAATCCAAACTGACTGTCAGCCACGTGAGCTCTACCTGCTCGTTCAGTGATGTTGCCAGCAAACTCCACATACGTGATGCCCGACCTCCCTCCACAAAAGCCGTGTTGATTCTTCCCAAGTGCATGGTATTTACCCTTGCACCAACTGTGACAGCAAGTTGCTTTGTACAGAAGTCAGACTCCAGTGGTTTCCCATGTTTGTCCCTGAGACCTTTTTTACAAAATTGATACCATGTTTGCCACCTTTCATTCCTCTGGCACCCAAGCCAATGTAAGCAATAGCTTACACATCTCGGTTAATCATTCACCTGCTGTGCACTCGGGTTGCTGTAGAAATGTTGAGCATTATCTAGTCCTGGTGATTAGCTACTCCTCATTCCTAGCAGATTGTTCTAAAACTTCCCCTTCTTGTGCCTCATCCCTTGTAAAACAGGTTTAGGTCTGGCAGCTTCTTTGTGGACTCTTGTGCTGAACATCAATGCAAATTGTTTTGATTTTCTGCTGTGATCTTGCTGATCTACTAGACCTTCAGTTTTGGTAGCAGACTGATACCTCCAAGATGTTTGAAAAAGGTCTTCAGAGTTTTAATCTTTTAACAAGTCATTTCTCAAAAGCTGCATGATGTGTCTCATGTTTACAGTTTTTTAAATTCAGGTGCACATTTGGCTTCTCTCATGTCCTTTGGAAACATTTCCCCTCTTTGAAGGATGTCCTTTTATTTCTAAAATCCTTCTTTTGTTCACTGTTTAAGTCTGCTAGCTCTTTCTGATCTTTTTGATGCATTTTATATTACCATCAAATAGCATGTTTAAATAACCATCATATCATCTGCAAGCTTTCTCCTGCCCCACCCCCCATCACCCTCCCCCCCTTTTCTGAAACTCATCCTTACTGTCGTGGGAGTCTTATCCCCTTAAAAACATTGGTGAAGTCTATTATGTGATGAATACTGTAACAAAGTGATTTTTCAGTTATTCTATTTTGGAGCAGCTTAGAACCAAAGGAAGAGTTACGTACTTTTGTATTATTTGGCTGATAGCACCAAGAAGCAGCTGATTGCATCTGAAAATGTCATCTTTGTCTCATGCATTATCATGATGCTTATGTGGTTTATGTGGAAGCAACCCAAATCTCCCATGGCAATTTTTGCCCTCGCAGCCTTTCTGCAGCTCTTCCAGCCTGTTGTGGATGTTGTTACTGTTTCTCTTTAGGCTTGGGATTTGAGTCAGGGCACTTTCTGCACTGCTGTGGATACTGGTAACTCTTGGCCTCACGCTTTTACCTTCACGTTTTCCTCGAACATACCACACTTTGCTCACTAGCACAACATATTTTGGTCTTCCTACAAAGCTTGTACTCTGAAATTTAGGGTACCACTAATAATCTTCCTTGTATCAAGTTTATAAGATGCTGTTAAGCCAACATATTTATCCTTACTTTTCAGTTTCTCTCCCTTGTTTTTTTGGAATTCTAGTCTAGAAGCACAAGTTGTTTGTCTAGATGTCATTGACTGTTTTTATGTGTCCAGCTTAAATTTGGCTTAATTTCTTGAGGCATCCTGTTTCCTACCTGAATTTTACTGAATTCTGTCTTACTGTTTTCTTAAGACTACAGAGTTTTAGTGACTTATCTCTTAGAAGATAAGCTCCTGAACCTCTCCTGTACTGACTCCCCAATTTTTATTTTAAGAAATCTCCTATAATGTTTCATTTGTAGCGCCAGGGACTGATTCTGTTTTCATTTTGATGAAGCCCATTCTTGTATAGATTGAGCTGTTCCAGAAGTTCCTCCAGATCTTAACAGGTGCCAGCCCTCTTCCACATACCTTTATTCTCAATCCCACTTCAATGTGTCTCTAATTTCCTGACCAACCTTACACATAGAATCTGAGGTATTTCAGAAATGTCCAAGCCTAGGCATCCTACCACAGACAACCTGGTCTTCAGCTTCTTACCTGACAGCTTTAATTTTGCTTCCTGGATTCCTCTTCTTCACCCTGTTGTTTTTATCCTGTAGACCAACCTTACTTTCTGCCTGGGGCTTTCTGAGAAGCTGTCTAGACATTGTGTGAAGTGCCATCTTCTAACATAGCAGGCAGTTCCTCGCTAGCATCACAAACTAAATGATACTGAGGGCTGTATCTTTGCCTTCAGCAGGGGTAGTTAGGGCTCAGGGGAGCACCAGGCCACCCTTTGGAGCTTGCCAGCTGCATAGTTTCACTCCCCTCAGTTTGTTTCCCATCTGCCCTGAAACATTCCTTCTAAATGATGTGGGTTATAGCCTAGAGCTAGAGTTGCTCTTTGATGTTTCTTGGCATGTAGGGCTTTCTCTGCCTGGGCTGTTGGAGCTTAGCTGGTCCAGCAGCCAGCCTGCAACCTGCCCTGCCCTGCATGCAGCTGTATGCCGCAGGGCAGGATATTGGCTGCAGTAACCAGGAAGCCCCTGCACTCCTGGATTTTCACCCGTGCTTCATCCTACTCATACTGCTCTCTCCCCAGCACTGTTTGGCTGTCCTCCTCTGACCCTTGGCTTCCCTCTTGCCTTGCTGATAATGTACTTGCAGTTGGATTTTTAACAGCTTTCTTAGGACTTAAGCATTTGCAGTCCTGTTGCCTGTTCTCATCTCCCCCCTGCCTCCACCAACTGAATTTCCATTTCAGCTGAACTGCTTTATGCTTCAGGTTGATTCAGATGTGGGGCTCCTCTGGCACTGCCGCTCTGCTCGTTGAAGAGTTTGGTGCCCCTGCTATTGGCTCTGTGTGCTGGGAGTTTCTTCTCCAGCGCAGGGGATTGGTAGGGACTTGCCCATCACATTCCTCTTGCTGCTGGCATGTGTTCAGATGTGTATTAGGAATCTTGATTTTTGGCACCCCACCAAACAAGATACTCTCTTAGATCTCCCTCATGTCATTTTATTATAGCATACACCAAGTCACCATTGCCATCTTTCTGGGCAGCGTTATGTCTTCCTTGCAGAGAAATGTGTACATTTTTATCAATGCTGACCTTTTTTCTGCAAGGCAGAAAGTGGCAGATCATCATTTACCAGAAGTAAATTCTGTGTGTTTATGGGTTTGCAAGTGCTGCAAGAAAACCAAAACCCCACATAAATTAATGACTGTTACCCTAAACCCTCATAAATTCTTAAATCCAGAGGATGTTCCAAAGGCATGCTTGGGAAGTACTGGGGTGTACTTAGTATGGGGCTGGAGGTGAGGCCTGAGGTGAAAGATCGTCTTCTCTCAGCTCATTCCTGACAGCATTTTTTGGGTCACTTTTCCCACGTTGAGGCTATACTGAGACCGATATCAAGAGGAAGAGCCAAAGTCTTGCATGCTGAGTTTGGGGAAACTGCTCCTGTCCTCTCTCTGCACAGCTTCTCTGGTAAATATTTTTGATTGCCAAGTCCTCATCTTGCCTTCATGCTTTTTTTTTTTCCAGGCTTTGTTCCAGTTATCCTCAGAAGCTGCTGGTCCCTGTCTGGATCACTGATAAGGAGCTAGAGAACGTGGCTTCATTCAGGTCGTGGAAAAGGATCCCTGTGGTGGTGTACAGGTAAACACAAAAGCAATGCAGTGCTCTCCCCCAGACCCCTGACAGCTGTCCTTTTCCTGACATTACTGCACAGGGCGCTGTGAAGCCAGGTTAGCCAAGTGGATACAGGGCTGTGGAGCGCGGGGTGACAGCGATAGCTGTGTTCTGGTCCTCGTGCTGGTGCTCCTTTTGCCTCGCACCTGAAAACATGCTGCTCTTGGGCCTCCTCCTCCTCCCAAGACATACATCAGCCTCTGTAGGCACCCAGTCTGCGATGGTAACTCAGGATGTTCTCCAGAACAGAGAAACAATGTTCTGGTAACTGTTGCTTCTTTCCTGCTCTTGGTTAGATCTGAAGGTGTGGGTGACTTTCATCCTTCGGGAGATGCAGCAAGAACACTATGTCAAATTAAGGTTCTCTTTCTTTGAGTTTCAGAACTTTCACCAATTGGTACTTGCCTAGCTGCTACTTTGAAAAGAAATCTTGGCCAAAACGAGCCTACTGTGTGGTCCTGCTCTCAGCTAGGACGTACCTTTTAATACCCAAGTGCAAATCACTTCTGTTTTGACCAAGTTGTGAGAGTTTGACATTATTTAGGTAACAGAATGAGATGTTTGCATGTGGCTGAACCTTGTTGATTGAATAGCTAGTAAATATTCCCTGGTCAGCCTTCCAAAAATAATATATACAGGGGGATGCCGAGGCTAGGCAGCAAATAAAGCAGGGCTTTTTGGGGTAGGTGGGTGGTTTCTCATCAAACATGTTTTCTGGGAGACTGACATGTTTGAAACAAATGGGAGGCTGGTGAATAGATGCACCCAGCCAGTGTGTATGTTGTAAAATGTACATTATGGTTTCTAGCCTTAGACTCCTTGTTAGCAGTTATTAAATCCAAATATAAAAAACTTTGAAACTATCAGAGCTGCACAACAAAGAACAAGCCTGGGAAGTAAAAAAGCCAGGAAACAAAATGAATGAATTTACATGTACCTTAATGCTACATCTTCATGTTATATGGTTTGCTGTTACATGCTGGCAAAACACAGTGTTATTACTTCTAGGAGAACTAAATTCTACAGCAGAGTAATAATGAGCGCTGCTTATCGTATGGAGCCTTTCCTTCTTTGTAGCAAAGTCAGCTAAGAAGTTAATTGTATTTCTGATTACTTTTACTAAAAATGGCCTGGCGCTGGAGACTGTCCCAGTGTGCCTCTCCACCTGAGGGCAAAGCCATGTCTTTTTGCTACTCTAACAATTATTTTGTTCCTTGCTTTATATCACTATAATGGTACCCAGTAATTTTAGAATCTAAGCTGCAACTTTTTGCAGCCTGGGATCAGATTAGAAGATGCTGACAAGTGATGTTACAAGATGGGACAAGTGATTGCCCATACATATCTCGTTTTCATGCACTTTTTATAAAGTCTTTGCCCTCAAGATTGAAGGCTTTTGGCCAGGTGGGTCCGTAAGGGCCATGGCTGCTTCTGGAGTGCCTTGTGCTGTATGGAAGGGGAAGAAATGAAAAGCCTCACACTCAGCTCCTCCTCCTCACTCACAGTTCAGGAGAGATTGGACAAGTGGGTTTGGGGGTGTGCATCCCAGGGGCTCTAAGCACAGGACTTTGGTAGGCTTCAGAGCCTTTGGAGAGCAAGGCTGAACTCGCTGGGTCACAGTCAGATCTGTAAAACATGACACCAAAGGTACCACATTATCAGTTTTCTTTAAAAAGAGTATAATTTAGCTTTTAAGCAAAGCAGACATTCAGGTCTCTATCTCTTGAGTTCTCACTGGAGATGTGCAGGAGTGGTGTAGGGGCCTTCAGGCACAATTCACTTTTAAAACTGTGCAAAGGATGCAGTTAATTATTTAGCTGACTACAGAGGCAGACAGGCATCGCATGCCAGCTGCTCCTCGTTGTTGCTCTCTGTCTACACAGCCACCTTCAGAAGACCTTGGGCCTGTGTTAGCAAGAATGCTTCTCACAGATGCTCAGCATCACCTTTGCCTGTGGCTGTGCTGCAGCAGCTCTTGGGGAGGCAGCGGGCAAACGGTGGAGATGGCTCCAGCCCCATGGATGAGCGCTTGGGTCTCAGGCTTTTAGGTCATGCCAGAGTGAGCCAGGAGCCTAATGCAGAGACTCGGGAAATGAAAGCACTTGTGTCCGTGCATCTCAGGGGACAGCTCTGTGAACCCTCTCTTAGCTCTTTCTTATGTGTTAAGCCAAGCTGCTTGACTTTGCACTGTGGATGAGCACTCCTATGGCCAGAAAATAACAGAGGGGACTTAAGGGCTATTAGTTGATGCTTTCTGGATGGTTGTTATAGGTTAAATGGCATGTGCTAACAACGTCAGGTGTGCTCTAGTCTTGTGCTCTGAATGAATCTGGGAGTAAAAGCTCAACTGATAAACTACAAAGGCACCTCATACTCCTCTTTGAATGCTGAAAGGTTCTCAAGTCATTAAGACTTAACTGAAGATCCCTAAGAAATAATTTTGTCCACATAAGTTAAAACTCTGTGACACTTCCTGCCATTCCAGTTTCAAGAAAGGAGCTTTTTTATTTTGAGGAAAATCTCCACAAAAATCCCTAGTAAGAAAAAGACCTGAAATGTTTCATATGCTTGTGATGAGGAGATTAGCAAGGGAGTGTGGAGTCAAGCCATGGCTGCTCCCCTCACCTGGGAAGCTCACTGCAAGCTCAGTTGTGGTTTTGGTTCATCCACCAACACCTGCTACACTTTCTGCTTGCTGATGACTTCATGCTCATCGATGCTTGCCATGCTTCCTTGTGTTTATTGGCACCTCATTATATCTCTTGAAACTGGCTACCTCAAGGCATCCCCTGCCCAGTGTTTGCTGCAGTGCTGAGAAGTTTCTGCTCCCAAGAAGTTTTCTGAGTTTAATGTGACTCTTTGGCAATGTTTTTAGTATTTCATGAAGTAGGCTACCACTGACTTCAAGTGGCCTACACAGCTAAACTACTTTATTCCCTTCTGCATAGCAAAACTGTGCTGTTGCATCCAAGCAGCCTGCTGGGAGCAGACCCTGGCACAGCACCTGCATCTCCCAAAAACGTGCTCAGGCGCTGTCTGGGAAAGTGCTGGTTGGCAACAGGTCAAAAACGATGGGTGTGCTGACAAACAAGCTTGGATGATCACAGGCTGACACTTAAGTCCACACCTTGGCTCTGTTTCATTTACTAGTATAAACAAAGGCTTTGCTCCTATCTGTGTTAACCATCCTTGAGTGATCATGAAGACAGAATAGGTCTCCTGGGAGCGACTGCTCTGTGAATCACCTTGCAGAACAGAACAGCAACAGAGGAGGGCACTGGAAGGAAAAGGATCTCAGTGTTTTGTCATAGCTGAATGTACGTCTTCACTTTAAAGTCTTCATCAGTATTAGCTGTTGAGATGCCATTAACGATAATACATTTTCTGTGTTTATTGATGTTGCCTCAGCAGAATAAGGGAACCTTGTCTCTGAGAAACAAAATCATTACTGCAAACTGCAGAAGCTGCTACTGAGATACTGTGCACCGCTTTTAGAATGAGTTCGAAGTCTTGATGCATTTTCTTGGTGTGCTGCCTTACAGCAGATAACAGGGACAGGCACTGTCATCCTCTGGAACACAGAAAGGAGTGGCATGAAAAGGAGGTACCTTCAAGAGTGCTTCTGATAGCTCCCACTGGCAGCTAAACAGCCTTTGGGTGATGGGTTGAGGCTTGTGCAAGTGCACTTCAGGATCTAGACTGTTACATCCCCTACTCTGCAATTTTTTCAGAGGTGTTCACCTACAAACAAAAAAATAATACTTGGATGTGGCTTGTCAGAAGCTTTATCTACATCTTTGTTCTTACTCCAGCTCATCTTCAGAGAGGTGGTGGGATAGGTAGGGAGGGGCAAGCACTGTTGTGAAGAACTGAGGTGTGGGACTCTCCTGTTTGTTTATCCTGTCTCCAAGAAGGGCCAGGCACCAGGAATAGCATCTCGGGGAAGTGTAACACATGGGACAGGTATGCGGGTGTTCTTCCCTGGTGCATCTTTGGAGTAGCTGTTATCTTAGATTTTCTATGAGAGGTGTTCAGGAGAAGGGTGTCACTGTGTTTCATGGTTACTTGGTGGACCTCCCTGAGTTTGATATATTTTGAAACCAATTTATACTTCTACATTGCACGGTGGCAGGGAGTCTGCTGTCTGTTTTGTTTGTTGTCCAAAAAAGACTTGTTTTTTCCTAAATATATGGCATCACTATTCCAGCGCTTGTGTGTGTTTCTATCAGGGAAAAATAAGACTAATCTTCCAAACTCAATTTTTTATATCTTTCATGACTTTTTATGCCTCTCATCTATTCTTGTCCTTCTCTTATGGTAGCAAGTTGTTTCCTACTAAAGTTGTCCCTATAGCAGAGCTCTTCTATACCTGTGATTGTCCTTGCCACCCATCTCTGGAGGTTTATTACGTTATCCTTTTTGAGATGGACTAGTGAGAAATTCATATCATTTTGAAGATGTCTGAGATGTCATGTCATAGTATTTTCTGTCTTACTCTTTTCCAAATAACTGCTAGCACATTCTCAACCTTTTTGCCTCTCTTGAGCATTGAGCTGAGGCTTTCTGAGAGCTCCACAGTGACTTGAAAGTCTCTGAGATTTGGCTGCTGATTTGTACCAAACTGCTTCATGTCATAGCTGGGGTTGTTTTGATCATCTGTAAATATTTTTCATTTATTAATACTAACTTTCATGTTCTGTCACCCAGTATCGCAAGATCCTTTGCAACTTTTTCCAGACAGCCGTAGACTCTCCTGGATAATTCTGTATCACCAGCAACTTTGTCACCTAATGGTCCATTCCCTTTCCAGGACATTTGTGAATGACTTGCTGGTGTGTTCATGTGAAAAATCGAATGCTTATTCCTGCTTCAGGCCTTCTGCCAGGTGTCAATAAGCAACAGCCAGGGTAGGGTTCACATTTTAGGGGTTGTTAATAAACACCAGCTCAGGCCTCCACCCAGAAACTAACCAGTCTGATGCTGAGTGAGCTAATCTTTCTAACTTACAAGTGATAAATGAAATGGTTTAACAACAGGTATGTACTTTAAGGGAGGGGAAAAAAAAGAAAGAGAATGGGATAACAGAACAGCATTAAAATAAATAACCACTACTTTCCCAAAGTACAACCATAATCATTTAAAGTTCTCCTCTCTGATTTAATATATAAATATTTACATATCTATAGACAATGATGTGTATTTTAGATAGTATATCTTAATAAATAATATATATATTATTGTAAATAAAAATACAAGAACAGTTTAACAGAGTAATGGCTAGAACAACTGGTAGCTTCCCTTTGCTGCAGAAACATTCATTTCAGTGGTAGTCGAGTCCCAGGGCAGAGCCGCTGACCCTGGAGGTGACGTCCCATGAGCTGCAGCTGCCCTGGGGCTGCCACCGTCCACTGGCACTAGCTGTTCCCAGCAGCCCCTCCAGCAAGTGCTGCAGTGAGCTGCTCCTCTGCAATATCATTTTGGCTCCATGAGCCACTCTTGTGCTACTCTCAGCCATCTTCTGTTCCTCACCGCTCTGGGGTGAGTGACAGCCTCCGTGTCACTGCTTTTGTTAGGAATAATGGTCGTTTGAAATGCCCTGCCCCGCTTCACTGCTTGAATGCAAGAGTAAATGCAGTAGATAGA
The DNA here is from genome assembly GCF_965140245.1 of Athene noctua. NCBI lineage: Eukaryota > Metazoa > Chordata > Aves > Strigiformes > Strigidae > Athene > Athene noctua. Next base: position 12,365,435 of record NC_134055.1, read on the forward strand.
GCAGTGAGGAGGGTTGTGTAGGTGGTGACTGTAGGGGATGTTTGCTGGTGGTGTTCCTCACCTTTCCAGGGGCTTCACCAGGCTCTCGCTTCCTTCACAGACACGTGCGCAATGGGGCGGTGATTGCACGCTGCAGCCAGCCTGAAATCAGCTGGTGGGGCTGGAGAAATGCTGATGACGAGTATCTTGTGACATCTATTGCCAAAGCCTGTGCCTTGAACCCTGGAGTAAAGGTATCTGGTGGCGTGCCACACAACGGGAGCAGCGACGGCAGCGAGGCCTGCGATGCCGACTTCGGTGAGACCACTCACCCTCTTCCACTCTCTCCTAAACGTGTGAATTATTTTGTGCTTCCTACACCTAAATGTTGCTGTTGCTGCTAAACAGGGCTGTTACAATGTGATGTTTAAACCCAGTATCCAGCCCAGATAATCTGGGCCCTGTCATGCCTTGACTGTGGTGTGTGGCACGGGTCTCGGGGCGGTGCTGGGGGGCCCTGGAGGCCTGTCATAGGGGACAGGGAGTGCCGGGAGCTCAGTCCGTGCTGTCTCCGCAGACTCGTCCCTGACCGCCTGTTCAGGTGTGGAGAATGCAGGAACTCCTCAGAAGCTGCTGATTCTTGATGCCAGGTCCTATACTGCGGCCGTGGCCAACAGAGCAAAGGGAGGTGGCTGCGAATGTGAAGGTACAGAGGGTTAAGCACATCCCAGAACATCTTCCTCTTGGACCTGCTTTGTCGAGGGGGTCCTAGAGCACAGCTGGGGGTTGGGTCAGCATTTTGGTACTCAGTCCCTGGGAGCACATTCCCCTTCTTGTTTGTGCAAAGTTCATTATTCCAGACACATCAGTGATGGCCCACAAGGCTTTTGCAGGAGAACCTGCCTACCTGGAGACCAGAACTGGTGCTGTGAGGGGACAGCTCACCCGAGTGTATGGAGGCAGTTGCTGCAGTGGCAGCAGCTCTCTCTGACCATTTGTCTGTTGTGTTCAGAGTATTACCCGAACTGTGAAGTTGTGTTCATGGGCATGGCCAACATCCACTCCATCCGGAACAGTTTCCAGTATCTGCGTGCTGTCTGCAGTCAGGTGCCAGACCCCAGCAAGTAAGTGACTGTCCTCTAGCTGAGTTTGATGCCATATCTGTCAATGTCCTGGGGGGGGTTTCCCTCAGTTTTTCTTTTTTCCTATCCCAGGTTTCTACCTCAGAGAAAGTACTGACAGTGTTTGTATACTGCTTAATTTGACCCCTGGCAATCCAGAAGGGATTGCAGCGCTGCCTCAGTGTCACTTGATTGTGTCTGTCCTCTGAGGGTCTCCAAAATGTAGCCATATCTGGGAAAAATTGAAATTAGGGGTTGGATTCTTTGCATTTATTCCCAGACTGGCTGGCTCTTCTAGAACATGTTTTGGAAAAGACTGAGGACTCCAAAAAGACTTTGCTTAAAATACATATTTTGGTTGTGTGGGGTTTTTTTCTACTGGAGAGCTAAGCAACCATTTTTTTGCTTTGTGCACATCTTCTAGCTGGCTTTCAGCCCTGGAGAGTACCAAGTGGCTGCAGCACCTCTCTGTCATGCTGAAGGCAGCAGTGCTGGTCTCCAGTGCAGTTGACAGAGAGGGGCGTCCAGTGCTGGTTCATTGCTCGGACGGCTGGGACAGGACTCCGCAGATTGTAGCACTGGCAAAGATTCTTCTGGACCCTTACTACAGGACCATGGAGGTACGAGTTGTGCTATGCTGCTGTTCTGTGTCTGCTTTTGTCTCACAGTCTCCGTAGAAAGGAGCAGAATTGCATTTGGCCATGAGCTTAGTGGCATTTCAGAGCTACTATTGTGGTGGTTGAGTTTTTCCACGTTCCCTTCCTGCCTGTTTTCGGTGAACTGTACGTCATTCCTCCGCCCAGCTTGGTGAACTACCGTGGTAAATAACCTCTTGTGTTCAAGGTTCAGCTGCTTCCCTACTCTTAATTGTGCGTATTCTCCAGGCTGTTTGTGGTATAGAGATAACAACTGTTAGTTTGTGTTTGGAAACCTCTGACATTCAGCACCAGTGCAGTCTCCTTTCCAGCCTTTCGGAAGCCCTGAGTTTGCCTGGCACTGCTGGCAGATGAGGCTTGCCTTGTCCTGTTATGTGCCTACAGCAAAGTGTCTGCAGTTAATTTTTTCTTTTATTCACAGGGCTTCCAGGTGCTTGTTGAATCAGACTGGCTGGATTTTGGTCATAAGTTTGGTGATCGCTGCGGTCACCAAGAGAAGGTGGAAGATCAGAACGAGCAGTGCCCAGTTTTTCTCCAGTGGTTGGATGCTGTTCATCAGCTTCTGAAGCAATTTCCTTGCCTCTTTGAATTTAACGAAGCTTTTTTGGTAAGAAATATGCATGCAAACATCTCTTTATCACTTACCAGATGTAAGCAGAGGCAGAGGAAAGGCCGAGATATTTTAGTGTTGCAGCTGAAAGAAAACAAAAATTTCATTCTTTAGAAATGTGAAAGTGTCTGACTAGTTTTGGGCTCTCTGCTGGCATACCTGACATATACCTTCACTGTGTGGGTCCAGCCCTGCCCTTCAGTTGTGGTATTTTGACCTGGTTCTGTACATGTGATGCTTCTGCTGGCTTCTGTGAGCTGCTTGCAATTTCCTCCTCCTCCTGGGGGGTACTGCAGGCTCAGAGTACCTGACAGATTGCACGGTGATGAGGGCTTTATGGCCTCTGGTTTCTTTGAGTCACTTCTCCAGGTCCCTTTCTAGCCTGGTGAATTCAGATACTGTTAGCACACTGCTTTGATTAAAAGCCTGATTTGCATCTCTCAGAGCAGTGTGAGTCTGAAACATTTGAAAAAAAAAATTAGGGAAACCATAGCTATTAATCTTTGTCTTATCAAATAATACAGGTTAGGGTTATAGAGGGATGGGTATGGTATCAGTTGACTATTGCTTTCACTTGATTCCTGTTGCTATCCTCTCTGTCCTGCCCTGTGTGGAAGAGAGGACAAGCAGCAGGGTCACCACCTGCATAGGAAGTGTGTGAGCCATCCCAGAGGAGTGGAAGATGTTTCCCCTGTAGACAGGAGATGCGGTTTCCTGATGGCCCTGACAACTGTTCCTCTTGTGATGCTGCAGGTGAAGCTGGTGCAGCACACGTATTCCTGCCTCTATGGGACCTTCCTCGGGAACAGCCCCTGCGAGCGGGAGATGCACAACATCTACAAGCGTACCTGCTCCGTGTGGTCCCTCCTGCGGGCCGGCAACAAGAACTTCCACAATCTTCTCTATATGCCGGGGTCTGAGCAGGTGAGTAGAGCCCCTGGCCCAGCTTTCCAGGATTTTTGCAGGGACTTTTCACCATGGACTGTGTGGGGAGAGGCTGGCGGGGTTTCCTTTTGTGATCCTCTCTAATGGTGAGTGGCTGTTGCAGGTGCTGCACCCAGTGTGCCACGTGCGAGCGCTGCACGTCTGGACAGCGGTGTATCTGCCAGCTTCCTCGCCGCATCCTCTGGGACAGGATGATATGGACATTTACCTGCCCCCTGGATCTCAAAGCCAGGAGTTCGGTGGCAGATGTTTGGACAGGTAAGAGCCTAAGAGCTCCAGGCACAGGTTGCCACCTACCCACAGGCCTTCTTTTTCCCCTCTTTACTCATTGTAGTTCCTCTGTACTTCCTGTTCTCACCTTCCCTGTGGAGAGCAAGAGCTCTGTAGCACTGTCCCAGCCACTTGGAGAAGAATGTGTACAGCTCCCTGCTGCACCTAAAAAGGCACAGTGGAGAGGCCATGCTGTAGTGTTGGGCATTTCAGCTCATGCTGCTGCATCACCCCTCCCCGCCCACCCCACGATCTGTAATAAGGAACACTTAACAGAATCACAGAATCATCTCAGTTGGAAAAGCCCCTGAAGCTCCTCCAGTCCAACCATGACCCTCACCCTGACCGTTCCCAACTCCACCAGATCCCTCAGCGCTGGCTCAGCCCGACTCTTCAACCCCTCCAGGGATCCCGGGGACTCCCCCCCCTGCCCTGGGCAGCCCATTCCAATGCCCAACAGCCCCTTCTGCACAGAAATCCTTCCTCAGAGCCAGCCTGACCCTGCCATGGGCAGCTTGAGGCCATTCCCTTGGGGCCTGGCGCTGGCTCCTTGGCTCCAGAGACTCATCCCCCCTCTCTGCCCCCTCCTGGCAGGGAGTTGCAGAGGGCCAGGAGGTCTCCCCTCAGCCTCCTCTTCTCCAGACTGAACCCCCCCAGTTCCCCCAGCCGCTCCCCAGCAGACCTGTGCTCCAGACCCTGCCCCAGCTCCGTTGCCCTTCTCTGGACACACTCGAGTCATTCAATATCACTTCCCTTCCCTCATCTCAGTTTTGACTGAATTGAGGAGAGTTTCTGGACTTTTATTTTGAGATTTGTTTGCTTTTGCATTCTAGATTACCAAAGACAAGATCTATGGATGACCTGCTCTCAGCCTGCGACTCCAGCAGCCCCCTGACCCGCACGTCTAGTGATCCCAACCTGAATAACCACTGCCAGGAAGTCCGGGTGGGCCTGGAAGCCCGACATGCTGCTGCTGAGGGAGCTGAGCTGCACATGGGTGAAGGCAGTGCGGTGGCTGTGGGAGAGACACGGCAGGTGAAGGAGCAAGAGGAAAAAGCTCCCCTCCAAGCCGACAGTGCTTGTAGCAGCCGTGCTGAGCAGGAGGGGCACAGCAAGCAGCTGAGCAGCTGGGCCCCTGTGCCAGCGAGCAGCATGTGTCTGGAGGCAGAAAAGGGAAACGGAACACACACAGAGGAGCTGGATGGCACGTGTCCAGCTCCAAATCCTTATGGACAGGAAAATGTTGACAGGGTTTCCACCAGTTCTGGAAAGCAGTTAGAAACCTGTCCCCAGGAACCTTTGAAGGCTGCTGGCATGGTGTCCAGTGGAGGAGGCTGCCCCAAGAGAAACACTGCCTGCCAAGACGTTCCCAGCCAGGAGTCTCTGGCACCAAGTGCCCCTTGCCAGGACATCTCAGGCCCTGCCCCAAGCATCCCCTGCCCGGATGAAGACAATGGCAAAGGCAGTGTTGGAAGGAGTGTGCCCAGCGAGGAGCCTGGCCGGCTGGGGAGAGTCCCTCTAGAGCAATGGCGCAAGACCATTTCCCAGAGCCAAAGCAGCGAGTTTTCCTTCCTGGGCTCCAACTGGGACAGTTTTCAAGGAATGGTGACATCGCTCCCCAGTGGGGACCCTGCCCCCAGACACCTCCTCTCCTACGGCTGCTGTAGCAAAAGGTTGAGCAGCAAACCTCTGCGAGCACCAGGCCTGTGCCTCAGTGGCCAGTGGTCAGCCAGGGAAGGTGTGAAACCCTCAGTCTGCTCTGGCCACGTTGGCACACATTTTGCAGGCCCCACAGGGAAGCCAAGCCGTTCATGGCTGCCCTGCCACCTGAAACAAGCGTCTGGTCCCAAGCACATGCCACCAAAATGTCCTTCTCCTGTGCCTCCTCTCTACCTGGACGATGATGGGCTGCCCTTCCCCACAGATGTGATCCAGCACAGGCTGCGGCAGATCGAGGCGAGCTACAAGCAGGAGGTGGAGCAGCTGCGCAGGCAGGTGCGGGAGCTGCAGCTGCGTCTGGACATCCGCCACTTCTGCGCCCCTGCCACCGAGCCTCCCATGGACTACGAGGATGACTTTGTAAGTAACTGGCTCTAACACCCCAACTGCTGCAGTGCAGCCCCCTCACACTGCCCTCTCCAACCCACAGTGCTCCATCTTTTACTTCTGGAGTGGTGGTGAAGGTTGCTCCTATGTTTCCTCAGCCCTTTTCCCTTCCTCTCCATGTGCTGTGTCCTTACGCCATGCAGGGGTATCTGTGCTTCTTGAGGGCCAAGCAATGGCTCTTACATGCTCATGAATGTTTTACTTTCTTGTATGGGGAGCTGTGGAGCCACCCGCATGTCCCTCACAAGCACTGAGTGTGGCCGGAGTGGGGAATGGCCTTACTGTGTGATTGAGGCAGCTGAGGGGGTTTGTGGTTTCATCTCTTTGTGCAGACATGTTTGAAGGAATCGGATGGCAGCGACACTGAAGATTTCTGTTCTGATCATAGTGAAGACTGTTTGTCAGAAGCAAGCTGGGAACCTGTTGATAAGAAGGAGACTGAGGTACGTGTCCTGTTGTGGCAGCTGTAATGCAGCAGGAGAGAATGTTTCTCTGCAGCTAATTTTGGTTATGGCAGCAGAGTGGTCTGGAAGCAAGGCAGAGAGCAGCCACCCCTTGTCCTTTAACACATCCTCTGCATCCTCTGCTGCTATTGCGACCAATAGAAGGGGACCCGTGGCGTGGGCTCGCTCTGAGCTAGCCCCTTGCAGTCCAAACCCACATCTCAGCCAGTGCTGGGGTCCCGAGACCTGGTCGTTGTGGTGTCACAAACTGAAAGCTGATGAGGATGGTGTCTGCCCTAGGTCACGCGGTGGGTTCCAGACCACATGGCCTCGCATTGTTTTAACTGCGATTGTGAATTCTGGCTGGCCAAACGGAGGCATCACTGCAGGTAAACGATATTATCGCTGTACTTCCACTCGTCTTCTCAACCTGCTTCTCACAAACCTCACAAAATGCCTTTCTGTGGTGTTTATTCCCTCCAGTTCCCAGGAGAAAGTTTTAGATCTTTCCTTTATTTCCCAGGCCTCATAATTCCCTTCAGGTTTCCGTTCTACATTGTTCTTATTTTCCCAAGGCCTTTGATCCTTCTTCTGGGTAGTAATGTCCATTAGTCCCTTGTTAGCACTAGCCAGTTGGCTTGCACTGGAGACCATGGTATATACTTTAAGAAACATTTTGACAAGTCTTAAGTAAGGCTGGTACTTCACCCCTGAGCTGGATTCTTTGTGCTTGCTGAAGTTTTGTTGTGGTGTTCCCAGCTCTCTTTCCACTGGTTTTCTTGCTCCTTGACAGGAACTGTGGGAACGTGTTTTGTGCTGGTTGCTGCCATCTGAAGTTGCCCATCCCTGATCAGCAGTTGTACGACCCTGTCCTCGTTTGTAACTCCTGTTATGACCACATCCAAGTGTCTCGTGCCAGGGAGCTCATGAGCCAACACCTGAAGAAACCCATCGCCACAGCTTCCAGCTGAATGCCAGACAAAGGACCTGTCTAAGCCCAGCCTTTTCTCTCGTGGGTTTGAAGGGTGACTCTGCCTCCACTGTAATTGTGAAGGCCTTTGGTGCAACACTTGAACACCAAGCTTGAATGCACTGTCTTCAGCAGTCTTACTACCAGTCTGGAGCAGAGGAGCTCAGATTAAAGAGTATGGTGTGTGTCCCCACTCTGGTACCGGTGGGCCCGTACATTGTAGTCTGACGACCTAGGGCTAAAGAGGGGATTGCAACCTCTTTCTTTTGTGGGCTGGAAAGCAATGTTTCCACAGATACTGCCTGTGCAAAGTACCCCCAAAGCAATAGAAAGGCATGTTTAGAACCAACTCCCCCTACAAAGGCAGGCTGCTGTGCGAGAAGGAAGAGGGCAGACTCCCGGTGGTACCGTGTGCTTTGGAAGGGCCTCAGCCTGGAGCACTTCCGTAGATTCTCTTTCCATGAGTGTGATTTGTGATCAGCTTGGTGAACAAGACTCGTTAGCCGTCACTGATTGATTTTTCTCTTGGGCGTTGAAGAGAAGTTCATTCTGGCTGAAAATGGGCCGAGCAGATTTTGCCCGTTTTCGTGCTCCGCTAGGATTGGTGAATGCACTTGACTTTGCCCCTGCCCCCCAACACCGCGGGGAGATGACAGATTGGCTTTTTCACTTCTGCTCTGCCCGTCTGCTTTGTCTGCGGTCGTGTCACAGCCTGGTGCTAACACAGGAATGGCACCCTGATCCTCTCCTGGCATGGAAACAGAACTTGTGTTCCTGTGTTGCTCCTCCTCCCCTTTTCTGCCCTCAGCTCTCCACTTCCTACTGCTCTTTATCCTGAAAACTTGATACCTTGAGGGTATAGGCCATAATGTGTTGTTTTACCTCCTGGAATGTGCTGTCTGGTGTATGTGAGGGTTTCAGTCCAAATGCTGCTATATATTTCTGTGCACTTAATGTAACCCGAAGAGGGGAGAAAGAAGCATCGATACCAAAACGGGGGTGAGGAAGGACACTGGCTGACATAGACGCTACGGTCTGTGCTTTTCACTTCAGGATGTACAGCCAAGCTACAGTGATAAACATGACGTGTGGCATCTGTTCAGTGGTGGAAACAATCTCTCTGACTTGCCCCAGTGCTGCCTAAAATGCCTCTTGAATTTGACTTCTTTTCTGTCTCCTGCACAGTGGTCAAAGTTCAGAGTTGCCAACTTGTAATTGCCTCTCTACTTCTTTAAACTAGAGAGCAGGAATCCCAACTCATTTTAAGGAAAAGGAACTGGCTTTAGAAAGAAGGAAAGGTTTAGAAAGAAAGTGGGCTTCAGGTGGGCTTTTGTTTAATCCCTTGTTAGATCCCTTGGGGAATATCCATCCTGCCTCCTTTCTAAGAAATGTGTGGATGCTAGTGAGGAGGAAGAGTTTGAAAGTGGGGCATTTCTTTGCAGAAATGCAGGTTTTCTTTCCAGCTAAATGAAAATGTCTGATATATTCTGCACCTCATGAGCCGAGACTTTGTTTGCGGGGGGAGGACCTGTGAGGACATTTGGTCTAACAACAAGGCCAAGTACTTTACGCTGTTGTGATCTCCCAGGTTTTATGCTCATGGTTTGTCATCTCTGTCAGAGGGAATGGAAAAATGACCCTTTCCTGCACTTTGATATGTCAGCCTCTGGTTTTGTAAATCCCAGTAGTGCAAGCAAAGCTAGCGTCATCTGAAGACCCTGTACTTACTTGGACTCTGCTTCTTTTCCGTACTGGGAACAACCAATATGGCTTTGGGAAGAGAAGGCACCTTGCTTCAGATTCTCCCCTGCCTTGTACCTTGCAGTCATTGCCAAACATGAAAGAGCGACCGTTGGGCTGGTAGAATAAACTGGATTTGCTCCTGTTTTGCACATGTTGGAATGACTGCAAGCAATGAGGAAGCCAGAAACTAGGTACTCCTGGCCCTTCTGTTCAGGCCATTAGTCCAAACTGCTTTTAGCTCTTGTGAGTTTCAGCGTCACAATGTGCTGGCCAAAAACTCTAAAATCAGTTCAATAGCATTGTGACAAACAAAATGTGCTGTACAACTCAATACAGTCAAAATAAAATCTCTATATTAGTGCTGCTGTGTTTGGACCCATTCTTTAGTTTGTGCTGAATTCTTTTTGCAGAGTGTTTCTCAGGCTGCTGTTAACTTGCTACCTTTTCCCTTGATTTAAGGAACATTAGGAATTTAATAGTGCTTCTCAGAAATAAGAATCAAGGGTAGGACGCAAAGCACACTGTGCTGTGGTCTTCTACTCTGAGGCTCTGCTCTTTCTGAAAAAAACCCTGAAGCTGCCCAGGATACCAGCCCCTTCCAGCATCTCCCATAATGACTCGGTGAGGAATTTTTCTTTCCCAAGGAAGAGTTGTTAGGCAAGATTCACTAGCTCTTCACTGACATGTTTATACCACCTCTTGCCTGGTAGGTTGTGTTCGTCTGCACAGGATGATGGATGGGGACTGTTGTGCTTAGCTTGAATGTGCCAGGGGTGATGCAGGTAAGTTACAGTTTGTGATGGAGCTGGAGAGAATCTTCTAGAAAGCCTGTCCTCAGCTTAAGATCCCTGGATGCTTTAAGCAGATCCCTGGTAAACTGCTCCCATAGTTCAAGTCAGTGTTCATGTCAGTACCTAAACACTTTGTTGTATTAGGAATGTTAGGAGCAAGATAGCTTGTTGCATTTAAAAATTAACCATTGCTCCTGAAAACAGTCCCACAACAGAAGGTCAGCTGTGGGGACAATGTCTCTGAACAGGAATCATGAGTGATGTTTCCCAAGGAAGAACAGTCTCCTGATTAACTTCCAGGCTCTGGTGTTAACAGTTCTGTGTCCTCCTGGCAGGTGGTGGAAGGGTGGGATTGTGGTGGGACCCTTGGGCTTCTCATCACCAGCTGGGTCAGTGCTTCAGCCCAATTTGCCCCTGTTCGTTCGAAGCTGAGTAGAGGAATTTTGCTGGGAGCTCCTGGCTGGTGTAAGGTCAGGCTGGCCATGCCAGCGAAGGGCACTTAATGCTCATGATTATTGAGCACAGAACAAAGCATTATCACTTCAAGTATATAAAGCCATAATTTGCCAACATATTCAGCCTCAGGTAATCTATATGTGCACTGAAATGTGTCTAAACCTAGCACAAACACTGAGATCAAAGCCTTCCCCTATCAGTGCACTAACTGCCATGAATTCTCAGCAAATTAACAGCCGGAACTGCTTATGATGTACCATAATATCTCATCAGCCACTGAACAAAATAAACATAGGTTTAGATGTAGTGAGCAGCCAGGTCAGGCTTGTGATGGTTGGTATTGTTCAGCTGCTAAGCGTTAACAGATAATGCTAAAACTGCAGGGGATGTGAAGAGACATGTTAAGCCTTGGTTATGAAAGAAGAAAAGAGGAACGTGATGTGTGGCCTTGTGCGCCCTGCCAGTGCTGATAAAGCGAGAGACATGGGCAAGAAGGATGCAGGCTGTCTGAGGGCACGTTTGGTGTGTTTCTGTCCATTCAGTTTTCAGTCTAGGAGTTAAATAGTACATTTCTCTCCCAAAATGTTAGGCTTTGGCAAAAGTGAACTTTGGGCACTGCCCTTTATTTATGGTACCTTGGGTATCTGTGTATCTTTTAGGTTAAAAATAATAATGCCAAATTGTGCTTGGATAAAAGATGATGCATGCAGTCTCCAGTGTGTTTAAAATCATAATAATTTAAAAGAAAAAAATCGCCCCAAGCAGCACACAACTTCAGTCTCATAAAGTTTAGGCCAGTCATGCAACTTTTACTCTCATGCAAGCATAGTTTTTCCTGATGTGTTTGCACTTCTTACCAAATGCCCAGTCTATTCTTGAGACCCTGTGTCAACCTCTGTGTTTAAAAGGTGGGTGCTGTGTGACCCTGCCGGACTGGCCCATGCTAAGCAGAGCTCTCATGTGAGATGACAGCGGCTGTGGCTGGGGGGTATTTGCAGGCTTTGAATGTCCTGGGACAGTATTCATCCTTGCAACTGCCTCTGCTCTTCTGTGACTTGACTGTACAGTGCTCCCTGGCACCCTCTAATAGTCATATTGTTCAAAAACAAGCTAGGAAATTTGATAGAGTGGCAAAGAGCAGTGTATCTTTACTTGTGGTTGAAATAAAATATGCAGCTTTCATTTAGATTTGGAGAAAGACAGGGTTTTTTTAATGGCTGTAAGGGCACTTGCCAAAGGAAAGCATTTGGCACAGCTGCATCAGTAACACATGGCTTAACAGATTCAGGGTATACACTGGGCCGAGCACCTTTTGAATGTACAGGAAATAAACTATTTGCTAAAATCGCTTACTTCAGTGGTATTGAAAGAAAGGAGGGCACGTGGCTTCACAGATGTGTAACAGGTGAGCATTTGAAGAGCAAATTGAACAAATTCAACAAAGCCAGAATTCCTGTGTAGAACTGGCAGGCAGCAGTACTGCTGCTTACTGCACTTTGGGGTTGGGGTCTGTGTTGTAAACCAAAGCAATAAGGATCATTTCTGTTAGAGAAAGGGTTTGATTTTGTACCTTCTTGCTAAGAAATTTTATGACAATGACAAGATAATGTATTTAAGGCTAGGAAGTATGCAGGTGCTCAGCCTCCTGTCTGCTTTTGTGCTCTGAGGGCAGCCACGTAGTAGAATGTAATTTTCTGTCACAGGACTAGGGTGCAAGCAGAGGGAGGTTACGCACTGTTCCTTTCCCTGCTCCTTGCTCTTCTTCCCCTTTTGGTTCATAGAAGATCCTTGTTCTCAAACAGTAAGAATGATTATGCTAGGGAAAAAAAAGTCCCCACAGTCCCCGTAGTCTGCCTGCAGCCATAGCTCACAGCGGAACTCTGTCCAGAGTTTAAGGGGCCAACAGGTACATCTTGGGTGTGAACTCTGGGCTTCCTCCAGTGCGGGGCTTGGGGACTGGCAATGACAAAGGTGCCACCTTTAAGGGCCCTGGATGTACTTTTCTTTGGATTTTTTTTTTTTTTGGGGTGGGGGGGCAAATGTGACACTTATAATTCCTGATTTGCTCTGTATTCAACATCCAATCCATTCTAAACTCATTTTCCCTTTTTTGTGAACTGCCAGTGAAGTATGAGCTGTCACCTTCCAACATCTGCTCTACTGTCATCGTTTCTTTCATGAGGGCTAATCATCAGTGCTAATCACCAGTTCAAAGACATCACCGTGTACCTACATGAGGATTCCGCATCATGCTCACCGGCGCTGCCCTTCCCCCAGGTGCGGCGTTTTCCCCAGGCAGGGAGTGCGCGGGTAGACCTGCACTCCGTCGCGGTGCTGCTGTCCTGAGGAAGGACGATCAGCAGAAATCATCGCCTCGTTTACCACCCGCTCCTCAAGATTACTATCCTGCGGGAGTTAATTGATTTAATTCTGTGTTTCCTATCCCTTGGGCCCAGCCCCCGCGGTGTGAGGCCGGCTCCCCGGGAGGACACAATTGCCCCACGTCACCCGCGTTTTGAACCTCCTTCCGCGGGTCCGGGCCGGGCGCCCCCCGGTTCCGGGACCCCCCGCGCCCGCCGGGCCGGCGGCGGGGCCGTTCCCAGCAGCAGGTTTCACCCCCAGTGAGGACCGATGGGAGCTGCCGGTGGGACCGGGGCTGAAGGGAAGGGGGAGACTGTGGGGGCTGAGGGGGTGCGGGGCTGTGGGGGGCGGCGGGCCGGGCGACGGGCACATGCCCGGGGCCTGGGGGGAAGCGCGACGGCCCTCGCGTGGCGGCCGTTGGAGCGCGGCCGTTCGCCGCGGCCGTTCCCCCCGCCCCGGAGGCCATGGAGAAGCCGCAGCTGCCCGCCGACATCAACCCGGACAACTTCCCGGCCAAGCTGTGGCGGCTGGCGAACAGCCCGCGCTTCCCGTCCATCTGCTGGGACGCCCGCGGCCAGGGGCTGATCATCCACCAGCCGCAGTTCGAGCGGGAGGTGCTGGGCGCGGGGCCGGGCAGCCATGGGGCGCCGGGGGCCACCGGCCTCTTCAAGACCAGGAGTTTCGCCAGCCTCACCCGGCAGTTCAACCTGTACGGCTTCCGCAAGCTGGCAGAGACGAGCAAGGCGGCGGGGGTCGGCAGCGGTGGGGACGGGGGCAGCTCCGGGCCCCTGCACCACTTCTGTAGCCCCTACTTTGTCCGCGACCACCCCGACCTCCTCGTGCACATGAAGCGCCTGACAAAGGCCAACAAGGCGAAGCTGGCGGCCGGCCTGGAGGTGAAGAGCCGCCCGCCCACCGCCTACCAGCAGCTGCTTGTCACCCTGACGGACCAGGACCCGCTGCTGCTGCCCCCCGCTCCCGGCGAGGCCAACGGGCCTGGTGAGGCGGGGGGGCTGTGCAGGGCCGCGGTGGGTGTGACGAGCCCTGGGTGGCACGGGGCTTGGAAATCACACTGCCCTGAGCCAGCAGTGTGCCCAGGGGACCAAGAAGGCCAATGGCATCCTGGCTTGTGTCAGCACTGGCATGGCCAGCAGGGACAGGGAAGGGATCTGAGCCCTGGGCTCGGCACTGGGGAGGCCGCCCCTCGATGAGTGGGTTCAGTTTTGGGCCCCTCACCCCAAAAAGGCCATTGAATGACTCGAGCGTGGCCAGAGAAGGGCAACGGAGCTGGGGCAGGGTCTGGAGCACAGGTCTGCTGGGGAGCGGCTGGGGGAACTGGGGGGGTTCAGTCTGGAGAAGAGGAGGCTGAGGGGAGACCTCCTGGCCCTCTGCAACTCCCTGCCAGGAGGGGGCAGAGAGGGGGGATGAGTCTCTGGAGCCAAGGAACCAGCGCCAGGCCCCGAGGGAATGGCCTCAAGCTGCCCAGGGCAGGGTCAGGCTGGCTCTGAGGAAGGATTTCTGTGCAGAAGGGGCTGTTGGGCGTTGGAATGGGCTGCCCAGGGCAGGGGGGAGTCCCCGGGATCCCTGGAGGGGTTGAAGAGTCGGGCTGAGCCAGCGCTGAGGGATCTGGTGGAGTTGGGAACGGTCAGGGTGAGGTTCGTGGTTGGGCTGGAGGAGCTTCAAGGGCTTTTCCAACCGAGATGGTTCTGTGAAGAGGGTTCCCTGTCCTGGCTGGTGGCCGCTCGGTTCAGCCACCGTAGGAGAACAGTGGTTGTTCACACAGGTCTCTTTGCTGCCGGTCAGCACGGGTAACGGGGTTCACATATTTCAGTCTGCCTGTAGACCACAACACAGTCCCCGTTGTGTACTACACAGAGAACAGCCTTGCCCCATCTCTGGAGCTGGCATAGCTCTCCCAGATGAACGTTACTCCTCCTTGCCCATCAGCAGGGATGCTTCATAAATCTGCGTGAGACGGTGGGTCGTGTGAAGTGACAACTTGAGCATCTTGTCAGTTTTGTGCAAAGACCTGGTCATAAGATTTCTTTCAGTTGCCTCCTGAAGAAGTGTTACAAGTGAGGTAGTTTTTAAAGAGGATTGAATGAGTAGATGAGAGCTAAATAGGAAATAATATTGTTGAAAATCCCCAGAATGTGTTTTATTTCTTTGTAAGCCTCCTTGAGAGGGTCTGAATTTTCCAAGACAAGTCTGAGCTCTCAGAGGATTATTCCACAAGCTGGATACAAACAGGAGAGTGTTGTAGCTGACAGTGGGTAAGGGAGTTGAGAATATCTTGCTTTGCAGTGCGGAGTCTGCTCATACTGTGGGCTGCTGCCAGAGGAGCAGTCCTATGTCCTGTTCCCTGGGTCATGTGTTTACCATCCTCCTTGCAGCTGATACAGCAGCTGTGTTGGTTCAGCACGATGACCCGAGGAGAAGACCTGAGTGGCCTTTCTGGGGCTGGCCCTGGGCCCAGGGTGATGCACCTCGTGGGTGCGGAGCTGCAAGGCTCCGTGTGGGAGAAGCAGCAGGACTGTGCAACCAGGAGAAGGGGAGAAGCAGTTGATGGTGCTGGTCCCTGCAGCACCAGTCTGCATTTAGGACAGAGTAGGATATCATAGTATTTGTCCTGGGTTACTGTTTCAGGGTAGGAATTGTCATCTACTTTCACGAGGTGTTTTCTGTGATGTGTGTGGGACTACACCTCTTATACCAAGAAAACGAAGCATTGGAGAAGGGAGGCGAGGAGGCATTTCAATTAAAGATCTGGTGTTAACATTGTTAAGACTGAGATGAGTCATTCCAGGCTTCTTCGATGAAATCTGGTCTGACTGAGGTAATGTAGGCCATTGGTAGAGTAAATGCTAAGAAAGATAGAGCCTTTTAATTTTTTGGCCTCTGTTTTTCTAGGTGCAGTTTTAAAGAGCTTTTGCTCTAGGAGTTTCTAGAAAGATAGAACAAGGAAAACAGCAGGTTCTGTATGGAGTTGAGTTCTGACAGGCTGATAATTTACTGTGTGCTCTGTACTGACTATTTAGGGGCATGTCTTTGCTGTAAATGTGAGGTAATTTGATAGATAGAAGATATTTTTGTTTGCAAAGCGTCATCCTGTTCCAGATGTCTTCCAACATGTAATTCTGTGTTAGACATCCAGGAACAATTCCTGTAAAGCAACTGGTGCTTCATAACTTGGCATCCTCTGGTGTCTGGTTTATGTGTTAAAGCTAGATAATCTTAACTTCCCTGTCCAAAGATAAAATATAAACAGAAGAAGTCTCATACTTCTGTTCATTCTGTTTATATATGGTAAAAATACTTAATGGGAAATAAACAGTCCTATGCATTCACTCTTACTAAATTTTCACAGCCAGGAGGTATTTATTTAGTGATTCTTAATGTTTTAATGTGAACTTGCAGAACAATGACTCTATGTTACCCATTTCTTGACTTAGTTTCCATCAAAAGCCTTTCAAGTAAGAATTGGGAAGTAGGGATCTGAGAAAGCCGGGCTTCTAGAGAAACCCTAGTGATGTAAACTGTCTTGAAACTTGTAGTTAGCATGGCCCTACACAACACTGACGAACAACCACAAATACAGCAGTTCTTTTAGGAATTCGGTGAGCACAGGCGTTCTTGGTGTTACTGTCAGTGTCTCAACAAAGTCACTGAAACCTCTAATAGAAATTGATCCGTCACGGTATGAGAGCATATACCATTTAATGAAATAATAACTAAGTCAGGAAACTAAGAGAAGAATACAAGGAATACCTGGGAAAGTGGCAAAGTTTGGGATATTTTAGTCTCAGCTAAACTAGTTGAGCTGGCTGGAAAAAAGTTGGCTTTGAATTTTTTTCCTTGACGTACTAAATGACTCGTCCTAAAGTACTTTCAAAGCCACTTGGTGGATTTTGGCATTGTCCTTCCATTTGCTGTCTGTGAGCTGTCAGCACTGGAGTTTGGTAAAGTCTTGCTTTATGATTTCCCTTTTCCTTTATTTAAAAAAAAAATTAAAAAAATTTGTCTGATTGAACACACAGGACTTTCTAAATACTTTGGTTTAGTAAGTTGCTATTTATTTGATTTATATCACGTTTCTAAATACTGATGCCTTGTTGCTGCAAGTTGAAGGAGACTGAGTGCTGTGTGGGCCCCTGTGCCCTGGCACTGCGCTGATGTGCCACTGCAGCAGTTCCGGGACGTTCAGGTGTAAGAGTCTGTTCCGGGGTTAAGTAGAGTGGAGCAGAGGCCATCTTCCCAGATAATGCTGTAGCTCCTCATACTGCTTTTCATTGACTGTGAAAACTAACACTCGTTTCACTTTGCCTTGTACCCTCTGCAGGACTGCTGACTTTGCAACAGCTTCATCAGCCTTACCATCAAGCCAACTATCCAACGGGTAGGAAAAAAAAATTCTGCACTTGCTTTTTAAAAGAGGTATTTAAAAGTGGTACCTTTAAATATTATTCGACAATGCTCTGTCATGTGTATATCTCAAGTGAGAATTAGATAGAAAGGGTAAAGTCTCAAAGGAAGCGACACCTTTAGAGGAAGAAGATTTTCTGTGTTGGGTGTTCCTGTTGTTCTGCCAGATTTTGAGCGTCCCCTGATTTTTGCAGAATCTCTGTTGAGGTTGAAGGGCGAGCAGAAAAACTTTTGTTCACAACTAGTCAGTGTCAGGCCAACTTTCATATTTTTTTTACTTAAGCAGAGCTGGGATGATGATCCTAAAGCACTGAGAACTTGTTGAAGAGTAGTGTACTAGTCCTTGGTCTCACGTTTTCCCAGGTTCAGTTGTTATCATCAAAGGTCAGTCAAAAGTATTGTGTAGAATATTTCATTCTGCTGGTACTGTTTTAAATCTTAATTTATTTTCTTGCTCAGCTTCTTCATGTTGGTTTTTTTTTATGTACTCAAGGCTAGAAAGTGCAAAATTCTTGACTCTTCTGTCTGAAATGTTTCTGCTAAAACTTTCAGCCTCACTTAAGTGTATTTATTCTTCAGAAGAGAAGCTGAAGCAAATGATTGTTCTTTTCCTTGCCCTTACCTTGAATTGGAAAAATCACGTGATATTTTTTGGGGGGTGGTGGCCTGGTTTGTCGCTTGTGAAATGCAGAACATTGTGAGTCCTTCCTTGAACAAACTAAAGCTCAGTTATTGTTCTTTCCTTCTGCCTGTTCCTCCCTTGGCAGCTGCACCTTCACTAAGGTAGATAGCCCTGTTTAGAAATCCTACATGTGGTGGCTGCTGTCTTTCTCCAAGTACACAGGGAATCTCCATGTCTTTTGTGTGTGTCTTCTGAGACCTCTGCTGAGAACATTTCAGAGAGTAATCACTATTTTCCATAACATCATTTTTGTGAAGGGACAAAATATTGAGGGAGACTAGCATAGATTTAGACATGGATGCGTAGATCTCTGTAACTGGGTGATACTAGTCTCTCTCACTGGAGTTATAAAAGTTCAAAGGATAAACTGGCTCTGCTGTACAGGTAAAATCTTCTGGGGTGGGCGGCGGTGGGAAGAGCATGATGGAAGCATACCAGATTTTGCAAGGTACAAAAATTAAGGTGTAATTCAAACTAAAATAGGGAAGTGTATGGAATCTGAGGCTTTTGAAAACTTCAATTAATTCACTAGTACTTCTGAGAAGGTAAATTTGACATTTTCCTACAGACTATTAAAAATCTTTGAATTTTTTCTGTCACTTAGGACTGTCTCAGTGTCTTTACTTCTGTTCCTATGTTTCTCTTAATTTCTCTTTTATCCTTTCTTCTGTATATTATAACATAGAGAATGCAGAAAGCTTATTTCTTCATATGTCCACATGAAAAAGTCTGCTTCCCTTCATCTTGAGAGCACAACACCAAGGTTAGCTTATTTGGAAAGTGATAGTTAATTTTAAAATACTGTATTTCATAAGTGAGGCGACTAGAGATTATATGTTCAATCTTATTCTTGACTCTTTTTGTTTCACTATTGAAGTCCCATTAAATTAAGTCAAAGGAGAACTTTTTCAAAAGATTTCTTTTTAGGTATATTCAAAATTGTTTGTTTACTTCAGTGACAAAAAGATTTCCCCGGATTTTCATTATGATTCTTATTGAAAGGGCAGTAAAATAAAAAAAAGCTTATCTGGATCTTTTTTCCCACTAGCATTAGATCCTGATTATTTTAAGGATTTAGTTCTGTTTACTTTCAACTACCTGCAAAACCTTTGGCAGTAGTAGGATTGCATCAAAGAAACACAGTGAAGGTTTATTATCAGAGACTATCCTAATAATGAAAAAATCAGTCAAGGAGACCATGTGAAAAATGTTAGTTACTGGTGCCACCTGACATTGCAAAAGTCCAGTTGTGCCTTTTGAATAGGTCTGTGGCTGTAGGGTTTATTTACAGATGATAACCTTTCTGGTGAGTGGTAGCTTAGGAGTAATCATGTTATTCTGAATGATATACCCTGTGTTAAGATAAATGATTTTTGTTGTATGTAAGGCTTAAAGTTCACGTGGTCAAAAGTGGATTCTTAAAATAAATAAGCAGCTGAAAACATGTGTTTTAACACAATATGAATAGCACCATATTTTCCCTTGAGAAAAGCAGACTAGATGCATTAGTAATGCACTTGTAAAACTAGTTGTAGGATTCATCTTGCCACAGATTCATCTGAATGTATAGTAGTTAGTTGTATATGCCTGGGCTTGCCATCTAGATTACATATATAGTCAGTAAAGAGAAACGGGCACCTCTCAGAGGTTGACTCACTCCAGCTTTCTTAGATGTATGCCTTTGGAAGAGAATTCATTTCTTTCTGAGGAGCCTATTTGTTCACTGTGCAGAGCTGCTAGACTGACTCTATGTAGCAGTAAGGCAATTAATCCCACCTAAAAGTCTAAATTCAAACAACACTGTCTTTCCCATTTTCCCTTACTGAAAAGACCTTGTGTATCACCTTCATTTTCATCAGGCTTTTGGCTGCCAAAGGGTCAGGGCTTGCACAGTTTTTGTATCCAGGCCCGTTCCGATGTGGTCATTGGTCTGGCAGGAACGGGCATTGCTCCATTCCCTAATTTCCTGCACAGCTTTGAGTACTATTTTCTGATGAGTAACTAAATTCTCTTAGGTGTAACTTTTGGAAATGACATAATAAATTCACACTGAAAGGATGGTCTTAAAGCTTTTTCTTGATATTTCCCATCTAATGCATGCTCGAGTGGAATGGAAGATGCTGGAGAGTGTCAAAATGGCAAAGTTTGGGATATTTTAGTCTCAGCTAAACTAGTTGAGCTGGCTGGAAAAAAGTTGGCTTTGAATTTTTTTCCTTGACGTACTAAATGACTCGTCCTAAAGTACTTTCAAAGCCACTTGGTGGATTTTGGCATTGTCCTTCCATTTGCTGTCTGTGAGCTGTCAGCACTGGAGTTTGGTAAAGTCTTGCTTTATGATTTCCCTTTTCCTTTATTTAAAAAAAAAAAAAATTGTCTGATTGAACACACAGGACTTTCTAAATACTTTGGTTTAGTAAGTTGCTATTTATTTGATTTATATCACGTTTCTAAATACTGATGCCTTGTTGCTGCAAGTTGAAGGAGACTGAGTGCTGTGTGGGCCCCTGTGCCCTGGCACTGCGCTGATGTGCCACTGCAGCAGTTCCGGGACGTTCAGGTGTAAGAGTCTGTTCCGGGGTTAAGTAGAGTGGAGCAGAGGCCATCTTCCCAGATAATGCTGTAGCTCCTCATGCTGCTTTTCATTGACTGTGAAAACTCTTTAACACTCGTTTCACTTTGCCTTGTACCCTCTGCAGGACTGCTGACTTTGCAACAGCTTCATCAGCCTTACCATCAAGCCAACTATCCAACGGGTAGGAAAAAAAAATTCTGCACTTGCTTTTTAAAAGAGGTATTTAAAAGTGGTACCTTTAAATATTATTCGACAATGCTCTGTCATGTGTATATCTCAAGTGAGAATTAGATAGAAAGGGTAAAGTCTCAAAGGAAGCGACACCTTTAGAGGAAGAAGATTTTCTGTGTTGGGTGTTCCTGTTGTTCTGCCAGATTTTGAGCGTCCCCTGATTTTTGCAGAATCTCTGTTGAGGTTGAAGGGCGAGCAGAAAAACTTTTGTTCACAACTAGTCAGTGTCAGGCCAACTTTCATATTTTTTTTACTTAAGCAGAGCTGGGATGATGATCCTAAAGCACTGAGAACTTGTTGAAGAGTAGTGTACTAGTCCTTGGTCTCACGTTTTCCCAGGTTCAGTTGTTATCATCAAAGGTCAGTCAAAAGTATTGTGTAGAATATTTCATTCTGCTGGTACTGTTTTAAATCTTAATTTATTTTCTTGCTCAGCTTCTTCATGTTGGTTTTTTTTTATGTACTCAAGGCTAGAAAGTGCAAAATTCTTGACTCTTCTGTCTGAAATGTTTCTGCTAAAACTTTCAGCCTCACTTAAGTGTATTTATTCTTCAGAAGAGAAGCTGAAGCAAATGATTGTTCTTTTCCTTGCCCTTACCTTGAATTGGAAAAATCACATGATAGGTTATTTTGGTCTGGCAGGAACGGGCACTGCTGCATTCCCTAATTTCCTGCACAGCTTTGAGTACTGTTCTCTGAGGCTTCTCTTAGGCATAACTTTTGGACCTGACATGATAAATTCATACTGAAAGGATGGTCTTAAAGCTTCTTCTTGATATTTTCCATCTAGTGTGTGCTCAATTCGAATGGAAGATGCTGAAGAGTGTCAGTCTCATGCACTTTGACCCAGATGAGGTGATAGTAATGCTTACTCATGTCTGTTGCTATCTTGAATGCATAGAGATGATACATGTGTTCCTTCAATTTCCAACAGACCTTTAGAGAAGTGGTGGTGGTTGTTCAAGCTAGGAAAAGATCTGCTACTGATCATATATGGATTGCATTTATCTTGGGGCTTTCAGCTTTCCTGAGCTTGCATGTAGTATTGGAACCTGTAAAAAGCATGTAGTACAAATGTCTACCCATCAAACTGTAAGCATGGAGCTTTTCTGATGGTCTTAGATTTTATTTACATTTAGGTTCTAGTTTCCACATAGATTTGGCAAGATGTATATTTGCTAAAACCATGGCTGAGCTCAAGCATAGCTGTCTCTGTCTGTGCTACTGTATTAGACTTTGCCAGGAAATGTGCCTGGGTGTCTTGATGAGCTCTATCATTAGATCGTTAGCCTCGTTAGCACTCTCCCCCAAAAGTGCTGTGCTTGGTTCAGCAGTTAGCATGGGCTTGGGGCTGGTCCTGACAGGCTGTTTGGATGTGACTGTTTTGACTTGGAAGAGTAAAAGATTTTAATAGTATTAACAGAGTCTGTGCCAGAAAACGGATCTGGATGCATTTAGTTTTCTGGTAGAGCTGTAGCCTTTGTGTCTTCAGCAAAGATTATGATTGATTTGTTCTTATCTGTTGAAACATGGAGAGCCCACAAAATAATAGTGTCTCAAGAGGAGGAAGATGTGTATAAGAATGTGATGTTAATACTGTCATCCCTCCAGCTATTTCATGTGCTTATTCTTATACAATTCATCCAATTTTTCCAGTGTCAAGAAAACAGGATTTAGTGAATGCCTCAATAATTCTCTAATGAATAGTTCCCTGCTTTGGAAACAAGAATAGCCTTGATCAGACCAAATGTCCATATAGCTCATCATTTCCTCTGACAGCAATGCCCAAGGAGGAGTGCAGGAGTAGAGCAAGCATAGACTGATGCTTTTCCGAATTCCTCCAACAGTGTGGGCTCAGGGAATTAATAAACCCCAAGATCAGTTGTGTTTAATAGCCCTCAGTGGATTTCACTTCTATGAACTTGTCTGTTTCTCCCAACCAATGTAGACTTGTAGCATAGACATCATCTGTGACAAGGACTGCATTTCTGAGCTTAATGGCATTTTGTGCCTCTTCTTGTCTCTTTGACCCTACTGCATATTCACTGTATCTCCATTTGGTTTTTGTGTGAATGTGTCTATATCCAGATCCCTTTCACTGCACTGTTCATGATTTTAAATGACTCTATCCTAGTCCCTTCAGTTGCATTTTCTCTGGACTGGAGAGTCCTGCCCCACTGTCACGGTCTGATCATGGCCGGCAGCCCAGCACCACGCAGCTGGTCGCTCACCCTTCCCCACTCGGTGAATGCGGGAGGGGACGGGGAACACAAGGATGACTCTTGGGCTGAATTAAAAAAAAAAAAAACAGTTTAGTGATTGTAATAACACAAAACAATAACAGAAAGTACAGAGGGGTAACACACAATGTGCCTGCTCACCGCTCGCCCCTGGCCGCTGCCCCGACAGAAGGAAGATCCCGGGGCCTGCAGCCGGAGGGAACCCACCTCCTTTATATACTGAGCACAACGTCACATGGTCTGGAACGCTCCAGCGGCCAATCCGGCCTCCAGCTGTGCCCCCTCCCAGCTCCAGGAAAGTTAACTCTATCCCAGCTGAAACCGGGACACCCACTGGCTGTTCCTTCTGTACGAGGGTTCTGTGCACCATGCGTGCTGCTTCCCCAGAGCCCCTTATCCTCTTAGCGAGATGCAGAGTCCAAAACTGTACATGGTGGTCAAGGTATAGGTGAGTTATGGATTTATACAGTGGAGAAATAATGTTCCTATTTCATTCTCTGTTTCCTTTTGTATTAATCCCTAACAATATGATTGTTTCATTTGTGACTTTGGAGGTCTTTGACAGCTGCTGAGTGTCAAGCTGAGATCTTCCTGAAGCCTTCTACTATAATACCAAGATCTAGCTCCCGATCATCAACTAAGAACCCATCATTTCCTGTGTGAAATTAGTTTTTCCTAAACACAGAGCTTTATCTGGTGGGTGGTGGCTTTGGGAAACTCCTAAGGTTTTTTTTCCCATGTCTTCATAGCTGACTGCTGTTTTCTGATGTGAATAACCTGGTATTATCAGCAAGCATCACCTCACTGCTCACTCACTCAATTTTTAAAGTACTTTATTAAAATGATGAGCAGCATGAGTTCCAGTGTAGGTCCTTGAGGACCTCCACTGGTGACATCATTTACCTGTGAAAAGTGACTATTCCTATCTTCCATGTTGTATCTTTAAAACAGATTCTTTCTTAAATGTACAGCCTTCCCTCTTGTGCTGTTGTTGCTCAGTTTTTGTAAGAGTTTCTGATGATGACTTTGTTAAAACCTTTTTGGAAATCCAAATACCGTATCAGCAATGTCCGTTATCCATGTTTGTTTACCTACTGGAGGCCTTTATCTTAAAGCCCTTTCCTTAAACAAAAACAAGTCTTGTTGACTCCTCCCCATTATATATTATCCAGTGTCAACCAATTCTCTGTTCCATTCTATTTCCCTCTATTTTTTCTTATCAACTGTCAGATTTAAAACTTGTATTTCCTTATAAATTGTATGTTAACATACTTCTAAATAACTTCCTTTAGAAGTATTGATTTCTTTGCCTGATTTCTTTGCAACCTCCTTGGATATCGAAATATGTTTTCAGTATGTTTGAAATATGGTCTTTTGACTTCTGTGCAAGAGTATTTGTGATGCAGAGTGTTCAGTCCTTTCCTTGTTCTGTGACCTGTGCTCTTCACTGATCTCCACTTGTTCTTGGGCGTCCATTGCTGGGGTGGTTATAGCCCTGCTGACCACAATTCCATTTTCAAAAATCAGTGTTCATATTCCCCATAGTGTGTCCTACGGAGTGTGTGAAAATTTCCATCCATAGCTTGTATAGGCAGAAGTATGTCTCTTTTCTGGCAGAAACAAATCTATTGTGAGGCTGATCCATCTTGTTTGATGGAAAGGGCTCTATCTTTTTGTTAATTTATTCAGTAAATATAAATTTATTCCATAAGATGCCATTCATCCCTGTCTCGGTAGTATTCAAACGAGATCCATGTTCACTCTCAATTATTTCATAACAGCTGGTGACAGAATGGGCTTTAGCTGGTAGTTTCTGCTGGGTATCACTAGATTAACTGTATCTTGAACAAAAGATCTTAGAAATTTCTTCTCTCCAATGAACAGGGGAGGACAAAAAGCATGTGAGTGAAGCAGGTGTGTTCGTTGAATCTTGATTCAGTTTGAAGCCTTGAAGTATTACAAATGGATTGCCTTTGATAACACTGCCCGTCAGTAAATGCTTCCTTCAGTGTTATTTAACAGGTTGTTTGGATATATGGTGACTCTCCTTTTGTGACTATGGGTGATGAGTGGTACTTACCTAAAATCAACCTCCATCTTACATTGGATTTGCTTCTTTACTGCCTACTGTTAAGACTACATTCATGACTCCCATGATATTTCCAGAGATGGAGTTGTTCTTCCTATTAGATCAGTCACCACCATATGCAAACTGTTCTTTTTATGCAACATTCTGCATTTAATATCATTTCAAATGGGTCATCAGTCTAGTCTTCTCACTGTGATTGTTTGATTAATGAGTTGCCTTTGCTATAAGCTCTACTATTAAAATAACTGTCATTTACATTTTACTTGTACCTTTTTATAGTATATGATCTGGACTTAATGTTTTACAATTACCTACTATTTCACAAGCACTTTTTCACTTCAGGTCATTCCTTTTCTTTTCTTAGAAAATAGGTTCTTTGTAATATGTGTTTGTTTTTCCTTGGAATCCCTCTAGCAGATTACAAATTTCTCCTTTGTCATTGCCTCTCATTCATACAATAGCCCTTCAAAATTTTTCTGTGGTGGTTTTCTTTGGTTTGTAAAGAGACTTTGGAGTAAAACCTAGATACCATTTAGGTTTTTGACAATATCCAGAATTGTAGTATGTTCACAGGTCATAGAATGTTCTTCTGAAAGATGTCCACATTTCATCATAAAGTTGCTCAGAAGTAACGTGGGTCACACACGTATCTCGTACTTCTTTAGAACGATGTCCACTAGCTCTCTCTGTGTTGTTCAGCTCCTGTGTTTGTTGCTCCAAACTGCATGAAGATTCAGCAGCATCATATTAAAAAGGGCAATAGGTGTAGATAATAAAAAATCATTTTGTTTATCATAGCAACTGCCTCGTGTGAAATCCCATGTAAGTGTCAGGCACTACAAATAAATGGTTCTGATCTGTTTGCCATCTCAAGTTATAACATTTACTTCTTATGAACATTGGACTAAATTTGTTTTCATCAAGGATTTCTCTCTCTCTCAGACTGATTGCAGATTTTAAAGATTATCTGTCCTGCAAATAATACCTTACTTTTAAATTATCTTCGCATGTCACCAAAAAATAATACCTGCAGAATACTGCCTCATCTGGCAGTGGCTTTTTAGAATAATCTCGTTGTTTAATTTCAGTGTGTGTGTGAACATCTAGGCTCTTGCTGTGTGAATCCACTTTCTGTGGTATCAATATGTTGTGGTGAGAAAGCCAAGCAGCCAAATCAAAAAGGTGACATTAAGATACAAAAGACTGTGATTATGAAGTTTCTGTGGGTGTGTGTATATCAATTTTACAATATCTATTTTTAGTATGTGTACACATATGTTAGAATAAATATTTTCTAAGATGGAATCAGTTTTAAAATTACTTGGGAGGTAATAATCCATTTTGGGCATTTAGTCTAGTGTGGGATTATTGGAATGTTTAATCAGAGTAAGCAATAGAACTCTGCATACGAGGCACAAATTCTGGAAGTCTGATCACTGTGTTTGAATTCTTGCAGCTACACTGCAGCTTTGTTCACCACCTGCCCACACAGATCCTCTGACTGGCTGTGCTAGTCCTGCAGCTTCGATGTACACCCACTGCAGCTTCTTCCAGGTGAGCAGAGATGCTGAAATCAGGCGAAAGTGGAAGAGACTGTATGAATTTCTTGATGGACTTCTGGAGTGAAGTATATACATTTGAAACTTGATCTTCTTGAGGAAGTGGTTTACAAATACCTATTTCAAAGAACCACTGAACATCGAACAGGTAGTTTTGTGATTCAAGTTAGGTTTCAGGGTAGCAGGCAGCATAGTGGGTGTCCTCATCAGTGGAGTGGTTTCTTCTCTGTAAGTTCTCTGCTTAACTTCACCAGAATTCGTTTTAGTGAATGAGTTTATCTTTGAAGAATGTCCTTGCCTGGACAAAAAGAGATTCTTTAACATTATGAAAATACTGGGAAACAGCTCCACGTTTTTTTCCAGACAGCTTTCTGCAGTCCTGAGTTTCATTTGATGAATGAGAAAAACTGAGGTGACTTCTGGAATCTCAGAGATGTCTTATTAAAGATAACTCCAGTACTTACTGTAAATGCTTTCTATAATTCTGGTGGAAACTGCACCTTATTTGGAGGGCCTGGCTTATCAGATATCAAAAGATCTGAAGTAAAAATGCAAGGGTTTCCTTTTCTCCTACAGCCTAATGCATATACTTTTTTTTCCCTCCCCACCGAGGACAAGCAAAGCAAGTTATGCTTATGTATCTTGAAAAAGGGTTGACCTTCCCAAGCTTGATCATCCAGTTTCCTGTCTCACAAATATCAACCTTTGTGTTTTATTTATCTTTTTTTTTTTAATGTACACTTATCCAAGATGGCCAGGTTATGGCCAGGAAAACATGTTGGTGTAAGGATATGAATAGCCACTGGCCAACCATGCCGTTGATACTCTAGTACTTACTCTTCACAGAGTGCATCTTTGTCCTCTCACTTTCATTATGAGTTTCCTTTTCATCCAGGACATAAGGATCAGTCTGAGTGATGGGAAGGCACCGTCAAATAACTTATCTCAGAAGGCTGAGATCAGCGTTTGGGGTAGCAAATTGATCCAAAGAAGCTGTCAAGGGTGTTTGTGGCTAGATTGAAAGATAATGTAAGTACACAGTCCAGAGAGTCTAGCAGAGATCAGCTGTTCGGAGAAGGAAGTCCGTGGGCAGTGTGTGGAGTCAGGAGAGATTTAGGGCACTTACTAGTGGATGCTTTGATAATACAACTCTACCCAGGCAACCCCCAGTCAAAAGCTGCTGGTGCATCTGGGTGGAGGTTTCTGGAAGGGAATCCTCGGTGAGAGCAGCCCAGGGCAGAGCTGTGGTGCAAGTCAGTTCTACCAGGTCAGTCTGTCTCTGACATGACACAAATACCACACAGCAGCAGCAACAGGGCTGCTTGAGATTTCTGAGTCCTGGTGTAGCACAGATCGCTGCTCCCGGGACACGGTGACAGGGGCTGTGCAGATGGTACAGACGGCAGCAGTTTGCCTGTGGTTCTCGCTGACCTGTGGGGAATAATCCTTCACCTTTTGTGTGCTCCGGGGTTGATACTCCCCCAAAGTTCTGCTGAGGGATGCAGTCAGCTGCATCATCCTGGCCTGCTTGTGTGTTGATCATCAGTAACCACTTGCACAAACCCTTGACAGCGTAAGATTAATCAACCCTGGCTGACTGAGCATTTTTATCGCTCCTCACAAAAGCCGGAACTTTTGTGTTGTATCGTTCCCGCTGGTACCTCCCACCAGTTGCAGGACTTCAGTGTGAAGCTGTTGAAGGGCCCTTTAGGCTGTTGGATCCCACTGTGGCCTGCTTGATACCCCTGGCAAAGTCGATAGAAAACTGCTGGACCCCTCCAGAAGACAGTGAGCCATATCAGCACGCTGGCTGTCGGCATGTGATGGTCAGCCCTGTTTCTGTTGGATCCAGACAGGGCTTTGTGCTCTCAGCAGGAGGAACAGGCACTGTTGGACAAGAGAGCCTAAACCTTGTGCTGGCCCTTACGCAGTCTTGCGGAAAGCATCCCTTGAAGTGTAGGAGAGATTAAGACTGGCACAGCTCCTCGGGGCGTGGAGGTCAGCTGCTGGGCTTGTACAGCACACGCCTGACCTGCTGGAAGTGTTGGGTGACCCGGGCTGGAGCACAGGCAGGCAGGGCCAGTAAGCCTGGCAGGAAAAATTTCTGTCTGTCTGCCTGCTGTTTGCTCTCCAGAAAAAGCTGCAGAGGATTACTGCATGGAATGGCAGGGGGGTAGAGATGTTGTACCCAGACGTAGCGGCTGGTGAGGATGTATCTCCTGTCAGGTTTCTGAAACCAGGGTTTGAGACTTGTGTTGCCTCTGATCACAACTGGTTACAGACCTGGGGGCTCAGGTACAGCTTCACTCTTTTTGCATTTGGGTTCTCCTGAAGTGGGGTGTGGGGCAGAGTGAAGAATCGGTGCCCTTGGGTAGGAAGGAGTCTTGTGAGAGAAAGCTCCTGCTATTTTCTGCAACAGCAGTCCTGGCAGCTCACAACCATTAGTGCAGTATTTCCCCGCTGCTTTATCATAGGTGTGAACCGAGGCTACATATTGGATTGTAGTGATTTTTTTTTTCTTTTTCCCTTTGTTTTTGCTTTAACTAACAGCCCAGCTAATTGCTTGTTTCTGTTGGCATTGTTATTAATTTGTCAGTATTTCCTTGTGGGACTGAAGCAAGAGGTAACTGGAAATGGAAGAAATAAATGTGGGAAAAAATGTGATTTGATTTCTACGTCCCCTGTCTGATATGACTCTTCATCTGATAGTTTATCTTCTTGATTTTTCTCTTTTTAAAAAAATAATGACATTTGTATTATTGTTTCTAACAGTTGTCCTGTGAAGTATACAAATTAGGATGTGCACTTGAGAAATCTTCCCTTCTCTCACTATCTGGTTAAGGCTGCTTACTCATTTTTCTAGAACTTTTATTATGTAAATGCCACGAGGAACGGAGAGGTTCATCACACGTGAAATGGGGGTTCTAGCTGGTGAAGGCAGTGAACCACAGCCCTCCTTCCTTCTCTTTGTGTTTCTGCCGAGGAAGGGGTTGTGGTTCAGGTGTTGGACAAAAGGCGTTGCCGGCCAAAGGGTTTTCCCATGGCCGTGTTCCCAGTGCTAATGCAGCACCTGCAGACAACACCTTTCGAAGAGCCCGTGCTGCAGGACAGGGGTATCTAGCCAGTGAGGAGGCGTGGTGGGGAAGTAGCTCTCCCTGTAGCATTCGCTTCCTGTACTCACACAGACCTTGTGGAATATCATTATACAGCTTTGACAAAGGATGTATAGGTATTTCTCTTAATATGCACATGTATTTAACATTGAGTAAAGACAGACTCAGGGTGGAGAGGGTGACTGTTGGAATTACCAATATCTTACTACCAAGTGTGATGACCTTTTGTCCTCTATAAACTCACACATACCAGGTTTAAAAAGCTTTTTTTCCTGAATGGAAGGAAGTGTTGCAGGCTTTGAACAATGATTGATAGGATATTTGCAGAGGAGATGAATACTTTAGAACAGGCGATAGTGAGAATATCTTTCTGTCTAAAGGTAGACTCCAAGTGCTTAACTGTGGGCCTTTACTTCCTCAGTGGAACAGAAACAGAACTTGTTGTTTGTCTTTTTTTTTTTTTAAAGCTTACAGATTTTTGCCACATGATCATGAAAATATACCAGTTCAGTCCATGGTTGCCTGCAAAATACATAGGGAACAGCAGCAGAGGGCTCCAAAAAGCAAGCAACACGTTAGAGTTTAACATCTTAGCAACTGGACAGGGTGGGGTGAGATTCCCAACGAGAAGTGTGTGGCTCACGTGTGGTTTTGCATCACACAGCACTGTCAAGTTGTTTGAGCCAGATCTGTCATGACTAATACACGTGTTGGTAACGATGAGTGGACCTGGATTTCTTCTAGCTTATTTCTTATAGCTTGATAACTGAGGGCAAAGTTCAGACTGTGAGGACATGCACCCTGACTTCGTATATTCTAGTTTTCTGATTTCATGTTTTGTTTAATATGACATTTTGTAAGAGCTTGAGTTTCGATTTGGCAACCTTAATTCTGAGTTAAAAACACTTATTATGTAAACCATCTAGGCAGAGTTCAACACTTGTTAGATGTCCTTTTGGAGCAGAGAAGAACAGTTAGTATTTTGTCCCTAACATGATTACAGGAGAATATTGAGTGATCGTTGGGTTTCTTTTTTGTTTGGTTGTTTTTTTTAAGGAGAATACTAGTGTTAATTGTGAACCCAATACCTCCGAGGCAGAAGGGAGACCACTTCAGGAACTGAGCATGGGAACAAATCTGTAGAAGAGACAGATTCATCTGTAAGACCTAGATGCAGGAAGAGAAATCTGAGTTCATACAAGGGCAAGTCCTCTGGTAAGAAATCCTACATTTTTTCAGAGATCACTAAGACAGCTACACTGAAACTAACTCTTACAGAAAGGGGAGATCAGAAGTGTTCAGTTATTGTCTGCAGTGTAAGTACTTCACTGTGCCCTCAGTTAAAATATTGTACAACTTCTTAGTGTACTTACCAACACTCTTCTATAGATATGCTTACACTAATTACTCTTATGTGGAAAAGGGTATAAATTATACCAGTAAATAAAACCTGAAGTTCTGGCAGCTGTGTCAGAAACCTGGATGACACAATATTGAGATGAAGTCCACAGATAGGTTTGCTGGAGGGTGACAGTGCTGTGAAGGAAACAGTGAGTAATGAGGTGACTGCTGAAGTAACAGGGAAAAAATCCACCGAACTGGTGAAGTGAATGTAAAATTCCAAACTTTTTGTCTCAGATCACTAAATAAATTTGCTACCACTCTGCTGATACGTGTGCTGAAACACATGAGAAAAACAAGCAGCAGAACATCTGAGGCCAAAACAATTCACAAATTTAGTAACTAAAGGAAAAAAACGACATGTCCACAGATTAGAGAGACGTAAGAGGACACAAAGAATACTTTGGATCCATTCTAGAGGAGCAGTTGGTGCAGCCTGCAAGTCTCGCAAGAAGCTCTTTCCCTCACAGCTGTTCATCAAAGAGCTGATTGTAGAGTTTGAAGAGCTGTTGCTCACTTCAAAGGGTAGTTTCTAGATTCCAGAGAATGATGCTAGTTAATAATTCATCTCCTAACGCCCATCAGTTTCAAACATTTAAGGAAGGAATAGTCTTTTTGTCAAGAAGCTGAGAAAAAGGGTTGGATGCCATCTTAGAATCCTAGAATATCTCAAGTTGGAAGGGACCCATAAGGATCATTGATGGCAACTCCCTGCTCCTTGCAGGACTACCTAAAACCAAAGCAGATGATGAAGAGTGTCAGCCTTGACCTCTGACAGGCTTCGTGCTGTCACCACTTCCCTGGGGAGCCTGTTCCAGTGACCCAGCCCCCTCTCAGTGAACAGCCTTTCCCTAACGTCCAATCCAGACTTCCTCCGACACAGCTTCATTCCCTTTCCTCGTGTCCTGTTGCTTGAAAGAAGACAGGCTTTTGTTTAAAACACAGAATTGAGAGTTCTTTTTCAATGACTTCCTGGTCATGGATAATTAGCAAACTTCTCAGCTTTTGTATCTAAGGCAAAACATTTCCATGATGTGCCAGCTGTAGTTACGTACAGGAACATTTTGGAAGGCATTTCCATAAGATTGTTCCACAGAGATGAAACAGGCTAATACTAATTAGCAATAATTAGCATAGAGCCTGCTCTCTGGGACGTACGATAGTCATCCAGGTCTGCATTTCCACTGTTGCAGCCTTTAGGCTTGGTGTGCACGTGAAGGGTAGAGACAGAGAGCGAGAGCACACCTGAGCCAAACACGACCGGCTGCCGTGGGCCCGGAATGCGTTGGGCACGGGAAACACAGCCCAGCTCCTGCATTTCAGCTGTAGGCCTGAAGCAGAGGTTTAAACAGCAGCTGGCTTTTGCTGCTCTGACTACATGTTTGTCTGTCAGTACCTCCTTTCCCCTGTGAGTCTTTGGAAACAACTTCTTCCTTAAACTTTCTGTGCTAAATTGTTGCATGATGACAATTTCCAGGTGTTTCTTCACAACTTATCCTCTGATTGTGATGGAGTCCTGTCTGATTTCCTCTTTTCCCTTGATCACTCATCTGCAAGTTCTCTGAGCCTGCCCTTTGACACGTATCCTGCTATAGAAAAGCCTTTTGTGCCATCTCATTCAACAGGCTGTTGACATGTTTCACTTTTCTTTGTTGTGTGGCGACACCAAATTCCAGGTATCACACAGCGAGAGCCAACATGATGTGGTACCAAAGGCCACTGCAATGAAGATGGGAGGAAAAGTCACCTCTGTGATTGGGAGCAGCTCTGGGCTGAAACCAAGGTGATAATCTGTATAAATGGGCCAAGAATCAAACCCTCCCTTCTGGAGGAGGTGTTGCTTTCCTTTGAAGAGCTGGACGGGATTTCTTTGCATTATGCAGCTGTTCTGTAGCAAGAAAGACAACTATTGTTTTATTAAGACATAGTCTCCAGGATTTCCCTCCATAGCTGCCAGCCCATCTCTGCAGCACCATAAATCACCATTTTCTTCAAATGATAAACGACATACTTCACCAACTTCCTCAGCTAAATTCTGGTTTACCAGGTGTAAGCACATCCTGCCAACCAGGGTCAAGGTGAAAGGTCTCTAGTGCACTGTCCTGTCTCCAAGAGGATCTTAGGCATTTTGTACTATTAAGTAGGAAAGGCCTCAGTAAACTTTTCTTCAGTGAATTTTTCTAGTCACTTCTTGAAGCCACATCAACGTTCAGTGTCCAATGTGTTTTTTGTAAATTAATGTCATTAACATGGGTTAATTACACAGTGGGTGAAGAACCCTCATCTTTGTTTGCTTTGAATGCAAGCGTTTGCTTTAACCGTATCTTTACTGCTCATACACTAATTGTCTTGGTACCTGACGATGTGGCAGGGGGACCCCATTTTCTTTGGTAGCAGCACGAGAAGAAGAACTTAATTGTGAGTCCTCCGGGGAGTCAGAGAGTGCAGCACTGAGATGCATCATTGCAAATGAGTGTAGGCTGTGTCATCTGTTCCCTTCCCACTGTTTTTCTTGAGAGTGAGTGAGTGTGGCTCTCTAGTTCCCGGCGTGTTTATCACGTGGAGGTGTGAGGGATAGTTCACCTTTCAGGGACTGCTTTTTTCAGCCCCAGACTCTTTCTGAGGACATGGATTTGAAGGTGCTGATGATGCATCTTCTTCCTCTGCTACTTTCTAGTTGAGCTCATCTGTAAACCGGGATTTTGGCATAAATCTGTCTGGTCATGTTGGCAGCATCCACATACAGCAGGAGTCCTTTTGGACTTCACAAATGATGATGGGAACTCTGTAAATTCTTCACGTATCCTTCAGCATCTCCTCTGCATTGTACTCCATGGGTACACTCAGCTAGCGAATAGAGCTGTACCAGACCTAATACCTGTGGGCTGTGCTTCCTCTCCTAAAACTGCATCAGAAGGACCAGATTCTGCTTGGAGAAGTCCTTGTTTGCTGCCCTTGTTTCTAGAAGCACTGAGTGGAGCAGTGGGAATTAGTTACTTCTGGATTTAAGCATTTAAGCATACTGATACATTATGGATTTCTTTCTCAATGGCTGGCCATGTATTTTTTGTGAGTTGTCTAGTCCTGCAAATAATCTGGCAGCGTCCTGTTTGGGTTTTTTTGCTACAAGAACACAGACGTAATACTGAGATGCTACTGGCTCAGACATCTACCACCCACTCCCACACCACTACGGTTGTGTCATTCTGCATTCCCTCTCATTCACTCCAAGGTAAAGAGATTTGTAGGTGCAGTTTCTAAGGGCAAGTCTTCATACAGGCAAGGTCTCCTGTGCTCTCATATGTTCACTTGAACTGCTTCCTGCACCTGCCAGACAAAAATAATTTCACTGTTCATTTAGTCTTCCTGGCAGGTCCCAGTGAGATCTCCTGCAAAAGTGTTAAGAGTTAATGTGGGGACAGGCCTGGCCCTGAACTCTTCAGTATCTCCTGCCTGAAGCCCAAAGCGAAGTTGCTCTCAGGAATTTGAAGCGCAGCTTCTTGCTCCAGCTCAGTTGCCATTTCCTTTACTTCATTATATGCTCAGTGAAGGACTTCCAGATTACCGGTCCTGGCAGTCTGCTCTTTTGGATGAGTGGACGTTCTACCCCATCTCCTAACTTGACCTCATTTAGAGCCCCATTGTTACGAGCCCCCTTGTTTCTCCACCCCTGTGCATTTTCAAGGTTTGTTCCTAACAGCGTCTGCTTTGGCAGGAGGCGAATGTCAGAAAATGCAGAACTGGTGCCTCTTGGGCAGGAACTTTGTAGTAGAGAAAAAGAACAACGGCTAGAGTTCTTCTCTTTAGATGTGAATGTGTCTGTTTAGAGATAAAAGTTCATATGTGTGACATTTGCAGTGGTAGTGCTGTTGTGACTTTATCAGGGTACTTGTTCACATCATTGACCTGCAAGATCTGGCCACACGTGGGAAGTATCTCCATTTTACTGTGGGTCAAGGTAATTTTTAAAAAAGGGAGTCTCTTGTTTGTCTCTCTGTGCCACCATGAGTTTTCTCTAGGATCTTGGCACCAGCTGTGGCATACTTTGAGGCAATTGTGCTTTTTCTGGGTAAATGAAGGTGTACGTCACAAGCAGGATGGGCATTTCTGTAGCTACTGCCAGAGTTTCACAGTAATTAACGTTTGGCAGTTGGTATCCGTGGTAGTGAATGAACATATAAATAATATCTCGTGAAGAATGGGAGCACCTTTCTTACAATTTGTTTTCTTGTTGTTTTGTATTTAAAGTTTTGAAAAACTAGAATAATTCCTATTCTTTAAGCTGTAGGCCTCAAATTCTCAAGTTCTAGTCTGCCTTTCAGGCCCTGTTTTGTAGTACCTGACAGAAGTACAATTGCTGTGTGTGCTGCCAAGTGGAACCTATACAAGGACTAATACTGGGTATTACCCTTTTCTTCCTAGATCTCCATGTGCTGGGAGATACAGCTTGCAGCAGGAGTCTTTTCTGAAGGAAGAAACAGGAGTGTGAGAAGTGGGTGACAAGTGCTTGAAATGTGCAGCAGCTGCCAGCTGGGCTTCGCACACAACAGTCCCTTGGGATCATTTTAATTAAAAAACCCCTCAAACTAAATCACTATTTCTGTGCTTTCATTTTACCTTTGTAGGGGATTAGATGCTCCATTTTTTTACACCTCTACCATTAAATTTTCTACCTGTGAAATTAGAGAGCGTCGAGTGGTCCGAGTGCTGATAGTTTGCTGAGCTACTTGTATTCCTTAGCTATGGAAAGTCTGAACTTGTTGCACACAGGAAGCCTTAAAAACTTTCTCAAAACTTTCTTACTGGGAGGCAAATTGGTTTTAGTGCTCTGTTTGGAATCTTTTTATTGAACGTTGTTGGAAGCTACAGTGTTCTCGGCATAGGTGGCGTTTGGTGTTCTCACACTCTGCTTGCAGTCATACTGTGGCCCTTTACTGGGAATGTACAGCCAGTAAATACTAGGAAGTAACTTCTGTAACAAGATGTTTTTAACTGTATTCTTGTAATGGGAACAGAGCGGGGTTTACCTTGAGGATGTTCTTTTATACCCCTGCTTAGGCAGCGTGGCTGCAGCAATCTGCAATGAATTTTTAAACTGAAATGGGTCTCGCATTTGTGTTTCCTTTGTGGTTTAAACTGCAGATGATAGAGTATCATAGTTCATAAAAAACGCTTCACGTTTGGGCAGTTCTTGCTGACGCTTTTATCAACCATTGCCACACAGACAAGCCTGAAGAAAAGCGGACCGAATCTTTGTGTCGTTTATTAATTTCTGTGGAGTCCGGGGCTTAGCTGGTTGCCCGCGTACCAGGAAAGCTCCCGATCATCTCTTGCCTGTCCTGAATGTGCGTTTCCATGAGCGGCGGGAGCGGCAGCCGGGCGCTGCCTGCACTGGGAGCACTGGGAGCACTGGTCGGGCAGCGGTTTCCCGGTGCCCCCGCTGCAGCGCTCCCTCCCCTGCGGGGTTGCAGAGTGCCAGCTGCCACCTGGCTGGGGGGTTACAGGTCTGACCTCTGGTATTATTCACCTCGCCGTGATGTCAGAGGAGAAGAACAGTCGGATTCCAGACCTCTGACATCAGCCTGACCCGAAACCTCCCCGCAGCGGCCGCCCCAAGAGGGCTGCCGGGCCCGAATGCGCCGGAGCCGGGGCAGGGCAGCGGAGGGAGGCGGCGGAGCCCTTCCCCGGGCCGGGCCCTGCCGCTGTGTCCCCGCCCGGCCGGGGCCCCGCGCCCCGGGGAAGCGCCGCCGAGCCCCCGCCCCGCCGGGCACCGGGAGCCGCGGCCGGGCCGCGCTGCAGGCGGGCGGCGGGGCGGGAGGGGGAGCCCGCGGTCGCGGCCCCGCGGGGGGCGGCGGCTCCGGCTGCTCCACCCTCGCTCCGTGCCCCAGGTAGGAGAGCGCCGGCCGGGCCGGGGCCGCGGCAGCCGCAGCCTTCTCCGGGGGCCGAGCCGCGGCGGGCGCTGCCGTTTCCGCGGGGAGCGCGGCTGTTCCGCGGGCGCGCTCGGGGCCGCCGGCAGCCCCCGCGCCGGCCGGAGCGAGTTCCCCGCCCGGTAACGGTCGGGCGGCCGCCGGGCTTCGCTGCCGGGTCGCCGCCGATGTGCCGGGTTTTCCGCCCCTTGGAGCGCCCGCCCCGGGAGCCGGTGGCTGCGTTCGCTGCGGCGAGAGGAGAGAGCGGGCCGGCGCCCGGGGGGTTCCGCGGCGCGTCCCGGGGTCCCGCCCGGGTGTGCGGAGCCCAGGCGGACCCTTCCCGCGCAGCCCTGCCCGCCGCGGGAGCTCCTGCCCGCGGCAGCTCCCTCCTTTGATCTCGCTGGATTCTCTCCCGGGCTGCGGAGCTCCGCTCGCACCTACCTGCCTGCTGCATGTGTGCGACAAGCGTTTCCTTCTCTTCGTTTAGAAATCTTTTTATTAGAAATACCAGTGTATTTTTTCTTTTTAAGACCATACCCGAACATCATCAGACCCACAAAGTTTTCTTAAGCTACTGGAAATAACTTTTACCCAGGATTTGCAGCAACATTTCCATCCATCCGGGCCCCGGCGGACTGCAGCAGGCACATTGCCTAACAGGTTTGCAGATTTTTTTTCTTTTGTGGTTTTTTTTTTTTTTTTTTTCTTAAATTACGTTTTCACAGCTGTGTGATCGCTGTAACTCTGGTTTTAATTGAAAATACCCTCTCTCTAAATTCTCCCAGTTATGAAGACTCCTCGATACGTTTCATGTGACCTTTGGGCAGACCATGGAACTTTATATTTTATTTTGTGGGGCCTTTAGCCGGGATCTTCTTAATGTATGCTTGGAAGTGGTCATACCGGAACTCAGGCGTGCACAGAAATAGCGTGAGAGTAACCAGATATGCTGTAACTTTTTGTTTGATACCTGTTTGACTTGGTATCTAAACTTTTAAATTGTTTTCGGGCCTTTTTATTTCCTGGAAACTTGAAACTATGAAGAGAAACTCTGTGCTTTATTAATTATCCTCGAGAACTGCACCCAGAGTCAGACTCTGAACATGGATTGCTAGGAGGAAAGTAAAGTTGATCTCCAAACTTGAATGAAGCACTTCTGGCACGAGAAGGATGGAAGGGATCACCTTGACTTGGAAGAGAACAATACAGAAGCAAACTTTCTTTTCACCATAAATTCAAGAAATACCTCCTGCGTCATTTCTGAGAAGGATACGGATAATTGCAGGTAACATTCGAGCTCACGTTGTGGGAAATGCTGGCAAGAAGGTGAGGTGTCTCTCAAGGGTATTTGAGATGGATGTTTTGAACCTCTGGATCTCCCAAACTCTCGGCCAGGAGACACGAGGACACCACGTCCACGGGGAGATCTCCCCATGCCTCGTCTCTGTGCGACTTATGATTTCCTAACGCTTCCTGGTGTTCCTGTATACCTGAACTGATTTCTTGCTTGCAACCTGTTTCGCCGATCTTTCCGGATTTATCTGCTGGAGGAGGGACTCGTAATTTAGGATTTTTTTTTTTTTTTTTTTAGTTTGTTTGTTTAAAATATGCCTTTGAGCTCCCAGCGGCCCTTGAGCACGTGGCACCAAGGAAGAGAAACGGTGATGGCGAGAACCGGAGAAGTTGTCTGGTGAGCAGCGCTGGCGGACCTGAGCCCCTCTCTCCTCTCTCTCCCGCTCCCCGCCGCTGGCACCGCAGGCGCGGAACCCCTCGAGCTTTGCCGACGGCCGGAGCCCGCCGCGGGGTGAGGACACGTTCCTGAGCGGTATGTGTGGCCGGAGCCCACTGCTGCAGCTGGTAGCATGAGTGCTGGCCCCCAGCTGCAGCTGGCTCTCCTCTGGCCCTGGCTGCTCATGGCGACCCTGCAGGCAGGACTTGGCCACACAGGGCTGGTGCTGGCCGCGGCGGTCGAGTCGGAGAGGTCGGCGGCACAGAAAGCCATCATCAGGGTGATCCCCCTGAAAGTGGAGCCGATCATCCTGGAAGGGGAGTTTGCTAACGTCGCCGAGGTGACTCCAGCCGAGGGAAAACTGCTCCAGGTAAGAGCAGCTGTATTTTATCCATCTCCATCTGCCTCACCTTCCCACTCCTGTCCTCTCCCCCTTTTCTCTCCTTTGCTGCTTCACATCTCCCAGTGCAACGCGTTTGATTTTTCTTCCCTGACTGCAGATTTATACCCGAAGCAAGGAGGCATTTTTTCTGTGAGCTGTCCACCTGTGTGTTTTGTCCCTTTGTGTTCCTGCTCCCCTGTCCTGCACACCCCTTTTGAGGCAGAAGGGATCGTGCAAATGGTTGATTCTTCATTCAATCGTGATCTGTAGCTGTGCTTGTATTAGTGTCGGATTTTGGATGTGGTCAGTTGATCCCTTGAAGGTTATTGCGTG
Source organism: Athene noctua (assembly GCF_965140245.1). Taxonomy (NCBI): domain Eukaryota; kingdom Metazoa; phylum Chordata; class Aves; order Strigiformes; family Strigidae; genus Athene; species Athene noctua. The sequence continues at coordinate 12,404,545 of NC_134055.1, forward strand.
TTTTAATTGATGTTATAAAGCTGAGTGTGTCGAGTCACATGTTGGGACTCCAAACATCTGACAGAAAACATGATTTTATTTTTTTTTTTGTGAAATCCATAACATTTTGTACACACCTGCTGATAGCTGGGGTTCAGTTACAGCTAAAATACACAAAATACACATCCAGACTTTACCCACTAGAATTACTGACCCTGCTAGTTGTTGTCTTGTGTGTTGGTTGTACCTGAAAGTTGAATTTTGCTCATACAGTGGTTCCTCTGGTGTCACCACCATGTATTTTTATAAGTGAAATTAATGCTGATTTCTGACCTTTACTGAGGAGAGAGCATCTGAACATCTCACCGTGAGATACAGGTGCTGGTAAGAGACAGAGCTGAGCTATTTGGTGAACAGACCAATCTCCTGTATATGCTGAGTTCTGAGTTTCTAGAGACCTGGTGTGTACTCTCTCGTTTCTGTTGATAATTTTCTTGGCAGTCGTGTGCTTTATTCTTGAAAATTAAAAAAAAAATAAATTACAAAATACCCTGCATTAAGGTTAAATCCTAATGTTTTCATGGCTTTTTCCAGTCTTGACTTTCCAAATGCGGTATGTTGTAACCTTAATTAAATTTGTAACTTGGAAATTTATATGAAAGTAATACATATTATTGTTTAGTCTTATATGAAAAGAAATACAGTTGAGCCAGCTTTAGAACACGGTCACCTGTCTGAAAACAAAAACGGGCAGTTTGTGACATTTATAAAGCCTGGTTTTTCCCTGTCTTTTGAACTACTCAGAATGAAAGCTATGCTATAAAGTTATATTACCAGGCTTAAAAAATATCTTAGACAAATGTACTCAAGGTCCTGTTCTGTCGTGAGGCAATGTCCAGGAAAGTCAATATTTATTCCTTACAAAAACTACAGTGGTGTTGCAACTGAGCACAAAGTATAGAGTGTGGACCTTTTCCTAATGAGAAGAAGATAACCTCTATTGTCTGATGTGTGGAGGTTTTCAAGGCAGTTAAATGCAGCGACACGAAGTGGGATTTTTGTATCACCTGCCCTCACAGCAGCACAAATGAGATGTTTTGAACACTAAGCCGTGAATAGTGTCAGATTTACAAATGGACTTCATCCTTTAAAAATCATCCTCAAAATGGAGAGCGTTGGGGAAACACTAATCTAATCTGCTGAGTTTGTGTACACAGATACTGACCTGCACTGTATATGTTTTCAGGCCTTGATTCTGGCACTGTGTGTGCGCAGGTGATCATTCCTATTCCATATCCCACTGAATCCAGTGCAGAAAATCCTCTGGGTCTGGTTTCAGATGGCAGTGTTGGGATCGGGGGGTCAGGCTGTGCCTTCTGCAGCAGGATGTTTGCCCAGTGCCAGGCACCGCGCTCTGGGAAAGCTTAGTCAAGTGTACCTATGACCTCTCGTGTATATCTTACGGTGTAGTTTCTAATTCTGCCACCACATATCGAAACTGGGAATATAAAATGCCATTTACAATTGTTTGGGTCCCGATCCTGCAGTATGTTCCTGCCTCTGGAATAACAAAATGGGAAACAGAGCCGTAACTGTTAAGGTACAAAGTAAGTAAGAAATGAATGGGAGGAAATATTTTTAGTTCACATTTAGGTAGTTGAATATTAAATACGCCTGAATTAGGCTTTATTGGGACATCTCATTTTACATGTGGTTGTCAACATCTCAATCTTGCAAAAACGTTAGGTCACGTGTTTTACTTTGATGTCATTTGAACTCTTGCTTAAATAAACTTAAGCTGGTTCACACATACCTGCACAATTAGTTCTTTATATGTAATTTGGGTACATAACATGATTATCTTTACAGTTAATTAATTAAAAAAGTCTAAGATGCAGTCAGCCCTCAGTGCCCATCACAGAGAACACAGACTCCAGAGCTTAGCTTGGAAAAGAGGGCACGGCCCAGTCCTGTTTTCAAAGCAATGCTCTCTTAGTCCAGTGGTATAGTAAGATTGCTTAAGGATAAGTGGTGCAGAGTTAGCAAGGAAAGTTCTCTTTAACTTATAATTATCTTCACAATGTTCTGGTCAATTTATTTTTAGAAATACATTCTTAATTTAATATAGAAAATCCTGCATGTAAGTGATGGAGCCTCACCAAATGTAGTTCTACCAGAACATTTTCTTGGTTTAATTTCTCCTGCCATAGGATCATCTACAGAAACAGACTTTGGTCATAGCGTATTACATTCTTAGAAGCTAACTTTAAAAGTATCTTCTTTACCTATAATAAAATAACCCCAATGTCAAATTGCTCCTCGAACCCCTTGCCCCTGCGACCAGTTCTTCTGGGAAATCTCTGGATTTCCAGTTTGCAGGTCACTGAACCGTGGTGGGTGAGCGGGAAGATGCCAGGAGGCTGCCTGGGACCTGCCCGCCATCCGCCCCTTTCAGTTTAACCCAGGCAGTGTTACCTCTGGCACTCTGCACAATGCACTATGATGCAAAGGGAGAGGAATTTCTCAAGTAGGCAGAGCCACTTAGACTTTATAGGTCAAAAAACCAACACCTTAGACTTCTTACAGAAATCGTCCTCAAGCTTGTTCAGATAGCACATGCTCTAAGCATTAACTGTTGCTTAACGCAAGAGAAGTAGTGCTGTGAACTTGTCTGCAGTTTCCAAATGGCTGGAAGTTTAGATCTCTGTCGAGCTTAATGCAGTAGCCTGGACTTCTTCTGAAAAAAGTCCCGGGGAAGTTAGAAAATGGCCCTGTATTAAAGATGGAAAAAACAAACGTTTTAGACAAGTAGGTTGGAAAGAACGTCCTTGGATCTTACTGGTAACGGGCAATCCATGAGCAGCTAAGGATTCAGCATGCCCTCTGAACTGCAGTTCCTGTAGTGTTTGCAGATATCCCCCTTTAATAGGATTGCTAATGCAATTTTTACAGCTTCCACTTTTGATATTTTTGCTGTTCTATTAGCTGATTTTTGAGAAATAAATCTTGGTTTCCTTCTTGCCCATACCTCAGTATCCACTTGCTACTAGAGAGACTTGATGATGCTGACTTGAAGATAGATGGGAAAATAAGGAACATCTTGGAAAGAAAAGGAGAGAGCCACTGTAGAGACTTGAGAAAAGGAGAGTTAAGATTTTTCCGATTGAATTACAGTAGAATTCACATGCAAATCTAATTGTGGAAGAAAAAAATATTTACTTGAGGAACAGTTCAGTACTTGAAGTTGTGGGGTTTTTCTACAGTGTATATACAAGCATATGTAATTAAAACTGTGTATTAGTATCTTCCAGTGTATATAACCCCAATCTTGTATACAAGGGAAAGGATGATACCGTTAGTATGTGTGCTGTGGCTGGGATCATTACAGTCTCTAGTTCTGGGGCTGGTATTTTGGAAATAATATTAAAAGTTTGGGAAAAGTCCCAAACAATGATATTTAAAAAGAGATAGATAAACTCAAGCTACTGTATTTACTGTAGAGAAGACAAAGCAATCATCAACCACCAGTCACCTTACATGCCTACATGTAGAAAAAACATGTAGATATGTAGAACAGCAGAACAGTCTTCTTATTTAGCAGGCAAAAGTATATAATCGGTTTTCCCCACATGCGTTATTTTATCACAAGTCTCATAATATTTTTTTTCATTTCCATATAATCTTAGCAGTTAAAGTGAATTTTCATTTACCCACTGAGCACATTGTTTTAACTTATGGTTGCAGGAAAAAACCTTGAGAACACAGAACAAGCCCCCTAAAGGCTCTGAACCACAAAAGCAAAGATTATCCTCTTTTCTTTCCCCTCAGAGAAATATTTTTTTTAAAAAAAACCCATTATTTTTAAAGTCAATCTTCTATTTGGGTGGAATGAGTGAGAATTAGAGGAGGATCCTGAATCATTTTTAGGTGTGTTCAATTCAGAAGCTGAAAATCAAACATATTTAGAAAAGGAGCCTGGTATGTGATCATATCAACAATGATAATTAACCCTTGAAATCGCTACAGTGAACCCAACATGATCATCCTGGAAATGGAGAGTGTTTCCAGTGTTGCAATCCATAGTGCTATTGGAGAATTACAATCACCTACTTTATTGCTTATAGAGGGTTATGCTCCCAACCCATAAGAAAGTAAATATATTAGTAGTCTTCGATATTACTAGCTCCTGGATCAACAAAAGGATGTTGAGTGTATAATGTTGACAGAGATCAAAGAAGTGAGAAAGTCTAACCAAATGATAATGGGGACTTAAATTACCTGTGAATAAACTGGTCAGATAGCACAATAAGAGTCAGTTCAAAGAAGCAATTTCTGCCTCTTGGAACAGCTAGTACTAGAGTACACAGAAAGATATTCTTGACTTAGCGTTAAGTAATGTGCAAGAACTGACTCAAAAGCTAGCAATAATTGAGCCACTTGTATTGACTGCAGCACAATAAAATTTTTTGCCTAAGTACTAAAAAGTGGAACTCTTGAAACTAAGCTTTAGGATGGGAAATTGTACTGAAGTGAAACAGTGAGACAAATGGCTCTTAGAACTTAAAAAAAAAAAATCTTTAGATGTGACATAGATATTACTCAGGAGAGTAAAAGCAGTCTTGGGAAGCAACCAAAGCATTGAATGAAAAAGGCAGTAGTAAACCAATACAAATACATTGGTAGTGTTCAAGAAACCATTTGGGCCAAATATATCTTTTAAAAATTGGTCATATAGTATTAGTTTAGGATTGGCATAGCGTAACCTGCAGCGTAGATTAGTATGGTATTGTTATTAGTGTAGGGTTTAAGTGTATCTGAAATGCGAGCCATTAAAATCCAGATGCAGAGTAGGGAGCCTCAGCTAGAATTAGCTGTTAGAAACACTTGAGTTTAGAGGCTGTTTCTGAACCTCCATCCCTCTCTTGAGCATATGCAGAGGCTGAGTTTGAGCTTTGCATGGTGCGTCTTCTTTCCTGATCCAGAAAACTTGTGGCGGGAAATTGTTCTCTGTTTAAGAAGGAGTTTGAAGGACTTAAGTTTAAAGTCTTCCAGCTGCCCAGTGTACCATCTGGTGCTGGTCGTTGTCCCAGCAGAATTATTTATGACACATGTAGGCATAGACCTACCCTGAATTTCAGTGCTAGAAAGGTCACAGATCTGGAGGCCCAAGTAACTACATGGGGCAGGCATGAATAGGAGAAGCAAACCCGACTGCAGCAAAGCCAAGATACGTGGTCAGAAGACTAAATCAACAGGGTTGGAGTGAGTGACAGTCAACAGAGGACTTCTGGCCATGCACACCCGTCCTGGAATATATCCAAGGAGCAAGTGGACATTTCCCAAAGATAAGCTGGCAGAGGGGTGAGGTTACAGGAGAAGGGAAACAGGCCTCAGTCGTTCCTGTTGGCTGTAGCCAGGCTGGTTTTGTGGGTGAAATGGTTCTGAACCATTAGAGAAATTCCTTCTTGTTCTGTGCTTCCATAAAACTAAAGGTTTGGTAGGCATTTCCTACAGATTATGGAAGGCTATTCTGAACTGCATGTGAATTCATTATTTTAAAGTGAAAACTACTTTCAGAATTGTCAAAGCAATACGTATGTCACAAACTTTGTATGAACAAAGAGAACTCTATTGTATCAGACGTTATTGGATTACATGCATTTTTCCATGCATGGAGCTCTCAAATGTGCCTAAATCTTTCTGTAGACTTTCCCCAGAAGTGTTCCTTAGTCTGAAAACAAGCAAGTTTTAACCTAAAAGGGAAAAAAGTAACAAATAAGTGCAATGGAAAACTTGCAGTGTAGCTTGATCTTTAGGTCTGTCTATCTTCAGTATCATAAAAATCTGCGTTGCAGGGGTTGCCAAGAGTCAAATGTATGAAATTCTGGTTTATAAATGAAGCAGAATTGTAAGCTGAACCTCAGTACAGGGGTATATATCACACTCAAGCAATGCACGTTTGTATTTTGTCACCCTTTTGGGCTTCCCTCCATTTTAAGTCTTGAGATTATATATAGACAGGATGACAGCATATAGAGTAGGCATAAGTGGTGTGGATGGCCAAGGTGGTCTCTTCTGTCTTTCAGTTCTGTGATTTATTTGGTTTTTTAATGGCTGTTTATTTTTCCCCTGTTTCACCAGCTGTAAAGAACAGGAAGTGTTGTACTCCCTTTCACTTGCCCACAACATTTTCAGTCTGCATTAAGGAATCATAATCACATCTCATGCTTCGGAGCTTCAGGCTTGCTGCCAGCATGGGTCAGGTGGGAGTCGGCCAAGAGTTGTCTTGGGATATTTTCACCCTTTTTTTTAAGAGCATCGGGGATTTGCCTTACCTTGAAACAAGGCACTGAAACATATAGGCCAGTGTTCAAAGGTAGTAGAGAGAATATTGTTTTGAATATGCTTAGGTTGTGTGGGTTACTCTTGTGCAGATTGCCAGATTTAAGTGGAAGACTCTCTTCCTCCCTGCAGCCACCCTGTTCAAATGATCTGAAATTTTGGGTGTGTACCCTCTTCCTCTGCAGTTTGAGACATGAATCATCTGCCTAGATCAACGGATGTATTCTCATCTTGTCACTTCCCTAACCCTAAAGGGACTAGTTAAGGGCATTAGTGGCCCTTTGATCTCTCTTTGTTCTCCATCTCAGTAATTTGGTTTCCAGTGACCAAATGGGTTAATCTAATGCATATTGCTGTGCTCAGTAGCAGGATAGTGGCAGAAATGTAATGGATTGTCATATACAGAAATTCTGACTAGGTAGCTGTATTAATTCCTGTGGCGATAAACTCTATGAAACAAATGACACATTTTTTACCAAGTTTGTGTATGACATGTTAATTTAGAATGTAAATAAAGCAGTTTAAGGATTAAATTTGCTATTCTTTTGACAAAAGGTATGTGAATTCTAGTTCAAAATTACATGAAAGAATAGAATTTAGACTTCCTGCTTCTAAAGCTGTTGTTCCATGGGGTCTTTGTTCAGTTGGATGGATTTGCTCAAGACTGCCGGTGCACTGCTGTAGAAGAGACACACACGCTGCAGAAACTTGAAGAGAAAGACCCTGGGATTGAATTGGCTCCAGATATGAAAAATGAACAGCGCTGCAGGACTATTACAGACATGAAGTGGTTTTCCTTACAAAGGCCAAAAAGCCCAATAATAGAGCAGAGCAGGTGCAGGAAAGACACTGTCTGAAAAACGATTTGGGGCAATTGCCTCATGGTAAGACAACTTGAGGAGATCTAGGTAGTGAACGAAGAATATTGGTTCTTTCATTAGTTGAATTTTGTGCAGGATCTTTCAGATTAATTGCTTCCAGATTGTTTAAATGTAGGGAACATCGCTAAGGATATGAAAGTCAAGCAACAAAGGGTGCATTGCGGCAATTCCTGTATTTTGCTGGATGTCAGTTTGAATGTTTAGCAAGTTGGTCTCTTTACACCACCATTCAGTGTAGAAATACAACTTTGGAAACCCTATGTTGACTATGTTTTAAAGTGGTAAGACAGCTGACACATCTGTTATTGCTTCAGTCTTGAATCATGTTACTTGCAAAATTATTTTAATAAATTTTATTTACTAAGACAGTTTTATTCCAAAATAAGTGGAACCTCACAAAGATCTTGAAGATATAAGGAAGAGTTCCCCCTCTTCCACTTATGCTGTACCTCAGTTATTCTTTTGCTCCATAAATGTCTCACTTGAATGCGAGTTCTCCTTTGCAGCCATGATGTGGTGCACAAATGTCCCTGAATGTCAACACCAGAGACTTCTGTCCAAACGTTTCCCCAGGGCCACAGCAATGTCTCTGTCCTCCCCATTACCCTGTGTTTCATCTGGTCTCATTCATATAAGCGTAAGACGCCCCAGGTCATACAGTTCCACTCAGCTATTTTTTTCTACTCATCTACTCTCCAAGTTTCTTTCTTTTATCTTTTAACATTTTCATCTTCCTTTTTGCTCCAAACAATGCTTATTCTTGTTATTTTTCTGTATGCAGTCTTCTTGATCACTGCTGGTGCACAAAATGGTTTAGGCTGTTGCCTGGCATCATTTGCCTCCAACACTTTGCTCTCCTCCATTCTTCTCTATGATCTTCTGGGCTTTCCATTACCTCCTTCAGACTACCTCTGACCTCTCTTTCACCTCTCAAGGGGACGATGGCTGTACCAAAAGCTGTTGTTTGTGAACTTGGTACAAAGTACATACCTCCATGAGAGATGCAGATATCTGATTTCAGTGATGGACGAACCCTATGTACTTGTACAACATGCAGCTCATACAAGCCCTGTATTAAAAAAAGATCATCAAAATAACTTGTGTAGGTTCTTGGTTGAGAAATCACCACGTTGCATTTCTGATGGTTGCACCTAGTTGTGGCTTGAGTGGGTGCCAGCCCGTGTCTTCATGCTATATCACTGACTGCCTCTTTTATGGCTGCTTTATCCATAAAACAAAGACTGGGGAATGCCTGTGGGACAGGTCCCTGCTGAGCCTTCCCTGAGAAAACCAGCTGTACCTTTCTCTTGCTGAAGACACCTGAGTGGAACATCTTGGGTCCATGTGATATTGCAGAGCCTTCAACTGGCCAGTAACTTCTATGAGCTGAGGGAGATCAAGGGGCAAGAAGTGCAGTGGTTATGGGAAGCTTTAACTACATCCATTACACTTCAGGGAGCTGCTCATCAGGGAACCAAGAGGGGAAGAAGCATTGCTGGCCTTGGCCTTTTCCAAGACCTCAATTAAAGTCCTGCTTTTGAAAAGCTGCTCTGTAACAGGTACAATAAAGTGTTTTGTTCCTGCAAAGATGTTGAGAGAGAGAGGCCAAAAAGTCATCCACAGTTGTGTTTTAATTCAGAAAGGGAGTTACATGAAATCGAATAAGGTTGTTAAAAAGAAGCTGAGAAGGCGACTAAGAGTTATATCCTTGCAGCTGGCATGAAGGTATTTAAGGACACAACAGTAGGAATGATCAAATGTACCTCTCAAGAAATACTTGAAAAATGATAAAAGGATATCAGCATACCTAAACATAAGAGTAAGAAAGTATATAAAAGCATCCTGAAAAGGCAAAAAAAAAAGGTAAAATGAGAAAAAAGAGGAACAAACTAAAGATATATAAAAATATAGTGAAAAAAGGAAGAGAAATAACTTGAAAAAAGATTAAAAAACTAATAATGGATTCTCTTCAGTCACATCAGAGGCAGAAAGCTTGTCTGGCAGTCTGTAGGACCTATAAAAAATTGAAATCTAGAAGATGCACTTAGGGCAGCTAAACTCATAGCAGAAAAATGAATGCAATTCTTTTTGTGCTTTGAGCTGTCTCAGGCTGAAATGTCTGTAGGTGAGCTGGTGATGTAGACAGATAAAATCAGCATTATCAGTCACCGGGATCAGATGGTATTCACCCAAGAGTTGTGGAGAATGAAATCATTGAACGATTAACTATGTATATGAACTCTTGTTTAAAATCACTGGAAAGTGGCCAGTGTGATACCACTTTGTCTCCGGGCTCCAAGTCATCGACAAAAGCCCTGACCAGTGTGCTGCAGAATCTGTGTGGAGTAAATTGTTATAAACTATAATGCAGAGTGTAGTAAGTGGATGCGAAGGAGTCAACAGATGTATCAGTTGGGTTGGTCCAGCTGAACTTCCAAAATGTCGACGTCCTTCAGCAAAGGCTTTTAATCTAAGCCATGGAATAAGAAGGAGGCTCCTGAATAAATAATTATTGGAAGATAAGAAGCAGATGGTGGGAATTACTGTCAGATTTTCACAGAAGCTGAAGACTGTATCTCTGCAGGTGTGTGTGCTGGTAGCCATGTTGTCCCGTAAGTTTAATAAGCACATGGAAACCAAGTGCTTGGTAATGTTTTAGAGCTTTCCAATGCGTTAACTAATTTGAAATAATGAAGCCAAGGATCAGCTATGAAGCACTGCAGAAGAACTTTATGAGACTAAATACTGTAAGGAGATGTATGTGGAAAATCAGTAATTTCTTTACATTAAGGTGAATGGCTCTGATTTGTCCACTACCACTCAGAAACTATATCTTGTCATTCTAATAGATTGTTCCATGCAAGTGTCAGTTTAGTACTTGGTGGTTGTCATGAAGACACAGAGAATAAAACAGAGAATATCGTTAAGCCCCTGTGGAAATCCAGGATACATCCACATGTTGAATATTGTGTCAAGTTCCATTCCCCACGCCCCTGAAAAAGGTGTAGCAGTATTGGAAGAGGTTTAGATAAGAACATGAGGATAAGAAAAAGTGTAAGATGTGTTTCATACAAGGAACAACTAACTGGACTAATACTCTTCAGACTGGAAAAGAGGCAGCCAAGGGGTGGTATGAAAAAGATCTAGAGAGTGATGAATAGGGATTGACTGTTAGTTTCTTTCAATATGAAAATAACGGGGCATCACATGAAGCTGCCAGGAGCCATGTTCAAAAGGAAGTGCCCTTCATACACTGTACAGTTAACCTGTACAATTCCTTGCTGCCAGAACGAATATGGATGCTCAAAGTTATAGAGGTTCAAAAAACACTGGAACAAATGTGTGGGAGAAGCCTCCACCAATGGCTATTGATTAACCAGTTCCAGTTTTACCTCAGGCAGTCTATAAAACACAGCTTGTTGGAGGCTTGGAGAGTATCCTGGGGAGAAGCCCTACATGCTTGTCCTGTTCCTACTTCTCCTTCAGAAATCCACTGTTGGCAGCTGTCAAAGATCATGGGTTAGATGGACCTTTGGTCTGAATCCACACTGCTGTTTATTCTCATCTTCTACAGAACACGTTTTCAGCCATTAGGCCCATCACCTTCGGCACCAGCCCTTCCAGTTCACCTCTGCTCTGTTTGGGCAAGTCTCTGTGGAAGAACTGCAGTAACATCCTTCACCATCCATTACTGACTTTGAGCTCAGCTGTTCATTCACTTTGAAGCCACTATGCAGTTCCTTGGGGTCCATTATCACAAATCTCCTCACACGTAGCTCTCAGCTGGTGCTGTTAACCAGTGTTCGATGCCCTTGACACTTTGGCCTTCATACCTTTCTGGATGTACCATTTTTATCCCTCATCACCCTCATTCTGCATGATCCTGCCAACTGTGCTCTGTTGGTGGGGTAATAACCATTATAATTTGGTCATATGCTCCCTGCCTTTGTTCTTTAATGCAGTAGTACTCACCTAGCAATATTTGGGTTGATATATTGTTATAGGTTCTATTTTTTTTGAGCAATGACTGCTCCTCAGAATGGCTAAAATGACTCTCTGTATTCTGACTCATACTTGTCCATCTTTGTATCCAGCCATGCCTTGCACACTTACTGCCTGAAATGAATAAGTGATGGAGAAGGAAACCTGATATTCCCTGAGAAATAGCACAGTAACTTCAACCACAGTGGCAGCAGAGGCAGACAGTCCCATATGTGGTAGGGCCAGGCTACTGTAGCTCATGAACATAGGGCGAGATGTGGAAGTTCTTGGTCGTAAACCCTCACTACTAATTCTATCTTCAATAGCTTCAGAGCTACATTTGGCCTCTTCATGATGGTCGTCCCACATAAATTTGTTGTGTCCCTTTGGAATAAAGCCTATTTTCTTGTCTGGCAGGTGTACCAAGATGACTTTAAGATTTCTCAGGATCTTGTTTAAAAAAAAAAAAAAGCAAACACCCTCTTAATTTTTGTTTTAGTATTCTACACCTTTCAGTGCAGAATGGGCAACCATTATCCTTCTGAATTATGCTACCCCAGCATGGATATTCCAGTTTTGGCAAAGTTCAGAATTTGTACAACCAACTTCTATCAGGCTGGCTAAGTAATAATTATTGAATTATTTTATTGAATTTTATTTACTCGATGCATGTTCTCCATCTGTGATTGGATTAAGTGTTCGATTGAGTGTGTTTCTCCTAATATTGGAATCACATTATTCCAACTCTAAATAACCTTCAGGAATAGCAAAAATTGTGCTGTAGGTAACACTGGATGTGTGTCTTGTGGCTCCTGACTTGGTACATCCAGCATGCCTTTAGAAGTCTTCTTAAAAAGGTAACTGTCTTTATGGAAGACTTTCTTCAAGGATGCAGACTAGTAGGATGCACCATGTCTTTAACTCACGGAAGAACTCATGTGCTGCTTATGTTCTTTCAGAATCCTACCTTTGGTACTGGCAGAAAGACCCCAATAACGGGTGCATTCATCAGCAATATCATTCCTCTCCAACAACTCTAGCCAATGCTGAATTCTAGAACCTGTGACAAAACCATTATCAGTTCTGTATTTCTAAACCTTTGAGCACACCTTGAAACATCCTGCTCCTGTGCACCAGATCTCAGGATATAACCAAGGGATCTTATTCCTTCCACCTGTTTATGCCATTTCTGTCCTCCCTCTTCCATTTGGCACAGACTAGGACCCCAGCTGGGGCCAATGCCACAGCACCCAGTCAATGCTGAGGAGCAAGAATGCAATGTATACTGTTCAATTTTGCAGGTTCCTGACATTTTCAGGGACCTCTGTCACAAGATACCGTTGTGGCAGGAGACTGCTTACTCACACTGGATGTATTCATCCATCCTCATGTTCCCAGTGCGTTGTGTATATTGTAGCCAGCAGAGCCTGCATCCTTGATACCTACCAGAGTGTTTGAGTAGAGTGCACGCTCTTGGGAGTTAACTTCTCTTTATACTAACGGTGTCACAATTACAGTCAGATATTCCTGTGGTTGAAATAAGAGCCTCTCTACATATTAGAGAATATATATTTTTTACAGGACTGGCACGTAAGCTCTCTCCTTACCTAGGGAGTGAATCACGATAACCTGCAAACATCACGTATTTGGTCACCAAGAAGGGCAGTTGATGCGTTAAGTTAAAAATAGTTTCAGAACCTTGCCAACCATACCATTTGCATTTTAAGGTCTTCATGTTCAGGTGATGTCAAACAAGATACTCTGAGGTCCTGTTCTTTCTGTCAGAAGCCATGGAGCCAGGGAATCCAGTGTGCTTGGTGGGAGCCCAGCTTCGGGAATGCTGAAGCTATCAGTGGTAGAAAGCAGTTTTAGCTAACAGGCTACAAATGAGAAATGTGGGATAATGTCTGAAGGGGCAGTTTGCAGAAGTTAGGGGGTTTGCCAAATTGGCTTCCTTTCCTCAGGTGCCACTTACTGGCTCCACTGCCTGTAGGCCGGCCTGTTTCTTGGATTCCTGGTAAACACATTCTTGATTCTGTAGTGAGAAGGATTAGTTGATACCTGTCCAGTACTTCTTCTCCCAAAAGCCTATTGCAAGATACGGGAAGATGTATTAGATCCCTATGTAGACCTGTGCTTCAGTGGTTCTGTATTGTTCACTAGGACTAGTGAGCATAGAGTATGAGTATAAATTACATCAGTGCAGATACCCAAGCAACTATTTTTGTCCATCTGAGAGATTTACCGTTTTCTTCAACCGCGTGGTCCTGAAATTCTGTATGGAGCTTTGGTAAAAGATTGTTGACCTCTATCCCAGCTTTGGGTTCTTAAGCAGGGTCTCACCATCCAGACAGTGTGATAACATGAGCCTGTGGCAGCTTGTTTTTTATTCTACCTATGTTTTCAAATGTGACTTTTCTCGTAGCAAAACATTCTGCCAGAGGGTGAGAAAGACCCACTGCTAAATGTCTTGTCTTTATTCCCCCTTCCCAGATAAGGTTTCTTATATGCTTTCTTGAGGTCATATCTAAGTTTCACTGGAGCCAGAAAATAGCCCTTCTTTTCCCCCCAGCAAACCCTAGACCATCATGGACAAAGTGGTATGTCTCCTCAGACATCTGATGTCAAGCAGACCATCTCCTTCCTTGTCTGCACAGAACCAAACCCGTCAGGTGGCCTCAGTTCATTTGTGTCATGAACTGGGAGATAAAGAGGTGCACTGATACTGGTAATTGCATAACATATTGTATCAGGAGATGTTATGATACTGTCTAAGTGTTTGTGCCTCCGGCCATCAGTAAATTCCATCAAAAGTCAAGTTGTACAATAGCTTTTCCAGAGGATGTCTCCATTCTTGACATCTGCAGAGCTGACATGTGGCGTTCCATTAAGCTCTATACCATTGCAGATGCTTCCAGGAACAATGCCAAATGTGGCAGATTGTGGTTTGCAGAGTACTCTAAAATGCTTGAGACACCCCTGCCCGCTTACCTGTGGGGAGAGACAGAGAGGGAATTACTGCCTGGAGTTACGCACCTTCTGAATATGTATGTGGATTGTCATCTGAAGAAGAAAAGAAGATAACATGATAGTAATTGAGCTGTCTTGAGATGTGTAGTACAAATCCACATTAACTGCTCTCTCTACTTCCTCAGAAGTCTAGTGGTTGGGATGAGTTGTAGGCACACGATGAAGAGTATATCCCTGCTTACCATTCTGAATGTATACATATTGACAACGTGCATCTCAAAGAAGATGATGGTAAACTTTTTTTTCTTCTTCCACAGCAATAATCTGACCCTTGTGCCATGATTTATGAAGGGAAGGGAAAAAAATGTGAAATTAAACCGTTGGGGTTTATGGGTGGAGATACTGCTTTGAGTAAACAAGATGAATATTGGTATTGAGAAGCCTGATGCTTCCATGAAGGCAAACTTCCTTTATGTATATTTAATTCTGTTGACCATGTTAAGAACTTTGAGAGATTTATTAATAGCTTACAAACTCTGGTCAAATGTCTGTATGAACATCGTCTTAAGTACATGGGCTGAATAACTGCAGATGTTTTGTGAATATTCCTCTGCTTCTGTAAAGTTTAGGTGGGACTTGAAAAGTCCCATAGAATTCAAGTGAAAGTCTCTGACGCTTAAGAGCTTTTGGGATTTTGGGGGGATATGTTTATGTTAGCACAGATTTGGAGGAGATTTAGGAAGATTTTACGTTGAATTGTAGCGTGTCTGTGCTCTGGTGGAGAGATCACGTTGTCTGGAGAGGTGAGTGACAGTCTGGCTGCCTCTTGGCCGTGCGAACCAGTCCGTAGTTTGGGTGTATGTTAAGGATTTCCTTCCTTTGATCCAGTATATGATTCCGGTGATCTTCAATCTCCTCAGTCTAAATTGTACTCAGAGGATCACATTTGACCTTTTGACCATGATATCACATTGGCAGCGTATGTTGATTTGTTGTTTCGTCATGATACTGTCCTTTCTTTGACCTTTGGTTGTTTTCAGAGTTGCTGTTTTCAAGTGTACAAGTCTTTCATCCTGTGAGTATTTTCTGAGTTCTTTGGTCTTGTTTGTGCCTATATCTGGATGTACTAAAATGCCCATTGTTCCCATGTGGCCAAGACATCAGAGCTGGTGGCAAGCCTCGATTTTGGCATTATTTATGATGGTGCAGGACTTTGTGTTATTTACAGCAAGATTGCCAGAAAGAAGTAATTTAAGTTTCTCCATTTAAATAGGTAGTTCTTAAATTACATCATTTCAGTTTCATTTAAATGATTAAACTTAAGCGATTAGAGCAGGGTGAAGAAAACAGAACAATGTATATGCATATTGAATGCCATTCTGGTTTATTCTTCACCTAATGCCTCACCTGTGGATACTTAAGAGTGTAGAGTCTTGTCCATATAAATGTTGGAAGGGTGGCTGTTACACATACCTGAATTGTTCATTAAGAAAGTGCATCTCTACCAAATTCCCTCTTCTCTCTTCAGCTGAGAAATGAAACGTAGCCATAAAGAACTGAAATAGAGTGTTTGTCAAATGATTTTGCAGAAGTTATTCTTGTTGTTATGCTCAGTGGATGCAAAGCCCAGCTGAGTGATGTGTTCACCCAGCTTTGAAAGAATCATTTTGTCTGTAGCTGCTATGAGGAGGACTTGCAATATAGAAATCGTACAGGTTTTAAAACGAAAATGTCATCTAGTAGGAAAAAAGATAGCTTGTTTAAATTGGCTGAGTCCAGTGCTGATTTCTGCACAGAAAACATCCATGAGCACTGGTGGATGAGGAGAACTTTGAGTTTCAAATTAATTTCTCTTTCATCTTTAAATTTTGATATTCAGTTGTGTTTTGCCAGAGTTCAGAGTAACTTTCAGGAATTCAACTGTCTTTCAGATATATTTACAGGGAAAATATATCTGTCATTTCCACTCAAGCTGCACCTGTAAGCTGATATCCTTGAGTTTCTCTTAGTTTCACTGTTTTGTTTTGCTTTGTTTTCCACCATGTTTTAACAAGATAAGCATCTCTCAGTGTATTTTCCCTTCATTTCAGTAATTGCCTTCTCTAGTGACCGATTTCCTGTGCTCTTCTGTTCATGTATTATTACAAGATCTCAGTGTACTGCCCACAGACACCAGTGCATAGAGCCCTCACCTAATCATATTATCATCTCAGGTAATTCATTAAAAGCTCCTCAGAGCACCAAATGGAAAAAAAGTGCACTAATTTCTCTGAAGACACAGCCTGTGTAAACCGAGATGCTTAGAAGATGCCTGAAAATTTGACATCATCAAACACTAAGGTGGGAATTCAGTTTCTTTCAGGTTTTCAAAGTTCTTCCACTGAATAATTTAGACCCCTGAAAATTCAATCCAGGTGTTATAAACTTGATGTTTGCCACTGTTCTGACTTGCCACAGAGCAACACAGAAAAATAAATAGATTTGAGTGTATATGAGATTCAAACCAAAAGGAATTTGACTAAAAAGCAGTGATTGAAGTTCTATGTTAAATAAACTAGGAAACAATTGTGTCTCTTGAAAGCAGATATGATACACTTTCTTAAAATGAGCTAAGCAAGTAATCAGCGATATTCTACATCCTCAGAGCTCATTACAGTGATCTTGCCTGATAAAACAATACCTGGATAACCGATGCAGTCTCATCGAGAAGCAAAGAGATGGCCACCTTGTAGTAATGTGAGAATGCAATGTACTTTTGCCCGTTATCAACTGTAAGTTCAGGATCAAATGAGAAAGCAAGGTTGTAAATTTGGTTAAGTGAACAAAAGTCAAGTTGATAATGCCTTTTTCTTGTTGCCTGGTAATACTGCTTCAGTCTTACTAGGACAGTGTTTGGTCAGTTATATAGGTGTCATACTGTCTGGAGCCAAGCAAGTACAGATTATTGTATTGCATCTTCACTCTTCCAAGGTGTCCAGCGACCTCACAAGTGTGCTGAAAAGGGAGGTTAACAAGAATGAACTGTCTGAGGCCAGCAGGAGTGTGACTGTGCTGCACCTCTTCTAGGGCCACCCACAGAGATACCAGTGATAGCCCCAGTCTTGCTAAACTGTGTGATTGGTTTTGTTATTTTACATCAAAGCCTGTAGCCAGATTTAAAAGAAGTATGAAAGCCTGAGACAAGAGTTAAATTCTGTGTAGGTTCTTCTACAGTGTTTATTAGCATATTAGTGTTGAACCTCTTCCATCTGCACACTGAGCAGCACGGGTACCTATGTTCATAGATTGATTGTTTTGTCATCATCTCCTTATGGTCAGGATTTTTGTGTAGAAGAGTGACTTGCTTTTCTTGGGTTTAAAATAATAGTTTTCTTACAATTATCAGAGAACATGAAGTCAAAGGTGTCTTTACCTATAAGTGAAAAATGGGATCTGCTTATTTCTTCATGGAATCCAGTCTGTACTGATAGACTTGGTCCCTCCAAAAAAGGTTGTCTTCTATGCAGATGGGTTTTACCCCTTCTGTGGAAAGTCACTGGAAAGGACTGGGACTTCTTGGGGTCAACTGATCTAAGACAGCATAGGCATCCATCACAGGGCAAATGAGCCATGTATTGTAAGGGCAAAGTGGATTTTGGGTTTGTCTCTGAAGGGAAGTGAGACAGCTAGCTCAGCAGTACATGGGCTACACACGTAGGTATACGTGGTAGATGCTTGAAGTTAGGAGAAAAAGCCCAGTAGGAGAAAAAAGATGAAGGTGGGTGTGTCCTCCCAAATCCCAGGACTCCGTGGCTTTGGGGGCCCCCAGGCTGGAAATGACAGACAGGACACTTGGTTAGTCAGGATGGATCTTGCCCACATGGCTTTCAGGATCTTTTACACCTCCACATCATCTTTTGTCAGGGAATGTAATTCTGGGCCTATGAAAAGAATTGGTTTTGTTTACTTCAAACTTTTTACTTGACAGTGGTTTGAGGTGCCCCTTTCATCCTTGCATTATGAAGAATAGTGAATAATTATTCTCTATTTGTGTTATTTACAATGTTCACCATTTTACAAGACTCTGTCCTGTTCTGGGTGGAGCATCCTAGGCTCTTCTTACACACAAGCTGTTCCACACCTTGTTGCTCCCTGTCTGCTTTTGTTACCTGTGTACTTTTTGTGGTTTTGCATTTTGAGATAGGGTGACCATTACTGAGTGGACTGTTCAGCTGTAAGTGTACCACAGGTGGTATTTCCCCATCCTCTTTTCCAATACTTTCCTAACTTCATTTGCTTCTTTGGAGAGTGCAGAACTATATATATTAAAATAATATATATACAGTGCACACAAATAGTGTGGTGTTTTCAGAAAATGTTCCAGAATGATTCCAGGGTCTTCTCTGAGTTTAGTTAGCTATTTTAAAGCCTATCATTTTGTCCTTACAATTAGAATTACTGTTTCCCAGGCATATCCCTTTGCGCTCATTGATACTGAATTTCACCTGTCATTTTATCACTTTATTCAAGCTGCAGTTACACCTACAGTTGATCCCAACTGACGGCTCCTTGCTGCTGAAAGGAAGACTTCTCTCTTTTTTTCTTCTAATTACTGCTTTACCCCACCCCTACTTTCCATGTCACAACTCATCCCTCACTTGCTGTGACCCTGTCCTTGTGAGCCTTTCCCAAACCCGTCCAGCTCATTAAAACTGCAGAAAATGCTCAACTTAATTTGCTAGGTTCATTTTCTGATGTTTTTATAGCCTAAATGGGCTCATGAAGAAATCAAGGATGGGGTAAGCAGTGGGGAACATGTGGTCAGGAGCATGGGAGAGGTGGGAGCAGTTGGCATCCTGTCGCTCATGAAGCCATATGTTGAGTCGCCTAAGATCCTTCATGCAAGTCTTCGCAGTCAGTTTGAGATTGAATAATTCAGAAAAATATTGTTTCATCTGTGAATTTTGTCACCTCATTAATTTACCCTTTCCCAAGTAATTTATGAACGTGCTGAAACGCTCTGCATGGGAACTTCCTGACTTCCTCTGTAGTGAACCATGATGCAAACAATTCATTTAGGTTTTTTTGCAAATTTTTTTGAGTGCATCTTTCATTCCCTATGTTATTTGTTAGCCACAGAAACTCACTAATAGGCTTCCTGCTTCTGATGTGTTGAAAAAGGCTTTGTTGTTTGTATGTAAGCCCCTAGAATGTTTTTCTCTTTTGACCAGTCTCTTTAAATTGCCAGGATTGCAGTCTTTTCTGCTCTCATCATTTGGATTCAAGTTCCACTTTTTAAAGGTTGCCTTTTCCTTCTGGTATTCTACTTTCCTTTATTGTTCACTGTTGGGCTTTTGGGGTCCAGCTAGGTTCCTTTGCTCAGTGGTGTAGGTTCACTCAGAGTCTCTAGCAGGAGATCTCTAAACAATTTCTGTATCACCCAGAAACATTTTACCTTCTCATTTGCTTTCTAAAATGTTTTTCTAATTATTTTACTTATTCTTAGAATTCTGTATGGTTTAAGGGTTTTGTTTTATTTATTTATTTTCATTTTCCTTTCCCACAAATAGGGGAATTTGAATATATGATGGTCATTATTACAGAAATAATCTGTCTTCAACCAAAGCGCCTGTGTACTGTGCAGGATTGCATCTACTTTGGAGCTCTCTCCAGATTGCTCCATAAAGATGTCGATGAAGATACCTAAAGCTGTCTTTTGGTCAGACCTCAATATAACATTTTCCCTGCCTGTATGGCAGTGATTGGTGTCACCCATTAATACTGTGTTTTTCCACTTTTGTAACCTTCCAAACTTCCCTTAGCCTTTCCTCATCTCTGGCATCACCACAGATAAGTGGTCAGTTGGTGACTTAAATACTTTTTTCTTCTGTACTGGCATGGAATTTCAACCTACAGATCTTTGGAACTGTTTCATACAGTTAAATATATATTAGTACACTCTACTATATTAATTGTGCATCTCTATTATTACAGTATCCTCTAGACTCCTTACCCAGGTGCTTATGAAATTAGTATTCTAATTTAGAAGTAGGCATTTTGTTTTACTCAACTTCAGGCTTGGATTTTGTGTTGGACAGATAGATGGACAAAAATCTATATATAGCTATCTACACACAGATGTACATATCTGTATATATGTCTATATAGATATATATACACACACATAAGTACGTGTATATATAAGATACACATTTATTGATACACACAGCATTCTTGCATGGTGGATATCAGTGCAATATCCCATTTTTTAGGTGCAGGAATTAAGAGACAAAATTTTAAATCCAGTTTCCAGCTACGAATGCGTAAAGCCTGCTATACAAAATTACTTTTGGAATCTAAAAAGAGCAGTGTGGTGTGGTGCATGCTGCTCGAGAGGGGAGTGCCGGGGTCTCTGCGTTGCCTTTCGAAAGTGCAGTGAGTTGGAAATCGCTGGCTGAAGTCGCTAGCCTAGAGCGAGGCAGGGGCAGAGCTTGAGTCGGGTACAGATGAAGGCACCGATCGAACGTCTGCAGTACTTAATCTCTGCAAATGTTAATAAAAGTGTTAGGCAGGCAACATGTTTCCTCTTGTTTTGTTATGGTTGAATTTCATATGCAGACAGCATGCCACGAACCTCATTTTCTCTTGCCATCCCTTCACACCAGCAGCAGCTTTCCCGAGCCTCAGGCACCACAAGCTCTGACTCATTTACTTAATATTCCTCTAATGAAACTGCCCAGAGCTCTGGACCTATTCTCCTCCAAAACAATCTTTCTCCTCCTTATTTTTCCACACCCTACGCTTTCTTCTCGCCTCCCGTCACATTCCTAATCAGACTTTAGCTGGGCTTCCTTGAGCAGACCTTCCCTTGCTGCCAGCCCTTCCATTCCCTGCCCGGTCCCCCCCACCTCCTGCCAGCCTGGCTGCGAGGAGCAGCCCACGAGTCAAGGCCGGTGCTGTGAGATGGCTGTGGAGGTACCAGCCAGCCTTTACAGTGGAGCAGGAGGGCGAGAAACAAGCAGGAGCGTTTCTCCAGCCATGGTGTGATGGGGAGAGGGGGGTGGCCATCAAGGGCTCCTGCCCACCTTGACTTTCTAGCAGGGTGGCTTGAAGCTGTACTGCTTTGTAGGGCATCCTTGCCAGAGAACTGTGGGGGCTGCAGCAGAGGAGCTGGAATGAGCACAGTGTTCCTTGCAGAAAGGATGGGAGTGACAGAAAAGGCTGTAAACTGACCTCTGGTAAAATCCTACGCCCCCCGCCCCTTCCCCCCGGCTATCTGTAGCGCCCTGGTGGGCTGGAGGGTGCTGGGATGAGCAGAGCCCCAGCCCAGGATGCTGCTACCAGAAATAACCAGAAAGCAGCTGTGGTAACTCTTGCCCAGCTTTGAGAGGGTCACGTTAACCACCTGCAATCCACAGGTGACAACTGGGTAAAGGGAACTGCAGACATTCAGCACGGGGAGAGAAGTCCGTTGCACTTTGCTTTCTCCTTGCTCAAAGGCTGGTACTAAACATGTGAGCAACAGAACAGCTGGGATGCAGCTATCAGTTTATGTATTTTATGTATATATTATTATATTAGCTAGTAGCACTTGACCAGAACCTGTGACACCTGGTAGCAAAGCTGTGTGGTGGGAGTAGAGGGAGAAAGAAAACACATTTAGGGGCAACCAGTGCACCCGTGGGTTTTCCTGGATGTGGGACACAAAGGGTGCTGGAACGGGTCTAACCCTAACTAGACTGCTCGGGATGGCGTGGCTGTGTCAGGAGATGCTGGTGGGCTGGTGGTGTTGCCATTACTCATGATGTAGAGATCTTCAGGGGGAATTTCAAACCCATTTTTAAAGATTTCTACATTGTTGGTATTCTTTTGTCTGTATTTGTTATTTACTGAAATGTACAGTACCACTTTGAAGGACGTTGGTCCTCATGGGACCAGAGCAGAGCTGGCTGCCCAAATCTGCAAATCACAGCAACCAGTATAAAAAATACAGGAACGATGCCTCTTCATAGGGCTGAAAAACACAAAACCTGTGAAGCCTGGCTTCTCACGCTCGGCGCTGATTAACAATTTACTTGCTCCTAAGGAACATCTTCTGCCCAGTTTGCAAAACAGTGGCGCTTTATGATCCTCAGGATTTCTTTTTATAAGCACTGATATAGAGTCACAGTTTATTTGGTGGCATCTGCAGAATCACTGCATCCAGTGCTTGCTGCAAGTGGCAGGCGACTTGGTGGGGTGTTGATATTTGATAGGCAGGTGGGTGTCCCTGGCCGGGTTTCATGGTCAGTGGATGGAGGATTTCTTCCTCCTGAGCAGCTCCAAGGGTACACACGGGTAGGGTTTTGAGCAGCAGGAGAGGAGGATTTCTTTTGGGGCGGATAATCCGGCTGGCGAAGGGCGCGTGGGGGCAGGGAGGGAGGCAGTGGGGCAGCGTGGGGCAGGTGGGTCGGGAGATGCTGGGATGGAGGTTTGTCTCGGGGATTAACGTGGTGAGGAAGGCTAGGTCTGTCCAGGGGTGCAAACGGGAGGAACGAGGCCATTTTACGTGCACGGTGCAGAAACTGCAGGCTGTTAATGAACCTCGCGCATTGCGCTGGCAAGGAAAGGGCTGCTGGGTGTTACTGTCGGCGTTGCACACACAAAGCTCTCCTGGGCCGGCTGTTCCTGCAGCCTGTACAGACAGGCCTGCGCTCCTCAAAGACGAGGGATCAGATTCTTGCCCTCCGGGGGTTTCCAGCCAGCTCGCAGTTCAGAGGAGTCCTTTCTTTCTCCTGCTGTTCACGCCCTGCAAAGAATTTTCTATCAACAAAAGAAATTGTTTTATAATCAACTTGATGTTCATCCCCAGTCCTGGGGTATGAAAGGGGTTTTGATGGACCAGGGAAATGGAGCCTGGAAGTCGTGGAAGCAGGGGATGGCAGCCACTGGCATAACCCTGCTGGGACTGGGCAGATGAATTTTGGGGGCACTCCGGAGTCAGTGAAGCTCTTGGGTGCAGCTCTAGGAGTGGGAGTAATTGGACAACATGCCAGAAAAGGAACAGTCCCTAGAAAGAAAGGGTTGGGGGCTCTGGTAGGCTGAAGAGACACTCCTGCAGCTTCTGTGACTGGACCCTTAATGTCTCTGCGGCATGCTCCATCACATGAAGATCCTTGAAATGTTTATTGTAGCTTGGGCTGTACCTCAGAATCAATAGGACCATGTTAAACTCAGAATGATTTTCTTTAAACAGTGCCAGTCATCATTCCAGTGAAAAAACAGTCTAGTTGACCCCTACTTGATGGCAGCCCTGTCATGAATCTTCTTTTCTGTGAGAGGTGCAGTGGGATGAGAGCCTGGGGAGGTCTCATCAACATCAAGTTCAAGAGCTATGAGACTACCTAGGGAAAGAAGGAAGTGTTCTCCTTGAAGGAAACGCATACTGTAGGTTTTGCAGTGCTTGTGTTACAGAACTGTAGCACACAGACGTGTGTGACCAACAGATTTTAATTTGTCCCTGCCAGTGGAGGTACTGGAGAGTGCTCATGACACACAGCTGGCCTTGCAGCGGGAAGGACAGACGTCATTCCTGTTCTCAGGAGTGTGAAACGTGTGCAGTCAGTGTGCAGGCTCTACCCACTCTGAAACACAGCTGCTACCAGCATCTCCTGGAGCAGTGACCTGTCTGCCATAGCTGTTACAAATGGTTTATAGTGGGAGATAGAGAACTTGCCATTTTTATGAGGGAGAGATGCCCTGAGGCCTCCTCTTAAGTGATGGAAAAATTAAATGCTTCCAAATCCAATTTCCACTATTTCTGTGCATACTACAGCCTCATTTGTAGCCCAGCTCTCGTAGTCTTAGCATGAATCCAGTTAATGTTCATTTTTTTTCTCCTTTCAGGCTGTGATTACATGTATGTTTTCAGCCTCTTAAAACAAAAATTTCTCAAAGCTCAGAAAAACTTGGGGCTCAGACAGCCCAGCTGCAGTTTCGGGATGAAGATGGGGCAGGGTGGTGGGCAGGTTGCTGAGGAACATCATCAGAAGGAAGGGTCTGCAGGTAGAGACACAGCCTCCGCTCCCAGGACATGTGGAGTAGGAGGGCTGGCAACCTCAGGCTGAGCAGAAAAACTGTTTTGAGTTACCTGACCATACTTCAGGCTTTTGTAAAGCAGCTGTTGCTTCACTTTGCAGTACAGATATCCCTGCCTGGGACTGTGGTGGTGGAGTCAGTATTTTTTAGAGAAAGATGGAAGCATGAGCTCAGGAGCTGGACTTGGTTACCTGACTGGTTTCCTTAGCTTACATGAATGTGTCCAGAAGCTGGTGAGTTTGGAAAGGAATTTTTTTGTGCTTATGAAAGGCGGTTTTTAAATGTCAAAGTTGAAAGTACTTTTCCTTAGCAAAAAAATCACCACCAAGCCATCCAGAACTGGCTGGGTGCTCAACCTTCTGAGCAGCTGGGCTGAGTCCATGGCATTTTGTATGAGATTTTTAGGTCTTTAAAGGCAGCCCCATCTTGATGTTGTATCTCCTAGCCAGGAGCACACACTGAAAAACACGCAACAGCCTTTGAGCTGTTTGTGTCAGAATTGTTTGCTTACTTAATTTTAAAACGACCACATCCACATAATCGGAGGGATTGCCACATCACGATGCTCTGAAAGTGTCCTTTGGCACTTGATTTACAACAGCTAAATAGCAATGGGGTCAGTGGCCAGCTGGCCACCAAAGCAGGAAACTGAATGACAACGAGAATAAATAGTGTTTCATGGAGCTGGAGTGTCTGACACTGCTAGAAGCTGTGAGGAGGGATCAGCCTCCAAAATACTAACCGTGGAGAGGGCTCTTGATGGTTGCTCAGCTGTCAGCCAGCAGTGATGGCCATGGGAGAAAACGGCACATGTGCCCACTAAAATGATGATTTTTGCTGTGGAGGAGTTATTGATACAGTTGTACAGAAGTGGCGTCTCTGCAGGTTTCCAGAGGATGAGAAACAACCATCCTTGGGCAGATCTCTAGGAGAAGATGCCGTGTTTGGGAATTCCCCAGCCCCCAGTAGCAGAAGTGATTGATGTGAGTTGTGAGATTATAGGATTGGTAAATGAGAAATGCTGTTTGGGCTGCCAGCCTGCCCACACTGCAAGGGGTGCTCGTGATTAACAGCGATGTCATTTCGTGTGTGCCAGAGGAATGGCAGGCACTCCGCAGACATACGGACTTGATCACAAATGTCTGAAGGAAGCTCAGGCCAAGAAGAGCAGAAAGGAGGGGCTGTGGCACTCTTCATGTCGACTAGATTCAGCAAGGAAGGTCATATCCAGCCTGTTTAGAGGAGGATTTGAATGCTTCTCTAGGAAAAGTGCCACCCCCACTACCCACAGGAGTTTGTCCAAGTTGACCTCAGTGGTTTCCTGCCAAAAATACCTGTGAACAATAATGACTTGTTAATGATTTATCCCTATGTTCTCAAGTGCTGCACTGATTCCTAATACAACAGAAACCATCCAAGCAGTGCTCTGCAGGCTTTAAGGTTTTGGGTACAGTGGCTTTTTGTCCTTACATAGTGACAGTGATGCAGCTCGCATGAGGAATCCAAGGGCTTGGTGTATTGGACGGTGTAAATGCACGTTGTTCAGTGTGATGTTAGGGAGTATTGGTGGGAAAATTAACCGAGTTGTATCGGGGAGAAGTCAGCTGAGCTGTAATGAAGGATTGTCCCTTCCAGAGTTTGCAGACAGTCGTGAACAGACCCCTCAGCAGTTTCCAGGTGGTAACGTCGATGCCGATGAGGTGTAGCTCTATGGAGAGTTTGCTTTCTGCAGAGAGCCCTGCAAATTCACCCTGCGTGGACCAGGCATGGCTCTGGAGATGGGAGCTGTGAGAACATGCTCTCCCCTTCCCTGGAAAATGGGCACCTGCCATTTTCACAAGCCGTCAGGGCAGAAGTATGGAGTCTTATGGCATGGGGGGGATAAGATGCAACATGTTAAAACCTCTCTGTGCTTCCAGCATGGCTGTGTAATAAACCCTCGATCAGACATCCTACCTCGGTGAGGGGGAGCACAGCGAGATGAAAAGCAGCAGATCCACAGGGACAATCTGTGACTGCAACAACCACCTCCACCCTTCAGAACCAGGAGAAAAGGCAATGGAGTCTGCATGAGTCAACTCAAGGTGTAGATGGCTGATTTTACACAACTACATAGTGTAGTTTTATCACTGAGCAGCCATATCAGAAGCTCTAGGCAGTGCTCTCTCTTCCAGTGGTCTTTCTCTGGCAGGGACCAGCATCATTGTTCAAAAAAAAGCAGGAAAAAAAGCAGAATTAGCAGGTGTCAGGCTGGTAGCTCTGTCCATCATGTCTCCTAATCTGCAGTAATCAGAGATGAGACTTCCCTCCTGTAATCAGGAGAGCTTTTCTCCTTTCTGAACTTCTTTTAGTCCTAACTACAGTGACTCCAGATCTCCTCATGCTGGCACTCATCCTCCTTTTGGATCTCTGTCCCCTCTCAAGGAGACAAGGGTTGATGATAGTTGGTTCCTTTAGTGGAGGTGATGTCACAACTAACCTAGTTTCCCTGCCTCAAACACATGGTCTGTGAATGGCTCCCTTCCAGTTTTGCAGAACGAGAAGAGTTGTTAAGAGCTCAGTCAGTCTGTACCATTTTAAAGTAACGTTTGCTCAAATCATTGGGTGGCCTTGAGTAAAGACAGTGGGTAGGTAATCTACTGGATCACATTCTGTTGAGCAGGGAAGTTATTTCACTTTCTGTCCCATTTGTCCTTGATCCTGCATATTCACAGCTCTGAACACTGCAGCAGAGGTGGCTGAAAACGGAAATTTCTTCACCTTTTTGGCCTCAGCCTCTTGAGTACTGGGCCAAGAGCTGTGTCATCCTCGTCCCTAAGAACCTCCGCGTGAAGACATGCCCTTTGGTGATGAATGCTGGAGTCTTCAGAGTGCTCCCAACAGGCTGAAACTAAGGGGAAGAGTTTTATGCTTACCTGCTTCAAGCTCGTTTCAGTGTGCCAGCCCAGCCCTTAGAATGTCTGTGATATCTTCAGGGGCTGGACGCCCCAGGATGCAAGCCGGGTTACATGCGGCAAGGATGGTAATAGTCAAAGGTGCATCCGAGAGCTAACAGAGATTTCTCTTGGAAGTCTCCTGTGAGGCAAAAAAAAAAAAAAAGTTATTGACTTAGCTGAAATCTTTTGTGGAGTTCATTTGCAGAGGTCGTTGTGGAAGAAAGTATAAATGGGCAAAAAGCGAACGAGGCGTGTTTGTTTGTGAAATCCTTCAGGCTGTTAACCACCCTGCTCTGGCTACGTCCTCCAGATCAGTAACTCCAGTAATGCCGGGAAGGTCTAACATTGGAAGACCACTCTTTGCTGGTTTCTGCTGGCTTGTGAGAGATGGATCACAGGGTTATGTCAGTTCTTGGTCTGACTCCGTGTCTGTGCGAGACTCTCATTTCTGCTCACCATCTGAAGACCTCAGTGAAATAAATTTTCAAACAATTCCAACTTTGCTGTTTAAACTGGTGCAACCTTTTCTGACCATGTGTTGTGTGGCCTTAAAATGAGCATGTGTTTGTACATTGGAAGGGGAAGGCTGTAAATGAGCCAGGACTGCGACCCAGACACCCCATCTTTCATCCTTCCTGTAGCAGCCGATGAGCTCAGCATCCCCAGGAGCCTGGAGCTGCATTCTCGGCATTCCTGCAGCTCCTTAGATGTCAGTGATGTCATCGATAGCAGCCAGGGAATTGCGGATCCCAGAGGGCCTGAACTCATGTCTTAGCAAGTAAGCGTAGGAGGAACCAATTTTTGTAGTGTACTGCACTGTACTAGCAAGTTTTATTGAATCAAATCACAGCAAATATATTTGCATCTACATTTCTGTCTCTTGGCAATACTACAACATCCAGCAAGAGAGAGACTTGTGCCCCTCACCAGCCACTCTCTCATCCCTATTTAAAAAACCTACATCTGAGCAATAAAACACTGGGAAGTCGGTATGCGATGCAATTAAAAAGCAAGCAATTTATTCCTTTAGCTATTCAATCTTCGCCCTTACGCCTGGGATCTGCTGACATACATCATATTTCAAGCACACAATTGGCACCACGTGAAGGCATCAGCCCTTCTCTGGAAAGCATCCCTTGGAAACTCCCTTGTAGGCTGCGAAAGAGACACTTTTGCATTTTTTGTGCAGGTCAAAAATGCCTCATTTTTGGAACACGGGAGCAAAATTTTAGTATAAATTTTCATACTTTTATTATCCAGCCTTTTCTACAAAGAGCTTTTGGGTGATGGTGTACCAGCACTGCTGCAGCCCCCTGGTAGGCAGGAGATGCATCAGTTCATGCTGCTGGTATAGCTGGGAGTTTTAAACCCTGGGCTGCACTGAAGCAGAGGTTTTTTAACAGTGTTCTGTGGATACCTTGAAGCCATGGTAGCTCAGTCTGCAGATGGTCTAGTGAACAGTATTAAATAACATTTTACAGCCTGAACTTCAGTGTTAAGGGGGACTGACGAATGTTTCTATCTGAAATGGCAATGTAATTTTTTTTTTTTTTTTTTTCCCTAGTTATATTTAGGAAGTTGCCTCTGACAAACTTCCAGGAGCAATGCATGGCACAGAGATTAGCTTCTGCTCTCACTGAACCTCCCCAGGTTTCCACGGGGGCAGGACCATTGGTAGGACGGAGCCGTCCTCTGCAGCTGTGGTGTTTCCTGCCTCGGAAGCAGTTTGCTCTGTAGCCTCAGCACTGCTTGAATGCGGCTCTGTGTTACTCAGCTGTAATTAGAGCAGCTTGCCAGTTCTTGATTTCATCCCTTCATTTCAACAGGATTTCCAGACTTGGTGCAGTTTGCCCCAGAGAGCTGAGGCTTGTTTTCTAACCCAAATCTAGCCAGACCTTATACCTACACCTGCATTTTTCCAGCTACAAATAACAATGGAAGTGATTTTATCTAATCTCCTACCACCTGGTTTGTTCTTGTCCACACTTTTAGGCATGAGGGTGTTGAAAACGCTTTTGGCAGGAGTAGCCTTAAGCTGTGTAACCACCAGCATTAACAAAACCACCCAGGCTACGTGTAAAGAATGAGGTATGGACGGCAGCGACCTTGTGCAGGGAGAGAAACCTGGACAGGCGGACCTCATGGACTGTGTAGGTCCTCTCGTGGAAGCCAGCACAGGCAGAGGTGATGTTCTGCAGGAAAGTGCCCACCCCACACAGACCAAGGGGCTGCAGAAACCCCTCGGGTGTTCCCATGTCTCTACGTGACTCAGCGGCTGGTCCCCAGGACACCTCGCCAGAGCAAATCTGTGACTTTCTAGCTTGGGTTTCATGATCAAGCGCTGAAGGCCCCTCCTCGGCATTTCGGCGCTGTGCTTTGGAAGGACTCCAGGCCAGCAGTGAAGGGCTCTTTGATAATATCTGACGGGCGGGTAAGAATTTTGGGCAGCAGCCAAGGTACACATTGCCTGTAATCGTTAACTCGGTCTGTAAACAGTTCAAACGGCACTGAAGAGGCCATCAGTTATTACATTAGAAAAAAGCCTTTCATCTCCCCGCTCAGAAGCCAGCCGTACAGTCCCGGCCCCTGCTGAGCTGACTGAGCGGCAGGTCTGCAGGCAGGGCAGGCAGCGCAGGCAGTGCCTGGCCATACAATGAGCACGGCGCTGAATGCCTGACCTTCAAACCTTCGGTGCTGAAGCAATAACTAAATCATTAGTTTCCTTTTGTTCTGCACCTGGCTGAGGCAGTGGAGCCCAGGGATATTCAAGGGGGAGGGGATCAGGCAGCGTTCCCCCCAGCACCAGCCAGGAGGGCTCAGCCGGGGTGACTCCCCCACCCCATGCCCATCTCTTGCCCGCAGCTTTTCCCTGGTGAGCACAGGTTCATGTGCAATCGTGACAAATGCCCATGTTTCACTTGTGACCAGGTAAGGATCCCCTGGACCATTTCGGGTTTCTCCAGAAATGGCCATAATGGTGGTTCAGGTCCACGTCAGGGCCTTGAAATCTCCAAGCAGTGGTGGAGGCAACACTGCTGCTGAGCTGTATCTTTAGAAGAGTCCTAGAGCATTTCCCAGTCCATGTCAACCTCAGGGGAGCCCTATGGTCTCCTCTCAGGAGAAGTTCAGCCCTCCTAGAGATGTGTGATGCTTCAGAAGAAATTATGGCATAATCTGCCTCAAGGAGAATTTCCTTGTCAGTCTTTGCTCCTCTAGATCTGTTATCTCCTTTCTAGAAGAGCAAGAATGCTCTTTCTGGCATCCACTTTCAAAGCTTTGAAACTTTGAAATCCTCTGTAGAAACTTGCTGGTTGAGGAAACAATATTCCGGTCCCTGCGGTAAAGTGATCTGGGTTTGGGTGAGTCTTTGTACCTGGCCCGTTACTGCGGAGTTGGTTTTAGAGTCAGAGCTGTCTCCTGTGAAGGTGCTTGACATATCACTTGTGGAAGTCCTCATGTGTCTGTGACACCCCTAACTGGTCTCCAGTGACAATACAGCTTGGTGCTTTGAGGGGTAGGAGGGATGCCACCGGGCTGCTGTGCTCTCTGCACAGCTTGGGTTTTGCTTTGAGCTGTTGAGGGACAAGACTTGCATGAGTTTTGTGGAAAAGTTTTAACCCCTGGACCCCTGTCAGCACAGTGCAGAAGGTCATTGGGTAAGGGGGCCTTGAAGTATGGAGATTGCCAGTGACCCTGTCCCCCAGAGTGGGGACAAGTTGAGCCCCCTAAGGTACATGAGGTGAGCAGATCCACATGGGCTGGATGCTGTTCACTGGGTTTTGAACCCAGACTGCTTGCAGTGTGCTTGGAGGCAGCGGGAGCCTGAGCTGTTCTCCCATGACTTGGGCCAGCTTGCCTTTACTTTCATTTAGTGGTGTGAGTCAGGGCTGACCAGAGAGCCTCCCTTTGCCTTTGATATTCCAAAATGGATGCGCAGACCAGAGAGGGAGTTTAACTAGACATCATGATGAAGCTTTGCCAAAAACTTTCTTCTTGGCCCATACTGTCATCATGGTGGCTGTGCTAGAACAAGTGGCACTTGCTTCCTCGGTGTTGGACCTTTCTGCCCATAGGAGAGCAAACTTCAGCAGAGCTGTCAGTAGGACAGTGAAGTGTATAACAAGAGTTTTTTCCCACACCATGGCCATGTTTGTGCAATTGGACGGAAAAGATCCACTTAGTAACTCACCTAAACCATCTAATACTGCACCTGTGATAATCAAATAAACAACCCTCTTGGGGTTCGGCACTCCTCTTTTTGTTTACCAGCTTTGTAATGTAAAGCGGAAGGAGATGCGGTTATTGATTAGGGACTGATTTGTTGTATCAAACCCTCGGGCCCTGTTGACCCTTGAGACGGGCCAAAGATAGTGAAGCTCATGAGCACGCGTAAAGGAACCAGCATAGGAGTATTGCAGTGGCACCTTGTAGATCCTTTGTCTCCTCTCCCACCTCTTGCCACTCCTTCGGGGGACTCAGATGGTTGTCTGAGCTATTTGCATGTTGAGGTAGGACCTGAGTCTCTCTAAGAATAATGCGTTTGTTATCAGTGAATGTGTTTGTCTGTGACTCACAGGCAGGTAAGGTGTGTTTGCTGTGTAACAGCTCTTGAAACTTTATGCAGGTAAATTAAAAAGCCCTGTATCCTGATGGCTTGGCTTCATGTTCAGGAGGAAGCTGCAGTTTTTCCTCGGGTCCCTTGAAACACTGCCGTTCTCTTTCTTTTTCAAGCAGTGATTTCCATGTTCTTCATGGTTAACATCCACTTCACCTCTCTGCCTCATCCCTCCTCAGTGTGCTGTGTCCTTCCAGCAGCATCCCAGAGCACTCTTCAGTTCCTCTATAGCTTCATGTTCCCCTCCTGGCAGCATCTCCTGTACCTTTGGTAGCATCCCCTCGTTCCTGCTTCTGTGTCTGTGAGTAGTGACAGCTACATAGTGTGAGCGGGGCTTCTGTTGAGCTGATAGAGCTGAAGGGTTAAGATAAACTGGGAAGAGTTTCTCTTACACAGGAATAAAGATGTTCACTCAGTGTTGGGGGACACCGAGGGAGGAGGATCTGATACCTGGGGTGTCCTGGCAGGGCAGTGTGGCTGGCAGGAGCATTCCTCAGGCTTGCCCTGTGCCGCAGGAACACAGCACTGCGCTGCATCGCAGCCTGAGCCTGCTAAGGGCCGTCAGTGCTTTGGTGATGTGGCGTCCAACCGAGAAGACAGGGGAGGTGCAGGGGCCCTGTTCCTCCCCAGCCGTGCAGAGGTCCCCAGAAATTCCCCAGGTGCCAGCGGTTGTGACAGTGTCTGTGCTCTGACACTTCTGGGAGATGCACCCTGCAGGTGCACATCTGGCTTTCAGAGCCTGTCCCTCTGCCCTGCTCCTTCCTGTGACAGTGCAGGTTCCCCCTCTTTATCTCCTGATAGACCCCAGCAGAGGATCTTGCCCAATAATTCTCACAGCAAGGTCAGTGTTAGCAGCAAAGATGTGGAGGAAGGTAGTAAGGCACTTCCACTTGCACTTTTGAAGCCTATGAAGGAATATAAACTTCTGAACGAATATAATTTATTTAGCTCAAAGCCTCAGTGGCAGACTTACAGCAGGGAGGAGGATGCACAGAGCCAGACCCTGATATCCACAAACCCAGGAATGTCCTCAGGAGCTCTGGGACAGCGATACGGCACAGCTGGATGAAGCAAGCAGGTCAGCAGGGAGTGGGCATCTCTGAGCGACAAGGGGACGTGGCATGGTGATGCCCAAGATGCCACGTCCTCTCAAAAGGCCACTGTTCGCTGTGCCCTAGGCCTCCTGGCTTATCTCCTCGCTGCTGCCAGGCTCCTTTCTGTTTTGTGATGTAGCTCAGCTGTGAGGGAGCCTTTCCAGCAAGGCACTTCCAGCCGCCGCAGGCTGTGACATGAGTGGTGCATGCAGGATGCTCCTGGCATGAGCTGCAGCGTTGGGAGGGTCTTGCTGTCCTGAACAAAATCATTTCAGGCTCCTCCAGGCCCTGGACACTCCAGTATTGCCCCGAAGACTTGCGTGGGATTGGAGCTGCTGTCACGCCTGTGAGAAGGAAGGCAGGAGCACTGGTGCCGGGTCACAGTCAGAAGTCACACAGCTGTCCCCATAGGTGAGGCAGATGCCGGCTCCACTAATGTTCTGCTGGAGCCCATGGGGTGGAAGAAGCTCTCCCGGCTCCCTGGCACTGGACCTCAGCTTTATTCTGTTATTTGGTTTCTAGCCCAGATATTTGTGGGAAGAGTCTTCCAGCAGGGAGGTGAGCGTGCAGCCCATGGTGGTGCCTGGCAAGCGCCCACACGGGTGCTCCAGACCCAGTGCACAGCCCCCATGTCTGCAGCTCCCTGCTTGGCCCCAAAATGTGGAAGGAAAGGGCAAATACAAAGTGACACTCGTCTGCAGGTCCCCAGCTGCCGGCAGGCTGGGCTCAGAGACAGCCTGCACTGGGGCTGGGGTCCATATCTTTGAATTTAACAGCTCTTCACAGTCCTTGTTCCATCAATTCTCCATATTTTTCATGACTTTATGTAGCTCTAACATACCCCATCTCCACTAAGCTGAAGAATTCTTGTTCATTTAATCTCTTCTTGTACAGAAGTAGTGCCCTCTGTTTAAGATGGCATGAGCAGGACTTGTAATATTCAAGTTGTTGACACACTGCAGCTTTATCTAGTAGATTTTTTTTTCTTTAATTTTTTTCCGGTAATGCTTAATAGCCTATTTGCTTTTTAACTGCTTTGGGTGATTCAGCAATGGTTTGCATGAAACTCCCCATGATGGCTCCAAGATCTTGCCCGTTTCTTAACAGGTAACTTAGAGCTCACCCCTGGGTAAAATAGCTAGATGTATTTTTTTTCATATTTGCATTTTTTAACATCTTTATCAGTCTTGTCACTCAGTATCCAGTTTTAATATTTTGCAGCCAGTTTTAATATTTACTTGCTTGAATATTTGTGTATTATTGAAAAACTTGGCAACTTCACCATTCCTCTCATTTTCCAAGTCCTTTGTGAATATTTGGACAACACAGTTTATCTGTGGGATTGTCCTGGTAAGTTCATTGTAATGGCTGACCTGCTTTTCTCTCAGTTCTGGAGATGACCCTGGGTAGTGCTGTGTGATATTCTGTCACCTTCCATAGCCTGACCTTGTAGGAGCACGGAAGAGGAGATGCCAGCGTACGGCATTAACTGAACTATCTTTATTCCCACACTTGCTGACTGCTTCAAGGAACCCTGTGGGTCTGTGAAGCACTACTTTCCTTTTCCAAAGCACTGTTAGTTCTTCCCTTCATTATGCTGGTTTTTTTACCATTTTTGGGGGGCAAGGAACTAATTCCCTGCATTGCTCTCAACTTCTTCAGATTCAGCTTGCTATTTGCTACCTGCAATTTTTCTGCTACTGTGGTCAGTTTAGTGATATGTTGATGTTAACAGTTCACCAGTTTAGTCTGTGATTTTTCTAGAGCCCTTTGAACACTCTCTTGTCCTGTTCTCTTCCTCTCTTTTCCATGCTAACCTTTCTGGTTGGTTATAAAATTTTTACTGCCACTTCAAATCAAATAAATCCTTTTGACTTATTCATCCCCCATGAAGAAGGGTGTGAAGTAATCTGAGTTCCCTTACAGAGAAATCTGTGGCCATCAGGGACTTTGCTTCTCCAAGTCCTTTTTCAGCCCTTGTCCCTAAAGACTCTTTTGTGAACAGAAAGGAGAACAGAAGTGTTTAAATGGTTCTTGGGAGAAAAAAGCAAATAATCTCTTTTCTGTGGGCATAGTTGATTCAGTGAG
This sequence comes from Athene noctua, assembly GCF_965140245.1. Classification (NCBI taxonomy): domain Eukaryota; kingdom Metazoa; phylum Chordata; class Aves; order Strigiformes; family Strigidae; genus Athene; species Athene noctua. The sequence continues at coordinate 12,439,487 of NC_134055.1, forward strand.
AATTAATAAGTTTAGACTGCAGCAAAACAGATTCAGAGGAGGTGCTGGAAAATACTTTCCGGTGTCAGAGAGAAGGCAGTCCTGGAGTGGGTGAGGAATCTCCCTTTTTGGAGGTCTTGAAAACAGGTTGAGTGAGTGTCTCTGAGGAATGTTTTAGGTCTGGCTGATCTGCCTTCAGGCAGCAAAGTGGGCTAGATGACCTCTCAGGGTCATCTTTTATTTCTACTCGTTTATAAATGAAGGCCCCAAGTGAGAATCGAGCACCTCTCTATGCCTGGCTTTCCCCGGGACCTTTTCACATCCCCTGTGTTTCTGCAGGGGAGCTCCTGGCTGCTCCGTACAACCTGTGAGTGGTGCTGGCACAGGGACAGGGACAGGCTGGTGTGAAGATAGTGGGAATAAAGAGGGAAAGATAGCAAGGATAAGTTAGAAAAGGGAAATTCAGTATTTTCAGAGTGGTGTTGTGAACAGAAAAGGTAGAAAAGAAGGAGATGCCATAGCATGAGGAAACGGGAAAAAAAAAAAAAGTGGTAGCAAGCACATAGGGATGCAGAGGAGCTCTGCATCCTGTTGAAGGGGTGACAGGAGGGATGTGGTGACAGGGAGAGGTGGAGTGACAAGGCCAGGGGGTTCACAGGTCTGGCTGACAGTCTTACAAGCAGTGCCAGCACCTGGCATGGTGGGCATGTGGGCAGAGCTGGCAGGGCTGAACTGCCCAAGACTGGGTCCAGACCCTGTCAGGGAACTAGCTAATCCCGACCTCACCTCTGGGATCCCAGCAGCACAGAGCCAGGCAGGGATCATTCTGGGAGAAGGGTCTGGCAGAGTTTCCATGTGACTTCGAACAGGGAAGCCCCAGCTGGAGCAGCACTGCAGGATCCCCAGTAACATCCATCAAGGTCCTGCTGCTGACCAGGAGCCCCCGGGAGCAGAGAGTGCTGGTTCAGGATCACGATGAGATTTAGGCAACGTGTACAAGACCTCTTCAATTTGTGATATGAACACATCTCCTCTCTCCAGCGACTGGATTTTGCCTGTCCTTTGTCTCCTAGATGAGAGAGGCTTTCTGTAAGAAGATACAGCTTTGTGGCTGTGGCAGTTGGTGCTCCAGAGGTGCCCAGCCCAGCAGGGTGGGGGATGCTCTGCCTGCAGAACCCTTCGCTCCTGCCCTCAGTGAGCCCGTCCGCAGCCGTGCATGCACCGGTCTGGTATCAGAGGCAGCGAGGGATCCTGACTCTGCAGCCAGGGCATGAGTCCTCTGCATTGAGGAATCTTATAATATTTGATTTAGGTGATTTTTCGAGTCTGCTCTTGTCCTGTGAGCATGATGTGCAGCTGTGATTGCTCACTCATAATGCAAGGGTCAGGGGAAGTGCCAAGAAATGCAGTTGTAGGATGTGGACAGTAAGAACCAGGTCTTGCTGCTTTGCTGCTGTGTGAGGAGTTGCCTGTGTAGCACCAGACGGGAGAAGAAGATGGTAGGAAGAGAGGGAAGAGGTGGTTTGGTGCAGAGACAAGTGGGGCATGTCACATGGGTGGATGACATGTGTGTCCCTTGCACAAAGAAGAATCCTCCCGAGCTGCCCCCTGCTCATCTTGTGCAGAGTGCTGAGAAAGACTCAGCCTCCAGAGGTGATTAGTGCCTGATGAGGGACTCATCACAGGATAACGAGGGGCCACTACTGTGCCTCAGCCCCATGGGCAACTGCCCACGTGAGGGAGGGTCTGGGCTGGCAGGGATCCTGCGTGGCTGTTGCTCCCCCCGCGCTCTCGGCCATGCCAGCGCGGGTGCAGCTGTGCCCCGGCAGGAATGAGCGAGGCGAAGGCCCCTTGCTTGGCCAGGGAGAGTGGGTGTCCCAGAGCGAAAGAGGAAGGCACCACGGTGCTCAGTCTTAACAGAAAATTAAAGGGAGGGTTTTGGTGCATTTATCAGCAGGTCTTCTCCATGTTTACTGACCACACACCCCCCAACACCTGCCAGCATTTTTATACATGCTCCCCATGCTCATTTGGAGCTGCGGAAGCTTAGCTCATTGCTCTTATTCTCAGTGTTTATCATTAACGTGGCGATTGGATCCAGCAATCCTCATCACCGAGAGGCTGCTGTGTGCTCAGCGTGCAGGTCTGTCCCTCGCTCCGTAGAGTCACTGCACCAGGAACACCACAGCACCCCAGGCCATTCCCAGGGGCAGACACAGCTCCGAGCAGCGTCTGGAGGTGCAACTTCTTTCCCAGCACCGGTGGTCTGGGCTCCTCTGGGCTCCAGGAGCAACCCAGCCAAGGCTCAATAAAGCCAGCAAGAGGGTTATCTCTGAATTATTGGAGACATGCTCTTAGCATTTCCTGCTTTGTGTTTTTCTGCAGTTATTACAATGATATATTAACCAAAAGCTGGAGAACTCCCAGTCAAGCAAACAGAGTATAAAAATAATGACATTGCTTGGTAGAGCGAGCGGGATCTCGGGCACTTCAATGCTGTGTTGGTCTCGGTGGGGCAGTGGCTGCCATTGCTCGAATGGAACATGGGCTTATTTGGGAGCCACCCCTGAGCGCTCCCAAGTCATAACAGATTGGATTGCTGCCCCAGAAACCTGCATTTCTAGAGTTTATGGTGCTTGGCTTGGTACAGTTGCACTCTCTCCAGTGTCTTTAAATCTGAAGTCTAATTTATATAGCATTTTGACATTTTTCTACTAATATCACTATGGATTAGAAAGACAGACCCCAAGAGAAAGATGGGTGAAGGGCTGCCAGTCGAAGGCACACATCAATTCATCAGTGCTGAGCTACCCTGTGCAATATTTTAAAGTGTAACAGGTTATGTCTTAGCTCAGACTTGTATGCCATCTCTTAGACCTGTCTGTGAGCTCCTGAAGGTTCGTTCGGTGAGAGTCTGGGGTTTGATTTCTTTATGCCCTTGTGACTGTAGGTGTTACCTCCCTCAAAATCTAGGCAACTTGGAAATGTCTGTGGCTGCTCGTTTGTTTGGGGTGGGTTTTTTGGTTTGGGTTTGGGGTTTTTTGTTGTGGTTTTTTTTTTTTTTTAAATCCTCACCATTTTAACTTGCATTCAGGTCTTTGTAAGACATATTCTTGTTTGGTAGAACAAGACTTCGTGCCACACTTTGCAGCACTACGATTCTGTAGCGCCTCCTGATTTCAGAATCGGTGCCGGGCTGTATCCCCGCCAGGCTGCACAGAACCCCCCCGGGAGTGCCGGCAGCGTGCCCCGCGCTCCTCTGATGGGAATAACGGCGCGACCGAAGGGACAATCTCTGCAAATTACCCTCCCCGGGGGAACCCCGGTGCCGGCACGGGGGGGCTGCTCGGGGATTGAGGATCACGGAGCGCTGGGCTCGCCCCCAGCCAGGCTCCGGGGGGACCTTGGCGGCCCCGCAGCGGCTCGCCCGTGGCTGCCCCGCAGCCCCCCGGCGGGGCCGGGCCGGGGGGGGGCAGGATCCGGCCACGAGCCCCACCAAGCGGTGGCAGCTCCTGCTGCACCTCCGGGGCTGTGTCGGGGCCGGGGAGGGGGAGAGAACCTGCCTCTGTCGGACCCTGAGCTGGTGCGGGGGATGCAGGGCGGGATGCTCCAGCCTGCAGCTGGACCAGCTCCGAGCACCCAGCGCCGCCGGCCACCCCGAGCTCTCCGTCCGCGGAGGATCCGACAGGCAAAGCTCTCCTGTCCCCGTGCCCAGGAGGGACAACAAGGACACTGAGCATCTGTCTTATCAGCATGGCCAGCAGGGGCAGGGAAGGGATCTGAGCCCTGGGCTCGGCACTGGGGAGGCCGCCCCTCAGTGAGTGGGTTCAGTGTTGGGCCCCTCACCCCAAAAAGGCCATTGAATGACTCGAGCGTGGCCAGAGAAGGGCAACGGAGCTGGGGCAGGGTCTGGAGCACAGGTCTGCTGGGGAGCGGCTGGGGGAACTGGGGGGGTTCAGTCTGGAGCAGAGGAGGCTGAGGGGAGACCTCCTGGCCCTCTGCAACTCCCTGCCAGGAGGGGGCAGAGAGGGGGGATGAGTCTCTGGAGCCAAGGCCCCAGCGCCAGGCCCCGAGGGAATGGCCTCAAGCTGCCCAGGGCAGGGTCAGGCTGGCTCTGAGGAAGGATTTCTGTGCAGAAGGGGCTGTTGGGCGTTGGAATGGGCTGCCCAGGGCAGGGGGGAGTCCCCATCCCTGGAGGGGTTGAAGAGTCGGGCTGAGCCAGCGCTGAGGGATCTGGTGGAGTTGGGAATGGTCAGGGTGAGGGTCATGGTTGGGCTGGAGGAGTTTCAGGGGCTTTTCCAACCCAGATGATTCTGTGATTCTGAGTGAGCGGAGGTGCTGCTTGACTTTTGAAGGCCTCCATACAGATGGCTGCATCTGAGTGAATCGCCTACACTCCTTTGTTGTCAGCAGTGAGAAATGAGCACAGTTCATCTCCTCCTGAAGGACGTGACTAAAACCAGCCCTGGTGTAGTGTTCCCTTGAAGGACCTGTTCCTGTGACCCTGTTCCTGTGACCCTCTCAGACATGAAAAGTCCACATCAGCATGTCTGCAGCTAGGTGAAATGAGCCCCGTGCTCCCTCTCACCCACAGCTGGATTTCTGCAATAAGCTGCTGGCAGGGAGGGGGAAACATCATCTGGCTGTTTCCCAGCCTGCCCTGTTCCCCAGTTCCTGCCAGCCCCATGCTGAGGGGTGAGCCCACATCTCTGGGTGCCCCAGGCCCGTGTTGGGGTACGTGGCAGCCTGAGGATGGGACCAACGCTGCTTCATAGCATGAGCATGGCCCAGTGCGGGTGGAGAGCGAGGGGTGTCCCTGGGCAGCTCTGACAATTCCTCCCCCTGATTTTAAGTCTGCCAAGACAGCCTGTTTTTTCACAGCACTGGGATGCTGTTGCAGGATTACCTGCAGGGTAGGCAAGCTTCCTGGGCATGTTTCTGGATGGACACCAGGTACAAAGCCTGCCCTAATCCTCCTGGTTTATAACATTGAGCTTTCCTGCTTGTTTCCCACACTTGACATACTGATGCAGTAACAAAAGCTGTCTGGCAGCCTTTTATAGGCTTTTCTGTACCATAACCTGTGTGCTTCTTACACCACCATGTAGTCACGCAGAAGGCTTTTTTGGGAATTGATGAGGGAGCTCATGCAAGATGGTGGAACTCCCAGGTGAGAGCCAGCAACTGAATTCCAGTTTTCTTCCACCTCCTGCCATCCAGCATGAGACCATCATACCTCCACCACTAGACTGAAAAATCAGAGGCAATCAGACACTTTCCAGGCAAGGATCAGAGCAGCACTCAATGAATATCATCACGATGGTGGATGTACATGAGGTGCAGCCAGCACTGCCCACCCGAGCTCTGCCCCAGCGGCAGGACAGCCTCACCTCCAGTGGGTTTAACCACCGAAACCCAAACCGAGTGCCACAGGCAGGACTGAGCCCTATAGCTTGTGTCCCGTAACATGCCAGGGCACCCTGTATCCCCTTCTGTAGGATGCTCTGCAGAGGCGTGTACCCAGACCCAGTGCCTCGACCCCGTCCTGTCTCAGCTCCCTGCTGCCAGGGGTTCACCTCAAGCTGATGAACATTTTTCCAGGACTCATTGGGAATGTGGCTACTGGGATCTTTTCCTCTTCTTCCTCATTCCTGATACTTCTCTACCCGCTTTCAGTTTTTTCACTCCTTCCTTTGGCTTCTCCTCTGCAAATTTATCATAAAGTTGTTGAGTTTGATGGCTGAGAAACAAGAAGTGCTGAATCTTTGGGGGCACCAGAAGTTTCCTTTTGCTGTGGTCCCATCACCTTGCCCAGAGCGCTGTCAGGGAGCAAGCTGGCTGCAGGCAGAGTCTCCTGCGGCCCGAGGATGCCGACAGTCCTTGCGGCATCAGGGACCTGTGCTGCTGGGATGATCTGTTCCAGAAGTCAAGGGCTGTGGCCTCACAGGCTTCTCTGCCTTTGCTTATCTGTGACTGGAACAAAGTCAGACCTGAGTGAAGCCACCAGAAAGGTAGAAACTCCACCTTTCTCTGGGATGTTTTCCTGGTGGACTTAAACTTCGACAGTGATTTGCTTCTTGTGGCGTTCAAAGCCTCACTGACACTCAGGCAGTGCCATGGGATGTATCAGCAGTGGTGATGCCCACTGCAGGGGTGTCCTGCACCCTCTGGGCAAGTCCTTATGGCACAGTTTGTGATGGGCTTGAGCCACCCTTTGCAGTGCTGAGCCCCAAGATCTGAGTTTCCCTTTGCTTTTGTCCTGCAGTCCCACCCGCTGTCCCTGTGCAACACCAGCGAGGATGAACACACCGAATCGGGGTTCATCACCATTGTCAAGCTTGAACAGCCGGATCGGGATCCCAACCCGTGCCTGTCACTGGCTAACAAGGTAGGTGCAAAAATGCCCCCAATGGCACCAACCTGGGAAGTGAAACCCATGGGGCAGGAAAGTGAGAGCAAGAGGAAGCAACAGGGTAGGAAAGAGCTGTTGGAAGGTGAGAAAAGCACAAGGATAGAGCAGGGTCCTTGGCAGAGGGGTCCTTTGGGAGAGGCACTGTGCCAGCCATCCCCAATACCCATCCCTCCTTATTTTTTGGACTGCCTGGCTTTGTAAAAGGTGTGAGTTTTCCCTAACCTGACTGTTCTGGGACAGCTCAGACCTTTCCCCAGCATCCCATACACTTTACTGCCTGTTAGCCTCCTACCCCTCCTGTTTTGTAGCCTCCCCTTGCTTGCTGGCCTGTTGGGGGGATTTGTATTTCCCCGTGTCCTCTGTCCTGTGGGAAAACATGGACACAGGAAACATCTTCTGTGGTCCTGTCTTTAAAAATAATACTGTAATACTTCACTGGATGAAGCACATGAAGAGTCAGTGCTGAGCAATTCAGATAAATGCAAACCAGACAAACTAGTGGTGGGACGTGACTCTTTTAACAGCATGGGCCACCATCTGCCCCACAAAGGGATGGGAGATCTCAGAGGCCTTCAGATCAGGTCTCCTGTGAAAGAGGTACCTTTGTGAAATAGCAATTACTGTGTCAGAAGCTGAGGGCACTGGTATAACTCTCTGGTAATAAGGAAATGGGGTAGGAGCGAGGGTCATTTTAAGTCTTCAAATCTTTGTGTCTGATAAAGTTGTGTGGATAAGGCTAGCATTAGCTTTTTCTTCAGTGGTTCACTGCGTCTGTTTATTGTCTCAGTACTAAATGTGGTATTTTCCACAAGCACTGTACAAACATGAGAAAAACCTTGTTTAGCTTTTCTTGGCTTTTTCTGGATTGCATCCAGGTGATGCTGCTCCTGTTGTCTGCTTTCTGCTGGCAGTGACATACCAGGGATGCTGGTTAGCTGATCAGCTGGTAGCAGAAGCCAGTGTGCTGGAATTATCAACCTGCTATCAGTTACTCCACATCTGGAAAATGGCCTGGTCCCACCTGTGGGTGTTAGTGATGTACAAGGGTGGTGGGATAAAGAGTGAACCCAAGGGCTTCCAGTGCAGCTTGTGATAGACATGAGAGCGAGGGCTCTGCAGGCACCTTGAGAAGCACAGCTGGGTACTCCAGCTCTCCCGTGTCCATCCAGATGTGACCATCATGTTATAGTGGTCCCAGGCTGCCACATCTCATGAGGGAGGATGCTGGGGGTGCGGGCAGCAATGTCTGGTTTGGTCAGTGTAGCTGCTGTGGAGGATCTTGAACAGGAGGAAGGAGCGGCTTCAAAGACTTCAAACCTAAAAGGTTTAAAAACTGTTTTGCTAGCTTTGAGTCTCTGATCACAGTACTTGAAGTACTAGTGTGTTACTGAGTCGAGGGATTGGCTGAAGAAAGTCTGCAGAGGACAAGACGTGGTACATTGCTGCACTGTGGTCATGCTCCCTAGTCTTGATGCCTTCCAGTAGCCCTCCCAAAGCAAGTAAACCTCTCAGTTCATTGCCATGCTCATGACTTTATAGAGTGACAGTTCATTGGCCTTTAGTCATCATTGCTTTGTTACCAGAGCGGAATCCAACACTGGATTTTGAGATCCAGCTGAACATGACGTAGGTTGCCATCCTGCCTGCAGGCAGTCCTGCTTCAAGATCTCACCCAGGGAGGCTCACAGCTCTTGTCCCCCCAGATAGGACTAGTTTAGCCATGAAATACAGGCAGATGCTGGCCATATCCCCAGGCTCTGCCTTGTACCTTGGTTCCTCCATCCCCCTGCAATTGCCATCTGGCTGCTTCTCCATCCTCCTGAAGCCTCTGCCAAGCTTCTTCCCTCCAACATCATACACACCTCTTCCTCAAATCCCTGGACAACTCTTGTCCTCAGGAGCAGAGATGTAAATGTGGGATGTGGCTGGTGCTCGCCGGAGCAGGAGCCTTGTTTTCCTGGCATGTGTTTCTTGCGGTAGAGCTTTGCATGTTGAATTGCAGGGCTATATCAATGATGATAAAAATAGCCATGTGCAAAGTGTTATCATAACCTCTGCTTTAGCTGTCACCCAGCCAAGCAGTGCACACAGGCAACCTTGTCCAGCCCAGCATGAGGATAACTCCACCAGCCACCTGATGCCCTTTTCTGCTTCTCTCTTAAATTCTAGCACTGCTTCAGCACCAGTAGGGAAGGTGTTTGGTCTGCAAGGGGAGAGGAAGGTCTGGAAAATACCTCTGGAATCAGTTCAAAGTGATTTATTTTTTTTCTGATGTATCATTTATAATTTTTTTGGTGTGTTGTTTGTTTTTTTTTTTTCCTGAGGGAACCACTGATTGCAAGTCTGGTTGACAGACTGCTGAAACCTCCTAAATCATCCTGTAAACACAGATTTGCACCAGAAGTGTTTCAGTCCTCAAAGAGGGAGGTCAGCTGTGCAGTGCAGCTGAAGAGATCCAACACAGAGACAGGAAGAACTCTGAAAAATATTGCAGCAAGCAGGTTGTGAATAGCTTGAACAAAAGTTGTGTCCTTTGCAACAGGAGTTAGATGCTGGGAAGAGTCACTCATCCAGTCTGTTGTTCGTTTCCCCATCGCTAGTGTCTTTAGCAGGATAAAACCTTTGTAGATCTGTTCATTGTTCATCAAACCTTGACTGTCTCCAACGGGTGGAAATCACTACCTGAAAGTCCTGTTTCTTCTTCGGAGCTGGCAAACACTGAGGCTCCTTTGATCCCAGGCTGGACCCCAGTCTCTGATCCCTGCCCCAAGCCTCTGATCCCACTTTTCCAGCTTTCCCATCTGGTATACCAAACAAACCCAAGAGTGTCAAATCCTGTCAGCAGCTCAGAGCCTTCAGCGCTGCCTCCGTGGCCTTCCCGACCTCCATTCACATCCTGTCCCTGTCCCCAGACGCCCATCTCTGGCACCCAGCTTCTCCCCAACAAGGCTCATGGAGGTAACCATCACCTGCAAGCAAGGGATGGAGCTAAACCTGCTCCAGCACCGCTTGCCACGCTGGGAATGCCCCTTCCCTTCCCTCAGCCCGCGCCCTGCGTTTGATATTGCAGCTGGGAAGCGGCGGCACTGACCTCTGGCCCCTGAGCTGGGGTTTGGCAATGCAGTGGGTAAACTGCTGCAGCAGCTCCGGCAGCTCCCTGTTTGCACAGGCGCTCGGGACGCGCAGATCAAAGGGCTCCGCATGAGTAACAGCGGCCCAGCCCTGCACTTTGTTCATGTTCTCTGTCTGCCTTTCACAAGAGGCTGCCTCTGCCTGCCTGGAGGGCTCGAAGGGCTTGGTGGGAGGACGTGGGTGACCCCGCAAGGTCCGCCAGGCAGTATGCTTTGACCTCACCAGGGTGGCATGTACACTCATTTGGGTGGGTCTCAAAGCTGTCCTCAGACCACAGCAACTGGTGGGCTGTGAAAAACCATCCCACTCCTAATCCTAGACCAGACCTGCAGCCCAGACTTCACCTGAGCTTTTCCCTAAGGAACGCAGGGGACCAAGGAGAGCAATGTGGGGGGGGGTCAGGCCCATGGACAGCCCGTGGCTGGTGCAGCCGTGGTGACAAGTGGGGACCTGCAGAGGTTTCTGCTGTCCTGGGACAGGAGGGTTGTGCAGCAGTCAGCAGAGCTAATGGGGCTGCAGGTCCCTCCTCTGCAAATCCAGCTCTGAAGCAAAGGGGCACACAGCACAGACAGCTGGGGAATTTGGTGTTTAGGTTTACGGGTTGCTGTGACTGTAAGCCCACAACCATAGGGAGAAACCATCCATGAACCGCAGAGCCCTAGCAAGAGCAGGCACTGCAGCCCAACACAATGCAGAAACCAAGGTGTAAATGATTTTCTCAGTCTAAGCAGCAGGTGCTTCTTTCTCCTGTGAAGAGCCAGGGAGGCAGATACGTATCCAAACGGTAGATGTTAACACAGATGTACAATACAAAATGTCCACTGAAGCTTCTGTTCTTTTGGATAGGCAAAGCTGGCGGGGGAGCGTGGAGCCCGTGCGATCCTTTTTGACATTACTGATGATGAAAGCGCTGCTGATCAGGTACAAACTCCATTGATATTATCAGCTAAACCACAGTGCCCCTGTCCCGTCCCAAAATGTGCGCAGGTCAGGACCCACCAGCCACCAAGACACAGTGGGAGGTCCCAGGAGGACGCTGCAGGCTGGTTTTGAATGTCAGCTCTTACCCAGCTTGTCCACACACACAGACAGCGCTTTTCTCTTTTGCTCACTTCATGGCACAGCCAGAACTCCACACAGCACAAGCAGGCCAGCAGCTTTCTGCTCTCAAAGGACATTGTCTGCTCAATTGAGCTTTTCTGCCAGAAGCTGGATTTTTCCTCTTGGGAAGTCACAGATTATGTGATCCCATCTAGTACAGACAGCCCTGGTGTACCTTAGGGGAAAGATGATATCTTGAGTTTTTAAGCCAAAGTCACGGCCACCCTGCTGTGCTGTTGGTGATACTTCTGCTGCAAGTTTAACACTGATTTAGAGACCTCCAGAGGTCCCTTCCACTGGCATCTCTGGAAAGGAATAGGTTCCCCATCAAAATAATCAAGGGATAGTGAAAAGTATCCAGCATTAGATAAGAGGACAGATAGAGGAGCTGGTGCCTGAGTTTACCAAAACTCTGGGCTGACTCCTGCTCACTGGATCTGTCCCTCATGGTTCTTTCATGCACTTAAAACTTAATTTCTGATGCCTGAGAAATGCAGCAAGCGAGTGCAAGCCCATGAGGTGATGCTGAGGTTGCTCAGTAGGGGTATGGGAAGTGGTTCGTGGCTCAGAGAGCCACCCTGATTCAAGTCAGTCTGGAGGGCAGGGCAGACTTAGACATTCATTTGCTGAGCTACCCAGGCCAGGCTGACTGGACCGTGGTGGGAAAAACAAACAGAATGTCCTGCAGATCACAGAGGGAGGAGGGGGGACATGGATGGATCTCACAGGAAGAAAAGAGGAAGCATTTCTGTAGTGAGGCAACACTTGACACTGTTGGCAGTTACCACGTGGAAGAGGAGAGACCACGGAGGTTTGAAAGAGGAGCACAAGAGACACTGAGCAGTGTCCAGTTGTGCATGAAGAGGCAGCGTCAGAGGAAATGAAGATATCCATGCTGAAGAGTTCTTAAAAGAGGAGGAACTTCCATCTGATTTCATCATAGAAGGATAGGGCAAGTTTGGGGTAGCAGTCAGTCTCTAAAGTGTGTGCAAGAAGCACTGGGAGGAACCCAACGTGCCTAGGGGGCCAGGATAGTCCTTGTTTCAGGCTGTTCTGGACCATCTCCCACTGTGTTTGTCTCTTTACAGCTGAGAAAGCCCCGAGGTCTGAGTCAGCCCGTGGTTCTGATCAGGGGCCACGATGCTGAGCTTCTCATGGGCGTCGTGAACAAGAACAGAGAGGCCCACGTGAAGATAGAGGTCAAGGAGCCACCAGCTTGGGTGAGAGATGCACCATTCCCACTACCTTCTGTATCCCCCCTCCCAAGCTGCTGTGCCACATAAGAGGACTTTCCCAAAGATGCTGAGGTTTCCTCCCCAGGGATGGAGATTTCAGCCCTTTGAAAGAGCTGCCTGTCTGCAGCATTCAGATGACATGCTGCCAATAAAGGCTCAAAAGCACTTTCAACTTACTTAGTTTCTTCTGCTTAAACATCACAAGTGAGGCACGGGGATTCCCTGTCTCTTCAGGTGAGACCAAGCCTTGATTTTTTCATCTTGTGCTACCTTAGACCTTGACCTCTAGGGACCTGAGGTGCTGCGAGATAGAGAAATTCCATTGCTGCTGGAATGTGCAGAAAAGACTGAAGCCTTTTTCTTTTACCTGTAAAGAGCAAGGAGGTAAAGCTTGGCCAAGGATCACGTGTTCAAAGGCTGATGGTCAGGAAGAGATCGGGATTCTTCTGCCTAGCCTCTAATTCCCACCTCTGCCACACATGAGTAGTTTCTTTTCTGTTTTATCCAACAGCCAGACTACGATGTGTGGATTCTTCTCACAGTGGTCAGCACTGTGGTCGTCATCATTTTGATTTTTGTTGTCCGCACAAAGTGCCAGCTGAACAGGACTCAGGTAGGAATCTCACAGAGCAGATGTGTCTGAACAAACAGAAACTCATGAAGGGCAGGAACGGGCACAGTTTGGGAGGGGAAATGGGCCTCTGTATGAACTGAAGATGTGGCCATGTGAGGCACGTGGGCTGGCAGCATCCCTCCTGCAGTGGCTTTGCTCTCCTCCTGCTGCCTTGCCAGCACTGCAGCCTGCAGTCCCAGCACCTTTCAGAGCTTGTCCCAGCGCCCAGATCTGCAGAGCCAGCCCACAAGCTCTTAACAGTATTGTCGGTATTGGTAGAGGTAGAAGATTTAGTATTTTTAATAGAACTTAACAAATTAAATAATCATCTTTCCAGACTCAGACGTATTTCCAGATTTGAGAATACCCCATTTGTCCTATGGAAAGACAAGCCTTGGGGGCTCAAAAATTCAGGACTGCTGAGTGATTTTTAATGTCTACTGCTAGATGTCTCCTGCTGGTGACAAAGCCTGCTCTGGCTAAGCCAGGTTAGACAAAGTTACCTCTGGAAATGAGTATCACCTCCGAATTCCAAAACAGAAGGGCAGTGAGAAGTATGGCAATGTAAGGCTGAGCCTCTCCTTAAAGCCTCCTTTCTCCCTGGCAGGACTCCTTGCAGCAGCAGACCATGCAGGCCATCGGGCAGCTGGCCACACGCAGGTACCAGTCACGGTGCCGGCAGGCGCCGCGGTGGGACTCGACCAGCAGCTGCAGCTCAGCCCCAGTCTGTGCAATTTGCCTGGAGGAGTTCAGTGAGGGCCAGGTAGGGTGTGAACACGGCTGTTGGAGCCACGGCTCTGAGCTTCCCGGCCACAGTCGGGGGGAGCTGCAGTGGGAGCTGAGCAGTCTAGCAGGGGCGGGAGGCCCTTGGGGTGTTTCCTTTAGCAACTCCTGAGGGCTGGGAAAGGACCAGCATCAGTGGAAGTCTGCCTGCCCCTTGGCCAGAAAAGCCCTGCCCTGGCTGAAGCCACTTGCAGGCAGATTCAAATTCCCTGAAAATGCGTCTCCAGCTGTTGCCGCAGGGTAAAATGTCCATAATACCTCCCTGTTCCCGAGGGCTGGCACCTCTCTGGACGTTCACACCCCAGAGCTGGACACAGTGAGCAGAGCCAGAGCTGCCCATCTGCTGCACGGCCTCCTCCATGGGCAGCAGATTGCTCGCCAGTAGACATCTTCCCATCCTACACGGCTTGCTTCCATCAAGAAGGACCCATCCATGGTTCTTCTTGCTCACACTCCTCCTCTTCTCTACACTTCTCTCTAGGAACTGCGGATCATCTCATGCTCCCATGAATTTCACCGGGCATGTGTTGACCCCTGGCTGCAGCAACACCACACGTGTCCACTTTGCATGTTCAACATTCTTGGTAAGGCTCAGACACAGCATTTCCTGGCCAGGGACAGGGCTGGTGGCAGGTTGTCCCCAGGAAGTCCATGTACCCTTGGATGACACAGTCAGTGTGTCAGCAGGAGCACGTGGATGTACAGGGCAGTGTGTACATGGAGAGGGGTCCCTGTGCGTGTCACCACCTGCAGCATACAGTGGGGTACTGGGCTTGGGCTGGGACCTGCACCAAGAGGAGGGATTCCCAGACCTGGGACCTGCCAGCAAGGGAGGTGGGATCTGAGGGTCGGGGCAGACCATCAGGATGGTTTGGTGGTGGCAGTGAGGAGTTGCAGGGCACGTGTAGGACATGGGACCGTAGTGGGAGCGCAGTGGAGGCTCACTGGTTCTGGGGCTACTGCAGCTGGGCTGTGGATTGTACGCTGGATGCTCCCTTCTCTCTTCATAGACAGAGACTCGGTGGACCAGGCCACGGCCGCTGGCTCCCGCCTGGCCCCTCGGGACATGGAGCCCGGACGGCGACTCCACCTTTTCCGCCAGCACCCGGGACATGCCCTTTACCACCTTCCACACGCGTATCCTCAGAGGAACCTCAGAAGCTTTCCCCCAGATCCAGCCCATGGCAACCCCTTCTTCCACTCTCCAGAGCTCTCCCAGCTGGATTTTGGCACCATCCACTACATGCCCTACAGGCCAACCTCCCTGCTCGCCTGCGGCCACCCGTCCCCCCTGGCCCCGGGCTTGCTGGGCCAGCAGCATCCCAACCCCTCGGCATGCGGACAGACGCTGTCACCCCACAGGACTTGTTCTCTCCAGCCCCAGCCTCCCTGCCCGGGGCTCAAGGCAGCCCTGGCGCAGAAGCAGCACCGTGCACCCGCCCTGCGCCGGGGGGTCAGCCACGGGCACCAGCACAACAGCAGTGGCTCTGGGGAGAGCTATCTCACGGACCACAGCGGGTACCTGGCAGATGGGCCAGGCAGCGACTCCAGCTCAGGGCCCTGCCACGGTTCCTCCAGTGACTCCATGTTGAACTGCACAGACATCAGTCTGCAGGGCATCCACGGAAGCTGCTCCACTTTCCGGAGCTCCCTCAGCAGTGACTACGACCCCTTCGTGTACTGCAGCTTGGAGGGACCTGCCATGGACCACAGCCAGGAGCAGCCGCGGCCGCTGAGGGAGACACGACCCAGGTCCTTGGACCTGATGGTGCCTGGCGGTGCTGCTCCTGCCAAGCCACAGGTGCTCAGCCACGTTCACTACCACCATCACCAGCACCATCACTACAGACGAGACACAGAGTGTCCACCCGGGCGGGCCGGGCAGGTGCCAGGGCAGCGCAAATCCCGGTACTCTGGGGCCAAGGTGGGCTTCCACGGTGCTCGGACACAAAAGAGGACCGAGAAAAGCCATCACTGTCAGCAGCCTCTGGAAAGCAGCACTGTGCTACAGGAGGCAGCTTCGGCAGGACAGCCAGCCTGTCCCCAGCAAGGCCAGGAGCCCCCTCATGCCCCCTCCACTTCTCCAAACAGGTTGGACTTCAGCGTAGATGCCAACAGACAATCGGGATCAGCTGGCACATCCCCTGTCCTGCTGCCCTCGAGACACAGCTTACAGAGCCGTCATCACCGAAGGAAAAGAAAGTGTCCCCTGGAGCCCGACCCTTCTCTCCTGCCTGAGGACTCAGCCTTGCCCAAAGCCTGCGATGCTCAGGTTCCTCACAGCCATCCCGCTGGCTACCGCTGCTCGCCCGAAGTCCAGCCCCTGATCCCAAGCGCTCCCCTGCCCTATGGCTCAGGCTCCCGGCCGCTCTGGAAGTGTTTAGTGCCACAGTCTGGCTTAGAGCTGAAAAAGCAGGAGGAGGTGGTGTCAGGACAGGAGGGAAACCACACGGTTCCTGCTGATTTCTCAGGGACAGGCACCCCCAGACATAGTCTGAGTCTTCACCTTCACTGCCCCTCTCAGCAGGGTAGTCAGGGTAAGTCTGGTGTTTGCCTCTTCTTGCAGCAAAGCAGGTGACGGAGGGCGGTTTGCTGAAGGTACTCTGGCTGCCAGTACACCTGGTACCTTTACAGTGGGCTTTTGTACAAGACCACTGACAACAGAAGCATTTCAAAGCTCACCTGTCTGGAGATGATGGCCTCAGCAATTAGCAAGTCTGTTAATGAGTGCACCAAACCTTGCAGTCTCATCCTAAAATAATACAAATTTGAAATAAGGTGGCTATTTTTAACTAAACAGCTCTAGCAGCGGGAATATCTCCCAAAGGAAGAGGTGGGACTATGTTTCTCAGTGTCTTTACATTGGTCTGGATGCCTTAATGGCAAAGTCACTATTATTGGGCTCTAGTTGTTTTAGCCAGCCCCAGCTAACTGGAATCAGTAAGGACGTGTGCGTGGCCAGTGGTAGTAGGAGAACAGACTAAATGAGTTTATAGATTTGTACATCCCTCGTTTCTCACCTGCCTCTGTTGCATGGGAGTTGCTTTTTAGTGTCTTTTGGAAATCAGACATAATGAAAGTTTGGCCCTTTGCATAACTGCTATACATCTCTCGCTGAGAGAGGGAAAATATATTTGAGACAATGCTGTTTGAAAGAGCCTGAGTTTAGCTCCCAGGTCTTGCTTTCTCAGGTTCCTCTGAATACAGCAACCTGCAAGTCAGCATGGGCAGGTGCTGGCTCCGAGCAGAGCCTGGCTCCCTTCCTCGCCCTGCCGCTGACGCATTGCAGGTCCTTGGGCAAATCGTTTTGATTTAGGTACCAAATACAGATCTAGCTGCCTAATTTCTGTTAAAATGCTGGCCTTAAACTCATGACTCACCATGCCCATTGTGCTGTGGAGGTAATAACTTCCTCTCCATGCTTGTCTATCCAGCCCTACACCACACCCAGGCTGCTGGTGGTGCAGCACCTACCGAGGAGGCAGCGGGGACCGGGGAGAGGCTGGATGGGGCACAGTGCTGGCTGCCTGTGGCGCTCCAGGCTCTCAGACTCCCAGGAGCAGATTTTATTTTTTTTTTCCCAGGCGCAGAAGTGCCTGACACTGCAGATAGATAGGTGATACGATAGGTTCTTCAAAGGGCCCCGAGGGATGCTGCCGTTTTGAGAGTTAAGGAGGCAGCAGTGCAGAGATGTCTCTGCAGGTTGCTCTGAGTGCTGATGTCCCCTGAGTTGGAGGCAGTAGGCGATGGTATCACCAGGACACAGGTCTCCCAGGATCACAGACGGGGACCTTCACACGGAGAGAGCCCTCCTGGCATGAGGGCAGGCTGCTCAGGAGTTGCTTTGAGCTCCCATTTCAAAATTAACCTGGGATGACCCCCCAGGCCACCAGAGTAGCAGTCTGTGCACCTAACGCAGGGCGCTGGGTGCTGCAGTGTCCAGGGCCTCACAAGGGTCTGTGCCGTGATGCCTCTGTCTCTTTGTAAGACAGCCCCAGAGGCCTAGATCTGCACCCACCTCCTGATGGTGTGATGGGGGGAAGGCTCTCTGGCACCCAGAGCCATGGTGTGTGCAGCCTTCGCTCCCTCTCACCTCCCTTTAACAGGAGCTAGAAGGACCAATGTGTCTGAAAGCCGTGTGACTCTATTTGACTGCAGTAGCTTCTGTGGGTGCTTTCAGGACCAGACAGTCAGAATCTCCTTGTAAAATTGAGAAAATACATAGAAAGGAAGGATTTAACTTTATTAGGAACTGAGGACAGTTGAAGAGAGCAGGAGCTCATGCAGGGCTTATGCAGAAAAGCCATCAAACTGAAAACATGTTGGTTGACATAACACAGCCTCTGAGGTATAATAACGTAATATTTCTTTATCTTAGAAAGGGACTGGGCATAAATCAATAGAGACCAAGTAAAAAGAGCAAAGAACAATCTCAGTAGACAGTCCCATATAAGCAAGACAATAAAATAGTCAAGGAGACCAAGGAGAAATGCATACATGCCTCTAGATAAACGTTGTAAGGCTAAAAAATATAAGTGGTGGAATTAGAAAGCCCAGCTTTAAATTAGTTTTGACATAAACTTTTCAGAAACCCAGTTTAAAAAAAAAAGCCAACAAATCAACAGTGAGACCCTGTAATTCCCAGGTGAAATTACAGAGAGGAGAAGAATGTGTCTCTTCTGGTGGCATGGGAGGGACACTATGCACTAAGGAGAGTGTCAAGTCCAATGACAAATAACATAAAAATCCCCAATTGTGCCTAAGTAGGAGGAGTATGGTATTAGGGTTATAATACATATATATGTATTAGCACAGGCTGCAAAAGAGGAGCCTACATATACATGAGAACCTTCTTCAAATAATACTAAAAGAAGCAGTCAAAAGCATAAGACGCTTTTGGGCACAGGGATCATTTAAAGCCCCAGAAAAGGGCTGGCCAAGCAGCAGAGCAGAGAGAGCAATTAGAAACAAGAAGCTGTTCTTCCAAAGCGAAGGTGTGGCTAGACAAAAGAAATCAGAAGCGAGTTGGATGCAAAGCTAAATGCAGAGCCATGGTGAGGCAGGCCAGGAAGCATTTCTATGAACAACTTGTGAAAAAGAGAGAGACTATTAATGCAAACATTTTCATCAGAAGGAAGAAGGCTGCCAGAGGCTCTGCAGGTCCAGGGAGTAACGCAGGGATGTTCAAGGGCTGCAACTGCA
Organism: Athene noctua; assembly: GCF_965140245.1. Lineage (NCBI taxonomy): Eukaryota > Metazoa > Chordata > Aves > Strigiformes > Strigidae > Athene > Athene noctua. The sequence continues at coordinate 12,457,944 of NC_134055.1, forward strand.
TAGTAGAAGAGCAAACTGAATTTATTGCATTAGTGATCAACATGGAAGCGTTTGAGGAGGTTCTCAGCCAGGCACATCTCTGTTCAGGGCATGGGGTAGAGGATCCCTCATAAATCAGGTCATCAGTTTGACCGTTTCTGAAACGCACCAATAAAGTGGATAGTAACAAATTGCCAGGACTACAGATCACTTCCCTGGGCATCGTGCAGGGGCACAAGCACAGAACTGCTAAATCACAAACGTGGACTCCAATCTGTTACCCATGCCCAGAGCCAGAAGGAAGAGCTGAGGGCAACATCAGCTTGAAACAGCTGAAGCTACAGAACAATGAGCCTGACTTTCCTGCCAAGCAAATTGTTAAAAATTCAAATACAGGGTCTGACTTGTAGGCACATGGCTAAATGTGAAAACCAGGGGAGGAGGCAGCACAACTTCTGTAGAGAGAGATAACGCCTCACAGATCTTTTATGGGAATGAAGCTCTCAAAGGATAAAAGGGAAGGTGCTCTCATAGGTAAATAACTTGCTAAAAAATAGAAGACAAAGTGCAGATCAGTCTTAATGGAGGAAAGTTACTCGGAGAAGGAGGAAAATAGAGTTCTCCAACTGTCTGCACCTTTCAGCAAGCTCATAAATATCCTGGATAAGGAGAGGAGATAGCAAAGTTTATAAAAGACAAAATCCTTCAGTATTGTTGGCTTTAAAACTGTTTACAAAGTGTTACAGAAGGATCTCCCATTGCTGAGTTATCAGGCAATAGAGTGGTGGATGAAATCCCCTGTAAGCAGCACAAAATGCCACACACAAGCAGAATCTAAGTAAAAAATCATTATTAGGAGCCAGCTGGGAACAAACGTGGGACAAGCAGAAAGTGGTGTTACGCAGCTGCGTAAGTCTGTGGTGCTTTCACAGGTGGCATCCACCACTGATCACCCCTCCTCAAAAAAGGATAGAACAGACTTGGGAGAAGTGCAGAAAGGTATTGAGCACAATCACAATGATGAGGTTTTTCTGAGAAAACAGAAAGAATATAGAAACTTATGTGTGGGAAATAGATGATTAGCAGAGGATATGTAAGAGAGGATATGAAATCAGGAGAGCAGGGGAGAAGGCAGATAAGAGACACTCACTGGTGCTCACAACAAAAATAAGTGGTGGCATCAAATGAGAACCAGAAGCTTTAAAACACCTGATAAGGTAACACAGACCGTGTAGTGAAACTGGTGCTCATTACCCAGCGGATGTAGTTGCCAGAAGTAAAATGGGTTCGAGAGCCTAGATCAAGAGCTATCAAATGCAGAGATGCAAATACTCTCTCTGGCTCAGGAAGTCCCTAAACCAGGGTTTCCAGAAGCTGACGGTGCATCTGTGGGATGCAGCACCCTCCAGGTGTGTGCTCACCTCGCCCAGCTGCAAGATGAGTCTGAATCTTGGTCCACAGCCCCTGGAGAAACTCCACTTGTGCAGGCAGTGCCATGCACTGGCATCGCAGGGAATAACGCTGCCCGCAGCCATCGTCAGGGCAGCGCAGATGATCCCAAAGAGGCCTGCATGATCTTGGTGTTTATGCTGCTTCCTTGAGCACCTCCACCAGCTTTTCTTGGTAGGATTTGCATAAAGATACATCCCTGCCTCTCTTGCCTGGGAGACTGTACCTGGGAGTTGTTTCACTGAAAAATCAATCCTCAAGCAATGCTGAATGGATCCTTTTAAGAGAAGTCAGACAACTAGCAATGAATTACAGCTAGATGGCTTCCTAAACCACCCCAGCACGCACAGGTCTCATCCCAGAACAGCCAGATTACTCCCAGCACAGGCTGATGAAATCTCTTGATTTCTCTCTCTGGGAAATCTTACCTCCTGCAGCACGCTGTCAGCATCCTCCCCCTCTCCTCCATCTTCTGCTCATCCTCTTAGCCATTCCCTTTCATGTCATGTCTTTGATCTTTACTAGAGAAGGGAAAAGGGATTAGAAGGCAGGAAAAGACCACCATTAAAACCTAATACCCAGAGAACAAGATTTCTCTTGTATCACTATGCGCTCCTTCAGCTCATTGCCCCATGTGGATCTTGATGGCTCTACCACCTCTCCCAATTCAAGACCTTTTTCACAGAATCACAGAATCATTCAGGTTGGAAAAGCCCCTCGGGATCACCGAGTCCAACCCTCAGCCCGACTCTACAAAGTTCTCCCCTACCCCACATCCCCCACAGCTCATCCAAACGGCCCTTAAACACCCCCAGGGATGGGGACTCCCCCCCTCTCTGGGCAGCCTATTCCACTCTCTGACCACTGTTTTGGTGAAAAATTTTTTCCTGATGTCCAGTCTGACCCTCCCCTGTTGCAGTTTCAAGCCGTTCCCTCTTGTTCTGTCACCAGTTCCCTGTGAGCAGAGCCCAGCCCCAGCCTCTCTGCAATGTCCTGTCAGGAGCTGTAGAGAGTGACGAGGTCTCCCCTCAGCCTCCTCCTCCTCACACTGAACACTCCCAGCTCCTTCACTGGCTCCTCACAGGATTGATTCTCCAGCCCTTCCCCAGCCTCGTTGCCCTCCTCTGCCCTCGCTCCAGCCCCTCGAGATCTCTCTCGTATTGAGGTGCCCAAACCTGGACACAGCACTCCAGGTGTGGCCTCTTTTTTTCTAACCTTCCTTTCTGTTTTCAGTAACAGGCGACACTCACACAGGCACAGTTTTCAGAAAATATTTTAATGCTGCTATTTGAGACTCGGGGCATCTGGCTGATCACAGAGTGATCAAATCTGTACAGTCTCTTTTGTGTTGCACATAAGCTGCTGTACACGAGAACCAGTTGGCCATTGCTTATTCAGCGTACCAGTGACACAAATCACAAATGCCAGATACACTCAAACTCTGTCTTCTGGTACTTTGGCCATGCCTGCACACATATGTATATGTATAACACTGTGTCTGTGCATTAATTTTCCTATGTCAACTCGCTGCATTTTCAAAGCAGAATCTCATTTGTTTGTTTTCTTCCCGTATATTTAATTTTCAAAGGTCCTGTTCCTACAGCTGGTGATTTATAACAAACAAGAATTTGCTGTGACTGTTTTGAAAAGTTGTTTTGAATTGCTCTCTCTGAATATCTGCATGGGCATTTGTTTCCTTTTGATCCCACGAACATTCAGGAAAAGGGACATGTGAAAAATTATGCATATGGGCTATGCTGACCCTGCGTGAGAGTTGTGGGCAGACTTGAGAGAGATCTGGGAAGGGACCGTGATGTGTGTGTTGAGAAAGGAACTATCTAAAGCAGTAATTCAGGGTGCACCATTTCCAGGCAGCCCTTATGTTGAATGTTTCGAAGTAAACTACTCAGCAATTGCCTGTCAATAATTCACCAGGCAGAAGGGGTTGGGGAAGAGCAGGAGCTGCAGTCCTTGCTGGCTGGGCACAAGGGACTGGCATTTGTGGCCAACCACCACTCACTGGGTTTGGCTTGTTTGGGACTCGGAAGCAATTTGTGCAACCTCTTGAACATCGTGAAATGCATGTGCCATCCCTTTCCTTCACGCACACATCACTCGCAGTCAGCTTTTGTTGTCTGGAGTTTCTGTTGTTGTCCCCTGTCCCTGGAAGGTGCTGCTGTGGCACTGTGTAAATATGAACTGGTGTTATTTTCTGTTGCTGATAATTTTAAAAACAGCTGTACGGATTTTCCTCAAAGAACAAACATCAAAAAGCCTCAAAAGCAAACATCTAGTATCAGTGTGAACCCTGGGGTGCACCATGCCCTTAGCCTGTATCTTCTGAAATATTTAAAGAGTAGCTTGATGTCTTATCTTTACGTTTCACTGTGCTTTAACTTAGAGGAATAAACTAACTGGGGAGGTGGCCAGAGAAGTCCCTCCAAAATACTGGGAGAAACTTATTGGCTTTTTCTGCAGCATCTGTTCTCTGTATTGCAGGGTCAAGGCCCCAGCAGCTGCAGAGGGAATGTTCAGCGAGTTGTAGCTCACACTTTTCTTTTTCCTTTTCTTTGAATGCAGGATCTGAAGAGGAGGTCCAGGATGTCCATGAACACTCAGTTTAATAAAACACTGGCCTGTTTTCTTACTGGTGAGCTGGAGTGGACAAAGATGTTCAGCACACTGACCGTAGAGGAGCTCACATTTTGCTCTCTGCACAGGCAACGTGTAATAACCGACCCTGACCTGCACAGCCCACGCCAAGATGCAGACTGCAAATAAGCAACATGACACTTGTGGTCTCCTCACATGTTCCCATGTTGGGATGGTCACACAAACACAGAGCCATGATCTCCAGGTCCCCTTCTCCTTTGAAGGCACAGGCAGCCCATCTTCATCCTGTGGCATCTATCTGCATGGGCTGGCTCGCTCAGAGACTGGTCTTGGGACCAGCTGGAGTGCTCATGGAGCGAGTGCAAGCTGCTATTTTGGCATGTTCATGCCACAGAAGGTTTTGCTAAACACTTCAAAAATAAACAAGCCTTCGAGACCGAAAGCTGCAGAAATTACTTTCTGTGGCCTGGTAGCTTCTGACTTCATTTCCTCACTTAGGTCAAAAGCCAGACTTCTTCATTTAACTTTTTCACTCTTATTTCAGACACAGGAAGAAGCTGTTCTCCATCTCACCACTCACAGGTCTGCCCTGCAAAGTGCTGCTTCTGTCTTCATTGGAAACCAACAGCTCTCACCATTGCCCCTCAGCTGATGCCATCTCGGCCATTTGCTGTGTTTTGCCAGCAGCAGGAGAGGTGAAGGCACAGGGACGAAATCAGCATTTCTGGGAAGGAGCAGGGTCAGGTTCTTTCCGTTGCAAGGAATCCACCCTCTCATCTGGCAATGTGAACAAATCTTTTACTCATCCTCTAACTCCTCCACCTACCCTCAAAATAGGTGAGATGGCCAGCCCTGTTAAGAGCCAAGCTCATTTCACAGAATCAGCTAGGTTGGAAAGGACCTTGAAGATCATCCAGTCCAACCGTTAACCCAGCACTGACAGTTCCCAACTACACCAGATCCCTCAGCGCTTTTGAGCATATTTCAAACCTGGAGATGCCCCTGTCACAGGAGTCATGGTCTTGAGTTCACATGGCTCCTGCTTCTCTCCTTCCACCCTCGTTTCCCCAAGACACAGCAAAAATTCCCAGAAAAAACATCCCAGCAAAATGCAGAGCAGAGCCCCATCCATCACGCAGCCTTATCTTTGTATTTCTGAGACACCTGAAATGATCCTGTGAAGGAAGTTTTCAGAATACCCTTCTGCCTTTTCTGACATTTTGATGATGGAACGAAAAGCTTCCAAGAAATTGCTAGGCTCTTGGTTTATTACTTTTTTCCCCCCCTCCCATTTGTGGGGTTTTTTTTGGAATGTCTCTAGTTCTTATTTCCTACATCCATAATCTGGGGACATTCAAGTAAAATAAAACCTGCCAAATTCAAAACATATAAAACCCAGTTTTCATACAGCAGGGAATTAAGACTGTAGAGTTCATTGCTCCAAATGATCATTCAGGCCAAAGAATTTGCCAGATTCCCACATGAAGTGCACGTTTATATGGCACCAAGTGTTTCCAGAGTTAATGCTAATGAAACATAGGTGAGGATTCAACACTGGAGCTGAAGGTAACTCCTGACACTTTGAAACCCAGTCTAGGGACAGACTTCCCCCATCTGCTCAGTGCTCAGTAACCTTTCTGTGTCTTCCTTTGAAGTAGCAGCTGCTTCTCCAGTTCAAGAGAGCGCACTGGTTTTGTAGTCCCACTTCAGGATAATCCTGCCTCTGCCTTCCTTCCTTGGTGAGGAAAACTTCTTACGGGGTTTGCTGCCTTTGAAAAAGGCATCTTTGTCCTAGCTGCTAATCAGTCACTGACATTCAAGTGATGGTAGTAAAAGCCAGCCAATAGCGCACTGTTTTAAACAAAGCATTATTCCTTTGCTAATGTTCATTTCTTGTCTCCTGTGACCAAGCCAGTGCAGGACCTTTCAGTCCAAAGAAGAGCTGAATTTCTTTCATCATAGAAACCAGCAGAATTGTATTGTAACCTTTCCAGGTTCTTCTTGCTTTTCCTACAGAGCAAGCAGAAGACATAGGCTCAGATGTTTTCTCCCTTACAGGGAAGTCAGTCTTAAACTAGAGGAAAAAAACCCAGGAGTGGGTCTAGATTCCCCCTGTTCAACTTCTTGTGCACGTGGTCCATGGCTTGTCTCAACCAGCTCCTTGACTGGAGTCCTTGACCATCCTGGAGAGCTCAGATGACTTTACAGAGGGGAGGGTCATGAAGTCCAGGTGCTCCCAGCGATTTCTTTAGGAATCAAGAAGGCTGAGAGCCTCCAGGGATGCATTTCACTGCCTCAAAAGAACGAGCATCTAGTTTGCAGTCAAAAAGTCCTCCTCTCTTTCCCTCCTTATTGTTAAAAAAAAGGAGGGCTCTGAACCTGTGGCAAGCCCCCAGCTTCTTGGAGAAAGTGGTCAGCACTAACGCACCCTTTCCACTCCCTACTGCAGTATTACCAGGCTGTGCAGGGCAATGCCTGCTTTAAAGTGTTTTCCTTTCCTGATGTTATGCTGCTGTTCCTTCTCATCTAGAAAACGGCCATCCTAGATGCTGGGCCCTCTGCCCGGGGCTTGCGGAGCTGAATGAGAGTGTGCAGGTCTGCCTCGGTGGGTTCTCAAGTGGGAGGAGAGGGAGGAACTCCCTGGGAAGGTGGTTTTTAAGATCCTCTTCAGTAGCTGGACTACCATCCTTGGCTGCCTGGAAGGGAAGCAGCAATATCTGAGAAAGTGGGGGAACAGCTCCTCTCAGTTCCTGCACCTCTCATGTCTGGGTGATGCTTTTGAGTGCTCAGGACCTTTGGGCTCCCACCACCGAATTTCTTCAGCATCACTGCAATGAAGCAGAGCTCATTTTCCTTCATTGCGTCCAAAGTCCCAGCTGGAAACTGATGGAAACCAAAACATCCTGAACTCCCTCTCTCCGAAACTGAAGCCCCAGCCCTTCCCCAGGGAGCACCGTCTTCCCGGGACCTCTCACCCCACCAGGCTGGGTACGGTGGGCCAGGCTGGCTGGACCTCCTCCCTTCCTGCACAGAGCCTCTGCTCTCCCTTTTATAATGTTCAGATCCTTTTGAAATGTGAATATAGGTTTGGTTATTTGTTGTTGTTTTTTGTTTTGTTTTCTGAGTCTCTTCTGGCTCTTAGGGTTTGGGAATAAATTATGACCCCCCAAAAAAAGAGGAAGAATACGTTTTATATATATGCAAAACTGTGTATTTATGTCCGATAGAAACAAAGATGTGTGAATATGCTGATGTGCTCAGAAATATATTTATTTACTAATATATTTATCCATGTACCCGGTCTGCTCGCCTGCTTTTGTCCGTTATAACAAGCCGTTGGGGCTGTGTTCCAAATGGCGCCTCCGCTCAGCGCCATGGAAACAAACCGCTTGGACGGCGGCCCCGGGCCCGGTGAGAGGGGCCGCGGCCCGGCGCCAGGCCCGCTCTGACAGGAAGCTCCGGCCGGGCCCGTGGCCCGCTCTGCCCCGTCACCGGAGCCCCGGGGCCCGCCCGGGCAGTGCTGCCGACCCTGCCCGCCCTCGGCGGCTCCCGGCCGCCCTCCGCCGGGCGCTCGGCGGGCAGGGGCGGGCAGGGCCGAGCCGCCGCCGCCGCCGCCGCTGCCAGGCCCGGCCCCGCTCTGCGCCTGCGCGGCGGAAGCGGAAGCGGCGGCGGCGGCGGCGGGATGGCGCTGGAGACCGTCCCCAAGGACCTGCGGCACCTCCGCGCCTGTTTGCTCTGCTCCCTCGTCAAGGTGCGACCGGCCCCGGGACCAACACCGCTCCCCGCCGGGCCCCGGGCCTTTCCCCGCCCAGCCTGGGCCTCCCTGCCCGGGCCCGGGCCCTCTCTCCCGGGCTGCCGCCCGGCCCGCGCCTCCCTCGGGCCCTGGGTGCCACCCCGCGCGGACGGGCCCTCCCGGGGCTCCCCCCCGCCCCGTTCCCCCGGCACAGGCCTCCCTGGCTCCCGCCGGCCGAGCCGCCTCGCTCCTCCCTTTCTCAGCCCCTGCGGCCGCCTCGGGCCCAGCGGGGCCGCGTCCCTCCTCCTCCTCCGGCCCCGCGCTGACGCCTCTTGTCCCCCTCAGACCATCGACCAGTTCGAGTACGACGGCTGCGACAACTGCGATGCCTACCTGCAGATGAAGGGCAACCGCGAGATGGTCTACGACTGCACCAGCTCCTCCTTCGACGGGTGAGTGGGGCCCGGGCCCCGGCCAGCGGCGTTCCCCGGGGTGCCTGGGGGGACACCGTGGGGACGCTGCTGTGTCACCTGGCTGGGAAACGTCCCCTCACTCCCATCCCTCCCGCAGGATCATCGCGATGATGAGCCCTGAGGACAGCTGGGTCTCCAAGTGGCAGCGAATCAGTGAGTGTTTTTTCCCACCTGATTTGGGATCCGGAGACTCCTTTTTTTTCCAGCAAACCCTTCCCTGGGGCAGTGGGAGTTGTTGTTTGAGCTGCAGAGGGGGTTTCCCTGCCTGTCAGGCAGAGGCTGGCAGGGCTGCTCACCCACCTGCCCGCTGCTGCGTGGGCTAACTCTGTGTTTTCTTCCGCCAGGTAACTTCAAGCCTGGTGTCTACGCAGTGTCTGTGACGGGCCGCCTGCCCCAAGGTAACGCTGCCGGTTTGTGTTCAGGGGAGGCTCCTGCATGGCAGGGGGCAGCTGAGGGGTTATTCAGCACCTCAGGTGCTGGGGCTGTAGCCCCCTCTGAGGTGACATACGGAGCAGTGCATTGCGCTGTACCTGTGGGGTGAAATCAGGATTTGGGGGTTCAGTAAACATGGCGTGCTGTGAACAGCACACGCTGGGTGGGTGAAGGGATTAGCAAGGTGACTGCAAGAGGGAGATACTGGACGGGAGGGTGCATTCAGGGTTCTGCAGACAAGGTTTTCTGCCTGCAGTCATTCAGCACTATGCCTGTCAGAAGATGCTGCTGACTAAAATGTGTGATACCAGACAAGCTGTCAGAGGGTTAAACTGTGATTAGAGTGACTCCAGAAAGTGGGTGTGTTTCAAACCGTTCAGCTACAGGGAAACACAAAGGTTTGTCCATAGAAAAGAGGTTTGCAGGATGGGATGCTGTTACGGTAGTCTCAGTGAGCAGATAGCCCTTTCCATCATCATACTGCACTGAGGGCAGTTAAGGTGGGTTTTGTGCATTTAAAAATGGAGTGGGGTGTGTAGAGAGTTGGTCTTACCTCTGTAATGCAGAAACTGCATGATCCATCTAGCTGAGAGCCCCTTCCCTGTACGTAGCCCTAGATCAGACTCCTAACCCAGGAGTGCTGCAGTCCACATCCCCAGGTGAGAGCTGTGCTTGTCTGGAATACCAGGCTCCTCATTTCTGACCTGAGCTCCTCCATCTGCATTGGGAAGGAGCTGGAATATCACAAGGCTTGAAGCCAAGGCCTGCCAGCACAGCTTGGGGCACATCCACAATACCTGGAGTGCAGCAGATGATGGTGTGAGCTTGATGCAACCGCAGGCAGGAGCCCAGGGCAGCAGGCAGAGGGGGTACAGGTGGGACATGCTGTCTTTGGCCTTGCTCAGCCCATCCTTGTGTCATGTCGCAGGGAGGAGCGTGGGGACTGGGGAGCGTGGTAAGCAGCAGGCTGCACTCGTGGGCCTTGCAGGCTGTCCTTTGGCTGTCCCATGGTGCTGGGGAGAGCCGTGCTGAACCCCATGGTTCTCTCCTGCTATCCCTGTTCTTAAGGGGGTTACTGAGCAGGTGGGATGTGCCAGCAGGTCACAGAAGTGACCAAAAGATTTAAGAAGAACCGTTCAGTTACAGTCATAATATTCAAACATTTTCAGGTAGGAAATAATGTAAATTAAAAAATCACCTGGTTCTTTCCCAAGGCAAAACAAGAGTTGATGTTTGGGAGCTCTATCTAGGTGCTTAAACTAGAAGAGGGAACACTCTTAATGGTTCTATTAGAAGAGATGAAGATGATTGTCCAGTGCCTGATCTCTGCAACGAAGGCTATGTGACAGAGCAACCAGATTTTTTCAGGACTCCATCTCTAGAGAATACTGAAATGTGTTTGTCTCCTTGCTGCAGGGATCGTCCGAGAGCTGAAGAGCCGTGGCGTGGCTTACAAGTCCCGAGACACCGCTATAAAGACCTAAGGGCACTCTTGTACTGCCTGGAGGGTTCCTCGGTGCTGCGTTCAGACAGGCAGCGGACACACGGTGTGCTGCTCCAAAACCTCTTAGCTTTAGCATGTGGGAAAGTGAGCCTGGATTCAGAGGGAGTTTGCTGGCCTGGCTCCTCTCACTCAGTACCTCTGGACTCTGACATACCACAGCCTGCCCACACAGACCATGGACAATTTTTTGAGCCTTGACAAGGGGGAGGGTGCAAGTAGGTTTGAGAAAGGGGTGTTTAATGGTGATGCACAAACTTTTTTACAATTGGTGTGGAAAAGAGGGGAGGTGGGATATAGCTGTGTAAATATTTCAATAAAACATACTGCCTGGTCAGAGTTGAGTCCAGCTATATATGCAGTCAGGGGTTCCACCTGCTGCAGGGAGTGGGTGGCGTGGTGAGGGCTTTCGCTCTCAGTCCCCTGCCTGCCAGACTTGGGAGCCCGTGAGCCATCACTCTTAGGTCATGGACCATGCTCCTGCCTAGAGGGAGAACCTGCCCGGCCTGAATTGGGGTGGCCTTCACTTCAGGAACAAGCAGACTAGTGAATTGTGCCTTACAGCTCTCGTCCAGATGCAACAGGTAAGACGATGCAAAGTATTTCATGCGGAGGTCATGGTGCCCTGAGCCTGCAGGGCCCTGCACAAGGGATGTGGAAGGTCCTTCAAGTGGCCATTGCTGGTCTCCAGGGCAGAAAGAATGCGACAAGCCTGTTGCTGGTGTTGGTGGAGGCAGCACCAGGCCTTGCAGAGGGGAGGAGGGGACAAGCAGGGATGGAAACACCCATCCAGCCTCATATTTTGTAGCTGTCTGTTCCGAGTGTCAGCATGGATGGTGTCTGCATTGCACATGCTCCTGAGAGATTTGGTCTCCTTAGCTGCTGGCTCTTGCTTCATTTGGTTTAGTCCAGTTCAGCAGCAGCCACCAATTACAGGTGGCTTGTCCAGGGGCAGAATCCTAGATCAGGAACTCCTGAAATAAGCATTTATTGTTTTTCTGAGGTAATCCTGTAAGTGGAAAGCTCAATTTTTGTTTTCTGTAGACAAATAGTGGAGAACAAATACAGCCTGAAAACTGCATTTGATCTGGGATGAAAGCGGCTGCAGTGATGGGAACGTGTTGCTGTTGGGGAATGACACTGTCAGGAGTGCGGAGGCAGTGTGCTCTCTGTCCTCTGCTTTGTAGAGCTGCCCCCAAGAAGAGTCCCAGGCCCTACAGGTCAGGCAGCACATGGCTTTCTGGGGGTTTCAGAGCAGATGTGTGGCTGGAGAAAACTGCTGTGAGCACACGGGAGCAATGTGGGGGCCACGGTGTTGAGAGGAAACGCTGCAGAGAATGACGTCTTAAACCACGTTTCTCTTGGGGACTTGCAGAGATGATGCTGATGTCAAGAGTATTTGCTTGGTGCAGACCAGGACGAAGTCAAGTTGGTGGGTGCTGGGCTCCAGCAGACACCTCCAGGTGCAGGTGATCACCCTTTGTGGGAAGAGCTGAGGGTGCTTCAGCCCCTGACCTGGGGGTTAGAGCCTCTTCCTGGGAGGACGGAGCAGCAAGTTCATGTCCTTGGGCAGAGTAGGGAATTGACTGATTTTCACACATCCCTGTGGAATATCTAAAGCACTTGAGTTACCTGTTATTATAATTTTCCTCCAGACTTGCTTGGTTGCAGAGACCCAACAGGAAATGCACCTTGGAAATACCCAGTCAGTCAGGTCTGTGGGAGAGAGGTACGACTGTCCCAGCCCACTGTGCAGGATGCTCAGGTTTGGACATTTTGGGCTCAGACCTCTTGGCCCTGGAGGGCAATTTCAGACTGGCTGTGTGGTGAGAAGCACAGGGTGAGCTGGGACCCCGCCGGGGTCTGTTCATCCTCTGCAGAATGATGCAGGAAAGCTGCAGCCAGCGTTGCCTGGGCAGCCATGTGAGGCTGATGAGAGCTGACGTGGTTCAGAATGAAGGGGGTCAAGGAGGATGAGATGGGCAGCTCTTCCTCTAGCTGGAAGAAAATGGGGCTGGGGAGTGAGGTTTTGGCTCCAGCCAGTTCGGGAGGATGTTGGGGGTGATGGAGATCAATCACCCTGGCCGTGCCCGGCCCTCGAAGCCTCACCCTGCCAGTGCCACGGGGTGGCAGCACGGCTTTGTGGAGCGGGGCTGAAGCCTGGGGGTGGGCTGGAGTGAAGCTGCTGGGGATGGACCCGAGCTAGAGAGACCTGAGGCACATCTCCGTTTTCTGCTGTATTTCACAGTGCCTTTCGCTCCCTGCTAGCTTCCCAGGTTGTGTCCTCCTTCCCTGGCTCCTAGGATGGGGATGCCAATGCTGGAGGCACATCAGGACCCCTTCCCCAGTCCCAGACCACCTTGTCCCCTGGCCCCATGGTGTGGAGGAGGTGACAAGAGGGCTCTGCACAGGACCCTGGGCAGGGTGGGCCTGTTTGGCTGGGCTCTGGGTGTGGATCTGCAGGCACGATAGTTCACCTCTCCCTTCCTGGGAAGCTGCAGCCTTGCAGTAACAGTCACTGCCCAGGGCTGGAAACTTTGCTTAGAAAACTCCCCAGAGAGCAGTGTGTGTTGTCACCATGCCTCTTGGGGGAGGTGAGGGGGCTTTTGAATCCCACAGGGACCTCACCCCTTGCTAGGAAGTGCAACTGCTCCAGGTTATGTAGAGCTAAGACTGGTGGGGGCTGCAATGCAAGTGCAATAGAGTCAGAATAGTGAGGCAAATGGGCTGCACACCGGTGGTCTTTCAGAGAGAGCTGCACCTCCTCTGCCTGCAGCAGCTCACAGTGCTTCCAAGAACGTGGTGCCTCTAAGCGGTCTGGCTCGGTGAGCCGCTTCCCTGCGAGCTTGCTCGCTCGCCCACATGTGCACCGTATCTCCCAGCCCACGCCACCCAAGTGATTCATCGCTCCCAGGCTGCCAGAGCTGAGCGCTGGACCTCTGCAAAGCACCTGAGATGAGCATTTCAGTTAGACTCCAGCCCTGGAGCTGCCAGGGTTTTGTAGCAGCAAAAAGCAAATGGATGTGGAGCTTTATTTGCTGAGAAAAGTAGGGCAGAGAGCTCTCACGTTGAAGAAACTGGAGGAAAAATGTGCAGCGGCAGCCTGGGCTGTAATCAGGAGAGAAAGCGTCAACTGGGCAGGGAGCTGTAGATCTGAGTCAATTTAAGACAGCTCCTCCCCCTGCACCAAATGACGCTAAAATGTTTCAGCCAGGCCTGAAAATCCTGCAGGTTTGGCATCTGAAGCAGGCTGGCAGCTCTCGGGCAGTGGGGGGGCTGGGACAGCCCCCGGCAGCGCAGGCAGGAAGCGCGAGCCAGTGGATTTCTTCGTGCGGGTTTTGAGAACCGATACCCCGGTTCTCCCTCCGGGTGAGAAAAGTGACTTTCCAAAACCGCAGAGCACACGGTGTCTCTACACGAGGCAGCTGCTGGGAAATGCCCAGCCGAGCTGTCCCCACCTGTGCGGGGCCTCTCCGAGGACAGGGACATGCCCACGCACGCTGCTGCCCACCGCCCGGGGGCTCACAGCCTTCGTCTTGGAGCTTGGGCAAGCTGGGCTTCAGAGGAAGGGGGACGTGTTAAAGCACACTGGGCTCTGCCTGAGGGGGACTGTGGCTGGGGGGGGGCTGAATCCCCCTAGTTTTGCTCCCATAGATGCTCTGTGAGTGCCACAGCATCCTTCCCACTTGTCCCCTCTGTGCTGGTCCAAAGGCCAGCAGGCAGAGGTGCTGCCCGGCGCCAGCTGCAGCAGCATCAGGCCTGCTTTGCCCTAAATCTGCTTTCACTTGCTGCCTTGCTGCCTCCCCACGCACAGACCTGGGCTTTCCCAGGTGCCTCTCAGCCATCCTTGTACACCTGGGAGGGCTGGCTACCGCAGGGGTGTGGAGCCCCTTAGTGGTAGGTGCTGGGGGGAACAAAAAACCCCCAAACAAACCCCAGTTTAGAATTGTTTTTTGTGGAAAATAGTTGAGGAGGCTTTAGCAGGGTGGAGGTACAGGGGAAGACGACCTGGGTTGTCCTCCTGGTAGCCATGCTACCTGCCCAGGGCTGGGGTGCAGAGCTGCTGGGGCAAGGATGACACAGCCACAGCACACGCCGTTAGTGGGTGGCCCCTCCTGCCCATCACCTCTGCGTCAGGGCCCGTGGGCAGGAGCCACCGAGACACCTGAGTGTGTCTGATGTGGTGGGGAGAGGAGGGGGCCCTCAGCATGCTTTCAGCAGCAGCTGTTGGGATGGGCTGCAGAGGGGATGGGCGCAGGTTTTGGAGGTGCAGGCACCTATGACAGCTTTCAAAGCCCGGCAGAAATGAGGCACGGCTGCCACGTGCACCGTCCCGAGAGGTCCCTGGTGCACTGGCAGTGGAGGTGGGTAGACAAGGAACTGGAACGTGTTCCTTGTTGAGCATCAGCAGGGAAAAGGGAGAGCTCTGATATACGATGGGTCCTCTGAGTGTTTGTTCCTCAGGAATTGCAGTGGAAGGAGGAGGCTTGGCTTTGTGAAGCAGAGGCAGGCTGGTGGGCTGTCGGTTCCCGAAGTAGGCCTGCAAAGGGCATGTGAAGATGGTATTGCCACTTCTCGCAAGCTCAGGGCTGTCTGCAAAGAGGCCCTGAGCTGCTTCACAGTGGATGCCTCTAAACCCGCTGGTCTGCCAACAGAGTTGGGGTTTTGGTAGCTGGGGGACACACAAGAAGCTGGTGGAGGGTCTCAAACCTCGTCTTGGCTGAGATCTCTCACCTCCCTGGTCTGCTTCTGCAGCTCTGTGTCACGGGAAGGGGAGACACCAGGGGTTAGTGGGACAGGCTGGGGTCTCACCCTGATGGTGGAGGTCACTGGGGTGCTGAGGGCACGTTTCCTTAGGACAAATGGTGAAAGAAGACCACAGCTGAAGTCACAGGAGGGATTTGAGAACCTGATGATATCTACTCAGTTCCAGCTCTCCTGGACCTCCTGCTGCATCCCAGGTGACACTTATTCTTCCTCCTCCTGGCCAAATGTGCATCACCCAGGCTCTGGCCAAAGCGGGTGCTGGGCTGGAAGAGGATTTTCCCCCACAAGGGAATAGTCTTCCTGCGTGGGCAGCTGCAGAAGAGCCACTGAGTGCCCAAACAGAGCCCTGGCACATGTGCTGAGCGAGGATGCTGCTCCTCTGGTGGGTCCCCAAACAGCCCAGGTGCATGGTACAGGGCAGGGGCTCAGCACGCTCTGGTGCCTGCAGGATTTGGCCCCTTGGCCAGGCTGGGGACTGTTACCAATGATCAGCTGGTCTGGAAAGATGCCGTCAATGCCAGGTTTGGGGAGATACTTCCTGGCAGCCCTGGGTGCCTGTCCCACCTCCCTGGGGTCTCCAGACCTTGGAGATGTTCAGATCTTCCTGCGCCTTGTCCTGGGGAGGCCAGCGGCTGCTGGGAAAGGAGGGACTGTCACCACAGAGTTCAGCCCCGCGTCTCCTGAGCCCATCCTGCCCAGAGGTCCACAGCCCGGCGGGACGGCTCTCATCCCTCCTTTCCCATATCGCTGCTGGGCTCTGTCCCAGCCCATCCTCCATCCGAAATGGGCCCACCCTGGCACAGAGCACCCCGGGACGTTGCTCAACCCTTGGATTAAGGCGAGAAAGGGGAAAACAGGAGTCGCTCATCTGTGCCGCTGCAGTGCAGCACTCGTGCCGTGGGGGACCTCTCTGGGGGCGCTGGGGCCCCCTGACCCGTGGCCTCCCCTTCCCCCACCTGCAGGGCCGGTTGCAGCAGGTGACATGGAAAATGACAGGGCACTTTGTGCCCCGCCAGCGCCAGCCCAACGGCTCCGCGCCCGTCATTGGCGCAGACGGGCCACGATTTGTCTATATATGGGCAAAGTGAGGTGCCCGCGTTCACCCGCGTGTCCCCCGCGCCCGCCCCGGCTCGTCACTTCGGCTTTTTGAGGTTTCCCTTTGTGCTCTCATTTGCCTCCCGCTTGCCGCCTGTTTCACCCGGCAGTTTCTAGTTGACTCACAGTTTTAACGGCCTCGCTCCAACCCCGGCCCTGCCGGCAGCGGCGCTTCCAGGGGGACAGGCAGAGTGCAGGCAGCAGGGCTGGGCTAGGAGCCCATGGCGAGCCCACCCCAGCATCCTGCTCAGTGCCTGGTGGTGAAACGTGGCTGAGCCCAATGCGTCTCAGCCCGATGGGCCACAGCCTGAGCCCGGCCCTGGGGGCATGGCAACTCCCCTCTTTTGAGTGCAGAGGTGGGCATTCAGCCATGCCACAGGTGCTGCAGTTCTTCATCATGCCTGGTGGGATGGTGGCAAACAACGCTCTGCCATCCAAAAAGCTCTCAGGGTTTTGGCACCCCTTTTTTCTTTTTGGTGCAGCAGCAGCCCTCCCCATGCTCTCCAGGAGCACTGCCAGTTTGGAGCCTCCTGTCACGGGGGTCTTTTTTGAGGCCACCCCTTCTGCTGCAGAGCAGCGTAAGCTGTGCCCATGCCTGCACCTCTGTCCCCTGTTCCCAGAGGGGAGCTGGTGGCTCGTGTTGGGAATGGATTCATTAGGCTTCAGTGTTAACGGTGACACAACCGAAGCACTGTGAGTCTGTTGGGGTCTGGCACAATGATGGCCAGGAGATGCTACTGTCTGTCTGTGCCACTGGGGCTGTGGACCCAGTGGCTAGCAGACCATCTTTCCCACTGGCCCCAGGGCAGTAGAGAGGGCTCAGGGAGGCTTTGGGTGAGGCCACCTCCTTCCTCCTCCTCCAGCACAGCTCTCAGGCCTACAAGGTGCTGAACGGATGGGAGCCGTGTGGGCATGGCTGGGCAGCAGGCAGCTGCCCGCCCCGGCACAGAGCTGGGTCCACAGGCCAGGGCGCCACAGGAGTTCGTCTCCTTTAAACACGGTGCAGGGTGAAGGCAGCTGGCCTGGCCGCCACTTCCCCTGCGTGCAGCGAGTGCCGCGACCGCAGGCGAGGAGGGGAAGTTGCTGCAAGGCGCGATAAGAAATATCAGCGCTTTCACAGCGCCCGGGCTGCGCCACCCGACAAGGGCCCTTCCCCCTACCCATGGGCCGGGGCCGGCAGCGCTGCTGCCCCCCGAGCCCCCAGCTCCCACTCCCCTGCGCTCCCCGATACTGGGAGAATTACTGGAAAAGCAACAGCCCGTGTCCCACAGGGCAGCAGGGAGCTTCAGTCCTGGGATTGGCGGCAGCAACGCACCCTCCTCCATGCTCAGTACAGAGTAAAAACTGGGTGGCACCCCTGGGTGCACGGGGATGCTGTGGGTGTCCAAACCATATCTGGGTGCCCTGAGACAAGGGCAGGGGAGGGCAGAGCTGGGGGAGCGGTGCCACAGTGGGAGACAGTTTGGATTAAGAAGCTGCAGCGGGTCAGGGAGCTGCACCCCAGGGAGCAGCAGCACCCTGTGTGTCCATCAGCAAGTCCCTGGGTGATGCCAAGCAGCTGCAGGGTGTGGAGAGGGACCTTGGGAGTGTTGGAGACCAAACACTCTCAAAAGGTCCCCAGGGGAGGAAACACAGCCATTTCAGCCTTCCCCAACCCCAAAAAGCCTCCGTGCTCTCAGCCCTTTGGGAACTATTTTAGTCAGGCGTGCCTTGGAGAGCAGGACCAGTCATTTGGGGCCAAGGGCTGGGGCAGAAATTCCTGCAGCCTTGTTTGCCAGTCGGTAAAATTAACCAATGGCTGGGGGATGTGGTAAATTCATCATCAGTTGGAGATTTTCAGGCCTCCTCATCTGAACCTGAGGAACCAGATCTGTTGATTTCCTATTTTCTGAGAGGCAGCGCAGGCAGCTGGTGGCTGCTGCTGGCAGAAGGAAACTAGCTCAGGACAGCCGAAATGTCATGTAACCCCCTCCATGCTCGGCCAAGGAAAGAGGAAGCGCCGCCTTCCCCCACTTCCCTGCCGGGAAGGCACCCGCGGCCTTTCTGCATGGCTCCTCCGTACGCCAGCACCCGGCTGGGTGCAGGCAGCAGCACAGGCAGGCAGTGGACAGAGCTCTGCCCCAGAGCCCTGTTTTGGGAGGGCACAGCTCCTTCCGTGCCGCAGTGTCCCCTGGCACTGGCCACGTGCTTTGCTCTCCCCCTGACATCTTGCCCTCCAGCGCAGTCTCTCCCAGCTGCTTCCTTTAGGAAACACATCTTCATCTTGCTCTGCAACATGGTTGCCTTAAATGAACCTTTTCTCATGAGGGCCGGGCTCCTCACCTTCACCTTCCAGCCCTCTGTATTCAGCAGGGGCTGGCTTGTCACTGGAGCAAGGCACACTGCAAGAAATGTGGCCTCAACCCTAGAGCACAGGGGAAAGTCCCTCAGCAGCACCTCTGGGACCAAAGCTCCCTCTGGCTGCCCCAAAAAAGGTTCCTCTGCTCTGCTGTAAGTGCGTGGTTGCCTGTACCCCGTGCAACATCGACCCTCGGTGATGGTACCCACCGCTGCTGGGGACTGTCCCATGGCACCAAGGTGGCTGACAGCACTGGGTGCTGTCTCCAGGCAGGAGTCTCTGGGTTGGGAACAACCTGCTCACACATCCAAAATTAGGTTTACACGTTTCAGGTGTCCCCAGGGGGGTTAATTTGGAGACCTCAGGACTACACGTGGGACCAGCTGGCTCCACGTGGGACCAGCCCTGCATGTGGTGGCCTCAGTCACTGGCAAGGAGCTGCTTGCCACTTGCCTCTGGCAAGACAGAGAGGTGTTCTTCCACGTTGGAGCTGCATCAGCTGCCAAGCAGACCCTATGGAGACATCACCAATAGCCGCTTAGATTTCCCTGTTGAATTTCTCACTGGCATGGGGAGCACAATGTTCCCAGCCCAGTGACCAGAAGGGATGGAGATGGGGCCAGCAAGGGTTTTGACACGGCAGCCTTCTGCAGGCTGAAGGTGCAGGGATGGGGCCAGCTGGGCAGGCAGACCGGCTCACCCCAGCCATGTCTGGAGTTTTTTTTTTTCCACCCTTGACACCCTTCGATCAGTTCAACCTCGGTTTGGAAAGAGTTTCCTGACCAGTTCCCTCTTCACCAAAGCCCCTTCTACCTGGTGTTGTCAGCGCACGTGCTGCTCAAGTCAAATCACTTCTGACTGTGCCACTGCTTGGTTATTGTTAACTTTGCTTTTCCCCTGCCTTCTGCAAGGGTTTTTTTTTTACATTTCTGTCCAGATTATCAATGTAGAGAGTGAATCTTGTTGGCCTAAAAAGGTTCTTTTGCAGAGCTGCATAAAAACCATTGCACAGACCGATACAGTCCCATTTACAGTCATTTTGGGGAATCTAGATTGTAGTTTTTAATCTAGTTCAACGGGCCATGTCACCCGGTGCTGGGGCAGGGCCTGCTTCTGGCATGCAGGGTGGTGCTGGCAGTGCAAACCCCTGCTGCTCTGCATGCCGTGGCTGCTCCAGCCCCGGTGCCACCAGGCAGTGACAGCCATTGTGACCAGGGTGTGCAAGCTCTGCAAACCTGGATTTTGATTTTCTCCCCAGGGGCCTTATGTCCCCATCGGCTGTTACAGCTGCCCAGGGCCAGCGTAAGTCTGGTGTTGCAGAGCACCGAGTGGGTGAGAGGCTCCAGGACATCTCTTGGGCAACACATTTCCTAAAGAGAGGTTTAGGGCTCACAGCCCGCTAGCACCCGTGTCCCTGCTTGCTTCACTCCTACCATGGGGCAGCACCCTGAATCCTGCAGACCCCCACCATGGGCTGCTGGACCCTCGATCAGCTCTTTCCATGGTCAGAAACATCTTGGACCTGTGCAGGTCCCACCACCAGGACAGGGCAAGGGCACACGGTGGAGCCATGCAGCCATCCCAGCCCCTGCGCAGCTGTGGTGGGGGGTGGGTTCGCTTACTGTCACCCTGTGCAAACAGCCTTTTTTTTTTTTTCCTTTCTTTTCTCTTTTTTTTTTTTTTTTTTTTGCACAAACATGTTTGTCTCTCTCAGCAGCAAAGCCCAAGAGAGCGTAACCGGCTGCTCTGCAACGGCCCCCGGTGCTTCCGGCACTCGGCGGCGGCCGCCCCTTGCCCCCACGGCTGGGCCGGCTGCGGTCAGGCTGCGTGGTGACACTGGGTGGGACCATGCACCGTTATCTCCTCGGCAGCTACGGCTCTTCCTGTGGTTGGGCCACGTGGACAGGATGGGGTTAAAAGCGGCCCCGCACCCTGCAGGGGCCCATTGCTCCCTGGCCACCACCATCACCCTATGCAGCACCCCGCCGCAACGGCACCCAGCATGCGCCACCAGCACCCAGCGTGGGCCACCAGCACCTGGCGTGGGCTACCGGCACCCAGCGTGGGCCATCAGCACCCGGCATGGGGCAGCGGCACCCAGCATGGGCCACCCGTGCCCTGACCCGGTAATGGGGGGACCCATCCTAGGTGCCCACGTGGCACTGGAGGAGCAGCGTGGGGTCTCTTGGGGTGCTGGTGGCTGCAGCCCTGATCCCACTGCAAGGGGGGGCGGTGGGTGCTGGGGGCCGATGGCAGGTAAGGGGGTGCCCCTCCATTGTGGGGAGCGGGGTGCAGCGAGGCGACGCGGGGGGAGGAGGCACCGCGCTGACGGGCGGGCGGAGGCGGGAAGTGCCCGAAGCAGAAGTGCCACCGAGGGGGTTTTCAGTGGCAGCGGAGACGGGACCGGCTGGACGCGGAGGCTGGCGGGGCAGGTGAGGGGAGGCTGGTGGAGCTGGGGACTGTGCGGCCTCGAGTGTAGGGGCCTCTGTGTGACCCCCCCATGGCTGCCCTGAAGGGCAATGGGGGCATCGAAAGGGTCTCCATGCGGCTGGCAGATGGGGTGAGGTGGGACCCCCAGCCACAGAGCTCCCGTGGCCTCAGGGGTAGGGGGACGGAGCAAGGGTGCTGTCGGTAAAGGATGGGAGGATGAGATGGGGACATTTCAAGGGTGACAGGGATGGGGTTTGCCATAGGATCCCCTCCACGAGTCCTCTGTGACCAGGGTGGCATTTAGGTGAGGTCTCCACCATGGGTCAAGGCAATGCAAGGGGTCCCCATCACACGGATGGTGTTTGCCATGGGCTCCCCACCACGGGAACAAGGCAAAGGAGCCCTCTGTGACCTGGGTGCTGCTTAGGTGGGGTCCCCTCATGGGGACACGCCAAGGGGAGCCTCTGTGACGCAGATGGGATTTGAGGGACAATGACGGAGTTTAAGGTGGGATCTCACCCTTGGGATCCTTGTGAGGGGGTTCTTTGGGACTGGGATGTGGTTTGAAGGGCAACAATGGAGTTCAAGGTGGGGTCTCCCCTGTGGGGACAAGGCAAGGGAGTGCTCTGTGGATGGGATGGGGTATGAGCTGGAATTCTCCCTGTGGGGGCAAAGCAAACACACCCTCTGTGCCCAGGATGAGGTCTGAGAGGGGATGATGGGGTTTGAGGTGGGATCCCCACCAGCAGGGATGAGGCAACTGGGTTCTCTGTGACCAGGATGGGGTCTGAGGTGGTGTCCCCTGCTTTGGGGACAAGTAAAAGTGGTCTCCTATGACAGGACGGAGTATTAGGTGGAGTGCCACCTTGGAGGAAAAGTGAAAGCTTACTCTCATGTCTAGGATGGGGTCTGAGGTGGGGTCCTTCCTTTGGGGACAATTCAAAGCTGTGACCAGGATGGGGTATTAGGTGGCTTCCCTGCTTTGCAGACAAGGTGAGGATGTCCTTTTTTTCCCAGGATAGGGCTCGAGGGGGGACAATGGGGTATGAGTTAAGGTCTCACCCATGGGGACAAGGTGAGGATAAACCCTGTGCCCAGGATGAGGGTTTCAGGGAGATGAGGGAGCACAAGGCAGGAACTCCCCCGTGGGGATGAGGATGTCCCCCATGCTCGGCACGGCTCCCTGAGGCAGGAGTGACGCTGGCAGGGGTCTCTGTCCCCGGGGCAAGACTGGCTCTGCAATTTGTGTCCCTGGCCACGCTGACACTGAGGGTGGCCCCATGGCTGGGCCACATGGGGTGTGGGAGGTGGCACCACGTGGCTGGAAGTGAGAACTTCGCTGGAGGAGAGCAACCACCGGACGCCGACTGAGAGACAGTGCAGTCACCCATAAAGTAGAAAGCACTACTAAACAGCACTGCAGGGTGTAGTGTTTCCTACTTTATGGATGAGTGTACTGTGGGCTACGGAGAAGAGAGCGCCGCTGCGACCCACATGCCCGTCACAACTTGTGCATGGTCTGAGAGCAGAGGACGGGCTGTCCCGACTCGACTGCCCACCCCGTGGGCACCACCACCCTCCCTGGGATGCAGATGCTCTGCTCATCCCTGCTGTCCCTCTGTCACTTGGGGACTGGCCACGTGGGGAAGAGGGGCTGCATGTCCCGGTGCCCCACATGCAGAGCAGAGGGGCCCATCAGGTTGGAGCAAGTGACACGCTGGGAGGCCAGGTAGGTAGCAAAGCCTCCAATTCCCATTTTTTTACCCCATTTTCATTTTCCACGTGGCAAAGCCCTGGGAAGAGCTGGGTGGTGGCAGCCACATGCAATGGGGAGAGGCACGGGAGGCGGACGGGGGCTTCTGGATTGTTTTGTGCTGCCAAACGGTTGCTGAGTGCAGCAGGGCGAGGGGCTGCTAAATAAAACTCTTTCAGCATTGACTTGTGGACTTTATTTTATTCTATTCCTGGGAAAAGCGGGGAAGAGACACTTGCAGTGCCCAGGGCCAGGTCAGCGGGGTTATCCCGCAGCCGGAGGCACCATGAGCTTGCGCGCTGCCAGAGACCATGTTCAAAGCCCTGGAGGAGCCTTGATGGGACCACGGGTGGGGGTGGTGGAGATAGCTCAGGAGGAGCTGCTAAATCTCAGCCCATCGACACAGAGCTCTCACCTTCAGTCCCCCAAGACTCACCGGCAAAGCTGCTGTGTCCCGTGGCAGTCCCGGCCATGGCCACATGGACTAAAGAGCCCCTCCTGTGGTCCCTGTCTCCCTCTAGTCACACACCCTGGCCTGCCCTTCCTGGGGGGGGGTCTGAAACCAACACAGCTTCGAGGGATGCAGAAAAAGGGTCCTTGTTCCCCAAATATCATCTCCCAAACCCCACCAGCCATCTTCACCCTTGGCTTTGATTCCCCATCTCCTGCCTGTGGGAGAGGGCATCTAAAAATAGTAAAAAAAATAAATTAAAAATACATATTTATTTCCTTTTTTAGCCCAAATGTCAATGAGAAGTTGCCACATTTTGTAAAACTTCTTGTGCTGATTTTAGGAGCATTTGTGGGTATTTTTATTGAGTTTGGGGTATTTTTCTTTCACTTTGACCCCTCCTCGGGCTGGCCAAAAAGGACCAGGGTGTTTCGCTGCTTTTTGCTGTCCCAGCTTTCCCACATTCCCTGGCTTTGTGGCTGTTTGAAGGGGATGCGGAAGGAAAAAAAAAATCAAATCAAAACTGTCGTCACGGTCACAAGGAGTCAAGTTTTTAAACAGTAAAAACGAAAAAGGGCTAAAAAAAATCCCAAGCAGCCAGTGCAGACTGCCCTGAGAAGCTTTCGTTTTGCTGAGTGCTGGAAAGGAAAAGCAAGCCCAAGCTTTTAACATGCAAAAGTTTTGAAAGTTCACCTCCTAATAATGAATATTCAAGCATTAGGAAGGATAAATACAGAATGTTTTTGATGGAGGAGTATTGTGGTTATGAATATTACAGCCACTCAGCGTTCACTGCAAGGAGAGACATTTGGAAACATATTTCTTGCTGAGAGTAGCAAAATAGAAACTGCTACTTTCTTCTTTTTAAAAAAAAAAAAAAAAAATTCCATTTTTTAATGCCCTCTCTCTGTACTGGATGCATTTTGGCAGGCTCCTGCAAGGAAACGTGTCCTCTCCCTACTGGAGCGAGCTCCTGGTCTCTGAAAGATCTCGGCTCATTTATCCTTGTCCATTTGATGGCGCAGAGGCAGGCAGGCGGTGTGGTCCCCGCTCCCTGCTGCTCTGCAGGCCCAGAAATGCCCCAAGCAGGGCAGGGACTGGGCTGAGACCCCTCTGGGTGCTGAGGAGGGTGCGGGTGCCTGTCCCAGGGCTGTCGGGGTGGTTCTGGGGAGGGCTGTAGGTACCGACAGCCACCCTGCCAGGCTCTGCCAGCACCCGGGGTAAGAGCCAGTCTCTCCCACGGGGCATGTCATGGCGTTTCCATGCCGTGCTGTGATGAGCCACCGTGTCTGGGGCTGCACTGTGACCCCCAGCAGGGCCAACCTACCACATCCCCTTTGCCACTAAGGTTATTTTTAACCGGGGTTAGGTCCCCGCACTGCTCCACAGTGTGGTCCTGCCAGTGGCTGTGTGCTGCTGGGTGTGGCAGGATCAGGGGGAAGAGCAAGTGTGAGCCACAGGGCCACTCGCATCTCCTCCTTGCGTCAGGACGTCAGAGCAACCCCTTGGCCCAGGGGTGGGCACACGGAGGGTGCAAGTGGGCACCGAAGGACTCTGCTGGAGAGAGGGCACCTGCAGTCACCAGGTGAGCTCATGCAGAGACAGGAAGGGCCGTCTCGCGGGGGCCATCCCCAGGTATCTGCCAGAAAGAAGGAGGAAATGGGTTGGCACCCACCAATCACCTCAGTCTGGAAGTGCCCGTGAGTGTTGATACATGTCAACGTCCCTGCACCCGTGTGCTGGTCCCTCAGGCTGGAACGGCCCTGGGTGCTCATCCTCATGCTTCCTGCCCCAGCTGAGACCGCAGTGGAGCTCCCGTGAATCCCTCCTGGTCCCTGCCAAATGCCATCCCCAGTGCCAGAGGAGGAGCCCAACAGGACTCAGCAAGCACTAATTGGTCCTAATTGCCCTGAGCAGCCTCACCCAGTCGACCTGCTGCCCTTGGGCCAGGGGCATTATTTAAGCTCAGTCCTTGTTTGAGCTTTGATGTAGGTAATTCTCAGTTTGGACTTGCCTCTCAGATGGCCCCTGGATCCATATAAGAAGCTGATCTCTAGCCATGTCTTCTGGATGGACCCTAGATTCATGTCACAGACAGCTTGTCTCTGGCCCCACACACTGAATTAACCCCATGCTTATGCTGTAGCCTTGTCTGTAGACCTGGCTTTATCTCCCCCTGCTACTGTCTGGGGTCTCTGGTCCTGGTTTATCTTGTCTGGGACTGCCAAGGGACCATGTTATCAGTGTCCTGCTCAAAAGCCCCCCTGGTTTTTTGAGGACTCTGTGTGTGCTGGGGTTCTACCTGGCTTCTCATTTGTTGCCAATCAGGAGGCCCTGGGGGACCATGCACTGTACCCCTGTCCCTGCACCACCAGGCACAGACCTGGCTCCTTGGAGGCCTTTGGGGAGCAGTGGCTGATGCTGGAGAGCTCTGCGGGGATCCTTTTTCCTCTCCTCAGACTTGACCCTGTTGATCTTGAGCTCTCCAATATCACCCATTTTTCATCAGCTGCTGTATACAATCACCTCTTTTCCTTGAGCCTGTGGTTCCTCCTGTCCTGGGAGAGCTTCAAGGATCTTCTAGAAAGTGCTTTGGCCTGTCTCCTCTACAGGTAGCACAGATTCCTGGGTGACTTGGAGGTGCCTGTAGCTCCCCATCCCCCTAGCTCTCATGAAGACTTCATTGACTTGCAGCTCAGGGAACTTTTGAGCCACTGAGTCTTTGTTTAGTAGCCCAGATGAATTCCTTTTATCTCCTAAGGATGGTCTGTGGCCATCACTTATCCAGCTGGCTAAACAGTTGTAGGCTGGCCAAGGTGTGAAAGATCATCTCCAGCTTCCCAATCTCAGGGCCCCAGGGTACCACCTCTCCACAGGGGAGGCTGTGGTGTGTGTGTGTGTGGACACCCCATCCAGGGCCTTCACCTAACCTAACTGGGGCCTTCAGTGAAAGCTGTGGGAGATTCAAAATTGAGCCTGGGTTGGCCAAGGGGATTGTCCCTGGCTCCTCTTTCTCCAGGGCAGCAGGTCCTAGGAGTGCCATGGAGCCTTGTGGGTCTGGCACCAGTGAGTGGGAGAAGCAGAAAGCTGCCCAGACCGTCCCAGATGAGATGAGCAGTGACTGTGAGCAGCACATGGCAGTGGACGTGCAAAACAAGACGTGTCAGAGCAGGTTTTCCAAGGAGGCTATGCTGTGAGCGGCGTGCGTGCTGCTCGCAACCATGCGATCTTATCAGCAGTGCATTTCCCTTCCCACTGCTGGCTCTCGCCTCCTGCTAATTAAACCCACTTGTTCTGTCTTGTCAGCGAGCTGTGCAGTGCCTGAGCTTTGTTCCACGCTTGTGCAGCACCCAGAGATCCTGCCCAGTGTCTCCCCAGGGGGAAACGGTCATGGGCAGGGACTGGGGGGATCCCAGCAATGGGAGGTGGTGGGACTCATCCTGAGCTGTTCCTGGAGGGGAAGGGTTCACTGAAGCTGGAGTTCTGAAGGTAGACAAGTACCAGGAAATGCAGGAAGGTGGGATCAGTTGTCTGGAATCTTCCCTCTGGTCTGTTGGCTGCACTTGCTGCTCATCACCAGCTTGGGGCTTCCCCCCACCACGCACACGCGCTCCTTGGAAATAGACAGCTTGGAGACCCGGGTTTCAGGTGGGATGACAGGCTCTGCATGCTGCCGAGTTGTGAAACTCTTGGACCTGGTGGTAACTCCCCACAGCCCAGGACTCCATCTAAGTGGGTCATCTACACCCTTTGCAGCCAGCGGTGAGAAATAACTGTCTTAGTGGTGATTTGCCTGCACTGTCTCTGCTCAGGCAGAGATGGCACATAACCAATGGGATCTGTTTCAAGAACGGGCACATCTGCATGGGGCACATCTGCATGTGCTGAAGAAGCTCTCAGAGGAGGTGCTCGCCAAGCAGTGTCTGAAAGGGGCACCAAAGCCCCTCTCTGCAGTACCTGCCCGGAGCAGGAGGCCCAGCGCAGGCTCTCCGGGTGCAGGAGCCATGACTGCAAAGGGAACAACACCTTGTGAAACACCAAATGCTGTCCCCACCCTGCAGTGGGGAGGCACCAGCAGCGGGACTGGGGGTTGTTGCCACGCACAAGGATGTGGGCAGGCAGAACCTGTCCCCGGGCACTCGGCAGTGGTACGAGGTCTGTGCCATCCCTCTTGGGTTTGGGATCATCCAACCTTGCTCTGTAGCGGGTCAGGCTTTGAACAGGACTGGGGAGCAAGGACAGAGAGATGGTCCCCAGGGTGGCCCAGCAGCTTTCCCCTGAGCCTCGCCAACACTGTGCAGCCTGATGAATGAGGGGAATCTTCACCAAAGCTGCAGCAAGGCAGGGAGTCGGCAGAGAGAGGCAGAGCACGCGCCCGCCTGCTCTGTGTGCGCTGTGCTCAGAGATGGCAGTGCCCTGCCAGCATTATGCTGCTAACTCCTGTCACCCCGGATGATATCAGCCCCCTACACCTCCCTCGCTGCTCACACCACCCTCTGCCTCTTGCCCACCGCAGCCCCTACCCTGGGCACGCTGCAGGCAGGGCCCAGCCCGTGGTTTTGGCAGCGGGTTGTTGCCAGCACGCCGTGCCCTGGGCGGCATCGCTGCGCGGCGGAGGGTTTGCGTGCCCGGAAGGAAGGTGTGTGAGCATCCCCGGGGCAGGGCCCGCCGGCCCTTCTTGTGCCCAGCGGCCACCAGAGCCGGAGGGCAGGGGTAAAACCCGCTGGCTTTCCCAGGAGCGGGCCTGCTGGCCCCAAAACCCCCGTCCCAGCGGGGTGCGGGGCTCTGAGGGACCTGACCCTGCAGTGTGGAGGGGTGATGCGATGCGGGGGGCTGTGGGGGTAAGCCTGGCGGCTCCCGCCCCCCCCTCTGCCGCATCACCCCCGCTGCCTCATCAATAGGCAGCAAACCCCATTCCCGCACCGTTGCCATGGAAACCGGCGGAGCCACCGCTATTGGCGGCCCGGGGCGCGGCGCGGCCCCCCCGGGGTGCACGGCCCGGCTTAATATTGATGATTCGGCAGCGTCTGCGCCGGGGGCTGCCCGAAGCCACGGTGAGGGGCTGGCAGCTCCCCCGGCCCCTCCGCTACGTCATCCCGGGCCGGGCGGGCGGCGGGCATGGGGCCGGGGGCGGCGGGGGGCTGAGGGCAGCGGCGGGCTGAGGGCAGCGGGCAGCAGCCTTTGTACGGTGTGTAGCGGGGCGGGGGGGGCTGGGGGGGGGGTCACACACGACACGGCAGCCGCCCGCCCGCCAAGCCGGCGGATCCAGGCGGGGATGGAGCCTCCCCCGGCGCGGGGATGCTGCTGCTGCCGCCGCCTCCGTCCCCGCCGGGAGGTAGCGCGGCCCGGGCTGCTCCCGCCGCCGCGGCTCTGATGCCTTCGGGTTTTCCGTGCGGGCTGCCGGAGCCACGGGGAGCCATCGCCGGCAGCGGGTGAGCCCAGCGCCCTGCTCCAGCCATGCAGGAGCCGGAGCGGGGGGTGGCCGGCGCGGAGCCACCGCCGACGGCAGCGGGGCAGTGCGGTGCCCCGGCACCGGGCGATGCCGTCCCCGCGGCCTCCGCCTGCCCGGCCCTGGGCACAAGTAAAGGCGTGGAGGGGGACGGTGACGGGGCGAGCTGGCAGCTATCGGCGGGGGCCGGAGCCCCCCAGCCCCAGGAAGAGTCCGCAGGGCCCCTCGGCGACCCCCCTGCAGACCCCCAGCGAGTTCGCTCCCCGGCAGAGCTCGTTAGGCCGCTGCGAGGGATGGACGGCCTCGGACGTGACTGGACAGACAGACCCCCCCAGGTAAGGCGCCTGCCTGGGTGCGCGTTTGGGGGCAGAGGCATCGGGGGCGTCGGGGAGATGTCACCTTGGTATGAGCCGGGCACAGGAAACAGCTGCACTTGGCCGTGACCGAGCCACCCACAAAACCTTACCCGGGGGGCTGGGAGCTGCCACGTACCAGCATGTGAGAGAAGGAGCCTTCGGATTTCAGCTGCCTCTCCTCTGGCTGGTGCTGGAGCTGCTGCGGGGCCTCGCCAGAGCCCTGATGGGGCCAGCGCTGGGCAGAGCCCACCTGGTGCAGCCACAGCCCCTGCACCAGCCAAGGCTGAGCCATCCCTGCGGCATCTCCTCACTCTGGCAGCATCAATGGCTCTGCAGGTAGTGGCAGGGACATGATTCACTGCCACCCCCTTCCAGAGCATCCTTTCTGTGCTCAGGGTGGCTCAGGAGGGCTTGGGGCACCTGCACTGCAGGGGGAACCTGTCCCCGCAGACAACACCGGGGCACCTCGAGACAGTGCAATGCCTGGCCCCTTGCACATCTCTAAAACCAGCCCAAAAGGCTCCCTCAGAGTCTCACCTCCTTGATCCAGACCACAAAAGTTCATCATTTTATCCTGCTTAGGATGGCTTGTCCTCCTTTCCCTTGGGTAAAATCAGTCAGCACCTTCCTGGGACCCTCTGGGGTCTGGGATAGCTCCACGGTGCTTTTAAAATAGGGGAGGGGTAAGGTCTCGGCCTGTTCTTCTTGAGGCTGGGGGAGAAGAGCTAAGCAGAGCTGATGGGGGTTTAACAGGAGGTTTTTGAGCCAAGCTTGTGCTGTGCTGCTGAGCCTGGCTGGAGAGCAGGCTGGACTGGACTGCAGGAGAAACGGAGCTGCTGGAATCCCATGGAGAGACAAAATGGTTTCACTCAAGCAGTTTCTTATGTGTCTGTTTTGATGTGCTGTTTATGGTGATGCTTAGGGAAAGGCCGTATTTAACCATGCACTCCTCGGTCTGCCTCTGACCACAGCCCTTGGCCATTCCAGAAGCACCTCAGCCAAAATATGAGGCAGCAGAGTGGGAAGCATTTCTGCTTCCACCCCCTTTTCCATCCAGAGTCAAATCGGTTGTGCCAAACTTACTGTCTTCTCTTCCTTTGGGAGAGCTGGCTGGCGAGGGAGGGGGTAGGCCCTGTCTCTTGGTGGGGGAGCCCGGGTGGGGAGGCTGGGAGTGGCAGGGGGTGCAGGTGGCTGGAGAAAAGGGGTGTTTGTCGATGCTCCAAAACAGCATCCTGTGGGGTGGGGGCCGTGCACCCGGCTCCAGCTGATCCCTGCGGCGCGTCCCCCGTGCACAGCTCTGCACATGGGTAGTGGTTTCTATGATGGTGACTGCTGAGCGCCTGCCACCCAGTTTCCCTTGGTCCTTGGGCTGCTTTGAGTCTTTCCCCGTGATCCTGGAGGCTCCTGGCTTGGTGGGTGACTATTTCCCTTGCCACTCCCTGGGGCTGCAGCAGCACCGTGGCAGTATCATCACAGTATCACTGTACTGGGGCAGTGCTGTGGTGGTACTTAGTGGTGCTGATGGTGCCGTGATGGCATCAGAGCGATGGTTCTGTGGTACCTGGTGGTACTGTGCTGTACTGTGGTAGTGCCATAGTAGTGATGTTTCTCTGGTGGTACCATCCTTAACATTGGTGCTGATCCCCAGAAAGGCTAACTTGTCATTTCCTGGAAAAAAACCCCAGCATTTCCTCCTGAAGTCAAGTGATGTGAAAGGCTTCCAGTTCAGACCCAGGAGGCAGCTCAAGCCACATCCTCAGACCCCCTTCCTAGGGAGCAAGGTGCTGTGTTACAGCTGGGGACGAGCAGATGCTTACATAACCCCCCTCCAAAAGCATGGCTCTGTCTGGCCAGGCTGGGACAAGCACCACCAACACCGTGTCCTGCTGCCAGAGCTGGGCTTCCTTTAGGACATCTGTCCTTGGGATGTCAGTGCTGCATTATGCAAACAGGACAGCTGCCTCCAGGGAGTGATCTAGTGCAGGGGAAGAGCCTCCTGAGGGCTCATCGCTGACAGAGTTGATTAAAGATGTTGATTTTATGATGAAGCTCTTGCCGTGAATCCCCGTCTCCGCCACTATTGCTCTGCCATTCCCTCAGGGACAGTCTATGGGCAGATGTTAAGACTGTCCGTAGGTCAAGTTAATCTCAGCTTTCTTGCTCAGGTCCATGCTGAGGGTGGAGAGCTGTTGCCCTTCTCCATTTGGGAGCTGACAAGGGAACCCTGAAGTTAGAGTGATGGGTTGGGGGGATACACCTGGAACCTCCCATCCAGCCCCTGCCCCAAGCAGGGCTGGCTCCGGACCTGGCAGAGGTTGCTCAGGGCCTGACCAGGAAAGTGTTGAATATCTCCAAGGGCTGGGATCCCACCACCCCTCTAACCCTGCAGCACTTTCAGGGAGAGGAATATTCTCCACAGGTCGGGTGGGAACTTCCCTTGCCGTAACTTGTGCCCATGTCTTCCCATCTGTTCACTGCGTGCCTCTGCATCCTGCAATGTGCTGCAGGATTTCCCAGCTCCTCTTCAGAGTAGTGTCCCACCATGTTACCACTGAAAAATGCTACCTGGGGGCTTGCTGTCACAAATGTATTCTTGGTCCTGGGCCTTTGAAATTGATCTGGTCTTGCCTTTCAAAAGTTCTGTGTGGATACTGGAGGTAAGATATTACTTTCTTGCTGAGAATCTCCAGGCACTGCAGGTGTAGGAACCCAATCAAGATGAGTATCAGAGAAGGAGAAAGACATTGTCTATGTGGGTTAATGTGGGGTTAACGTGGCACAGATACACCCTGGCTGAAAATTAGAAAGTTTCCATAATGCTGTCAGACGGATTTTAGAGCACCTCCCACAAGAGCTCAGTTGTCTACATGTCTTATGGGATGCTGCTCCAGTGGGATCTGCTTTGGCCCTGGAAACTCAGGATAGTTTGAGAGTGCGTTGCTGAGGTTAAGGCTCTCTCCTGATGCCCTAGATTGGGAGAGGGGAGAGGAGCAAAGGAATTAAATTTTGACATATTCCCTGCTCCCTTCACTTCCAGGATTACTCACCTCCCCAGCTGCACTTACAGAAGGGATAAGCTCAGCAGCTGCCCACATCCTTGTTCTGGCATCCTGTGAGCCACACAAGCAAGGAGCACAGCTAGAGTGCTCAGAGTTGGCTATTGTCACTAATTCTTAATCTCAAGAGGTTGCTTTGGATCTGAATTTCTTGAAAGTTAAGCTTCTGCTTCCCCAGAGGTCAGATGGAGCTGAGGATATTCAATAACTGTAAAACCCAGATGAAAATGCTTAAATCAAGAAGCACCCCCCAGTCAGAAGGAATTTAAATATCCACAAAAGAACTTGTTGCTTCCGGTGGGGCTTGATAACACAAAGCACAGATACAGTAAGAATTATAAAACGCTGGTATAGATCTTCCATGCCAAGTGTTCAGGTCAAGCTGCATTTAATGACAAACTCAGTGCCTTTTGCAGGAATTTGTGGGATTTTAAAAGCTTAAAATTTTCCATTGGCAAAGATGGAAAACTACTCATTTAATATCTGAGGGTGCAGAGACCTGTACCCTTGACTAGAAAGGGCAGGTCAGCAGAATAAAAGATGGCACTAGGGCGAGAAGGTCTTTCTGGGAAATGAAGCCAGTTCTTACCGTTACAGACACTATTTCCTACGATCCCAATTAGAAGAAGATCGTACTCCATCTTGCTCAAAATATGAGTAAATTATTTTTTCTTGCCTTGGCAACACTCAGCCTCATGTAAATGACTTAGTGCTGTTTTCTGCAAGCACTATGAACGTACAGCCAGCCTCAGATAGCTGCCTGCCATGAAGAGCCAGTGTGACTTTATTTGTAGGGGTGAATGGAAGAAAACACAAAGCGAGACTGAATGAAGGGGAAGTTAATTTTTATTTTAACTATCTTTCTAAGTAAGCTCATGCCCTCTATACAAAGACATGTCCAAGTGGCTTGGCCAGGTCATTTGTGTGGGATGTGGAGGATGAGGGACACCACCCATTTCCTCCTCACTGTGACCTTGGCTCCTCTGGGCTGGTGATGACAAAGTTTTGGGACAGGGCTGTCACACCGTCTGGGTGTGGGCCATTACTGCACCATGATCTTTCGCATCAGCATCTTTCTTACTTCACCTTCTGTAAATTTTTAGTGAGGGGACTTGCCAATGTCTTTGCTTCCTTGTTTTGGGTGTCCTGTGGCTGTGGTCTTCCTTCCTGCTGGAATAACATGAAGAGAAACGGCATGTGCAGTGCTGGCAGCCCTGTTGCCCTCCTCCTGCTGTGCGTGCAGGCTTTCCGCATCCCAGCCATCTGCTTAGTAGTTCTGGGAAAATACCCTTCTGGGCATCAGTTTGTAAGTCTTGTGCTGCTCTCGCCATTCACATTTCCATACTGACCACTGAACAGCGCCTCTAAATCTTGGGAGTGGTGCAAGGGGATGATTTTTTCCCTCCATCTTTTATAAAGCCATTGGGGATTTGCTTCTCAATGCTTTTCAATGCTTCTCATTCCAGGATAAAACCCTAGAATTGTCCCAAATGAGTTCTTGCTTTACCAAGAGGTGCAAGGAACACCATTCCCAACATGCTGGAGTCTGGGCAATTAGAACAGATTCTAAGGCAATATGAACCAAGCCAAAAAGTGTTCTTGTCCCCTGGGAAACTGCAAGCGATTTAGAAAACACGTACAGGTAAGGGAGAACTATGGAGCAGGTACCTGGGCAAAAACTAGGCTGTGCATACAGCATCTGCCACTCTGTCTCCCTGATGCATCTTCCAAGATGGAAGAGCACATCTGTCTCTTCAGAGCAGAACGTGGTAGGTAATCCAGCCTCTCCACTCAATACAACTGGACTTGTGAGAACACAAATACTGTTGCTGAGGCTCTGACATGGGAAGGAGACCCAAGCTGTGATCCTGTCAGAGAGCAGTGTATGGGCAGAGGATTTCCTGACCTGCAGCTGAGTGGCTCCCCCACCTTTCCAGGGGGAAGCCCTGACACAGCCCAGGGCCACTCACTGTGGACAGGCGCTTTGTTCCCAAAGTGCATGCATCAGTACCAAAAGTCTCATGCCTTTCTAGGGAGTGTTTCTTTGGATTAGAGTTTCTGTTACAAGAAAGATGAGATATCAGAGAACAATCAACTCTGCTCCAGCCATCAAAATACCAAACCTGAGAAGAGCTACATTTTATCATTCTTCCCCAGGGTTCTGGAAGGTTTTTTGCCTGTTTACAAAGTAGAATTATCTGACGTGTGGCATCCAAAAAGACAGTCCAGATGCCCCATGAAGACCTCAGGGCTGCCTGGGCCTGAGCCTGTAGTGCTGGGAGCTGCAGGATGACCTTTGTTCAGACCTAAACAACAAAAAGCCCCAACAATTTCTATAGAAAGCCAATACCCACGTCTTAGCTCAAATGATTGGCAATGCACGAGTATGCAAGAAGCAGAGGTTGCGAAGTCTTTCTGTGTTTGCACTGAAGATGTTAACACATTTACTTCCCACTTCTTCTAAGCTTTGCTTTTTCTAGTGTAAATACTGTTGCTTGTGCCTACTTCTCTGCAGATTCAATGACTTGCTCAGTAGCACCCAGAAAAATCTGCAGCGGGGGAAAAAGGTAGCTTGGCTCTCTTGGCTCCATACTGGGCACCTGAATTTTACAACCAAACTAGATTTTTTGGCATATAGCTTGGCTTTTATACATTTCCAAGGTGTGCAATGAAACAGAGATGCTGTTAGTGTCCCCGACTGTGGTGGGATGGAGCACAGTCCTGCTTTACCAGCGTGGAGCTAGGCCAAATCTTTCTGAAAGCTGATAAGAGACAAAGGAGAAGCTTCAGTCTTAAAATGGTAGTTGCTAGAACAGGCTTTTTATGTGTTTCCTGCCCTACAAAATGCAGACATCTTTCTCACAAGGCGCGTAGGTGGGAAAAGACCCTGCAAGGGACACAGGGGTGCCCAGGGGTCACAGAGTGACCAAGGGCAGGAAGATGATTCTGTTGTTGTACTTGAGGAGCTTGCTTTGCACACAACCCTGTGCTGCAGGTTATCTGGTAACCAAAATGGATCATATCCCAGCAATCCTCAGCTATGGTTTCTGGCTGCATACATCCTGGGTTTGCAAAACAATTTGTGTTTAATGTGGAGAGAGGTTGGGTCACAGCTGGGGAAAGCCAGTCCAGGGCCACACATGCACACCTTGTCATGCTTCTGCTTTAGGCAGGTAACAGCCAGCTGGAAGGAGTATGG
Organism: Athene noctua; assembly: GCF_965140245.1. Classification (NCBI taxonomy): domain Eukaryota; kingdom Metazoa; phylum Chordata; class Aves; order Strigiformes; family Strigidae; genus Athene; species Athene noctua. The sequence goes on from NC_134055.1 coordinate 12,493,018, forward strand.
GTTACAGGTCTCTGTACCACACTGGAGAGCAGGGCAAGGAGCAAATCAAGGACTGAGGATACCAGCAGTTGTTCAGCCAGATGAGCACCTGCACCCTGAGCAGGACCTTTCCGCTGTGAGAGTCCCCACTAGGTCCATCCCTGGGAGGACTGCTTCCTGTGGGTCTCTGTGCTGGGCTCTATGGCACGGGGACAGGCTGGCCTTGGGGGAAAGGAAAGGGTTTCTCCAAATCCTCCGTCCCTCTCAACTGTCTGTTTTATGTCTGGTTGTGAAAGATGAAGAAATGTGTGTGCAGTACATCAGGAGCGGTTCAGAGCTGTCTTTTCAGCAGCCATGCGGTATTTTGGTGTAATTTTCTCTTGTTTGCTTGCAAAACTTCTTGTGTTCTGGATTTGCTGATAAAGGTGAGAAATCGTGCTGCGTTGCACACTGGACATGGCTGCAGCCTTGGATTTTGTAGCACTGACTCTCTGCCTCTGCCCTGAGAGTTTATTTTCCACTCACATTCCTCCTTGTCTCAGTATTGCAGGAACATTAATTTCTCCCTGGTTGGGGAGGCTGGAGAAGCTGAGCTCACCAAAGGACAGCTGAGCCAAGGCGGTCAGGCTACTATTTTTCTCCTCCTGGAGTAGCTGGTTTGCTTTCCTGGGACAGATGATGGTGCTTTCTTAAGAGGCTTTAAAGATAAGAGGACCTGAATTTGTGAGACTCCAATTTTAGCTGCATATCTCATTTTAAACACACTGTGAGGATCATATGAAGAGTTGGCAGTGGTCAGAGGGTGTGCAGGAGAGGATGCCTGGGGAAAGTGCAAGAAAGAGCAAATACATAGTGAATGTTCCCCGAATATGGTCTTAATATCTTGCAATCTGTGGCTCCAGCACTCCCCATGCTGGAGGCAGTATCTTTGAAGTTAATAGCCTCGGATGGATTTTTTCTTCCGTGAATTTGTTACATAGGGTGATAAAAATCAGATAAATGAGGAAATCACATAAATAAGGGCAAGTAGTAGGCTGGAAGAGGGACGGGCAGCGGGAGGTAGTGCTGACTCATGGAAACGGGAGTTGGCCAGTGCGCAGAGTGAGGAGCTGGTGGGGAAGTGCCATGAAGTCAACAGAAGAACAGCGATGTTTGTGTCTGAAACCAGGAACCCAGCGTAAAATGAAGGAAGCAGAGCAAGTGCTGTGGGGCACAGGCTGCCTATCAAAGGAGTGGCAGAATAACCACGACTGCATCCCAGGCACGTCTCTTACTTATCCCATATCTTTAACAAAAAGATTCCTTTTACCTCCCCTGTGAGGATGCTGGCCGCGGTGTGAGGCTGCTCACTGTGCCGGAGCAGCAGAGGATGGCTTTTGCTCGCGCTCACTGACCGAACAGGAGGTGATGCTATTTTCGTCTTGCTTTTGACATGCAGCGAGGGCACTGCAAAAGAGCAGCTTATGGAAAATAACTTTCTTCTGTGAGGGAGCCGATTCCCTTGAAACTGGATGGAAGAGGAGAAAATGGATTGGCAATGACAGGTTTCATTTCCAAGTGGCAAGAACTGAGAAGTTAAGGAGGCTAATTACCAAAGTCAGCTGGAACGAACAGCCAAAGGGCTTTGACATGGTGGAGGCTTGGTGACAGTGATTTCAAACGAAGGAGAGGTGGTGGGTTTAATATATCCAAGGAGAGCTGGTGTAGTTTCACCTAGGAAATAGGTCTGCAAAGGAGGGGTTGGTTTTCAGAGATAGCTTTTGCAAATCAAACCTGGCAGCTGGACCCATATCTGCTGGAGATGGGGACGTCACTGCAGGGACATCTTGAAATTGTGTATGTTTTATACATCTTGAAATTGTGTATGTTTTAAACTCAGTTATGAAACTGCCTGTTCCAAAGGCCACCTGAGACCTCCTGCTCGCGGGGCCACCTGGTAAATTCCTCCTCCCCATCTGGCTCTCCACGGGGATTTTAAAACAATGCTGGGCTTAGTCTTAGGCGGGTTCCCTGGGTCTGGCATGGGGGAAGCCCTCCTGGCTGGTCCGTGCCAGGCTGTGCCACGAGGCACCGGCAGCCCGAGCCGCATTGCAGAGCAGCCGCGGCAGGCAGCGTCTGTTGTCCTCGCTGTGGTTTGATTTACTGTCCCCCAAATGGCTTCCTGCAAGTTTTCTGCAGGACTCTAAAGACTGAGCTGGATGCTGGGGTGTTCCAGGGGGATTTTGGCTGTGTGACCCATTTAGCAGCCTGGCTGTTCACCTCCCCTGCAAAAACTGCTGCAGCTCTCTGTTGCTTTTTGAAGTTTTCAGGTGAAAAAGCAGTAGCTTTCTTGCAGCTGCCCTGCTGAGGCTTTTCTTTGTTTGCTCATTCTCAATGCATCCTGAAGAAACTGTATTTTGGGCTCTACCTGCCAAAAAAGGTGACAGATGATGATGATTTCCCTGCAATGGGAGGCTTCAAAGCTGTCTGCCTGCTGTACAGGGGAGCCGTGGTCTGCTCTCCTCCCTCAGCATCCCTGCTGCTCTCCTCGTACCTTGCTCTGGTTTTAGAAAATTTCCCCCATAGCCAAAGAACATGTTACTTGTGTTAATTTTTTAGTGGCCAGGGATGTTCCTGATGTCAGGGACGTACTTCCCGGAGACCCTCCTTGCTGCCCTGCAGTGTCAGCTCTGCCTCCAGCTCACTAAAAACCTCCCTGACCGAGGGATGCTTTTGGATTTCAGCTCCTGCTGGCACTTCTGCTTGTCTTGATCAAGAAGAGTCACTTCGGGGGCAGCTTCTGTGCCTCTTCTCCCTAATGATTTCCTCAGGTGCCTTCAAAAGCACTGTCCATGGGGCCATGAGCATGGCCTGCAGTCAGGCTGCACAGTGCACCACGGGATCCTTGAGGAACAGCGGAGCGGTTAATAAATTAAAAGCTATTTCATTATAGGAAATGAATGTTTAATGAGCGTGGGATGACGTCTAGACAGTCCTTCAGTTCCAGGCTCTACGCGGTCTTGGAGGAGGGTTCAGCCAATGCAACTGGTGCCAGCTCAGCACCGGGGGGGAGGTTTGGCAAAGCTCTCCTGGGCAGTGAGGTCCCTGTGCGGGATAGATGTCCTGGCACAGCAAGGAGCTCCTGCCTTCATGTCTTCTCACTGCAGATTCCCCTTGTGCCTCTCTGGGCAAAGCCCCAAGGAGCTGCGGCCGCAGTGGGACGTGCTGGCAGGGGGGAGGTTTGGCTGCGTGCCTGGCCCCAGCTTGGAGTGCACAGCCATGCGCTCCTGCTCCATGGCACCTCGCCCAGGGGTCCTACACCACCCAGGGAACTGGAAAGGTCTCTGTGTGGTCTAGGACACCCCAACCTTTGCCACATCATGGGCTCTGGAGTCATGGCAAGAAACCTGGGCTGAACTGGGGACAGCGCGGTAGGATGACAGTGAGTAGCTGTGAGTCTTTGCATCCTGCTCCAACTAAGATGTTGTTTTAAAGCTACAGAAAAGGGATTTCAGATACAGAAATTTGGATATAAGTCACCAGAAGATCCCTCTGCCATGCTGGAAATGCGGACTGAAACTGCAGAAACCTGGTGCTGATGCCATCAGAAGTCCTAGCTGCCTGATGGGAGAGGCAGGATCACATCAGCTCCTCTACAGAAGCTCTCCAGCTCCAAGCACAGAGGGCTCTGGCTGAGTTTGCTTGGCCTGCCTCAGAGCAAGCAAGCACAGACGAGAAGCTTGAGGCCACTCAGCAGCATCAGGAAGATGGTAATAATGCATTTCGACTTCATCCCAGGGGCTGCCTGCTTGGCTCTGGGAATGGCAGCAGAGAAACAGCCCGAGGTGCTGCCACAGCACGGGATGTGCTGGTAGGACCCTCCCTGTGCACCCACCCTGCTCTGTGCCCCCACCAGAACCTGCAGCATCCCCTGCATGGGTGCCCAGGCTAAGGAACTGCTTTGCTGATGCTGGAGCCGGTGATAGGGAAATATTCTCTGAGGTGCCTTGCTGTCCCTGTAAAGCAGCAGGGATGAGACCAATGACACAGGATCTGGTACTCGGTCTCTGGGCCCAGAGCACCAAGCAGGGTGCTTGGCTCCCAGGAGAGCTTCTTGGCTCCCCCAAGCTATGGAGTTTGGGGAGCTTCTTGGTTCCTGAGCCTCCCTGACCACTCTTGGGAGCAGTTCTGAGTCATTGGAAAGCAGGAGAGGGCACCCAGGTGCCTGGCTGCTGCTGTGGTGTGATGTCCCTGGGGAATGCTGCAGTAACTGTGCCTTTGTGCCTAGGGGAGAAAAAAAAAAAAAGAATAGAGGAATATAAATGGATTTTTGCTTTCCCACAAGTGAAAAGAAGTACAATCTCTTCAGCTTTCTCAAACCCTGGGATTTCTGCAGGGTACACACCTGCAAACCACTGTGCCCAAGGCCTGCAACTCATGTCACCTACCATCCCCTTCTGGTGGCTCAGAGAGCTGCTGGGACCTGAGCACACTGCATGAGGCCAGTAGGGAGGGCTGGGTGTTATCTTTTGGGGGTGGGTTTTTTTGTTTTTCAGTCTCTTTCAGTTGTATTTTCCCTCCCCACTCTGCCAAGGCATTTCCATACAGGCATGAGAGGTTGGGAGAACCATGGCATGGACATGGCAGCCACGCCAGGGGATTCGATGGGGTGGACTTTGTGGAACTGATCTCCTGCCCTTTTTCTCCAATGACTATGACTGAAAAGCCAAAATACAGTATTGTGGTCAATAGTGTAGTGAGTTTTAGCCAGTCTCAGACCTTCTAGAGCTTATCAGCACCCAGGTGCTGTGAGCTGACTGTCTGACTTCTTGCTACCAAGAAAGCTTGGGAAGCATTTCTTTGGTAGCCAAGGGATGCTTCACTCATAGCCTTGGCTTGCAAAGTGCAGGAGCAGAGTTGTACACTGGGAAGGTTGTGGCCATTCAGCAGCACCAGCAAAGACTTGCCCAGGCACTGGGAGTGGGTCCTGCAAGACCTGCCTGGCTGCTGGGAAAACATCTGTCCAGTCTTCCCGTGATGTGCAGTTTGCTGCTGCCATATGGCAGCTGTGAAGCAATAGCTTGGCTATGAGCTTTGCTAACGCACAAAAATACTTTTTGGGAGCCTGCTTCGGCAGCGAGCCTGTGGCGAGCTGCGTTGAGCAGGAAGCAGTAACCACAAAGCTATATATACAGCTCCCGGCAGAGCTGCTGCTGCTTTTGATGACAAAATTAAGGTGGTATTTTGCAAAGAAATCCGGCATGTCACCTTCTTCCGGAGCCGAGGCTGACACAGATCGGGCAGAGCCCGGGGCCTGGCTCCTGGGCAGTCTCCTGGGCCAGAGCAGGGGAGCTGCCATGGGGAGATGGGCGAGGAGCTCTCATCGCCTCCAAAAGCCGTGGGGTGCTGGAGGCCATCGGGTCGCTGAGCTGTAGGGAGCAGTGCACATGTCTGTGCTCTGCCCGCCTGGCTCTTGCTGGCCCTTGAGCTGGTTTAGATGGTACCGTGGCAAAACGCAAGTGGCTGGGCATGACATGAGGGTCTGGACAAGCTGAAAGCATCTTTAAAGCTATGGAGGTGGTAGCTGTCACCCACAGGTGATGTAGCCCAGCCCCAAAGGCCACTTGTCCCCCAAAGGACCTGTGGCCTCTTGCCTTCTCCTGAAATCAGCCTTCACATCCCACCCTGCCCCTTCTCTGCCTGCACCCCGATTCTGCCAGCCTCCCTGCACAGCCAGGCTGGGCTTGCTCTGGGGCCAGGGTGGGTGTGCAGCTGCGGTCCCTTTCCCCCTCACCCTGGGCAGGCGAAGCCCTGCCTTGTCTATTCTGCACTGTTTTGCAGAGCGGGGCTGACTACGGCTTCCTCGTGAGCCAGAACGCGAAGCTCCTGAGTGCGCTGGAGGACCTGCGGCACCGCTGCTCCAGCCTGGCCGAGGAGAACAGCTTGCTGGTGAGCAGAGGACGTGGCCCATCCTACACCCTGGCTGGGTGCATGGGATACACTGTGGGGAGGGAGTCCTGGCCAGGGCGAGCTGCTGTCTGCTGCCAACTCCAGGAGATGCAAGCACACAGGATTGGCTGGAAAGGGCCAGGAGGGAAAGGGAGCCTGGGTGCTCTGGGTCCCTGGGGTGCCTTTGTACTGCACCCGTTGATGGCTGGAGTAGGATCCCTTCCTCATGATGTGCAGCGGAGCCGGGACCCTCTGCCACCCTTTCCACCATCTTTGTCTGGTGCTACTTGCCCGCTGGGAACCACGAGAGGCTTTAATGCCCGTGAGAGCAGGCAGAGAGCAAGGCAGCGGTGAGCTGATGGCAGAGGAGGGGGAAGTCGCTCTTGTTTCCTCTTTAATTGAAAAAGCAGAAACACTGATTCACTTGGCCTCAGCTTTGGGTGATGGTGCAGCACTGCCCCCTGCTCCCACGGGAGCTCGGCACCCGGCTCCTCCCCAGCTGCACCCCCAGCACCTAAAGCTGAGCCAGGCTGCCACAGCTGGGCCACCCATTGTGCCCTGCTCCCCCATTCCTGGCTCCCCAGGCCTATGGTGGACAGCCCAGATCCTCAGGAAATACGAAGAGGGGATGGTCCCCTCCTGCATCCTCCCTGGAGAGCATCAGCTCTGTGGCGTGGGGATGCAGCCAACCCAGGCCCCTGAAAATCTGATTGCTCATCATTTCAGATTTATACCACCAAATTCACCACACATATTTTAGATAATTTTCTTATACTAAAAGCATAAATCCAGTATGATCTACATCCTGAGGGGTCACCCCTTATCAATCATCTGGATTTTAGCAAAACACTATCGTGTAAGTTCTCATCAGATCTTACTCTCTAAAATCACCCTTGGTCTTCTGGCTGAAGAAAAGCAGTGAGAGCAGCAAGCGCCCATGTTGGGATCTCACAGGGGTAGGGAGGAAAATAATTGGAAGGATCAGCTGACCTGACATTTTTGCTGATGTGAAAAGACAGCACAACACATCTGGGTATGACCTTGAGAGAATGAGCCATCGGCAAGCAGCAGTTTATCGAAATGGACAGATAACAAATAAAAGGGGATTAAGAGCAAACAGAATCAATAGGAAGAAAAAGGAGATTTGCTTTGAAAACATCATAAATTCCTTTGTCACCCTCTCCCTGTTCCCCCCAATTCATGCCTTGGAGTCCTGAGAAAAAGGACAACGGCGAAGCTTGCAGTGGCAGTGCAGCACAAATCCACAGTGATGTGTTGAGTCCTGTAATCCCAGGGAAATAAACTGGGAAGACTTTGGAAGAGAAAGCCCAAAGGGTGGGTGGCCAGGCCAGACTGATGCTGGAGACATGCCAGGTCCCAATCAGCAAAGGCAGAACCTGCAACAAGTGTGTTGTGGCTGGAGAGGGACCTGGCCTGGAGTGGGGTGAGGGGCGTCTCATGGAACCAAGAGGTCACATTAACAAAAATACTGGCAGAAACAGACGTTTCAGTTACTGGAGAGGCAACAAGAGCAGGGATTGGTGTTTAATGGTTGGGACAGTTGTAGGAGAACAGGCCAAGCCCGTCTGGGAAAAGCCCTGTGGGCACAGAGCAGGTCAGGCAGGGCTGGGGACCTCAGCTTCGCCTAACCCCCGGCATGCAGCTTTGAGCTGAGCAGGGGCTTCACCTCAAGTCTCTCCTTCTGTTTTCTAGCGCAGGAGCTGCTTTCCCCAGACGGAGGAGAAGGTGAAGCACCTGAAGAGGAAGAATGCGGAGCTGGCAGTGATCGCCAAGCGCCTGGAGGAGAGAGCCCGGAAACTCCAGGAGGCAAACCTCAAAGTGGTGAGTGCTGGGGCTTGCCGCTGCTGGGCACGGCTGGGATGGGAAGCTGAGCTAGGAGAGCACCTCATTGCCGGGACTTCTCACTTGCTACTTGTTGAGCTAGAAAGTCCTTTTCTTTCCCCTTCTCTTAAACCTACAGCAAACATGCTTTTCACATCAGCAGCAAGGGCAAGAATCATGAAAACCAGCTATCACCGCCTTCTGCTCCTGTGTGGGGAGCTGGCTTTGAGCAATTTCCTCCTGCTTGGTTTCTTATTGTAAATGTGCTAACTTACCTTAAGGTGTTAGTTTAAGGTAATTAGCTCAGCTTTCCCTAGGCAAGCAGTGAAGATAATTCATCTGACTTTACCGAAAAGAAACAGGAAATATTTGAGTAAGAAAAGGAGTGCGGTAAAGCAAAACAGGAAGGGGTGAGAGACTCTGCTCTGTCCCATCCACACCTTACTTGCCTTGCTGTGCAAACCTCATGGCTTTTGCTTTTTCCAACCCAACAGCAGCTTGTTGCAAACCTTGTAGTCCCCGACACGGTGCAGGAGTGGTGGGAGATGGCTGTAGGATGTGGGATTTGGGCACAAGCAATTGCATGAGCTTCCTAATTGCAGTGGCGTACGGGAAAACCTTTCTTCCATTGGAAGGAAACCAGGGGTTGTGATGAGGAATGCAAGCCCTGTAGGATAGAAAGGAGGAAGTGAAAGGTTTGCTGAAGAGAAGGTGAGGGGGTTTCTTGGCACGGCTTGCCCTCTCTGTCCCAGGCACCACACTGCCCGTGTGGGGTTTTGGTACTTGCAGGGCAACAGTTGCTGCCGGATGGACATGTCAGATACTGTGCTAAAACAAATAATTTGATATACATCCAACAGCTATGCAGACCCTCCAGCAACTATACAAATACTGTTTTATTTTTTTCCTGAGTGAAACTTTGAGGTGGTGACAGTTTAAGACCTGTGCAAGCCCTTGGAGAACCAACTTGCTGGGCTCCTGGGCTGGCCCAGTTCTCCCAAGAGCAGAAAGTTGGATGGCTGAGGCTCGTGGAGGGTGAGCTGGAGGCAGCACCAGGCAGCTGATTGCCCAGAGAATGTGCCCTGAGGAGCTGGGGTTGCCCTCAGTGCCTGGTACGTAGGTTCTGTGGAGCTGGGACCTGGCATGCAGCTTCTGCATGTGGGCAAGATGCTTGGGAAGACCTGGGAGGAAAAGTCTGCACAGAGGATGCCATGTTCTTGATCAGGCAGGGGAGAGTCCCTCCTTCACCAAATTGTCAGGCTTGTGCAGACAAAAATAGCTGGACAGGGAGAGGCAGGGTTTGATAAACCCAGGGACTGGATGTGGCCTCACTTCCCAGAGGGTTGGGGTGAGCAGGGGGGGTATGAGCTGCCCCTTCATCCAGCTCCATGGTGCTGATACCCAGTGGGAGATCCGGCCCCAGGGATGGGGGCATGTGCTGAGAGCTGGCATCCCAGGGAGACTGCAGCCAGGGCCGCTGTCCAGAGCCTGTGCCCAGCCAGCTGCCTGTCCCTGTCTGCCCGCTCCCCTTGAAGCATGCTGTGTCCTCACCCTTGCTCGTCCCTCCCTCGCAGGTAGCATGTGAATCTGAACTGCTTCTCCTGCTGAACACCTCCCAGTCCTCTCCCGGCCATGCTGGTCCTTGCTGGGCTCTCTCTTGTCTCTCTCTTTGCCTGTTCCTTCCACCCATCCATGCTGAAGCTCTCTTTCCTGCTGCCTTGAAACCCACAGAAGCTCCATTTCTCTTCCTGGTTTGGTCACCTTTATCCCTGCTCCCATGCTCATCTTTCCTGCCATCCCTGCCTCCTCTTCTCTGCTGTCTTCTGTTTTTCTGCCTTCATCCTGTTTTTCTGTCCTCCCCCCACCCACTGTTGGGGACAGGCCCCATGCTGACTATACCCACTGGCTCATCATGAGCACCTTCTCCTTCCCACCTCTTGTCCAACCCACTTCTTTACCCAGCCCTTCCTCTTTCCTCCCACTTTTCCATATGTCTGTCCTCCTCTGTCTGCCTGTCCTTTGGGCTAGGCTGCACTTCTTGACAGTGCTGCCTGTCCAATGTTGGAGGGATGGGATGGTGGTTAATGAATACCATGTGGCTTTCTCCCTTGCTGCTCTCTCTACTGTAGGTAACTGCTCCAGTGCCTCTGAAGGGCACCAGCCTGGAGCTGTGTAAAAAAGCATTTGCCCGCCAGCGTGCCAAGGACCTGACAGAGCAAGCCAGTGCTCTCCTGGCAAAAGACAAGCAGATCGAAGCTTTGCAGCAGGAGTGCCGGGAGCTGCAGGCTAAACTCATTGCAGGGAAGGTGAGACACTTTCTGGGACATCATTCAGTGTCTGGGGACAAGCAGTGATGGGAACCAGGCTCCAGGAAGCTGTGTGAGGGCAATTAGTCCCAAGTGCAGACCGAAAACTGAGAGCATTTGATGTGTGATTTGGATAAGGGACACTGGGCAAGTGTGTGGCAGAGATAGTGTCTGGACCCCTCCAGAACAGTGTGTTGTGGGACAGCCCAGTTTGTCCCTCTGCAAATTCATGGGTCTGAGCTGCCGTTTTCAGCAGCAACTTAAAGTCTCCCCCTGGAAAACCGTGAGAAGCCACAAATACAGGATGTCTTTTCACAGTGCTAAGCTCCAAGCAAGATGTAGAAACAGGATCTCCTTTTAAAGTTTTTCTTTAAAAAGTAAACCAGCCAAACATGTTCCCAAGAATCAGCTAAATCCCATGTCTTGAGCTGCAGCTGTGAGCTCACAGCCACCATGAGACTGGTTATAACTAGGTGCATCCTTGTAGGACTGTGACTAAGGGTACAAATCATTAGACAGGGATGGGTGTTCATGAAACCATCTACAGTGCTGATGCCTGCACCTGGGCTGGTGACCTACGTTCCCCTCAGCACCAGTACAGAGCTTCCTGATATAAACAATGGGATAAAAGGGATAATTCAGCTCATCCCAAGACAGATGTCTAATACTGGTTGGACATGTTGTTCTCCCAAAGCACTGCTTCTCTGCCATGACCCTCAAAGGAGCCTCTGCAGACATCTGAAGCTAGGTGAAATGATTCCCAGTCAAGGTGACTAAAGCAACCTGCTCTGGGCATATCAGATACATCTTTTGTTCATGAGCTAGACATTTTCAGTTTAGGTCAGTTAATAAACTCTCATGAGTGGCTCAGGAACGCTAGGGCTTGCACTGGATTCTCCCCGTTTTGCCAATGCAGATGTGATCAAGTGCAACCCAACATTCCTGCACCCAGTTGAGCTGAATGCTTAGATTTCTACCTACCCTATTTAGATGATATTCAGGTGACAAATACTTCCTCACTGAAAGCAGCTTTATTTCTGTCCCTGACCTCCCTATATGTTCATTTTAACTATGGGTTTGAAGGCGGGTTTCAGTCTTTCCCTAACGTACATCTCATCAGGACGAGGACGACCGGGTGTTTGCTGATTGTACAGGCTGCCCCACAGATCCCTCCTGGCATTAAAACACAGGAGAAAGTTATCCAGGTTTGACTGTGCTCTGTGGTGTCACCAAGAAGAAATTCCCTTCCTGTCCCCTTGATTTCTCACTGCAGGCCCCCACAGAAGTGGGAACAGACCCTTTCCAGTCTGATTTTCCTAGCAGAGCATGCTGGGCAGCCTGAATCTGCTAGGGGCAGCAAGTGACAAATTGTAGAGGAATGTGACAAAGGTGGGTGAGCAAGATTCATTACTGACCAAAGAAATACACATGGGTGTAATCCTCAGGGTGGATGAATTCAGCCGTGGCCTTGCTGGAGCATGGGTGACCACCCTGGCTTAGCAGGTGAGACTGTTTGTGTAACTGCGGAGGCACCAGTAACAGAGGACATCGATACACAAGCAGGGAATACACAGAGAAGAGAGCAGATCGTTCTGTCTGATCTTTTTTTCCCATTTCTCTTCCAAGCAAGCTGCTCATTAAATTTTAATTTTCAGCTAGTTAAAATTCAAAATTCACGTAATCTGTCTGCAGCATGCAAAATGCATTATGCCAGTGAAGGGGTTTATATGCAGAGATCATGTGCATGCTCAGAGTTTGTAACCAAATCAATTTTAATCTAGGGTATTTAAATCAGCACACATTTTTCAGTAGCTATGAAATGGATCGGCTCAGTTCCTTTCTAGGGGCAGGACAGACACCCTGCGTGCCAGGCTTCAAAAGCATTGGTCTTGTTTTGCAAAGTTTGGGTTCTTAGGATAGGATAAAATGATTTCCTGAGATCGTGATCCAGTGATAGGCTTTCAACCAAACCTCAGCTCCAGCTAAAACCAGGCTGCAATTTCTCACAGAATGGGTTCTTGGAAGAGGGGGATTGCGGGGAACAGCAAGGCAGCTGCAGGGGATGTGTATAATAGAAACTGAGGGGAGGACTGAGGTTTTTTTCTACTCCCTTGTTCCCCCAGGCTTTGGAGGCTGTCTGTTGGGAATAACTGCCTTTTTTTTGTGGGGGAAGGGAGATTTTGTACAGAGCCACAGCCAGTTTTGTTTAAAGAACTACTACCCTGATAGCCTGAACATGGGTCTGGCACAGAGAAGGCCAGCTGCTCACTTCTTGAATCTGTAATCAGTTCCCATTAATGCTGCCTCAGTTTCCCCCTTGTAGCATGACAGTAACCATGGTTTTCTACACAAATTGTCTTTATAAAGCACACACTATTTTTAGGGCAAATAAGAAGTGAATGGGGAAGCAGATTAAATTTGTCCTGGATACCAATTATGCATTGAATTCACTGCTTTAGGAGCTTTCCAGGGGAATGAGCAATGTCTCCTCCAACAGCATATTTGTAAAGACAGGTTTTCATAACCAGCTTTTGTACGTATGTATGGACATGCAGGTACGTGTTTCTTCAGCTTCCTGAAAGCTGAAAACCTTTGAGGAATTAAACATGCTGGTGACATATTCTCACTATTTTTTTGAGAGTAAGATTGCACTGGTTTCCTTCAAAAGCTACTGGGTTTGGGTCTGGAGTGGATGGGAGTGACCCTTTGTGCTAAAGATAGGGGCCCATCCACACATACTGTCTCGGAGGAGGTTAGAAATCAAGAATGTTTGAAAACCAAACATTATCCTGAGCAAGAACTGAACAAATCCCAGATGTTCTTCATTCTTTCCAGCATTTAAAGCCCTAACCACCGTTAGGGCTGAAGAGACTGCCAGCACCCTCATCAAGGCAGTAAACCAGCTAAAGCTCTCCTTTGGCTGGGCAATGAAATTATATTACCCTGACACGCTCTCTGCTGGCAAGCACTGAGAAAGCACACACGTTAGAAAAGCCCTTTTGCTTTGCGCTGGAATTAGCTGCAGAAGCATTACAGGCTAGTTTTTATCAGCGGGAGGAATAACGTATTTGTATAAGGGATGCAAAGTGGCTGCTGTTGAAGCTTTGGAGACCCAGGTAACAGAGATGTTTGTGTGCCATATTACCTGGTTTTCACCAGTGGAATTTGCATGTTAAATCAGCACCCTGACCTGTTCCACCTTTTAGAGCTTTGTCAGTGACAAGATGTGTTTGTATTTCCTGCAGGATGACCCTCACTGCCTGAACGTCATTGAGTTTGATCGCCTGTTGCGGGAATCCCAGAGAGAGGTGTTACGGCTGCAGAGACAGATCGCGCTGAAGAATTTCAAGGAGTGTCTACGTTCCTCTAAAATCAGTTCAGGCGGCGCTTCGCCAAGCGCTGCCGCACGCTTGGGACCACCTGTGCCAACGCTAGATACTGGCGTCAAAGGTTCACCTCTACTGAAGGCGGCCTGCTTGGGAGACCCAGCGCTGGGAAGGGAAGCACACAGGGAGGTGAGACAAGTGGGTCAGCGATCTAGAAGTTTTGCTGTTTAATTACTCAGTTAATTACTCTTCTTAGGAAACTCACTTTAAGAGTACGTGAGCACTGCGGTTCTCATCCTCTGTGAACAGGTGCTGTGCTTGTTTCTAAAATGACCGATTCAAGCTCCGGGTCTCAGAGGGCCCGGGGGATGTGGCCGCTGCTGGCAGGCCGCTCCTGCGCCACGCTGGGGGCTTGGTCCCGCTGCTTTTCCCCGACACGGGGCTCCCACACTGTTTTTCAGCCCAGGAAACCAGGCAATGCCTCTTTTTGCCCTCATTTGCTGCAAACACACAGTTTTGGTGTTTGCAAAGGTCCGGTTGGCTCGCTGCGGGTGGGCGATGCAGCCCCACGGCCGCGGTGTCGGGGAGGCCTGCTGCTCCGTGACCCCCATCCCCATCCCCCGGCGCATCGGCCCCAGCCAGGGCGAAGCCCCGGGGCGGGCCGGGCCTCCCGCGCAGGCCGCGCTGGGGAGCAGGGCCGCGGCCTGCCCGCCTCCCGGGCCCCGGCCCCGCGGTTTGGGCCCGGCCCGGGCCCGTCCGCCCCTCCGCGGCCGCAGTGGTACGGCCCGGCAAATCCAGGCCGCCTCCGGGCGCCGCCTCCCCGCTGGCGGCCCGCGCAGCCGGCAGGTAAGGCCGGGCCCTCCCGCGGCGCCCCTCGCCGGGCCGGGCCGGGGGCGGCTGCGGCGCCGGTTCCGCCGAGGGCCGGGGCGGACGGGCCCGAGGCGCCGCGGGGGAAGCGCCTCTCCGGCGGCGGGGCCGAGCCGCTCCCGGGCCGCCGGGCCGGGCCCGCCGAGGCCTCCGCTGCCTGCGGGGTAGGGCAGCGGAGCTTCGCCTCCGCGCTCGGCGGCCAACTCCTCCGCGCAGAAGGTGGAAGCGGCGGTGAGAGGGCGGGGGCCGGCCCAGGGGCTCAGCCCGCCGGGGGGGCCGAGGCCTGGGCCAGGCCTGGTGGGCGCCTCCGGCCAGGACGCACCGGCATGGGAGCTGGGGCCGGGCCGGGGGTGAGGGGCCGGCAGAGGCCTCCGGGGCTCCCGCAGGCCGGGCTGGCAGGCGGGGGGTGCGTGAGGCCGGTGCCCCCCAGCTCCGGCGGCGTCTGGGTTTCCCGAGCCAGAGGCAGCACCGCGGCGTTCGCTGGCTCCCGGAGGGTTGGTCTTGTGTGGGTTCACCCGGTTCCTTCCCAGAGTTTTCAGTAGCTGTGGTGCCAGGGCAGGGCTTCACATCTGTGGGCTGTGTGAGGACGGGCTGCTCATCTTCCTTCCAAACTCCCACCAGCTGCTGTCATTCTGGCCCCCAGCTCTTACAGAAGATGTGTTGAATACTCATTTCTTGTTTGGCTTTTCCAAGTCACTCGTGAGTTTATAGGCCCCTCTCCTTCAGCCGTTTTTGTCTGTTTCTTTCTAGCCTCTTCCATTATTCAGTATTAATTGTCCTTGTCTCCTTCTTTTGTACATTATGTCTGTCATTTTTGTGTTGGGGGAAGCAGCACTGCACACACTATTCCAGACACTGTTGGTTCATACAGTGGCATAATGAAGTTTTCTCTTCCTTTCCCAAGAGATCTCTTTGCCTTTTTGTCTAAGCACCGGGTTCTATTAAAATATCATTTCTCTGATGGCCCTCTGTGATCCCTCAGTGTCACGAGGCCCTCTTCACCACTTGTCTCATTGCTACATCTGTACTTGGAGAGCACGGTTCCTGCTGCCTCTCTTTTAGTCCTCTCATTTTTACTAGATATTTACCCAGGACAAATCTTCCCCCTCATGCTGTGGTGGCTCAGTGTCTGCAGAAGCCTTTCAAAGCACTGTAGCTGAGTGTGTTCAGAGCATCCAAGCAGATTGTACCTACTGGATCTCCCTCACCTCTTTGATTGCTGACACCTTAGAAGAAGTCTTTACAGATTTGTGAGTGCGGGGTTTTCCTCGCAATATATGTTTGTTTGTTTGTTTTTTATTTTATTATGTATTTGCTTAATCTCTGTTACAACTTCTATCAGTTTGTCTGGAACAGGTGTCAAATGTAGTGGTCTGTGTTTCTGCAGATCTCTACTGCAATACTGCTAAAACTTGACATTTGCCACCTTTCACTTGTTTCGTATTAAAGCAGTGTCAGAGAATTGACACCCTGCATGTCTTGGTTCAGTTACTGCTGAAAATAGATTAAGTTTGTGACGAAGGGGGTTTTCAAACCCTTGGGTGAATATTGTCTGATCTTATGATTTATTACTGTTTTTTTTGTTGGCTTCCACAGTTCTTATAGACAGTTCAGTTTGATCCTTATCTCTGTTCTTCCTAGTTTGAGATTTCTGCCCTGGTGGCCCCTCACCCCCCAGATTCCTCCATGATGAAGCAAGATGCACAGATGACTTATCTTTTTTTTTGTTTATTTGTTTTTTCTTTCCCTCTCCTCTGCCCTTGTCTTCCTTGAATGGCCCTTCCCTACCTTGGTTTTTAGCTGACCATGTAGATTCTGTCAAACAGTAACATGTATTATGGCCTTTCTCATGGATGCTCTTTATTTCTCTGATTCAGGAGAGTCTGTCAAAAGATTTTATGTCTGATAAATAGCAACAACACTAAGGCCAACAATGGTAGTGAAGGGGGAGCAGGGAGGCTGTTGCTAGTCTCTTACCTGAAACTTGTATGACAGAACACCCCGAGCTCAGCAGGCTGTATTCATTTGGGTGCAGTCGTGTTGTGCCATGCTGAGGATGAAGTCGGCTCTCAGGGCAGTAATCACAGTTGTCATAATTAAAAGAAATTACTTTGCTTTTCTATCCTGTTCCCCAGCACAGGGCGTCAGGGCAGTATTCCCCAGTTTTCAAAGAACTTCTTCAGAGTATAAAGAGCAATCTTCTCCTTTAAGTATCCTTGGAAAATCCAATTTCTCTGTTCTTCTGATTTTTCTACTTTATTTAGGGGGTTGAGTGATGCTTATCTCTGTAGTGACAAATCGTAATTTAGCAGGGATTTCTTTCAGTGATGATGCTGACTTAAACAGCCTCCTGTTCACCACTGCTTCTTCCCACTTCCCCTTCACTTGTGTCAGTGCAACTCATGTTGAGCAGTGGGACGTGGTGGATCTGAGTTAAAAACAACCAAGCAGACACAGCCTTCCTCCTGCCTTGTCCTGAAACCTGCATCAGCTTCCTGGTCCTGCTCTGCCTGACACTGCACAGGGCTGCCCTGGCATGGCTGAGGAAATGGGCCGTGGTTGGTTGGAAGGTGCTGGTGTGATTCTTTTGGGGCAGGATTGTGATGATGGTTTCTGGGTGTCTAGGGCAGAGGTTTCTAGAAAAGCTGCAACATTTTTAATTTAGTCTGTTGCGTACTTTCTGGTCAGAAGCACAGGTATTTCCGTGCCTGTTATATATTTGGCTTTAGTTGGCACAGCCTGGGGATGCTGATCAGTTGTACAGCCCCATCCCTCTCTCCATCAGGATCTCTGCCAAGGTCAGTGCAGCCCAGGTGGATAGCACTGGGGGTGGAAAGGGATTCTAAAGTGAAAATGGTTCTACAGTGATTTGTAACTGTATGGTTGAACAGATTCTGTGCACCTGGCTCATTCATTGACTATCTTCCAGTCCTGGCTGTGAATGAGGTGGCACAGCTCCAGGTTGCAGCTCTCTTTGTGATGTGTGCCAGTCCCGTTTATCAGTTGTTTAATATGGTGATGAGTCTGGGTTCTCTGTAAAAACAACAGTATATGAGCATGTGGCTAGGGGCACATCTTTGTTCTTGGGTGGAAATTAGGTCCATGTGGGCAAATTTGTAATTTTGTAATTTTTGTACATTGTCTGTAATTAGGAGTGTCATAATTTTGTTTAGCTTTTTGCTAGGAAATGAGCACAAAGCAGCAAATTTGCCTTGCATATCTATTTGCAAGAGAGTGTGACTGGTGAAGCATGGTACATTGTACTGGGACAGTGAGTATCTAACCCCTTAGCTGGCATCCACTAGCATTCCTGGGGACCTGATTTCATTAAAGTTGACTAAAATGGAACATTTGCAGTCTGTGAGGAAGCATAATTTTGAAGGGGATGTGTGAAATACAGATTTGAAACTTAGTATGTGCCAGGTGGTTTAAAAAAAAAAACTCTCAGAAACATTTACTCATGGATATTCCAAAGTTAAATGCTGGTTTCACAGCATGTCTGAAAGCTCCCAAGGGCTGGGGCTTATAAGGTACTGTGGCTCGCGTGGAAGATCTCAAGATTTCCAGCTGTGGGTTGGTGCTCAGACTGCCACACTCCCAAGTGGGCATGGGTTCCCTACCATGAGTGGTAGGGAAGCCCTGAGCCATGCTGAGGGATGGTGGTTTCAGGATTTTCCTTGTACCAGAAAATCTGAAAACCTTGATAACCTGGGCTTGAGTGTAGTTTCTTAGGGTTTCCTGGCTTTCAGCAGTGGAGCCATGAATACAGGCATAGTTAAAACCAGGGTTTCAAGCCTAAAACGGGTAAAAGAAATGTTTTAGGTATAGTGCTTAGACACTGTCCTAATGGCTGACTGTAAATGGAGCTCAGACTTAGTAATGTAGAACCCTCGGTACTGTAGGTGTTCAAAGCAAAATGAGAAATTCCACCTGATGAGAAGTCAACTGGAGGATAAGGGCTGAGATGGAGTCACAAATTCCTGCCGCTTGCTCTCTGTACAAGGTGGCTTTGATGATCCTAAAGATCTCCTATCCCTAAAATCCACTTATCAAAAATAACTTTAAATTCAGTGTTTAAAACATTAGCAAAGCCTTCTTTCTTCTCTTTACCTCAGGGCTTGCACTGCTATCAGGGATTACTCTAGGCAGTCAGATTATCAGTAGAGAGTGCAAATTCAGAAGATTGAAGGTGTGTTTGTAGCCCAAATTAAAAGGCATTTTATGAGAAACTTGTGTACAGAAAAGTGTCTCCTTTCATCTGTTTTGATGGTGGCACAATAAGCCATAGCACATCTGCTGCCATTTCACTTCTTGGCTACCAGCTGAGGTGGGATGCTCCATTTCTTGGTATTTTTTGTCTGTTCTCCCTGCCTTTAGATTCTGACATCTTCACTGATTTATACTTTCTGATGTTTATGAGTGTTGTGTTCTCCCTTCTGACTGTCTTCCTTGTTAATTTTATTGCTTTGGAGAGGGCCATGAGAGATGTTGCTGATGCCTCTCATTGAAACCTTAGATGAGGCACAAATGGGAGCTGAGATCTGAGAGCTTTCTGGAGCTCACTGTTGCATGTGAGTGTTTTAGTCAAGCTGGATTGTTTGTCACTGGGCCCCAGAAGATCCCCAGCACAGGTCTCTGGTGGCCAAGAGATCCCTGGCATGGTGTTCACCTTTCTCCATGTTCAGTGGTGCAGTTCAGGGAGCGGGGGCTTTCCTGTGGAGCGTTGCTCTCCCAGCCAGTACTGCCAGGAGAGCCTCTTGTCCCTTGCACGATGTGCTCTCTAGTCCTGGCTGTCCCTGAGCTCGCTGGCATCTTACTTGCTTTACAGGTGGAACCAGGTGTGCAACCGCTGGGACCTGCCTCTGAAGGACATGAAAATTTCCCTCCCAAAAATGCAGTAACAGACCAAGAGAGCAGCCAGCAGATACAGCAGCTGGTGAGTTGTGAACCTGTTTTTTGGGTAAAGGAGTGCTTTACTTTTTCTTGGGGTTTTCACCCGTGCAATCCAGGCAGAGCTTGTGGGAACTGAAGTCTTCTTAGGTGCAGCTGCTCTGCAAAAGTGGGAAGCTTGGGGAATTGGTAGGAAAACACAGGCCATCTGCATGGAGAGTGTTGCTGGATGGCAGCTCCAGGTATTGGGCTGGAGGGGAACTGTGTCACACTAAAATGAGAGAGAAACACACCAGTAGATTCTGTGCTGTGTTTGGTTTAGTCTTATTTGAACTGGGAACAGAGATGACTGACCTAGGACAGATGTCATGTGAGGAATATGTCCTTTGTGAATTATTCCAGCAAACTAGGACAGTTTGCAGTGAGGTTTAGCAGCTCTTCCCTATCTGAGGAACCAAGAGTGGTAGAGAGTAACTGCAGATAAAGGTACATAACCAGAAGATGTCTGCTCTCTGTTAGATGTCACTTGGATTAGAAAGGAGCTAAGATAGCACAGCTAGTGTTTCACACTAAATATTTTGCACAACTCTGTGTTTTTGTCCTCTGCATCCTGTCCTCCCATACTATTCTATACAGATACTAACAATCCATGCAAATGAGAAACAGAGAACTGTTTCCAGAAGATTAAACACCTGGGGAAGTGAGGAATAGCTGTTTCACTTGAAAAGTTTCTGGGTTTTACCACTTTAAAAAAAATTTCCCTTGGTCTCTATATTGTTTGTTTGCCACAAAGAGTTTTTCTTAAGAAGATAAAAATAGCTAATACAGCATTTGGGCTGAGAAGCTGGGCTTGATTTTCTTATACATTGTAAGAATGAGGACTTGCTGATCTACTTATGCTTGTTTCGTGCAGGAATTTGAACTCAAGAAAAAGCGCAAAAAATGTGAAAACCTTGAGCATGAAGTGAGGAAAAAGCATAAAAGATGCAAAGAACTGGTAAATATTCTTGTTGCCTACTGTTGTGAGCATAATGTTGGAAGAGGAGCTAGGTTGTTGCATGGCTGTCTTGGATTTTTTCAGTTTATCTTAATAAGGAATGACCAGTCTTTCTCTTAATTTGAACAGTGTCAGAAATTTTTGCTCCAGCCCTAGAGGCTGGAAGTGTTTATTTAGTCTTTCAGCTAGCTGTGGGTTGAATATAACTACACAAATCACTGGGTGAAACTCCATGGCCTTTGCTAGTTTGAGGAGATGGCACTCCAGACAAATATTGAAAGATTTCTGCAAACCCAGTCATTTTCTTGCACTTCTTATTTGTTGGATGAAATCTTGCCTCTGTTTAATATCATGGAGGTTTTGCAGGTCATATTGCAGCATCTGGATTTCTTCCTTCTGCTTCTACTTTGCTGAGCAGCACTGGAGGCATTAGTGACCATGACAATGTATGGTTTCACCCAGGGGTGCTTACCTTCTGAATAGATGTTTTATGTCAGATCTCAGGTCAGGTCAGTTCTAGTGCACAGCTCAGCCTCATTGTCTGGGTTAGAATGGGCTGTGTAAGGAATGAGTGGGTCATTGTGTGGTGTTAGACAATAGCTTTTCAAGGTGAAGAAGGGACCAACTCACCTTGAAGTACTGGGACTTAGACTGCATGTGCATGGAATTAGCTCCTGGGATAACCAGAAAATATTTGATGATCCATGAAACATTGGGATGGGGAAATGTGTGTGTGTGTCTGTGGAGTCATGTGATTATGGAACTGTTAAAATTCCACTAATTGTACAAAGTTGCTGCAGGTGGACTGGACCTGACAAATTCTGTCAGTGTCTCCATATGTCCGTGGTCTCCTGCCTGCTCACAGACAGTATTCAGTAAAGCAGAGCGATAGCTAGCTTGTGTTGCTTTCTTAACTCCAGACTGAATCCTGGTTTCAGAGTCAACCATTTAAAACTCTTGAGTTTGAAGTCTAGAACTCTCTTTTAGCATCATTCTTTCAAATAATTTTTCTTCCCTAACTGAAATTTGTCACGAAGACTCTAATCTTGGACCAACAGTGAAACTTTATGAACTGTTGTAGGTGGAGATGGAGATCTAGACAGCAATATGTAAATAATGTGACACTGGAGCTGTGAAGTAGACAAGGAAATGTCTTTCTCATTCTGGGCTTTGAGGCTACATAAACAGGAAAAGAAACTTAAGAGATCGTCTGGCACAGGGCTGGTATCTGCTTGAGCAGTGCTGCACGCTGTTGCCTTCCACCCCTCAAGCAGCATCCCATCAGCATCCTGTACCATCAGTCAAGTAGAGCTGCTCTGCAGACTAATTTGGGGAGTTAGTCTGAGGGCCTTGGTGTAGTAATGCCTCCTCTTTCTGGACAGGAGATCCAGCTGCAGGAGGTACAAAGTGAAAATGCACGACTCGCTGAAGAAAACTTTCAGCTGAACGAGAGGGCTGGATGGGCAGGACAGGTAAAAATCAGTGTCTTTGTCAGATGGAGCATTAACTTATGTAAAATTTTGCTGAGAACTTGCTAGCATGCTGGGTTTTCAATTTGCAAGCTAATCAAGTGTCATGTGCCCATCTGCATACCTCTCTGTCTGCGTACCCCATGGTAACTGCAAGCAGAGCAGTTAACTGCCCTGTTTTTATTACGAAGTTCCTTAAGACTTGAATGAGATGCTTTGTCCTTACTTAAGTTCATACTTGGTTTACCTGTGGTAACTTGTTAATGAATTCATAACCAGGGACAGACCGTGGTTGGTGGGGAGGGGTACGCACTGCAGTAGAGCAGAACCCATTGCTGCAAGCGGTGCAGTCACCTCTGACAATTTTCTGTTGTCCTCAAAGAGGGTTTTTGGTGGCTGATGGTGAGGCAGGGGAGAAAGCCACCCCTGCAATTCAGAGCTGTCCTTGCCAGATGGAAAACCCAAAAGCTTCAGGTCTGGGAACAAAGGCAGGATACTTGCATTGTTCGGTTTGCAGAGCGGATTTCAGGGGAGGGTGGCTGCATCTTCGAGGGTTGTGTTGTAGGAACGTGTTGTTGTACGTGAGAATGGTGGAAGAGTTGGTTCTCCAGTGAAGATCCTCCATGTGTTTCGGTTTCCAGCTCCTTCTCTGGACAAATGTAGTGCACAAGGGTTAGAAAGTCACTTGTTTGTCCCACATGTCAACGTTGCCACCATGCATAAGATTTCCCACGTGTTTAATAACTGTTTGTTCTAAGTGGAAATGTTTGTCTCTGATGGTCTGCATTGCTAATAGTCATCAAGTCATAGTGCACTCTAGAGCCAAAATACGTTGCTGGAATTTCCTGTAGTAAATGGAGGAGGTAAAAATGATTTCAGCAGGCTGCTGAACTTTCTGTACTGTTCTCTGTTTAATTCTACCATCTAGGATTGAAAAAGCATGGAGACCTCTGTGCTTTCTTTGTATCTCTTCAGTATGTAGCCTGTTTATATCCCAGTCCCTTCCTCCTTGCAAGTGGTGAGGGGAGATGAGTCTAGTGGGAGAAGTGGTACGTGCAAATAGTGTTCAGCACGTTGAAGGCTGATACAAATGCTTATATATTTGTTTTGAGTGACAGCCAGAGGAGAGGAGGGTCATGGTTTTGGTATGCAGGTCTGCAAAACAACCTATTGAGATACAGAAATAAATTGCCCTCCATTATTTATGCAAGGAATACTTACGGCTACTTGTGCTAATTGAAAATCCTTTCTTTTCAGGTTGAATCTGAGAATGCTGACCTGAAATTGCAGGTTGTTTTGGTTACTAAGGAACGGGATTCAGTAATTCAGACGAATCAAGGACTCCAAACCAAGCTGGAGAATCTAGAGCAGGTGCTGAAGGTCAGTAGGATCGACATGGCTGGAAGGGCTGTCCAGACACTTCAGCACTGGTTTTGGATGGCACATGTTGTCTCTTTACTATTTTTGTCCATTCTTTCATCTCTGTTTCTGTCGGGAGTTCTGTTTCTGCAGGATTCTGGAACACAGCCTTCCAAAGTGGGCAGAGGTGCTTTAGAAAGGTTGTTTCAGGGATTTGGGTGGGAGGGGAAATAAGGTGGCCTTCACTCATTTAAGGATTTTTTGGACTGTGTTGCTCTGGCTTGTGGTAAGAATTTCTTACTTTCTTCTCTGTTTAATGATGACACGAAATATAGGCCATGTTTTGACTTCATGGCCCATGGTAGGACACAGGACAGTATTTCAGTAATATCGCCCTTCAGCTGTCTGTGAATTGTTCCGCAGCACATGAGAAATGTGGCTGAACGAAGGCAGCAGCTGGAAGTCGAGCACAAGGAAGCGCTGATAGTCCTGCAGGAGAAGCAAGAGGAAGTCAGACGGTTGCAGCAGGTATGTAGTGTGTGAGAGAAAGGACATTTTGTTCTCTGAGTCCCTGCAAAGTGGTGGCACTGCTGCACATTGTTTCTCTGGAATTGTCGTGTATGAAGGAGGTGTATGTGAGTTTACAGCATAAAGTAAACCAGGGAAAATAGTCTGTGTCTGAGTGAACTCTGGTACCTGAGCAAACTGGTGAACTCTGGTACCTGCCCACCATGAGTGGCAGTTCTGATCTCTCACTGCTGTTCTTCCAAAGACACTTTCAGTCTGTACAGTGTTTTAAATCTATAATGGTCTATCAAGGTGATGATGAAGGTAGATGTGAACTTAAGTAGGCTGCCTTCTTATTTACTCCGTTTCTTATTTCTTCTTAGGCACAGGCAGAGGCAAAAAGAGAACATGAAGGAGCAGTACAGCTTCTAGAGGTAAGACAGAAGAAAACAAGATGGATTAGTGGCTGCAGATTTGGTATCTTTTGTTCTTAATGTCAGCTTTTGTGATGCCCTGGGTTTTGTTGGTTCTTGAACAAAATGCTTTAATGTCTTGATCAGATGCAGTATGTTGTTGCTGTGAACAGGTATGGGTTGTGCTGGCAGAGTAGTCTCTTGGGTCAAAGTTTTCAGGGATAAAATCCTGGCCTGCTCAGTCCTCAGGTAGGTTACTTCATTTAGACTGTGCCCAACAACTGTTTCAGGGATGTGTTAAGTAACCAGCCTCAGATCTGCCTGCTCTATTTTCCACAGTCATCTGCAGGGAGGAAGGAAGGAAGAATACTTGCATCCATGTGATTTGAAATTCTTTTTGTGTATATGTGCTCCATGCTTTTTTATTAGGGGAAAAAAAGAAGTGTGGCCTTTGCCTGAGCATAATGAGTGATGACATTTGAGGCAGCTCCCTCATCACATTTGCTAGGCTGGGACCAGCTGTGTGAGTGCTCTGACATCCACACAGAATATAAATTGTCATGGTGGCAGACAGCTTAATGGTGCAGCCTGGCAGATGTGATGTGCACTGTTTTGGTTTTGACTTTCATTATCTCACTGTTTCTCAGGATGACTTTGGAGAAAACCTTAGCTGTGGACTTCTGGAGCTGCAAAGGCAAAGCAACAAACCCTGGAACCTGATGTGGTGAATTAGTGGCTGCCAGAGAGTGGAGTTAGGTGTGATGGCAAATGAGGCAGCTTCTGTTCTCTCAGTCCACTGAGGTTTTCTGAGGACTAAACCATCTGAGACTGAGCAGAATGCCTCACTGTGCAACACCTGGACAGTGAGATCTCGTGCTAATGTGGCCGTGGCCCTGTCTATAGTGGTGACATACAGTCAGAGGTGGCAGACTGAACTGCCTGTGTCCACTGCTGTGCAGCAGCTCTGTGGCTGTTAGGAACCCGGCAGAGCTGGGTGAGATGGTGGGTGTCCCTGATGGAGGAGATTGTTCCGTGGCTGCAAGTAGCATCTCCTTTGAAGGGGGCCTGACCTGTATCTGAACTGTAGAGCCTGAGAGTGTTGGGCTCCTACTAGATGGAACTGAAATTGTTGCAGTCTGGGTGAATATCATGTGGAAGTGACGTTATATATTGCCCCATTGCCACATCCTTTCTGGGACATCTGCTATTGGCTGCGTACACAGGATCAGAGCTGGTACGGGTGCTACTCTTAGGTCAGTCGGTATTTAGGTGGCTTCTTAGACACTTTTAAGTAAAGAGAGGTTTGATGCTTGCTAAATGTTTTCTGAACTAATGCATTGAAGAATTGGAGAAGCTACTGAGGTTTAAACCTGTGCAAAAGAAGAAAGGGACAGTCATTTTGTTCTGTGCTTGAGGGGCTGGTTGTGTTCTTCTGCAAGAGCTTCACTAGTTAAATATTCTTGCTTTCATGTTGCTTTGTAAGTCAATAACTAGGTGAACCAAAGAAAGAGAAATTGTCCTTAAAAGCTAGTTTAATGTAGAGCAACAGTCACTTAAACAACGACTATAATCATAGTCATTCCAGAACATCAGTGTAGGGCAAAATTAGGGCATTTTGAGTGCCTACACTGTGTATTGTCATTGCTGCATGTGTTTGGATTGCTTTTTGATGTAATATTAATGAAGAGTGAGTGTGGTCCATTTGCCTGTTGGAAGAGCTCAGCCACATGATTGTCATAAGTGGAGTCTCCCTCCTTGGAGATGTTCAAAACTCAACTAGACAAAGCTCTCAGCAACCTGCTCTTGCTGACCCTGCTTTGAGCTGAGGCAGTTGGACTAGGCAATCTCCAGAGCTGCCTTCCAACCTCAGCTGTTCTGTAGTTCCGTGATAAGACAATGATGGGGTGGAGCAGAGGTGTGGGATGGTTTCTGTGTGCAGAAATGCCATGGATAGGAGGACTGTCTTGTCTTAGAAAGAAAACCTTGAGGGTTGTGGTCCTGGGAATGAAGGAGTTCAGTAGTGGTTCCAAAGTACATGAGACAAGATTCTCAACTGCCTTTTGCACTGCAGAGATGCAAAAAGCGACAGCCTGATTCTAGGAATCCTGTGTAGAATTTTGTTGGGAAATATGGTGAACGGTTTAACTTTGCTTGTTTTCCCTGAGTTAGGAGCAGGGTGCATGACTGAGCAGGCTGTTAGCTGCTTGAAATCAATGCCAAAGCCAGGTTCTGAGCGGTGCCTTGATTCCCAGCTCGCCTTTGTCTCAGATCTGGGGAAAGCTCTGGACACAAAGTGCCCATTCTGTTGATTTTATGGATGGTTGCTTGGAAAACAGGCTGAAATTTAGCACTGACACTGAAAGCGTATTGTGATTTGGCTCAAAGCATATTGTGATTTGGAGGCCCTCAGAAAGTACATGGTTATCTTATTCATGCATTTGGTATGTGGGATTTGGCTTTTGTTTAGCAAGCAGATGCTTGTGGGAATGTGGTGGGAATCTCAGTATGGAACAAGGCAGGCACTGTAAGTTGGTGAGAAAACAATTTCATTCAAACTGAGGGTTGGGTTATATTTGGCAGATTGTTGATTTTTGGCTAGTGTAATTGCTGATGTGGTTTTATATCTTTTTGCTTTTCTTCTTGCTACCAGAGTACTTTGGATTGCATGCAGGTACTGCTATAATCCTGTCAAACAGGACATTTTTCCCCTCTGTCCTGATGTTGACAGTTGCTTGATATTCTTGTTTTAACTATACTCTGGAAAAGATTGCAAGAGTGTCACATGCAAGAACGAAATGTAGTTAAAGGAGCTACCACTATGAGTTTGATGGAGCAGCTGCTTTTCTGTTTAAATGCTTTGCTTTCTTGACCAATTAGAATGAGGAGCTTTATTTTTTTGGCATTTCCAGATTTTTAGAATCATCCAACTGTGCACCTTTTCCTTATGTCACATACATTTAAAGGTCTTTTGGGAACTACCTGCAGTCCAAGAGTGAAGTGTTTTCTTCAAAACCCAGAAGCCATGGCCATATCATTGCAAACGAAAGTGTCATGGAGAAAAAGACAGGTTCTGCTGTCTTTGTAATTGGGTGGAAGGTGGGAAGCAGAGAATGTGAAGAACAATTTTCACAGAAGAGGTAGTAACCAATGAAGTTACAGTCTGGGAGCTGTGTGAGCCAGCCTATTCACAAAAGATGGAAAGGAGGCTTAAATAGAAATGATAGGGTTTGTACCTGATAGAATACTGCTCTCAACAGTCACTTTCAGGTCTGACTGGAGAGCTGTGAGATCTCATGAGTAACAGGGAGATTAAATGACAGGTAACACTGTGCAGAGGCCTGCACATGGAGGAGAAGCAGCCGTGACTAACCATGCACAGTGGTAGGCTCTGCATTGCCTGTTGTGGCAGGAAATGCAATGTTGGAGGTCGGGTGTTCTTTTTAAATGTCAGTTCAATTCACAGGTCTGGTCACAAAGGCAAGTACAGTGTTGGGATCTTTTAGGAAAGGAATTGGGAACAGCCCAAGAACATTATTAGGCTGTGCCCACGTGCTGTAGAAGTAGCACCCACATCTATGTGGAGTTATGGATGTTCCTTTAATCCCTTTACCATTAGCCCCGCTTTGAGCAGGAGTTTGAACTGCAGTTCTATAGAGTTCCCTTCCAGCAAAATTGTGATTCTCTGATCTCATAAACATATAGCTGAAGATACAGAGAAAGGTAACAAGGGACATCTGGATGGGGAACATCATCTGTAGGGTAAATGTGATAGAGCAGTCAAGGAGAGTGTCTAAGAGGACAAGGCTGAGCTGGTAGTGGTTGGTTTAGCTTGGTGTGGAAAATCAAAGTCAGTCCTGAATTGGTGGTTAAACTGACCCCACTAAACTCTCTGCTCCCTGCTCTTGCAGCCTCTTCTAGTAGTCATGCTACTCAATCTCAGTTGGTGTGTGGCTCCTCTTTCTCCTCTTTTTGGCTTGGGCACAGACACAAAAGTCTCTTCTCTCTTCTGTGTCTGGGGCTTGATTCCTGCTGGTTCCCCAAAGCCCCTGGCCATGTCCTTAGGCTCCTCACCCTTATCCCCCTGTCTCCTAGCACTGTCCTGGAAACTTGTTGCTTGCCCAGCTCTGTGTGAACCTCTGCAAGTAGTCCAGTAGAAGGATGCATTGTGTATGATGTGGCAGTAGTACTTAAGAGATGCTTGTACGTTGTTTTGATCTAACACATGAATAACGAGGTATCTTGGAATTAAACTGTGGATTATCCAGGATATTGGCTTGGCCACCAGTATAAATGGATTAAACTGTGATTAATAAATTTACAAAACCAAGGTACTATTGTGATGCTATTAAACACAATGTCCAGATGCATCTGCTAGCTGGGATTTCCAGACAAGATGGGAACACCGTCTCTGGTCCTGCAGTTGTTCTGTACGTGCCTCTTGTCACAGGCTGTGTCCCACAGTGGAATTGGGGACAAAAGTTGCTCTAGAGGAAGCCCTTCTTTGATCCAGTGCAACTGTTTTTACTGTTCATGGTTTCTTTTCTCTATTGAGATGTAATGCGTAGGGGAGAAGCATTTATGTGAAAAATCTTAAGTAAATTCAAACCCTTACTAATTGCAGAGGAATCCTGTACAACATGACTTGGTGAACAGGGAGTTGTCTCTAAGCAAGTGGAGAATGCAGATGCTTCTGGGAGTTGCTCATGGCGTCTGATAATCTCTTTCAGTTCAGAGACAGTTGCTTCTTTCCAGGCTATGGAGACTT